>NC_045428.1:462225318-463573060 GCF_902635505.1 Sarcophilus harrisii
TGAATCAAAGGATATGAAAATTTTTGTAATTTTATTTGCACAAAGTACTCTTTATTTTTAAATGAGTATCAGTGATTAAATAGGATCATAGATCTAGAACTGGAGCAACCTTAGAGAACATATATTTCAAAGCTTCTTATTCCTTTCACATTAATACTGAAATCTCCTGGAGGACAGCGAAGTAGTTATTTCATCTTTATATAAATGGCATATAGCATATATTGTTCAGAAGTAGGTGTTTAATAAATTATTTAATTATTAATGTTATTTATCTATTATAACATCTATAAAGATTTCTTTTTTGGTACTTGATTGGAATGACACTAAAGAAGTAAATTAATTTAGGTAGAAATGTCATTTTTTATTATATTGCATCAGCCTACCCAAGAGCAATTGATATTTTTCCAATTGTTTCTAATTTGACTTTATTTGTGTGAAAAGCATTATGTAATTGTGTTTGTATAGTTCCTGAGTTTGTCTTAGCTGATTGACTCCCAAGTATTTTATATTGTGTCTGATTATTTTAAATGGAATTTTTCATTCTATCAATTTGTACTGGACATTGTTGGTAATAAATAAAAATGTTAATGATTTTATGTTTTTATTTTATATTTTGTAACTTTGTTAAAGCTGCTAATTACTTCAACTATTTTTAGTTGTGACTAGGATATCTGCAGAGTGATAGTTTTGTTTCCTCACTGTGTATTCTTATTCCTTCAATTTTTTTTTCTTTTTTTTTGTGGCTATAATTAGCATTTTGAATACAATACTGAATAATAATGATGGTACTGGGCATTTTTGCTCCACCTCTGATTTTACTGAGAAGGCTTTTACTCTATTGCCATTACATATAATGCTTGCTGATGTTTTAGATAAATACTACTTATCATTTTAAGGAACCTCCATTTATTCCTGTGTTCTCTAGTGGGTTTTTTAAAAATAGGAATGGATGTTGTGTTTTGTTTAAAAAAAAAAAAAAAAAAACCTTTTCTGCACCTTATTGAGATGATCATAAAATTTCTGTTGGTTTTGCTATTGATATAGTTAGTTGATATATGCTGGTAGTTTTCCTAATATTGAACCAGCTCTATCCCACCTGGTTATAGTGTATGACATTGGTATTTTATTGCTGAAATTTGATAATTCTTTATTTAAAATTTTTGTATAAATTTTTGTTATGGAAATTGGTCCATAATTTTCTTTTTCTATTTTCACTCTTTCTGGTTTAGGTGCCCAAACTATATTTGTTTCATAAAAGAAATTTGGTGAGATCGTTTGCCCCTTTTCCTAAATAATTTATATAATACTGGGAGTTATTGTTCTTTATATGTTTGGTAGAATTAACTTATAATTATTACTATTATGCCCTAACTTTGTGGGACAGATCTGGAGAGTTTGGGATTTTCTGGCTTGCTCCACCATCTTCTCAGAATTATTGTCAATTTCTTTTTCTGGAACAGATTTAAGTAATCTGTTCATTTTCTGTTAATTTGGATAATTTCTAATTTTGTAAATATTCATCCATTTCACTTAGATTTTAGAGTTGTTGGCAATCATTTGGTCAAAATAGTCTTAATTATTGTTTTAATTTCTTTTTCATTAGTGGTGAATTCACCCTTTTTATTTTTAATACTGGTAATTTGGTTTTCTTTATTTTTATAATATCAAATTAAGTAATAGTTTTATCTTTTTTCATAAAAGGAGCTCTTAGTTTTATTAATTAGTTCAATGATTTTCTTACATTTTATTAATCTCTCCTTTGATTTTCAGAATTTCCAATTTGCTGTTTAATCAGGGATTTTTAATTTGTTCTTTTTCTAGTTTTACTAGTTGCATGCTCAATTAATTTATTTGCTTTTTTATGTTTTACTGATTAAGTATTTAGAGATAATTTCCCCCCAAGTACTGCTTTTCTGAAAGTTTTCATTTTAGGATTTCTTTCAGAAAAGAGGATCAGTGGATTCTTCACTTTACTATTTTATTCTTTGGTTCTAGGATATCAGGACAATTTTCTTTGAGAATTTCTTGAAAGATGAGTCTGGGCTCCTTTTGATGATGGCTTTCAGGCAGTTCTATAATTCTCAAATTGTCTCTTCTGAATCTATTTTCCAAATTAGTTGTTTTTCCAATTCTGAATTTCTCATTTTCTTCTATTTTTTTTTTCATTCTTTGGATTTGTTTGATTGATTCTTGATGTAATATAGAATCATTAGCTTCTACTTGCCTAATTTTAATTTATAAGAAATTATTTTCTTCCATTAGCTTTTGTGCCTCCTCTTCCATTAGGCTAATGCTACTTTTAATAAGTTGTTTTGTTTTTCTAAGCTGTTCTTTTTTCTTACAGTTTTTGTTCCTCACTTATTTGATTTTTAAAATCCTTTTTGAATTCTTCCAGGGCAAATTCTGGAATTGAGAGACCAATTCATATTTCTCTTTGAAGCTTTGCATGTAGGTATTTTAATATTGTTTTCCTTTTCTGAGTTTATGTTTGATCTTCCCTGTCATCATGATAGCTTTCTATTATCAGGACTTTCTTATTTCTTTTCTTTTTCTCTTTTATTTTGCTCATTTCCCAACACATTTCCTGATTTTTAAAGTTGATCTCTTTTTATGGAGTACTAGGAGCAGTGTCCCAAACTTCTTGTATTGGAAACTAGGGGTTTGGTTACTAGCTTTCTGCAACAGGGGCTTCTGGAGTTGTTACCTTATCTATTGTGCTGAGGACTGCACAGCTGGCAGTTTGTTTACTGAGCTGAGGCTGGAAGCCTGCTGACCTGGGACAGTTGCTGAGGTCTGCTGGTGTTAGGAATCTCTCACTGGCTTGAATGAGCACTGCCTAAACTGGGTTATGTTCCTCTTTTACTCATGTGAGACAAACCTTTCCTATAATCCTTGTAAGTTATCTTGGACTTGAATATTGTTGCACCCTATTCTTTTGTGGGTTCTGTTGCTTTAGAATTTGTTTGTCTTGTTTTAATTTAAAGTTGTTTACAGAGAAATTCAAGAAAGCTCAGGCAACTTCTTGTCTCTTTTCTGCCCTCTTGCTTCCACTTCTCTTTATTGCATTGCTGAATAAAATTGTTAATAGGCTGAATTCTAGTGCTGATATAGATGTATATGTTATGTTTTAAGAAAACATTTTTACTTTATTACTGCTGAAGCTATTTAATATTTTACTTTATACACAATGTCATACACAGTGGTCAGAACTCCCAGATTATGGCAGTATGATACATGTCACAAATAAGATAAAAGGCAGGCACAGTGGTATTATGGGTAGAAAGCTGGCCTTAGAATCAGCAAAGTCTGCATGCATGCCCTACTACTGAAAAATACCATCAAGATGACCTGGGGAAAGTCAGTTAGCTGCTCAGTATCCCATCTCTAAGATGAACAGTTTCAGTCTACATTAATATAGATCTCACTGGGAGTGTCCTATGTCTGTCATATCTCACATGACTTAACCACACCTATCTCCATCCCCTCATAAAATGTGTATAATATAAATTGTGTACTAAGCTAAGGTATTAGCTACAAATCCAATTTAAATATCAATGCTGTATAAATGAAACCTTTCAGATTTAAAGTGTCTCTAATGTCAAATCATCAATTGTTGCTTAGAATTACTTTGTTCTATTTCTTTTGCCCAAAGATGGCATTATTCAGGTTGGGTCTTTTATCAAACAGATAACTGCTTTAAGTAAACATATTAAAATACATATTTGATAAACATATTGTACATATGTATATATTTATAGAAGTAAATTGAAATATATTTAAAAATGAAAATAAAATAAGAAAAATAACATTTTTTTTGTAGCTCCATTTCAGTGATACTCTCCCTGTATTGGACTTTGCTACCTACCTCTTTGTCTCATTGTACTGCACAGTTGCTCAGAGTACATTACAAAACTTTCTTTTGTTTCACATCAGCACTCTGGGTCTGAACCCTGAAATATTTATAACAAAAATGCTCTTCTATATTAACACTTACAAAGCCCAAAGCCCTTTATAGTCCCATTATAAAGAATGCAATCAAAGCCCTTATTAAATATAGATTTATAATGTTTTCCTCATTCCCCTTCTCCAATCCCTCTTTTAACAACAGAAATAAGTTTTCTTGTAGGCCCTGAAGATAGTGACTTATAACGTTGTGAATTAAAGACCTGAAATATTCTAGGCATTGGCTCTTTTAGTAGTAACAGGAGGATTTTATAGTCTTCTCTGTAGTATATATGTTGAACTGAAATCCAGTATTTGTCTCTAGGTCTGAGAATTTTTATTTAGCTAACAAATGAGATCATACTAATGAGACCTTGGCTTGAATTATGGTTGCGTAGGAATATTAGTTTGTTCATCCATTCCTGACTACTATAATTGGGTGAAAAAATGTCAATCCTGCGGCTATTTGCCTTGCTAATCTTAGTGATCTATAGAAGGAAACCCTGTCATGTGATAAAAGTGCTGGCTCCTAAATCATGTGACTAAGAACTATGGGATCAGCCTTTTGTGAAAGTATATGTCCAACACACATTGCATTTTATAGCCATATACATATATATGCATGAACTTTGCTATATTATTCACTACAAAGCAACACAATTCAACAGACATTTATTAAGCACTTTACAGCACCTTGCTAGGAGGTAGGAATATAAAAACAAAGCATCCTCTTGCCTTCAAGGAGCTTATGTCATATTGGCAGAATAGAATATATACACACATAAATATAGTATAAAACAATGGTATAAGTTGTGTCTATTGGAGGCCCTGTTCAAAAAGATTTAAGTACTGAAATATTAAAAGTATCTTCTCCATAAGACAATCTCATGGCATGTAGATGAAGAAAAACATGGTAAAGCTGTATTCCTTATTATATACACCTTTAAAAGTGCCACTGTCAAGGGTTCATTAAAGAATATCCATCCTATGTTTTTTAGGCCTGCAATCTAAGTCTTCAGACTTCAAATCTAGAATTCTTTCTTTTACTCCATATTGCCTTAAGAAAACAATCCTAAATCTTGGAATAATTTTGGGGAAGCAGACAACTAGGGTACTAAGTCTACCTATGCCAAATTTCAAAATTGGCAGCAAAATGAAGATGGAAAAAAATTAGGAACTTAGCTATGACAAAATGCAGAGTTAAAGAAATAAGCTTGGTGTCTTAACATAAAGGACAAATCTAAATGAAAAATTGGCTCAGAGCCACCACAACCTATCTAATTATATTGGACACATTTGAGGAGCTTTTTTTAAAATCATGGTTAATGGAATTATGTCTAATGAGTATATTGTGATGCACAGAGGATATACTTGAGTTACCAATCCTTTTATCCTTATGATCAGGAAGAAAGCAAAGGGTTTAAGAAAGCAGATTGATGAAGAATTACATGAAGAAGAATGTTGAGTTTGAAGACAAATTAAATAGGTCAGTTTGTAACAGTGCATGTGATGGGGGAATAATGGGAAAGAAATCTGAAATGGCAGTTTGGAGATAGTATAAAGATCAAATAGAGCATTTTGTTGTTGAGTGACATAGTCACGATTGTGCTTTAGGAATATCTATTTGTCAATAGTATAAAATATTTGGGAATCTATCTGCCAAGGGAAAGTCAGGAACTATATGAGCAAAACTACAAAACATTTTCCACACAAATAAAGTCAGATTTAAACAAATGGAAAAATTTTAAGTGCTCTTGGATAGGCCAAGCAAATATAATAAAAATGATAATACTACCTAAACTAATCTATTTATTTAGTGCTATGCCTATCAAACTCCCAAGAAACTATTTTACTTACCTAGAAAAAATAAAATTCATCTGGAAGAACAAAATGTCAAGAATTTCAAGGGAACTAATGAAAAAAAATCAAATGAAAGTGGCCTAACTGTATCTGAACTAAAACTATATTATAAAGCAGCAGTCATCAAAACCATTTGGTACTGGCTAAGAAATAGACTAGTTGATGAGTGAAATAGATTAGGTTCACAGGACAAAATAGTCAATAACTATAGCAATTTAGTGTTTTACAAGCCCAAAGACCCCAGCTTTTGGGATAAGAATTCATTATTTCACAAAAACTGCTGGGAAAATTGGAAACTAGTATGGCAGAAATTAGGCACTGATCCACACTTAACACATATACCAAGATAAGGTCGAAATGGGTTCATGATCTCGACATAATGAAATTATAAATAAATTAAAAGAAAATAGGATAGTTTATCTCTCAGACTTGTGGAGGAGGAAGGAATTTGTGATCAAAGAAGAACTAGAGATCATTATTGATCATAAAATAGAAAATTTTGATTATATTAAGTTAAAAAGTTTTTATACAAACAAAACTAATTCAGATAAGATTAGAAGGGAAGGAATAAACTGGGAAAACATTTTTACTTTCCAAGGCTCTGATAAAGGCCTCATTTCCAAAATATATAGAGAATTGAATCAAATTTATAAGAAATCAAGCCATTCTCCAATTGATAAATGGTCAAAGGATATGAACAGACAATTTTCAAAAGGAGAAATTGAAACTATTTCCAGTCATATGAAAAGGTGCTCCAAATCATTTTTGATCAGAGAAATGCAAATTAAGACAACTCAGAGATACCACTACATACCTCTCACATTGGCTAAGATGATAGGAAAAGATAATGACAAATGTTGGAGGAGATGTGAGAAAACTGGGACACTGATACGCTGTTGGTGGAATTGTGAACCAATTCAAACATTCTGCAGAGCAATTTGGAACTATGTTCAAAAAATTATCAAACTCTGCATACTTTTTGATCCAGCAGTGTTACTATTAGGCTTATATCCAAAAGAGACCTTAAAAGAAAGGAAAGGGACCCACATGTACAAAAATGTTTGTGGCAGCCCTCTTTGTAGTGACTAGAAAATGGCAATTGAATGGATGCCCATCAATTGGAGAACAGCTGAATAAATTGTGGTATATGAATGTTATGGAATATTATTGTTCTATAAGAAATGACCAGCAGGAGATTTCAGAGAGACTTGGAGAGACTTAACATGAATTGATGCTAAATGAAATAAGCAAAACCAGGGATCATTACACACAGCAAAATAAGATTATATGATGATCAACTCTGATGGATATAACTGTCTTCAACAATGAGATGATTCAAACCAATTCCAATTGTTCAGTAATGAAGAGAATCAGCTACACCCACAGAGAGAACTATGGGAAATGAATGTGAACCACAACATAAAATTTTTCACTCTTTCTGTTATTGTTTGTTTACATTTTTGTTTTCCTTCTCAGATTTTTTTCTTTCTTTCTAGATCTGATTTTTCTTGTCTAGCAAGATAACTGTATAAACATATATACATATATTGGATTTAACATATATTTAACATGTATTGGTCTACTTGCCATCTAGGGGAGGGGGTGGGGAAAGGAGGGGAAAAGTTGGAACTTCAAAAGGTTTTGCAAGGGTCAATGTTGAAAAATTACCCATGCATATGTTTTGTAAATATAAAGCTATGATAATAATAATAATAATGAAGGATATCAATTTGAAAATGGGTTGAAGAAGCAGGGGAACTGTTAGGATGATTCCACAAATAGTCCAGATAAGAAGTGATGTGAGGACCTTAACAATAGTGATTTATATGTAAACAGAAAAGACAGATGATATTATCAACAAAATTACTCTTGTTAGAATCAACACCAGTAGGCAACTAATTGTATATAGGAAGAAAGGAAGAGAAAAGTGTAAAGAATGACTTCAAAGTTGTGGACTTGGCTGACTTGAATGATAATGTTACTCTGTGGAAACAGGAATCATTAGAAACAGGGGGGAAGGAGATGAGTTCCATTAAGTGCATATTAACTACAAAACTGGAGCTTATATATTTCTTCATTTCCCTTTAGCCTTTTACAACTACTTTGAAGTTTACTTTCTCAACATCTCCAAACCCCACCTGCAGTCATAAGAGTAAAATTCCCCAACATCTTCCTTACCATCTCTTTTGAATCAAACTTAAAATCTGGTCCTATTAACTCTTCAAATGTCACTGGATTTGTAATTAAATTAACTTGGTGTCATTGGAAGAGAGCCCTAGCAAAGTTCAGTCAAGAAGCACAAATCAAGCACTTCTTGGATACTTTTGCTAGTATCTAGGAATGCAAAAACACCAAATGAGACATGACCTTATTGCTCTGTGGACTAACTTCTGAAACTGTGGATTGAGACCCCATATGATAGGAGTAGTGAATTTTTTTCTGCCAGTAGTCATTTGGATATTTATAACATCATTTGTAGTCCATATAAAATTGTCAACTTGAAGAACTCAAGCAATGAAAGATTGTTGCTTTGGTAGGGCCAGACCAAATGATTTCATGGGTTTTATTTATATGGCCCATGGGGCCAAATGTTTCCTACCCCTGTCATATGGGGTCTCATAACTGAGTGTGGGGATTGCAAAACTGCAATTTGTATAAGTAAATGTTTGATTTGTATACTTATTTTATATATTCATATATGTAGGTTCATATAAAAAATATTTAGGTTAAAAAGGGGTCATGAATGGAAAAAGTTTTAAGAAACTGCTTTTATGTAACCTTGGAAAACTCACTCTACCATTCTGTAATCAGTTTCCTCATAGGTAAAAATGAAAGTTGGGAACTATATAGTCACTAAATTTTTTTTCTCCGACCTATAATGCTGAGGGACCTGTATTTTTGTCCTGGTTCTGTAAATAACTTACTTTATGGTTTCATGTCAGAGTAGAAAGAATAATTGATATTAAAGGAGGAATCCTAGATTTGAATCCCTAGCTTTTCTTCTTATGACTTTTTTAAACTTAGAGAAGTCATTTATTTCAACTCTTAAGTTTCATCCTCTTCATCTGTAGTATAAGTAGATTAGATTAAATGATCTCTAAGGTTCTTTATACTCTTTAAAAAATCAGAGGATTTTCAATCACTTTAATCTCACTGTTACTGCCTGTGAATAATTTACATACTGATAATACAACATAATTGTACAGCACAGTTTATCCACGATGCTGAGGAGGCTGGAGGATGTCTTGATCCCAGTAGTTTAAAACTACAATAGAACTAAAGTTTAGCAGGAGTCCTCAAATAAATCCATCATCAGTGTGATAAGCTCCTTCAACTTGATGGGCCACCATGTGGCATAATGTGCAGTGAACTAGTCCAGGTCAGAAACAGAATTGATCAAAACTCCTGCATTTTTTCATAGTGAGACTGGCTCTTTGAAAAGTGCCTGTTCTTCCTATACTACTGCCTAAGATAGGTAGGGAAGACCGATTTTTTTTTTTTTTAATCTCACTGTGTTTGTTTCATCTTCTGTCAAAATGGGGATATCATTTGGATGCTTCTATGAATTAAATTGAAATTATATCCATAAAAGTAGTTTTAAAAGCACGAAACACAATCCCAAGTATTATTCTAATCTGGAGCTGGCTGACAGTTTTTTATTTGCAAATCCTCTAAATAATCAGTGGACTTTCTGTGGCATGACAGATGGCAGAGGGAAATGAGAATGATATAAGCTCTCTTCTTCAAAAAAGTCACAGGAGACTAAAAGGAATAGGGAGGAGTAATCAGATACAAAGGAGAACTTACCCACCCTCTTATCTAATTTTCCATAACTTCCAGATACACTCAGACTAAGGCTCTTCCTAACTTGTCATAGTTTTAGTGGAGGATCAAACAGTATATAAATATTCATTTTTAAAAAGAAAGATCCCTTTAAGACCATAAAAATCTTTAAAAACTAAGAACCCTGAATGTCTGATGTGCTTCAGGGATTCCAAATAAGTAGTGTTAAAAGAGATATTTATTGCCTGTATAATGCTGCTGTATGCAAAGCTTCTTGCTGTAACAGTCTGATAGAGCAGCCTTAATCAACTTGAGCTTTAGAAGGAAGTGGATTTGACCCTGAAGTTAATTTTCTGATATGCTTATTTAAAGTGACTTATTCTTCTTTGGAATGTAGAGTGCAGATGCTATACTAAAGAAAGAATTATATGATATGAGCTTTTTTCACAGGAAGAAAACAGTGTGGGCTTTAATTCTGTTTTTGCAATTGGATTGCTAGTGTCAATTCAATTCAACCGGCATTTATTACACCCCTATTATGTGCATGATGTGTTATTATTTCTAATAGTTAACAAATAACAAAGAAGTTCATTTGAACTTTGTATTGTAATAATTTGTTATACAGGTTTGTCATTGTTTAATTTTTTTATTTCTAACTTTTTTGGGTCACTTAATATATTTATAGAGATTAATTTGCAAAATATGCTTATAGTTGATTTTGTTGTTCAGTCATTTCCAACTTTCTAAGACCCTATTTTAGAGTTTCATTGGCAAAGATACCAGAATAGTTTGTCATTTCTCCTTCCAAAAAGGACTGTATGACTTACATAGAGTCACACAACTATTAAATATCTGAGACAGGATTTGAACTCAAATATAAAGATGAGTCTTTCTGACTCCAAACCAAGTACACTATCCACTGTACTAACTGTTTAAGAGGATTATGCTTTGGAAAACATAAAATGTAATTTATGTCCATCTCTTACTCTCTTTTTTTTTCATGTATGAAACAAATGTATGGAACAGAAACAATATCATCACCCGGGAGACTGTAAGAATCCAGGGATCATTCAGATTTTTAATATCATGCTGCTTTTTGGAATTTCCTAATTTTTTCTTTTCCAGTAGAGTGTAATGAAAACATAATATCTATCTGGCAATTAAGTTTCACCTCTGACTACTTCCTCCTTGTTTGTGTTTGAAATCTCAAATATTTAATATATTTGCCAGTTATTTTTGTTGTGCCACAGTTCTCTTTTAATGTCCTGACCTAGTTTCCCTAATTGTCCTATGCAGTTACTCTACCTCAAACCATTCCCTCTTAATGTTAGGATAAAGGTCTTATATCTTAAACCTTAGGCTATAATCATTCCCTCTTAATGTTTGATGGGATAAAGGTCTTTATCCATTTTAGATATCATTAGAATATCAGGAGCTTCTCCAGTATCTCCCATTATGTCATCCTAGGTGCCTCCCCCAATTAGGTCAGCCCTCCATGTACCTTCCCCATTATTTCATTATTCTTGTTACCCTATAAAAGAATCTTGTATCTAACATTCACGGCTGGACTCAAGAAAAGCATAAAAAAGTAAAAACAATTTTTTAAAAAGTTAAATGTTAAAATGTTCATATCCCTATGTGGGAAAATGATACATGTAACTCCTGAGAATTGTACTTTGTCAGGGCAGTTAAAAGGGATATACTTGGAAGATGTAGGCATAAGTTGATTTTAATATGATGATATAAAAAAATAAATTAGGTGTGGAAAAAGGATTGTATTTGGGAGAAAAGTAGATAAGTAAAATGGTGTAAATTATGTCACCTGAAGAAGCACAAAAAGACCTACTAGAGTTGAGGGAAAGAAAGGAAGGAAATGAGCATTGTTGAATGTCATCAAATCTGGCTCAAAGAGGGACTTACATGCATACTTAAGTTTGGTATAAAAATTTATCTCACCTTATAGGGAAGTAGTAGGGGAAAGAGGAAAAGAAAGAAGGAGGGAAGAAGTAGAATGGGAAAGAGATAAGGGGGTGACTAAAAAAAGAGAAGGCAGATTGAGGAAGGTGGTGGTCAGAAGCAAAACCCTGGTGAGCAGGGAAAGGGTAAAAAAAAGAGAGAAAGTTACAATTTAGGAAAAATAAACTGACAGGAATTCCTGTCATTTTTTATTATTTTAACTGTGAATGAGAATGGTATGAATTCTCCTATAAAACGGAAGCAGAGTACAATATGTTGTTGATAAGAAACACATTTGAAGCATATATACAGAGTAAAAGTAAAAGACTGGAGCAGAATTTATTATATTTTCAGCTTAAGTGAAAAAAGCAGGCACATAGATTCAGAGCTAAAAACAAACCTTTTAATCTATTAAATTCAACCCCCTCAGTTTATAGATAAGAGCTGAGACACAGAGCTAGTAAGTATCTGAGGCAATGTTTAAATTCATTATTTCTGACTCTTAAGTTCAATGTTCTACCCACTGTTTTATCTAGTTACCTCAAATCACCTGCAAAAAGATATTTTTTTTCTATATTTATGCTGTTGTTAGCATTTTCTTTTCTTATTCTTATAACTAGCATTTTTGCTACTATGTCAAATAATAAAAGTAATAATGAACTCCTTTATCATTGAATTTTATTGAAAAAGTCTCTAGTGTTTTTCAGTTAAACATAATTCTGAGTTTGGAGTTTGTATGAACTGTATTTTCCATTTTGAGGATTAGTACATTTTTAAATGTTTTTGAGTGCTTTATTTTGCCAAGGCTTTACTGAAACTATTGATGTTATCACATGATTTTCTTTGATCTTGTCATTAATATAATGTCTTTAATATTAATAATGTTTGAATTAACCTTGTATTGCTGGTATAGATCCAACCTGGTCATAGTATAGCACTGTATACACTATTTATAGTCTCTTGAAATAGAATATCCCCAATTTTTTTTTGGTTGTTTGGTAATGGTTGGGGGGGATTCAGTGATTCGTAAACTATCTATTCATCTATCCTTAACTTGCCTGACAAGTCAGTTGTTTGAAAGTTGATGCCTGAAATTCCTTCCTTTTTTTTTTTTTCAAAAAAAAAAATTTTTTTTTTGGCTAATGAAATCATTGCATTCTTTTTTTCTCCATTCTGATTTTCAGGCACTCTCTTACCTGGGTAAGGTTTTACATTTTAATTTCAGAATTATTCTTTCTATTCCTCCCTCCAAAGTTCTTATTTCATATATAATTTCATTTTTAAAAAATCTATTTCAGGTACTTTGTAATTCTTGTGATCGTGCCATTTTTTTTTTTTTAATATTCTGCTTATAGTTGTAGAGTTACTTTCTTCTTTTTAGTGCTTGGACCTATATTTAGTACTTTTGGTCTATAATATTTCTTCAAAGTGTTTATTGCTTTCTTATGTTTCTTCCCATCCCCACTCTCAGTTCCAAATTTGGGACTATGGGTCAACAATAGTTTCTACTCTATCCAGTACTTGTAGATTACATGATCATCTCTCTTGATTTCTTCAATTTCTGCTACTGCCTTTTCTATCTTTTAAGTATTGATACATTCAGAGTGTTGAGGTCTAGATTTGGGGCACCTAAATGAAATTAGGGTTTAATTGAGGTCTAGTGGCAGGTTTGGGGTACAGGGAGTCAAACAGAGCTCCCCTGCAACCTCTTTGTATTCAGCACAAGGATACAGCAGTAAATGAGGTCTAGTATCAGCACAAGTCCCCAATAAAAGCATTGATTAGCCTGAGAGCTAGATTGATAAAAGAGGTTTATTATGGGGTTTGGAAGTAAGGAGATAGGTGAAGGTAGAGATAAGGAGGGCACCGGACAGAGGGTCCAGTGGACAGAGGGTCCTCACATGGCTAGCACGTTGAATTGGAATTCAAAGGGACCAGGATTTATGAGTCAAAGGGTAATTACATTAACTAGAGGGGTTTGGGAATCAAAGATAGGAATCTTTCCTACATCAAGAGCAGTGATACATTTCAGACTCCCAAGATTGTCTGTGGTCACAGTACCAGATCTTTTTTAAAAATGAGTTTCAGCAGATGTTATGAGCTAAGCAGGGAATACTTATCTCTCTCATAATAGTATTTTAAAAAATCAGTCGCTAAATGAAGCATTTCAGACCAGAATTCTATAGAACACATCCTCCTCTCCCGTGCTCCCTTCCAGTTCTCAGGATATCCTGTGTTTTAAATCATCTAGATTTTCATAGTCAGAAGAATCACAACCACATTTTCTGATATTCTTGGAGTTTTTCCATTTAAATATGGACACACTTTTTTAACCTGTCCATCTCCCTCTTTGACAAGATCTCCTTACCTTCAGGCTTTGGGCTGTATTTTTGTGTAGACCTAATCTGAATAAAGATAGGAATGTACTATTGTTTCTCTTCAGACTTCTTAATCATTATTCTATTTGATTCTGGTTATAGATCTTTGTGGATTGAAGAGCTAGAGCTTTTCTATAATTTATTATAGAATTTATTTAATAATTTATTATAAATATATACAGTTTGGAGAGGTGTCTGTTATTATCATAATGCTCATTATGCCCCATTCTCAGGAGCTACCTTACCCCGCATTCTTTCATTATGATTTTGAGGAGGGAGTTGCAAGTGAGATAAAAATGAAAAAATTCTAAATATCTTTCTGAATTGATCCTGTTCCAGAAAACTTGCTAATATTTCATAGTCCCCCCCAAGGGACTAACCCAGAATATTTAAGATATTATGAGCCTTCCTTGAAAAAAATTTTCACAACCAGGGTATCTCTCTCAGACCTATTGCTATAGTCTGAAAATAATTTATATGTACTATCAACCTTATCAAAACACACATATATTGGTATATTGTATATGTAGACCTTGAATATGAAGAAAAGACTAGTATGTGTCTCATCTTTAGATACATTGTTTTTCCTTAACTTTGTTACAAAGTATATCCCTCATACAGTAATCTGTGTGTATCCTCTCTTCTCCACTTCTTTTCAACAGAAAGCAGCCAAAAATCAGTAGTATATACTGTAAATTTGAAGTTTAGTTTCATATTTTCTCTAATATTGTTTACCTAACCAATGAGCACATTTTTCCTTCCTCATATCCTAAAGTGATTTTTGTTAAATTAGTATATACAAATTTCAAAAAGTAATTGATCAAGTAATTTACTTTTCCTTTTTTTTTTAAAAAAAAATGAGTTTCAGCAAATGTTATGCGTTAAGCAAGGAGTACTACTTATCTCTTTCATGATAATATTAGAAATCAGGTCACTAAATCTCATTTAATGCTGCATTATGAGAGAACAAAACTATTTACCAATCTGCTTTGATTTGTGGTTTCTTATGATAGGCACATCATCTTTGCTCCAAGTAGTCACAACAAATATGCAGGGGAATCATTTCCAGGAATCTATGATGCCATGTTTGATATTGAAAACAAAGCAGATCAACACGAGGCCTGGGAAGAAGTTAAAAAACAGATCTCCATTGCTACATTTACAGTTCAAGCAGCAGCAGGGACTCTGAAAGAAGTATAATAAGAAGATGGCAGCAGAAACCTCTGCCCATGTGACCAGCCACAAGCACCACTGGAGGGAAACCAGAGAACAAGATTTACCTTCAGTTTCTCTCTGATAACCCATGAAGCCATAGTTTAAACAAACAAAATCTGCGTAACTGCTATCTAATATGACTTTCTTCATCCACTCACTCCAAAGTGCTTTATCAGTTTAGCTAATCGTGTGCTTGAAATGACTTAAAAATTTCCCCTTTGCCTAGATGAACCTGAGAAAAGACATTGGAAGTTCTTTATATATGCATAGCTCTATAACATTTACCTAGCAGAGGATAAAACAAAAATCTTGAAGCAGTAGGAATCAACTTTGTAAAATGTAACAAGTTAAAGTATCAGCTTTATGATTCCTTAAACTTAGTTCAGGTCAGGAACCTAGTTGAGAAACAGAAATCAAAGATTTAAGAGATAATTAAATGGTGCTCTAGACTTCTAAGGGCAAATGCATAACACTGACTACTTAGGAAAAGTCCTAATAGCCTCTTTTGATAAAGGAAACATTTCTAAATCTCCCTTAACGGTGGTTTTCTACTTGCTGTTTGAAGACCTCTAGTGATGGGAAATTGCTGCCTCCTGAGGCAGTAGTTTTCATTTTCAGAGAGAATTATTAGGGATTTTTTTCTGATATCAAATGTAAATCCACCTCATTATAGCTTTTCTCCTAATTCAAAACTCTGGCTTCTGGAGTCACACTTAATAATCCTAATACTTTCTCCAGCTCATAGTCCTTCAGTTATTTTAATTCATACCTTTGCATGTCCTTCCTCCTTCACTGATCCATCTTCAGTTCCCATCCAAGTCTTCTCCCCACTCCAACCCTACCAAGCTAAAGAGCAAGACTTCCACAGATTCCACTTAGGCACTTTCCTATGAATATTCTCCAGCTTGTCAATGTCTCTCTTTAAAGAAACAATTCTTCCAACTGTGGTTTGGTCAAAAAATATCACAGTGGGTTATTATTTATTATATTTCTTTTAACTTAGTCTAAGATCATATTAGCATTTGGTGAGGGGACTGGTATCTGACATCTGACTTTAAACTCATTTTCAGTTTTCATTCAGCTTTAAAAATGGAACCCTTTATCATATTTTTCTTTTTAAAAATAATAGCAATACCACTTCACCAGTGGGCCAGGTGAATTCAGAAATACCAAAACTTTGATTATTTAGACATTAAACATCTGCTTCACACAAGGCACTAAGCACTAAAAATATAAAGATGAATAAAAGCCAGGTCTCTTCTGGCCTCTAGTATCTTATGATCTTATAGACAAATTTAAACATATTAAGTTTAAGGGAGAGAATAAAGTTGCCCCAAGAGATTTGAAGAAGATGCTGTTCTTATCTTTTAATGGAGAGATATGTTATATGAAGTGGCACCTGAATTCTCTTGGAAATCTTTACTATCTCTACTATAACTTTAAGTGCTAGCATCATGAAGTTCATGCTTTTTACTAGAAAGAGCTGTGTAAGCAATCATAGTCATTTATCTAGAGATGACTGTTTTAGATTTGTGTGTTCAATGACATTAGTGATTTAATAAACTTGATTATCTGAAATTTTGCTTTTCTTTACATTGGGAATAAAAAATTTAGCATAAATTTTAGAAATAAACATATATTAAAAGCATTTAGCCTGATTTTCCAACCATGAAATGGAAAATAAATTTAAAATATAAATATGTTTATAATGTATTAAATATAACAACAAGGTAACATGATTTTTCCAATCATGACATTAAAAAACAAATACAAATGTATACAAATGTATAATGTATATATTGTATATAAAATTTTCCAAATATATATATATTGTAAACTCAAATGCAAAACTAAACTCATTGTCTCTGCCCCAAAGTAAAAACCTCCCCCTCTTTTCAAAGTTCCCAATACTGTTGACAGCATCATCATCCTCCAGGCTCTAGGCTTGCAAGTAAAAGTCATCCTTGACTCTACTCTCTCACTCCCCAAATCCAAACTCTTGCCAATTCCTGCCAATTTTATCTTACTAAAATATCTTTTCTAACATTGCCACCAATCCAGCGCAGCCCTTAGAACCTTACATGTGGGCTGTTATAATCCCTGCCACAAGTCTCTCCCCATTCTAATCCATCCTCCACTCAATTATAAAACTGATTTTCCTCAAGTACAGAATTGGTCAAACCATCCTCTGTTCAGTAAATTTAAGTGACCCCATATCACCTCCAAGATCAAATATAAAATCCTCTGACATTCAAAGCTGTTCACGATTTCCATCCTCATCCTCCCCTTTCCTTTTTTTTTTTTTTTTTTTTTTTTAACACTGCTCCACATATTCTGTGATCTAGTGACAATACTTTCCCTTTTCAGGGCTAGCTAATGGAAGAGAAATACGACTTATTTTGTTAGTCCCAGTTCTTTCGAATTCTAATTTTTTTGATTTTTAAGACATATCTGAGAGGTATAGTTTTTAGGCTAGGCAAATGATATTCCTACTACACTTTGCACTGGCCAGAATGTTCCTTTGGTATTGTGTTCACTTCTGAGAGTCCTTTTCCAATTCTGAGAATCTCTTATTGGAGGGGCTCTCATTTGGGAAGGAGGAGGGATCAGACTTACTCTGCCTCCAAAAGAAGATTTAGGACTAATTGAAGAAAGTTATTATAAGGAGTTTGCTTTTTCAAAAAAAAAAGCAGTCTTAACAATTAGAATTGTCTAAAATATTATATACCTTTGAAAAGTGACTTTAACCCTTACTCCTCAAGTATTCAGAACAGAGGTAACAATCTCCTATGCATTTTATAGATTAGATTAATATCCTACAATTGTATTAATCTAATCTACAAAATCTTTAGGGGATTACTGAAAAAATCCTCTATGGATTTTGTAGATTAGATTAATTCATCCCCAAGGGGATTATACTAAATGACTTCTAAAGTCTAATTCAAACTTTGAAATTAAAACTTGTTGGAATCCAAGTAAATGAATGGGAAAAACATTGACCTCACAGGGCACATAATGTGCCATATATATATATATATATATATATATATATATATATATATATGCATATATTACATTTAATCCATTTTCTAGTTTTAAAATTGTAGGTCTTTTTATACAAGATTTCAGAATCTCAAAGGGTATCAACCATAGAATATTAGATTAAAGAGGTTAATGTAATTCTTGCCTTGGCTTTTCCTTTGAGTATGACTTCACACTTTCTGGGTCTCAGTCTCTAAATTAATTAAGAAAAACATATCTTTAGACTACATGGAATCCTAGGTAGCACTGTATGGGATAGGTGCTAGACCCCCTTATCCAAATTAACTAATCACAGACATCTTCAGATAGAAAAAGAAAGCATTTATTGGGTCCTTGCAAGGAGAGGCCCAAACACACCTGGGCAGACATAAAGCTTCTCAGCTCTCATTTCCCAGCATGGGCTTGACCCTAGCTAGCTGGGAATAAAGAATCTGGTTAAATAGTAAAAGACCCAAGTGTTTTCACTGCATGGACTAAAATGGAAATAACCATCAGTGATCAATGGTCAGTAATATTTTCTTCCTGTGAGTCATGGAACTTATTTCCTGAAGCTGGGATCTAGGGTCTATCCTTTCTTTCCCTACAAACCCCTGAGAATCATGTAATAGCCTGCGGGCCTAAGGTCTGACCCACTCCATCTTATAAACTTTTTAAGAGATTTTTCACCTGGTCCCATTCAGCACAATGGATAGAACATCAGGCTTAAAGTTAAGAGAACCTGAGCTTAAATTCCACCTTAAACAGTTAAATGTTTAACTAGTTAAATGTTTAACTAGTTAAAGGTCACTCAACCTTAGTTTTCATTCATACTTTCTGGGTCTCTGCTTATCCTGATCAAAGGGCTTGCAGAGGTCTTCCACAGTGTCCATCCAGAATGATTGTATTTCACCCAAAGGATTCTCATCGTTTCTGGTATACTTTCACTTGGTGCTGTAATGGGACAGGGTTTCTCTGGCCCAGATGCTAATGTCAAGGCTGACTACTGTGAGGGATGTAGAAGACCCTTACCCAAAATGATTAACTCAGAGATTACTCAGTAGAAGGCAGAAAATTTGTTTATTGAAAACCTCTGGAGGATGAGCCCTCCCATCGCGAGATGAGAAAGAGAATGCTCGCAGATACATAGCTTTTATGCAAGAAATTACACCACAAGTAAGAGAGGATTGAGAAGCGGAGGGGGAGGCATCTAATTGGTTGTTACTATCTGGGGAGATTGGAATGGAAAGTTTCTGTTTCCCTGAAATCTCCTGATTTCTAAGAAATAGAAAGTCAGGCCTTCAGACTTAATCAAGCAAACAGGGGTCCAGCTAATAGACTAAATATCGATAAATGTCAAATACCAATAAATGTCATCAGCTCAGGTTAAGTAAATATGTTTCTAACTGGCCAAGGGTCAAGTAAATATGAGCCTACACATATTATACAGGTCATAGGGAAAACACAGAAATAATGAAAATACAGAAAAAGAATTCATACATTCCTGTAAGTTCTTCACCTTATCTCTCTCTATTCCATACACTACCATACTATCCTACTTGTAGAATCCTGTGAAGGCCATGGAACTTTCAAGCAATTCCCCATTGCCCAAGAAGCAAGACATGGCAGCAGCTGACTTAGTTGAAGTATTTGTCTGTGTAGACCATTCCACAAGTAGCTCTCTGGGTTCTAGGGTTTGTACTTCATGGTATGGAAGAGGAGGACTGCCATGATCTCTGCCATACTGTTGTTACATGATGGAGGGTGGTTTGAATGAAGTTGATATGGGCTACAAGACCCTCTTTCCCAAATTAATTAGAGACATTTTCAGGTACAAAGAGAAAGCATTTATTTAATCCCTGCAGGGAGAGGTCCAGACATACCTGGGAGTAATCCCAACTCCCACCATGTACCCCTAAAAACTGGCCAGCTTCCGGCTTGTCCAGAATTTAAAAACAAAAGACCTGAGCCTTCTCATTGGATAGACTAAAAGAATGTAACCATCCTTGACTGATGGTCACTAATGACTGCCTCCCAAAAGTTACATCACTTCCCGCAACTTCACTAACTTCCTGCATTCTAGGGTTCAAAATTTCTCTCTCCAGAGATCATGTGATCCCCCCCTACTTTCCCCCACAGGATCCTAGTTCTGGGAAACAGGGATCATGTGACTCAATACTGAGAAATACTTCATCCAATCAATCCCATTCAATATACAGCCAGTTAGCAGTGTCCTTCAACTCCTGCAGTTTTTATTTGTCAGGCTTATTCCTTTATAGTGAAGGGAGTTTGATGTGGATTCTAAGTCAGTGGCAGAGGCAACTACAATGTGAGCAGAGATAGGGAGCTTGGAGAGGAAGAAGGAAGAGAAGAAAAAAAGAGGAGTCTTCCTGACTCTAGTCTAGGTGCTCTATCCACTGTACCATAGCTGTCCATTGATATTATTTTTGCCATTGTTTTAATATCTTTATATCTATTTTTAAAAGTTTTCTCTTTAATTTTTCTGTGGAAAACTGTCTGTCTTCTCAAAGTGGTCCTCTTGGGTTATTCAGGAAATTAGAAAAACTAAGACAACTTTGATCTTTTCAGTTTTTGGCAGAAAGGGAGGATTATTAAGTAACATTGCCAAAAGAATAAGAACTATAGGAAATGCTAGCACCATCCACCTAGACTAGAATTTTTTTTTTTTCCTGGAAAGAAGTGCATTATAGTTGATGACTTGTTATTTTGACATTGATTAGATTGCTAATTCATATTTGATATGTAATTATTAGTCAAGATTTGGCTTTTTTAAAAGAAAGTTTTTTAATGTCTTTTTTCTTTTTTTTTTTTTTTTTTACCATTCTGTATAACTTTTCACTGAATAAGAATTTTATGCCCTTGAAATGAAAACTAGGCAAACACATGGGACCAAGGGTAAGTTTAGTGTCTTATGTGGTTGAAGTTAGCTCTGTTATCTTATTTCTTTCATTGCCATTATAGAAATTTATGTTCTCTGCACCAGAATGTGGGATTTCCAATCATTCAAATTGATGAAATGTAGAGATACTGCAAAAATTTTCAGAACTCTTCCCATTCCTCCTATCAGATTATCAAACCAATGAGATTGGAGTCATTTCAAAGAAGTATTGAAAGTATGGATAGATTTATTAAGCTCAGCTTGCTTGCACAGGTTTGGTCTTTGATCCCAACTCCTTTATGGGTTGTTACCATCACCATTTTTCACAGCCATATGCTATTATAAAGTGAATCCTGTTTCTGAATTTGCAGAATTCATTGTAAGGAGAGAGGGATAAAAGTATAGACAATAAAAGGAAAATACAGCTCTACTAACTCCTGGAGAAAATCAAAGCACATTTAAAGGTCTTACATTTGTACACCTAGAGTAGGATGTTGTGTCTAAAAGCTTGCTCCAGTGTTAATATTTGTATGATCACAAAGGGATATTTAGAATTCTTAACTATGAATTATTAGAAATAATATTTTCAAAACATTCACCCTGTATCATGATACCCTAAACATAATTTGTCTAATGGCTTTTCTTCTAACCAAAGGGCCACCCTGTTTCTTATGAACAGACAATTTAGATATTATATATCCACATTCAGGGAATTAGAGGGATAAGATGTGATACTTTAGACTCCTTCCACCTTTGATTAATTCTATGCAAACTGTTTTTTTCTCACTTTTTTCATTTTTTTATGCCAGTAAGACTACCACACACTCCTAGCTTCTTCACACTGTTTTTGAGTAAAATGTCTATAATCCTGAGATGGGCTTGTTATTTAAAAAAAAAAAAATGTCATTAACCCTCTTTTTCCCTCTGTCAGTTTTCAATAAATTTCTAGCCTCCAATTAAAACAATCATAATCTGGCTACTAAAATCTGGCACTGATATCTCACCATAGTATTTTCAAAGGTTACATTGCAGAGATAAAATTCTGATAGGTTCTACCAAATTGCAAAAGGTTTGAATAATTGTGCAATTTCAGGTTGTGCCTGTTTTTGAGAGAATCAGAACAGTTAAGGACCAACAGGCTCATCACCGAAGGTTGGTTTAATGCTTTCCTGTTCTATATAATATTTTTTTAAACTATAGCAACCAATAAAAGAACAAAGCCATGATCAGTCCACTTTGGTTCCTTTCTTTTCCATCACTCACAGTAATGGAATTACATTTAAAAAATAAAAAGTCAAACAGAAAGTTCTAAAAATCTCAGAGTTCTTAGTCTAAGGACATTAATTTGGTACCCTCAATGTACAATTTTTATGCAATGAAGAACAATGTACACTCTGCTGTATAGAAGGCTGTAGATAGTGGGGGAACTCTGGGTAAGGTATAAGACCCTTCAGCCCAGAACGAACTTGCTGCCGATGTTTAGTTTGGGTCCCCATCTCCCCTTGGGGCATCTTATCTTTCCTGAGAAGTCAAGGGGGGTGCTACCACCTGTACCCTACTTGAAGCAAGGGATACTTAACGTAAAGAGGCATTTACATAGCTATAGTAGGGTGCTTACAGTTAGCACTTGAGCAGTGTGATGTAGTGATGTAATGGTTCTATAGTTGACATATGTTCAGTGTGCTGTTGCGACATAATTGTACTAAGATATTTAGAGGCTGAGAGGATTTGAAATAAATAGACTCCATCTTTGACCAGCCTCATGGATCTCTTGCCTTCTTCACTCCTCCACTAAAACCAAGGACTTGGCCTGGTCCCGAGAACCTCCAGAGAGCTGGTCTGGATGGTATATTTTGGCATTCCAGCATGGGAGCTCTAGATAGTATATTTTGGCACCCCAATTTGGGGGCTCTAGAAAGTACACTACACTGCTGGAGAAATTTAACTATAGACAGATGTACATTCTAACCAAAAGTGAAAACAGAATGCATAATGAATTTATAGAATGGCCCACCTATACTCAGAGAATAAATAAGTTCACAGGCAGGGCATTATCATATAACCAAAAGAAAGAAGAAAATTATTTCATGAACTACTGATTTATCTTGTCTTGTGGCATTCATGGTGAACATAAGTAAATGTAAGAATACTGTGGCTAAAGAAAGCATTAAGAGGAAAGTCAGGAGGAGGGGAAGAAACTTATAATAATAATTTAATTAAATTTTGCAAATTAAATGGAGTCACTGGCATAAGAATAGATGACAGGAACGACCTGCACTTCCTGTAACTTTCCCTTGTAGACTTTTATATAACAATGTATAATTTACAAATCTCATTCCAGCTGTCTTAGAAAAGTAAAAACAGAACAAGAGTATTACTCTTCCCTCAAAATCACACACACACACACACACACACACACACACACACACACACAATACACAGTGAGAAATACTGTTTATACAAATACATTAAATATCTGCCAATGAGAATGAGGCAGCATCACAATGAACTGTCATTGAATAAAAAAGTTTAATTTGAACAGTTAAACGTTTTCCAGGAGCAATTTAAAGATATCTTTAGATAAAGGTAAAACTTTTGGAAAAAAGTGTAAAGCAAAAGTTTTAAATAACTTACATCCAAGTCATGAAGCAAAGTCAGAAAACATTACTTTCATGTTATTTTCTTTAAGAAAGGACCACCACCACCAATAATAAGAGGGCAGAAGCACCCTGAGATATGTGAAAGAGCAGAACAGGAGTGTAGTCAAGCAGAGGTCTGGGTAATCACTTCATGGGCCAGTTGCTTTAGAACAGGCCACTAGCACCATCTTCTGACTGGAGCTAAATAACAAAACAGCAATTTTGAGACAAATTGAGCAACAGCCCCAAAAGGTACAATATTTGCATTGAGCAGAGAACTGTGACATATAACACACAACACTGGCCAGGAGCCTAGAATAGTTATAGTGGAACAGGGGCCTATAAAGGAAAGAGGGGAGGGGGTAACTCCACATTTCCCCTTGTGGGGCATCACTCATTGAGTAAGCAATGCAAAGTGTAAATGTATAGGTTTTTGGGAAGGAGTGGCCCACTGAAAGGCAGCTCAGCTTTATTATGAATTCTTCAGTCATATTTGTGGAGTTTTTAATAAAGTAAATAAAAACCCTTTTATTTGAAGCCTTAATGATACCAAATATTCATAAGTGGAAGTGTTTGCCTTACCCTTGAGGAGTATTAGATACTAAAGTTTTTGGGGTGTGTTTAGATGTAGCAGTAAGCCAGAAACATCAGATATCTCCATGCATCTGGCTTTCATGCAGGATGGAGACTTTGATACGAGGGATATGTAATACAATGACTTCTTTGAAAAGTTGGGCATATTGGTCTTAAAGGGAAACATCTCTCTATGACTGTGGCTCCCTGGGTCTATGCTCAGTCATTTACATTCTGCTAGGATACTTGCTAAAGATAATAAAAGCATGGAGTAGTGACAGTATGGATCTTGGGGCCTCTGACATGAAATTTCTTGGCTATTATTTTGGGAAGGAGTTTGATTTCAACACAGTATTGTCAACTAACACTTTCTAGTGATCCCACCTAGGATCAGGTGAGGGGCCCAGGAGAAGGGTGTTCTGTGGTGCTAGACCCTCCAACTTTTTTTTGAGTGAATGAGGTCCTTCTGCACAAGGGATGGCTGTTTGGATTCTGAGATGGACATCACTGGTTTTTCTAGACCCCAGTTGGACAGATGAAAACCTGTAACTTAAAAACCATGAACTTCAGGCAATATCTTCTGTGTAAGTTTTAAATTTATTTTTTGGGAGATCATAGTTTGTTTTATTTGTGCTATAAAATTAAGTGTTAAATGACTTATTCTTAGGGCACAAAAGTTAGGTCATAATGAGGATGAAAATTATCAAATAAGAATTGAAAGAGGTCAAAAGAGTTTACTCAGAAAGCTTAAGCTTATGCTTCTATTCATCTAATCCTCATGAATATATTCAAAAATAATAGTAAATTTTTACATGTGTTTTACTATGCCAGGTACTTTATAATCTCACTTTATCTTCACAATATCTCTAAAAGTAGGTGCTATTATTATCCCCATTTTACAGGTGGGGAAACTGAGACAAACAGGTGATTTGACCAGGGCCAAACAACTAGTATCTTGAGGCTAGACTTGAACTCAAGTCTTCCTGACTCTAGATCTGGTGCTCTATCCATTATGTTAATTTGGCTGCCACAAGAATAAAGGCAAATTGTGGAGCTGGTTTAACTTTTTTACTTCAAAAAGTCTCATAAGAAGTGAAAAATCTAAAATAAATCTGTATCAACAAGGGAATGCCTTCACAAAAGAGAAAAACTTCTGAGTGGAAAGCATTAGTTTTGACCATCATTCAGTAAAAAGCGACTGTATGTGACTAAAGAAGTGAGGGTAGGGATGGGAGTAGGAGAATAACATAGCTGGCCAGATTGCAAGTGGCTTCTATGTTCAAAGAAAGGAAGCCCAAGAAATATTTTTGTAGTTAGCCTTTGCCTGGAAAGGTTTACCCATGGCTGGAATTTTTAGGAGTATGCTGGAGCTAGTTAGAACCAGCTCTCAAGAGAACCAATTGTTAAATTTTCAACAAAATTAATAAAGAAAATATTAACTATGCAATTTAAATGGAAAAGTGTCCTAGGTACATTTTTTCCCATAAAGCTGTTAAATATTTGCCAATACACCCCTGCTTAAGCTATTCTGGCTTGGAACTATGTATCAAAAACTATGTAAAAAGATATGAAGGAAAGTTTGCTACATACTACTAGAAATGAATGTAAAGACAAAAAGAAAAAATGATAAAGAATAGATATGAGATTAGTTACCAAGTAGATAGACAAAAAGGAAACTGAACAAGTATCATAAAAGACCACAGCACAATGAATGAATATTATACTTTAAAGCAAAGCGTAACAAAAGTATCCCATGAAAAGAAATGGGGGTTGGGAGGAAGGAAGTATTCTGGGGATTTGACAAAAATCATAAAAGCTACAGCAAAAATTGACCAAAAATAGAAAATCCCAGGATGATACAAAAAAAAAATTAAAAAAATTAAAAGATATACTCAAATAAGAATGAAGTGAAATAAGTGAATAAAGGATTTGACAGAGTAGATAATTTAGAATATAGAACAAAATTTTTTCCAAAATATTATCCACACAATGAGTCTAATAAGGAGAGATTTATGCATATGTATTTCTGCATGTAGATGAACATGTGTAAAGATTCACTTATACTTATTTCTAAATATACAATCTGAATATGTACATATATATACTAACACATATAAGGTGAATGATATCTTGTTATAGAGGTAGCATGATATATTTGAAAGAACACTATATTTGAAACCAGAAGGGAGTCCAAATATTGTCTCTGAACCTTCTTGTGCTATTTAACTCAAGCCTCAGTTTCCTTATCAATAAAATTTATAAACAATTATCTCTGACATGGAGTATGATTCATAAAGTTGTAGTGATGTTAAGATGATATACTTTCTAAACCTTATAGTATTATATGTCACCTATTATCATGCTTTTATTATGTCACCTTCACCCTTTTCCCATTAGAATATAAATTCCTTGAGAACAGCGACTATCTTGCTTGTTTATATTTTCTCCAGTCCTCAGAAGAGTGCCTAGAAAACAGAATCATTTTATCTAGTGTTCAATGTGTTTACAATAAATGGAGAAATTTTCAAAGCTGTAGATAAGTTTACTTACTTTGGCAATATACTTTTCAAGGATGTACACATAGATTAAGAAGCCAATATGTGCATTGCCATACTAGCTCAGTATTTGGGAGATTCTGAAAGTGTAGGAGCCATTAGGCTGCTCAAAAGAAACCTGAGATGCATAAACGAGACATGTCCACTGCAAATTTATACATGGACTATCTGCGCCCTACTTATAGTGACTTCAGAGCTCATAATGGCCTTATTAGTCTTAGTCGGACACACTGTACCTTGACTTCAATGTAAGTGTGGTCATTTTGGTCCTCTTTGAAAACAAAGGTCACCAACCAACCAGAGTTTCATGGAAGGGTGAATTGAAAAAAAAAATGTCAAAAAAATTTATCAAATTCTGGAACAATTTATACTATCGTCCACCCTTCTCTTAGGACATTATTCACCTTAAATCTTTTAAACTCTTGGCTTTTATACATAAAGTAGGTAACCTCTAATTAGACATAGTGTCTGTGGGGTTCCTTTAAATATTTCTAATTATAAAACTAAGTAATGAAAATAAACATGTTTGCTTCACTTTAAATGCATCCTCCTTGGGACAGTTAATAAAGTTCTTCCTTACATTTACCAAACCACCATGTCTTCCTTTAGTTCTATATCCTGCTTTCTGGATCCACAAGTAACATTCTACTTCAATGAGGATCTTTCAAATATGTGAAGATAACTATGACCCGTCCATAAAGCTCTCCAGAGTAAAAAGCTGCTGTTTTCTCACTAACCTAATTGTCTTATGGAATTGTATATTGACGAGTGTTTGCCGATTGGCAAGTTAAATTCAAATTTTATTCAGTGCAGTACATGTTATTGTTGTGATGGACAAGATCAATCTATCACAGGATGAAAGAAACTTTAGAGTTGGAAGGGATCTAACCAGCCATTGTAAAGGAATAATCACAGCAACCTGACCTAAAGACTTTCATATGGACAAGTCCACAAGGGACTCATTAATGCATGAAGCAACCTATTTCCCTCTTACTGTGTGGGCCGTAAACCTTTCTTCACTTGGTTTTTCCTGTATCATTAGGCCAAATTCTTTTTAGTGGTTGTGGACCTGAAATGATTCTGTCTGGGACCAATTCTCATGCACCATATCCTCCAAAAGGGTCACAGAGGATAAGGGATAAGGGTGGTGTCTATGATTTCTCCATTTACTCAATACCCAAAAATCCAAACCTTTCACTTTCAGAGCTCCTAGGGTACTGAGATGTTTAGACTTGCCCAGAGTTATACAGTCAATTTGGTTCAGAAGTGACTTAAACCTAGATTCCTCCTGGATTGAGATTGGCTCTCTGCCAAGTTATGCTGCCTCTTCAAGAGTCAGATTATTAAAATCATTCTATTGTAATGACTAGAGAAATACCATAAGTCAGGAGCACAATTTTTTATTATATTGCTTCATCACAGACAATAAAGGTGGTGGTTGTTGAAAGTGAAAACCTAAAAAAATTAACAAATAAATTAATTCTTTAGAAAACATTCTTAAAGAAAAATATTTCATGATCTCCCCTCATGCAGAGAATTAGACAAACATGCATAAGTTAAAAAAAAAAAAAAAAAAAAAAAAGACCAGAATTGAAAAGGCTTTTGTTGTAGATGGCATAATGATCACACAAAAGTGTTCCAGACACTCACAAATATTAATTGTAAAAACCAGAAGCTGTTTTACTCAAAATTATCTTTGGGTAGGGAATAGAGGGAAGGCATTATACTTAACTATGATAGCATTTATTATTCTAGGCCACGGATATGGTAATTGCCAATACTGTGCTAACTGACATAATTTTTGTAATAAAACCAAGAAATTGCTGAAATGGTGACTTGGTAACGTAAGTGCCCTAAATCCAAAGTTAAAACTTAAAAGATTTTTAAATCACAAACTGTGGAAAATGAGTGACTGACTTACTACAATAAAAGAAAATAACTTGTATTCAAAATGATACCAGACCACAGAAAACATTTATTCAGAAGAAAAAAAAAATGAGCCTGAATACTGATTTTCCCTTAAGGGAATCTCTGAAACCAAATAAGCTTATAGTCAAAAAAAAGGAATTAAAATCTCAGACACAATATATAAATATTGAAGTAGTATTACAGTTCTATGTATGCCACTATAAAAAATGTAACAAATTTGAACAGACTAGATAAATAGGTCTTTCAACAGTAACAAGACAGGATTGACAAAATTACATGACTTAATGGCCATTTATAGGTTGATTTTGGTTTACATTTTTTACAAATATTTACAAATTCATTACAGAAAAAACCATCCTGATAAAACTGCCTTTAACTAAACTTTCACAAAATAATTCTCCATTTGAAAGCTTTATCAATAATGTGGTGAAAAAAGGAAATCAAATTTTTTAGGAAGGACTTAACTCTTAACAAGTGAATAACATAAAGTTTAAAAATGTTGTCTTTCACCATAAAATAGTGAGTTTGGCTAATGATTCTAGATAAAGCTACAAATCTGGCTTAAGTTAAATGTATTCTTTGTTTTGTTTGAACCTGTGACCAATATAGTACAAAATAGGTAGTACAAGATAAACTTCAGAAGTTTAGTTTTAGTCAGAAATTAGTGAAGTTTTCTTATTTCCTTTTGGAATAGGATGGATGGCAGAGCAGGGATGGAAAACAAAACAAAACAAAAAAAAATTAGAAAAATGGTTGGGGTCACCAAAAGGAAGATTATTTGCTTACACAAATTTACCTAGTGTAATGTCCTATATATTTTCTTTATTTCTCAAATCATAGCAACATTTTATTTTTTATGTCCAGGATCAATAGCAAGAAACAAATTGTAAAATACACAAATGTTTTAACTATAATTTAATTAGAATGATTTCCCTAAATCACCCAACATCTTATCAGCCTTTAGAGGGCCCTTTGTGCAAATTTGTGAATTAATATCCATCAAAATGCAATTTCTAGAGATAACAGCATCAGAAAAACCAGATTTTAACAAAACGCTAACGTGAAAAATTCATTTGCAGTATATTTGTATCATTCTAATTTCTTGATTATTGATGGTCTCAACTCTATACAAGGTGGAGAAGGACTTCAGAATTTATAAATTAGCACAGTCCTAACCACAAAGAAACTAAGGTATGGAAAGTTTAAAAAAAAAAAAAATATATATATATATATATAAATTGCAAAACAATCCAATAAGCCATATGATGTTTGATGTTACTACTGTCATCTGTGATGATACACCTCTAGAAAAATGTTTATAGCTTGGCAGATTTTAAAAAATCTATATTTTATCAATTTAAATTATATCATATTCTGAACATGTATATCCATTCATCACTTATGTTAGTTACCAAAACCTATGCATATAATCTCAAGCCGCCTTATTTACTGAAATATTAGCATTGTACATGATAAAGGAAAAAGTATAACACAGGCATGCCCTACCTAATATTGTTGACTTTTTCTTTGAAAACATGATGTGTTAATGAAATGACTTTACAGGGATTAGTTAGTTCCACAGAAACAGTGATTGATGAGGCAATTAGGGCTCAAGCTCTAAATTATGATGGCTTTGACTTCAAAAATGTCACTTAAGGCTCTGTTATCCTGGGATATGCTTATAAAGATCACTCCCAGACATGTTAAATTCTCAACTATTTGCTAACTATTCATTTTTCGAAATTGTGATAAAAGATATTATCAATAAAAAATCTAAAGATTTATGATGATCCAATTGTAGCATTTTTAACTGTAATATTCAACCCCAAATTTTCAAGTCTACTTTGCAAGACTGTTAAAAAATAAAAATCTCCTCAAATATGCTTGCATAACATGATGGAAAATGTTATAATGGATACCTTAATTAGCATTTAAAATCTGATTAAATAAACATATACTAATTCACACTGCTTAACTCTTAATGAAGTGTAAGCAAAAAATCCCCAAACATAATTTTTTATTAAAATAGTAAAAAAAAAATTATGAAGAAAATATAAACTATATTTTATCAGTTGCCTAAAGTGGTTTTTGCCAAATTAAAATGATCTGCCTAAAAGTTTAGATTATTATTAAGGTGAAATCCATTTTCACTTTCTATTGAACTAATGCTACTTTCAGTGTTTTAATGAGTGGGGCCATACTTTTTTTTTTTTTTTTTTTTTTTGCTGAGACAACTGAAGTTAAGTGACTTGTCCAGGGTCACATAGCTAGTGGAGCCATACTTTAAAACAGAATTTCAAAGATGAAAGGGACCTTATAGAGGTTATAGACTAACCCAACCAAATATTTTATATGTAAAAATAAATTCTCCATTTAACATCTCTGACAGTAATTTAACTGTGAACACATGCCAACTGTCAGAAAAATCATTATATTTCACAAGGCAGTCCATTTCATTTCTGAAGAAACTCTATCAGTATATATTTTTTAAGAATTCTAAGCAGATCTACTTTGTAACATGTACCTAGTTCCAAGTTCTGCCCTCTGGAGTCACAGAGAAAAGACACAAACTGCTGCCTTCTTCTAAATGATAGTCCTTCAAATATCTGAAGGCAGCTATCATTTTCATTTTCTCTTAAGTCCTCTCTAAAAATTCCCAAATCTTTCAAATTAGTTTCCAATAAAATTCACCAATCTGAGTGGTGAACTCATATGATGTAAAAAAGTTAATAGTGTAGCTATAACACACACACAAATTAAGAGAACTGAGATCTTTAAATAATCACACAAGAAAGTCATTTAACATAATTTTTATATAAAATAATATATCAGGACCAAATTGATACTTTCAGATTCTGTATATTAACCCTTTCCCCTCCATTCCCAATGAATCTTAGCAGTAACAATCAGGCTGCTTGTTAAGAAATGGAATTAGTACATGGAAGCTAGCTGCAGTTATTATTATTATTATTTTTTTTTTTTTGACAAATTAAGGCTCTCCTTTCATTACTATTATCACTTCTAAGGATATCCTCCTTAAAACAAACAAAAAAACTGTCCACCCTATTTAAATGGCCTAATTTACTTACACCATGTAAAATGTGACTCGGGTAACTTAAAAAGGAAAAAAAAAATTTTCTTCTCTGTAGCCCTTCCCCCCACCTAAAACTACAATGCCCAAACACCTAAAAGAATTGAACAAAACTCTCATTTCCCATAGTATTATAGTGATGTCGAATAAAGAGAAAGTGTTAACATGACTATGATACTGAGGAGTACTGAATGACGTTAAAGGGACAAAGCTTTCTTTTTCTGACTCGGGAATTCAATTCTATTAAGTTCAATATTTAGATAGAAAGAACACTCCCCATTTAGTCCAAAGGAATCTGGGAAAATAAGAAAAGATTTTGGTTTCTAGAAATCTATTTTCAACTAGGTCTGGAATGCCATATTAATAACATGTATGTGTACACACACACACACATATATGTGTCTATATGATTACAATAGCAAGTCACCACTTCACCACACAGTATAAGGAATCTCAAAACAAGTAATAGCTAATGTCCCATCCCTCCCCCCCACAACTTTGCTCTCAATTGGCTATATCTTCTTTTTTTTCATCTTGTATTTTAGGTGAAGGTAGTTCAAGCCTTGCCCATTGCATAGGCTCAGCTTTTCTCATTGTGATCTCAATTTTTGTGGCTGTCATATTTACAAAACTCCTCTTCACATCAATTACCTGAAACAAATAAAAAAGTAAAATGAAGTAGATTTTGAGATAAAAAAATAAGACAGGGAAAAGATTTTATTTCCAATTTATGGTGACAATTCAAACTTCTTAGGCTATGTCATATTGCTACTCAAGTAATTCTTTTACTTCAGAATTGTAAATCGTAAGCTGGCCAAAAAATATCTGAAAAATGAATACTTACTCCCCATAATTTGACATTTTGATGAAATTCCTTTTCTCCTTCAAATACAATGTGGATATTTAACTGAAATAAAGTAGGAAAATATCAAATAATAATTTCTACTATCAAAGAAAACAAAAATATTTAAATTTATGAAATGATCTGTGACTTCCTGAAAACAAAACTAAAGCCATTCAGAATGCTATTAAGCAAATCTATTTTAGGAAAACACTAATGAAAAATTTCTGGTTTTAAAAAATTATCAGAAAACACAAGGAACATTTTAAGTGAATTACTGAATATTAAACAAGCATCATTGTATTTGATGAAGATTACTTACAAATAAGGTAGTTAAATCATGATTATTTCAGAAAATTTTTTTTTAGCAGATTCCAATGTACAACTGAGTCTGTAAAAATTTTTAAATAATTTTTCAAATATATCACACATCAAAGACTTAAATAAAAACCACAATTTTAAAGATTTAAGATAAAAATCTTGTTTACTTATATTGCTGAAGATATAAATTCAGGTCAATTTTATTCCTCTTTTTAGATTAAAAAAAAAAAAAAACACTAAGTACAAAAACAGTAAGAGCAAAATGTAATAATTTACCAAAACATATTGCTATACTCACCACTGTACTATTTGCTTTTACATGACTAAGCTCTGGAAGTGAATTTTTAGCATATACTGAAATAGTAACTTGACCTCCTGTCTGATGCCAGTCATGTCTACATGGAACCACTTTTTTCCCCTGTAGTAAGATAGACATTAAAAAAAAAAAAAAAATAGAAACTCTTAGATTTTTAAACTTCTAGAAGGTAAGATTCTAGTTTATGTGTTTCTTTTTCATAGAATACCTTGACCCAGTGCCACATGCAACTACCAACTGAATGGATTAGGATGATGATGGTGGGTGCAATAGAATCTACAAAGGATTTTCTCACAGTATGAAATGTAACTGAAAGTATGTAAATGATTTTCTCACAGTATGAAATGTAAATGAAAATAACAATACAAAAAGGAAAATATAGGCCATTTTATGCAAAAATGAGAATAAGATGAGAATTTTTTGCAATCTTGTCATCAAGTAAAAATGCTACAATATCTTTTTATTATTTTAAGGATTCAAAGTTTCCTATCAGTGTAAATTCTCCTCAATCAACAAAATCCCTAATTTACTAGATGTGTTTTTTTTTTGAGCTTACATGGCTCCCCAAAATTCAGCACCATGGTCAACCTGGTGATGGTCCATCCTAACTAGATTAATCCTAACACAACAAATTTGGTCACCATGCCCACACTCAAAAATCATTCCAATTTAATTGAATTTGGAAGGGCTAATATTCTTTCTACTGTTAACAGTTTTCAAGAGTCCAGGATTACTTACTACCTTCATATAATAGCTGTTATTTCCATAGTGCTTTTAAGTTTCACAAAGCATCTTACAAAACACATTACATAAAGATTACATAAAGACATCCCAAACAATTTTAATTAAATATCTTTATATGCTAACATTTCAGAAAATCCAGGAAAAAAAGGGAAAGGAAAATGAATTTCTAAAGATAATTTATAAGTACAAGAAGAAAAATTATTAAATTTTTAAATAAAATCAGAGACAGCTGGGGATACAATGAACAGGGCAGTAGGCCTGGAATTAGGAAAACCTGGGTTCAGATTTGGCCTCAGTAACTTACTAGCTCTGTGATCTTGGGCAAATCATTTAATCTCTGCTTTGCCTCAATTCTCTTAATTGTAAAATGTAGATAAAACAGAATCTACCTCTCAAGAGTTAGAAGAAAACATGAGATGATATTTTTAAAAGTAGCTTAGCAGAGTGCCTAGCATATAATAGATGCTAGAAAAATATTTATTCCCTCAATCCCTCCCCTTTTTTAGATAAAATACATTAACTTTGGCTAACTTTCCAGAAAGATTTTCAAGGTGTATTTTAAAGTTCTTTCTAGGAAAATATTTTTATGTAAGCTTTCAAATTATTTATGTAGCATTTGACTTAAATTCTATCCTAATGAAATCAATTCCCATTTGCTTTGGGAATATAACTTGTATATTTTAAAAAATTGCTGAATAAATTAGATGAAAATGTAACATTTTAGCCTTTGGAAAATAAAACATTCAGTTTTGCCACAAAGGAGTTTTCAGAAGAAAATACTAGATGAGCTATCTTTTTGAGATGTAGGTGGAAGTTCCATTCCTGACCAAGGCCTGAACACTGAAGACAAGAAATCAAGCAAAGATATATATCTACTATAAACTTCAATAATACATGTGCTTTAACTATTAGTCATACCAGATTATTTCACTTAAAACTACTCTGATTTTGAAAGACATGAAATCAACATCTACTTACAGCATCCTTTTTTGTCCACAAATGCTTCCCTGTTGTACATCCTTCTTGGGCCAAAAATGTATTAAAATCAGAAGTTTTTCTCCTGCAACAGCTCCAATATTTCATCCTTTGAATGATCAAAATCCCAAATTTACATATACAATATTACAACCAAATATCATTTAGACTTAACTATTTCCTCAAAGATTTAATGAAAGGTTAGCAAGAATTAAGTAGTGATAATCATATGTCAATGTTTCATATATTTCAAAAGATATTTATCTTACATTTATCTGTCTTTAAATCACCATTTTAAAAAAATTATATTGGGGATATAGTGTTGTACATATGAAATTCATATACATGTATCCCCAATATAAATAACTACTATCTATACAACACAACAATACTAAACAACACTATCTAAAAAATGTCTCTAAAAATAGTTTACTTCCTATATAAAACCAACAAGGAGTTTCAGTGTTAAAAACCATTTTGTACAAAGTGAACTAGATTCTTTTTTGGTTTTGTCTTGTTTAACTTTAATTTTTTAATACTGGTGAAAGATCCCATTAGAATAAGATACACAAAGATCTTACTGCAAGCAATGAGAAAATTCTATCTGGCTTCTGTACTAATTTCTTTTGAAAACTGCTAATCAGGGGCATTACAATAGTACCTCTTAGATTTTTTTCCTTCACATCACAAAGTCTAATACTGACCATTTAAACAATGCCTACTAATACTACAATAGGGAATTATCAAAAACCAGCTAAGTCTTACATTACTAAAGTGATCAAAGTACTAGCAGTAAGCAGATAATGAAGAAAAAGTAGAATGAAAATGACAGTACACTTGTAGAAATTTTTGAAGAACAATAAAATGACAACAGATAATTTTTAAGATTGTACTTCATTTGTACAGGAAATACAGTGCTTAAGTTTTGCCATACTTACCCTTCATGGAAAATAGGGACTCCAGAATGAAAAATACAAACTTCTTCTATACTCTGTGGACCTTGGTATGTCTTTGGAGATGGGGAAGGACAAAAAAAAAAAGGAGTTCAAAGTGACAATACTAGTCACAAAGTGACATTTTAAAGTATGAAAAATATAAAAACCTATTATTAGGAATAGAAGATACTCAAAATTGAACACCACAAATATTTAAAATTATTCAGCATTTATTTTTTATTTCTAAGAAATCAGGACTAAATTTAGTAAGTATAAAAATTACAGAATGTTCTGGATACATTCGTAAAATTAGTAAACATGATTAATGTTAACATTTTATTCAGTCTATGTTACTTATATCTCCAAATAACCCAGAAGTCCTAAAATGATTGCCTATACTGGAAACCTTAAAAATATTAGGGAAATGTAAGATGATATTTGCTGTCTAAGGATCACACAAGTCTGAAGGAAGTAACATATTTAGACTGCAATTCTGGGCTTTAGGTAGAACCATGATTAATGTGAGGGAACATGGGCAAGGTTATGTGGGGGTTCAAGGAGAAAGAAGGAATAAACTTTTTCAAGGTCTGGGAATAACTTAGGAAGCTGAGTAAGGCAAATTAATAAAACACACAAAACAAAATATGCTTTCAGTATATGTCTAGTGTATTCACAATGTGAGAAAAAAGTTATGTCTTTTCATAGTTAAAAAATATGCTTGAAATTAATATTTATCTTCAATTATAAATATAATTTTAAATATTTTAAAATATAATTTCCTGTAATTCTTTATGCAAGATAAATTTGTAGATGCTGTTTATTATATATAGAATATACAAAACTGCTATCAACAAGTTGATAAAATATTTTTTGAATCTGAATGAAGGTGTTTAAAGTCTGAATGTCTCAGAGGGAAGGACATGTTTAAATGAGACTTATGACAGGCCAAAGCACGTGAGCAATCCTTAAATCTACAGCTACAGGGGTTAAGTGACTTCTTTTAAGACCACATCATATCTATGTCTTATTTACCAGGTTGACATACAGACAAATCTGTTTATTTTTTCAAGGCTGGTCCTGCAAAAAACTATGGCTCATTAAATGTGGATCTGACCAGTAATCTAGCTTTCCTAGCTTTCCAAATTCAGAACAAGTTACTTTGCAAACTTTCTGAACAAGTGAGAAAAAAGACTGATGAAGATAATATATTAATTTTGGAAATTGCAATGAACAAGTCAACAACAAAAACAATTCACCTCTACAAATGTGTAATTTTAAATCCTTGTGACTTCTATTCTAAATTTCACAAAAAAGTAATTTACCTTTACACAGCCACCATTTTTACATGAAGTCCCAATCTTGATTTCATCACTGTCCTCGTCTGAAATATGAAGGGGTCTTTATAAGTATACTGAAGAAAAAGCATTTTAATCCACTAACATTTTTACCTTTCAGCCCCATCTTAGAAAATGTCTATCTTCATCAAGGTTCAATCATATTAGATTTTTTCCTAAATTTATGTTAAAAATTAAAATCTATATATCATAGCATTAAACTTCTAGTTATTAGGTGGCCAAAACTTAACTCAAAGTTGGACTGTTTTAAATTAAAAGTTTTACCAACAAATTTTAAAAGGCTTATTTGTTACTGTGGAAATATACAGTGTTATACTCAATTCTAGCCTAAAAGGAAAATTAAAGAGAGAAATACATTTAGTACATTATAAAGGATGAAAGAATAATAATACTTAGCAAAATAATTGATTTTAAAAGGGATTTAAAAACTATATTAGCCACTAATAACTCATAAGAAAAAGAAAAATACATTTTTTTCAATAATGCTTCTAGAATTTCACATCCTTTACACAATTCTTAGTAATATAGAATCGTTATTAATAGATTGTACTTATTCATTAAATTTTCAACTATTTGAATGAACTGCCTCAGCCATTATGTCCTGTTTCTCTAGTAACTTTTATAGTTTACATGCAGTAAACTTTTACTAGCTTCCTTCTTTTCTAGAACCCCATTAATTTACAGAGCAAGATGATAAAATTCTTACCCTTTTTATCTACTTCATTCTCAGATGACAGTTTAAGTTTATCCAGTGCTTGTTTTAGTGAAGCAGCTATTTTCAACTCCAAGTTTGTCATTGGTTCATCTGGGCTAGAGAATTTTTGAACACTATTGTTATCAAATTTTAAAATTTATTTATTTGTAGCCCAAATGAATATACTTAAATCCAAGAGACATGTGCATGATTCAACAAAGGCAAGTATTCATTCAAAAAACTGTTACAACCTATTAAAAATTTAGAGAAAACTTTCTATATCCATAAACATCTTTTCAATATTATTATACAATAACCTAAGGAAATGAAACAAAATACTAGGAGTAAATACTATTGTTTAAGCATGTCAAAAAAAAAAAAAAAAAACCACAACTGTTTATGGAGTATACCTTGGCCTTTTAATTGCTTCTACTGGTTTAGGAGCTTGGATAATGTGTTCTTGAAATTTAGGTTTCAATTCAGACAACTCCTTCTTCTCAGAGGTAGTTTTGACTTCGGGTTTGACAGGCTCAGGGGGTTTCTCATCATTGTGCTTACCCTTTGTGCAGCCCTTTTAATAAAAATGCTTACTTTAGTATTACAGTGCCATATTCAATCAAAATCTATTACATGTACCCCCCCCAAGTATCAGTTTTTATGAGTTCTTAAATTCTTGAAGTCATATCCTTTATTCTATAAAAACGACTTACTTTGAATTCTATTTTACAAAGATATACTTCACTCACTGATCGTTAAAATCTACGTTCCTGATTTGGAGAGATAAAGGGCAATGAAGAATTCACAGTGATAGGAACAAATAGGGATTTTAAAAATCATGTTTTCTCCAAAACTAACATTTTTTCCCAGTTTTTCTTTAGAATTACAATAGAGAACAAGTTTCAATTAATAACTAATAAATTTTAATAATCTGTAACTTCCAACTGGCACTTAACAAAGGAAGAGAAGGCCAAGCTCCCTTTTTATAAGCTGGTATCAAGAAGAGTTTGAGATGGGACTCTTAGTGCGAATAGTAAATATTCAAACCTAAATTCTCCAATATAGAGGTTTTTTTCTGTATCATAAGTTTTATTAAATAATTTTATAGCAACATAGAGGAAAATTAGGATCTATTATCAATTTATATGAATAAATATTACAATAAATATGAATTACTTACTACAATGCTCAAAAAGTCAGAAAAATCTGTTGTTCTTCTCTTACAGCAAGACCAACCCTATGAAATGTAGAAGAAAAAAAACTGAATGGCAGTTTTTATGAGAACCACATTCCAAATTCTATCCAATAAAAAAAACAACTTAATTTTTATTGGAATATCTCTATCTTTGAAGCTATGTGTAGTTACGTAATGCTTAGATCAATGTATTAAAAACCTAAATTATGTACCAAATACTTTCCATATTCAGTTAATCCTGGTTATATCTATTATGAATCAATTCTTTAAAAATTACTTTTAAGTAAAAAAAGCTTTCTAGACTACTTATTTCAAATATATCAAAAAATATATTTTAATACATGCAATCTAGAGATAGTTCAAAATGACAATTAAACAAAATTTCAAGAGTAATGGCAAAAAAAATTAGGTTCAATATAACTTTTTGTTCTCTATCTCCACAAGACATTATAATAACTAGTTTACAATCAATTAATAATTAATTTCTTAAATTATTCCTAATATCCAAAATTATAAATTTAAAGGGGATGGCATTGTAAAATCAATTATCAATGCAATAAAAGAACCCTACTCAAAATATCTACTGAAAAAAATTAAAATTACTAGATTTTGTTATTTAAATTATCAGAATTAAATTAAATTATCAGAAATTACAGAGATGTATTTAAATTATCAGAAATTCAGGATTACATACATACACTAAGTATGAGGTAGCATTGTTCTTATATATTTGAAATAAATTCATCCAATATTTAGATAAGAAATTTAGAGTTAAAAGAGAGTACTCAATGTGACTCTGCATGTTAGTAAAATCTTGAAAGGTAATACAGGCTACATTAAAAGAGGTACTGCATCTGGCAATAAGTAAGTGAAAGTCTTCCCTCTGCCCTGGAGGGCACTGCTAGGCTGACACTGTTAAGAACAAACAGGAAAACAAACAGAATAGTAAAGATTCTTTAGTTTATGCCACATGAGAATTACATGAGGAAACCAAGAATAGAAGACAAGACTCAGGAGGCACACTATACTGTACCTCTCAAGTAACTGAATAGCTGTCAGGTGGAAGAGAAATTAGACCTGATTTGCTAGCCCCAAGAAAAACTAGAGTAATAGAGAAGCCATTACCAAAAGGCATACTGGATGATATAAGCTAATATTTCCTGATTATTAGAGCTTTCTGAAGACTATAACAGGGTACTTTGGGAGGCAGTGGGTGTACTCTCATTAGAGGTTTTCAACTCAAATCTACAAGACAACTTGATCAAGTACTGTAAAGAGGAAATTATTTTTCAGTTGTAAGTTGTACTAAATGCACTAAATGGCTGAAGACATTTTGAAACTGGGACCTACTCTAACCCTTTCATCTCACTGACACAGAAAATGAAGGCCAGAAAGGGGAAGCAAGTTGCTCAAAGTCACACAAATAAAGGACTTAAATTTAAGTTTTTGTTTTACTACAATACCCAATCTTTCATTGTTTTGGATCTAGTCCAGCCTATACATAAACAAGACTTCTGTAAATAAATAAAAATCCAACACGTATTTAAATCTCCCTCCCAATAAAAGAAAATTCAAGATCTGTCCAAAGATGTGTGTTTTTCTCCCTTTTTGGGGGGAAGGGGAGAAGGGAAGAAGGGAAATTGTACCCTGTAGAACATCAGGGAGAATTCAAAATATATAAGAATTGCCAGTTTAAGAAAGCATATATCATAATAGAAGATATTATATTCATGAGTGTCCATCTTTTCTTTGCTTCCTTGCAGGTTATTCTTTTGTTTTCTGCTGTGTACTTTTTACTTTATTCTTTTTTTTCCCCTTTCACCACCCCCTCCCCCATTTCCCAACAGGGTACAGTTACACTGTATTATCTATATATTTACTCCTCCACATATACATATAATTACATACACACACATATACATCTACTCAGACATGTTTACATATGCATTTATCCACACAAACATGCATCTAAAATAGTATTAATATGACTGACATAGAATGTAGATTTTTCTCAATTGAATGTTTAAGTTTGACTTTATCTAAAATCAATAATTACAAACCCCACTTTTTTTCCCTAATAAATTCTACTCCTGATCCTTATTATAGCGTTTGTGCAAATCTATTACTTCTTATTCTTGCTAACTCTTCTACTTTAAATAATTGCAAGCCAAGTTAAGGAACAGAATTAATCTCCCCTCATTCGTGGATCCCTCCCTAATGTTCTCTTCCCACCCTTTTCTTTCCTCTTTATCCCATTTCCATTAATCTACACACTTTATTTCACTCAACAACCTTTTGCATTTCACTTTATCCTATGACACCCTTTCCCCCCTCTTTATCCTTTTCCTGTTAATCAACATACCATGTCCCACTACCATAACTCTATACACTCTTTTATACCCCACCTTATCATTTATCTCTTGTCCATTAATCTACAAACCCTGTCCTAGTGCCATATATATATATATATATATATATCCTTCTATACCTCACGTTATATTCCCTCTCCCTGATTTCTTTATAGAGTTTTGGATGTTTCAAAACACTTCATAGTATATCTACTTCCCCCTCTAATGCCTCTGTCAGTTCTTCTCCGCCTCATTTGTATGTCATAATTACTATCTTTACCTTTTCCTAGACAGCTTTAGAATAAAGCATACTCAACTCTGTTCCAATCTTTCTTTTGAGTTATTACTAATTACTAATGTCAGTCTTATAATATATACATTTCCATGTAAAAACCATGATTTGTCCATGTTAAGTTCCCTGAAAATGACCTTTAATAATGTCTGTTAAATGTTAAATTTTCTATTAAATTTGAGTTTGGTCGAGACAAAGTCCTGAAAATCTCTAAGTACAATGAATGTATATTTTTTTCCATTCAATATTATGGATAATTTTGCAAGATGTATTTTTGGTTGTAGGCCTAGTTTTTTTTTGACTTTTAGTATATATTATTCTAGGACCAGGTGGCTGATAAAATCCTGTACAATTCTAGTTGTAACTCCAGCATTATTTGGTTTGTGGAGTTGTTTTGGTTTTTGTGTTTCTTGCAAAATTTTCTCTTTGATCTGGGGGTAAGAATGATTTGTGGATTTTTTTCTATTTCTAGTATCCCTTAATATTCTATCAATCCAGATAATTTTTTTCTTTTAAATAATAACTTTTTATTTTCTAAATGTAGGCAAAATATTTCAACAATATATCTTTTCAACATTCACTCTTATAAAACTATGTATAAGTGAGTATAAGTATTAGGAAATGGGAAAACTGATTTTACCATCATAATGCCTACTCTCAGTTTTCTATTATAAATTTTAGTTCCTAAGTAACTAACTGCCCTCTGTAACACTGTTTCAAGTATAATATCTCCTAGCAACTAGTAACTAACATGAGTCACCTGGGGTTTGGGGGGAAAGAGCAACATGTGTTACACAAAATAAATAAACATGATAAAGGCACAAGACAATAAGGAAAATGTACCGGGGAGAAATATAAGTAATGTGAATTCTAAACCAGCTCATTCTGTTCTCATTGTCAGGAAATGCTAAAATGAACCCATCCAGTTCCTATTACCCAGCCATAATCACACACAAAAGGAAGATGGACTATCTTAATCTTATTATACATATCTAGTCACTAGAGTTTGTCCTCTATTAGGCCTTTCCCTAGTTCCTCCCACACTTCTCCCCCTACTCTTCAGACCTTTCCCTTTCTCCTCTCTCTTCCCTGAGACTTTAAAGGTCCTGGAACTTGGAAGCGTATTATTAACCATCTACGATTCTGCTTTGCTTAGCCATATTTGACTAATTCCATGATATATTTCATGCAATAAATGGCAAAGCTTTGTAACTTGTGTGACTGACATAACTGTTTCATATCAAATTCAACCATTATGTTCTCCCATAAATAACTAGATATTCTCTTATTATACTTCTTCATAAGTACAAGAAAGACTGGTAGAGTGTGTGGGCCAGATTATAGATGGTTCTGAAAGCCAAATACAGTAGTATGAGTAAGTCTGTTTAAGTAGGCCAAGAAGTGACATTAATTTTTAACAGGGGTTAGTCTAAGGGACCCTACAGCTCATTTCTCTGATTATATAAAGTCTCTATTTTAAGGAAAGATCCAGGCTAGCCATGTCTTCTTTCTTCTCCAGACTTTGTCTAGCATGACTCTTACCTATCCCCTTCCCAGTTTCCTTTTATATTGTTTTGCCCTATTAGAGTAAAAGTTACTTGCAGGAAAAGATTATCTTTCTGCTTATATTTGTGTTCCCAGATCTTAGCACAGTTGTTGGCACAGAGAAAGCACCTAATAAATGTTGACTTGACATAATTTTAAAAATAAAGAAAATTCAGGTGACACTACCAATTCTCCTCCTGCCTAATTTGTTCTCTCTTTGTTTAATCTTCCTTCCACATCATGACCACTAATCCTCAGGGATCCCCCTGAACACAAAATCCTTTAAATCTTTCCCTTCTTAATTTTCCTACTGGGAAAGGTTATTATTACCAAGATCTTCCTGGTTACCCAGACTTGAAACTTAGATTTGCTTCTTGATTCTTCTTACTCTTTCACTGCCAAGGCCTGTTTTTTAAATTTCTGTAACACTTCTTACATATGTTCTTTCTCTCCTCTGACACTGCTATTATTATTATCTTGATGTAGGTTCTCATCACCTCATCCTTGAACTATGAGACAGCTGTGGGTCTGTCTCAAATCTCTCCACATTTCAATCCATCCTTCACTTAGTCATCAAACTGATCTTTTGCAGGTCTGATCATGTCCCCTCCCTACATATAAAAAAGCAACACCTTCCAGTTCAAAGCCCTTCATTAATTCCCATCCCCAACCCCTTCAATCTTCTTATGTCTTATTACTCTCCCCTACAAACACACTGGCATGTCCTTGCTACTCCTTGAACAAAACATACCAAACGATGGGCAATTTCAGTGGCTTTTCCCCATTCAGAACATTCTTCCTCCAAAACTCTAGTTCAAATTCCAGCTAAAATCCCATCTTCTACAGATCTTTCCTCATCTCCCTTAATGCTTGTGCCCACCCTCTGCTGATGATTTCCAATTGATTCTGTACACAGCATTTCTATACAAAACATGTCACACCCCACAAAACTATACAAAAAAATCCCCCTGCAAAACACGTTTGCATATTGTCTCCCATGTTATACCACTAACCCCTTGAAATCAGGGACTATCTTTTGTATATCAGCAAGGACATAATAAACCTATTATTAAGTACTTACTATATTTTAGGCACTGTGCTAAGCACTGGGGATACAAATAAGAAAAAAAAAAAAAAAGACAGTTCTTGCCTTCATTGGGTTTACAATATACTAGGGGAAAAGGATATACAAAAGTGGGGGTACTCCCAGAGGGTACATTGCTCAGGAACATAATGGTAATGTTAAGAGTCACAGCTAAGCAAAGCAAGTGGTGATATAGTTGGGTTTTTGAGTCCTTTCTGAAGAGGCTCTATGGAAGGTTTTTCTTCTGCCTTTTAATCAGAGAAACAGAAGAAAATGAGGGTACAGATGTGGTCTGAGTTCTAAAATTGAAACAATCTCCAAGATGATAACTTCCCTGATGATGATGAGCTTCTTCCAAGGTCTGGGGGACTAAGGGCATCATAATAATGATTTTAAAATTGGAAACCAAGCAAAACACAAGACTTAGCACAGTGCCTGATATAGTAGGCACTTACTGTTTACTGATTGTCAGAAAAAGTTGTTTTTAAATATATGCTAAATAGTAAGAGGTTGCTTGTGTATGGATACAATGAAGGATAGGAGGAGAATGTTTCTTTCAGCTTATGTGAAGAATTTTTAAAATGATACATATTTTTTCTTGTTAAAATGTGGGAGGTATAAAATAGAGTCACAAGTATGGGTATGACATTAAGTTTTGTTTTTTTTTTTAACTTTTCTATTTTACCCTCCATCATGGGCTTTTAAAAAAACAATTTGCTTATTATATTTCTTCATAAGTACAAGAAAGGAAACAATAAATAAAAAAACAAGATAAGTTTGCACTTATTATTATTGCACTCATCCACATATCTATATTTTACTATGCCTACCTTTAAAGCATCATGAAAGACTGGAACTCCTGGATGATATGTGCAAGAATCTGGCAAAAACAAAAAGATAACACTTTTTAAAATCATCATGACCTTTTCTTATCACTCTTTCCACATGCATTCAATTCCTTTAAAAATCAGGGTAACAAATTAAAAAAAAAAATACCAACCTAAATATTAGGAAACATATTTCTATATCTCAAAAGAGACTGAATATGAAATTATGAAAATAGAAAACCTATATGATAGTATCAACATTACTCTGCTTGTCTGTATCTCATTCTGAACATTCATTTTCTTTTTTGCTGTTCCTTGAAACTCTTTTTTTGACTCATTATCACTATCCACCTTTTCCATTCACCTCAACACCCCTTCAACCCTCAAATAAAAGCCATCGTTTGTCAGTCATTAGGAATTTATAAAGTACTTATCATGTGCCAAATATTGTGAACGTTAAGTGCCAAACATTATGTTTTGCAATAAATACACTCAAGTCAAATTCATCTACTGGCCATGTCCAATAAAATGTCTCATTCTGTACTTCTAGTTCATCACTTTTTTGCCAAGAGGTGGAATGCATGCTTCATCATCAGTCTTACCAAGATTGATTCTTTTGTCATTCAAAGTTGTCTTCCCTTATATTAATGCAATCAGTGTAATCATATAAATTATTCTTTCTAGTTCTGCTCACTTCACGCATCAGTTCATCCACTTCTTTCCCTTTGTCATTTCTTATGGCACAATAGCATTTTACTACTTTCAGATTTTATTCAGCATTCCCCAACTGTTGCATACTCCCTTTTTTTCTAGTTCTTTAATAAAACACAAAATGCAGCTTTGAATAGTTTTTTTATGACTTCTTTGGAGTATATGTCTATTATTAGATGAAAAAGTATGCACTTTGGTGATTATTTTTGGCTTCTAACCCATTGTCTCTCTTCAGCTCCCTTAGTTTAGGCCCTCTATCTCTTGCCTGAATAACTGCAACAACCTCCTAATTAATTTTCCTGTGTAAAAAAAAAAAAAATCTTTCATCTCTCCAGTTCATTCTTCTACTTCTACTAAAGTTAATACACTTAAGTATAGATCTGAGTCTCCCTATCCAATCAACTTTAACAACTTCCTATTGCCTAGCCATATTCATATCTGTTTCTATTCATAATCTGACCTAAACCTATTTGTTGAGCCCGATACTTCACCCATACTTTGCTGTTCCTTTAATGAACTCTTATTAAACCTTATAGAATCTCTCTTTAATATCGAACTCAAGCACCAATGTCTACATGAAGCCTGTTTTATGTACCTGTAAAGAGTACCATTCATCTAAAACTTTGCTATACTTAAGTACTTTGCATATATTTACTTCATATTTATGCTGCAAATATTACATACATATACGCATTAGCTATCTTTCTAATCAGAATGCAAGGTTTCTGTGAGTATTGTATCCCCAGCACTAACTACTAACCTGGTACATAAAGCTTAATAAATGCGTGTTGTTTGTGATCCTTCCAAAATGCTTTCCAGAATTATTGGAACAATTCATAGTTCAACCTACACTGTGAGTGTTAGTTCTTTTGCTGTTCCAATAGTTGATTTTTTCCTTTTTTGGTCACTTTACTTTCTTTTCCAATTTAATAGATGCAAGGTGGAACATCAATAATTTTAATTTATATATGTCTACTAATGATTTAGAGTACTTTTGCAAAATGGCTCTTAGATTCATCTAATCTTCATATGCAATATCTTAAGACCTTTCATCATCCTGTTTTGTCTTCCTTTGGCTGTTTGCTAATTCAGGAATGCTATTTCAAAACGTAGTAACTAGAATTAAACACTAAATTCCAAATATAGTGTGATCAGGTCAAAGTACATCAGGATTATCACCTCCCTTGTTCATGAAATTATGTTTCTTTTTTATGCAGTTTAAGACTATGTTAGGGTTTCTTTGGTGGTGGTGGTTGTTATCACTGACCCACATTAAGTTTGCAGTTTGTTAAAACTCCAGTAACTTTTACAGATGAAGTGCTATTGTCATGTCTCTCTCACCTCATGCTTCTAAAATTGACTTCTTGAACCAAAGCATGACACTTTATAGTTAAGCCTATTAATTTCCATCCTATTAGATTCAGTCTAACTAAGCTAATCTATGGAATTTCTATGGAAATCTTTTTATTTTATTCTTTAATAAATAAAACAAATCTTAGTTGCTCTGCCAGAAATCTCCCATTTCTATTAGAAAGCTAAGGCTTGTTCTATAATCATGCTAGCTAAGTGAAAGGGAATTAATTGACTTTAGAGAATGCCCAGTTTGCCTAACATGGAGGTAACTGTTTCCCCAACACATAAACAATTTTATATTTATTTGTATACCGATTAAAATAGGTAACTTTAAGGAGGAGAGGTGGTCAGTAGTGTTAAGTACTATATGGATTGTTTTTTTTCTTTTCTTTCTTTCTTTCTTTTTCTTTTTTCTTTTTTTTTTTTTTTTGCTGAGGCAATTGGGGTTAATTGACTTGCCCAGAGTCATATATCTAGGAAGTGTTAAGTGTCTGAGGCCAGATTTGAACTCAGGTCCTCCAGACTTCAGGTCTGGTGCTCTCTCCACTATGCCACCTAGCTGCCCCTTAACGACTATTCTTAACTCATTTAACTCTAAAGCCATTTGGCTATAATTTAACCTAACTCTTACCAACTTTCCCACAAATTCTTTGCTAAAATCTAGATAAACCTCACCAATAACATTTTCTTGACTGTTGGTCAAGTAACTGTCAAAATGTGAAATGAGACTAACCTGGCATAAGGCCAGCAAATTATTTTATATTTCTTATCCACTCAATGATATTGCCATTCAACTGATGAATTTGATTTTACTAAGGTCAAGAATAGATGACCTATCTTAGTTTCCTTCGATGTAACCCATAGAAGCCAAATTTGTTTCATTTGTAAAGTGAAGATAATATTTGTCTGTCTAGTTCACAGAATTGTGGGAAATAAGGAACTTTATAAATTTTAAAGAATTATATAAAGTGCAATACATTATTATAGATGCTCTCCCCCATATACAAATATGTTTATACATTATTATAAGAAAAAAAAATCTTTTAAACCTTGCTTGCTTTTCAAACTACCACTAAAGAATAATCCATTTAGGGGCAGCTAGGTGGATCAGTGGATAGAGCACCAGCTCCAAAGTCAGGAAATCCTGATTTCAAATTTGATCTCAGACACTTAATACTTCCTAGCTGTGTGACTCTGAGCAAGTCACTTAACCCCAATGTCTCAAAGAAAAACAAAAAGAAAAAGAAAAAGAACAATCCATATAGCACTTAACACTACTGACCACCTCCTCCCTAAAAGTTACCTATTTCAATTTAGAATTTAGAATTTTAATTTAAAATAGAAAACTACTGTTTTTCTCTCTCTGGGTTCCCTCTACAGCCTCCTAAACAAAGTCTCCAATGCTCAGTTTTTCACCATTGTTTTCTGTATTTTTTATATTATCTCAACAACTTGAAAGGTATGGATGGTACTCTCAGAATTGTCTTACTACATTTCTCTAATCAATAGTTATTTAGAGACTGTTTTCATATGACTGAAGATAGCTCTGATTCCTTCTGAAAACTCCCTGTTCATTATCTTTTGATCTTTTTTCAATCTTCATCTTTTTGACTAAGAAAGAATTCTTAATTAAACAAGGGATAAAATCAAACATAAAAGATAAAATGGACACTTTTGATTACATAAAACTAAAACTTTTTTTTTTTGCATGAAAAATACTAATATTTTGAGAGTAAGAGAAGCAACTAATTCTGAAAAAAATTGTGGGAACCTGTTTGACAGAGGTCTGATATCCAAGATATTTGAAGAGAGACATATGTAAAAACAAGCCAATAGTTAAATGGTCAAATGACACTAGAGGAGACACAGTGGATAGAGTAAGGAAATGCTGAGTTCAAATCCAGCCTCAGACACTTAATAGCTGGGTTATCTGAGCAAGTCACTTAACCTTGGTTGTCTCAGTTTCCTTATCTGTAAAATAAGTAGTAGGAGAAAATAGCAAACCACTCCAGTATCTTTATCAATAAAACCTCAAATGGGGTCATACAAAATATCAGATCTGACCGAAATAAATGAACAAAGGACACGGCCTGGCAATTTTCTAAAAGAGAAATGCAGGTTACTAACAATCAAATGAAAGAAATGTTCAAAATCATGAAAAGAGAAATGCAAATTATTACAACTCCTATATTCCTAAGACCAACAAGGATAACAAAAGACCAAAACAGTAAATGTTGGAAAGGTTTGTGGTAACAAAAGCACACCAAATCACTGCCAATGGAGCGATGACTTAATTCAACCACTGTAGAAGACAGGTCCCACATATACTAGGATATTGGTAGCTAATAAGTAGAAACAATATTGAGACCCTTTAATTTGGGAATGGCTGAAGAGTGTTACATGAATGTAACTAAATAAATATTAATGCCCTATAAGAAATGACAAGTAAGAATTCAGAAAATTGGGCAGATCTGTCCAAACAAGCAATAAAGTAGAACCAAAAATGATAGTTCCTGGTGAAGAACAGGGTAAGAGAAATAGTAAAAACAAACTTATTCAAGAGTCCATCCTGTTAATTCAATTAAGAGAACTTTAAGATTATGTGTATATGCATGTACTTATGTATGTATTTATATTTAGTAAGGGCATTAATCGCCCATATTTTAATTTACTCAACATCACAAAAGTTCTACGTAGCAAAACAGATTTTGTACCCAGGATTTCTGACTCCAAATCAGTGATCTTTCCACAATCTATTTCTTCAACATAGAAAAACAGTGGAAGGCCAATAATTCGCAGGATATATTCAAAAAGAATGTCAGCAAGAATAGCCATATTAAAGTAAGGAAACCATAACTATCATTGAATGATGATATAATGTAACTTACAAGTGTAATATGGCTATAGAAAGCTATAAACATGGCATTATTCAAATGGAATGAAACAGGGGCAGAGCAACAATGTACATTATTAAGATACAGTCACATAACGAAATGCAAGACCCAGGGGGGAAAAAAAACAGGTAGGAGAGGAGGGAGTAGAGAGCATGGAAAAGAACATTTAGGAGGGAAAAATTTTTTTTACAGGAGAAAGTAACCTTAGAAGGATGGGAGGATCTCAAGATTGAAATTTTGAAGACAAAGAATTTCAACAAATAAAAGAAGTCATCTAAAAAGACCAATGATGATACAGTGGGAATTCATTAATCGACTTTGGTTTATAATTTCCAAAAGACACATGGAAGTGAAGCAAATAAGATCAACAGCAAAACACACTCAAACTTAAGAGGAAAGGACACCATAACTAATACTAAAAATAACAAAAAAAAAAAAAATATTTTTAAAACTTTGTTAAATCAAGAGGAAGACCCAAGAAGGCAGAATAACTACTACTTTGGAATGAATGTAAACAGACAACAGAAAAGAGAAAATTCAATTCTAATTTTGCTTCTGATTCCACTAGCAAGGATCAATGGATTATTGATTTTATGCTGGGAAGAACCTTGGAGATTATCTAGTCCAAATATTTCATTTTACAGATGAGGAAGCTGAAAGGTCCACAGAAATTAAATAACTTTCCTGGGACTCCAAAGGAATTAAAAAGCAGAATCAGGATTCAAACTTAAGATTCTCTAAATTGCAAATTCAGCCCATTTTCATTAAATTTCTGCAGAGAGAATTAAAAAATTAGTTCATGATGAGAAAATGTAAGTTTAAGGCACAAAGCGTGGATATCTACATTCCAGGCTTCTGACAGAACAGGCAGATGTCATCATTGAGCAGCTGTCACTGATCTTTGAAAGATCATGGCATACAGGAAAAATGTCCTAGCACTGAAGGACAAATGCTGTTTTGATATTAACTTCAATTTCTAGAAATATTCTATAACAGAGATAATATATTAGCAACTATAAAAGGAAATAGCAACCTGTAAGCGCCAAATGCAATCTGTAGGAAAGAGGAATAGACCATCTAGATTAATTTATTTACTTATTTCACAGGATTATACATTTAGAAATTCAGGGAATGCATGTTAAAAAGCTTAGTACACTTAGGATTTCAGGTAAGCACTCACTAACATCTCTCACTTGATCCTTGTGGACAAGATGTAGAACAGGCAAACTAAATGATACTATTAGATTCATTCAGAACTCAAGAATGATTGGACCCAAAAAGTAATCATTAACAGGCCAGTATCAATTTTCAGAGTTACCCTTGTGTTTCTCTAATACCATGATGTTCAATATTCTCTCTTTTTAAAAATCAATTATTTGGGTATTAAAATGAAAACTCATTGAAGACTGTTTTGTTTTTGTTTCTGTCACCAGTACACAGCACAGTGCTCAGCACACATAGTGGATGTTTTACATATATTTGTTATAAAAGCATAGATAACAAGAGTCTTATAAGTCTACAAATATCAGGATGCCGATAATGACATATAAAATATTGGGTGACATCATAATCCGAGATCTTGTCAGGCTAGAATAACCGGTCAAATCAATGAAGATAAAATTTAACAGTGAGAGATCTATATTTGGCTTCAAAATATCACACTCACAAATATAAAATGAAAAAGGTATAAAAAGACAACACTTTCTATGAAAGAAAAATGAGTATTCTGGTAGACTTCAAAACCAGAATGAAACAAATCACTGCAGAAGGATGTAAACAATTAATAATCAACAATCATTTATTAAACACCTAAGTACCAGATACTATGTTAAGAATACAAATTAAAACACACCAAAAAAATCCTTACCCTAAAGGAGCTTACAATCTAGCCAGAAAAGACAACATATAATTACATTCAAACTAGTTACAAAGTTATTTAGTAGGGTAGGAGAAGAGGCACTTGCTGCTGAGGCAATCAGGAAAGGCTTCAACATAGAAGGTAGCACTTAAATACAAGGGATTTTTAGAGATGAAGTTATAGTGGGTAATAATGACAAAAAGATAAACTTTGAAAGCCTTAAGTATTTACTTGATTCTAAAGTAATAGGGAGCCAATAGAGTTTATTGTGTAGGAGAGTGACAAGGTCCAACCAGAGTTCTAGAGCAAGAGGGATATGAAGCAGGGAGATCAATTAAGAGGTTTAAACCAAAGTCTCGGCAAGAGGTGATGAAGGTTAGAACTAAGATAAGAGCTGTTCAGAGGAGAAAGAGGAGAAGAATGAGTCATACTGTGGTAGAAAAACTGAAATTTGGCAACTTGCATGAGGGAGAGTTAAAGTTATAGAAAGAACTCAAGGTTGTTTAGAAGGATGGTGATGCGCTCACTAAAAATACAATTTGGAATAGGGTTAAGTTTTAGGTTAACTATACTAAGCTGTTTTCAACAAGCTCAATCAATTTAAGATATCTAGTATATAGATGTTTACACAGAACTGGAAATACAAATCTGGCATTTGCATGGTGATGATAAAGCAATGAAAACTGGTGGGGTCACCAAGAAAGTATAGGGAAATAAGAGAAAAAGAACTAAGCCATAGTGCAATCATAGTTGGGTGTATGACCAGCTAGTATAGAAAATCATGAAGGTGTGATCAAACTAGGAGAACTAAGAAAGCTGAATTATCCAAAAAGGATAACCCAAGGAAAAGAGTATCCAGAAAAAAAGAGGATCAACAATATCAGTTACCCAGAGATCAAGAAAAACTGACAAAAAACAATCAGATTTGGCACTTAAGAATGGTGAGATTAGAAATTAAAAGGCATAAGAAGTGGCATATGAAGTATAGGCAACAAATACAGAAAAAAAAAATTTTTTCTAGGAGTTTGGCTGAAAGAGGAAAGAGACAAAAGATAATAATTTAAAGGAATGGTTAAGTCCAGTGAGTACTTTGAGAAATCTGGACTCGTTTATAGGCATCATGGAAAAAATTTATCTTTGTGAATTCAAATCTGACCTCAGACTTCAGGGCCAGCACTCTGTCCACTGAGCTACCAAGTTCAATTGCTTGTATATGACCAAAAACCATTTCCCAATAAATAATAGGTAAAAGAACACGAATAATTCTTGAAAGAACCACAAACTATTAACAATAATATGAAGGAGTATTCCAAATCACCAATACTAAAAGAAATCCTAATCAAAACAACCTTCAACCTCAAATTCAAAAAATTGACAAAAGATTGGAATGGGCAGTATCATAGAAATGGATAGTAGAAAGAGAGGGCATTCAGCAACATTGACAAGTTTGGGATCAATAGTAACTATTTTAGAAAATAATTTGGAATTGTACAAATTAACTGACTAAATGCTAAATGTCCAATTCCTTTAACCCAGCCATTTCACTACTAGATAAATCCCCCAAAGAAATCACTGATAAGAAAGTCCCCATTAACACTAAAACAGCTACAATACAATTCTGAAACAAAGTATATGACCATCATTTGGGGGAATGACTAAACAAATTATAGAATAGATAATAAAATTTGATGAACAGAAAAACACGAAAAGATTTACACAATCAACTACAAACATAAGGTCTATAATAATGCAAGTGGAAAGAACATAAAACAATGAAAAATTAATGTTGTGATATTATAAAAAAACAATTATAATCCGAAAAAGATGTGAAAAGGCATCTCCCAAACCACTCTTTTGCAGAGGTCCACAGAAGTGAGAAAATGCATATACTTTCAGACTTTTTTGATGTATCAATCAGTCTTGCTTATTTTTTTTCCTCCTCTTCCTTTTTTCTTTAAAAAATATTGTTACATAAGATGGCTCTACTCTCTGCAGGAGTCCATGAACTTTAAAAAATATTTTGATAATTGCATTTCATTATAAATGCTTTCCTTTGTAATCTTGTCATTTTGCCAATGCATTTAAACATATCTTTGCTGAGAAGGGGTCCATAGGCTTCACCATAATGTCAGAGGAATCTATAAATCAAAAAAGTTTAAAAACTTTTACTTTATATGAACTTGGTTTAAATTTAGTTGATTCATATTCTTCCATGCAATCAAAACATGGTTTTACTCACTATCTTGGTATAAGATAATCTCAGCTTTTACTTGATCCTATTTTTTTTCCTCCCCCAATTGTACTTTACATCTACATCCTCATGATTCCCACATTTAAGTTAAGCAAAAAATACTAAAGATTAGATGTCACATTTACTCTAAAAAGTCCTTTATTCCAAATATCCTTATTTCATCAAATCACTTCTGGCTCAAGATAAATATTTCATAGAATTTAAGAGTTGGCAAAATTGCCCACATAGTGTAGAAATCTATTCCCCAACTAATTCAAGATGCTATTAAAATCCTTACAATTCCTCAACATCCCTATAACAAAAGGGATCCAATTCTATCTTTAAACCTTTATCTAAAAACAATCTCTCTTTTATCCTAAATCTAAATAGCTACTTTCCCCCAAAATTTTACATATTCTACCTGGTTTCTCTAAGAGCATATTCCCACATGTTCCTAAAGGTAACACAGTATTTGATCTGAACTCACAACATCCATTCAATCTCCAAATATTCATCAAGTGCTACAAATGTAAGGACAAAGGGCCAAAATCCATGATCTCCAATGCGCTGTGATTCTACAAAGTAATATGTTGTATAAATAAAACATAAAATACCCCATCTATCAGTGTAGATGATTCTACAACGTAATATGTTGTATAAATAAAACATAAAATACCACCTAGGTACACATACATTTTATATGTATAGTCATACCTAAAAATCAGACGGCCACTCAGAATCAGATTTAAGGAAGATTGGGGCCTAGAAAGTTGGCTAGAAAAGCTGGACAGGTCCTCTAACTCCTCATTCTACTATAAGTGAGGGAGTATAAGAAAAATTTCAACTATTGTGTTATTACAGTTGTCCTTCATATCAAGTCCAGAAACAAAACTGACGCTTTACAACAGACTAAATCCAGAATAATGTAGACAAATCAGCAAAAGTTGCAGTTATCTTTCCAAATAGAGATATAGAAAATTAATTAAAAAAAAAAAAAAGTTTTACAACAGAGGGAAGATAAAATTCTGGATTTCTTGCATTGTCTACTGTAAGACCTCTATGAACACTGAGGACGCATAACTGAGATGCCTTTCCTAAACCTAGACCGTATGAGGACCCAGTTTTACTCTTTGGAATAAAAAGCAAAGGCTCTAATATTTTCTTTAGTTACGTCCCGAAGTATTACTTAGTAAGAAGGAATGAAGTTGACAGAAGAAGAGAACGGAGCAGGGGAGCGATGCAGATGACTAGGCAAGCACGTGGGGCCGGGGTGAGTTAGGATCTGTATTTGGGGGTGGGATGAGGGGGACAGAGGGGCAAGCACAGGAGAGAGAAGGAACGGAGAGGCCGTTTGGGGAGCGCAGGTAGCTAGAGAGGGAGCGCATCACGACTCCCAGGCTCGGTAGCCGCGGGAAGTGGTCAAATCCGACTGAGGATGGCCGAAGGGCTGCGGAAGGCAGGGACTTGGGGAAAGGGGACTCGGCAGCCCGGCCTGGGGCTACGGGCGGTCGGGCCGCGCTCACTGGCCAGCGGCTCGCTTTCCCGATGGGGGAGGGGAACCGGGCCACCCCAAAAGCCCCGACCCGGGGGGCGAAAGGGAGGAGGGGGGCGCCGGCGGGGGGCCGCAGCAAGGATCCTCTTACCCTCCGTGTTGGTTTCAGGATCAAAGCGCTGGCCGCAGCCTCTGTTGTAGCACAGCAAGGACATTTTCTCTCCGCCGCGACGAGCAAACTGACAGAAGCCGGACCGCAGCGGCGGCTGCAGGGACTCCTCAACCGCAATCTGCTGTCTGACTTCTTCAGCGAGTCAGTTTCCGGAAACGGCCGGTTCCGCTTCGGGAACCTTCGCGAACTTTCCGGTCGCGCGCAAGCGCAGGAGAGGCCCGGAGGGGCGGAAGGGGAGGGGGGGCGGCGTGGCGGCGCGCTCTGCGTCTGCGGCTGGGGGCTCAACAGCCACAACGGCCTTTGCGGGTACGGGCTGCGTCAGGGCCGGGGCGGTTCTCCCGCGGGCCAGGAAAAGCTGGCGGACGGAGCGGAGTGCACGGGAGAGCTGTGGGCTTTGGCCGCTCACGGGGAGCTCGCCGCTTGCTTGTAGACGCTGGGCAGGGTCCGTGTTAACGCTCGCTGTCGCCCGCCTTTGTCCCCTGGTACTGCCCTGATGGCCGGGAGAGCCTTAGAGAGAGACCGACACTTAGAGCACTGGCTGCTCTGAGCGCTGCGTAAAAGGCACCGCAAAATACCGATTAGAGGCACTCTTTTATATATATATATAATAATTATTATTATTATTATTAAAACTCCGGGGGCTGAGACCTGTGGCTCTCATCAAAGAAATAAAACTCTTGTCCTCAGTGGAACAATTAAGCAAAAGAAAGAAAACTGTGGAGGTGGATGATCGAAAAAGGCATTTACTGTGTTTGTTTTCAGTTTCAAGTAAAATCCTACCTTCTGTCGGAAGCCTCTAACCCATCCTACACACACACACACACACCACACAGAAAGACACACACACACACCACACACACACACACCACACACAGACACACACACAGACAGACACACACATACCACACACAGACACACACACCACACACACACACAACCACACACACACACACACACCACACACAGACACACACACCACACACACACCACACACAGACACACACACCACACACACAGACGCACACACCACATACACACACAGACACATACCACACACCACACACACACACACACACACACACACAGTATTTAGCACAGTGCTCTGATACTGTGCGAAATTCTGGGGACATAGAGACTTGCTTTTACCTTCAAGGAGTTTAATAAATGAATACAATACAGATCGGCTTGATTCATGTTCTATAATAATCCGATTTGAAAAGTTGCACTGATTTGATCACAATGGTCTTTTATTTTGTTTTATATGAAGAATAAAATAAAAATACAAAGTTATATCCCGCAGTTTGTTAGGCTATTCTCTAATTGGTGGGCACATGCTCTTTTTCCGAGTTCTTTACTGCCACAAAATATGTTGTGCTATTAAGAATATTTTATCAAATAAGGCCTCTTTGTAATACATCCTAAAATGGAAAAATAACTCAGGGATGTTGGAAAGCAGTATGGGGAGACGGGAAGGGGAAGAGAGGTGTTGGAGAGGTGTGTATTGGCAGATTAGGAGAAAAAGGTAATAGGCTAGAGAGTCTAAATTTAAGTGAGGTGAAACATGGCTGTACTCCTTTCCCAAAAGATAGTTAGAGTCCTGAGAGGTTGTTTCACAAAATGGCAAGGTGAAGAGAAAGAGAAAGACTGGTTTATTCCTGTCATATATTAACGGGTCAGGGGATACATAAAATGAAGTGACTTTTTTCTAGCATAATTTCAAATTGTTTTCTAGTGGTTGTACCAATTCATAGATCCACTGTCAAAAACTAATTCCACCTTCCCCCCATTATTTTTAACAGAATCATTAAATCTAAAGCTGGACAAGACCTCAGAGATAATCTAGTCAGGGTTCCTCATTTTACAATTGAGGTAATAACAAATCTTATTAAAGCTAAAAGGAACCTTAGAGATTATCTAGTCTAACTCTCTATATAAATTGGAAAACAGGGTAAGGGAAAATATCTTGCCAAAGTTCACACAAGTTCTTAGTAAAGTCAAGATTAGAATCTTGTCTTTGTAAACAAGTTCAGTGCTCATTTACTACATTAGTAATTAGCATGACAGTAAAACAAGGAAGTAGGACTTCATGGGCTAAGGAACTTTCTGGCTTTAATATTCCAGAAGTACATTTGGTAATGGAAATATAGATATGAAAGCTTAAAACTTCACTTAAATTTTCAGAACACTGTATATAAACAGTATTGAAAATTAATTTTTATTTTTCTTACTCTTCAGTGGTTTAGTTTTTATATTATCTTTTCATTTTCCGAATTGAGATAATAATAGGGTGGATTCACTTGAAAATTATATTGAAAATTTCAATTACACCATTTCTACCTCAGGTTCAACTTGGCTAAAACTCACATTTCAATTAAAACCAGTTCTCCCTCTAATTCAACAAACATTTAACAATGGTTCTAAGAAAGACTCTATTAGAAAGTAATGGTAAAATAAAGGTACATAAAAAAACAATCCACTCTCAATTCAATTTGAAGATTGAATGAGATTGATAAAACATACAAATAACTAAGAAACAATATAGAATGTTACACTGCAAAGAAGTGATTTAGTCAGCAATTTGAGGAAGACATCACTTTTAGATGGTGGGAAGTTAAAAGGAACAATGCCTTGAGTTAAATTTAGGGAACAATGAGGAAAGATTGTAAAAGCAGTAGCAACTGAGAAACTTCAGTGGATAAGGATGGAGAACAGTCTATTCCAGACACTGGAGCATTGTAAATGAAAGCACAGAAACAAGAAAAGGTCAAATCAAAATGAGCATGTTGATTGGTCCAGTTGTACTATAACTTTGAATAAGAGAGATGTCTTAGAAAATAACTTGAAGCCCATTTAGGAAGATTTTGAATGCTATAACAAGATGTTTTTTAAAACCATTTTCCCACAATAATGTGAAAGAATGAAGAAGAAATAAACAAGAAGTAAAAAGAATTTTTAAAAATATTATGGTGTAAAAGTAATTTATGCTGTGCTTTAAAGCTTACAGTATGCTTTCCTTGTAGCCTATCTTAGTTGATGATAACCTTCCTTCTTAAAACCAGATAGCACTTTGTTTTACAGTGCTTTAGTGAATTGATCATGGAATATTGTTTATCACAGTTACCTGTGAGAGATGATATGGCCTAGTGGATAGAGTATTAGAAAAACATAGATTCAAGTCCTACTTATTCCACCACATATTGGCTACATGACTCTGGGCTTTGATTTGGATAGAAGATATTCATCTTCACAGGCAGAAGAAGTCCTTTAAAATGAGCTCCTTATACCTTTACAGTCACAAGTCTAAAAAACCAAAAAAATTATTTGTATCCTTACTCCAGGTCTGGAATTCTATCCCCTGTGCCACCTAGCTGCCCCTAGACAACAATAATTAGAGTTTATATAGCTACTACTACATTCCAGGCACTATGCTAAGACATTTTCAAATGTTATATAATTTGATCTTCACAGCAACCATGGAAGGTAGGTGCTATTATTTATTATCTCCAATTTATAGATGGGGAAACTGAGTCAAACAGAGTTTAAGGGACTTGTAAGCCAGATCTTCCTAACTGCAGACCTAGTATCCTCTTCATTGGGCCACTAGTTATCCCTCATTACCTTCTATAGGCCTCTGTTTTCTCATCTATAAAATAAGGGAGTTAGACTTGATGATGCATGGGTCCATTCCAGTTTTATATCTATTATCCTGGGTTACTTATTAGGTTGCACAATTAAGAACATATTGCTCTTCAGAATGATTAGATCAGTTCATAACTCCACCAACAATATATTAGTGTTATGAAGTAGGTTGTACAAATTTTTCTCTCCTTATCCGTTTGCCAGTTAAGCAAATTGATTCTCATAGAAATCAAATATCAATTGCTTAACATTAAATAGTAAAGAATCTTAATTTACTTGTATTGGAACCTAGATTTTTCTGATTTCAAAACAAATTCTACACTATGCTGCCATTCTCATGCTTTGTTGTCTACAGAAGGGCCTGAAGTAAGGTGGCTGCAATAGGAGTAGAAGAGAGTCTAAAACTACAAATAGCAGGTCTTAGAAATTAACTGAATATGGAGTTAAGAGTGAAGGGAAAATCACCAAGCATCATAAATAATGGGGATAAACTAGAATCATTCCCATTAAGATCAGGGGTGAAACAAGGTTGCCCACTATCACCATTACTATTCAGTATTGTATTGGAAATGCTAGTTAACAATAAGAGAAGAAAAAGAAATTAAAGGATTAAAGGAATTAGAGTAGGTAATGAGGAAACCAAATTATTTCTGTTTGCAGATGATATGATGGCAAATTTAGGGAATCAACTAAAAAATCATGAGAAACAATTCATATCTTTAACAAAGTTGCAGGATACAAAATAAATCCATATAAATCATCAGCATTTTTATGTTACCATCCAAATCCATCAGCAAGAGATACAAAGAGAAATTCCATTTAAAATAACTGTAAATAATATAAAATATTTGGGAGTCTATCTGCCAAGGTAAAGTCAGGAACTATATGAACACAATTACAAAATAATTTCTACACAAGTGAAGTCAGATCTAATCAATTAGAAAAATATCAAGTACTTTTGGCCAAGCTAAAATAATGAAAATGACAATGCTAACTAAATTAATTTTCTTTTTCATTGCCATACCAAACTCCCAAGAAATTATGTTACAGAGCTAGAAAAAATATTAATTAAATTCATATAGAAGAAGAAAAAGGTAAAAATTTTCAAGGAAATTACTGAAAAAAATGCAAATAAAGGTGGCCTAATTGTACCAGACCTAAAACTATATTATAAAGTAGTGGTCATCAAAACCATTTGGTACTGGCTAAAAAACAAGAGTAATCAATCAGTGGAATAAGTTAGGTTCACAAGACACAATAGTCAATGACTATAGTAATCTAATGTTTGATAAATCCAAAGATCCCAACTTCTATCACTATTTGACAAAAATTGCTGGGAAAATTAGAAATTAGTATGGCAGAAACTAGACATTGACCTACATCTAACACCCTATACTAAGATAAGGTTGAAATAGGTTCATTATCTAGACATAAAGAATGATATTATAAGCAAATTACAGGAACAAAGAATAGTCTCCCTCTCAGATCTGTGGAGAAGGAAGGAATTTGTGGCTACAGAAGAACTAGAATACATTATGCAATACAAAATGGATAATTTTGATTAAGTTAAAAAGTTTTTGTACAAACAAAACCAATGCAGTCAAGATTACAAGGGAAACAATTAACTGGGACGAATGTTTTACATCCAAGCATTCTAATAAAGGCCTCATTTCAAATTTATAAGAATTCAAGCCATTCTCCACTTGCTAAATGTTCAAAGGATATGAACAGACAATTTTCAGCTGAAAAAGTTAAAACTATTTCTAGTCATATGAAAAAAATGCTCTAAATCACTATTGATCAAAGAAATGCAAATTAAGACAACACTGAGGTACCATTACATATTTCTCAGATTGGCTAAGATGATAGGAAAAGATAATGATGAATATTGGAAGCGACATGGGAAAACTGGGACACTGATACATTGTTGGTGGAGTTGTGAACTGATCCAACCATTCTTGAGAGCAATATGGAACTGTGCATACCCTTTGATCCATCAGTGTCTCTACTGGGCTTATATCCCAAATATTTGCAAAAATGTTTGTAGCAGCCATTTTTTGTAGTGACAAGGAACTGGAAACTGAGTGGATACACATCATTTGAAGAATGGCTGGAATAAGTTATGGTATATGAATGTTATGGAATATTATTATTTTGTAATAAATGATCAGCAGGATGATTTTAGAGAGGCCTGGAGAGATTAAATGAACTGATGCTAAGTGAAGTGAGTGCAACCAGGAGAACATTGTATACAGCAACAGCAAGATTAAACAATGATCAATTTTGATCGATGTGACTCTTTTCAACAGTGAAATGATTCAGGGCAGTTCCAATGGTCTTGTGATAAAGAGAGCCAACTATACTCAGAGAGAGGACTGTGGGTACTGAGTGTGAATTACAACATAGTATTTTTACTTTTTTTGTTGTTGTTTGCTTGTATTTTTCTTTCTCATTTTTTCCTTTTTGAACTGATTTTTCTTGTGCAGCATGATAATTGTGGAAATATGTATAGAAGAATCACACATGTTTAGCATATATTGGATTACTTGCTGTCTAGGGAAGGGTGTGGGAAAGGGAAGGAAAAATTTGGAATACAAGGTTTTACAAGGGTGAATGTTGAAAATTATCTATGTATATGTTTTGAAAATAAAAAGCTTTTTAAAAAAAAGTAAAGGGAAAAAATCAAAGATTACACAGTTTGAAGCTCCATGACTAAGAAGGAATAATATAGGTTTAGTTTTTAATATGTAGAATTTGAAGTGCCAGTAGGGTATTCAGGTGAAGATGTTTAGCAGGGCATTGGAAAAATGATAATAATTCTTGAGAATAAATAAGTGAAAAAAAATTTGGGAGTCATTTTGCAATGATAGTATGATTCCACTTGTCACCCTGATCCAACATTTTACACTTGTCCTTAAATCAATCCTTCGAAGTTCATACTCATTCTGTATTCTGTTAGCTTGTATTTCTCATTTTTAACTCCACATATGCACCCGTCCAATTCACTTCCAAATCTTTTCCTTTCTATTTTCACAATTTCTCATAAATTTCACCTCTTCTCCATTAATAATCACCACCCTGTTTTAAGCCCTTATCACCTTTTATCTGGACTAGTGAAATAGCCTACTAACTGATCTCTGGCACAAGTCTCTTCCCAAGCCAATCCATCCTCTTCGACTCATTTGCTAAAGTGATTTTTCTAAAGCTTACATCTGTGTTCGTCCTCTTGCTTAATGAACGCCAATGACTCCCTTTTCTTGTATGATCAAATCTAAATTCCTTTATGGAACATTTAAAACTTTTTATAACCTAGTCCCTTCTCAACTTTTAGACTTCTTAAACTTTGCCCATTTCACAAAATCTACATTACCAGCTATATAAGCCTACTTTCATCTCCTCAAAGAGGACATTCCATCTTTTGTATCTATGTCATTACACTGGCTGTTCCCCAGGCCTAGAATGATTTCCTCCCTCACCTCTGCCCTGGCATCTTTAAAGATTTAATTCAAATCCTACCTGTTTTCAAGAGGCTTTTCTTCCCTCCCCCCAGAAAACTTCCCTTCTCAGATTGACTTCCTTCTACTCTGTATTTATCTTATATGTTGTTATTTACATGTTACTTCTATTAAAATGTAAACTCCTTTAAGGAAGGGCTGTTTATCTTTCTTCAGTATTTAGCAGAGTGCCTGGTACATAGTAAGCACTTAATAAATATGTATTGATCAATGGTGTACTATTCTTCAGTACTACTAGCACTTCTCATGACTAATGATCAATCAGAATATATTTAGAAAGCAACTAGTAGGTGCCAGACAACTCTGCTAGGTTCTGGGATATAGAATAAAAGATAATCCCTGCCCTAATGAAGCTTACATTTTGGTAGAGAGATACAACACATGTTGACTGGTAACTATATAATAAAAAGGTAGCTCTGACTGAGGTAATCACAAAGATTGTGAGTAGAGCCCTAGAAAAATTGATTATCATTTCTTTTCTTATAATAATAGTAATATTGATTGAATAGTTTACTGAGCAAGAGATGAAATGAGTATGTAGAGTGGGGAGGACATCAGGTTATTTGGCAAGATGCCTATACTGCCTAGATCCTGGTGTCCTAGTGAATAACTGGATGAAATAAAATACAGTCTGGAGATCTAGAGAAAACTATATATAAGGGGCTAAAATGAGCATTAATTCATTCTATGCAGCTCTACTCCAGTGGTAGTTCCAAGATAAATTTCAGGGGAGGGGCCAAGTCTGTCAGGGTTTGTTTCTCATGGGGAGATATATGCATCAAGAAGACAATTGTCACAGCTGAGTAGCATTAATTTGTTATTACAGATCAAGTTACTTCCAGAAAGGAATGCTATCTGAGACTGTGTGTTCCATACTTTATAACAGCTAACATTTATGTAGCACTTACTACATGCTAGGCATTGTGCTAAGTACTTCACAATTACTAGAAGGCTTAGATTTGAAAAATCATGTCTTCCTGATTTCAGACCTGGCACTTGATCCACTGCACCAACTCACTTTCTGGTTATGCTATCTAGTCATTTACTAGCAAGGCTGAATAAGCCATGGTAGCTATGTTATTTTAGCATACATTATTGTTGCTCACTAGTGTCTGATTCCTTGTGACCTCATATGAAATTTTCTTGGTGAAAGGTACTGGAGTAATCTTCCATTTTCTTCCCAAGGGCATTAGATAAACATGTGCTTAAGATCATATAGCTAGTGAGTTTCTGAGACCCTATTTGAACTCAAGTCTTCCTTATTCCAGGTATAGCACTTTATCTAGTGAGCCACCTTGCTGCCTCTATTCTTTTTTTAAGCATATAAGAAACAGCTTTAACTTTTAATTCGTTGATGGTTAAATTCTTATTTATTTTAGGAGATAAATGAAATATTGATCATATTAATTATTAAAATAGAAAAATCTATTCTTTTTCTCTGACTCAGAGTCCCTTTCTTTTTGTTGTATCACTTTTTCTGGTCATTTCCCATAAATTTAGACATTTAAGAAAGTGAAAAAAGAAAGTCATTACCATCTGTCTCCTTTCTATCCTACTCTCAATTCACTTTATATATTCAAATATACACAAAAACAGTCTCAACTTCAAGGAACTTATATTCTTTCTGAGTTAAAGAACATCTACACCAATAAGGGAAACATATATACAAATTTAATACAAAGTAATTTCAGGGTGAGAGAGTACTAGTAATTGAACAAATAGGTCTAGTGTAAGAGGTAGAATTTGAATTGAGGTTTCAAAAAACCTAGATGTTGTAAGAGATAGAGATGAAATAGGAGTGTATTCTAGGTTGGGGGACAGCTTGGGTAAAGGCACAAAGACAGGAAATGGAAAATCCTGCTCTAGAAGTATCAAGTAGCCTAATTGGAATATAGAGTACATGTAGGAAAGTACTGTAGAATAAGACTGGAGAGGGATGCTAAAGTCATATTGTGAAGAACTTTAAGTGACAAATAGAACTTGTTTGAGTTTTTTCTTAAAAAGGAAGAAAAGAGAGAAACACTGGAACTTCTTTAACAAGTGAGTGACACAATCAGAAATATGCTTTAGGAATATCCATTTTGCAATGGGAACAATGGATTGGAATTGGGAGTGAGAAGGAAAAGATAATAATTAGGAAGCTGTTGAAAAATTCTAGGTGAAAGGTTATGATGAGCTGTGTAGAAGGCCTGAACTCTGGAAAGGTATACTTGAAACAAGGACATTTAGGGCAAGGTGCTTATTCAGTGTGATTGATGAGATAATGGTTCTCTAGTTCACATATACTTAATGTGATGATTTAATCACTCTAGTTGGCATATACTTAGTATGATATGATGATGTAATGGTTTTACAGTTGGCACATGCTCAGTGTGCTGTAGTGATGTAATCATACTAAAGTATTTAAATACCTTAGGGCTGAGAGACTAGAGACAAGAGTGTGTGCTCAAGCTCAGTCTCAGACTCAGAGATTCGGACACATCCTTGACCAACCTCATGGTGGCTCTCCAGACTTCATCACTTCTCCTCTTAAGACCAAGGCCCATCCAGAGATCCTCCAGAAAGCTAGTCTGGACATTACAGAGTTGAACTGAAATGGGGAATAGAGGAAAGGGACTGAATGCAAGAAATGTGAAGGTAGGATTGAGGAAACATGGCTACTGATTGGAATTGGGAGGGGAGGGTGAGAAAGAGAGAAGAAAATAATAGGTTATTTATGTAGTGATTATGAAAAGGGAAAATAGAAAATATAGGAATGTTAGGAAGAGAGAGAGTTTGTAGGGAAAAAAGTGAGTTCTGTTTTGGACATATTGATTGTTGAATTACTTATAAGACATCTTAGTTTATAGAAAACTTTTTTTTATTTCTCTTTTGTTCTCTTTTCCTTCTTCCCCAAACACAGACTTAAATCATTGAGTTTGTTCTCTTTTATCTTTCATTATGAACTTTCAATAACCATAGTTCCTCTTGAATTTTGACCCTCACTATTATCTATCTTTCTACTCAAACATCCCCATCTTAGTCCAGTTCTTGTTTACTTAATTTAACTCAAGATCACAGATTTTAGAGTTGGAAGGGACCTTAGAAGCTGTTGAGTACAATTCCAGATGATCATTACAGTGGTAAAGGAAACAAAGAGCATGGATCATAGAGGATAAAAAGTAAACCTTAGAGTCAGGAAGAACTGACTCCCCATCTTTGACATAAATTGACTGTGTAACCCTGGCCAAGTCATTTTACCTGTTAGTACTTCAGTACTTTAATTTGCAAAGTGATTATCTATATTATTAGGAGCTCCTTGTGTTAATGAAATCACTATACAATTTAAGGGAGAAAAGCTAATAAAAGCCTCATTCCTTTGTCTATAGCAGTGGTTCTTAAAGTGTAATCCAAAGAATTGTTGGGGTCTCTGAAACCCTTTCAGAGGGTCTACAAATTCAAAATTATTTTTTATTTCTAAAGTAGTAAATAACTATAAATATAACCCATGTGAACAAAAACTTTTTGAACAGATCCTTGATAGTTTTTTTTTAACAACATGAAGCTACTGAGAATAAAAGTTTGAGAACCACTGGTCTATAGCATTTTTTTTAAAACCAGTCTTAACTCATTCTTTTCTTTAGTGTTCTTGACATTTTTCAAAATGAGTAGTTAGGTGACACAATCCTTGAGTTCAAATCTGTCAGCTTCCAGAGTTCAAATCCAGCTTCAGACATTTACTAGCTGTGTAACCCTGAGCAAAATGCTTAATCCTATTTGCCTCAATTTCCTTATCTATAAAATGAGCTGGAGAAGGAAATAGCAAATCACTCTAGTATCTTTGCCAAGAAAACTCCAAATGGAATCACAAAGAATTGGATACAACTGAAAATGACTTAAAAGTAAAAATTTCTTACAAAAATGTACAATGATTTTACATACACTTTTGTTTTACTTTCATTTTCTGTTGGTATCTTTTAAATATGTTAGTTAAATTTCCTGTGCATACACAGTATGTAAAAACAAATTCCCCTTTCTTTTTCTTCAGAATTATTCCTTCTTGTCTCAAAATTATTTATTTTTGAAAGCTTTCCATCTCCACTTTGATGATTTCTGAAGACTTTTAGACCATTTTAATGTAGGAATTTGTTTCACTAGATCAGAAAGTTATATATTGAGGGATTTAAAAACAACAGCTTTACTCTGTAGAGGTGGCAAAAGGAAGTGGTTAGGACAGAATAATTTTTTAAAATACTTGTTACTTGAAAAGCAAAAATAATAAACCATTAAAAATAATTTTAGGCTATGCATGATGTGAAATGATAGGAAATATGATAAACATTATTAAGTGGGCATACAAATTTAAAAAAAGGACAATCCTTATCAAGACACTTATAATCTAATGGAATAAGACAATACACAAAAGGAAAGTGAAAAGATTGGAGTGGGGGTGGGATTTGTGGGGAGAGTGACAGAGGGTACTCCAGGAAGGGGCATGATATAGATGATGGAGTCCAAAGAGAAGCTGATGACAATGAAGAATTGGCTAGGATTTTTAGCCCCTCTCTCTCTAGCTTTTTTTTTTTTTTTTTTTTTTTTTTTTGCCTCACTTGATAGGTGTCAATCAGAGAGGCAGAAGCAACTAAAAATATTGCTGAGGTGTGAATGGCAAAGTTGAAGCATTCTACATGATGATGACTTCCCTGGTGATATTGTTTATCTGGTGATAGTGATCTAGCCATATGATCTTATATGGATTTTCTTTGAACCTTTTGAAATCTGTTCTTTGGAAAATCTAGTGCTGCTTTTAAAAATTCTATTTTATTTTTAATTATTTCTTCCCATTCCCATTGAGAAGGCCAGAAAAGCAAAACCTATTATATATGCATATATATACATATATGTGCATATGTGTGTGTGTGTGTGTAGCCATGCAAAACAAATTTCTGAATTAGTCATATTCAAAAAAAAAAAAAGAAAGAGAGAGAGAGAAGAAGATATATCTCATTGTGTTCTTTGAGCCTATCAACTTTCTGTCTGGACATAGATAGCATGGTTGATCATCAGTCCTTTGTAATTGTAGTTGGTCATTTAATTGATCAGAATTACTAAGTCTTTCAAAGTTTATTATCTTTACAATATTGCTGTTACTGTGTAAATTGTTCTTCTGCTTCTATTCACTTCAGTTTTCACCAGTTTATGCAGATCTTCCCAGATTGTTGATATTTTTTAACCATCCAGGTTACTGATTTTTTTTAACTACCTCCTTCATTATTTCTTTAGTAAAACAATATTCTATGATGTTCATATGTTATTACTTGTTAGCCATTCTCCAGTTGACAGGCATCTTTAGTTTCCAATTCTGTGACAGTACAAAAAGAAATATTATAATACTTTTGTCTATATGGATCCCTTCCCTTTTCTTTGATCACTTTGTAGATTTGGATCTACTAGAAGTGTCTCTTGGCCAAAGGGTAGCTTTTTTGGGCTCACAAATACTACAAGTTCATAGCTCCACAGTGAATTAATGTATCTGTTTTCCTATAATCCTTTTAGCATTTGTCATTTTCCATTAGTCAATCTGTTGGGTATGAGTATAACTGGGTATGGGTATTATTAGTGATTAAGAGCATTTTTCACATTTCTATTGATAATTTGAATTTCTTCTTTGAAAACTTCCTATTTATATTCTTTAACTATTTACCAACTGGGTAATGGATCTTATAAATTTGACTCAGTTTCCTATAGATCATAGATGTGAGAAATTTATAATAGAAACTTATTGCAAAGATTCCCTCACCTCAGTTTTCCTTAAATTTGCTTCTAATTTTAAGATGCCCTTGTACTTTCCTCCTCTGTAATCTCACAAATTATAATATAGAACAGTCATTTCCCCCCAAAATTTCCATTATTTTCATCTCTTCCATTTGTTATATAGAAATAAACATTCATCCTTTATTCTTTTATCCTTTGAAGAAGAAAGTAGAATAAGGTGGACCCTTGTTTGGACAGAGGACAAAAAAGAAAGAATTCCTTTAAATGTCTGAATAATTAAAACCCACATCAGTAAGTATAAGAAATAGAGCCCAAATTGAAAACTAGGTCAAGTTTGTATTGAGTTTCAACAAAATGTTGAAATAATAATAAAAAATAATTGAGATGAGTAGGAAACTGGTTTCAGAAACAGAAATTAAACCAGGAGAATTAAAATAAGAAGAGGAGATGAAATACAAGGAATGTTCATTGAAATATCTGATTCAGCCTGCATACTCTAAACTCAGGTCTTTTGACAATTATTTCTGACTGTAAAGCAACCCACTTCACCACCATTCTCTTTACCAACATGTGAGATGAATGGGGCAGAATTTTCTATTCTTTCTCCAGACTGAAGTGTATTCATTATACATAAATTCTAATTCTATATTTTCCTCAGAATTCCTACCTAGACCTTGAATCAGTGACTTCATGGGTTACTACTGATGAAAGATCTTTACTATTTCTGAGCTTAGGGATTATGTGCTTGCTTCTATGTCCTTTCCTTGGATCTATACTCTTGCTAGATTAATCAATCAATCAGCATTTATTAAGTGACGACTATGTTCCAGATAGGGTGCCAAGTTCTAGGAATATAAAAAGAGGCAAAGGATAATCTCTGCCCACAAGGAACTAACAATCTGATAGGAGAGACAACATGTAAACATAGATAAAATAAGCTATATATCAAATAAACAGAAGATAATTAACAGAGGAGAGGTGATGGAATTATAAGGGGTTGGGAAAGGTCTCCTGTAGAAGGTAAAATTTTATTCAGATTCAAAGAAAGCTAGGAAAGTCAATACTCACAGCAGAGGAGGGACAATGTTCCAGGTATGCGAGATCACCAGAGAAAATGCCCAAAAGCAAGAAAAGGGGAGGGGGGAATCTTTTTTTTTTTTTTTTTTTTTAAGAATAAACATTTTTAATGGAATAGATTGAATAGAAAAGAATTGGAATGTATAAGATCTATTATGCTATTTATTTTTATTTTTTTATTTTATTTTTTACATTTTAATAGCCTTTTATTTATAGGTTATATGTATGGGTAACTTTACAGCACTGACAATTGCCAAACCTCTTGTTCCAATTTTTAAAGGGGGGGATCTTGTTTGTGGAACAACCAAAAGGCCAATATCATTGGATCAGACTATGGGTAGAAGAAATTAGAGGTAAGTCTGGACTAGCAAAAGTTGAGTGTCTGTAATAATCAATCTTGTCCTGGGAGAAGAGATAATGAGGTATAGCCTCCCCCATTTTCCCACCAGAATGTTGCAGATACTGTCGCGTTCAGTCATTGTATCTGTTGGTACTTAACTGTTTCAAGTAGAGTTCACAGCTGACCGTGGGAGAGAGGGAATGCTATACTCAGAAATGCCTGAGATATAGAAACAAGAGGCCTCAATAAAGCTTCCTTAAAAATTTATACATTATATATATAGATGTAAAACCATACTTTTTTGTAGGAAAAATCATTTTTTAGTGATTGAATGGAGGATGGATTGAGTAGGGAGAGATTTAAAGCAGAAAGATTCATTAGCAAGCAATTTCATTAGTACAGATATGAAGTGATAAAAGCCTGTCGCAGTGGTAGTGTCAGAAAAGGAGGGGGGACATTTGAGACATATTGCAGTGGTAAAATTAACAAGCCTTGTTAATAGTTTGGATTGGAATGAGGGTGAAAAATATTGGGGAATCGAGGATGCTTCCTGGATTGTGAAACTGAAGGACTGAGAGGATGGTGTTACCTTTTATAATAATAAGAAAGGGAAAGTTGGGAAGAGTTTAGGGAGAAAAATAATGAGTTCAATTTTTAAAAAATTTCTAATTTAGTCGTCTGGATGGAATTTTTATTTTTTATTTATTTTTTTTTATTAAATCTGTTTATTTTAAAAACATATTCATAGATAATTTTCAACATTCACCTTTGCAAAACCTTGTGTTCCACATTTTTTTTCCTTTCCTTCCCCCCACCATATTCCTTAGATGGCAATTAATCCAATATATTAAAACATGTTCAATTCTTCTACGTATATTTCCACAATTGTCTTGGTGCACAAGAAAAATCATATCAAAAAGGGGAAAAATGAGAAAGAAAATAAAAAGCAAGCAAATCCACAGTGAGTTCAATTTTGGACTTATTGAGCTTAAAATGTCTATTGGACATCCAGTTTGAGATATGTGAAAGACAGTTTTGGAATTGCAAGATTGAAAGTCATCACACAGACTGAGGAGGGATAGATATATTTGAGAATCATAAACATAGAAAGAGTAATTAAATCCATGGGGACCTATGATATCATTAAGTGAAGTACTATGCAATGAGAAGAAGAGGGGAGCCAGGAAAGAACCCGGAAGGACACCTTTGATTAAAGAGTATGAAGATTCAGCAAAGAGGGAGGGAGCAGACAAAGAGAACCAGGAGAAATAATATCCTGAAAATATAGAGAAGAGACTATCAGGGAAAATAATTATGATCAATAGTGTCAAAGGCTGCAAAAAGGTTGAGGTGAATGAAGGTTGAGAAGAGGCTATTGAATTTGACAAACTAAGAGATCATAACTTTGGAGAGAATCATTTAAGAGAGTGAGAGAAGAGAAAGTGTAAATAATTATTCCAGGTGGTCTTTTGAAGGAATTTAACAACAAAAGTCAGAAAGAATATAGAATAATTGTTTTCAGGAATGGAAAGGCCAAGTGAGTTTTTTCTAGTTATAGGGGAGACATAGATATATTTGTAGGCAATAGGAATTGAACTAGTACCAAATGGAGAGATTGAAAATAAGTGGAAGATTTGGAATTATAGAGATGGCAATCTGTTGGTGGAGAAAGGATGGAGCCTGATCATTTGATCAAGTAGAGGGGTTAGTCTTGGTAAGGAGTAAAACTACTTCATCGTGTGAGATAGGGGTAAAGAAGGAGAGAAGGGCAAAAGGCAAAAGTTAAAGCTAAGAGGAGAAAAAAAATAGTTCATGATGAATGGCTTTGAATTTTTTTATAAAATGTGAAGCAACTAGAAAATTGTAGTAGAGACTGTTACTCTCTCACTAGGAGGGTCATATGGTTTGGTAGAGAGGTACAGAAACTTATCTAAAAACTTAGTTTACTTGATTGAGTACATTATATCCATTAGGAGAGAGAACAAATAAATCTAGGTAAAGGTGTCTTGCATATGTTGATGAAGATTGACTTTTATAATATCTCTAGTTAAGGTTTGATGATTGCACAAACAGACCTGCCAGGAAGATTGATCTGGCAGTTGTACAAATTTGCATTTTTTTTCTCATGACAGAGCACCTGCTTGAAGATCGCAATGTTTGTGAAGATAGAATGAAGTTGGACCTATTGAAAAATAATGTCCATCATATTTATTGCTGATTGAACTCTTGAGATGCTCCGTAGTCTTATAATCAGTGTGGATAATGATGAAATAACTCACATCTTTGAGATGGTGCCCTATTCCTAAAATGAAGCTTTACTTTCTTGTCTTTTTTCAAATTTTTAAACATTTTTATTTAAAGTTAAATAATAAAGTTTATTTAAAATTATTTAGTTAAAGTGTATATAAAGTTACTTTATTTAAAATAAAGTTTATTTAAAGTTATAAAAAAAATAAATAAAACTTTATTTAAAGTTCCAAATTCTCTTTTCTTCTTTTCCCCTGAAATGGCAAGCAATCAGATATAGGTTATACATGTGCAATTAGGCAAAATATTTCCACGTTATCATTTTGTATAAGAAGACTTGAATAAAAGAAAAAATGAAAGGGAAAAGTAATATGCTTCAGTCTGTATTCAATCAACATCAGTTCTTACTCTGGAGGTAGATAGTATGCTTCATCATTAGTCCTTTGGAATTGTCTTAAATCATTGTATTGCTGAGAATAGCTAAATTATTCACAATTTTTCATAGAACAATATTGTTGTTACTGTGTATAATATTTTCCTGGTTCTGCACATTTCACTAGGCAAATATTTCCAGATTTTTCTGAAGTCATCTTGCTTGTAATTTCTTATAGCACAATAATATTCCATTAGAATAATATACCACAGCTTGTGTAGATATTCCCCAACTGATGGGTATCCCTTTAATTTTCAATTCTTTTTTATTTTATTATAGCTTTATATTTACAAGATATATGCACAGGAAATTTTTCAGCATTGACAATTGCAAGACCTTTTATTCCAACTTTTCCCTTCCTTCCCCTGACCCCTTCCCCCAAATAACAAGTTGACCAATACATGTTAAAGTATAAGTTAAATACAATATATGTATACATGCCCAAACAGTTATTTTTCTGTACAAAAATAATCAGACTTTGAAATAGAGTACAATTAACCTGTGAAGGAAATCAAAAATGCAGGTGGACAAAAATAGAGGGATTGGGAATTCTATGTAGTGGTTCATAGTAATCTCCCAGAGTTCTTTCACTGGGTGTAGCTGGTTCAGTTCATTACTGTTCTATTGGAACTGATTTGGTTCATCTCATTGTTGATGAAGGCCATGTCCATCAGAATTGGTCATCATATAGTATTGTTGTTGAAGTATATAATGATCTCCTGGACCTGCTCATTTCACTCAGCATGAGTTCATATAAGTTTCTCCAGGCCTTTCTGAAATCATCCTGCTCGTCATTTCTTACAGAACAATAATATTCCATAATATTCATATACCACAATTTATTTAGCCATTCTCTAATTGGTAGGCATCCACTCAGTTTCCATTTTCTAGCCACTACAAAGAGGACTGCCACAAACATTCTTGCACATACAAGTCCTTTTCCCTTCTTTATGATTTTCAATTCCTAACCAACACAAAAAGAGATGTGAAGCTTTAATGTCAATCAGCTCCTTCCTTTTACTGGCATTTGTTTCTACATTAGTCACCTTACAAGAAAAATACCAGCAAGTATATGGAAGAGCATGGTGTGTGTGCTCTTAATAAGATGGCTCTCTTGGCAATATGTTTTGATTCCTTAATGTGTGATGATTTGGTTCCAAATACATGAAGACAGGAACTGAGGTAAATAGATTATGTTTTTTTGTGTATCATTCTTTAAAAATCTGTGTTGTCATTCTTCTGATGTTTCTGTTGTGCCTGACTCTTTGTGATCCCATTTGGCATTTTCTTGGCAAAGATCCTGGAGTGATTTGCCACTTCCTTCTCCAGCTAATTTTACAGATAAGGAAACTGAGGCAAACGGAGTTAAGTGACTTGCCAAGAGTTGTACAACTAGTAAATATTTTGGAGTCAGATTTGAATTCAGGAAGATTAAGTCTTCCTGACTTCAGGCCTAGTGTATAATTGCCTGTAGGTGGAAAATTATACCAAATGATTAAAAAAAACCCTGTGTTTTGTGAAAAAATGCTGGCATATATCAATATATAATAGATGAATGAAAAAGAAAATTAAAGTCAACAATAAAATAAACAGTATTACCTGAAGTTCTTGTCTTTTTTACAATAATTTCTAATGACTGGCATCAAATAAAAATATTGCATTTGCCCCTTGCTTCCTGTATAACCACAAATAAAGACATAGTTCAATCTAGTCACATTTCAGAAGGATATACATAGCTATGTGTGTATATGTATCAGCTTTTCATAAGCTGATGAATGGCAAACTTAAAAAAAATTAAAAATGATAAAGGGAGTTCTAAAAATCACAATAGTTGCCTTACAGATTAATCATCTTAATTTTTAAAGTATCAATCACATTTTTCCTTAAAGAAACTCTACTTTTAAAAAATTAACCATAGTTACTTATTTTTATTACATTTAGAAATTTTACTTTTGTTTCGATTTAGATTTAGTGGTATGGTAAAATTGTCTATATTCTTATTAATCAGTTTTATTGTTTTCCTTTGGCTTCCTTTATTCTTTTAGCCAAAAGCTCAGACGATTCTTTCTCATTCTTCTGGAATTGCTACTTCTTCAAAGAAGTACATCTATGCTTGTGGTTCAAAAAAGGGGGGGATCATCAGATGCTAATAGGAGCCTTAATGCTACAGTTCTCTTTTATTGTCCTGAATCAGTTTCTCTAATTATCCCGACCCAGTCCTGACTCAGTTTCTCTGCTTCAGTCTATAATTATCAGTTCAAAGTTCGGTCCTGCAAACCTTCCCCTCCCTCTTTATCAGAATATTTGATAAGGATAAAAGATCTTATGTTTTAGAGTATCAGAATGCTTCTCCCCATCCCAAGCTATCTGAATGTCAGATACCATCTTATCAAGATGCCTTTCCCCATCTACGGGGTGCCTCCCCCCCATCTCCAGAGACTCACCCCACCCTGTCAGAGTCCCTTTCCATCTCTCTGCTCCTGTTTCAATCTACCCCCTGAGTCTGAGCCATGTGTTTATAAGTCATTGAGAACTCTCATTGCTTACTGGATTCTTGGAGACAATAGTTTCATTCAGCCCTGGGACCAAACCATGGATCCATTTGGTCCCAGTAAATCTTTCCCTTTTAATAAATTATTAAATACTCTCTAATTTATATCTTACCTCATTTTCTCCAGCATTAGAGCCTTATTTTAGGATCTACTGAAATTTCTGCTGATGTTCTAGGTGAAGAATTTAGGCTTAGGGTTAAAAGTGTTATATCATCTATATTATTGTTGGAAGCAACAAACAAGGTTTTCTTGAGAAGTAGAGTATTTTGGCTTATGAATATCTCTGCCTGCTGCTCAGTAAGGGCCATTCTTATTATTGCTCTAGAACAATGAGAGAAAGAAAATGTAAATATTTTAGGGGTTGTATTGCAGATGCAAATCTGAGTGTCCTCAACTTGGTTAATGGGAAGAAAGATGAAAAAGCTATACCACGACTTATTGACACCACAGAACTTCATTACTCAAGGTCAAATAGACTTAATAGAATCGACAAGCTTTTTAACTAGTCCAAAAATGATGACTTCTGGCAGGCAGTATGTTCTGAGAAAATCCCTGAACAAGGAAGATATGAAAACCTAGGATCTTTCTTTCTTTCTTTTTTTCTTATTTCTATTGAGAGACAAAATAAGATCAAAGAAAGAATAGGACTTGAGCTGGTGAGTATAAGGAAGATCATGATTGACAATAAAGGAAAGAATAGCTGTTAAATTATTTTTTGTTTGTTTTCTCTGTCAAGGAGAATTGTAAATAACCAAACAAAAAGGAAACAAAAGGAATGGGTGACAGATAAATTAGGAATTAGTAAGAGGAAACCTAGTTGTCCCAAATGAATTAAAACGCCTGACCCAGATGAACTACATCCTTGTGACCTGCCCTTATCAAGATATTTTGAAAGATTATGAAGAAATGAGAAGTGTCACAAGATTGGAGAAGGCCCAATACTGTCCACATTTTCAAAAAGGGGATAATTAAAACAGATGATTAAAGAGATGGTTCGTGAACCATAAAAGGAAGTAGTAATTACAATGAGCCAGCAATGGCTTTAAGAATAGGTCATGCCAGACTATTCTTATTTCCTTTTATTTACTTTTGGTCAAGATTGCTAAAAAGTAGTAGACAAATGGAATTATGTTAATTATTTAGATTAGATTAGATTTAGATTATTTAGATTTTATGTAAGCTTTTACTATAGAACCTCATAATTTCATGTGAAGAAAAGAGGGATATGGATTTGATGGTAAAATCATATGGATTCAAAATAAGAAGTCCATACTCAAGAAATACTTATTAATGATTTAATGCCAACATGGAAAGATATCTCCAAAAATACAGCTTCAGGGTTGTATACTAAAGATTTTTTCAGTGTCTTAAATAAAAGTATAGATGGTATTCATTTGATTTGTAACTGACACATAAGAGAAAGATAGCTAACATCTTTTATACATTTATATATTTACTCTTTATTTTGGGTGGCATATAGTTCTTTCTACTTACATTGTTGCATTTATCATGTGGCTGTTTTCTTGACTCTCTTTTACTTTGCATTAATCCATAAAGTAATTTTCATGTTTCTTTGTATTCATTGCACACATTTTCTCACACCACAATAATATTCCATTATATTCATATGTCACAATTTGGTTAACCATTCCCCTCTGAATGGGCATCTACTTGTTTCCAATTCTTAGCCATCTCAAAAAAGTTTTGCTATAAATATTTAGGTATATATGGGGACTTTCTTCTTAGGAGTGGCTTCCTTCAGAAATAAATTTAGTAATGGAATTTCTGCTTTAAAGGATACAAATATTTTAGTATTTTTATTTACATAATTCCAAATTTCTTTCCAAAATGATTGTACTATTTCATAACTCCAAGAAAGTTACATTCTAATGTAGGAAAACACACAAAAAGGAACTGAAAAGGAGAGGTTGGGATGGGGAAGGGAGTCGAAAGATGAATTCTTGCTTTATCTTTTTCAGTAATTCTAATTGAATTTGTGTCCAAGTTGTTTGTTTTTATTCTGAGGCTTTGCTTGTAAATATTTTGGAGTCATTCTCTTCTTCTGGGTCGGGACTTTAAATTTCCTTTCTATCCTAACATCTCTCATCTCTTTATTGTGATTTTCTTTTCTGTTTGTTTACTCATTACTCCAGGCTATTTCCTTAGTTTGGACTTGATTTTAGGATTGGACACTTTTGAAAGGATGTCTGGGCTAGTCTTGTTAATTGTCTTTGTCTTGTTTTGGGGACAACTGAATATTTTGTTATTCTAGGAACTAAAGGACAGGTTGGGGACTTGAAAGTTTTCAGTACTCGCCAAATGGTCTCATCCAAGGCAAAGTTTGTTTGCTGCTCCTCACTCCCCATCATGCCACATTCTGAACTTTGCAAATTCCTGATTTGCATTTAGTCTGAGCAACATCAGAATACTGTTAGACTAAGCTTCTAGTAGGAGTCTATTAGTCAATTCAGAATGACATAATTGTAGACTCTTCTGTGGTTTGGATATTTCTTCCTGGTTATTACAATGCAAGTTGGGCTAGATATTGAAACAGAGACCCCCTGATCTACTCTTAGCTAGAGTCCCAGCCACACTGCTGCTGCTTGTTTCTAAACTACCTTCACAATCTAGAGTCTCTCTATCTGGAGAAATCAACCCCCATCCATGGCTCATTTGGATCTATGACCTTATCTATGTTTCTGGATCTGTGACCCCAGGACTAGGTAGTGGAAAAGAAAATTGCCAGTTGGCATCCCTATGAAAATGTATTGCTATGGGTTTGTGACCTCTTTGGTTCTCAGCCTTTCTCTGGGCATTGGATTGTTTGATATAGCATACTCCTGATCTGATCTAATCCTAGTGTCTGTAGCTCTCTTTGTTCATCGTGACTTTTTTTTTTTTTTTTTTTTTTTGCATTTCCCCATCAGAATTCATTCTGACATATTTTCCTATTCTCTGTAGAGGAGTTTTGTGAAGGAAAGCTATGGCTTTACTGCTTTTGCTACTGTATCATATTGATTCTTCCTCCTGGATAATAATTTTTAAATCTTTCAAAATTGTTCATTTTTACAATGATATTATTGTAGTATAAATTGATCTTTTCCTTCTCATTTTACTCTGCATCATTTCATGTCTTCCCAAATTTCTCTGAAATCTTGCAAATTTTTTTAAACAGCACAATAGGATTTCATTACATTTATATACCATAATTTGTTTAATTATTCCTCTTAGTTTATAATTCTTTGCTACACAAAAAAATTGAGACTATTAGTATTTTTTGTACTTATAGGACCTTTTTCTGCTTAATAGTTTAAAAAAGCAATTCTTTGGGACATTGGTGTGAAACTTAATGAATTTTGTGTTTTCACATGAATTTTGTTATCATTTTTCCTAGGTATATAAAACAATTTTTTGGTATTTTGATTAGTATGGCACTAAATATAAGAAATAGAATAATAGGTAGTATTAAATAATATAATATTTTAATTTTTTATTATATTGTCTTTGCCTATCCATCATCAATTTCTATATCTGAAATTATTTGGGTCTCTATTTTTCTAAATATGTTTTGTAGGGTTTTTATGTATCTTGTTAGACAGTTCTAATTATTTTTTGCTATTTTGAACATTATTTCTCTTTGTATCTGTTCTTATTTAGTTCTTTTAGTAATATACATAAATGTTGATGATTTGAGAATTTATTTTATATCCTGCAACTTTATTGAAGTAATTAATTGATTCAATTAATTTTAGTTGCTTCTCTAGGGCTCTTTAGTATCCTATAATATTATCTATAAACATCAATAGTTTTGTTTTTATATTGTTTATGGTTGTTCTCTCAATTTCTTTTTCTTATCTTAGCTAGATAATAATAATGACAATGATCATTCTTGCATTAGTCATGATCTTATTGGAAAAGAGCTCTATTTTATCCTCATTACATAAAATGCTGGTGTTTTTGCTAAATTCTATTTACAATGTTAAGAATAGGTATGGGGGAATGGAGCCAAGATGACAGAGAAGGCACACATGACTTCCTAAGCTCCTCTGATACCCTCATTACCAATTTTTAAAATCAGCCTCAAAAATAGCTCTTGATTGGTAAAATTTACGAAGATTGGAAGAACAACAATTTACCAGCCGAAGATATGCCAGAAAAAGTTTGTCCTGAGGGGAAGGAACAGACCAGTGCAGGCAGGGATAGAATCAGGAGCAAGGCAGCCTCAGTGGTTGGAAGGTTTACAGAGAGCTTTCTGCCATAGCCTGCCTGCTTTGCTTTAGTTGCAGAGTAGTGGACCAACAGAGAAACTAGAGCCTAGGGTAGAGGGTACTTTAAAGGACACCAGAGCCTAACAGGATCTAGCTGTGCCACCCAGGACTGGAAGTGACTCAGTGCAGACTATAACACAGCTCTGCAGTAGTATTCTGCAGCAGGGGCTTGCGCAGGGTGGCAGTCATAAATCTTCATGGCAGGGGGCATTGCCTGGGGCAGCCTCTAATCTGTACACTGAGAGGCTCGGCTTGGAGCAGTGGAATTTCCCCAGCTTGACTACGCTCCCCAGGCAGAGACACTTCCAGTGCTATGAAGGATAGGGCAACTGTTAATACTGAAAGAGGGCTTTTGCTGGGGGCAGTAATACTTTTGCTGCTCAGTTTCTAGCCCCAAGACAGTAACTAATCCTCACAGTGGGGCTCCTTGTAGGGTACTTCTGCAGCTGGGCAGTGATACCCAGGCCTAGTCACTTCCACAGCTCTGCCACTCTTTGCAGCCCATTGACAGGACAGCTACTGTCCATATACCTATCCCTGCTCTGCAGAGGAAGCTGGTAACCTCCTTGCCCTGAAGGAAGACCCTAAAGACTTTAAAATAATGAATAAAAAAATCAAAAGGATGATTGATAGCTTCTATACAGAAAGAGAGCAAGTTTTAAACCTTGAAGAGACTAATAGCAGACAGTATCCAGACAATACTCCAAGGGGGGATGTAACCTGGTCCCCAATACAAAAGGCTCTCCTAGAAGAAACTACAAAAAATCTTAAAAGAGAACTAGAAGAAAGATGGGGAAAGGAAAGAGAAGCTATGCAAGAGAGCAACAATTTCCTGAAATGTGAATTAGAAAAGGTAAAGAACTCCCAGGAAGTGCAGGGAAACAAAATTTGTGAATTGGAAAAGGTAAAGAACTCCCAGGAAAGCAGGATTTGTGAATTGGGAAAGATAAAGAACTCCCAAGAAAGTAAGATTTGTGAATTAAAAAAGATAAAGAACTCCCAAGAAAGTGGGGTTTGTGAATTGCAAAAAGAAAATAACTCAGTAAAAAAAAAATTCCATAGAGCAAAACAACTCATTTAAAAACTCAATTGGACATATACAAAAAGAAGTAAAAAAAAGCTAATGAAGAAAATAACTCATTAAAAATCAGAACTGAACAAATAGAAATGAATGATTCATTGAGACATCAAGAATCATTCAATCAAAACCAAAAAAATGAAAAACTAAAAACATGTTAAATATCTACTTGGAAAAACAACAGACCTGGAAACTAGATCTAGGAGAGATACTCTGAAGATCATTGGACTGTCTGAAAATTATAATGAAAAAAAAGAGCCTAGATACTATTTTAAAGGAAATCATCAAAGAGAACTGCCCAGATATAATAGAATCAGAAGGTAAAATAAGCATTGAATGAATTCATGGAACACCTTCTGAAAAAGACCATAAAATAAGAACTTCAAGGAATATTGTGGCCATATTTCAGAACTATCAAACTAAGGAAAAAATATTGCAAACAACAAGAAAAATAATTCAAATACCGAGATGCCACAATAAGGATCATTTAAGATCTGGGCTGCTTCCACATTAAACAATCGAAGAGCGGAATTTGATATTCCAAAAGGCAAAAGAACTTGGAATGCAGCCAAGAATAAACTACCTAGCTAAGCTGAGCATTTTCTACCAAGGAAGAAGATGGACATTTAATGAAACAGATGAATTCCATTTGTTTCTAAGAAAAAAAAAACAGATCTAAACAAAAAAAAAATTGATCTCCAGCCATAGGACTCAAGAGAAGCAGAAAAAGGTGAAAAGAACTCTTGAGAACTGTATTTCTGTTGTGGATATACATAAAGAGTAGATGTATAATCTGATTTTACTGATATAACATAAAAAAGGGAAGTAGAAATGGAAAGGGGATAGTGCCAGAAAATAGAGGAGATAAAAGGAGGGAAACTATGTCCCACAAAGAGTCAAAGGAAACCTATCATATCTGAGGGAATTTAGAGAGGGGAGGAACATTGTGTGAATCTTACTCTTATCAGAGTTGGCTCAAAGAGAAAATAATTGACATATTTGTTTTACAGAGAATTTTCTCTCACCTCATTAAAAAGGGGGAGAGGAAAAGGGAAAAGGAAAAGAGTAATAAGGGAAGGGTACAAGAAAGGGGAAGAGATTCAAACGGGGGTGAGAGGGATCCTAAAGAGGGTGAGTGGCGTGACACAAGTAAGGCCCATAAGTTTAATACTGGGAAAGAGGGTTGGGGGGGGGCAAGAAAAAGAAAAGCATAATCTGGGGATAATAAGATGGCAAGAAATACAGAATTAGTACTTTTAACTGTAAATGTGAATGGGATGAACTCTCCCAGAAAGCGGAAGCAGATAGCAGACTGGATCAAAAGTCAGAACCCTACAATATGTTGTTTACAGGAAATACATTTAAAACAGGGAGATACATACAAGGTAAAGGTAAAAGGCTGGAGCAGAATCTATTATGCTTCAGGTGAAGTCAAAAAAGTAGAGGTAGCCATCCTTATCTCAGATCAAACAAAAGCAAAAATTGATTTAATTAGAAGAGATAAGGAAGGAAACTTTATCTTGCTAAAAGTTAGCATAGACAATGAAGCAATATCAATACTAAACATATATACACCAAGTGTTATACCATCTACCATCCTAAAGGAGAAGTTAAAAGAGTTGCACGAAGAAATAGACAGCAAAAGTACAATAGTGGGAGATCTCAATCTTGCACTCTCAGAATTAGATAAATCAAACCATGAAACAAATAAGAAAGAAATTAAGGAGGTAAATAGAATATTAGAAAAATTAGGTATGATAGATCTTTGGAGAAAACTGAATGGTGAAAGAAAGGAGTATACTTTCTTCTCAGCAGTTCATGGAACCTATACAAAAATTGACCATTTATTAGGACATAAAGACCTCAAAATTAAATGCAGGAAGGCAGAAATAGTAAATGCTTTCTTTTCAGATCACAATGCAATAAAAACTATATTCAATAAAAAATTAGGGGTAAATAGACCAAAAAAGTAATTGGAAACTAAATAATTTCATCTTAAAGAATGATTGGGTGAAACAGTAAATTATAGACACAATTAATTAATTTCACTCTAAATAATGACAATGATGAGACATCATACCAAAATTTGTGGGATATAGCCAAAGCAGTAATAAGGGGGAATTTTATATCTTTAGAGGCTTACTTGAATAAAATAGAGAAAGAGAAGATCAGTGAATTGGGCTTGCAACTTAAAAAGCTAGAAAAAGACCAAATTACCCCCTACCCCAATCAAATACTAAACTTGAAATTCTAAAATTAAAAGGAGAAATTAATAAAATTGAAAGTAAAAAAAAAAAACTATTGAATTAATAAATAAAACAGAGTTGATTTTATGAAAAAAAAAACAATAAAATAGATAAACTTTTGGCAAATCTGATTAGAAAAAGAGAAAGAGGAAAATCAAATTGTTAGTCTTAAAAATGAAATGGGAGAGCTTTCCACTAATGAAGAGGAAATTAGAGCAATAATAAGGAGTTATTTGGCCCAACTTTATGCCAATAAATTTGATTACCTAAGTGAAATGGATGACTAGCTCCCATAATATAGGCTTCCCAGATAACAGAGGAGGAAGTAAATTGCTTAAATAGTCCCATTTCAGAAAAAGAAATAGAACAAGCTATTAATCAACTCCCTAAGAATAAATCCCCAGGACCAGATGGAGTTACATGTGAATTCTACCAAACATTTAAAGAACAATTACCCCCAGTGCTATATAAACTATTTGAAAAAGATAGGGAATGAAGGAGTCCTACCAAATTCCTTTTATGACACAGACATGGTACTGATACCTAAACCAGGTAGGTTGAAAACAGAGAAAGAAAATTATAGACCAATCTCCCTGAGTATTGATGCTAAAATCTTAAATAAGATATTAGCAAAAAAAAAAAAAAAAAAACTACAGAAAATCATCCCCAGGATAATACATCATGATCAAGTAGGATTTATACCAGGAATGCAGGGCTGGTTCAATATTAGGAAAACTATTGGTATAATTGACCATATTAATAACCAAATTAATAAAAACCATATGATCATCTCAATAGATGCAGAAAAAGCATTTGATAAAACTCAACATCCATGCCTATTAAAAACACTTGAGATAAAATAATCTGTAAGATCTATTTAAAACCATCAGTAAACATCATATGTAATGGGGATAAACTGGAACCATACCCAATAAAATAAGGAATGAAACAAGATTGCCCACTATCACCATTACAATTAATTATTGTATTAGAAATGCTAGCTTTGTCAATAAGAATTGAGAAAGAGATTAAAGGAATTAGAGTAGGTAATGAGGAAACCAAATTATCACTCTTTACTGATGATATGATGGTATACTTAGAGACCCCCAGAGATTCTACTAAAAAGCTATTAGAAATAATCCAAACCTTTAGCAAAGTTGCAGGATACAAAATAAACCCACATAAGTCATCACCATTCTTATATAGCACTAACAAAATCCAGCAGTTAGAGTTACAAAGAGAAATTCCATTTAAAGTAACTAATGATAGCATAAAAAATTTAGGAATCTATCTACCAAGGAAAAATCAGAAATTATGTGAGCAAAACTGCAAACCACTTTCCACACAAATAAAGTAAAGTTTAACCAATTGGAAAAATATTAAATGCTCTTGGATAGGGTGAACAAATATAATAAATATGACAAAACTCCCTAAACCAATCTATTTATTTAGCACTATACCAATCAGACTCCCAAAAAACTGTTTTAATGACCTAGAAAAAATAATGACAAAGTTCATATGGAAAAACAAAAAGTCAACAATCTTAAGGGAATTAATGAAAAAAAAATCAAATGAAGATAGCCTAGCTATACCAGATCTAAAATTATATTATAAAGTAGCGGTTACCAAAACCATTTTGTGATGGCTAAGAAATAGACTAGTTGATCAGTGGAATAGATTAGTTTCAAAGGACAAAAGTCAATAGCTTTAATAATCTAGTATTTGACAAACCCAAAGACCCCAGCTTTTGGGATAAGAACTCACTGTTTGACAAAAAATTGCTGGGAAAATTGGAAATTAATATGGTAGAAACTAGACATTGACTCACACTTAACACCACACACCAAAATAAGGTCAAAATGGGTTCATAACCTAGGCATAAAGAATGAGATTATAAATAAATTAGAAGAACATAGGATAGGTCACCTCTCAGACCTGTGGAAGAGGAAGGAATTTATGACCAAAGAGTAACTAGAGATCATTATTGATCACAAAATAGAAAATTTTGATTATATAAAATTGAAAAATTTTTTGTACAAACAAAACTAATGCAGACAAGATTAGAAGGGAAGCAATAAACTGGGAAAACATTTTTACAGTCAAAGGTTCTGATAAAGGCTTCATTTCCAAAATATGTAGAGAATTGACTCTAATTTATGAGAAATCAAGTTGATTTCTCCAATTGATAAATGGTTAAAGGATATGAACAGACAATTCTCAGACGAAGAAAGTGAAACTTTTCTAGCCATATGAAAAGATGCTTCAAGTCATTATTAATCAGAGAAATGCAAATTAAGACAACTTTGAGATACCACTACACTCCTGTCAGATTGGCTAGAATGACAGGGAAACATAATGTGGAATGTTGGAGGGGATATAGGAAAACTGGGACACTAATACATTGTTGGTGGAATTGTGAATACATCCAGCCATTCTGGAGAATGATTTGGAACTATGCTCAAAAAGTTATCAAAGTGTGAATACTCTTTGATCCAGCAACATTACTACTGGGCTTATATCCCAAAGCGATTTTAAAGAAGGGAAAGGGACCTGTGTGTGCAAGAATATTTGTGGCAGCCCTGTTTGTAGTGGTCAGAAACTGGAAAGTGAGTGGATGCCCATCAATTGGAGAATGATTGTGGTGGGTGGGTGGAGTGGAGTGGAGGGTGGGTGGGTGGAGAATACCACCATATTGTGGTATATGAATATTATGGAATATTATTGCTCTGTAAGAAATGACCAACAGGATGATTTCAGAAAGACCTGGAGAGACTTACATGAACTGATGCTGAGTGAATTGAGCAAGACCAGGAGATCATTATATAGTTCATCAACAATACTATATGATGATCAATTCTGATGGATGTAGCCCTCTTCAACAATGAGATGAACCAAATCAATTCCAATAGAGCAGTAATGCATTGAACCAGCTATACCCCGCGAAAGAACTCTGGGAGCGAATGAACCACTACATAGAATTCCCAATCCCTCTATTTTTGTCCACCTGCATTTTTGATTTCCTTCACAGGCTAATTGTACTCTATTTCAAAGTCTGATTCTTTTTGTACAGCAAAATAACTTCATGGACATGTATACATATATTGTATTTAACTTATACTCTAACATATTTAACATGTATTGGTCAATCTGCCATCTAAGGCAAGGGGTGAGGGGAAGGAGGGGAAAAGTTGGAATAAAAGGTTTTGAAATTGTCAATGCTGAAAAATTACCCATGCACATATTTTGTAAGTAAAAAGCTATAGAAAAAAAAAGAATAAGTCCATTTATTTGTATCTTTTCTAGTATTTTTTTTTAAAAAACAGAAATCATGGTTGCATTTTTTCCACAAGCTTTTTATACGATTATTGATATAATTGTATGTTTTGAAAAAAATTCTTTCATATAGTCTATAATGTTTATATATGTACATTTGTATGCATGTGTGTTTATGTATGAATATATATGTATGTGTGTACATTTAATTTTGTACCAACTTCACTTAAAAATAGTCTGATGAAGAATATGTTTTGATCACTGACTTCCTGAGCTTTCCAGACTCTAGATCCTGCATTGGGTCTAGCCAACAAAGCTTAACCTTACTCCTGGTGGAACTTTGGTTTGTAATCTTGCCAGAAGTTTCCACAGGCAAAGAATTAGATGAACAAGGTGTGGTATATGATTTTTAATGGAAGATTAATGTGCTATAAGAAATGACAAATGGATGATTTCAGAAAAAAACCTTGGAAAGACTTATATGAACTGATACAGAGTAATAATACAGATACTGATACAGAGATAATGAGCAAAACTAGAACATTATACATAGTAACAGCAAGATTGTGTGATGATTAACTTTTCCCAGAAATACAAAGATCCGTGTTAATCCCAAAGTTCTCAAGATCAAAAATGCCATCTGCCTCCACATAAAGAATTGATAAAGTCTGAATGCAGACCAAAACAAGCTATTTTTCATTTTTTTCTTTCCTCCTCCCCCTCTCACTCTTCTTGCTCTTTCTTTTTTTGTTTTTTTACTCTTATAGATTGACCAACATGGAACATGTTTTGCATGATTACAATTGTATAACCTTCATCAGATTGTTTATCAGCTCAGGGAAGAGAGAGGAGATAGAGGAAATGAATTTGAAATTCAAGTTTTAAAAATGAATTAAAATTATTTTATATGTATTTATAAAAAATAAACTATTTAAAAATGTAAAAAATTCAACAGGTTCAGAGCAACTTTACTACTTGCTCATATCAGTTCTTTGCAGGGGTCAAAACTTGTATTTTCCTCTCTGCGTCAGGATAATATTGAAGCCTTATTCTGTACCTTAGGCATAGTTTATGAATTCTCCTCTAAAGTTACAGGAACTGTATTGTAGGCACTTTCTGTGCCTGGGGTTAGTGCTTTAGCACTCTGATTTCTGTGATCCATTATCGAGTATTCTCTTTTTTCTAGGTCAGAGGGACACCTTTAAGGCCCCTGCTATTTGATTGGGAGGTGAAATTGAGTGATTAGACAACTAAGTGATATGATGGATGATAGTGTAATGTTTGGAGTTATTAAGACCTGAGCTCAAATCTGTCAGTAACACAATTTATTAATTTAACCACTTGTCTTCTTCTCAGTATAGATAAATGAGATTAACCATAGATTAATTGGGTAAAATGGTTTCTATTTCATTTATTTCATATTCAATTTTTATAATTGAATTTTTTCAATCTTGATTGAAAATACTTTGATTTTTTTCTTTCTTTTAAATTCGAATATCTTTTTATTATATAAATATTTTTAAAAATCTCATTTTCCACTTTGATTTATTGGCTCAGTGATTGCTTTTATTTTTGTTAATATCTTCTTTAATTTTCAGAGTGTCTATTTTGGCATTTATGTTTTTTAATTTATTTATTGTCTTTTTATTTCATTGCCCTCTCTTCTCTCTGTCTCTGTCTCGCTTTCTCTATTTGTATCTTTTTTCTCTGATCCTCTGTCTCTTTCTCTCTCTTTCTTGCTGATGAAAACATTTAAAAGAATATATTTTCTCTTAAGGATTGTTTCAGCTGTATTCTGTAGGTTTTGGTATGTTGTTTCATTATTGCCATTTTCTTTGATAAAAATTTTCTATTGTTTCCATTTGTTTTTGACCCACTAATTCTTTAAAACGATTAAGTTATTTAGTCTACAATTAATTTTTAGGTCTTTCTTAAAAAGTTGTTTATTGAACATCATTTTTATTGCATTTTAGTCAGTAAAAATGTGTTTAAAATTTTTTTCTTCCTCTACTTGTTTGTGAGGTTTTTAATGATTTAACAACTGATCAATTTCGCAAAGATTCCATGCCCATATGAGTTATTGCAAGCTCTTCTGTTCCTATTCAGTAACTGTCAAACATCTACCATTTTTATTGTTTCCTCAAGTCTTTTCTGACTTGAATTTCTTCAGTATTAATCTTTATTATTAGATTTATCTAGATCTGAAATGAGGTATGTTGAGTTTCTCCCACTTAAACTATTTGGCATACATATCTATAACCACATATAAAATGAATACATACTCCCTCATCTCTTCTCCCATTTCATAAAGATATGCACATATACATATACATATATACCAATATATGTAAAATTGATTTTGATGGTATCTTTAAGCAATGTAGCTTCCTTGTTTATTACTTTAGTATATGTCTTCTTTCTTTGAATTTGATATTGTTATTACTACCCTGGATTTTTTTCTTTTTTTGAGGTTACTTGAAGCATATTTTGCTTTAGTGTCTTATTTTAACTGTGTAAAACTTTACATTTTTTCTTGTAAGCGATAAACAGTTAGATTTTTGTTTTCAAATCTATTCTACTATCCACTTCAATTTTATTGTGAATAAATCCCATTTTCTTTAAGATTATGATTATTGATTATTAACTCCCTACATCTTGAGTACTTTTGTACTTTTTTTCTCTTTTCCTCCTCTATCCTCAAACCTTCTCTTTATTAAAAATAGGGGAAAAATTTGCCTAAAAATGCTATTGTTTAATTGAAAATAGTCTGTTTTAGTTCCATTAGTCCTCTTTTCTTCTCCTTGTTCTACCCTGTCTTGAGATTTTGGTCTTCCTTTCTTTATTTTAATTCCTATATTAAGTGTCTATTCTCTGACCCTTAACTTTTTTGTTAAATATTTTTTGATAACTGATTAAAAGGTAAGTTTAATAATGTCACCTTAATTTGAACTGCATTGAAAAAGATTAATTTCAACAAAACTTCAATTAAAAATTAAATTTAATAAATAATTAAATTGAATAAATATTTATTAGGTGCCTTTTATGTGTAAGGCTATAACTAATATTTTAGAACTCAGAAATTATGGATTCATTCTTTAGATTCATGTACTAGCAATAAAAATATGCATTACTTCATTATAAATTATATTTTCTATTAAATTGTTCAAAATTTGCATTTAATGTATTTATGAATAAATATGTTGGTGAAAGATTAAAAGTACCTCAAAAGCTAAAAACTTGTTTGATTTATAGCCAAAAGCAACTCAAACCTGTCAGGCAGAACTTTGGAAGTAGTTAGAGTTCAGAGAGAATTTTTCTTCCAAAGGCTGACATTTCCATTAATTGCATTAACTTTAGTTAAATGCCTTTTCTAAAAATGCCAGCTGCTTATAATAATTTGTACAAATGCTGATTTACTTTTTACTTGGAATATGAGCTAATATGATAATTTTGTAGTTTGTCATCTATTTGGTACTAGCTTTTTCCCCATTTATTGTACTTGTCATACTGTTATTTGTATTTTTAGAATTTAGAAAGAATTGCCATTATGGCTGTCAGTTACCAAAGGTTTATAGCCATAGTCTAAAATTCTCGATATACTTGAAATTCATTGATTTGTGTGTGTGTGTGTGTGTGTGTGTATGTGTGAGTGAAATAAGCGGTTCCATCTGATCCTATACCTTTCTCTATTGTGCAATTTAGCAACTTTGTATACTTTTTTCCTCCCATTACTCTAATGGAATTGAACTAAAATTTTTATAAATGTATCATGGTAGGAAAATATGGTTTCTTCATTGTTCTGTAAATATAGCTTCCATAAATCTATTCTTAATGTCCTTTATTTTCCCAGACAAAATGGAAACGTTTATCTATATGGGTTTTTATTATATACAATATATGGATTTTAATTTCATATAATAACAGATTTAGACCTAAAAGCAATCTACTCATTTTGCAAATGAAGAAACTATGATCTACCCAAAATCATATCTAATTAGTGACAGGATAGTGATTATAGACAAGATTTATTATGAATGAATAAATGGAAAATATTGTCCTTATTATGTCTTAGGCACTGTGTTAAAAGCTAGGCTTACAAATACAGCAAGCATGACAGTGCCCTTAATGATCGTACATTCTGTGGAGGGCAGAGGGAACACATGAGGTGGAGCATGAAAGAGTTGGTGTATGCATAATGAAATGGTTTAGAAATGAAGAGATGGCATAATAATCTAGTTCTAGATAATATAAGGTAAAATCTTATGAAAATCCAGGTACCTGGGGGTAGAGTCCAAGTTACAGTGGAAAGGGGAAGAGATAAAAATAATTAAATTTATTCAATGAGCATTTATCTGTTTTCCATTATTAGTGATTTATTTAATTTTTTTTCTTTGTAATTTCAGTGACCTATATAGTGGCTGACACATAGTAGTGTTTAATAAATGTTATGAATTGATTAATTTATGGTCACAGCTATTCTTTTTTTTTTTTTTTTATTTTATTTTTTAATTTAATAGCCTTTAATTTACAGGATATATACATGGGTAACTTAACAGCATTAACAATTGCCAAACCTCTTGTTCCAATTTTTCACCTTCTTCCCCCAACCCTCCCTAAATGGCAGGATGACCAGTAGATGTTAAATATATTAAAATTAACTTAGATACATAATAAGTATACACTATAAAACATTATTTTGCTGTACAAAAAGAATCAGACTCTGAATTTTGTACAATTACTTGAAGAAATCAAAAGATGCAGGTGTGCATAAATATAGGGACTGGGAATTCAATGTAATGGTTTTAGTCATCTCCCAGAGTTCTTTTTCTGGATAGCTAGTTCAGTTCATTTACTGCTCCATTAGAAATGATTTGGTTGATCTGTTGCTGAGGATGGCCTGATCCATCAGGACTGGTCATCATCTAGTATTGTTGTTGAAGTATATAATGATCTACTGGTCCTGCTATTTCACTTAGCATCAGTTCGTGTAAGTCTCTCAGGCCTTTTCTGAAATCATCCTGTTGGTCATTTCTTACAGAACAGTAATATTCCATAATTTTCATATACCACAATTTATTAGCCATTCTCCAACTGATGACATCCATTCAGTTTCCAGTTTCTAGCCACTACAAAGGGCTGCCACAAACATTCGGCACTGGGTCCCTTTCCTTCTTTATAATCTCTTTGGGATATAATCCCAGTAAGTACCTCTGGATCAAGGTATGCACAGTTTGATAACTTTTTGAGCATAGTTCAAACTACTCTCCAAAATGGTTGGATTCGTTCACCTCCACCAACAATGAATCAATGTCCCAGTTTTCCCACATCCCCTCCAACAATCATCATTATTTTTTCCTGTCATCTTAGCCAATCTGACAGGTGTGTGGTGGTATCTTAATTTGTGTGGAGTTGTCTTAATTTGCATTTCTCTGATTAATAATTAATGATTGCATTTCTCTGATTAATAATGACTTGGAGCATCTTTTCATATGACTAGAAATAGTTTCAATTTCTTCATCTGAGAATTGTCTGTTCATATCCTTTGACCATTTTCAATTAGAGAATGGCTTGATTTTTATAAATTAGAGTTAATTCTCTATATATTTGGAAATGAGGCCTTTATCAGAACCTTTGACTGTAAAAATATTTTCCCAGTTTTTGCTTCCTTCTAATCTTGTCTGCATTAGTTTGTTTGTACAAAAACTTTTCAGTTTGGTATAATCGAAATTTCTATTTTGTGATCAGTAATGATCTCTAGTTCTCTTTGGTCATAAAAACCTTCCCCTTCCACAGGTCTGGAGGTAAACTATCCTATGTTCCTCTAATTTATTAATAATTTCATTCTTTATGCCTAGGTCATGAACCCATTTTGACCTTATCTTGGTGTACGGCGTTAAGTATGGATCAATGCCTAGTTTCTATATGTTTCAATTTCCCAGCAATTTTTATCAAACAGTAAGTTCTTATCCCAAAGCTGGGATCTTTGGTTTTCAAAGACTAGGTTGCTATATTTGTTGACTGTTTTATCCCTGAACCTAATCTATTCCACTGATCAACTAATCTATTCTAGCCAATCCAAATAGTTTTGGTAACTGCTGCTCTATAGTATAGTTTTAGATCTGGTACAGCTAAGCCACCATCATTTGATTTTTTTTCATTAATTCCCTTGAAATTCTTGACCTTTTGTTTTCCATATGAACTTTGTTGTTATTTTTCCTAGGTCATTAAAATAGTTTTTGGGAGTCTGATTGGTATAGCGCTAAATAAATAGATTAGTTTAGGTAATATTGTCATCTTTATTATATTGCTCGCCTATCCAAGAGCATTTAATATTTTCAATTGGTTAGATCAGACTAATTTGCGTGAAAAGTGGTCTGTAATTTTGCTCATAAAGTTTCTGATTTTCCCTTGGCAGATAGATTCCTAATATTTTATATTATCAGTAGTTACTTTAAATGAATTTTCTTTGTAACTCTGATGTTGGATTTTTTAGTGTATATAAGAATGTGATGACTTATGTGGGTTTATTTTATAACCAGCAACTTTGTAAAGTTGTGGATTATTTCTAATAACTTTTAGCAGAAGCTCTGGGGTTCTTAATAACCATCATGTCATCGGCAAAGGTGATAATTTGCTTCCTCATTGCCTATTCTTATTCCTTTAATCTCTTTCTAGCTCTTATTGCTATAGCTAGCGTTTCTAATACAATATTAAATAGTAACGGTGATAGTGGCAACCTTGTTTCCAGATCTTATTAGGAATGGTTGCAGTTTGTCTCCATTACATATGATGCTTACTGATGGTTTTAAATAGTGCTGCTGATTATTTTAAGGAAAGTCCATTTATTCCTATACTCTCAAGTGTTTTAATAGGAATGGATGTTGGATTTTATCAAATCTTTTTCTGCATCTATTGAGATGATCATATGGTTTTGTTAATTTGTATTAACATGGCCAATTATATTGATAGTTTTCCTAATTTGAACCAGCCCTGCATTCCTGGTATAATCCTACTTGATCATAGTGTATTATCTTGGAGATGATTTTCTGTAGTCTTTTGCTAATATCTTATTTAAGATTTTGCATCAATATTCATTAGGGAGATTGGTCTATAATTTCTTTCTCTGTTTCCAGCCCTACCTGGTTTAGGTATCAGTACCATGTCTGTGCTAGAAGGAATTTGGTAGGACTCCTTCATTCCCTATTTTATCAAATAATTTATATAGCATTAGGGCCAATTGTTTCTTTAAATGTTTGGTAAAATTCACATTAAATCCATCTGGTCCTGGGATTTTTTTCTTAGGGAGTTGTTTAATTGCCTGTTCTATTTCTTTTTCTGAAATGGGATATTCAAACAATTTACTTCTTCCTCTGTTAGTCTGGAATCTGTATTTTTGGAGGTATCATCCATTTCACTTGGTTATCAAATTTATTGGCATAAAGTTAGCAAAATAACTCTTATTATTTCTCTAATTTCCTCTTCATTGGTGGAAAGGTTCTCCCTTTTCATTTTTAAGACTACTAATTTCATTTTCCTCCCTCCTTTTTCTAATCAGATTTACCAAGGCTTATCTATTTTATTGGCTTTTCATAGAACCAACTCTTAGTTTTATTAATTAGTTCAATAGTTTTTTACTTTCAATATTTTAATTTCTCCTTTTTAATTTTAGAATTTCCAATTTAAGTATTTGATTGGGGGTTTAATTTGTTTTTTTAGTTTTTAGTTGCAAGCCCAATTCATTAATCTTTTCTTTCTCTGTTTTATTCAAGTAAGCCTCTAAGGATATAAAATTCCCTCTTCTTACCGCTTTGGCTGCATCCCACAAATTTTGGTAGGATGTCTCATCATTGTCATTATCTTGAGTGAAATTATTAATTGTATCTATAATTTGCTGCTTCACCCAATCATTCTTTAAGATGAGATTGTTTGTTTCCAATTACTTTTGGTCTATTCCCCTAACTTTTTGTTGAATGTAGTTTTTATTGCATCATGATCTGAAAAGAAAGCATTACTATTTCTGCTTTCTTGCATTTAATTTTGAGGTCTTTATGTCCTAATATATGGTCAATTTTTGAATAGGTTCCATGAACTGCTGAGAAGAAAGTATATTCCCTTCTATCTCCATTCAATTTTCTCCAAAGATCCACATACCTAATTTTTCTAATATTATATTTACTTCTTTAATTTCTTTCTTAAGTGTTTTGTGGTTTGGTTTGTCTAATTCTGAGGTGCAAGGTTGGATCTCCTACTATTACAGTTTTGTTGTCTATTTCTTCTTGCAACTCTCTTAACTTCTCCTTTGGAAGTTGGAGTGCCATACCACTTGGTGCATATATGTTTAATATTGATATTGCTTCGTTGTTTATGCTACCCTTTGGGGATTAGTTACCTTCCTTATCTCTTTAATTAGATCAATTTTACTTTTGCTTGATCTGAGATAAGGATGGCTACCTCTTTTTGACTTCACCTGAAGCATAATGATTTGCTCGCCTTTTACTTTTACCTTATGCATCCCCTGCTTTAAATGTGTTTCTTGTAAACAACATATTGAGGTTTGACTTTTGATCCAGTCTGCTATCTGCCTCCTCTTTATGGGAGTTCATCCCATTTACATTTACGGTTAAATTACTAAATCTGTTTTCCTGCCTCTATACCCCAGATTGTGCTTTACTTTTGCCTCCCCCAACCCTCTTTCCCCTTTTAAACTTATGTACCCCTCTTGTCCACGATGCTATCCTCTTTATAATCCCTCCCTCCCCCTTTGGGTCTTTCCCTTCCTTCCCTTATTACTCTCTTTTCCCTTTTTCCTCCCCGTTTTTAATGAGGCGAGAAATTTTCTCAAACAAATGTCAATTATTTTTCTTTGGCCAACTCTGAGGAGTAAGATTCACAATGTTCCTCCCCTCTCTAAATTCCCTCAGATATATGTTTCCTTAGCCTCTTTGTGGGATGTGGTTTCCCTCTTTTATCCCTCCTTCCCACCTTATTCTGCATCATCCCTTTTCCATATCTACTTCCCTTTTATGTTATATCAGTACAATCAAATTATACATGTATTCTTTTGTATATCCACAACAGAAATACAATTCTCAAGAGTTATTTTACCTTTTCTGCATCTCTTGAGTTCTATTCTTGGAGATCAAATTTTTGTTTAGTTCTGGTTTTTTCTTCAGAAACAAATAGAATTCATTTCATTAAATGTCCATCTTCTTCCCTGGAAGAAAATGCTCAGCTTAGCTGGGTAGTTTATTCTTGGCTGCATCTCAAGTTCTTGTGCCTTTCGGAATATCACATTCCAGGCCCTTCTTTCCTTTAATGTAGAGGCAGCCAGATCTTGGGTGATCCTTATTGTGGCACCTCTATTTAAATGGTTTTGGCTGCTTGTAAAATTTTTCCTTAATCTGATGTTGTGAAATTTTGCCACAATATTCTTGGGGTTTTTATTTTGGGGTTTCTTTCAGAAGGTGTTCGATGAATTCTTTCAGTCCTATTTTACCTTCTGTTCTATACATCTGGGCAGTTCTCTTTGATGATTTCTTGTAAAATAGTATCTAGGCTCTTTTTTCATCATAGTTTTCAGAAAGTCCAATAATCCTCAGATTATCTCTCTAGATCTATTTTCCAAGTCTTCGTTTTCAAAGTAGATAATTCGTGGTTTCCAGTTTGTCATTTTTTGTTTTGTGACTGATTTTCCTTTCAATGAATCATTAGTTTCAATTTGTTTCGTTCTAATTTTTTAAAGAATTTTTTCAATAGCTTTTTTACTTCTTTCTGTATATGTCCAATTGGGTTTTGAATTATTGTTTTGGTCTGTGGAATTTTTCCATTTCACTAATTTTTTTTTTTTTAGTGAATTATTTTCTTTTTCAATTCACAGATCCTACTTTCTTGAGTTCTTTTTCCAGTTCACCAATTTTGTTTCCCTGCACTTCCTGAGGAATTTTTAACTTTTCAATTCATTTGGAAGTTGTTGCTCTCTTATAGGCTTCTTTTCCCCATTTATCTTCTAACTCTCTTTTGGATTTTAATGGCCTCTTCTATGAGAGCATTATGTAAGGAGGACAGTCTGTGCATTTTTGCTGTTTGAGGTCTCTTCGGTTTGCTGACCTCTCTTTTTCTCATAGAAGCTGTAGATTTTCTTTCTCTTTTTATTCATGTTTTAAAGCCTTTTAGGGTAGGTCTCCCTAGGCAAGGGGTTACAAGCTTCCTCTGCAGAATAGGGGGAGATGTAAACCGATTTCCGGCTCCAAGGTGTGGAGTGCTCTGTTGAGAGTTTTCCCTTCCCCAACAGGGGTGGATTCAGCACTGCCGAGCTATCAAACTGCTTAGTAAGGGCTGAGTGGATTATCGATTGCCCTGGGCTAGAGACTAAGTGGTGAAAGTGTCACAGCCCCAGGCCGGAGCCTCTTGAGGGACTGTGAGTATTAGCAGCTGACTGCAGAACGCAGACAGCCACAAACTCTGCCCAGCGTCTCTGCCTGATGCAAATCGGCCCTGGAAAAGCTCTATGGCCCCAAGCCAGCTCCCTGCCAGATTGAGGCTAACCCTGCTCGTCCTCCTGCCGTAGGATCCAACTGCCCAAGGAAAAGCCCTGTACTGGGGTTGGGGCTGTGCCTGCTGAGATCTGTGCCTTCACCCTCGGTTTGAGACTCTCCTCGGAACCTAATTTCTCTCCCTGTCTGGCGATCTCCCCCTGGCCCCGGAACCAACCTTTTTAGCAGGACTGCAGATTTTCTTGGACCGTTGAGTTGTTCTACTTCTTATCTTTACGAATTGTAGCAGTCAAGACTATTTTTGAGGCTCGATATAATATTGATAAAGAGGGTAAGAGAAGAGCTTAGAAAGTCGTGTGTGTCTTCTCCGCCATCTTGGCTCCGCCCCGTCACAGCTATTCTTTAAAGACATCAGTTTAGAGGCCATGGAGAGGAGCAGCTGGTAGACAAATTAGAAAAAAATATTTTGATAGTGTAATTGAAAAGTTTTTAAAGTCTTAAAATAGAGAATTGGTCACATGAAAATAAAGGATGGATGTGAAAGATATAGTGGATATAGAATTAACAAGTCATAGATATTGATATGTAATGAGGAAGAGAGAAGAGCTAAGATGGTGCCTCCTTTGCAATTTAGTGCACCTGGAAAAAGTGATGGTACCTTCAATGGAAAAAGAAAAATTAGGAAAATTATTAGTTTTTTAAAAGTTGATTTTATTTTCCTAAATTTTCTCCCTCTGTTCTCTCTTCCATCCATTGAAAAAGCAAGAAATAAAACATATACATATGAAGTCTTGCAAAACACATTACACTATTATCTATGGTATTAAAAAGAGAAAATAAAAAAATTCATTCTGTACTTTGAACCCTTTGCTTCTCTATATAGATATAAATAACATTTTCATCACAAGTCCTTTGAAATTGTGCTGGATCACAGGGAAAGACAATGATAAATGTTGCAAGGGACGTGGAAAAAGTGGAACTCTAATGCATTGTTGGTGGAGAACGATTTGGAACTATGCCAAATGGTATAAAACTGTGCATTCCCTTTGATGCAGCAGTTCCACTGTTTTATCTGTATCCCAAAGAAATCGTAAAAGAGGAGAAAAAACTCACATGTACAAAAATATTTGTAGCAGCTCTTGTTGTAGTGGCAAGAAATTGGAAATTAAGTGGATGCCCATCAACTGGGGATGGCTGAATAAGTTATGTTAAATGAATGTAATGAAATATTATTGTTCTGTAAGAAATGATGAACAGGCTGATTTCAAAAAAAGTCTGGAAATACTTACATGAATGTATTCTGAGTGAAGTGAGTGGAACTAGGAGAGCATTATTCATATTACAAGATTTTGTGTTGATCAACTGTGATATAGTTGGCTCTTCTCAGCAATGTGGTGATCCGAATCTGTTCTAAAAGTCTTGAGATGGAAAATGCCACGTGTATCCAGAGGGAAAACTATGGAAATTGAATATTGATCAAAGCATAGTATTTTCAATGTCTTTGTTTGCTTTTTCTTTCTCGTTTTTTTTTCCCCATATGACCTAATTTTTCTTGTACCACATGACAAATATGGAAATATATTTAAAAGGATTATACATGTTTAATCTGTATCAGATTACTGGCTATTTTGGGGGGAGGGAGAAGAAAAATTTGGGACACAAAATCTTACAAAAATAGATGTTGGAAACGATTATTACATGTATTTGGAAAAATAAAATACTCTTGAGAAAAAAAAGAAATTGCTCTGCATCATCATATTGATCAATTGCTAAGTCTTTTAGTCGTTACAATATTGCTACTATACAAATTGTTCTTTAGTTTGACTCATTTTATTTCACATGAATTTATAAAAGATCTCTAAGTTTTTTTGAAACCATTTTCTTCCTTTTTTATAGCACAATAATATTTTAACACATTCATTTATAATTTGTTTAGTCATCAATTGATGAACATCTCATTTTCCAATTTTTGACACCACAAAAAGAGCTAATATAAATATTTTTGCATGTATGAGACCTTTTCCTTTTTATTTGCTCTTCTTGGAATGTAGATCTGGTACTGATGAGTTAAAGAGTGAGCGTGTTTTATAGTTTTTCCTAATTGTTCTCTAGAAAAGTTGTACTGGGTCACAGCTCCATTAACAATGTAATTAATGTTTCCCCATATCCTTTCCAGAATGTCATTTTCCTTTTCTGTCATCTTAGACAATCTTGTAGATATAAAGTAATTTTGATTTCATTTCTCTAGTGATTTAGAAAATTTTTCATATAATTATTTATAGCTTTGTTTTCTTCCTCTGAAAACTCACTGTTCATTTGCATGATCATTTATCTATTGGGATTAGCTCATATTCTTATAAATTTGACTATTTCCTACATACTTGAGAAATGAGACACTGATTTGAGAAAGCTATGCAGTTTTTCCCCAGTTTCTTGGTTTTCTTTTAATCTTGGCTGCACTGGTTTTGTTCATGCAAAACCCTTTTACTTTTATGTAATGGAAATGAAGGAGCGCGTGGGGTGGTTAGGGAGGTCTAATATCTTTGGTGTGAGGGCTTGCTAAATCCTTTTCAATGTTGCTCACCCATATTTGGTTTTCATTTATCACTAAGCTCTCTTCTGTGACTCCAAGAAGCTCTAAGCATGCACAGTGGCTGCCCATTGGTAAAATCACCTCAGCAATTAGGGTAAATCAGGTTGAAGGTAACCACTAGGACTCAGACCTGTCAATGAATTATGGAGATGTTTAACCTAAGCATGCAGAGACTTCCCCCAAAAGAAGAGCCTGATGAGAACAATTTGTTACAGCCACCATGAAGGTGGTTGAAACAGGCATTAAAGAGCTGTTAGAGATTGGTTAAACATCAAAAGTGCCAATGCCCCCCATTGTATAGTGGGCCACCCCTACCACTAGTCTTGGCTTTTGTCTTGCCACTGAGATCTGATGGCTCTGAAAGAGTGACATTGATGATTTTGTACAACTCTTCCTTACTTAAATCTAATTCATATGCTAATCAAGATGTCATTATTTGACATCATTGGTCCTCTGAAAATAAAAGATAAAATCAACAATGAAAATTATACATTTTACCTCCTGTGAACTCTCTATAACTTGTATGGTTATGAATTCTTTTCATGTCAATAGCACAGACAGGTAATTTCATTCATGTATCCCTAATTTGCTTATGATGATACCCTTTCTATCTAAATCATATATACAGCATAAGCTTATCTTGGTATACAATATGAGAAGTTGGTCTGTATCTAGTTTTTTCCAGATTGCTTTCCAGTTTTCTTAGCAGATTTTATAAAATATTTAGTTTTTGCTCCAATAACTAGAATCTTTGAGTTTATCAAACCCAACTGTTCTCAATAGCTTCTATATATTGTGAACCTAATTTGTTCTATTGATCATCCAATATTAAATTGTTCTGGCGATTACAATGATATCCTTTGTCTTTGTTATTGCTTGGCTTGCCTTTTTGTTCTTCCATATGAATTTTATTATTATTATTTTAACATTAGAAAGTAATTATTTGATACTTTGGCATGAGACTGAATAAATAAATCAATTTGGGTATTATTGTCATTTTTGTTAGTTTGGCTCAGCTTATCCATAGGTTCTTAATATTTCTCAAATAATTTGCAGCTGCCTTTAGTAGGATGAAAAGTGTTTTATAATTGTGTTCATATGGTTCCTTTATGTATCTTGAAAGGAAGACTCTCTAGTATTTTATACTGTTTGCAGTTATTTTAAATGAAATTTTTTTCTGACATTTTTAAATGTGTATTTAAGGTATACTGTAAAGTACTGATGATTTGTGTGGGTTTATTTTAGTCTGCAATTTTGCTAAAGTTGTCAACTAATTTTTTAGTTAACTTTCTAAGGTTCTTTAAATTTGCTATCATGTTATCTGTAAAAGGTGATAATTTTGTTTCCTTTTTTGCCTGTGCTTATTTCTTCAATTTCCTATAGTCATTGTATGGACTCTGCTTTCACCTTTTTACCTATATTATTTTTCTGGTTCTTTCTTTATTTTGAAAGATCTGTTTATATGTTTTCCTAAGCTTCTTTGAGTTTGCAATAGTCATCATTTCTTATAAATAGTAATATTTAATTACACGCATGTACCATACCCCATTTAGCTATTATCCAGTTGATGTACATCTCTTTTGTTTCTAATTCTTCACTATTATAAAGTTAAAAATGGCTCAATTTGTAAATACTTATTGTTGGTTCTGGAGCCAAAAGATCTTAATTCAAATCCTGTTTTGTAATTGAATATGTATGGGGACTTTCAGGAAGTCATTTAACCTTTTAGTGCCTCAGTTTTCTTTGTAAAATGAATGATTTGGTCTAAATGTCTTGTAAGGTCCTTCCTTCTAGCCCCAATTTTTTTTATACTATGATCCTTTCCTTATACAGTAAAAAAGTAAATTTACATGAAAGTAAAATATGAAAAATGTCTTAAGAGGAAGCACAATTAGTCTCTTTCCTATAGTGTCTAGCATGCTACATGATATGCAGAGTTTTAAAAATTTCTGAAAAAAACCACATAGTGTAGGGCTGTCTTAAACTTTTTCCATTTGTTACTCCTTTTTAAACTGAGAAAATTTTACATGACCCCAAGGTGGGGTGTTTGTGTGTGTGTGTGTGTGTGTGTGTATGTATATGTATATATATGTTTACATATACATATATGTATACACATTATGATAATAAACCATAATTTCAAAACCCCTACATTCAGTTAGTAGACTCTATATGGGGTTGTAGGCACAATTGAACAAATTTTCATATAGAAAAGCAAAAAAAAAAAAAAAAAAAAAAAAAAATTCCACTTAATACCCAGAAGGTGGCAGCATATCTCTCTTTTAGAATTATAAAGACACCTAAGTAATTTTTACGATGGCGAGGGATAGCAAAGGGTCTGAACTTCAGTTTTGAAAGTAATCTCAGAGAGGTCATCTTGTTTAATTTATAGATGACAGAGAATTCTTTACCAAAATAAATAAATATACTAAAATCCCCCAAATGGTCATCCTGCCTTTGGGCTTGAGAATGTCTAATGAGGGAAGAGTGGAACTATTACCTCCTAAAACCACTCATTCCAGTTTTGGGTAGTTCTAATTAGTCAGAAGATTTTCCTCACAATATTGATTATCCTCCTTGCAACTTAAAACCCATTGTTCATATTTCTTAATCTCTAGAAAATTACAGATCAAATGTAATCCCTATTCCACACATTAGTCCTTCATGTTAGTTGAAGATTAATATCGTCACCTTGTAAATCTTCTCTTCTTTTAGAGTAATCATCTAGTGTTATTTCCACAGATCGTAGTTGCCTTCTTCTGGACATTCATCAGTTTTCTTTTCAATATACTTCCAAAATGTGGTGCCATGAAATGATCATAATATTCCATATTTCTTGTGATCAAGATTTGGAATAGTTGGATTACCTTTTCTTTTCTTTTATTTTTTGTCTGGGTTGGGGGGAGGCTATATCTGTCTTCAACTGCTCATAATGAAGTTGATAAATTACTGGACTTAGAGTGAAGAAGATCTAAGCTTGAACTATCCAAGATATTTTCTGTGTGATCCTAAGCAATCACTTCAACTCTTATAGTTTCAGTTTCCTCAGCTGTAAAATAGGGATGAAAATAATATCATTGGGGCAGCTAGATGATGCAGTGGATAGAGCACCAACCCTGAAATCAGGAGGACCTGAGTTCAAATTTGGCCTTAGACACTTAACATTTCCTAGATGTGTGATCTTGGACAAGTCACTTAACCCCAATTGCTTCAACAATAATAATAATAATAATAGCAATTATCTCCAGCATTGTTATAAGCATCACATGAGATAAGATATGTAAATTTTTTACAAATCTTCAAATGCAACATCATGGGTGGCTATTTTTTTAAATATATCTAAAGCTCTCTTTCCATATATATATATGTATATACATATATGGATATAATTTGCTGTCATGTTGTGTTACTAACATATTGAGCTTACAGTGCCCCAATTCACTCACCTTTATATACTTAACACACATATCTATTTATCTATATCTCTTTCACACAAATGTTTGTTTAGAGATGTCTCACATATCTAGTATTTGAGAAGTTTATTTTCACTCTCCTACCCTCCCCATTGGCTTTGTATTTATCTTTATTAAATTTAGTATTATAAAATTTAATCCAATATATTAGGCCTGTTGAGTTTTTTTTTTTGTATTCTGACTCTGTTCTCCAACATGTTTCCTACCTATGTCTTATTTATGTATTTGAAAAATCATTTCATCCAAGACAATGATAAAATTGTTAAATATGATAGAATTAGAGAAAGACCTTTGGGGGAATTTCTCTAGAGTCCCTGCCTGTAAATTGAGAAGGTTGTAGGTATAAAAAGAATATGAGGATTTTTTTTTGCTTGTTTTGTTGTACTTCTTATTCTTCCTTAGTTGCATCATTAAAAAAAAACCCAACAGAAACAAAAACAACACAATAACTATATTGGAGGAACTTTTTTATTGGAGTTTCTGAACTAATTAACACACAATTAATAAACATTTATTAATCACCAGCCTAATAAGCATTTATTAATCACCTTGCATATGGCAAACATTGTCTTAGGCACTGAGGCTACAAAGAGAAATATTGAATTTCTATTTTACAGAGAGAAACAATGTGTAAATAAAATGTATATACAGAATACATACAATTTAAATAAGGGTAATTTTGGGGGGAGGAAAAGGCACTAATAGCTGAAGATAAGAATCAGGAAAGGTTTCATATAGAATGTAGCACTTATGCTTGAGAGACTCTAAGAAGTAGGGGTGAGAAGGGAGAACATTTCAGGCATAGAAGGCAAAGAAAGAGAGATGAGATATTTTATATTTTGTGTGAGTATGAGAAACAGCAAGAAGGTCACTTTGGGTAAAGTAAACTTAATAGAGGTGGAATAGTCTGTGGCAGGGGTAGGATGGGAAGAGGAAGAAAGATTTAGAGAGTTCCTAGATAATACATAGATCTCTTCTTCCTGGTTCCAATTCAAGCTACCAGTTCAAAGTTACTGGGGAAAGAGCTTTTTCTGATGATATGTAATTGAAGGTACTATGTGGTTGATGGTGAAAATCTAGTTGACTGGAGTCAGGATAACTAAATGGGTATTGAAAGAGTGAACTCATTCTTTAAGTGCTATTGTTCCATTGAGGCCATCAGAAAGCAGGGCTATTTTGAGTTTCAGTCAAGAACTGGTCCAGGGGAAGAACAATCATTGTTTCTCCTACTTCTTCATAGAAGCTATGAGCACATGGCTGCTTCTGTATTTGCTTTTTTACTAATCTTAGGCAAATGGGTATTCTAGGATGAAAGTGTCCAGGAGACCTTTTGAATTCTAGAGGTACCATTAAAGGTTCCATTGGAGTTGAATTGGTGATAGTAGTAATAGTAATATTAGCAACAGTAGCAGTGGCAGTAGTAACAGTAGTAGTAGTTGGGAGTAGTAGTAGATGGTACTGGTGGTAGTAATGTCAATAGCAGCAGCAGTGATACTACTAATAGCAGCAGCGGTAGCTGCCACTTCTGGAGTATTAGTGGCTGGAAGTGATTGAAGTGTTTACAGACAGATAGGGAAATGCGATCACTCAAAAATGGTGACAGCTTCACAGAGGATATGACCTTTTGAACTAGAAAAGACTTCTTGTCTATGGACTCAACATGGAAGTTCTAGTACATTAAGCTCCAGAAATTGTGAGTTACCTTTTCACCACATGTGGTCATAATTCAAATTTTGTTCACTTCTCTGACCATACCCTTTACCTGTCAAAGATTCCCCAAAGTCTAATAGTCTAATATCTTAATCCTGGCATTTAAGGCTCTTCATTTCTTTGCCCCTCCTGCCTTTCCATTATTGGCTCCATTATACCCTGATATACTAGTCAAAAGAGACACTCTCCCATACCTCCCCCATCCACACCTTTGTGCTTTCATTCATTTTGTGCCTGTGGGCTAATACCTCTTTTCTACCATTTTCATCATCAAAACCCTTCAAGAGGCAACTATTACCTTTTTCAAAATGTCTTCTCTCACCATCTCCTGCCTGAAATGATTTCTTCCTAATGTGAACTCCCATACTTTCTAATTGTATTCCTTCTTGTCTATCTTGTATTATTTGTATATCTGACTGTGGGAGCTATCTCCTATTAACTGCTATTTCTTCCAAAGAGAGAAATACCATGAGTTCCATGCAGTATTCAATCAAAAATATTTTTTGAATGAATGAATGATCCTGGTATTAGATACATAAAGGATTTAAGTCTAGCATTCACTCAGAGAGAAATAATTTTAATTAAGTATCATTATTGTCTCTAAGGCAAAAGAAACCATCAAAGATAAACATGTTGAGAAAATATTTTCTTTCTTTTTTGAACATTTGGAACTTGAGACAATTTCTGTGGCAATAGAATCTTTTCTTTATCTACTTCCTCCCTTCTTTTTTGTAGACTACTATGCAGAAGATATATATCATAATGAGAAAATGGGGACAATAATAACAACTTTGGTAAGAATCAGAGGAATCACAATTGCTGGTGACCCAAAGGGTAATGGAAAAACACACGATGGCTATAAATAGGATGCAGCATCTTACCAATGATGATTTGTGCAAGAAAAATGTCATAAAAGACAGCATCAGTTCTATATAGAAGAAAAAGAGGTGACTGATGGTGCAGTGAAAGAGAGAGATAACAGAAGACTTGAGCAGTGTGCTCCTTCAAGGAAATAGAAAATGAATTAGAGAAATTCCTCTGGTATATTGGCTGGATTCTCTTTGGAAGATTTGTACTATATCATGGGTAAGAATTTCAAAATGAAAACATGTGAGTTTCTTGTGATCATATAGGGGTAAACTATCCACAAGGATAAACTTACCAATCTAATGAAGTATAAAAAATATACAACATAGTAACTGTATTATTTCTCACAAAACTGAGTGATTGAATAAAGCAGAAAGTAAATTTTATTCCTCAAGCTATAAGAGCTTGATGTTATTTGGAGCAATATCTCAGACTGTTACAACTGCTTTTGTACAGAGATTTTCACAGGAGAATCAAATCTGAAAATTGTATGAAAAGCAGTAAGACTTTAAAATAAGACAATAAGAAAAATATACACATTTTACATCCAAGGAAGATGTTTAATTTGAGGAAGGGATTAGGATATGATGAAGACCTGTGTGTGTGTGTGTGTGTGTGTGTGTGTGTGTATGTGTGAAGTAATAATCAGAATAGCAGTTCTCAAGAGTAAACATACAACTAGATCTCCAGAGTGGTTTTGAATGAGATGATCTTAAAGCCAAAGCAATGAGGAAGAGAACATATGATATATATATTATATATATATGAAATATATGATAATATGAAATAGAGATTCTGTACCCAAAGCTCTCCTCCCCAGGTCTGCATAGGTATCATACTACAGAATTAATTTCTGATATATGAAAGAGAGATATATGTTGCATAGGGAAGAATGTTTTCTTTCTTAGCTGATTCTCTACCTGATCAATGAACAGATATCAATTCAATAATAATTTATTATCCTCTGACATAGTCAGGTAAGTGCCAATAGGGAGTTGGAAGAAATATTCCAGATATAGGGGTTTTCAGTGAAGGATCTGTGTAGTATCAGACATGAAGAAGAGAGGTTTTTAAAATTTTTTTATAATAATAGCTTTTTATTTTTCAAAATACATGCACAGATAGTTTTCAACATTCACCCTTGAAAAACCTTGTGTTCCAAATTTTTCTCCCTCCCGCCTTTTTTCTCCCATCCCCTAGACAGCAAGTAATCCAATATAGGTTAAACATGTGCAATTCTTCTAAAGATATTTCTACACTTACCATGCTGCACAAGAAAAATTGAATCAAAAAGAAAAAAAATGAGAAAAAAAGCAAGCAAACAATAAAAGAAGTGAAGATATCATGTTGTGATCCACATTCAGTCCCCACAGTCTTCTTTCTGGATAAAGATGGCGCTCTCCATTACAACTTTATTGGAATTGATTGAATCTTCTCCTTGTTGAAAAGAGCCAAGTCCATCACCACTTGATCATCACATAAACTTCTTGTTCCTTTGTACAATGTTCTCTTGTTTCTACTCACTTCACTTAGCATCACTTCATGTAAATTTTTCCAGGTCTTTCTGAAATCATCCTGCTAATCATTTCTTATAGAACAATAATATTCCATTATATTCATATATCATGATTTATTCAGGTATTTCCGAACTGATGGTCATTCAGTTTCCAGTTCCTTGCTACTACAAAAGAGCTGCTAAAAACATTTTCGCACATATAGGTTCTTTTTTCCTTTTTAATAATCTCTTTGGGATACAGACCCAGTAGAGACAGTGCTGGATCAAAGGGTATTCACTGTTTGATAGCCCTTTAGCCTTAATTCCAAATTGCTCTCCAGAATGGATGAATCAGTTCACAATTCTACCAACAATGTATTAGTGTCTCAGTTTTCCCACATCACCCCAACATTTATCATTAGGAAGAAGACTTCTTTAGGGAAGTGACAATCTTACCAAGCATGGTTGTTTGATAGACCAAAGACTATTTGCGTCTATCACTTGTGCAATAATATACATTTCTTTGGGGCAGAAATATTTTATGCTTAAATGTATAATACTTCTATTTTTGTCTTTTATTATATATATTGCTTTTTGGATTTATGTCCCCCAACTGTATTATAAATATGTGTAGCTAGTGACTATGGAACTATTTTTTCATGTTCCCACAGTTTCTCCCACATATTAAGTAGTCAATAAATATTAACTGTATGACTGGTTATTTCCTTTAGTAGTTGGCCCAAAATAGGTGTTTTATTCTTTTCAAAATGTAAGGGAAAATCCAAGGGAAATTCTATTCCACAGTGTGATTCAGAAGAAAAAGGGAGATGGTATTACAAATAGATACCTGTAATTGAGGCTGAACTCAAGTAGGTCAAACAAGTCATTTTACTTCTCTGACCCTTAGTATCTGTATAAGTAAAATGGGGATAATAAATTATGTGCTATCTACATTTCATGGCATTGTTATGAGAAATACACTTTTCAAAGTAGCTTATACATATAAATTCTTGTTCCTTAGATTTTTTTTCGAGATAGTAAAGATTCTATTGCTGGCTTCACCAGGCATTTTTTTTTTGAAACAGTATAGTCCCAGTGGAAAGAACAAGATCACTTGGGTTCAAATATTGGTACTGTTATTTATTATTTTATCTCTCATTTTATCTGTTTGATATCTGATCATCTGTTTAATCTTGAGCAAGTCACTTTACTTCTTTGGGGTTCAGTTTCCTCATCTAGAAAATGATATGCCTTTTAGCTTCATATTTATAATTCTCTTGCAAAATTATTCATATTTCTTTGTATTTTTTATCTTCATGAAGAAATTATTATCAAGCCTGATTACAGAGGTTTCAAAAATTCAGATGACTCTTAATCATTTTAGTTGGAGAGTAAATTTATAATTTGATTTATTTTGGCCATTTGATTTACTAGCATTAAAATGAAAGGCATCATGTTATATGATATGAGGTGCAGCAGATAGAATCAGGAAAATGTGGATTTGAATCTTGCCTCAAATATTTATCAGTGGTGAGAAGCTAAAGAATTTATTTGCTCTCAGTATCAATTGTTTATAAAATGGATACTAGGTTGCCATGATGATCAATAAACTAATGTGCTTTGCAGACCTTAAATCACTATTTAAATTTCTATTATTATTGTTGTTCTCCTTTCACCATCATTATCATCATAGGTACAACTACTCATATTTACTTCATTTGGAAGCTGGAATCTGTTACATATAGTCAGTAGTCTATATATAGCCATAGACAAGTACTTCACTGAGTTTGGGAGAGAAGGACTTAGCTAGCTAGCTCTTTGGTGGTTGAGAGGCAAGAGTTATTTGCTTTGGCTTTATGCATATGAATATCAACATAGGAAATGAAAATAAAAAAAATAGAGAAAAGAATCATTATGTCAATGGAGATGGTAAGAACAGGAGTTTTTAGGCTGTATCAATAAACTGGATTTGCTAAATTGGAAGCAGAATCTGAAATGAGAAGTATCAACAGATGCAAGAGATCAGGGAAAAGCTGAGAAAGAACAAATGGAGGTGAGACCAGAGCATGTCACCAATGGGCTGTTTGTTTTGTTGGGTGTAACTTGAGTTGTAATCCTTTATGCTAGATTAATGAGTACTGGCCTGTTAGTGTCATTGTCAGAGATTGAAAAGTATTTCATTCCATTTTAGTTCTGGCACTTTTAGGAGATGAGAACTTATCTCTATCATTCACTAAATCAAAAAACCCCTAGACTAAGTACAAAAAGATTCCTTTGAACTAAACTCATATTACAAAAGAATCCTACTTGGGTAAGCCTAGAAACTTGACCAGAGTCCAGGGATGTTCTATAAATGAGCAGTTAATTGGAGAAAGGGAATTTCAGAAATAAGAATTAGTGTGGGCTTTTAGCTAAAGATCCTGAAACGGAATTGCTCATGGGAAGGGAGTAGAGAAACCTTAGTCAGATCTCTTTCCTTCTTCTTCTTTTACAGAGGAGAATCTTTCAATTTTAAAGAGTTTACAGGATGTTGAATTTCTCATCTTCCCATCAGTTTCCTAGCATAACTGGAAATAGCAGCAGTTCACATCTTCCAAGTTATCCCAAGATTAGTTGGCAGCAATGCCTGTATAATCAGAAACAAAAAATAAAGAATGCTTGTGGCTCTACAAGCAGCTCAGCAAAGAAATTATACCATGTCTATGAAGAATTTTTTTGACTACCTCCTGACTGAGAGAAAAGGAGTCCCAGAAACTGAGTTGTAGTTTATACTTTTGCCACATATGTTCTCTAAGCTTGAACCCACTTTCCCCTGAACTCTGTATATACTCTTGTATATCACAGACTTTTTTTTTTTGATGGGAAAATTTTTGTACCAACAACTCATATTGTATCATTTTTAGTAAATATCCTTTTCTAAAAGAAACTATTTTAGGCTGACAAGTTAAATGGATTCTCAACTGATAGTTTTGAAGAGAAGCACAATGATAGGAGCTCAAGTCAGTGGTATTAGAAAGCCATCCCTGAGCCTTGAGGGGTATTCCTAGAACTCTGAAGGGTAGATGTAGCCAGTCTACTTCTGGGAACTTGATTCATTTTTGAGAAAGGTAATTGGGATATAGATACCTTAGAATTTCCATGGGATAAAATTATATTCATAGATAATCAAATACAAGAAATATCACTGTGATTTATATTTAGCTTTGAGAATATTGCTGCTTCAGTTATATACATTCAGAAAATTCAGAAAACATAGAGATTTGTATGTGGGAAGTCAAGTGGTACAGTGTAGAGTGTTGGGCCCAAAGTAAGGAAAACTCCTCTTCCTGAGTTCAAACCTGGCTTCAGACATTAGCTGTGTGACCATGGGCAAGCCACTTAACACTGTTCATCTCAGTTTCCCCATCTGTAAAATGAATTAGAGAAGAAAATGGCGAACTATTCCACTATCTTTGCCAAGAAAACTGCAAATGGGTCATAAAGACTCAGACATTACTGAAGCACTTGAACAACAACAATATATTTCAAATTATATGGAAGCAATATGGAATATTATCAAAGCTTCTAGATCTTGAGGTAATATATGTTATGTTCAAATACTTGCCTGAAATATTTATTATCTTTGTAACAATGAATAAGTCATTCAACCATCTCTGAGCTTCAGTTTCCTTATTTGTTAGATGAGGTTAATAATTCTTTATGATATTTACCTTGTGCAGAGGGTGGAGCCAAGATGGCGGAGAAGACACACCCGACTTTCTAAGCTCTTCTCTTACCCTCTTTATCAATATTATATGACCTCAAAAATATTTTAATTTGCACAAAAAGATAAAAGAAACAATCACCCGGCTGAAGAAAATCGCGTCCGCCAAAAAGGTTGGTTCTGGGGGGGGAGATCGGCGATGGGGGAAAAAAGGGTTCCGAGGAGAGTCTCAAACGAGGGTGGGCAAGATCTCAGCACAAGCGCGCCCTAACCGCAGTACAGGGCTTTTCCTTGGGGTGGATCCGCGCGGAGGACTAGCCCCGGTTAGCCCCAATCTGGCAGGGGGAGCTTTGGCTTTAAAATAGAGCTTTTCCAGGGGCCGAGATCAGGCAGAGACCTGGGCAGAGTTTGTGGTTCTGCAGTCACAAAACTCACAGTCCCCAAGAGGCTCCGGCCTGGGCGGACACCACCACTTAGTTCTAGCCCAGGGCAATTCAACCCACTCAGCCCTACTAACAGTTTGATAGCCAGCCAGTGCTGTCCACCTTGTTGGGGGAAGGGAAAACTCACAAGAGCAATTTACCTCGGAGGGGAAATCGGTTTACATCTCTCCCTATTCTGCAGAGGAAGCTTAACCCCTTACCTAGGAGACCCACCCAAAGGCTTTAAACATAAAAAAAGATGAAAAGAACAATCAAGCCATGCAGAAAAAGAGCAGGTCAGCAAACCTGAAGAGACCCAAACAGAAAAATGCACAGATGTCCTCTTACATAATGTTTCCTTTAGAAGAGAATTAAAAGTCCAAAAGAGAGTTAGAAATAAATGGGGAAAGGAAAGAGGTTTTAAAGAGACAACAACTTCCTGAAATACGAATTGAAAAGTTAAAATTCTCGGAAGTAGGGAAACAAAATTTGAATTGGAAAAAATAAAGAACTCAAGAAAGTAGATCTTGGAATTGAAAAGAAAATAATTACTAAAAAAAAAAAAATTAGTGAATGGAAAAATTCCACAGACCAAAACAATACATTCAAAAACTCAATTGGACATATACAGAAAGAAGTAAAAAGCTATTGAAGAAAATAATTTTTTAAAATTAGAACTGAAATATCAGTGGAATAGATTAGGTTCAAGGGATAAACAGTCAAAAATATAGCAACCAGTCTTTGAAAACCCAAAGATCCCAGTTTTGGGATAAGAACATGTTTGATAAAATTTAAAATTAAACTAATATGGCAGAAACTAGGCATTGATCCATACTTAAGCCGACACCAAGATAAGGTCAAAATGGGTTCATGACCTAGGAAAAGAATGAAATTTTAATAAATTAGAGGAAATAGAAGACCCTCTAGACCTGTGGAAGGGGAAGGTTTTAGACCAAAGTAGAACAGGAGATCAATGATCACAAAATAGAAAATTTTGATTATACCAAATAAAAGTTTTTGTACAAACAAAACTAATGCAAAAAGATTGAAGGGAAGCAAAAAACGGGAAATATTTTTACAGTCAAAGGTTCTGATAAAGGCCCCATTTCCAAAATATATAGAGAATTAACCTAATTTATAAAAATCGCCATTCTCCAATTGAAAAATGGTCAAAGGATATGAAAGACAATTTCAGATGAAGACATTGAAACATTTCATAATGAAAAGATGCCCCAAGTCATTATTAATCAGAGAAATGCAAAAACAACCTAAGATACCATCACACCGTCAGATTGGCTGATGGGAAAAAATAATGATGATTGTTGAGGATGGGGAAAACGACATTGATTCAGGGTGGAGTTGTGAACGAACCAACCATTTTGAGAGTAGTTTAACTATGCTCAAAAGTTATCAAACTGTTAACCCTTTGATCCAGAGGACACGGGATTATATCCCAAAGAGATTATAAAAGAAGGGAAAGGGACCAGTGCACGAATGTTTGTGGCAGCCCTTTTGTAGTGGTAGAAACTGGAAACGAATGGATGTCCATTTGAGAATTGAATAAATTGTTATATGAAAATTATGGAATATTACTGTTCTGTAAGAAATGACCAACAGGATGATTTCCGAAAAGGCCTGAGAGACTTAAGAACTGATGCATGAAATGAGCAGGACCAGGAGATCATTATATACCAACAATACTAGATGATGACCAGTCCTGATGGATCAGGCCATCCTCAGCAACAAGATCAACCAAACTTTCTAATGGAGCAGAAGAACTGAACTAACTATACCCAGAAAGAACTCTGGGAGAGACTAAAACCATTCATTGAATTCCCGTCCCTATTTATGCAACCGATCTTTGATTTCCTTCAAAGTAATTGTACAATAATTAGAGTCTAATTCTTTTGTACACAAAATAATGTTTTGGCTGTATACTTATTGTGTATCTAAGTTATATTTTAAAATTTAACACTACTGGTATCCTGCATTTAGGGGGGGGGGTAAAGGGAAAAAATTAAAAAGAGGTTTGGCAATTGTTAATGCTGTAAAGTTACCCATGTATATATCCCAAATTAAAGACTATTAAATAAAAAAAAAAATTAGAACTGAACAAATTGAAACAAGATTCATTGAGACACAAGAATCAGTCAACAAAACAAAAAAAATGCGTGGAAAACCAGAATTATCTACTTTAAAAACGACAGACTTGAAAATAATCTAGGAGAATAATCTGAGATTATTGGACCTTCTGAAAACTGTGATGAAAAAAAGAGCCTAGATACTATTTTACAAGAAACAAAAGAGAACTGCCAGATGTAATAGAATCAGAAGGTAAAATAGGATTGAAAGAATTCATCAACACCTTCTGAAAGAAACCCAAAATAAAACCCCAAGGAATATTGTGGCAAAATTTCAAACAAGATTAAGGAAAAATTTTACAAGCAGCCAAAAAAAACCATTTAAATTGAGGTGCCCAATAAGGATCACCCAAGATCCTGCCCTACATTAAAGGAAAGAAGGCCTGAATATGATATTCCGAAAGGACAAGAACTTGAGATGCAGCAAGAAAAATACCCAGTTTAAAGCATTTTCCAGGAAGAAGATGAATTTAATGAAAAAAAATTCCATTTGTTTCTGAAGAAAAACCAGAACTAAACAAAAATTTGATTCCAAAATAGAACCCCAAGAGATGCAGAAAAAAAATAACCTTTTGAGAATTGTATTTTGTTGTGGATATACAAAAAGAATAATGTATAATTTTGGATTGTACTGATAAAAAAAAGGGAAGTAGATATGGAAAAAGGATGATGGCAGAAAAGGTGGAAGGAGGGAAAAAGAGGGAAAACCCATCCCACAAAGAGGGAAAAGGAAACTTATCATATCTGAGGGAATTTAGAGAGGGGAGGAACATTGTGTGAATTTATTCATCAGAGTTGGTGAAAAAATAATTAATTTGTTTTAGAGAAACCCCTCCCGCCCATTAAAACGGGGAGAGGAAAAGGGAAAAGAAAAGAGTAAAGGGAAGGAAGGGGGAAAGACCAAAGGGGGAGGGAGGGATTATAAAGAGGATAAGATCGTGATACAAGAGGGGTACATAAGTTTAAAAGGGGAAAGAGGGTTGGGGAAAGAATAAGAAAGCACAATCTGGGGTTAAGGATGGCAGGAAAACAGATTTAGTAATTTCAACCAAATGAATGGATGAACTCCCCAAAAGAGGGAGATAGATTTCAAAACGAACCCCAATTGTTGTTTACAAGAAACACATTTAAAGCAGGGGGATGCTATAGAGTAAAAGTAAAGGCTGGAGCAAAATCTATTATGTTAGGTGAAGTAAAAAGAGGGAGCACCTTATCTCAGATCAAGCAAAAGTAAAATTGATCTAATTAAAAGAGATAAGGAATTCCATCCGCAAAGGGGCATAAACAACGAAGCAATATCAATATTAAACAATATGCACCAAGTGGTATGGCACCAACTTCCAAAGGAGAAGTTAAGAGAGTTGCAAGAAATGACAACAAAACTGAAAGTAGGAGACTAACCTTGCACCCTGAATTAGACAAATCAAAACCCAAACAAATAAGAAAGAAATTAAAGAAGTTAAATATAATATTAGAAAAATTAGGTTGTTGGATCTTGGAGAAAATGAATGGAGATAGAAGGAATATACTTTCTTCTCAGCAGTTCATGGAACCTATTCAAAAATTGACCATATATTAGGACATAAAGACCCTAAATTAAAATGCAAGAAAGCAGAAATAGTAAATGCCTTTTCAGATATGATGCAATAAAATTAATTAAAAAAAGTTAGGGGGAAATAGACCAAAAGAATGGAAATAAACAACCATCTTTTAAAGAATGATTTGAAGTAAAAATTATAGATACAATTAATAATTTACCGATAATGACAATGATGAGACATCTCCAAAATTTGTGGGATGCACCAAAGGGTAATAAAGGGAATTTTATATCCTTAGAGGCTTACTTGAATAAAAACAGAGAAAGAAAGATTAATGAATTGGGTTGCAACTAAAAAAAAAACTAAAAAAGACCAAAAAACCCCAATCAAATTAAATTGGAAATTTAAAATTAAAAGGAGAAATTAAAATATTAAAGTAAAAAACATTGAACTAATTAATAAAAACTAAGAGTTTCTATGAAAAAATAAAAAATAGATAAGCCTTTTAAATTATTAGAAAAAGGAGGAGGAAATGAAATTAGTAGTCTTAAAAAATGAAAAGGAGAACTTTCCACCAATGAAGAGGAAATTAGAGAAATAATAAGGAGTTTTTGCCAACTTTATGCCAATAAATTTGATAACCCAAGGAAATGGATGAACCTCCAAAAATACAGACTTCCCGACTAAAGAGGAAGAAGTAATTGGTTTGAATAGTCCCTTTCAGAAAAGAAATAAACAGGCAATTAAACAACTCCCTAAGAAAAAAATCCCGGACCAGATGGAAATGTGAATTTTACCAAACATTTAAAGAACAATTTTCCAATGTATATAAATTATTTGATAAAAAGGGAATGAAGAGTCCACCAAATTCCTTACACAGACAGGTATGATACCTAAACCAGGTAGGTTGAAAACAGAGAAAGAAAATTAACCAATCTCCCTAATGAATATTTTAAAATCTTAAATAAGATATTAGCAAAGACTACAGAAAATCATCTCCAAGATAATACATATGATCAAGTAGGATTTATACCAGAATGCAGGGGCTTTCTATTAGGAAAACATCAATATAATTGGCCATTTAAAACCAAATTAACAAAACCAATGATCATCTCAATAGATGCAGAAAAAAATAAAACCAACATCCATTCCTATTAAAAACACTTGAGAGTATAGGAAAAATGGACTTTTCCTTAAAAAATCCAGCATCTATTTAAAATCATCAGTACATCATATGTAATGGAGACAAACCAACCATTCCCAAAAGATCTGAGGAAAAAGGTGCCCACTATCACCGTTTATTTAATATTGTATTAGAATATTATAGCAATAAGAGCGAGAAAGAGATTAAAGGAATAAGAATAGGCAATGAGGAAGCCAAAATTATCATTTTGCCGATGACATGATGGTATACTTAGAGAACCCCAGAGATTCTGAAAAAGTTATTAGAAAACCACAACTTTAGCAAAGCTTTATAAAAAAACCCAATAAGTCATCAGATTCTTTATATCACAACAAAATCCAACAAAGAAAAAACATTTAAAGAACATGATAATATAAAAATTTAGGAATCTATCTGCCAAGGGAAAACAAAACAGACAAAATTAAACCACTTTTTACACAAATTAAGTCGATCTAACCAATTGAAAATATTAAATGTCTTGATAGGGCGAGAAAAATAAAGATGACAATATTACCAAACAATCTATTTATTTAGCGCATACCAATCAGATCCCAAAAACTATTTAATGACCTAGAAAAAATAAAACAAAGTTCATATGGAAAACAAAATAAGAATTTCAAGGGAATTAATGAAAAAAATCAAATGATGGTGGCTTATATAACAGATCTAAAATTATATTATAGAGCAGCAGTTGCCAAAACTATTTGGTATTGGCTAAGGAATAGATTATTGATCAGTGGAATAGATTGGGTTCAAGGAAAAAACAGTCAACAAATAAGAACCTAGTCTTTGAAAACCCAAAGATCCCAGCTTTGGGATAAGAACTTACTGTTTAAAAATTGGGAAAATTGGAAACAATATGGCAGAAACTAGGCATTGATCCATACTTTAAAACACCAAGATAAGGTCAAAATGGGTTCAGACCTAGGATAAAGAATGAAATTATTAATAAATTAGAGGAACATAGGATAGTTTATTTGACCTGTGGGGGGAAGGCTTTATGACCAAAAGAACTAAGATCATTACTGATCACAAAAAGAAAAATTTGATTATACCAAACTGAAAAGTTTTTTAAAACAAAACTAATGCAGACAAGATTAGAAGGGAACAAAAAACAAAATATTTTTACAGTCAAAGGTTCTGAAGGCCTCCCAAAAATATAAGAGAATTAATTAATTTATAAAAATCGCCTTCTCCAATTGAAAATGGTCAAAGGATATGAACAGACACCGATAAGAAATTGAAACTTCTAGTCAATGAAAGACCCAAGTCATTATTAATCAGAGAAATGAAAAAAGAGAACCTAAGATATACCACACACCTGTGATTGGCTAAGTACAAAAAAATAATGAGATTGTTGAGGGGTGGGAAAACTGGGACATTGAGTTGTGGAGTTGAACGAATCCAACCATTTTGGGAGAAAGTTGAACATCCAAAAAAGTTATCAAACTTGATAGTTCCAGCAGTGTTACTACTGGGATTATATCCCAAAGAGATTAAAAGAAGGGAAAGGGACCATGTGCACGAATGTTTGTGGGCCCTTTTGTAGTGGCTAGAAACTGAAACGAATGGATGTCCATGTTGGAGAATGGTGAATAAATTGTGGTATATGAATATTATAATAATTGTTCTGAAGAAATGACCAACAGGATGATTTCAGAAAGGCCGAGAGATTTAAGAACTGATGTGGAGGAAATGAGCAGGACCGGAGACTTATATACTTCAATACTAGATAACCAGTTCTGATGGATACCATCTCAGCAAAGAATAACCAAATCATTTTAAACAGAATGAACTGAACTAGCTAACCCAGAAAAAGAACCTGGGAGATGACTAAAACCAAATTGAATTCCCAATCCCTATATTTATGCACACCTGATCTTTGATTTCCTTCACAAGCTAATTGTACAAAATTCAGAGTCTGATTTTTTTAAGAAAATAATGTTTTGGTCATGTATACTTTTTTTGTATCTAAGTTTTTTAATATATTTAACATCAACTGGTCATCCCCTTTGGGAGGGGTGAGGGGGGTAAGAGGGAAAAATTGGAACAAGAGGTTTGGCAATTGTTAATGCTGTAAAGTTACCCATGTATATATCCTGTAAATAAAAGGCTATTAAATAAAAAAAAAAAAAAAAAGATATTTACCTTGTGCAGTTTGGTAAGGAAAGTACTTTTCAAACTTTAAACCTCTTTTATGTAAGTGTAAGGTTATTATTAAACTAGGTAAATGACTTGTTTATATGCATAAATACAATATGGGTCCAATTAATTTTTGGGTTTAGCAAGTTAGTGCTATTTTGTTTCAGTTTTTGGTTTAGTGATATCCAAACTACAATTTCCATTAGAGTAATGGAAGAGAAAAGAAAGAAAACTTCAATTCATCAGTTTTGGGTGCTGATGCCTAAGTTTTCCATCAATCACACAGCTATGCTGAATTATTTGGACATTTCTATATGACTTGAAACAACAAAAGATATTTTCCTGGTTGAGAAGTTATTTTTATCTATCATGAGAGAAAAAGTCAGAAAAAATTGTTTGCATGTGCAAAAAATAAGATTTGGTAGAAAGAATGCTGATTTTATTGGATTTTTTAGTTTTATTCATGTTAAAGGTTATAGAGGAATCTTGTTGTAACACAACCCTCTATTGTGTAGAATTCAGTTATAAAATGGGTCTGCCTTGTATTCTGCCCAAGGGAATTTATTAGTGGAAGCATGAGAAAGAATGGCTCTAACAGTTTCATCTGTATTCTAGTCCTGCACCATTGTCCTCAAAAACAGTATTCTGAGAAGGCCCCAATGTAGTTCATTCCATTACATTTATACATAGAGTGTATTAAATAGGTTGCAAATTTACTCAGATTCAGAAACACAACTTAAGTAGAAATTTTAAGAAGCATATAATGACTGACAGTCTCTGATTCTGTATAATAAATTCTAAATGCTTTTTTTCTGTTGCCTTAAATAATTGAGAAAATATGAATTAATTTATACGAAAAGATTAAAGACAAAACGTTGGTCATGAGATAATCAGTAAAGAGGAAAAAAAATCCTTTATGTTGTTAAATGATTTTAAAAACAATGTCAGGAAAACAGAAAGAAAATTGAATGTGGTTTTAGGGGGAAATTTTCTAATAGTGAAATCATATTATAGAATATTCTCCCAAGGGAAGTCTGAAAAAACTTAAGTTATTCAAACATGGCCTGGAAACAGTATTAAAATGTATACTCTGGGGAACAATTGTGCCCTGGCAGTTGAGGCAAATAGGAGACTAATAGAGCTTTTCCATATCTAGTTTCTATGAGCCAAGTTAAGTTTTAACTTATTAGAAGAAATGTAAGAAGAATTTGATCTCTTTTTAGTAATATGATCCTTTTAATAAAATTCCCTCACATTTTAGTAGTCAATCACACAATAACAGTAATAATTAGGTCCAAAGCATTTTTTAAAGTGTCTTTAGGCATTATTCCTTATTTGTTATTTGCAATACATTACTTCACAGGAAAAATAATTTTGTAACCTGTAAACTGGAAGAAAAGGGGGAGGGGTAAATATAATAAAAAGGGGGGAAAAAGGAAATCAAAGAAAATGCAGAAAACAATTGCTCAGCCCTCAGAAGAGAACCACACTTTAATAGAACCAATCTTGAAAGTACTTACTCTAAATGGAACCAAAAAATAAAAACAGATTTTAAAAAATGATGTATTAAGTTAAAACACACACACACACACACACACACACACACACACCCCTCATCTCTGAACTGTTGAATGCTGCTCTTTTGACAGTAGCACAATGATTAGTGTAATGCTTCTCATGATCTTATAGTTTTCACATAATAAGAATGTTGAAATTTTGTTTTATAATATTTACCATTTTTTAATATCTAAAAATTTTAGGAAAATGCAATATTCAAAGGGAAGAAGATAATTGGCAGCTCTAAAAATCAGTGGTAGTAATAGTTTTTCTTGTATGCTTCCAGAATTTTTAATGAAAAACAACCTGGGAAATGTTAACAATAATTTCTTAACATGAATATTTCCTGAATTCTTTTGGGATCTATCCTGTTAGGTCATATAATATTTCTCCAACTTAACAAAAAGCATCTCATATATTTTCCTAATTAGTCTTAGTGCTTTTCATTTCTTTGTTCTTTAATATCTTCTCTGCATCTGCAAAATTGTTTTTCTTTTTTATTATTATAATCTTATTTTATTATGATCGTTTTATTTACAAAACATATGCATGGGTAATTTTTTCAACATTGAGTCTTGCAAAACCTTCTGTTCCAAAATTTCCCCTCCCGCCCACCCTTCACCAATACATACTAAATATATTAAAATATATGTTAAATCCAGTATACGTATACATATTTATACAGTTATCTTGCTGCACAAGAAAAATTGCATCTAGAAAGGGAAAAAAAAACCTGACAAGGAGAACAAAAAAGGAAAAAACAAAAATCAAAAAACAAAAAGCAAGCAAACAACAGAAAGAGTAAAAATGCTATGTTATGGTTCACACTCAGTTCCCATAGTCCTCTCTCTGGACTTCAGTAATTGTTTATTACTGAACAATTGGAACTGGTTTGAATCAACTTGTTGAAGAGAGCCACATCCATTAGACTTGGTCATCTTGTTGTTATCTTATATAATGATTTCCTGATTCTGTTCATTTCACTTAGCTACGTGATGTTCATGTAAGTACACTGATGTTCATGTGAGTCTCTCCAGGCCTCTCTGAAATCATCCTGTTGGTCATTTCTTACAGAACAATAATATTCCATAACATTTATATACCACAATTTATTCAGCAATTCTTCAGTTTCCAGTTTCTAGCCATTACAAAAAGGGCTGCCACAAACATTTTTTTTGCACATGTGGGTCCCTTTCTTTCCTTTAAGATTTCTTTGGGATGTAAGCCCAGTAATAACACTGCTGGGTTAAAGGGTATGCACAGTTTGATAACTTTTTGAGCATAGCTCCAAATTGCTCTCCAGAATGGTTGGATCTGTTCACAGTTCCACCAACAATGTATCAGTGTCCCATTTTCCCACATCCCCTCCAATATTTGTTATTATCTTTTCCTGCCATCTTAGCCAATCTGAGAGGTATGCAGTGATATCTCAGAGTTGTCTTAATTTGCATTTCTCTGATCAATAGTGATTTGGAGCATCTTTTCATATGACTAGAAATAGTTTCAATTTCTTTATCTGAAAATTATCTGTTCATATCCTTTGACCATTTATCAATTAGAGAATGGTTTGATTTGTTATAAATTTGAGTCAATTCTCTATATATTTTGGAAATGAGTCCTTTATCAGAAACTTTGAATGTAAAAATGTTTTCCCAATTTATTGTTTCCTTCTAATCTTGTCTGCATTAGTTTTGTTTGTACAAAAACTTTTTAACTTAATATAATCAAAATTATCTATTTTGTGATCAATAATGATCTCTAGTTCTTCTTTGGTCACAAATTCATTCTTCCTCCATAGGTCTGAGAGTTAAACTATCTTATATTCTTCTAATTTATTTATAATCTCATTCTTTATGCCTAGACCATGAATTTATTTTGACCTTCTCTTGGTATATGGTGTTAAGTGTGGGTCAATGCCTAGTTTCTGCCATACTAGTTTCCAATTTTCCCAGTAGTTTTTGTCAAATAGTGAATTTTTCTCCCCAAAGCTGGGGTCTTTGGGTTTGTCTGTAGAGGGCTGAAACTCTGAATCAGACAAGAGAGCATTTAAGGCTACCTATTTGATGTGAGGCAATGACTCTATTAGCATATATTTGGATGATGGCTCTTCTTACCATTGGTGCTTGTTGAATGTTTGGTAGTAAGATAATTGTAGCCAAGGATCGGAGGGTAGAGGGAGAGAAATGAGAGGCACTTGGCAGCAGGATGAGGAGGAGAGAGGCTGGAGACTCTGGACTCCAGAATCCAAGGCAAGCCATTTGGCAGCTTGCCTGCCTCCTTCACTTCTTCCCCTACAGATCAAGGACTTTGATTTATCCTGACTCTGGCTGAGTTTGAGGCCCTCCAGGGAGCTTGCCCATACTTTACATTTGTCAAACACTAGATTGCTATAGTTATTAACTATTTTGTCCTGTGAACCTAACCTATTCCACTAATCAACTAGTCTATTTCTTAGCCAGTTCAAAATGGTTTTGAGGACCGCTGCCTTATAATATAGTTTTAGAGCTGGCACTTTTAGACCACTTTCATTTATTTTTTTTTTCCCATTAGTTCCCTTGAAATTCTTGACCTTTTTTGTTCTTCCAGATTTTTTACTGAATTTTGCTGTTATTGTTTCTAGGTCAATAAAATAGTTTCTTGGGAGTTTGATTGGTATAGCTTTAAATAAATAGATTATTTTAGGTAATATGGTCATCTTTATTATATTTGCTCACATAGTTCCTGACTTTCCCTTGGCAGATAGATCCCAAATATTTTATACTATTGACAGTTATTTTAAATGGAATTTTTGTTTGTATCTCTTGCTGTTGGATTTTGTTAGTGATGTATAAAAATGCTGATGATTTATGTGAATGTATTTTGTATCCTGTAACTTTGCTAAAGTTGTGAATTATTTCTAATAGCTTTTTGGTAGATTCTCTGGGGTTCTCTAAGTATACCACCATATCATCTGCAAAGAGTGATAACTTGGTTTCTCATTATCTACTCCAATACTTTTAATCTCTTTTCCCTCTCTTATTGCCAAAGCTAGCATTTCTAATACAATATTGAATAGTAATGGTGATAGTAGGCAACCTTGTTTTACCCCTGATCTTACTAGGAATGGTTCCAGTTTATCCCCATTACATATGATGCTTACTGATGGTTTTAAATAGATGCTACTGACTATTTTAAGGAAAAGTCTGTTTATTCCTATACTCTCTGATGTTTTTAATAGGAATTGGTGTTGTATTTTATCAAATGCTTTTTCTTCATCTTTTGAGATAATTGTATGGTTTTTGTTAATTTGGTTATTGATATAGTCAATTATGCTAATAGTTTTTCTAATATTGAACCAGCCCTGCATATATATATATATATATATATATATATATATATATATGTAAATCCTACTTGGTTTTGGTATATTATCCTGGGGAGAATTTTCTGTAATCTCTTTGCTAAATTTTATTTAAGATTTTTGCATCAATATTCATTAGGAAGATTGGTTTATAATTTTCTTTCACTATTTTCATCCTACCTGGTTTAGGTATCAGTACCATGTCTGTATCATGAAAGTAATTTGGCAGGAGTCCTTCATTCCCCATTTTTTCAAATAGTTTATATAGTATTGGAGTTAATTGTTTTTTAAATGTTTGGTAGAATTCACATGTAAATCCATTTGGTCCTGGAGATATTTTCTTAGGGAGTTGATTAATAGCTTGTTTTATTTCTTTTTCTGAAATAGGACTATTTAAGCAATTTATTTCCTTCTCTGTTGAATCTGGGCAATCTATATTTTTGTAGTTATTCTTCCATTTCACTTAGGTTATCAAATTTATTAGCATTAAGTTGGGCAAAGTAACTTCTAATTATTGCTCTAATTTCCTCTTCATTGGTAGAGAATTTTCCCTTTTAATTTTTAAGACTAACAATATAATTTTTCTCTTTCCTTTTTCTAATCAGATTTACTAAAAGGTTTATTTTGTTGGTTTTTCATAAAACTCTTAGTTTTATTTATTAATTCAATAGTTTTTTATTTTCAACTTTATTAATTTTTCTTTTTATTTTTAGAATTGGGGGTTTAGATTATTAGATTATTATTAGAGTAATTAGATTGAGGGTTTTAAATTTGCTCTTTTTCTAATTATTTTAGTTGCAAGCCCAATTTATTGATCTTCTCTTTCTCTATTTTATGCAAGTAAGCATCTAGAGATATAAAATTTCCCCTTCATATCACTTTGGCTGTTTCCCACAAATTTTGGTATGTTGTCTCATTATTGTCAGTCTCTTGATGAAATTATTAATTGTGTTTATGATTTGTTGTTTTACCCATTCATTCTTTAGCATGAGATTGTTTAGTTTCCAATTACTTTTTGGTTTATTTCCCCTGGCTTTTTATTGAATGTAATTTTTATTACATTGTCATCTGAAAACATGCATTTAGCTCCTATTTCTGCCTTTCTGCATGTGATTTTGAGGTCTTTATGTACTAATATATGGTCAATTTTTTTTATATATTCTATGAACTGCCAAGAAAGTGTACTCCTTTCTGTCTTCATTTAATTTTCTCCAAAGACCTACCATACCTAACTTTTCTAGTATTCTGTTTACCTCTTTAACTTCTTTCTTATTTATTTTGTGCTTTGATTTATCTAGTTCTGACAGAGCAAGGTTAAGATCTCCCACTATTATAGTTTTGCTGTCTATTTCTTCTTGTAGCTCTCAATTTCTCCTTTAGGAATTTCAATGCTATACCACTTGGTGCATATATATTTAGTATTGATATCGCTTCATTATCTATGGTACCTTTAGCAAGATATAATTTCCTTCCTTATCTCTTTTCTTTAGATCAATTTTTGCTTTTGCTTGATCTGAGATCAGAACAGACCACCCCTACTTATTTTAACTTCACCTGAAGCATAATAGATTCTTCTGGAACCTTTTATCTTTACTCTGTATATACCATTCTGCTTTTAATGCATTTCTTGTAAACAATATATTGTAGGATTCTGGCTTTTAATTCAGTCTGCTATCTGCCTCTGCTTTATGGGAAAGTTTATACCATTCACATTTACAGTTAAAATGACTAATTCTATATTTCCTACCATCTTATTATCTCCAGATTATACTTTTCTCTTTCCTTTTCCCCTTTCCCTCCTACCCAGTATTTAACTTAAGAACACCACTTTCCTCAAGCAGCCCTTCACTTTTAGAATCCCTCTCCCTTTGTAGTCCCTCTCCCTTTATCATACCTTTCCCCTACTATTTCTGTTTTCCCTTCTATTTAGTCTACTCTTTCCCTGATGACAGTAAGATTCACACAATGTTCATCCCCTCTTCTTTCCTTCAAATGTAATAGGTTTCCTTTGCCTCTTTATGAGATGTAATTTCCCTCATTTTAACTCCACTTTTCCCTTTTTCTGTCACAATCCCCTTTCTACTTGTAGTTTCTTTTTTTATATTGTAACCGTAAAATCAAATTATACATGTACTCTCTATGTATACCCATAACCAAAATACAGTTCTCAAGAGTTCTTTTCTTTTTATCTTTTTATGCTTCTCTCGAGTCCTATATTTGGAGGTCAATTTTTTTTTGTTTAGCTCTGCTCTTTTCATCAGAAATAAATGGAATTCACCTGTTTCATTGAATGCCCATCTTCTTCCCTGGAAGAAAATGATCACTTTAGCAGGGTAGTTTATTCTTAGCTGCATTCCAAGTTTCTTTGCCTTTCCAAATATCAGATTCCAGGCCCTTCGATCCTTCAATGTGGAAACTGCTAAATTCTGAGTGATCCAAATTGTGGTTTCTTGGTATTTGAATTTTTTTTTCTGGCTGCTTGTAATATTTTTAACTTGGTGTGATAATTCTCAAATTTAGCCATGATATTCCTTGGAGTTTAATTTTGGGGTCTCTTTTGGGTGGTGTTTGGTGAATTCTTTCAGTGACTATTTTATCTTTTGATTCTCTGACATGAAGGCAGTTTTGTTTGATGATATCCTGAAAAATGGTGTCTAGGTTCTTTTTTTTTTCATGATGGTTTTCAGGAAGTCCTGTAATCCTTAGATTGTCTCTCTTAGATCTATTTTCCAGGTCAATTGTTTCCCCAAGTAGGTATTTTATATTTTTTTTTCTGGTTTTGCTTGACTGATTCTTGATGTCTCATTGAGTCATTCATTTCCATTTGTTCAATTCTGATTTTTAGTGAATTATTTTCTTCATTTACTTTTTTTGCTTCTTTTTTATTTGTCCAATTGAATTTTTAAATGAGTTGTGTTGTTCTATATAATTTTTTTTCCATTTCACAAATTCTGTTTTTTAAGGAGTTATTTTCTTTTTCTACTTCACAAATTCTGTTTTCCTGGGAGTTATTTACCTTTTTCAATTCACAATTTCTGTTTTCCTGGGAGTTATTTACTTTTTCCATTTCAAAAATAATGTTTTTCAGGGAGTTGTTTTCTTTGTTTCCATTTTGTCATATCTATTTTTTAATGAGTTATATGCCTTTTCCAAACCATCTTGCAAAGTTTTCTTTTCCTTTCCCCATTTTTCTTCTAGCTCTCTTTTGAAATCCTTTTTAATTTCTTCTAGGAGAGTCTTATGTGATGAGGATCTGTTTATATTACTTTTTGAGGCTTCATCTGGAAATGACCTGCTTTTAGTCTCCTCAGGGTTTGAAATCTGTTCTCTTTCACCATAGAAACTATCTATAGTTAGAGTTCTCTTTGTCTTTTTAATCATTTTTCTTAAAAAAAGTTGGGATCTACTTTTAGGGCAAGGGAGGTTTTCTAAGCTTCCTCTACAAGCCACAGCAAAGCAGCAGCTATTGAGGTGGGATCGTGCTGTCTCACTCCAGGTGCTAGTTGGATGTGGCCATGATCCATGAGACACTGATGCTTTGGGGTTCACTATTTATCTTTTGTATTTGTGTTGGATGTTTTATAATTTCTTTGCTTATCTACTGGCTTGCAACCAGGGCAGAGTGGCCAACACTGGTGTGGATTCCTCCCCCTATATTCTCCACTACTCAGACTCTGTACTGCCCCATGGAGTCCACATCCTGCTTCGGGTCTGGTGTCCTTCACCTGGCTATCTCCCTCAGTGCCCAACAGAAACAGATTTTTTCTGGCAATCTGCAAAATTATCTTCTGCTGGTAATTTGCTGTTCTCCCAATATTTGTGAATTCTGCCAGTCTTGAACTAATTCAGAGGCTCAATTTGCTAATTAGTTGAGGGTCATTGGAGAAGGTGAGAAAGAAATGTGTGTCCTCTATGGCATCTTGGCTCTGCCCTTCCGAAATTGTTTTTCTAAAGCATAGATATGACCATGTTATTCCTCTGTTCAAGAATGTTCAGTGGCTTCTTATTGCTTCTGGGACAAAATGCTCTTTTTTCACACTCTTAATCCAGTTTATTATTTAAGTATGTAAGCACATTATTCTCTCTTACACAATCTACATTTCAGTCACACTAGCCTTCTTTTTCTCTCTACATTAAATTCCAATTACTTTCTCGGTTTTTATAGTTTAATCTTCTATACTTTATCTGTCTAAAATGTTTTTCCTCCTCAGTTTTACCTCTTTGTATCACTAGTCCCCTTCAAGGTTAGAATGGTATAATGCAAAGAATGCGGAACTAAATCCCATAAGTTGATTTCAAAATTTAGCTCTACTACTCATTATCTTGCACAAATCATTTAACTTCTTTTAGCTTTAGTTTCCTAATTTACAAAATGAGTCAGTTGAATTACATGGTCTCCATGGTTCCTTCCAACTTAGTTCTTCGTATATAAACACAAGGTCTTTTCTGTTCTATCTCCAAACACAAATATCTATCTATCTTTCTCTACACATGCAATACACACATATAGCTTCCCTTGATTTGCCTCTTGGGGCATACTCAGTCCAAAATCCAATAAGGCTAAACTTGAGCTTAGGTCTTCTGTTGCATCTTCTTTCCTTTGATAGTATTTTGTCAGACCTAAAAAAACCCAGCTAAAATCTTTTAATTTTTAGCATCTAAGTAGCAGGATTGTGACTACCATGAAAGTTATGGCAGTGAACTACAACAGAAAAAAAAGAGGCTGGAGAAAAAAGTGTTGCAGAGAAGGTGGAAAGTGGAAGGGAGGGAGAGAAGGAGAGAAAACTCATTGGAAAGAGAGATCCAACAATTTTGATCAGTTTATGTTCACTGAAAGTAAAATGTAAAATGACTATTTAGTAGGCCTCTCAAAGAAGTTGTAAATATCCTAATGAGGCTTGTATATTAATCTCTTAATTGATTAAATGAATAGTGAGAAATTACTGGATTGTGTTCTAATCATTCTTTTCTTATTTATTGCTTAATATTTCCTTTTTGTGCAGAAATAAAACTACCTGTTTCATGCGTGATTTATGTATTATATTGGGTACTTCCTTTACTTCTCTTACTGAAGGAGGCAAAATCCTAGTCTATAGCCAAAAGTATATTTGTTTGAGGGCAATCTGAAGTGGAGGTAAAATGAAACACTAAGGATCCTGCTCTTATTTCAGGTACATAAGTGTCTCGATAATTTCTGCCAAATTGTCATGTAACCTTGAAATGGACTTATGTGTGGACAGCTCAGTTTTAAATGGATGTCTTTCATAACTTCACAGTTCATTAACATTTCTCATCTTCTAGTAACATTATAAAATCTATTCATGCTGCTCACACTCAGATGCAATTATCTAATTCTTAATTTTTTACTTTTTATAAATGTGGCCCAAAACACTACAGTAAAAGTATTATAACGAAAAGTGTTCTGGTTTTGGAATCATATAGTTCTAGGTTCAAATCTTAGATCCTACTTACTATTATAACCTCAGGCAAATTACTTATTTGGATCTGTACTTCTGTCATTTTTTTTGGTACATTTGTAAAATGTGGAAAATTGGGCTAAATTATCTCTAAAGTTTCCTTTAAGTCTTTTATAGTGGTTAAGATTACTGCACTTAGAATCAAGAGATCTATTCATTGCTCTTTTTTGTAGTATTCATTTTCTATTCTTTGATGACTGTCATGTTCTGTATCTCACTCTTCTACAGCAGCATTGGCAAATGTTGAAATGAAAAGAATAAATCTTTGTTTCTATGAGATGCTTGGGATCATGTAAAGGGCCTTGTAATAGTCAAGGTAAATACAGCCTGTTTTTCTCCTAGTCACCTTTAAATCCAGTTTTGTCTATTGTACTGTCTGTACAAAACTTTGCAAATATATATTAGCTTTGTGATCTTGGGCAACTCACTTTACTTTATGAGCCTCAGGTTCCTGGAATTAAACTTCTAAGAAGGTTGGATGATATGATTTCTAAGATACTTTTCAACTCAAAATCCTATGAATAATAACAAAATAATCTAAGTTCCCAAATTATTAATGCCCACTAAGAACATAAATGGTCATATTTCTAGCTATACTTCCAAACAACCTATCAGCATGCAAATTGCATATAAACTTTATTAAAATATTCTATATGTACAGACTATCTATTTTGCCACAGGGATTACCCTTGAAAAAAGAGCCAGAGAATGCAGGACATGTTAGTGATTCTTTTACCTCTGTTCCTGTCTTTGTTTTGGCTCTTTTCAGGTCCAATCATTTTTATGACAGTCTCTCTTTACTTCCTCCTTTATCCCGTATAGAGAATTGAAACTTGCTGTCAGAATTTGAAATACCCAGTAGCTACTGGCAGAAGTCTGAAGCTATGGCATAGTTTTTTTTTTTTTTATGAGAATAATCAAATGGATCAGCTGGAAACTTTTCTTCAGTGCAAATCAAATAGACTTGTTTCAAAAGTACATTTCCTCAAAATGTCTGGCCAAGGGGAGCTTATAAAAAAAAAAAAGTGTTTCCTGTGTCTGTATGTGTTGGTTTACTTTTCTGAAAATGGAATATTGCCTTCATTCAAAAATTAGCTAGAATTTAATGTCATGAAAAACCCAAGTGTTTTACAGAGAGCCAGATAATCAATAACGAATTCAGCCAACATTTATTAATTTATTGTTGTTATTGTTGTTTTTTTAGTCAACTTTTGGTGACCCCATGGACTATAGCATGCCAGGCCCTTCTATCTGCCACCATTTCTTGAAATCTGTCCAACTTTATGTTTGTTGTTTCTATGATAGATAGTATCTATCCATATCATTTTCTGTCAGTCTCTCCCCGTTTTTTTTTTTTTTTTTGTTTTTTTTTTGCTTTCTATCTTTCTCAACACCAGAGTCTTTCTTATTATCTATCTCACTATGTGAATCAAAGTATTTAAGCTTCAGCTTCAGTATTGACCTAGTAAATAGCCTGAATTAATTTAAGTTTTGACTTATTTGATCTCTTTGCTGTCTAAGGGACTCTCAAAGGTCTTTACACAATTTGAAAGATTGATTTTGTGGTGCTCAGTTTTCCTTATTGTCCAACTTTCACAACCATATGTTGCTACTGGAAAAATCATAGCTTTGACCATATGAACCTTTGTTGGCAAAATGACGAATATCTCTGCTTTTTTAGTATGTAATCCAAATTTGCTATAGCTACCCTTTCAAGGAGCAAGCAACTTAATTTCATGGCTGCAATCACTATCTGCAGTGTTCTTTTGAGTTCAAGAATATAAAATCTTATATTTCTTCTCCCAATATTTGCCAAAAAATTGTGGGGCCAGTACCAAAGATCGTAGTGTTTTTTATGTCAAGCTTCAAACCAGTTTTTATACCCTCATTTTCTTTCATTCTCACCAAGAGGTTTCTTAATTCTTCTTTGCTGTCTGCTATCAGAATGGTATCACCTGTGTATCTGAGATTGTTGATTTTTTTTCATGCAACCTTACTTCTGATTTTTGATTTGTTCAGTCTGACATTCAGCTTGATGTGCTTTACATATAAATTAAATAAATAAACTGATAATATATAACCTTGGAATCATCCATTTTTAATCTTACTCTGGCTTGTTGGCCTGTATTTGGATTCTGCAGGAGGCAAGTGAGATGATCTGTTACTCTCCAATCAGTGAAGGCTTGCCTCATTTTGCTATGTGTTCCATGCAGTCAAAGAATTGAGTATATTCAATGAAGCAGAAGTAAACTATTTTTGGCATTCCCTTGCTTTCTTCTACCATTGTTGGCAATTTGATTTCTAGTTCTTCTACCACTTCAAAAACCACCCTGCTTTTCTGGTAATTCTTGATTCACATATTGCTAAAGCCTAGCTTGCAGAATCTAAAGACCAACCTTGCTGAAGTGTAGAATAAGCCCAATTGTTTGGTAATTTGAATCTTCTTTGGCATTGCCCTTTTTTTTTTTTTTTAGGATTGGGACATAAATTGATTTTTTTCCAGTCTAGTGATTGCTGTTATATTTTTTCAAATTTGCTGGCCTAGTGAGTACAGTGCTTTAACCGTATCATCATTTAGGATTTTAAATAGCTCAGCTAGAATTCCATTGCCTTATTGTTAGCAATGCTATCTGATACCTACTTGACTCCATTCTCCACAATATCTGGCTCTAGATCAGTAAATACATCATCATAGTTATTGGTGATGTTAAGATGGTTCCTGTATGCATCTGTGTATTCTTGCTACTTCTTTTTAATCTTTTCTGCTTCTATTAAAACCCTATCATTTTTGTCTTTAATCATGTCCATTTTAGCATTAAACTTTTTCTTGATATCTCTAATCTTCTTGGAGAAATCTTTTATCTTTCCCATTCTGGTGTCTTCTATTTCTGTGCATTGATTATTTAAAAAAACATTATTTTTCCTTGTAATTTTGCATTCATTTGGGTATAACTTTCCCTTTCTCATTTTTTTGTTTTTGTTTTCCTTCTTTTCATAGCTATTTGCAAAGTTTCATCAAACAGCCATTTTCTTTTCTTGCTCTTTTTCCCCCTTTGGAATGTTTTTTTTTTTTAATTTCTGCCTCTTCTACAATATTGTGAACCTCTCTTAGTAGTTTTTCAAGCACTCTTAATCATCTCTATTTCATATTTATAAGAGATGTTATTTAAGACATACCTATATGATCTGATAGTTTTTCCTATTTTCTTTAAATTTGAATTTTGTAATAAGAAGTTCATGTTCTGAGCCCCAGGCCTTGTTTTAATTTGCAGTATAGAGGTTCTCCACTTAGGTTGCAGAGTATATAATGGATTTAGTTTCTACATTTCCTTTCATTCTCCAGTGGATCACCTTTTGTCAGAACTCTTCATTATAACTTATTCATCTTGGGTTATCATAGTTTCATTGAGCTATGTAAGTCCCTTTGCCATGACAAAAAGTGATCCACGGGGGATATTTATTAATAGTTAAGTACTTAGGGGAAATAGGAGAAAAAAGAATAAAAATCTGTCCCAAAGAACTTACGTTTTATCTTGGAGAAGGTACAAAAAGTATATTAGTAATTATACTACTAGATTTGGCGATGCAATGAACAATGGAATACTGGCCATTTAATCCAATACCCTAAAATGATAATTGGAATTGGGATGTTACTTATCCAAGGTCACATAGGTAATATGTGCTAGAGTAGGGTTTGTCACTTTAAGTGTACTGTCAATGGGTAAAATTCAGAGATCATTTAATGAAAACCTTTTCCTTTTACAGATGAGAGAATTGAATCCTAGAGAGGTAAAATGAATACTCTTGATAACTATACAGTTCACATAAAAGCATCAATAAGTGCTTTTGTTTTCAGAAATAGCTTGCTATTCTAACTTAACAATTCTCGAATGACCTATCTCTTTCTCTTCTCTTGCTCCATCATTAGGATGACTAATCTAACTCTCTTAGTCACAAAAGCTATTTTAAAAAACATTATAGAGATGTTTATGTAACATGATTTGTTTTTCCTTCAAAAAACTCAAACTAGTAAGCAATGTTTTACTTTTCCAAAAAACTTTTATATTTTTACAAAATGAATATTTTTCTACATTCTGAAATTTGGAAATTGTATTATTAGAGCCAGTTCTCTTTTTGGAAGCTAAGATGAATGACTCCTTGATACTTCATATAAATATGTTCAGTGTATGACATAATCAATAATTTGGTTGTAGAAGAGTCACTGGAGACCACATGGCTTCTGCCCAAAAGTTTTGAAAGAATTATGCATGAAATTATCGGAAAAATATAAATCTATTATTACCAAGGGAAGTTACAGGGAAGTTATATTGGTGGAATGGAAGATTTCTGCATTAATGCCATCAATGTTTAAATAATAAATGAATAAAACCTATTTATTAAGGACTTAGTGTGTACCAAGTACTGTGTGCTCCAGGGATATAAAAACAAAAACAAAGGTATTTCTGGCCTTCAAGGATCCTACATTTTAATGGCAGAAGCCACACACAGATAGTAGAATGGTGACCAGGGAGAGACATATTTATTTGGAAAGTACCAGAGATGGTGAATAGGATCATTGAATGGGGTGATGGTGGGTATTAATACATAATGGCAGAGTTACTTTGAATATAGATCATGATTCTAGAATTGGAGAATGGTGGGAAGGAGGACGGAATGGATTTACATAAAGATGTAATAATTGGTGAGGAGACTGTGGAAAGGATGACCTAGAGAAGAGGGAGTAAAGTTAATTTCTTAAAATAGTGTTCAGTACAGTGTCTCCAAGATCAGTAATTCCATCAATATTTAAATAATTAAGAATTGCAGTTCTATGTAAGTATACTATAAGCTCAGAATGTCAATAATGTGATAAAATGTTTAAAAAAAATACAAGTTTAAGCATCATTAGGAGAAACAGTGATTTGAACAAAGGAGATAATATTCCTACCATACTTTTTGCTAATCAGATCACATTTGAATGACATTTTATTTCATCCTAGGTGCCACATCTTAAGAAAGACAGCTGGAAGGAATCTCAAAGAGAGCAACATAGATGGTGAAGTCTTTCAAGACCAAGTCCTAGGAGATTAACTGGTAGAAAGAAATTGAGATGTTTAGCATGGATAAGGGAAGACTTCGGGTAGTGGTGTAGATAATAGCTGGCTTCAAGCATTTAAAGAGTTGTCATGTGGAATTGACTTTAGATTTGTCTACTTGAATTGAAAGGCCAGAATTAGGAGCAAAGTATTGATGTTCTTGGGAAACAGTTCCATAAACAAGAAAAATTCATTAATAACTAGAACTATACATAAGTAGAATGAGCTGTCTCAAGAGGTGGTGAGTGGTGGTGGTTGGGATTATGGTTCAGGGAGAAGGAATTCTCACACAGGAATAATGGCAGATTTAGTTTAATCATAGCTCATGGCTCTAGAAAAAGAGTCTGGGAGAGGGAAAAAGGAATCCCTTCCTTCTAGGATCCTAAGTTATAGAGGTCTTTGAACAGTCTGGTTGATCTTGATTAAAATAGGTTCTAGAGAAACTCCAGTACATGATGGACTACTTATACAGATATGATGTGGACTAGATCTTTGAGCTTCTTCCAATTCTGAATTTCTATAACAAGCATCAATAATCCAACATCCAATAATATTTATTACATACCTATAATATTCTGCTAAGGCCTGAAGATATGAAGATAAAATGAAATATATGTATAAAGAGCATAGATGAGACAAGCAACTCTGAAACTCCCAAATTGTGAGAATCATTTTCATGTTAAGCAAGTTGTCGATACTGATAAAGCATAAGATCATTTGTATACAACATTTAAGTAAACATATCTTCTGAGGGGAAAGATAGCATGAAGTTTGTAAAGAGAAATCATGTTTGGTCAATTTATTAGACTTCTTTGGGTAGTGAATATGAACACAGAATCAGGATTATATGCGGGAATTTTGTCCTAATTTGCTCCTAAAAATAATTGTGAGCCACAAAAATGATACAGTATATATGTGTGTGTTTGCATGCACTAATATGAAGTGTTTTATGATCTGCAAGTTAGTTGTTACCGGTTAATTAGTCTTTGCTGCCCTGATACTGATTAATAGTACAATCATGAAGTGACTGCAAAGGCAGCCATGATCTACAAATTCCTTTTCTCCAGCTTATCTACATTAATTCAAAACAAGAAAAAGAAAACAAGTACAAGATACTCATCTGGAAAAACTAGAGTAACAGCAGAGGTAACAAAAGAGCTTACACATGCTCTGTACTGTTTCCATTGCTATTTTCTGTGTCTGAGTCAGAGGGAGAGATCCTTCATGAAGGAGAAGTTCTGAAATGCCTATTCTAGCTACAATGTACATAAATGGAAAAGTGAATAAAATCACTCTTGATTTTTGGGAAGTTTCTGCATAAAAAAACCATGGGAAAAAAAGCTATAGAATTGGAGCCACTGTTTCTTTCTAAATAGGGAAATGGATTACAAGCAAGAAACAAAGAAGAAAAAAAAAAAGATTCTTTCTTGGATGGAGAATATGAATAACTAGCTTCCTTTGGGATCTTGAGTTACATAGGACAGTTTTATAAGTGATTTGGAAGGTGAAGTAAAATACAGATATCTCCAAGTCTGAAGAAAACACCAAGCTCCCACTAGTAATAAAGTGCCAATTTAAAGAAGATCAAATGGATAAAGGTCTCTCAAGACCATGTCAGTAACATTAAAAAATAGTAAATATATTTTCAATATGGGCACATGTGTAATACATGCACTGAGGCACTTCTCCCAATACCCACTCACTTTGACAATCAAGGTCTCCAGAACATGGAAACTTTGGAGGGATTATTTTCTAAAGCTATTTATCTGAGCTATCAGTGTGTTTTCCACCATTATTATGAGCTGATTATCCACTAATCAGCCAGAGTTAATTAGTTTCTAGAAAGAGATAATTACTAAGGTGGTACATAATAGAACAATTGATACAAAATATCTCTTTCCCCCAGTGTCATTTACACACTTTTCCACAAGTATATACGGAAAAGTACACATAGCAAAGGGGCACTCACAGCTGAATGCTAGAAATCCTCTCCAGCCTTGAGGGGTGCTCAAGAAGTTCCCCTCTTCCAGTCTTTTAGTACAGTTATGCATCTGTATAATCTCTCCATGGTTTTGATGCCAGTTTCTGCTGTCCTTTTGGGAGGACACTTGGAGGCTTATGGAAGATGGAAAATTCAGAATCTTTTGGAGATTTTGAACCATAAATAATCCTCCACTGGAGGCCATCATTCCCCTTCCCCAAGCAATTTTTCTTCAGAGTCTTTTGTTTTTGTTTTTGTTTTTGCTAGAGCTACAAATAATCATGATTTTAATTAGCTTGGTATTTTATACATATTCTCCATAATGGTATTATGTTCCAAACATGTTTTCTATACAAAGTCAATCCCCTTCTAAGGACTTTTCATACTTAGTGAAAAGCCTATGAATGATTGATTGAAATTGAATCTATCCTTGAGATTGATTATTATTCTTTTTAAGATTTTAAATTTTATTTTCATTTTAAATACCAAATAAGAAAAGAAAAAAAATCATTGTCATGAAAACAGCAGAACATAAGAGAGGATTCAGTATAAAGAAATTCATTTCCATTTCAAGGAAACCTACATAGTAAATACTATACCTTGCTTTCAAAGATGTCCAGCTTTTCTTTTCTCTCCCTTATAGGCTATTTTTTGTTCTTCACTGTACACTTTTTACTTTATTTTTTCCCTTCCTCCCTGTGAGGGGAGCCTCCCCAAAGGAGGCTACAATTAAGTATAAATATGTATATGCACACACACACACACACACACACACACATATATTTATTTATTTATTTGTGGGTATATGTGTTGTAAGACCATACTATGCTTATTTCCAACTGTCATCTATTTCTCTGAAAGTGAATATCATTACAAGTCCAGGTCCTTCCATGTTTTTCTAAATCAACAAGTTCATCGTTTCCTTCACCATAGCAATATTCTAACTCAATTACGTTCTATTTGAGAAATTGAATTTTCCCCCTGATTTTCTGCTTTCCTTCTTTTGGTTGCACAGGTCTTATTTATATGAGAATTTTTTAATTTAAAGTAATCAAAAGTATCCATTTTACACATTAATAGTTTAAGGTCTGATACTACTGAATCTGCATCTATCCCTCCTGGTTTCTTTGAAGTTTCTGACCTTTTGTTCTTTTAGAGGAACTTTATTACTATTTTTTCTAACTTGGTAAAATAATTGTTTAGTAATTTAATTGGGATATCGTTACATAAATAGATTAGTTAGACAAAATTGTCATTTAAAATTATATTGGTATATTACTTCAGTTATTTAGCTCTAACTTTATTTGCATAAAAATTGTTTTATGTTTATATTCATATAATTCCTGTGTCTGTTTTGGCAGGCATACTCTCAGATATTTTATAATTTGTAGTTATTTTAAATGCTTTAAAACAATATTGAATAATATGGCTAGTGCAGGATAGCTTCCTTATTTTTCTCTTTTGATTAAATCTATTTTAGCTTTAAATTTGTATGTACTTTTAAATATAATAAATTCTACTCAAATATTATTTTTTGCATGTGTGTATCTCTAATTTTTATAGCATTTCCTGAAAGCAGCATATTATTGAATTCAAAATTTTAATCTGCCTTCAGTTTCCATTTTATGGGTAAATTCATTCCATTCATATTCTAAGCTATCTTTGCTTTATTTCTACCTGCTATCTTGACCTCTTGTTCCTTAACCTACCTAACCATTCAAGAATTCCTTCTTTCTCCTCTATTGTCCGCTTTTGCCTTTGCTTTCTTTCTTTCTGAATTCAGAAGACTTTTATACTCCTCTTGATATATGTTCTTCCCTCTTTAATCCATTCCCAATTGAAGTAAGTTTTTAGCACTACCTGCCTTGTCCACTTGTAGCTTCGTCTGCATAATTTTTTCCTTTTTTGTTCATTTGTATGAGATCATTGTCCCTTTTTTCTGTAAGAGATTGCTTATTTTCACCTGGTCATTGTGGAATATTATCACGTATCGCAGCTGAACTACAACTTTATGCTAAAAGAAGCAAAAAATATTTGTAATAGGATAGGATGAGTTAAATTTACTTATACTAGCAACACTCTTCTTATGCATATAAAATAGTACAATTATGATTTTTCTCATCCCTTAGCTGCTAGTACCACATCTACCTTCCTTCCTCCAAATACATTTGCTGTGTCTACCAATTATAAATGATTATATGTACACATATTATTTTGTTACAGAATATAAACTCCTTGAGGGTAAGAATTTTTTGATGTTTTTCTTTGTTTCCTCTAGTGCCTACTGTAGTAAATTGTGAATAAATGCTTATTGATTGACAGGGAAAACAATTCAAAAATACTTTTAGGATAATTAGTTTTAAGGGGGAAATTAGGACCTATGAAAGGAAACTGAGAGTAGTTATCATGTTTCTTGTAGATAATGAGCAAGGTTCAGATTGACCAAAATGTCAAAGGGTAAAGCTATATAACTTAGTGTCATACAGTTAGTGAGTTAAACAATATTTATTAAGTGCCTACTGTACAAAAAAGAGATAATCTCTATTCTCAAGGAATTTATATTTTAATAGGGAAAACATCACATAAGAGGAAGTTGAAGGGGAAATACATGGAGAAGATGCTTGGAATGCGAATGATGGAGAAATCCAGGTGAATACAGTCTAGTGGGAAATTAAGATGAACCCCTCTCCCCTCAGCCTTGAAGAACTCTCCTTAAATGGAAGCTATGAAAGGAGTCTTAACTCTTCAATGAGAGAGAGAGAGAGAGAGAGAGAGAGAGAGAGAGACCTCAGAGATTGACAATACTTCCAAGATATTAGTTTCAGGGCTGAAATAATCTTCTAGAATGAAGATGTTGCTAGGGGATGATGGAGAAGTTTTTAAGAACAGGAAATGAAGAGATAGTTGGCCTGCACACTCTTCTTAAATGAAGGTTCTAAAATTTAAGAAAAAGGAGGAGACTGAGAGGTCATAAAGCTCAATCTCTTCATTTTAGACATGGAACTAGGCTCAGCAAGGAAATGTCTTGCTGAGGTCCCATTTCTAATGATAGAAGTAGGACTTAAATTGAGTTCTAGCAGGACAGATCTATCTCACTGTGATACAGAACCACTCCAATAAATATAGCCACTAGACAAAGAAACATCAGCTTAGGTGGAATTTAGAAATACACTGCAATTTTAAATTTTCATATTGAAAATAGCAATCACATCAAAAGCAAAAATAGATTTATTCACAGAGATGCTAATTACAATAAATACAAGCTGTTCACTAAGCTATGAAATGTCTTTAAAAGTCTTGCAACCTAAAGGGAAAATCATATAAGGTCTAGTCACTATAAGATTTTATACTAAATTTTAACATTAATCTCTCCCTCCCCTTCCTCTGTTTCTCTGTATATGTATCTTTCTTGGTGTGTCTATGTATATGTCTATGTATCTATCTCTCTATATTTTTTCTGAAGTTTGCATGAATAAACTAGCTATTAAGATTCAAAGTGGAGTATGATTTCATATCCAGAAGAGTCATTAGAGAACTTAAAGAATATAATTGTAGACACAATAAAAATCTTTATTGTAGTTTATATAAGTGGACTACTTTCCTGCACTGTTCTGGCATAGAGTTCCTAGACTGTTCATTCAATTCAAATCAATGGGTGTTTGTTATTTGTCTTCACTAGACCAGGCAGTTTGGTAGATGTTTGGGACACTCTGCTGCTAGTAAGTTTATATTTTTCTTTTGAAGAAAAATATCTTGATTTATCTAGATAAATAAATAGAAGGAGAGTTATGGAGAAAGTTTTTGTGGCAGGAAAAGCTGCATGTAGGAGGTAGAAGCTTGAGTAAATCTTAAGGGGAGCTAGAGTTGCCAAGAAGTGAATTCAGAGAGTGTGTATGTGTTAGGATTCTTAAAAAGTGCTAAATCAGTTATCTAATTTAGCATGGTACTTAACAGTTCTCTAGTTCACTAATGTACTTAGTACTTATTAGAGTTCCACAAGATTCATACCTTTAAGAGAGCATATATAAGTTAGGAGCCTCAACCAGGATTCAGTCCAGGACATTCAGAAGTCAGAAAGGACAGAAGCTCACTCTTGGAGGTGGAGACAGATTCATTCTATTTTCCACCCCTGTGCTGGCTGGAGACATTTAGAGGGAGCTAGAGGCAGAAGCTGGAAGAGATAAGGACTAGCAGCAAGAGCTCTCGGAACCAAGGAGGGAGATAGGCCTCTAAGAAAGCTAACTGGGCTATTTTTGAAGGAGACAATAAAGGATTTGGACTTTAACTTCTGACTGCATTCAGGGTAATTACTTTGACCTGAAATGAAGGCTGCTCCCAGAAGCCCCCCAAGAAATCTGCTCCCAGAGAACATTATATTTTAGAGAAGAACATTACATGTATGTATATGCATATATGTGAATATTTATGTTTGTATATATGTACACACATGCATGTGTATATACACATATATTACACAATACATGTATATATGTATACACAGATTGTGTATTCATGCCTGTGTTTGTGTTTGTAACCAGAATCGAGCTATTGCTCCATCTTTTCTCAGAGTTCTTGGTGTACCTATGAGGCATTAGGGATTTTAAAAACTATTAGTTTGAGTACTTATCCAGTAAGTTTTCCAGTCTCTTCATCAGTGACCACTGCCCCAATACCTTTTACTTATTGATGTTTTCTTTATATCCTTGATTAAAATTATTTAGCTTTTACAAAAGGATATTTATTGAAAAAATATTGCCTCTAAGCCCTGGGTACAGAATTCTCATCATCATCTCTATCACCTCAGGTCTCAGGGAGAGTGGGCTTAAACTAAAAATGACTGCTGCAAATATTGTTTTGCCCCTTGAAGCATAAAGTTATAGTCCAGCAGCCAATTGAGGGAGATATCATGGACTTCTGGAACAAGTCAAAGGATATATGCACCTGCCCTGCCCTGATGTATGGGGCAGGGAAGGCCTCATCATCTGTCCTACTTTTGGTGACCCCATTTGGGGTTTTCTTGGCAAAGATACTGCAGTGGTTTGCCATTTCCTTTTCTAGCTAATAAGAGCTAGAGTTTTGAGCAGAAGAAGACAAATGTTCCTTATTCCACACTTGGTACTGCACCATCCAGATGCCCCTGCCTACTTCAAGAGTAAATATAAACTAATTTTGTCAGTTGAAGTTCATCACAATCTGGACTCGATCTGCCTTTCTAATCTTATCACATACCATTCATTTTTTATTGTTCCTCATACATGCTATTTCATTTTTTTGGTCTCTGTCCCTTTGTAAGAGTAGTCCCCCATACCTAGAATTTATGACCTTGTCATTTCTCTTTTTCAGAATTCCTAGCTTTCCTGTAAGCCTCCGTTCAAACACAGTTTTCTGTGTGAAGTGTTTTCCAATTCTTTATAAACTAGTTCCTCCAATTTTCTCCCCAAAACTTCATATCTATTTTATATTTTCCAATTTATGTACAAATTGTTTCCCTTAAAGGCTATACAATCTAGTTGGGGAATAAATATGGAAACATATGTTACAAGCAGATGAATTGGAGACAATCTCAAGGGAAGACACTAATACTAAGACAGAAAGACTATAGAATATAAGATTTTAGCTGAAATCTGAAGGTTTCCAGGGAATCAAGGAGATGGAGGGGAAGAGGGAAAGCATCATGGAGGACAGCCAGTGAAAATGATATGAACCAGAAGATCCTGTGTTTTGTCCAAATAAAACATCAAGGAGGCCAGATTCTCAGACTCTAAACTCACCATAAATTGTAGGGTACACTAGGTTTGTCATTCCAGTAAGTTTATTAGCTTCCAAGTGCCTTTGTTTTTTCCCATTATCCAATGATCACAAATGTTTGTGTTCACTGAGAGCCATACCACAGAGATCTATTTCTCATTTCTCCAACAGAGCTTTGTGCAGATAGAATAAAGGACGTAGTAGCTGACAAAGAATATCAAATTAAAGGCACTCATACATGTAAAATATGTATGGTGTGTTTTCACAAACAGCCAGTATTTGTTTAGAAATGTAACAACTAGATGAATGCAGAAGGAGAGGAACTGAACCATAAACTCACTGACAAATCAAGAAATACTAGTGTGTCTCACATCAATGCATGTTACCCAAAATAAGCCTTTCCCATTCTTCAGGCATAATAATATGTTAATAACAACAAGAACAATTACACAAGGGGAATACAAAATGCTCTGTCAATGACTCATCATTCAGCAGAGAGAAACAGGAATATTTACCAAGACTGAATTGTGGACATTTCTTTGCATATCTAATGCTAGATTTCCCCATTCATTCCTCCCCTTAGAAATTCATATTTTTAGTCATGCTAATAGGATGACATGATCAAATTGGTTATTTCTCATTTTTCATGTGGTGTTTGTTAGCTTGGATATATTTTGTATTATCAAAATTCCAAGGTATTTTTAAACTCCATTTCCTATCCAGTCTGTGGTTCAGTGGATGATGGAAAGGCTGGAGGGATGGAGAATATGTTCTATGCAGGCAAGGGAGGTTCCCTCTCTTGTCATTTTCATCTCTAGCAGCTAAAACACTATATTACTGACAATACTCATTGTACTATGGATTGTGTAATTCTCAAAAGGAGAGATTGATCCTGGATAAAATTAGCTAAATTATGAAGTTGGTAAGGGTTTGAGAGTTTTGGCTTCTTTCTTTTTGGTGTTTTCTCAATTTTTCAGCATCACCTTGCCTCCTGATTTCACTGCTACTTTTAAACTCTTATCTTGTGTTCACCTTGCCTCCTGATTTCACTGCTACTTTTAAGCTCTTATCTTGTGTTCTCTTTTGATAAAGTCTATTGTGAAGTTTAAGTATAATCTCTAGGAGAAGGATAAGCATTTATATAGTGCCTACTACATTCCAGGTACTGTCCTAAACTTTTTATAAATATTTTCTCATTTGATCCTTACAACAATGCTGAGAAGTAAGTACTTTTATGATTGCTAGTTGATCATGTATCCCTGAATAATATAGTTGAGGAAACTGAGGGAAACAGAGGTTAAATAATTCATCCATAATTAGTAAGTAGTTGAGGCTGGATTCGAACTCTGTTCTTCCCGACTCCAGGACCAGCACTCTATCCACTGCTCACCTAGCTGCTACTAATTTAGGTGATAAATGACTTAAGGTGTGAAGGAATTTTCATTTTCTTTTCTTTTTTTTTTCTTATGGAGAGACTTGGAATGCCAAAAAAGCTCTAAAACTTAAAGGAACAAATTTAATGATGGGGTTTAAGATACTCTGGCAGACTGTGTAAAGAAACTTTGTGGAATGATACCACAGTGTATCCTTCAAAATCTATTATGTAAGTCACTTTGGCTTTCTGTGGAAGCTGGGTTATCCATAAATGTGGCTTATTTAGAACCAGGAAAGCAAAGAGCTTCTCCTGGTGACTGCAGATCATCATGTAACTTGTCACTGGTTTTGTTTCCTATAGCACCACTTTAATACTATCAATTCTTTGCTCAGAAAAATTTCTTTTTTTATTATAGCTTTTTATTTACAAGATATATGCATGGGTAATTTTTCAGCTTGACAATTGCAAAAGCTTTTGTTCCAATTTTCCCCTTCTTCCCCCCCTCCCCCAGATGGCAGGTAGACCAATACATATTAAATATGTTAAAGTATATGTTAAATAAAATATATATATATATATATATATATATATATATATATATATATATATACATATACATATAGTTATTTTGCTGCACAAAAAGAATCGGACTTTGAAATAATGTGCAATTAGCCTGTGAAGGAAATAAAAAATGCAGGTGGACAAAAATAGAGGGATTGGAAATTTGTGTAGTGGTTCATACTCATTTCCCTGAGTTCTTTCGCTGGGTGTAACTGGTTCTGTTCATTATTGTTCTATTGGAGCTAATTTGTTTCATCTCATTGTTGAAGATGGCCACGTCCATCAGAATTGACCATTATATAATGTTGTTGTTGAAGTATATAATGATCTCCTGGTCCTGCTCATTTGACTCAACATCAGTTCATGTAAGTCTTTCCAGGCCTTTCTGAAATCACCCTGTTGGTCATTTCTTACTGAACAGTAATATTCCATAATATTCATATACCACAATTTATTCAGCCATTCTCCAATTGATGGGCATTCATTTAATTTCCAGTTTCTAGCCACCACAAAAGGTCTGCCACAAACATTCTTGCACATACAGGTCCCTTTCATTTCTTTAAGATCTCTTTGGGATATAAGCCCAGTAGTAACACAGCTGGGTCAAAGGGTATGCACAGTTTGATAACTTTTTGAGCATATTTCCAAATCGCTCTCCAGAATGGCTGGATGTGTTCACAACTCCACCAACAATGTATCAGTGTCCCAGTTTTCCCACATCCCCTCCAACATTCCGAATTATCTTTCCCTGTCATTCTAGCCAATCTGACAGGTGTGTAGTGGTATCTCAGAGTTGTCTTAATTTGCATTTTTCTGATTAATAATGACTTGGAGCATGTGATGTTCTCTTCTTTTCTAAAATATGATGGTTCTCTGGGAGCAGGTTTCTCAGAGAGATTTCTGGAGGCAGCCTTAGTTTCAGTTCAAAGTAATAATCATCTCAATTGCAGCCAGGGATTAAAGTACAGTCTTTTATTGTCTCTTCCAAATTTTCCTAGTAAGCTTTCCTTGGTTCCGAGAGCTCTTGCAGCTTGTCTGCCAGCTTCAGCCTCCAGCTTTCTCTGAATCTTGGTTCTACTCTTCAACTGACTGACTTCTGACTTTCAATCTCTTCAACCGACTCTCCCACTGACTCCTGGCTCTCAATATCTCCAATTGAACTTCTCATTTCTCAATTTTTTCAAGTCTCTTCCTCTTCCTGGAGGCTTCTAGCTTATATAAGCTCTCTAAAGGTATGAACTTTAAAGTGTGACCTCTAATGTGTAAACTCTCTTAAAGGTGTGAGCTCTAATGTGTTTCTTCTCCCAAAGATGTGAACTCCAAAGGTGTGAACCAATTACATACGCATTGTGTCTATCAACTCTAGGGACTTAACACTTTGTAAGGATTCTAACAGGAGCATCTTTTCATATGGCTAGAAATGGTTTCAATTTCTTTGCTGCTCAGAAAAATTTCAATGGAATTTATCATTTTATCTCAACCTACCAACTAATCAGCTACCCAAGTGGTACAATAGAAAGAGTGCTGAACTGTAGTAAGCTAGATCTGAGTTCAAATTCAGCCTCAAACACTAAATTAGCTTTATGATTCCGTCAAGTCACTTAACCTTTGCCCTTCCTCTCCTTACCTGTAAAATGGGAGTAATAATAGTACCTGCCTCCTAAGTTTGTGGTGAAGATATATGTAAAACTCTTTGTAAAGTGTAAGTGCTGTGCTGGTTTTGAAGTATGTACTCTGTACCAGAAAGGCATTGTGACATATTGTGCAGAGAGCTGATTTTGAAACTAACAAGGATGATTTTCAAGTCTTTCCTTTGAGGAATACTGGCTGTGAGATAGTGGCCAAGTAAATTAACCTCTTGAGATTCTAAGAGATTATCTAGATTTCAGGTGGCCAAGAAGTTGCCGATCTTTATTAGGAGAGTTCGTTTTCTCATCAGTGGTTCTTTATATTAATGAAATCACATTTCTAGTTCCTAACCCTTAATAAGTGCTGCACATTGTGCTAATTAGGAATGGGAGAGGGTAACAGATAAAACAATATGAATCAATTCTTGCCCTCAAGGCATCTCAAAAGGTCCTATAGCACAGATAAGAAGATACACAAGAGAGGCAATCCTGTTTCAGTGCTTCCCTATCTGGCCACACATTTTTGGCTTTCTACATGGTGGGGAGGTGGGAGAGAATTTATCCCCCATTAATGCTCTGTAGATCAAAGAGCTCAAAAAGCCAAAGAGCAGACCTTATCCTTTCAGACCATTAAGAAAAAGAGTCTGACAGATGGGGAAGTCCTTTTGATATAAAGTTATAGTTCAGCAACCAATTGAGAGAGGTATCATGGGCTACACAAGTCAAAGGATATACCTGCTCTGATGTGTGGGGCAGGGAAGATCTCACCATGTGTCCTGCTTTTTGTGACCTCATTTGGGGTTTTCTTGGCAGAGTTGCTGGAATGGTTTGCTATTTCCTTCTCCAGCTCATTCTACAGATGAAGAAACTGAGGCAAACAGGGTTAAGTGATTTGTTCAGGGTCACACAGCTTATAAAAGTGTATGAGCAACAGTTCTGAGTAGAGGAAGACCAGTCTTCCTGACTTCAAGCCTGGCACTCTATCCATTGTACCACCTAGCTTCTTCTTACTTTTGAAATAAATTTAAACTCATTTTGTCAGTTGAAGTTCATCACAATCTGGACTCAATCTGAGTTTCTAGTCTTATGACATACTAAGCTTCTTCATGAAATGTGCAGCCCAATCAATTTAGTTTCTTACTATTCCTCATACATGATATTTAATTTTTTTGATTCTGTACATTTGTAAAAACAGTCCTCTCTATCTGGAATTTATGACCTCATTTCTGTCAAAATTTCTAGTTTTCTTCCAGGCTCAATTCAAACATAATCTTTTATGTGAAGTCTTTTCTAATTCTTTATACACTAGTTCCTCCACTCCCCTACCCTTCACTTTATATTTATTTTATATTTCCCAATTTATGTGTAAAGTGTTTCCTCAATAAAATGTAAGCTCTTTCAGAACTAGCACTATCAAATTTTGTTTTTGTATTCTCTTACCCTATTATAGTTCTTGGTCCAGTAAATATTTAATAATTATGAATTGATTCACTGATTTAAATGGGTTTGAGTAAATGGTCTCTAAGGTTACTTCCAGCTCTGAATAGAATATCCTATATGCTTCTGTATACTGTTATATGTTCTATTGTTTTGAACTATGAACTAGATCTTATATCATTAAACCTTTAATAAGCTTATTTTTTTTTCTTGAACCCTCTTGTATATTCTTTGAGAGGACTATGTGTTATACTTCTTGGAGGCCCCAATAATGTTCCACTACTGCCTATATAGCAGGTGTTCAATAAAATCATCTAATGATTTGATCTGATATGCAATCATTTTGACTTCATGCAAAGTAATTGTTCTTGAAAGTTTCTTTTTGATCTTATTTTTAGCAAGTTTTAACTTGATATACCTTGACATAGACTGTGGAGACCTTGAATGCCTGATTATTAGAGATTTTTTAGATAATGGGACAACTTTTCTTCCTGTTTCATGAAGTTTCATCAATTATTTGGTCTGTGAGATAGCTTATTCCTAACAACAGTCCCTTGATGAGTTCATGGCAATTCCAAGGCAGCAGTCTTATGAGACAAAGAGGCAATAAAGAAAGTACACAGAGATGAGGAATCCTGATACAGCACTCTACCAAATAATGTGACAGTCTGTTATAGAAAAAATCATTTGGAGGCAACTTTAATTAAAATTGACCCTGGAAGATTTTTACTTGCATTGTAAATGTCTACTTCACTTAATCTTATTATTAGACAAATTAGGAGGCAATCTCTAAGTAAGATAATTTCTTTTTTTAATCAGGATTTTAATTAAAATTAAGTATATGCACATAGTTCAAAATATCTTTGTAAGCTTTCTGATTCAATGTGGATGAAATTTTCATTTTTGTGCCATATAGCAGCTAGAGATAATAAAAAGGATTTCTACATAATTTTAACCTTCTTTATAAAAAACCTTACCCCAAGCTCCTGCCTCAAGCAAACTGTGTCTACACAAATCAAAGAAGAATGAGATTGATGGACAGATAGAATATAATTTTAGTCATTTCCATTCTGGAAAACAGGGAATTTGAAACTACCAATCTGTAATTCTGTATAAAAATTACCAGTCTCTAAGTCTATATGTTTTATGAACTATGGTGAATCAAAAAAACAAAAAAACAAAATTGTTTGGCTAAATTGATGGTCTGCCCAGTTCACTTGCACCCCTTACTAAACCTCCTTTATATCTTCTCTATTTCTGTTTCTGTCTTTGTGTCCCTTTCTCTCTGTGTGTCTGTCTCTATCTCCTTTCTCTGTCTGTCTCTCTGTCTCTCAGTTTCTCTCTTTCTCCCCATGCCTCAGGAAAGCCAGCCAGTTACCAAGTCTTAGTGATACTTTTATCACAACATACAAAATAGCAATTCTGTTTTCTATTGTTATCAACTTAACTAAAGTCCATAATTCTCAAAGCTTAGGCTATTGCAAAAGGGCTCCCTTTGGTCTCTCCCCCTCCAGTTCATCCTGCACACATTTGTCAGATTAAATCTTTTAAAATCACAAGTCCTATCATATCCACTTCCCAGTTAACTATCTTTAATAACTCTTTATCACTTAATAAATAAAAGTTCAAACTCCTCATCTTGGCACTGAGATTCTTTTGCCATTTCTGATCTAATTCTAGTCCATATTTTTATAAAATAGTTCTGGTTATTTATGTCTATAGGTCATTTTTTTTCATCTATTTTATTTTTTTCATTCAATTTCAAGTATTTGGAATATTTTTACATTTTGATCTATCCATGTCCTACATACTTTTTGAAGACCTAATTAGATACTACCTCCTGTGTGAATACTTTTTTGGTAATTCTGATATATTCCAACTTAATATAACAAATATTTATTAAGCCAGATATGATCACTGCTTCTTTTATGTCTTATCTCTTGTTTAAAGGGAAAATTACTTGATTTTGAGTTGGTTAGAAGACTTTTCTATTTTTTCTATCATTTAGGAATAAGTGTTTTCTAAATAGGTGACTTAAGTCAGTAGTGATCATAGGAAAATGAAAGATGGCCCATATGAAATGTATGTTATTGAAGTCAAATTTATTGGGATGAAATTTTAAAGTAAAATGGCAGGCTCATAGTCCCCTGGAAAGATCCAGGAATGCAGCTAAAGAAATGAGCCTGGGGAGAAAATTCTGGGAAGGTGGCAGAACAAGTCAGAAAATTCTAAGTTTTCCAGATTTACTCCCACCAACAAGAGCAGCATAGGGTAAAATTAGAGCAGTAAAAGTAAACAAGAGTTGGGGCAAAACAGTAGTTCTGGGGCAACTGTAGAAAATGCAAAGAAAAATCTTAGGATGGAGGTTTGGTCCCTGTGGATGTGAACACCTTCAAGCCACTTCCACTAAAACAGCTCACAGCAAGCCTTAGGGGTAGCTGGATTGGGAGGTAGCCTCTGCTGATAAGAGATGCTAGGCTTAACTGTGCTACTGAGATGCAGCCCTGGGTTAGACAAAACCATTTCCTGCTTGTAGTACAGAAGCAGTGGAGCCTGGACTCTGCTGGCTATGAGCACTTACTTGAGGTGTGAGAGGAAATATTGATACAGAAGAATTAGAAGGGGGGTGGGGATGGTTGTTCTCGAACCCTGCTTTCATTGGGAATGGTTTAAAGAGGAAAAATACCTAAATATCTAGAAAGATATAAAAATCTTCTAAATTCAGAAAGAAATAAGAGAGTAAGGAGATAGGGTGAGGGGAGGATAAAGGAGGGGTTTTTAGAGGGAACCCTACCCACACCAGCTGTGACTTAAAGAGAAAACAACATATACATTTAGAAGGGAATAAAAATCTTCTAAAGTTATAAAGAAATAAGTGAGGAAATAGGGTAAGGGAGAATGGAGATTAAGGGAGAATGGTATAAAGAGGTAAGCAACATATACATTTAGAAGGGAATAAAAATCTTCTAAATTTAGATAGGAACAAACAGGCAAGAATTTATTATATATATATATATATATATATAAAAACAGGACTAGAAACCATGACCCTAGACAAAGTTAAAGTTAACATAAATTTACTTAAGATAAAACTAGGAAAATTACTGTATGTGTCAGGCATATTAATCAATATTGTTTTAGGCTATACAATATAATTAGACAATATAAGATATGAATATTGCTGTGGTGTAGAAAATAATGAATGGATGGATTTAGAAAAATATGGAAAGACTTGCACTTATTAAGGAAGATGACATTCATCTTCAGAAAAACAGAGCACATCCAAGTGTAGTAAGGTTTCATATAGATGCATATGAATATATATATATGTCTGATCATAGATATCTATGTATATATATATATGTGTGTGTGTATGTATACTATATATATATATATACGTATGTGTATATATATATCTATATATATACATACGTATATATATATATGTGTATGTATGAATGTGTCTGTCTATCTACCTGTTTAATTGCTTTCTGGGAGAAGAATGGGAGGAAGGGGAAAAATAAAGTAAAAAGTGCACAGCAGAAAACAAAAGAAAATCTACAAGGAAGCAAAGAAAAGATGGTCAGCTTAGAACCAGAAGGTGTAATATTTATTATATAGATTTTCTTGAAATAGAAATTTATTGCTTTATATTTTGAATCCTCTGTTATTTTTTGCTGTGCACATGGTAACATTTTTTTTTTCTCATTTTGTATTTAAGTTTAAAATAAATTAAAAAAGGAAACATGAAGAAAAAAGAAATGGTTCTGTTAGTACTTCCAATTGGAAGAATGTTACCATTGGACTTATAGATTTGAATTTAGAGACCTACATTTTATCTTTGAGCCTGTTGCTGATCTCTTAGGTCTATGAAGAAAGTAGTAGCTCAATAACAGAGGCATCTGATATTCTCTTACACATAGGAGAAGCCGCATCTTCCCACATGGATTATAGTATTCCTAACATTTTTTTCCTATTAAAATTTATAGCATGTCCAAAACATAGTCACTAAGACATGCGGAAGAAAAGGGTACTTCTCTCTTTTTTAATTTATTAAAGCTTTTTAATTTTCAAAACATATGCATGGATAATTTTTCAATATTAATAGAACAGGCTATTTCTCCTTGGGCATAGCTATATTCAGTGGGGAATGACTTGTCCAAAAGCCAGCTAAGGAGAAATGAACATAAAGGTTAATATAATACTGGTGAAATAGGATCCTGAGATCTTGCATATGGTAAGAACTCCACCTTGAACTCCATCTCTCTCCTTTCTTTACTTCTTTGGTGTTATGGGTTTTTGGTATTTTTGCCTTCTACCATAGAGTAGATCTCTTTCCACAGGGACTTGCATCCTAAGAACTTAGGTCTCTTTTCAAGCTCTCTTCCTTCTGTATAATGCCATGTTTGTCCTTGGTGGTACTTTCAGCTTTGATTATAATTAAGGATCACTAGTAGGCAGATTGCAATTATAGTGTGCGATTTTAACCAGTCCAGCAGCAAGTCTTCTAAACTACATATTGTATCTTGTTTACCTGAATAGTTGGAGTGGCTCTTTTTACCTCAAAATTGTTATATTTCCTATATGCTTTTGTTTCACATGCTTGAAGTGCTCCATTTACAATTCATTTTTTTGAATCTGTGAGATGTTTTGATCAGATGAATATTGAACTGGCAACAATTAAAACAATTAAAACTTTATGAAATTCAGTCATTTAAAATATTTATTGCACAATCTTCTTAGAATTGAAGAAGAATAGAATGTTTACACAGTAAATGAATATGAATATGCATATCATTTCCTGGTTAACAAAAATCCAACCATTACCAACAATACTTTAAATTGGTTTCTTCATGCAAATATCTTACTCTGTCAGTAGGTAGAGGAATATGATAATCCTGTTCTTAGGCTCTGATCATAGTGTTCATTTCACACAATCTATAAATCCTTACCATGTCAGCCTGAAAAGTGTGAACATTAAACCACTGGAAATGACATGGAGATGCTTTATTGCCATGCTAAGGCATTTTGATTCCATTTCAGTACTTTAAACCTCTGTTGTAAGGAGAATTAAATAATTGAGGGAAGTTAACTCATGTGGGGAAAAAAAGCAGATTATTTTTTCTAGTTTTGGTGAAGATACTTGAAAAAAAACACTCAAAAGGACATTTTGTCAAAGATTAAAAAATAGCTTTAAGCAATAATTACTTTAATAAAGCCACAGTATATGACTACCCTGTCCTGGGGAACTAATGGAAATGCTGTTTGAATTCAATTTCAGTGTTCTCTAAAAGTTCTTTCCTCTTAGCATTCTCACTAGCAGAGATATAACAAGATAAGAGACAAAGAGTATAGCTACTAGAGTATACTTCTGGAGAGATGGTAGGGGCCAAATCTGCACTATCGATCTTTTTTGTCTCTTTCATTTTTTTTCACTGTGATTTAATTTCTTTCATCTTCCACTTTTTCGGGAACAGAAAGTGACCATATGGTGATATCATTTGTGACATCATTATTTCATGTTTTATATTCATGTTTTCATTATCATCATTTTCTTTTTGAATCTGGGTCTCCCAATTTTGTCTTAACTGCACTTATGGAGAAATTCCATTTTTAATTAGACTAGTTTACATTTTTTAAGCCTGATTCTCTCCCTTCTCCCCTTCAATATGGTTATTATATGTTATGGGCCAGAACTCTGAACTTGAAACAAAGGATTCTTACAGGGTGCTAAGTCAGCGGAATTGATAGACAATGGTTATCTAATTTAGCATGGTTCAGCATGATTGATTTAATTCTACAACAAATAATGGTTTCCTAGTGAAATAATGATTGGTTTATACTTAGTGTAGAACATATAAGCTAGGAGTCTCAGCCAGGATTCAATTCCAGAAGAGTCAGAATTCAAAGAAGGCAGGTGGGAGCTCAAGTTCTTGGAACCAAGGAGAGAGATAGGCCTCTAAGAAAGCTAATCAGGGAGCAGGAAAGGAGACAAGACTTTGAAAGAGACAATAAAAGATTTGGACTTTGACACCTGGCCGTACTTGTGGTGATTAATGAACTGAAATGAAAGCTGCTCCAAGAGACCCAAAGAAACCGAACCAAAGAGAACACTACAACTATATGCACACTAAAATTCTCTAGGAGTTTTTGTTTGTTTGTTTATTTTTAGCGGAAGGTAATTTCCTCAGTAACTTTATCCCAAAAGGTGACTGAAATTTTCTAGTGGATCCTTGTTATTGTCAGGGCAAAACATTCATCTATCAGGATAAGAAGAAAAGTTGGTTCCATTAGAGAGGTAGCGTAGAATGTGAGCTCTTTAGCGATTTAAGTACTTAAGGCACAGATGACAATATCTGTAGAAATTGTAAGACTTTGTTTTCACGAAAGACACATTGTTTAATTGAACTATTTAAATGCAAAAAGAACAAGATGAGCATTTCTACTAGACTAATAATCTAGTGATTCTAGATTTCTCATAGCACATTTTTGCCAGTATTTCTACAGAAATTAACAATATACATATCAGTATATCAATTCTTATATAGAATTCTATGATATGATAATTCCACAAATTAAATGAATAGAACTCCTAGAAAAAATTGATAGCACCTTTACATTTAAAGAAAAATTGCCAAATTTCTCTAGGATCTCACAGTTTAATCAGCAACAAATATTTCGTATGTAACATGGGAGTTTTTAAAAAGGAATATTTACTTGAAAAAGCATAAGCAAAAATATACAAATTTATTTCCTTCAACAGTTGGAAGGCATAATGTCCTGTCCCTTTATACCTTAGTTCTTGGGGCAATGAAGAGAATTAGATACATAACTTATTTCCCATAGAGCATAGCCTAATTTCCAAATCTAAAACCTACCTTGGAATGTCTGGCTGTATCACCTTACTTGTGATTCTGGCCCCAAATATTCCATGGACCTGGTTTTGGGGGATCACCTCTGATACCTGAAACTGAGAACAAACAATACAAAATAGAAACAGACAGCCCAGGTCCATTTCTCAGAAACAGAGCAAATTTGAGGGTAAGGGGAAAAGAAGAATCATAATCAATTCATGGCATTGAGTCTGGGATGCTGAATGCAGCAGAAAGAAGTCATTCAAAATGTAAAAAAATGACACAATCAAAAAAGCAAATAGTTCAGCTTTACCAATTTTAAAGATGAAGGCAATTAACCAAAGGAGAATGCTTCCACCCATGTGGTGGAGGACATAGCAAGCAACATATAAGGCAAACTGGGCATGCTCAAAAGCAGCCTGGATTACACACATGCATATATATGTATTTATACATATGTGTATATGTATAGATATCTATATCTATCTATCATCTAAAGTTTTTGATAGACAAGTATACTCAGTGCTTAGCAATTTACTTTAAGCCTACATCCTTATCCTCTAAATTTGAATTTTTGATCTTTCCCTGATATTTATACCCAAAAGTGAGGGTTCACCTTTCAAATCTCTCAGTACTTTGAACCTCCATTACACAATTACAGTGTCAATTCAATTCAGTATTGTTTTTATTTTAAATACGTATAATATGCAAGGTATAGAGGAATTAAATCCAATGCATTGTATTAATTAATCCCCCACTGCATTCAAGGCACCTGGTACTATGAGGTGGCAAGGAGGATACAAGGATAAAATGGTTTAAATATAAAGAAGGTACGTAGCCACAATATTATGAGAAATTTGGGAGACAAATGCCAGGATATATGGTGGAATAAAGAAGAGAAAAATAGGATGAGAAATTGTTAGTGGCACAAAGAGTGTGTGTTGTTGTTGCTACTGTTTTGGATAGGAAAAATATGTGCATATTTTCAGGAACACAAAAAATAACCAGTAGAGATAGAGATTAAAGATGTATGAATGAGAAGATGATAGTGGGAACATGATAATATTGGAGGTAGAAAGAATGTAATACCAATGATAAAAAAAATTTATTATTAAACACCTAATATGAAAAAAGCAAGGTCATTGAATCTTAGGATCAAAAATATTTGTGCTGGAAGGGACTCAGATAATCTTATCTAATACCTTATTTTGAAGATGAGGAGACAGACTCAGAAAATGATTTGACCAACTGACATATATGTAGCAGAACCTGAATTTGTATCCAGATTTCCTGAGCACATATATAGAATTCTTTTTATTATATCATGTTGTCTTTTTGAGAAGAATAAAAATCTAGTTGGATGCTATGATGTCAGTACAGATCACTATATATGAATGAAGAGTTCAGGTGCAAATTAGGGTTAGCTTTGGCAAGGAGGAAAATCAGCTCATCCTCCGAAGAAAGGAGAAGGACAAACTGGCTAAGAACTCAGGGTTTTAAAGGGATAAAAAAAGAAAGCTCAGGAGTTTCACATCAGATGGCCTACATTTTAAGAAACCCTATGTTGAGTGTGAAGCAATAGAGTATGAATATGGAAATATGATTCACAGTCCTCTTATCAGAGTACTAAAGTTATTTGTCTATGTGATAGTTAAGAAAAGTCACAGAATTTCATAATTGAAATTTATCTCACTAGCTTTTTACTCTAATTTACCTGAATGGGAGTCCCTTTCATAAAACTTCAGACCTTCAGTGAGGGGGAAGTTAAAGGGAAATTTATGCTTTCTGATGCACCTTGTTCCACTTTTTGATAATTCTTCTTGTTATGAAGTTTAGACTAAACTTTCTTTTTAGGCTAAGTTTGTCTCTTTTCAATCTCCTCTATGGAGTTTCCTAAAACCTGAACTAGCTCTGGCAATGTATGTATCAACCTCATCATCTATGTATATACATCCTTGGTAAATATATCACCAAGGTAAGTGAACTTATCCACTGTATTCCAAATTTCTCCATTTGTTGTAACTGATAGTTCTATGAATGCATAATATAGTGCTGGTTGGTGGAGAACCCATGTTTTTTTGGTGTTAATTATCAAGCCAAAGTTAGCAACAGCTGAGGATTGAGCCATATTTTGTTGCATCTCAGCATCAGACTACATTAAGGCACAATCATCTGTGAATAAAAAAAATCATGAATCAACTCTCCTTCCACTTTAGTCTTGACTTGTAGCTTTTTTAGTTTAAATAATTTCCTATTGGCAGACTCTGATGTTGATTCTATATTCATCTTCATTGAAGGAGTCTGACAATTTTACTAAAAACGCTAAAAACCCTTGGAGCAAACACACAACCTTGCTTCATTTGGAGAGTGGGAAAGTGTCAGATGTAGAGGGCCAGAACTCTGGAGAAGTGTACTTGATCAGATGATGGCTCTCTAGTATATATATATATATATATATATATATATATATATATATATACACTTAATACTTAGCATGGTGATATAATGGTTCTCTAGTTCACATATAATCAGTATGCTGTAATGATGTAATTACAATAAGGTATATAAGGGCTAAGAAAGACTGGAAGAGAGACATTCTATCTTTGACCATCCTCATGGTGGCTCTCCTGCCTTCATCACTTCTCTACTAAGACCCAAGGACTCGGACTGATCCCAAGATCCTCCAGAAATATCCTCTGAACATTATAGTCAGACAATACAGAATAACTTTTTGTGGCAACCTGATTTTGTCATGTTCTTCCACAAGACCTTATGACTGACAGAATCAAAGGTCAGATTAATGAACATTTTGTATAAAACTTTGTTCTATTCCTGTCATTCCTCCTGGAGCTGTTGGGTAGCAAATAGCTTATCAACTATTCTTCATATTCTTCATGTCTTCATTTCTGGAGCCACATTGAATCTTGGGTAGATGGCATCTTTCAGGTAAAATATCAATAAAATAAGGAAGATTCTGCAAACCTCTTACCAGAAATGCTTTAAAGAGATATTCTTCCCTCAGCCTCTATTATTGTCAAGAAAAATCTATTTCCTTTACCTTTGTGGAGATATACAATGGAGGTACCTGTGAACTTCTGGGGATAACCTTCTCTTGTCATATGAGCTTAAAATTCTTTTGTGAGCTTTTGTATGAAAACTGACCCCCCCACCACCATTTTGTAAATTTCAGTTGGGAGAGAATTAATGCTTTGTTATATGAGAGGATTCTCTTGGAATTAAAACATTTTTCTTTACTTGGAAATTCTACTAGAGAGTGATTGCATTCAATTTGAGGTATATGGTCAGTAACTTCAATATTGATCGACAATGGCCTGTGGAGAACACTGTGAAAGTGTTCTGCTCACCTCTCCAAGATCATGTCTTATCACTAATTAATATGGCTCCATCAGCATTGAGTCATTGAAAGACACAGATCTTTGGCCCATAAATACTGTTCAGGCCATCATAAAAGTGCTTTGGATTGTTAGTATCAGCATAAAACTGAATTTCATCTTCCTCCTTACTTACTTCTTACTTACTGTATCTCTCTAAGCTTTTCTTGTGTTTTACTTTTGATGGAGTTAAATGCTACCTTCTCAGCAATGGATGAATTATTCTACTGGTAAGTCTTGTGGAGTTCTTGTTTTTTATTTATCAACTTTTGAATTTCTTCATCATTTTCATCCAACCATTGTTAATTATTGTAAGTGTTCTAACCCAAATGAATAAATGCATTGCTATACACTATATCTCTGAAAGCTTGTCATTCCTGTTTTTTTTTTTTAACCAGCATTACTGCTGGTAACTGTGTGTTGCTCAGCTTTTCCTCCAAGTTTAGCAACAAACTGTTCTTGCTCAGCCAAGTGCTCTAATCTGTTAACATTATGTCTTCTGATAGTTGTCTTGCCTTGGGCCACTGCTTTTCTTGGATGAGAATATTTAGCCTGGAGAGGATAAATCTGTGATCAGTTCAACATTCTGCTACACATTGCCTTTGTTATTCACATTCTATATGTTTCTTCTTCTTACAATTAAATAGTGGATTAAATGCCAATTTTTTTTTTGTGAGAGTGCATTCATGAAATTTTATTGCAATTAAGTAAATGGAAGACAATATTGGTGATGAGAAGATTATGAAATGCATAAATTTTCAATAGTAAATGACCATCACTGTTGCCATTTCCAATTCTAGTTCTCTCAAGGACTTCCTGCCATGTCTAGTATATCTGTATCTACACTTGCATTAAAATCTCCCAAAATTATAAGCTTGTCCTCTTTTGTCACATTGATCATGAGGGCTCCAAGTCTTTATAAAAATTTTTTAACATTATCAGGGTATATCATCTTTGGAGCATATGCAGTGATGATAATGGCTTGATACTTTTCTTCAAGTGTCAATTTCCTTTTCATGAGCCTTTTGTACAGCTTTTAACAGGCCTACATGCTTGTTGACTAGATTAGTTTTGATTTCAAAACCTGTGCTAACTTCATGGTGCTCTCTTTAACTGTGAGCACCACAGAAAAAATGTTTTGATCCAAGTTTGGTAAGCTGGCCTTCATTTGCCAACCTTGTAGAGCTGCTATTTGGATTCAATATCTATTGAACAAGAATTGCTTGTATTTCAAGACTACTGGATTTCATGTTGACCATAAATATGTGCACATTGCATGTACTGATGATGAACAGAATTATATTTGTATAATTTTGTACATGTCTGTGTATGTATTTTGATCTCAGGATGGGATCCCTTCCTGCCATGGTAAGCAGATCAGGGTTGGGCAAAGAAGACAATTTTAGAGCACATTTTCTGGCCCCTTCCTCACATGAGGAGGTGACCAATGTGGTCTTTAAAAAAGGGTTTCAGACAACTCTTTGTTTGATAGGAAAGAACTGGAAAATGAATAAATGTTCATCAATTAGTATTGGCTAAATGTAACATATGGTATATGAAAGTAATGGAATATTATTGTTCTATAAAAATGATGAATAGGATGATTTTAGAAAGGCCTGGGAAGATTTACAAGAACTGAGGCTGAGTGAAACAAGAAAAAATTAGGAAAATATTGTATCCAGAAACATAAACTTGGTTCTTTTTTGAGGTTCAGTGATCCAAGGCAATCCCAATAAACTTTGGATGGAAAATGCCATCCTCATCCAGAGAGAGAGAGAGAGAACTATGGAGACTGAATATAAATCAACTCATTATGTTTAATTTCTTCTTTTTTTTCTTGTGTTTTTCCCTTTTGTTCTGATTTTTCTCTCTTAATGGAAATATGTAAAAAACAAATACTCATGTATAACCCCCCAAAATTGAATCACTTGTAACTGTGGAGAAAAGATGAAAATGAAAGACTGCTCAGACACCTAGGGTTGCTGAATCCTGCTGCTGCTTCTAATAAGAAGATGACCCTCTATTCTGGGCTGCTTTTGTGCAAGGTTATGACTACAGATCTTAGTGTAACTGCACCTGCTACTTTGTCACTTGCCTATTGCCACAGGATTTTGAAATAGATAAAAGTGGTAAAATCAGTGATGTCTTTTGATTCATGCATAACTTGGATTTAAGTAATGCAGAGTTGCCCAAAGTAATGGCTTCACAGTCTCTTTTAGAGTCATCAAAGCCCAGTGGCAAAACAAAGTCAAGACAACCGGTGATGGCTTGAAATGCAGTGGATGATGGTGAATTTGATGTCTAATAAAATTCTAAGCCCTCCACAATACCTGCTGCAACTGCCTTCATGGCTGTTGGAACAAATTGTTCTCATCCACAGTGCCTTGGGTAACTCTGAAAGGTTTGAGACCCCTTGCTTACCCTCATCATGCTGAAACAGTTTCATCAGGGTGTGCCTGTTATATATGCTACAACTTCTTGAAGCCACAGGTGAGAGTTGGATGGATCAGGAGTCATCAAAAGCAGAAAGCAGTTATGAAAATGGCTTGGCATCCCTCATACTAGTCTTCCCTGAACACACACTATGTCCTACTATTGGCTATCATAAAGATTCTGAGGGCCAAGGATATTAAGTAATTTGTTCATGGTATTCCAGTAAGAAGCCAGGTTTTCCTTTTTTCCCCTGATTTTTCATTAAAATTTTTATTTTCAAAAAATATTCATAGATATTTTTCAACATTCACTCTTGCAAAACCTTGTATTCCAATTTTTCCCTCCTTTCCTCCTACTCCCTCCCTTAGATAGCAAGTAACATAATGTATGTAAACATGTGTAATTCTATATATATTCCCACAGTTATCATGATACAAGAAAAATCAGATTAAAAGGGGAAAAAATGAGAAAGAAAACAAAATGCAAGGAAACAACAAATAAAAAGGAAAATACTATGTTGTGATTCATACTCAGCTCCCACAGTCTTCTCTTTGGGTGCAGATGGCTCTCTTCATCATAAGACCGTTGGAACTGGCCTGAATCACCTTGCTGTTGAAAAGAGCCACATCCATCAGAATAGATCATTATATAATCTTGTTGTTGCTGTCTACAATGTTCTCCTGGTTCTACTTATTTCACTCAGCATAAGTTCATATAAATCTGTCCAGGTTTCTCTGCAATCATCCTGCTCATTGTTTCTTACACAACAATAATATTCCATGACATGCATATATCATAACTTATTCAGCCATTCTCCAACTGATGGGTATCCATTCAGTTTCCAGTCTCTTACCACTACAAAAAGGGATGCCACAAATATTTTTGCACATGTGGGTCCTCTTCCCTCCTTTAAGATCTTTTTGGGATATATGCCCAGTAGAAACAATGATGGACCAAAAGGTATGCACAGTATTATTGAGAGCTCCATCATTGTAAAATAATTGATCAACAAGATATATTAAATCCCTACCAGGTTCCAGGAATCATGCTAGTCATTAGAAATATCAAAAGACAAAAATGAAAATGTTCTATGCCCTTTGGGCATTGTTCCAAATTGCTCTCCAGAATGGTTGAATCAGTTCACAACTCCACAACTCCATCAACAAGGTATTAGTATCCTAGTTTTCCCATATCCTCTCCAATATTCATCATTATATTTTCCTATCATTTTAGCCAATCCAAGAGGTATGTAGTGGTACCACAGATTTGTCTTAATTTGAATTTCTCTGATCAATAGTGAATTAGAACATTTTTTATATGACTAGAAATGGTTTTAATTTCTTAATCTGAAAATTGTTCATATCCTTTGATCATTGATCAATTGGAAAATGGCTTGAATTCTTATAAATTTGAGTAAATTCTCTATATATTTTAGAAATGAGACCTTTATCAGAACCCTTGGATGTAAATTTTTTTTCTCTAGTTTATTGCTTTCATTCTAATCTTGTCTATTGATTTTATTTGAACAAAAATTTTCAAATTAAGTTGAATAAGTATAATCAACATTATCCATTTTGCTTTTCATAATGTACTCTAGTTCTTCTTCCACCACAAATTCCTACTTTCTCCTCTGTCCTTCTAATTTGCTTATAGTATTACTCTTTATTCTAAATCATGAACTCATTTTGACCTTATTTTGGTATAGGGTATTAGGTGTGAGTCAATGCCTAGTTTTCCAGATCTTCCTTAAGGCAATTAATAGCTCATCCAGGAAAAAGGAAAGATTCCTATAGTTCGGTTTCACAGAGAAATGTTTCTTGGCATTGTAGCTTGTGTGTACTTTTCCCCTTAGGATCATACTTATTTGTTGACTCTTAATTAAAGTAACAAAAATAAATATTCAATTGACACTGGATGAACTGAAAGAAAAAAAGTAGTGCTTTGAATGTGGTTTCATTTAGAGAAACTAGAAATAATGTGATTTGCTAGGGACAGTTCTTTTAAATAACCTGCTAAAAGATACTTCCTTCAAAGCTCCTACATGAGACCTTTCTTGATCTTTTTAATTTTTAGTTCCTAACTCATAGCTTCACCTAAAATTACTGAGTGTTTATATAATTTGTATGTATTTATGTATGCACTTATTAAGAATATAAGCTTCCTAATGGCATGATTCCTGGAACCTGGTAGGGATTTAATATATCTTGTTGATCAATTATTTTACAATGATGGAACTCTCAATAAAGAAGTAAACATAAGCCATTTCATGTCCTAGATCTCTCCAATACCTTAGCCTATCCTTCTCTTAAGACAATTCAATGGGTCACCATTATTATTATAATGTATTATATTATATTATTGTCACAATGAAAGTCATATGCAAAACTTGCAGGATACTATACTTATGTTCAACTTTTTTAGGAGTACTATCCACATGCCAGTAGATGGCAGTGCATCTACATAATTCTCTCCTTTCTCCATCAAAGGAGAAAATGAGTGAGGAAGGTAAGACTGAATAGCAATGTAATAAATAGCTTTGAAGTAGCCCCTTGCTAATTTCATTGTTTTAGATAAATGAATATTTGAAAGCTAAATTTTAAGAAAAATAGAAAATTAGAATTTTGACCCAACTAATGGGAAATGGGATACTCTGAACAATCTACTTGCCCATTACTTCTAGCCAGTAGTTTGCTTGTGACTGAACAATGCTAGGTTTCTTCCTGTGGATTATCTCATCCAGAACCACATGGTAAGGGTGGGTGGTTTTCTAAGGAAATGTCAGCAGTATCACAAGAGATTGCTGCCAGGCTGCCTCATTCAGGTGCAAAGGACTTTATTCTTTTAAGGTATTTGGTGCCCCACTTGTTCCCTACCCTGTGCCACAGAGAGTGCTTAAAGAAAGCTTCAAACTATTTTTAGCCCTTAAAGGTCTTAAATTTGCTTAGCTACTTGGGATGCTGATGATGCCTGGACAATTCTGAACATGGGCACAGTAGCATAATACTGAAAATCATCCCAATAGGAGCTCATTATACATTTCCACAGAGATTCCCAATATGTGCAACATGCTGATGCATTCAAATTGCATCTTCAATACAGTCATTGCACAGGGAGCAGAGAGGCCAGAAAACTCATTTCCTATTGAAAGTATCTTTATTTGTGACCTGAATCATGGAGTCTAGGTATGAGTTGTCTATTCAGCACTGATCCTCCTCGTAAAGCCCCCTGGAAATAAATTGTAAGCCTTAGGGAATCATTCAGAATTTCAAATGCCAGACACTGGATTGGATTTAATTTTTCTGTGTCCTATAATTTAGATCATTTTGCCTTAAAAGCACAGCAACCTTATACGTGGTCTAATCTATAACCATTGTTAACTCAAGAATATATATCATAGTAGAAATAAACGAAAGGTTAAGTATGGAAACATAGATTTCTTTTGTCTTTGGTACCTCTGAAAATAGCATATAGCATAATTGTTTTGCTAACTGAATGATATAATCAGCTCTGTATTTCCCTTTTGATATTTATAGAAGGGTAATGGATCGACCCAAATATGGAATTGTTGGTGGAATGAAAACTGATGTAGAAAAAAAAATCAGAGAAAGTTCCAAATAGCAAAATAGTTCAATTCTTTGAATATATATTAGGGAAGTTCTGATATCCCAAACAGAATCAATTGCCAGGAGCATAAGGATCATAGAGATCTTTTAGCTTAATGTTCCTTATGTCACATGTGAGAAAATTGAGACCCACAGTGGTGAAGTGACTTGCACAAAATCTGAAAGATAAATGAGATGGGATTAAAATCCAAGTTCTTAGAGGCTAAATTCAATTCTTGTGCCAAAACACCCCATTCTACACTGCCATTCCCAATAAAGTACTGATTGTAAAGTGACTAAACTTTGTTAAGCATTATTACGAAGATGGGCATTTATAATGTGTAGACCTGTTAATTGCTGTTGCTCTTTGTCTTTTGTTATCAAAGAGTACCAATGTCACAAGAATAATATCTTGGCTTGCTCTTGATTTGGATTTGAGGGAGGCAGAGCTGCACCAAATCCTCAACCTCACTCCCATAGAGCCATCAGAATCCAGTAGAAAGACAAAGGTCAGGACAACTAGCAGTGCCCAGGTCGCAATAAGTGAGCTCGGCTTTTCTAAGTCAGATCTCAGTTTGACTTTATTTTCTGGCTATATCCCAAGTTCCTTGATGACAAAAGTTTTTAAATTTTCTTTGTATTACCTGTGCTTAGCATAGTGTCTGCTATATAACAAGTACTTAATAATTATTGAACTTATAGGATCATAAATATAAAGCCAAAAAAGAACTCAAAGACCAATTAGTCTAATGCCCTCATTTTACCAATGAGATAGAGAGATAGAATGAACATTTGTTAAATACTTCTTTTCTATTAGGACTCTATTCTTAGCTCAGGGAATACAAGTAAAGGCAAGCCAGACAGTTCCTCCCCTCAAGGGCAATAGAAGTGACTGCTGAGCCACTGTCAGCGCTAATGGGCAAAGAGAACTCATAAAAGAAACCCAGCAAGTGGGGAAGGGATAATTGGCAAGGACAAGAAGTGTGAGTGGAGAGAGTCAAGTAAATGAAGCATGACTAGGTCCCTTTCTGAAAGTCAGTTAGTCAATGAACATTAATCAAATGCAGATACAATGCTGAGTAAGCACTAGGACTGGATGACTAATCCAGTTACCAATTAGAACAGACAAGAAAGATTTGGAGTCTGAAAACCTTGGTTCAGAAAATATTGTGCATAGCAACAACAAGATTATGTGATCAACTCTAATGGACTTGGTTCTTTTCAAAGATGAGCTGATTCAGGCCAATTCTAATAGATTTGTGATGGAGAGAGCCATATGCATCTGGAGATAGGACTATGGGTACTGAATGTGGATTAAAAGAAAATATTTTCACCTTTTGTTGTTGTTTTCTTGCTTGTGTTTTTCTTTCTCATTTTTTCCCCCTTGGTCTGATTTTTCTTGGGCAGAATGATAAATCTGAAAATATGTTTAGAAAAATTGCACATGTTTAGACTTTATTGAATTACTTGCTGTCTAAGGGAAAGAGAGGGAGGAGGGAGGGGGAAATTGAAATGCAGGATTTTGCAGGGGTGAATGTTGAGAACGATCTTTGCATGTATTTTGAAAAACAAAAATCTATTAATATTAAAAAAAGAAAAGTGGTTCAATCAGTAACTCATATCTGTGTAAAATTGATTAAGTGACTGGTCTCTCTGACTCTTGTCTTCTTACCCTCTAAAATGAATGGGGTTGTAAAGAAGGACTTCTGAGGTCCCTTCCAGCTCTAAATATCTAAATACCTTAGTGGTAGAGGCAGCATTTGAATCCATGTTCTCTATTTCCAGACTTTATTGCACCATGGCACCTACACTCATGATGAATCAGGTATTTCATGGTCTAATATAAGGAACTGACATGTAATTGTCTAATAGAATCAGCAAATGGTTATGCAAAAGGTTGAGGTCTAAAAAAGAAGAAGAAACATGATAAAATCATCAAATGTTCATTATGGTGCCATCTAGGTTAATACAGAGTTTAAAGAGCCTGTGTCTTGTCACAACAACACAGATGGAGACTTTGATTAGGAAATGCTCTGGCTATAGCATGCTAGTGGTAGAAAGGACCTAGAAAAAAAAAATCATACTATACTATTATTTTAGACAGAAAGGAAGAAAGAATCAGAGTGGTTAAGTGACTTGTTTAAGGTCACACAGCTAGTTTGTGACCAAGATAAAATTAGAATTCAGATGGAAAGAAATTCTAGTAAGGAGGAAAAAGGATTTTGTCTGGAAAGACTTACTCTCTGTAAGTATACAGAGAATGTGATAATAAATACAGATTTTAAAAAAATGAACAAAATATGGAAACAAGACCAGTAACAGAAAATGAATATAAGACAATGCTATGGTTTTATCAGATAGTATCAAGAATAATAAAGCTTAAAATGAGTTGAGGCTAGAGAGGAAAGCTAAGAACAACAAAAGATTTCTGTTTCTTTATTTTTAATGAAAATAGTGGAAGAAAAAGAGGATCAAAGAAAGCTGAGATTCTGCTTGGGAATGGGATAGAGATAACTGACAATGTGATAGAGCTCTTCAGTTTATTTGTTAATGTTTTATCTCCTAAAGAGAATAACTTTTTTCAGTGGAAAGAACAGAACAAAAATATGGCAGAGGGAGTGGAATAATAAAAGATCATCTTGCTCCTCCTAGTGAAATCAAGTCACTAGATGAAATATATCTTCAAATCCTGAAAGAACCAGTAGATGTGATGGCTGAGCCATTCTCAATGCTCTTTTATAATTGTAGAAAATCAGGAAGTATCATAAAATTGGAGAAGAGTAACTGTTGTAATGATTTTCAAAAAGAAAGAAAAAAACAGACTATGCATTGTATATGGAAGTGAGATTGACTGTTATAGAAGAAATTTTTAAAGAGTTGGTTGGTAAGTTCCCAAAAGGAGAAGCAAAGATTACAAAGAACTTTCATACCTTCATCTAGGCAGCTATGTGGCACGGTGGATAGAGTGCTGAACCTGAAATCCCAAAGACCTGCATTTAAATATGGAATTCTGTTTTTAACTGCAACCCTAATCAAGTCACATAACCCTCTGTCTCAGTTTTTTCATATGAGAAAAGGAAAATAATAACACTTAATCTTCCAGGCTTGCTGTGAGGATCAAACGAGATAATATTTATTAAGTGTGTTAGAAGTCTTAAAGTGATAGTGTTATTGTTATGATTAAGAATAAATCATACCAGAATAACTTCATTCTCCCACCTCTCTGTGCTCCCCCCCCCTTTTTTACAGGATTACTAAAACAGAAGATGAAGGGAATGTCATGAACATAGTTGTCTTTAAATCTCTGAAAGACTTATAGTGGAGGAAGGATAAAGATGTACAGTACATGGGAGGACCTGAGAATAATGATAGAAAGCACAAGGAAAATTAAAGCTCAATGCCAAAAAAATCTTTTGTAGCAATGAGAGTCTTTTCAGAATGAATGTTCTTTCTTTAGAATTGATAAGTTCTCCATCCTCAGGAACCTTTAAGCAATGATTGGATTATTGCTTTGAAGTGGGGGAAATTTTCTTGTGTTGGCTGGATTCCATGATCTATGAAATACTTCCAAAAGCTCAAATCTCTGTGATTTTTGTCTTTCAACTATCAGATGGAAACAGTCCATTTAAACATAACTCTAACTTAAGTTGGAAAAACCAGATGGAGATTTCAAGAAGACTTTTCTTCATCTGCATTTGGGATGGAGTAGGGTTTGTATTCCCAGAATACTTCAAAGGATCAAGAATCTCTTATTTGGATCTTTTGGTATGAACACATCTTCCTTTTATGAATAAGAGTCTCTTTATGACTTAGTTATTTTTTTTAGAGTTGTAGTGGTGAAAACACACATCACCCTGTGGATAACCTGTTAATTGAAACTCTGAATTTGACTTGGCTGGTTCTTCAGTACTAGGACTTATTCTCCAATAGCATATCCTATAAGAACTCAGGATCATTTCTACTACTCCAATAAAGTTGAGGAGATACTCTCCTTCTCACAAAAGCTATTTTGTTGATATTGATGATCCCTGTGTTATAAATGGGAGAAAATACTTTCCTTTTCATTTAGAAAATAAAAATAGAATGATTGCAGACTAAAAGTAGAATCCTAGATTTGATTTTTATTTAATTTATTAATTCTTACAATTAATTAATTAATTTCATTTGATTCCAAACCAATTAGTAAACAGTGGATAATATTACTTTATGACTTCTTGCATGTTCTTTTGACTTTCATTCTTGAATTGATGGCTCATTCATTTTCTATCATTTTGTGGATAAAAACTTTTTTTTTCCAAATGGAACAAACACTGAACTGATTTTCATGATCTTAATTATAGCACAATAAGATTTATTCCATTTTAGAAATTAAGTGAACAAAAATGAAAAACAGAGAAGAAATATGTTTCAAGTTTTAAGAACTTAAATATATTCAACAAAATAAACATTAAATTTGGAAGCAGTTTTATAAGCATTATCATCTCGCTCCCTGGAATCTCATTCAAAATTATGATGAAAAGAGAGGGTATAGTTTGTAAGTGATAAAATGAAATAGAGTCCACAAAAATAAATCATTAATTTATCACTCCAAAAATAATGATTTTATAAAATTATGGGAGAAAATGTTAATATATTAACTGTAAAGAAAATCATTAACAGTTTTATACATATATAGCACAATGTGCAAAGTACTTTGGAGGCTTCACTCTCAACGAACTTTAAAGCTACTTAGAAAGATAAGCTAAATAAATATACAATAAAATATTAAGATCCTGGATTATTTTAAATTTACTGTCAGTTTAATCTTTCACTCTTCAAGTTATACCTACCTCTTCTTTATTCTTATTCTATCATCTTTTAATCACTGACTTCTCCATGATCTCATTCTTTATTTTAAGCATTTTCTCCAAAATATTTTTACGTCTTCTAATCTTTATTTTATACTTGTTATTTACTCTGAATTTTTTATTTTGAATTTACTTTTTTGTGTGTATATATGTGTATATATGTTGCTATTTGTTATTTTCTACACATACACATTATGGAGGAACGTCTGTCTATGCATGCACAAATGAATAGAAAAGAGTGAAGGAGTGTGAGGAAGCTCAAAGTATAGAAAGTGTTAAATAGAAGTTAGTTACTGTAAGAATTGATTCTATAGACTGAGAAAGTGAAGGTTAGAGGTCATTGTTTTTGGACACAAGAAGATGACTGGCTATAATTATATTGGTGATTTCAATGCCTTAGTGGGAATGTAAGCCTGATTATATAGATTCAAAGAATGAATTTGAGAAGAGGAATCAGAAACAAATGCTGTTGGACTAGAAAATGTGAGAGAGAAGCAGAAGAAGGGCAATTATTTCCCAGATGCAAAAGGAGAAAATAATTCATTTTTCCTAAAAATATTATTTGTTCTAAGAACAGCTGCATCAATCTGAAATACATTTTCTAGTACTTTATTTTAAGCTTGCTATTGAGATCAGATTTCTGTCACAGTTAAATCAGTTACTCTTTGGTACATAAAACATTTCTTGCTATTATAAATTCTCTTTATCCAAAATGACATGGAAATATAATCTTCTGAAATTGGCAATATTCTGGTTAACTGAAATATCACAGACAGTCTCTTTATATCTATATCTATTTTATTTTGGGGAAGTGGGGTTTTAATTAGTTTAGGGTTTGGTTTAGTTTAATCTAGGTTTTCAGTGGCATAGGGAACAACATGAAGGAAATCCCTTTATCAATACAGAATGTCACCTACTTTTTTTTTTTTAATGAAAGCTTTTTATTTTCAAAACATATGCATAGATCATTTTCAACATCCATCCCTGCAAAATCCTGTGTTCTAAGTTGTTTCTCTCTCCCTTCCCCATACCCCCTCCCCTAGATGGTAAGTAACTCAATAAATGTTAAACAAGTGCAATTCCTCCAACTCTATTTCCACAATTATCAGGCTGCCCAAGAAAAATCAGATCAAAAAGGGAAAAAATGGACTTCTGGGGATGGTGCTAAGATGGCGGATAAAATCAGGAAGCTGCTTGAGCTCTTCCAGTTTCCCTCAAAAACCACATGAAACAAGTCTCTGAACAGAGTATGAGGAAAGGAAACCCTTCTGCAGCTCCAGAGAGACCAGGAAATCTTCAGGAAAGGTCAATCTCACTGGGGAGAAAAGGGTGTTCAGCCCAGGTCAGACAGACTCTGGGAAAGGTGCAGAGAGGGACTTAACTATAAAAAATCAGCATCTCAGACCCTCAGTGCTGGCTCAGCAGCACAGAAGGGGGCAGCTTCCGTCCCAGCTCAGAGGCAAACTCTGGGAAACCAGGCTGTTTCCTGAGAAGAGCAGGAAAAGGTAAACCTGCAATCACTAAGTGGGGTGAGTGCTCAGAGCCAAGCCTCAGAGCTTCACAGGAGGCTTGGAACAGCACCTCCTTTACCCCAGGAGCAGAGCTTCACCACAAAAAAAAAGAGGAAATACCAAAAGAAAAGAAAATGAGCAAGAAACAGAAAAGAACCTTCACCACAGAAATCTAGTATGGTTACAGGGAAGATCCAAATACCAAATCAGAAGAGGAGAGAATGTGCATAGAAAAATCTCAAAGAGTGAGATAAATTGGTCTCGAGCCCAAAGAGGCTTCTTGGAAATGCTCATAAAATACTTTAAAAGGCAAATAAGAGAGGTAGAATTAAAAATGAGAAAGCAAATGAGAGGTGTGCACGAGAGAGTCAACAGCTTAGAAAAGGAAGGAAAAAAATTGTCTGAAGAAAACAACTCCTTAAAAAGTAGAATTAACAAAATGGGAAAAGAGGAACACTGAAGAAAATCTCACATTAAAAACTAGAACAGGGCAAATGGAAGCTAATGACTTTGTGAGACAGCAAGAATCAGTCAAACAAACTAAAAAGAATGAAAAAATGGAAGAAAATGTGAAATATCTCATTGGCAAAATAGCCAACCAGGAAAATAGAATCCAGAAGAGACCATTTAAAAATTATTGGCCTACCTGAAGGCCACGACCAAAAAAAGAGGTTGGATAACATTCTACAAGAGCTCAATAAGGAAAAACTGACCCAATATTCTAGAAACAGAGGGGGGACTAATCATGAAAAGAGTTCATCGTTCACCTCAGGAAAGATACCAGAAGGAAAACCCCAAGGAACATTACTGTGAAACTCCAAAACTACAATCTGAAGGGAAAACTACTGAGCTGCCAGGGAAAAACAATTCAAATATCAAGGAGCAACAGTTAGGATTACCCCAGATTTGGCAGCTTCTACAATAAAAGATTAGACAGTATGTGATACCATATTCCAGAAGGCAGAGGACTGGGGTTACAAGCAAGAATTAACTACTCATCAAGACTCAGCATCATCTTTCAGGGGAGGAGATGGAGCTTCATTCAAGTAAGAGACTGAATCATTTCTATTGAACAAACTAGAACTAAACAGAAAATTTAATCTATAAACACAGGATACAAAAGAACCATAGAAAGGTAAACAGGAGAAAAATATATTCATAACTTTAGCAAAGTTGTAGGACATAAAATAAACCCACACAAATCCTTAGTATACCTATAAACTACTAACAAGTCCATCAGCAAGAGAAATTTCATTTAAAATTACTATAGACAAAATGAAATACTTCGGGGTCTACCTGCTAAGAGAAACCCAAGAACTATATATATTAATTATAAAACACTTTTGACACAGATAAAGTCAGATCTATACAATGGGAAAAAGATCAATGTTTATGGCTACATTGAACTAATAAAATAAAAATGACAATTTTGCCCAAATTGGTTTACTAAATCAGTGTCATACCAAACTGCCAAAATATTATTTTATAAAACTAGAAAAAATAATAACAAAATTCATCTGGAAGAACAAAAAGTCGAGAATATCAAGGGAATCAATGAAAAAAAAACCCCACAAAGGATGGTGACTTAGCAGTACCAAACCTGAAACTATATTATAATGCAGCAATCACCAAAATAATTTAGTCCTGGCTAAGAAATATAGTGGTGGATCATGATTGACAATAATCAAGATCTATAGCAATCTAGTATTTGATAAGCCCCCAAACTTCAGCTTCTGGAATAAGAACTTACCATTTGATAAAAATTGCTAGAAAATAATGTGTCATAAACTTGTAATAGAACTATATCTCATACTCCATTATAAAATAAGGTCACAATGGATACATGGTTTGGACATAAAGGATGATACCAGAAACAAATTAGGAGAAGAAGGGATAGTTTACCTATCAGCAATTTGGAGAAGGGAGGCATTTATGACAAAAGAGGAACATTATGAAAGGCAAAATACACAACTTTGATTACATTAAACTAAAAAGTTTTTGCTCAAACAAAACCAACAGAAACAATATTTAAAGGGAAGTACAATGCTGGGAAAAAATCTTTGAAGCCAGTATTTTTGGTAAAGGTTTCATTTCTAAGATATGTAAGAAACTGTATCAAATTTATAAGAATACAAGCCATTCCCCAATTGATAAATGGTCAAAGGATATGAACAGATAATTTTCAAATGATAAAATTAAAGCCACTTATAGTTATATGAAAAAATGTTCTAAATCACTATTGACTAAAGGAATTCAAATTACAACAACTCTTGAGGTGTCACCTCGCACCTCTCAGATTGGCTAAGATGACAGGAAAAGATAATGATAAATATTGGAAGGGATGAGGGAAAACTTGGACAGCAATAAATTGTTGGTGGAGTTGCGAAATGATCCAACTGTTCTGAAGAACCCAAAGGGCTATCAAACAGTGTATCACCTTTGATTCAGCAGTGCCATTATTGAGTTTGTATCCCAAGGAAATCATAAAGGAGGGAAAAGAATTCACATGTATAAAAATGTTTGTAGCAGCTCTTTTGTAATAGTAAAGAATTGGAAAATAAGTGAATGCCCATCAATTGGGATTGGCTAAAAAAAGTGGTACATGAAGGCAATGGAAGATTATTGTTCTATAAAAAATGATAAGCAAGATAATTATAAAAAGGCCTGAAAAGATTTATATGAATAATGCTGAGCAAAACAAGTAGAATCAGAAATATATTGTACCCAATAACAGCAAGAATGTGTAATGATCAACTATGAAAGGCTTGATTCTTCTCAGCAGTTCAGTGATTCAAAGCAATCTCAATGGACTTTGGACAGAAAATGTCATCTGCATTCAGAAAAAGAACTGTGGAGATTAAATGTAAATCAGCACATGCTATGTTCACTTTTTTCTTTTTTTTTATTTCTTCCATAGTTTTTCTCTTTTGCTCTGATTTTTCTCTCCCAATATGATTTATAAAGCAGTGTGTCTTACAAACAGATACACTTACACAATAAAAAATAAAATATTAAAAAGAAAAAAATAATACAAATGAGAAATAAAACAAAAAAGCTAGCAAACTACAACCAACATTTCAAAATACTATATTGTAATCCACACTCAGTCCCCACAATCCTCTCTCTAGATGCAGATGGCTCTCTTCATCATAACTCCAATGGCACTAACTTGAATCACTTTCCTGTTGAAAAGAGCCATGTCTATCAGTATTAATCACTGTGTAATCTTGCTGTTGCTGTGTACAATATGCTTCTGATTCTGAATCCAATTCTCCCTGTGCAACAAGAAAACTGTTTGGATCTGCACACATACATTGTATCTAGGATATACTAGGACATATTCAACATATATAGGACTGCTTGCCATCTGGGGAGGGGGGGAGGGTGGGAGGGAAAAATAGGAAAAGAAGTGAGTGCAAGGGATAATGTTGTAAAAAAAATTACTCTGGCATGGGTTCTGTCAATAAAAAGTTATTATAATAATAAAAAAAGAGAAGAAAAAAAAACAATATGCTTTTGATTCTACTCGCTTCACTTAGCATCAATTCATATAAGTCTCTCCAGGCCTCTCTGAAATCACCCTGCTGATCAGTTCTTATAAAACGATAATATTCTGTAACATTCATATACCATTACTTATTCGGCCATTCTCTAAGTGATGGGCATCCACTCAATTTCCAGTTTCTTGCCACTACAAAAAGAGCTGCCACAAACATTTTTGCATATATGATCTTTGCCTTTAAGATCTCTTTGGGATATAGGCCCAGTAGAAATACTGCTGGATCAAAAGATATGCATAGTTTGATAAATCTTTGGGCATAGTTCTAAATTGCTCTCCAGACTGGTTGAATCAGTTCGCAACTCCAGCAACAATGTATTAGTGTTCCAATTTTCCCACATCCTCTTCAATATTTATCAATATCTTTTAGCCAATCATTTAACCAATCAGAGTTGTTAATTTTCATTTCTCTGATCAATAGTGATTTACAGCATTTTTTTTTTTTTTTTTACTTTTTTTTTTTCCTGAGGCAATTGGAGTTAAGTGACTTGCCCAGGCTCACACAGCTAGATTTGAAGGCTGAATTTGAACTCGGGTCCTCCTGACTTCAGGGCTGGTGCTGTATCCACTGTGCCATCTAGCTGCCTCCAAGCATTTTATTTTAGATGACTAGAAATGGTTTTAATTTTTTTATCTGAAAACTGTCTGCTCATATCCTTAAACCATTTATCAGTTGGAGAATGGCTTGTATTCTTACAAATTTGAATCAATTCTCTATATGTTTTAGAAATCCACAACTTTGGATGTAAAATGTTTTCCCCAGTTTACTGCTTTTCTTCTAACATTATTTGCATTGGTTTTGTTTGTGCAAAATCTTTTTAACTTAACATCAAATTATCCATTTTGAATTTCATAATGTACTTTAGTTCTTTGGCCTCTAACCCTTCCTTCTCCATAGACTAAGTAGATTATCTTTTGTTCTAATTTGCTTATAGTATCCCTCTTTATATCTAAATCATGAACCCATGTTGGCTTTATCTTGGTATAGGATGTTAGATGTGGGTCAGTGTCTACTTTCTGCCATACAAATTTCCAATTTTCCCAGTGAGTTTTGTCAAATAGTGAATTCTTATCCCAGAAGCATATCCCAAAAGCTAAAAGTCTTTTTAGTTTATCAAATACTAGATTACTAAAGTCGTACTATTATGTCACCTACTTTTCAAATTAGTCTTAGAAAGTTTCTTGGCTCATTGAGAGGTTAAGTGGTTTGCCCAAAGTGACTCAAACAATATATATCAGTGGTGGATCTTGTATTCTGGTCTTACTGATTTTATGGTTGGCTCTCTACCCATTATGGCATGTTTCCTAGTACATCTTTTATTATATTATAATTATTTGAAAACTGGTGTACATGGACTACAGATTTTCAAAGAACTAGAAAAAATAGTGTATACCAAATTCAAAGCTACCTGAAAAGAATGAGATATTTCTTTTTAATATTAAACATTTTCCATAGTAATATTCAATCATCATTATGAGAACCAATTTTTATTGAATAGAATACAAGACTAGAAAGTTAGGAAGATGGACTAAATGAGTTATAATGATCTTCTGATATGCCTAGGAAACTAGATTTCTTTTCAAAACAAATACCACTATTTGCCATATGTCTCTTTTTTTCAAAGGTGATATAGGTTGTACAAAAAAATTTAAATGATAATTATTTAAGCTTATCTATTGTCAGAAGTTGGATAAGTAGTTTATACACATCAACTTCAGGAGGCTTTTGATTCACATTTAGAATTGTATAAATTTAGGGCTGTAAAGAACTTTGAAAATCTCATATTAAGCCCTTTATTTTATAAATGAAAAAATGCAAGTCTTGGAATAGTTTAGTTACTTGTCCAGATCACAAAGCAGGTTCATGACTAACCTATGATTATAGTACAAATTTCCTGAATCTTTCAAATACTCTTGTTATTCATCTGTTTAAGCTCACTTGTGCTGAGAAAACAAGATGGAAGCTTAATTATAAAAATAAATCTGATCTGTATAGCTAGCTATAAAAGTCACTGAGTCACTTAGGTGCTTAGCGAAGAAGATTCATTCTAGTCAACTAGGAAAAAATCTAAATGTTCTTTGTACACAAGAGGTACAATAACTCTTTGTTGAATCACTGTTGTATGAATGAATTTAATTCATTAATATACCCTTCTGGGGGATACTCTTTCACCTTTTTGACAACTATAATGTCCATGACTTAGAGATATGGAAGAGCGGTAGAATACTGGAATTAAAAAGATGGACCTTTAGGATATTTGAGGTCATTAGAAGAACGTGGCAATTTTTGAGAGGTAATCTAATCTGATTTCTTTCTCCTACTTAATTCTGAGTCCAAAAATGCTTCAATGCACATGAGCAGACTGCAACTTGGAATTACAAGAGAACCAAGGTAACATGTCATAAAAAAAAAGTATAATTGAAAAAAGAATATGAGCTGGTTAAATAATGAGAAAAAGAGATAGCTGATGTGTTTACATGGTTGTGTGCTTCCATTGTATCTTTACAATATCAGGAGAAATCTAGGAAGGCCGCTGGCATATTTGGTTGACATCCAATTTATAGCAGAACTTATAGTAAGAAATGAACAAGCATAGGAATGACTAAATTCTACCCACATCAATGAGATCACAGAACCATTGTAGTAACTGAATATTATGTCTTTCTAAGCAAGAGAAAGAAGATGCATAAATCTGTAACATATATAGTACACTTGCATTATACAAATATATTGTTTGATTTCAGTTTTAATTGAAAATATAAGTTTTTAAGGGCTGTACTGAGACTTCTTAATTAAGCATTTTTACTACCATGTTATTTTACAACAACTTTTAAGACATTGTAATTTTTTTTGATTAGTAATTAGTATTAGAGATTTTATCTTTTTGGTTAATATTCTGAGCACTTGAAACAGTGCCTGGTACTTAAAGTTTGTTGAATTCCATTGAACTGAAATGAGGTGGGTTCTAAGGAAGGCTCTGGGAATACAAAGATGAAAAACAATACAAATTATTTCTCCGTGAAAGTTTATAGTCTAATAATAGCAATGTGAGGCACACAAATAAATATGATTTAAGGTAGAGTTTGGAAGGAGCAAAAAATGATATGGGCAAAGCACTATAAGGAGGAAGAAATCACTTTCCATTTGGGAGATCAGAGAAAGTTTTATGGAAGAAGTAAAATCTGAAATTTCTTGCAGGAAGAAAAGGTAGAGATAAAAAGGGAGAGTGATTCAGGTATTCAGCTGGTGGTGTGTATGTGGAAAGTATGAGAGAAGATAGGTAGATTATATAATTGAACAAAGGAGGGAAAGGCATGATGAGACCTGGCAACAGCTTATATGGTAGTTTGACAGGAATGTTTTGTGAATGAAAGTGAGTAAATATTAAGTAAGGCAGGAAAGGTATGCTGGAGAGCCAGATTTAAAAATCTGCATTTTGTCTTAAAGAGAATAGGGAGCCACGTGAGGTTTTTGGACAAAGATCATCATATGACATCATAGTCAGTTCTGTGTTTTTCTCCCACAAAATGTAGGCCTATCTGGTGTTTTCCATGGAATTCAGATTGCTATATCTTGAGAAATATGTATTTGAGCCTTAGTATATCTTGAAATTAATTACAATGGTTAAGGGAATACAAAGATATACTAAAATAATTAGGACTTTTTATCTGTGAAACATGACATCCAAGAGTAGTTACCTCCCAAGGCTATAAACAATGGTATTTATGGGAAAGAAGAATTTAGGGGGATACCCTGTATTTGAAATAGATCAAGGCAAAGAAAAAGAATGACTATAGGACATCAAGTAGTATACAGGGTGGGGAAAAATAAACTCAAATAGGGCTTAGATACAATCAAGAATACAAACCCTATGATGAAATTTTAAGGGAAATTAGGAATATTTGAGGTGCATTTTTAGTCTTTTCCTTGAAAAATACCTGTGATTGAAATTGACAAAAACAAAATGCTATTCTAAATGAATTAACCAGAATTCTAGACTGAGCTATTATAGCAGACTTCATTTTTATTTTTTGAGATGTAGAGTTTTATTTTTATTTTCTAAAATAGTATTTTGTTTTTCCAAATACATGCAAAGATAGTTTTCAACATTCACCTTTGCAAAACCTGGTGTTCCAAATTTTTCTCCTTTTCCCCCCCTAACTAGGGTTCCAATTTTTTCTTCCTTTTCTCTCCTCACTTCCCAAGACAGCAGGCAATCCAATATAGGTTAAATATGTGGAATTCTTCAAAACATATTTCCATATTTGTCATCCTGTACAAGAAAAATCAGATCAAAAGGCAATAAAAAATACAAGAAAGGAAAAAAAAAAGGTAAACAGAAACAACAACAAAGATGAAGATACTATGCTTTGATCCATATTCAATCTCCATAGTTTTCTCTTTGGATATGGATGGCACTTTTCATCAGAATTTTATAAGACTTGCATTGAATCACCTTATTGTTGAAAACAGCCAGATCCATCATAATTGTTCATCACATAATCCTGTTACTGTTTACAATGTTCTCTTGGTTCTGCTCACTTCATTCCACATCAGTTCACAGAAGTCCAGACATTTCTGAAATCAGCCCGCTCATTATTTTTTATAGAATAATATTCCATTACATTTTTTGCCACAATTTATTCCGCCATTCCAAACTGATGGATATCCAGTCAATTTCCAGTTCCTTGCTAACCATTCCATGATTAAGGGCAGGTTAGAATTGAAGGAAATAACAGCCTCTTTTTTCTAGTAAAAAAAAAAAAATCCAATCTGGGAGGGAAAGACCAAAACAGAAAAATGTGGATTAATAGTAGTTACCTTCTGGGTTGCTATAGGGATAAATGTGATAGTATTTATAAAGTACTATGCAAACATTCAAGGGCTATATAAATGCTACCTATTGTTTTTATGATTATGTTCTTTAAGTAAGAATCTATGCTTTTACAAAATACACAAATTTAATTGGCATCTTTCAAATACCATGCGTCTTTATTTAAACTTGTTGCCAACTTCTTGCTTAATTGGTTTTTTCTTACAAATGACTTAGTCATTCAAAACTTCTTTATCTTCTTAATTTTCACTATCTGACTGTCTTCTGATTTTTATCACATGAGATAACTGTTATCCTCAATCAATTAATCAATATGCATTTTTAAAGGCCTATTATGTGTTGGCATCAAAGGAGATTTCATTAAATGAGATATAGAATTGCAATTTGTCATTCATATTCTCTCTCTGAGAATTTTGTTTCTCAATTAATAAACATATTATTAGGATGGACTGATTACAATAATATTTCATGGCAATAAATTTAGAAGGTGCCAATAGCAGTTATCATCTTCTAATAGTAGCCTAATTGATTTCTGTTTCAAGTTTCTCCTCACTCCTGACTATCCTACAAATCACTGCCAAAAAAAAAAAAAGAAAAAGAAAATCTTACCATTTGAGGTCCTCCCCACGCAGTCAACTCCAGTGGCTTTCTATTACCACTAGGATAAAATATAAACTGTGTTTAGCTTTTATTATTCTACATGATCCAACATCAACTTTTCTAAACTCATTGAAAATTATTTCCCAAACTACTTTCTGTGATCCAGTCAAATTTACTTTCTTTCTGTTAGTAACACAATACTTCATCTCTTTGTCTTTGAGGTTTAGGGTGGCTGTCCTATGGCTAAGTCCTGCAGTGGATAGATACCTGGGCCTGAAGTCAGGAAGACTCATCTTTCAGAGTTCAAATCTGACCTCAAACATTTACTAGTTGTGTGACTCTGAGCAAGTCATTTAGTCCCATTTGCCTCAATTTCTTCATCTGTAAAATGAGCTGGAGAAGGAAATCGGAAATCTCTTAAGTATTTTTGCCAAGAAAACTCTAAATAGGGTCAGGAAGAGTTGGATACAAATGAAAAACAACTGAACAACAATAGCAAAAAAGACTTCTTTAACTCTACTTACAAGAACTTCTATCTTCCTTAGAGACTTAGTTCAAGCAATTTACTGCATAAAGCCCTTCCTGATTTCTAACTGCTAAAGTTCTCCCTTCCAAATTAGTTTGTGTTTAAAATACTTTGTGTGAGTGTGTATATGTATAAATGTATAACTTTATTATATACATATTAAACAAAAATTATAAATATATTTTATGTATTTCTAATTACATATTACATAATATAACATGTATCATAAATTTATAATTACAAATATATTTACTAAATTATATATTTATGTATAAATATATTTATGTTAAAATTATATATATAAGTGTGGGTATACACATATATACATATTTACATATGTATATATACAACTGAGAAATCAATCAGGAAAACTTGCTTATTTATAACTGTAATGACTGGGGTATAAGGAAATACAGTATAAATATAATATATATAAAGGATCTCTAAGTAGTGCCATAATACACACAGTAAGGGACCTGGAATCAGGAAGACACCTTCCTGAGTTCAAATCTGGCTTCAGACACTTACTAGTTATATTACCTTGTGTAAGTTGCTTTACCCTGTTTGCCTCAGTTTCCTCATCTGTAAAATGGATTGTAGAAGGAAATGGTAAGCCATTCCAGTATTTTTGTCCAGAAAACTCTAAAAGAGATCACAAAGGATTTGATATTACTGAAATGACTAAACAGCAATTTATTGTTATTTTATGGTTTATTTATTTATGGTTAAGAACTTAGGAGTTGAGTATTATTCTATAGGTAGTTTTAGTTAGGGAGCATGCCCAAATCTGAGTGACAACATGGGACTTGACAATAAACTTATACTTGGTGGCATATATATATATGGTCTCCAGACCTTTCATATTGGTATTATAAAAAGTTACTTTAAAACTATTTGGCATCTCATTTTGATTGTGCATGGATATATCTTAAAATATTTGAAATCACTTCTTAATAATACTGTTTATCATGGGAAAGACAATAGGATTTATGTCTCTATTGCTTCCTCTATTCCGTTTCTTTAAGCTCCCTATTATTTTCTGTTTTCTAAGGTAACAAGTTTCTCAGCTCTAGTGGTAAAAAAGCAAGCAGTAGTTTTTCCCTTTTCTCTTTTTCTGTAAGTCCAGGAGATTTCTAGGCACAAATGATTTCCATTCACAACCAGCATGTCTCAAGATTTGTTAAGCAAGTGGACTTCATGATGTCTGATAGGCTAGACCACACTCCACAGACAGACAGTTTTGTTTGGGAGAAAGGGAAAGAGGCATCTGATAACAGTTTTTGAATACATGGATCTTTATGGAAATTTCTACTTCAATCCATAAACAAATCTGTCAAAAATTACTCCTCTGAATTGAGAACACATTTCCCAGGAATAACTTTATAGACATCTACCCATATTCCTGTAAAAGTGTGTGGAATTACATTACAAATCAATGCCTGCCTTATGACCCATTGGATCTACCTTGAAACAAGTCTACTCAGACTCCCAGAAAAATCCTGGTTATATCTCGTTCTATGCTTTTTCTACTGTAAAGAGTCAATTTAACTCTCATTTGGATTTCTGTAGCCTGTTTCTCAGTTTCCCAATTAAGCCTTTCGGTTGAAGGCATAATTATGAATTTTGCATTCTAATGTTGAGGTCCATTCAAAAGATCACTCTGGGTGTTGCCTCTTTTTATGTCAGGTTAGTTTTATATTTAAAAAGATCCATTACTTTTAATGAAAAAAAACTACATTTTCTGTCCAGGTACAACCATATTGCTGGTCCCTTTTTCAAGGCATAGTTCTTATATGAGCCAAATTGGGGGGAAATAATTTCCTTCACTCCATTCCATATAGCTAAAAGATAGCTAGATACAAATGATAATTTTGCTAATGATAGATAAGTAGTATTTGTTTTGAAATAACCAAAGAAATGTCAGAAAAAATTGGGGAAAAATACTGCCTCACTCACATGTTCCACTTTACTTTATTGCCAGTTAAAAATGACTTCATCCTTGTTGACACATTATTAGTTGTTCATGTTAATGATTGTACAAGAAATGATGTTTTTTTGCCCTTTCTTAGACCTTCATTTATCAACTTGATCTTTTTTCTTAGTCCTTTGTACTTTCTTCCTTTGTTTCCTTTGGAGCCATTGTCTGGCAGATACAATATATGTGCTGATTAAGTGCATCACAAAGATTAAAAGCCAAATATCAAAAATATGTCACGTAATCAGAATTTCTTCTAAAAATAATTTTCATTCACTTTCTTTTTTAACCATTTACTTCCTATCAGTACAAGACTGTTATATGTATTATATTATCTATTTGTAGGAAATATTTGAGTTATTATTTGCATTGCATCCTTATCTTGTCATCAAAATGAACTACTTTTGAAGTCTTCATTCCAAATTTAATGCTTTATTTTTATCATGAACTGGCAGTAAGGACTCAGGGTTCCCTTCCATCTTTTGAATCATAGCATCTTTTTCTTCTGACAAGATCTTCATTTGTCCCATGGATAGTGATAAGACTACTTGTTTTCAAATAATCTATGAGAGTGAATGTACTGTAACAAAATAGGGTCAATCAATAAACATTTATTAAATACCTACTAAGTTCCAAGAATTGTGTTAATTATCAAAAGAGCTCAAGGAGCTTGCGATGCAATGAAGCTGACGACAAGTAAACAAATATGCACAAACAAGCTATATGTAGAAATAAATAGAAAATAATTAATAGAGGGAAGATACTAGAATTAAGAAGGATTGGCAATAGGTTCCTATAGAAGATGGAATTTTAGTTGGGACTTGAAGGAAACCTGGGAAGCCTACAGGTGGAGATGAGTAGTGAGAGTATTCCATGTATTGAGGTCAACCAGGGGAAATGTCCAGAGCTGAGAGATGTAATTTCTTGTTCATGGAACAACAAGGAGTCTATGATCACTGGATGGAAGTATGTGGTTTATGACAGAGAGTAAGAAGTTACAAAATTGAAAAGGTAGGAGAGGATTAGGATATGAAAAGCTTTGAATTACAAACAAAATTTTTTATTTCATTCTTCAGGTGATAGGAAGCTACTAGAATTAGAGATGGAGTGTGGTTGTACCTGTATTTTGGGAAAATCACTTTGGTGGCTGAATGGATAGTAGATTGGAACGGGGAGAGACATGAGGTAGGCAGACTCACTGACAGACTATAGCAATTGTGTATGAGGTGATGAGAGCTTGCACCAGAGTGTAGAAATTTCAGAGGACAGAAGGGAACATATTCCAGAGATTTGCAGGGATGAAACTGATAGACTTTGACAACTGATTGCATATGGGGGGAGTTGGGAAATAGTGAGAAGGTAAGAATAACAACTAGATTGTGAGCTTGAGATACTAGGAGGATGGTGTTGACCTTGACAGTAATAGGGAACTTGCAGGGGAAGGTTTTAAGGGAAAAGTTAATGAGTTTGATTTTGGACACATTTAGTTTACTAGGTCTAATGAATATCCATTTCAAACTGTCTAAAAGGCAGTTGGAGGAGAGCAGAGAGATTTTGGAGGGATAGATAGATTTGAGGATCACTAGCATAAAGATTGTAATTAAACCCATGGACACTGATAATGAAATAGTGTAGGGGGAGAGGAGAGGAAGGTTCAGGTCAGGACCCTTCTCTAATTAAAAGTGGGACACTTCTGATTAGAGAAAACAATCTGTATGGGGAAGATGAGAACCAGGAGGCAGTATCCTGAAACCCTCTAGAGAAGAGATTATAAAAGAGAAGATGGTGATGAACAACACAAAAAGCTCCAGAAAATTTGAGGAGAATGAAAATTGAGAAAAGGCCATTGGATTTATCAATTAAGAAATCATTGTAATTTTGGAGAGAAAAGTTCTAGTGGAATAACGAGGTCAAAAACCAGATTGTAAGGAGCTAAGAAGAGAATGAGAGAAGACAAAGTGGAGCCACCTATTGTAGATGGTCTTTTGAAAATATTTAGCTACTATGAGCAGAAGGGCTACTAGATGATATTTATCAGAAAAAGAAGAACTGAATGAAGGTTATTTTTTTGAGGCAAATGGAGATAGGACACTGGAGATCAGCAGAGAATATGAAGCTGGATATTTGAAATAAGAATCATCACTATAAAGATGCTAATTCAATCTATGTTAGCTGATTGAATTTATGTCATCTCTAGCTGACCCTAGAGATCCAATAGCAATCATGTCTTTTACTTATGGCTTTCTGTGGTGGGCATTTACTCGAAGTTACAAAATGGGAGAGTTATCAGTAATTCATGGATCACTATCTACCAAATAATCTATTTTCCATCTGAGATGTAGTTGGTTGGTATATATTGAGAGCAGAAGTGAGGCCCTGGGGAAGGATTCTGCCAAAGGAAGATATTACCTGAGTCATTTTAGTATTTATATAGTGCTTTAAGTTTGATGAAGTCATTAAAAATATTCATTTATCCTTACATAAAACCTGGAAGGCAAGTGCTGTCATTATCATAGTTTTATATAAAAGGAAACTGAGGTTAAGCGACACACAAATGTCTGAGGTCAGATTTGTATTCAAGTTTTCTTAACCCCAGGCTCAAAATTCGATCTGCTGTACCGCCTACCTTGGAATTCATATTCAACACTTCTTTTTTGGATATTCCTTAAGACTCATAGTTTTTAAGATTTGATTCCAATGCCTTAAATATTGAATACTTGTTGAACAGTAGAATATTGATATGTGTAATATGTTTGTGTTGAACAATATGCTGTGAATTTCCTTTTTTAAAAATTATAATGAAGAATCTAGAGTCCCTTGGGCAACAGAAACTTAGAAGGTTTTCTGTTTGTTTGTTTCAAGAGTAGTATTCCTTTATCCAGAATGAACAAAAACACATCATGAAACTCACTCCTCTCCCTGGGTTTCACCATCTACCAACCTCCTCCCCACGGGGAAAAAACAATCTGATCAGCACAGCAAACTTAAAAAAAACTTTATTAAATTAGTTGTTTGCTATCATGCAGTCTAAGACATTTAGTACAAATGTGTATTTTGTTCTAAGTCAAAGAATTGCAGAATCAAAGAGCGTCAGAGCTGTAAGGAATATCAGGAGCTGTCTTATCTAAATTATGTTTAAATAAAAATTACCTCTACAGAATTCTCCCCAGTATTTGGTAACCTGTTATGACCTGAAACTGGCATTCTAATCAGTTATCTCTAATCAATAGGAAGTTCTTCTTTAGGTCAATTCTAAATAATCTTTGTAACATCAAGCTCCTTCCTTGGCTCTTTAAAGTCAGACAGGTTAAGTCTGAATTTATTTTACAATTACTCATTCAAATACTTGAAGATAGATTTCACATCTATCATTTTCTCATCATATCTATCCATTTCCTTTTCTTCTTTAAACTAAGTGCTCAAGAAGCTGGAGACTAAATGGATGCCCATCTGTAGGAGAATGGTTGAATTAAGTTATGATATGTAAATGTTATAGAATATTATTATTCTATAAGAAACAATTAGCAGGATAATTTAAGACAGGCCTAGAAAGATTTACATGAACTGATGTTAAGTGAAGTGAGTAGAACCAAGAGGACATTGTACACAGCAACAGCAAGATTACGCAATGATTATTTCTGATGAATGTGGCTCTTTTTGACAATGAGGGGATTCAGGTCATTTCCAGTGAGCTTGTGATGGAGAGAACTATTTACAGACAGAGAGAGGACTGTGGGATCTGAATGTGGATCACAACATAGTATTTTCACCTTTTTTATTATTGTTTGCTTGCTTTTTTTCTTTCTCATTTTTTCCCTTTTTGATGTGATTTTTTTCTTGTGCAGCAGGATAATTGTGGAAATATGTATAAAAGAATTGTACATGTTTAGCATATATTGAATTACTTTCTGTTTAGGGGAGATGGTAGGGTGAAGAAAGATAAAAAAGATGGAACACAGGTTTTGTTTTGCAAGAGTGAATGTTAAAAATTATCTTTGCATATATTTTGAAAATAAAAAAGCTATTATTTAAAAGAAATAAACTAAGTGCCTGTTACCTTCTTGCAACTAACTTTCAAGTGACTTTTATCTCACTGTCATCATGATTCTCATTCACCTAGTTACCTTTTTTAGATGTACTAAAATTTGCCAAAATTGCTCTTAAACTGAATCACCTAGCACTGAATCCCAAATCTGAGGTTGACCTTGGCAAGATACAATGAACTAAGGTTGAAGAACTGAGTTCACTTCATTTAATTAGAGGCAGTTTTAGTACAATTTAATCGTTCATGTATTCATCCATCTATCCATCAATTCATTCACTGAATGTTTGCTGACTTGAGATGTCTTGGATTGAATTTACCAGTATCTACTAATTACAAAACATGTTCTGGAAACCAGGTCTGATAAAAAATAAATAAGATGTAATTTATGCCTTTAGAGAGTTTATTCTTATGTAAATTTTAAAAATACCTTGAAAAGAGGGAGAAATGACACAAGGGTCTTTCCATAAAGAATATTATGCTTTTCCAGTTTCAACTGGTGATAGGAACTGTCAGCACATACCATTGTCATGAAGCTGTGGATTGATCCAGCCTTTCTAGAAAGCAATTGGCACTATGCTCAAAAAACTATTAAATTGTACAGATCCTTTGACCCAGTGATACTGATAATGCCTACACCCTCACAGAAATCAAAGAAAAAGGGAAAAATATCCTATGTGCAAAAATATTTGTAGCAATTCTTTTCATGATGGCAAAGAACTGGAAATTGAGAGGATACCTATTGCTTGTGAAATGATCAAGTTATGGTATACAAATGGGATAATATACTATTGTACTATAAGATATGCCAAAGGGCATGGTTTCAGAGAAACTTAGGAAGATTTGTATGAAGTGATGAAGAGTAAAGTGAGCAGAATTAGAAGAACATTTTACCAAATAACAACACTTTAAGGACAAATAACTGAAGGACTAGTCAAAACAATGACCAATCACAATGCCAGAAAATTCATGAGAATCACACTGCCCACATCAATATAGAGAAGTGATAGATTCAGAACGCAGATTAAACCTTTTTTTTTTGGGGGGGGGGCGCTGTCAATGTGGGAATTTGTTTTGACTACCCATATTTGCAATGGATTCTGTATTTCTTACTTTCCAAATTGGGATTTGGGGCAGAGGGAGGATGTGAATTCACAACTGGAATTAAAATTTAATTAAAAAAAGGCAATGCTTTGTTATCATAAGATTCAACACAGAATCTTAGTGGTGGAAAGGAAATTGGGGTTAAGAAACAGGATACTTGGTTTTGAATCCCAATTCTGATTGTGTGTGTGTGTGTGGCAATTTCTTTAATTTCCAGATTTTTCATATATAAAGTATGGGCATTCATATATAAAATAAAGGACTAAAGTCCTTTCTAACATTAAATCCTATGACAAAAGACACAATACCCTATTCTATATATACACTAAACCCCCACTGCTTTCTTTGGATACATTAGGACTCTCTTTATTATTAATGCCTCTCATTTCTACCAATCCAGAGATTCCTAATTCTGACTTTAGAATGAAACATGACATTTTTTTTTATCATTGCAAGGGGTCATATGATTGTCACTAGCTTCTCAAAACAAAATTGACTAAGATGACTTTTAATATAAGAAATACATATATGTTGTTCATCATTCCTAGGAAGTCTATATGTACTATAATTTCAGAAATAAGATAGGATATTGTAACTAAAAATCTTCGTAATGCAGAATGAATAGGCAGTGAGGCATAGAAGAGAGAGAGATGACCTCAGACTTAGAAAGACCTGAGTGAATCTTGCCCCTAACAAATATTAATCTCATTACCTTAGGCAGATTAATTTTTTTCCCATTTAAGATTACCAATATTTTTTGTTATAGCTTTTTATTTACAAGATATATGCATGGGTAATTTTTCAGCATTGACAATTGCAAAATCTTTTGTTCAAATTTTTTCCCACCTTCCCCCCATCCCTTCCCCCAGATGGCAGGTAGACCAATACATATTAAATATGTTAAAGTATATGTTAAATATGTATACATATCCATACAGTTATTTTGCTGCACAAGAAAAATCGGACTTAGAAATAAGGTAAAAATAAACTGAGAAGGAAAACAAAAGTGCAAGCAGACAAAAAACACAAGGAATGGAAATGATATGTTGTAGTCCACATTCATTTCCCAGAGTTCTTTCACTGGGTGTAGCTGGTTCTATTCATTATTGAACAAATAGAACTGATTTGGTTCATCTCATTGTTGATGAGAACCACGTCCATCAGAATTGATCATTATATAGTACTGTTGTTGCCATGTATAATGATCTCCCAGTCCTGCTCATTTCACTCAGCATCAGTTCATATAAGACTCTCCAGGCCTTTCTGAAATCATCTCTTAGGCAGGTTAATTAAAATAAATAAAATTCTTAGTGAATAAAGCAGTAATTCTAAGACTAACCTGCTCAACAGTTTCTAATCTGCCTTAGTATGGGTGGTTTCCTTTATGAGAAACCCTATACCTGGAATCATAAAATATAACATTCTAACTTCAGATTCTGGACAAAATGAATGCAATATACTTTCATTAAACAAGCACCCATACATTAAGTGCCTAATCTGGGTTAGGAGTTAGGAAAACCAATGGTCCTTGGCCTCAAAAAACTTATATATCATTAGAATGATAAACCATGTATATGGGTAGGTAAATACAAAGTAAATTTAGGGTGAGGATCTAATAAGGAGAGAGGGAATTAGAGAATTCCTCAAGAAAGTATCAGAACATGTTATAACACTTGAGATGCCTCTAACTATCCTTTGATAGTGCATTGTGATAGTGAGGCTCCAGTATAGTCTTTTCTCCTTTTGATGGTAGACACTGTCATAAAGAAAAGAAAGCTTACCCCAAATCATGATTGTTTTTGTTAGTTGCTAGATTTAAAAAAAATCCAAACAAGAAAATAAAGCTGTCAAATGTAAAAAATATTCCCCAAACCGAAATCCAAGTGGCAAGTACTAAGCTGTGAAGTTTTCATGGGCTATACAGCCACATTTTACTTCATTCATGAAGTCAGCAAGAGTCAGCGGAAATTGCAACAAAAATAAATCAACAGCCCTAAGTGGTTTTCATTTGGAAATAATGAGAAAAACATGAGCAGGTGAGGATTTTTCTGCAGTTGGAAAAGCTTTCAAGAACAAGAGCATTAACTCGGGGAAAATAGAAGGCAACTTGAGTTACTAGAGTGTAGTATATATTGCAAGTAAATTGTAGAATCTGAGTTATCCTCAAGTTGCAAAGGCAATTTATTTTTTTTCCCTTATTAAATTTTCACAGTGTAATTTGGCTGAAAGACCCATACATGTTTAAACTGGAGAAGAAACAAGCAAGGGGAAATGTGATAACTGTCTTCAAATATCTGAATGGCTGGTATGTAGAAGAGGAATTGTATTAATTTTGTGTGATCACTGTGGAATCACTGGGAAAGTCTAAGATAAATATGTATAAATATAAGAACTTAGAATTTGACAGATAAAGGTGATTCTTGAAACTATTAGCCCTGTCTAACAACAAATTGATTTGCTTCAGTAGGTAGATATTTATATGGCTTTAGGATCTTAAAGGAGAAACCAAGACCACTTTTCAAGGATGTAGAAATCATCGTTTTATTGTTGCATTGGTGCTTAGATCAAAACAGATGGGTCTTTCACAGAATCAGAATCTTAATGTTTTAATGGACTTCAGAAACTAGTACAACCTGCACCTAAGTAGGAATCCTTTCTATAACATACATAGCAAATTACGCCCAGAAAAAGAACTCTAGGTGATGACTAAAAACCATTACATTGAATTCCCAATCCCTATATTTATGCCCACCTGCATTTTTGATTTCCTTCACAAGCTAATTGTACAATATTTCAGAGTCTGATTCTTTTTGTACAGCAAAATAACGGTTTAGTCATGAATACTTATTGTGTATCTAATTTATATTTTAATATATTTAACACCTACTGGTCATCCTGCCATCTAGGGGAGGGGGTGGGGAGTAAGAGGTGAAAAATTGGAACAAGAGGTTTAGCAATTGTTAATGCTGTAAAGTTACCCATACATATAACCTGTAAATAAAAGGCTATTAAATAAAAAACATACATAGCAATTGATAGTTTAACTTCAAATTAAAGACTGTAAAGTGAGTTTCACAATCTCCTAAGCCAGCCTATTCCACTTTTGCACAAAATATAGCTACTTCAGGGGGTAGCTAGGTGGTGCAGTGGGTAAAGCACCAGCCCTGAAGTCAGGCAGACCTGAGTTCAAATTTGTTCTCAGACACTTAACACTTCAGGGCTGTTCACTTAACCCCAAATGCCCATTTCCCTGTCTTCTAAGTCCTCTCAGTGGTTTTAACCTTGTCTTCCTTTGGCACAGTCTCTAGCCTTTTTCACCATTCTGTTCTTACACGTGATATGGTTTCGTAGCTTGTCAATGTCCTGTTTAAATATGCCTCAAATTCATGCAATCTTTTTGAATTGCTTTAAAGGCAAAGTTAAAGAGAAGAAAGGACCATTTCTTATAGGATGGGACAATGAAATCGGAGTTCTTTGATTTGTGAAACAGGCAAAGCTATTGCAATGTGATCTTAGGCTGCCTTAAGAGAAATATGGTATGCATAATTCTATATAGTCACATTGTACCCTACCCTGGTGAGACTATGTGGATGGTGGTCATTTTGGAAACAATTTAAGAGTGACATAAACAATCTAGCATGCAGACAGTTCTCACTTTATGTAAATTCACTTAATGGAAATTCAACTTTATGTAAAGTATTGCAAAAGAAATCTATATTCCCCCAAAATAATTATGTTAACTTGAGTGTTCAGTGCTGTGTTTTCCCTCTCTGCTCAGCACTCAAAGGCTTCCCATCCCTTCCTCAGCCCCAAACAATTATCTTCCTCTCCCAATCCATTTAAAGAGAAATCAGATCAGACTATGAAGGGTCAGTGCTGGCAAGACTAAGAGCTTGGCTTGAGACTAGTGAAAAGACCTTTGCCTAACCACTGTGTTCACTTACCCATGTGTTTGTCTTCACTCTTGCCTCTTGTCCTCCTTCTCCTCCCACTCCCAAATCCAGGCAAATTTGCATTAATTGCTTTACGTAGACTTCAGCAACATAAAGCAACAATTGTCTTATATTCCTATTGGGGAAGATTAGAAGGGGAATAGTCCATCTTTTTACAGTATCTTTTCAAGAATTCTGTATTAAGTGACACTTTTATGTTTCATCAACTGACATTCACAGTGTTGATCCAGAGGCACTACAAGACCACAGAATACCTTCTGGATCATCAAAGAAAGAGTAATATGCTATTGATGAGAATATTTAGTTGATCATAATACCTTATCCTTAGACTATACTGAATGACATAGAATTTACTGTGTTGGGAAATTATCAATTTTAGAAATAATCCTAACTTCAAAGTAAGAAGAATTTTACAAGACAAAAACGTCTGTATTTGTATTAATCCAAAATCCACACTGGTCTTCGACATTTAACATATGAGCCTAACAACTTTATTTCATTATACAAGAAACTAAAAGGTACCATGTGCAGTTACAAATTAATAAAATGCATTGACTTGTCCCTTTATATGACAAATAGTGTAACAATTTAAATGCTTTTTGGGAAAAAATGCTTAAAAAATGCTAATGTGATTCTTTAGCCCCTGATCAAAGGCATCTACTCTGGCAATCCAGCTTAAATTTTCATCCACATATCTACTGAACATCAAATTTAAGCTTTGTCTATCAAATATCAACACATCCAGATAAAGAATGGAAAGGATGTTACAGAATTCCATAAAGTCAATGATAAACAAGTCATAAGACCCACCTAATCCAACATACATGTATATGGAAGTCCTTTCCAAAGCATCCCAAACACATGATCATCTAGCCTTTTTTCTGAAAATTTCTGGAAAAGGCAGCCCATTCTATTTTTGGATAGCTAGCTCTAGTACATGGAAACTTCCCCCTCCGCCCCCCTGCCCCCCGCCCCAGTAAATCTGAATCTTAATCTTTGTGATCTTTACCCATATTTTTCCATCTCTGTTCTTAGGAGTTAAGCACAACAAGCCCATTTCCTTTTCCTCATAACAACTCTTTAAATACTTCAACACAGCTATCATAATAGGAACAGCTAGATGGCACAGTGAATAGAGTATTAGTCTTGGAGTCAGGAAGATTCCTCTTTGTTAGTTCAAATCTGGCATCAGACACTTACAAGTTGTGTGACCCTGGGCAAATCACTTAACAGTTTGCCTCAGTTTTCTCATAAGTAAAATGAGCAGTGGGAGCAAATGACAAGCCACTCTAAGAATCAAAAAGTCAGACATGACTAAAATGGCTGAACAACAACTATCATAATATTTTACCTCTAAGTCTCTTCTGAGTTATAAATATCCATTTTCTTTAATTTAATCCATGTATGGTATAATCAACAGTCTTCCTGCCATTCTTTTTGTAGGCTCATCCACTCCTAAATCAGTTGAAACATATCCAATGACTTTGAGGTATAAGTTGACATGCTTGATGCAAGACATAAATGTTTGTCCTTTATTTGGTCAATCATAGGATATTGCCTTGACACATGTATGAATTAGATTTAAATGAGGCTGAGTTGCACAGAATCATCAGTTAGTCTCTCTTTGAATCATCAAAGGCCTTTGGCAAGACCAAAGTCAGAATGATTGACAATGTACAAAATGCAGTGGATGACCTGGGCATCTTGAAAACTGGGCTAAGTTCTAAATGCTTTGATATGCCTGCTTCAGCTGATTTCATAACCATTAGATCAAATTGTTCTTATCTTCTCTTTCTATTGGGAAAGTTTTTACCCCCTAACTTACCAATAGATTTGAGGCTTGTTGGTTCCCTTAACCTGGCTTAGTCCAGGTGAAAGGTTTATTGGGATGTGACTGCTGTGCATGCTCAAGCTTCTTGGAGTCACAGGTAAGAGTAGAGTGCTACATGGATACCAAAAAGGCATGGGCAGTCTTGAAAAGGGCTCATCAAGTCCTTTTACCAAAGATGCTAGTTCTCCTAGCACACCTCATATGGTGTCCAAGATAATCAGAGGAGAGTACAAAAGAAGTGGTACATATTAAACAAAATATTTAGTCAGTTTTTTGGATGGTATGTCAACCATCTAGAGGGTGAATTCTTTCCTTTTTTTCCTGAATGTCACATAAAAATGTCTTAAAATTTAATTCTTTTAGATTATTTTTTATAGCTTTTTGTTTACAAAACATATCCATGGATAATTTTTCATCATTGACCCTTGCAAAACCTTCTGTTCCAACTTTTCTCTTCCTTTTCCCCATCCCTTCCCTTAGATGGCAGGTAGTACAATACATGTTAAATATGTTAATGTATATGTTAAATCCAATATATGTATACATATTTATGCAGTCATCTTGATGCACAACAAAAATTGGATCTTGAAAGAAAGAAAAAAACCTAGAAGGAAAACAAAAATGCAAGCAAATGGTCCACTCTTATTTACCACAGTTCTCTCTACATATTCTCCATATATTTTGGAAATGAGGCCATTATCAGAACCTTTAACTGTAAAAATGTTTTCCTAGTTTGTTGCTTCCCTTCTAATCTTGTTTGCATTAGTTTTGTTTGTACAAAACCTTTTTAATTTGATATAATCAAAATTATCTATTGTGTAATTAATAATGATCTCTCTAGTTCTTTGGTCATAAATACCAGATTTGAGAGGTAAACTATCCTATATTTTTCTAATTTATTTATGATCTCATTCTTTATGTTTTAGATCATGAACCCATTTTGAATTTATCTTGGTATATGGTATTAAGTGTGGGTCAATGCCTAATTTCTGTCATACTAGTTTCCAATTTTCCAAGCAGTTTTTGTCAAATAGTGAATTCTTATTCCTCAAAGCTGGGGTCTTTGGGTTTCTCAAACACTAGATTGCTGTACTTATTAACTATTTTGTACTGTGAACCTAACCTATTTCACTGATCAACTAGTCTTATTTCGTAGCCAATACCAAATGGTTTTAATGACTGCTGCTTTATAATATAATTTTAGGTCTAATTCAATTAGGCCACCTTCATTTGATTTTTTTTCATTAGTTCCCTTGAAATTCTTGATCTTTTGTTCTTCCAGGTGAATTGTGTTATTTTTTCTAGGTCAATACAATAGTTTCTTGGGAGTTTGATTGGTATAGCACTAAATAAATAGATTACTTAGGTAGTATTGTCATCTTTATTATATTCACTCAACTTAAACAAGAGCATTGGATATTTTTCCAATTGTTTAGATCTGACTTTATTTGTGTGGAAAGTGTTTTGTAGTTTTGCTCATATAGTTACTGACTTTCCCTTGGCAGATAGATTCCCAAATATTTTATACTATCGACAATTATTTTAAATGGAATTTCTTTTTGTATCTTTTGCTGTTGGATTTTGTAAGTAATGCATAAAAATGCTGATGGTTTATGTGGGTTTATTTTGTATCCTGAAACTGCTAAAGTTGTGGATTATTTCTAATAGGTTTTTGGTAGATTCTCTGAGGTTCTCTAAGTATCTAAGTAATCTCTCATTTGAAAGAGTGATAATTTGGTTTCCTCATTACCTACTCTAATTCCTTTAATTCTTTTTTTTTCTCTTATTGCCAAAGGCAGCATTTCTAATGCAATATTGAATAGTAATGATGATAGTGGGCAACATTGTTTTCCTTCTGATCTTATTGGGAATGGTTCTTTAAATATTTTGGTAGAATTCACATGTAAATACATTTGATCCTGGGGATTTTTTTCTTGGCAGTTGATTAATAGCTTGTTCTATTTCTTTTTGTTAAATGGGACTATTTAACCAATTTACTTCCTCCTCTGTTAATCTAGGCAACCTTTATTTTTGTAGGTTTTTCTCCATTTCACTTAGGTTATCAAATTTATTGGCATAAAGTTGGGCAAAGTAACTCCTAATTATTGCTCTAATTTCCTCTTCATTAGTGGAAAGTTCTCCCTTTTCATTTTTAAGACTAAGAATTTGATTTTCCTCTTTCCTTTTTCTAATCAAATTTACAAAAGGTTTATCCATTTTATTGTTTTTTTTTCATAAAACCAACTCTTAGTTTTATTTATTAATTAATTCAATAGCTTTTTTTTACTATCAATTTTATTCTCTCCTTTGATTTTTAGAATTTCAAGTTTAGTATTTGATTGGGGGGGGTTTAATTTGATCTTTTTCTAGCTTTTTTTAGTTGCAAGCTCAATTCATTGATCTTCTCTTTCTTTGTTTTATGCAAGTAAGCCTCTAGAGATATAAAATTTCCCCTTATTACCACTTTGTCTGCATCCCACAAATTTTGGTATGTTGTTTCATTATTGACATTCTCTTGGATAAAATTATTAATTGTGTCTATGATTTGCTATTTCACCCATTCATTCTTTAGGATAAAATTGTTTAATTTCCAATTACCTTTTGGTCTATTTTCCCCTATTGAATGTACTTTTTATTGCATTGTGATCTTAAATGAATGCATTTATTATTTCTGCCTTTCTGCATTTGATTTTGAGATCTTTATATCCTAATATATGGTCAATTTTTATATAGCTTCCATGAACTGCTGAGAATAATGTGTACCCCTTTCTGTTTCCATTCAGTTTTTTACAAAGATCTATCATACCTAACTTTTCTAGTATTCTATTTAACTCTTTAACTTCTTTCTTATTTATTTTGTGGTTTGATTTATGTAGTTCTGAGAGTGCAAGGCTGAGATCTCCCACTATTATAGTTTTGCTATCTATTTCTTCTTGCAACTCTCTTAATTTCTCCTTTGGGAAGTTAGATGCTATACCACTTGGTGCATATATGTTAAGTATTGATATTGCTTCATTATCTATAGTACCATTTAGCAAGATATAGTTTCCTTCCTTATCTCTTTTAATTAGATGAATTTTTGCTTTTACTTCATCTGAGATCAGGATAGCTACCGCTGCTTTTTTTACTTCACCTTAAGCATAGTAGATTCTGCTCCTGCCTTTTACTTTCACTCTGTATGTATTTCCCTCCTTTAAATGTGTTTCCTGTAAACATCATATTGTAGGATTCTGGTTTTCAATGCAGTCTGCTATTTGCTTATTTTTATAGGAGTGTTCACCCCATTCACATTTATGGTTAAAACTACCAATTCTGTATTTCCTACCATCTTTTCATCCCCAGATTACACTTTTCTCTTTCCTTTTCCCCTTACATCCCTTCCCAGTATTGAGCTTATGGGCACCACTTGCCTCATACAGCCCTCCTCCCTTCTTATAACTTTCCCTTCCTATTTCTGTATTGCCTTCTATTTCACATACCCCATTCCCTTTTCCCTTCCCTCCCACCCCCAGTTCTCAGTAAGGTGAGAGAAGTTTCTCTGCAAACCAAAATGTCAAATATTTTCTCTTTGAGCCAAATCTGATGAGAGTAAGATTCACATAATGTTCATCCCCTTCCCTTCTTTCCCTCAGATACAATAGGTTTCCTTTGCTTCTTTGTGAGATGTAATTTCCCTCATTTTACCTTCACTTTTCCCCTTTTCTGGTATATTCCCCTTTCTACTTCTAGTTTCTTTTTTATATTATAACAGCAAAATCAAATTATACATGTACACTTTATGTATACCCATAACAGAAATATAGTTCTCAAGAGCTTCTTTCTTTTTATCTTTTTATGCTTCTTTTGAGTCCTATATTTGGAGGTCAAATTGTTTAGCTCTGCTCTTTTCATCAGAAATAAATGTAATTCACCTTTTTCATTGAGTGCCCTTTTTTCCCCTGGATGATGATGATGATGATGAAAAAAGATGAATGCCATCTTTTTTCCTGGAAGAAAATGCTCAGTTTAGCAGGGTAGTTTATTCTTAGCTGCATTCCAAGTCCCTTTGCCTTTTCAAATATCATACTCCAGGCCCTTTGATCCTTTAAAGTGGAAGATGCTAGATCTTGGGTAATCCTTACTGTGGCTCCTTGGTATTTGATTTTTTTTTCTGGATGCTTGTAATATTTTTTCCTTAGTCTAATAATTCTGAAATTTAGCCATGATATTCCTTGGAGTTTTAATTTGGGGTTCTCTTTCAAGAGGTGTTTGGTGAATTCTTTCAATGGCTATTTTTGCCTTCTGATTCTATGACATTTGGGCAGTTCTCTTTGATGATTTTCTGAAAAATGGTGTCTAGGCTTTTTATTTTTCATCATGGTTTTCAGGGAGTCCAGTAATCCTTAGGTTACTTCTCCTAGATCTATTTTCTAGGTCTATTGTTTTCCCAAGTACATATTTAACTTTTTTTTTTTCTATTTTTCATTTTTTTGGTTTTGCTTGACTGATTCTTGATGTCTCGAGTCATTCATTTCTGTTTATTCAGTTCTGATTTTTAATTAATTATTTTCTTCATTTAGTTTTTAAATTTCTTTTTGTATTTGTCTAATTGAGTTTTTAAACGTGTTGTTTTGTTTTATGGAATTTTTTTTTCCATTTCACAAATTTTTTTTAAGGACTTATTTTCTTTTTCCAATTTGCAAATTCTGTTTTCCTGGGAGTTCTTTTCCAATTCACAAATTCTCTTTTTCAGGGAGTTGTTTTCTTTTCCCATTCTATCTTTTAATGAGTTATATAACTTTTTGACACGCTTTTGCAAAGTTTTCCTTTCTTTTCTCCATTCTTCTTCTAGCTCTCTTTTAAGATACTTTTAAATTTCTTCTACGAGAGCCTTGTGTTGTAGAGACCAGGTCATATGCCCTTTGGGGCTTCATCTGGAGGCAATCTGTTTTTAGTCTCCTCAGGGTTTGAAATCTGTTCTCTTTCACTATAGAAGTTGTCTATAGTTAGAGCTTGCCTTTTTACTCATCTAAAAAAAGTTGGGGTCTGCTTTTAGAGCCAGGAGGTTCCAAGCTTCATTTACAGACCAGGAAGTGACCTGTGGCTGCACTGGAATCAGGATTGCACCAAGTCCTTCCTGGTGCTGGGTGGGCATGGCCAGGTCCTGTTAGACTCTGGTGCTTTGGGTTTCACTCTACCTTTTGTGTTTGTGCTGGATGTTTTATAATTTCTCTGCTGATCTGGCTTGCAACCAAGGCCAAATAGCCAACACTGTGGTAGAGTCCTCTCCATGGATTCTCCGCAGCATGGAGACTGCCCCTGTCCCCAGTCTGATCAGTGTGAGCTGGCTTCTGTGCTGTGCCTCTCTATCTATGCCTATCCTCCTCCTGTGCCCTTGTGTGATCAAAGCAGACCTTTTCTGCTGATCTTTGAAATTATCTTTAGCTGGTAATTTGCTGTATTCCCAATATTTGTGAATTCTAACAGTCTAACTATTTCAGAGGCTGAATTTTGTAATTTATGTGAGGGTAGTAGGAGGGATCACAAAGAAGTGTGTGTGTCCTCTCCACCATCTTGGCTCTGCCCCCTTCTTTTAGATCTTTAAAAACTTTAGAGCTAAAATCAAGGTTGCTTTGATTGAAGCTTGAAACCACTTATTTGAATTGTTATATAGTCAATTTTGAATTCAATTCAATTTTTCAAGAATTTATTTACTTTAAGAAAAGCACTGTGCTATGAATTGGTCATACAAGTATGAAAAATGAAACAATTACTACTTAAGTAGTCTTGAGAAAGATTCAACATCCAGAAAATTAAAATGGATATTACTATTGTCTTCCCTGAGTATATTACATCTGAACTCTTGTTTAATGTCTGACACATAGCAAAAGCTTAAGAATTGTTTGTTGTTGACTTTTTATTGATTTCCAGGAGCTTCATTTTTAAGCAGGAATGAACAAATCTGAGTGACAAGAACCAATAGAGCATGGCATAGAAGAATAAACTGAAGGCACCAGGAAAGCTTAAGCTGGAGAAGGGAAGACTTGGTGGGGATTGACAGCTGCCATCAAATGTTTGAAAAGTCAAATGTTTTGTTGTAGAAGAGGAATTAATTATGTTTGTTCCAAAGGAGCAAACATGGAGCCATTTGTCATAAGATCAAGGGGTCATAGATTTACCGACCTAGAGCCAGAAGCGTCCTCCAAAATATAATTGATTCCTTTGTGAGATAGTGGGACTCTATCAAGTAAACATCTTCATATTATTGTGTTGGCAAAGTTTTAAAGAGAGTCCTTGTTTGAGGAAACTCATTGTGTGAGTTGTACTAACTAGCTGGACTCTTGAGGACTAACATGATATAGTGGAAGGAAGACTAGAAGAGAGACAAAACTAATTTGAATCTCTCCCCTGATGCTTACTAGATCAGTAAAATGAGAAAAATAATATTTGTAATATGTATTTACTTCTATACTATCCTTTAAAATTGGTAAAAATGTGGTACTTTGGAAAGAATGCTATTATTGGAGTCCTAGGACCTGATTTGCTATTTGTACAATTTAACCTCTCTGTTCAGACCTCAGCTTCCATATCTGTAAAATGAATGAGTTGGACTAGATTAGCCCTAAAATGCTTTTCAGCTCTACATCTATTACCTATGATACCATTTCCCAGAGACATTATAAAGATCAAATGATAGGACATATGTAAGTCACTTATCAAGTTAACCAAAATATTGCCCCTCTTCTGATTCTGTGATTATTACACAATTAACTAATTATCTTAATATTAGTTAACTGAAAGACACAACATAAGGAAAGTGATATTTAATTTTTAGTTTCCTTTTCCAAATTAGTGTATTTGGCAATGCTGCCATAATATTGTGTTCTGATTGCATTATTACTGATGGGAAGTCATCAGCTGAAATAGCAAAAATTCTGTAATTAAAGGTGAATATAATTTTATCTTACATAGTTTCTTATGCTGGAATGCAGCTCTTCTCCTTGTGAATTGTTCATTATGTCCATACCAGGTGTCCTCTGTAATTGGTCTGCTTGTTGCAAATTGTGAGCTTGATACAGATGGAAACAAATCATGTAACTTTTCAAGACATATCTCTTAAGTCAGGAAATATAAAATGTGGAATACAAATGTCAAACTGGAAATTGCTTTAACCATCGTAACCAATCTTTGTCAACGAGCCTCTTCATCTTCTCTCTTTCCTCTTCTCTCTCTCTTCCTCTCTGCTCTTCTGTTTCATTTCCTTTGCTTGTACTTCTCTTAAAACAGTCCTTTGCTTCCCGTTTCTGATGACAGACATCAAGCATACTGTCTAGAAGTACCAGGACACCAGCTGATGAGTCAGCAGTCAATTACACTAGACATTTCTTGCTTTCTCCTTTTTTTTTTTTTTTTTTTTTTTTTTTTATTTAATAGCCTTTTATTTACAGGATATATACATAGGTAACTTTACAGCATTAACAATTGCCAAACCTCTTGTTCCAATTTTCACCTCTTACCCCCACCCCTCCCTAAATGTCAGGATGACCAGTAGATGTTAAAATATATTAAAATATAACTTAGATACACAATAAGTATACATGACCAAAACATTATTTTGCTGTACAAAAAGAATCAGACTCTGAGTTATTGTACAATTAGCTTGTGAAGGAAATCAAAAATGCAGGTGTGCATAACTATAGGGATTGGGAATTCAATGTAATGGTTTTAGTCATCTCCCAGAGTTCTTTTTCTGGGTATAGCTAGTTCAGTTCATTACTGCTCCATTAGAAATGATTTGGTTGATCTCGTTGCTGAGGATGGCCTGGTCCATCAGAACTGGTCATCATCTAGTATTGTTGTAGAAGTATATAATGATCTCCTGGTCCTGCTCATTTCACTCAGCATCAGTTCGTGTAAGTCTCTCCAGGCCTTTATGAAATCATCCTGTTGGTCATTTCTTACAGAACAGTAATATTCCATAATTTTCATATACCACAATTTATTCAGCCATTCTCCAACTGATGGACATCCATTTCAGTTTCCAGTTTCTAGCCACTACAAAAGGGCTGCCACAAACATTCGTGCACATACAGGTCCCTTTCCCTTCTTTATAATCTCTTTGGGATATAATCCCAGTAGTAACACTGCTTGGATCAAAGGGTATGCACGTTTGATAACTTTTGAGCATAGATCAAACTACTCTCCAAAATGGTTGGATTCGTTCACAACTCCACCAACAATGAATCAATGTCCCAGTTTTCCCACATCCCCTCCAACAATCATCATTATTTTTTCCTGATCATCTTAGCCAATCTGACAGATGTGTAGTGGTATCTTAGAGTTGTCTTAATTTGCATTTCTCTGATTAATAATGACTTGGAGCATCTTTTCATATGACTAGAAATAGTTTCAATTTCTTTATCTGAGAATTGTCTGTTCATATCCTTTGACCATTTTCAATTGGAGAATGGCTTGATTTTTATAAATTAGAGTTAATTCTCTATATATTTTGGAAATAGGGCCTTTATCAGAACCTTTGACTGTAAAATATTTTCCCAGTTTATTGCTTCCCTTCTAATCTTGTCTGCATTAGTTTTGTTTGTACAAAACTTTTCAGTTTAGTATAATCAGAATTTTTCTATTTTGTGATCAGTAATGATCTCTAGTTCTCTTTGGTCATAAAGACCTTCCCCTTCCACAGGTCTGAGAGGTAAACTATCCTATGTTCCTCTAATTTATTAATAATTTCATTCTTTATGCCTAGGTCATGAACCCATTTTGACCTTATCTTGGTGTATGTGTGTTAAGTATGGATCAATGCCTAGTTTCTGCCATATTAGTTTCCAATTTTCCAGCAATTTTTATCAAACAGTAAGTTCTTATCCCAAAAGCTGGGATCTTTGGGTTTAATCAAAGACTAGGTTGCTATATTTGTTGACTGTTTTATCCTTGAACCTAATCTATTCACTGATCAACTAATCTATTCCTTAGCCAATACCAAATAGTTTTGGTAACTGCTGCTCTATAATATAATTTTAGATCTGGTACAGCTAAGCCACCATCATTTGATTTTTTTTCATTAATTCCTTGAAATTCTTGACCTTTTGTTTTCCATATGAACTTTGTTGTTATTTTTCTAGGTCATTAAAATAGTTTTTGGGAGTCTGATTGGTATGGCGCTAAATAAATAGATTAGTTTAGGTAATATTGTCATCTTTATTATATTTGCTCGCCCTATCAAGACCATTTAATATTTTTCAATTGGTTAGATCAGACTTAATTTGTGTGAAAATGGTCTGTAATTTTGCTCATAAAGTTTCTGAATTTCCCTTGGCAGATAGATTCCTAAATATTTTATATTATCAGTAGTTACTTTAAATGGAATTTCTCTTTGTAACTCTGACTGCTGGATTTTTTAGTGATATATAAGAATGCTGATGACTTATGTAGGTTTATTTTATACACAACTTTGCTAAAAGTTGTGGATTATTTCTAATAACTTTTGCAGAATCTCTGGGGTTCTCTAAGTATACCATCATGTCATCGGCAAAGAGTGATAATTTGGCTTCCTCATTGCCTATTCTTATTCCTTTAATCTCTTTCTCAGCTCTTATTGCTACAGCTAGTGTTTCTAATACAATATTAAATAGTAACGGTGATAGTGGGCAACCTTGTTTCCTCAGATCTTATTAGGGAATGGTTGCAGTTTGTCTCCATTACATATGATGCTTACTGATGGTTTTAAATAGATGCTGCTGATTATTTTAAGGAAAAGTCCATTTTATTCCTATACTCTCAAAGTGTTTTTAATAGGAATGGATGTTGGATTTTATCAAATGCTTTTTCTGCATCTATTGAGATGATCATATGGTTTTGTTAATTTGGTTATTAACATGGCCAATTATATTGATAGTTTTCCTAATATTGAACCAGCCCTGCATTCCTGGTATAAATCCTACTTGATCATAGTGTATTATCTTGGAGATGATTTTCTGTAGTCTTTTTGCTAATATCTTATTTAAGATTTTAGCATCAATATTCATTAGGGAGATTGGTCTATAATTTTCTTTCTCTGTTTTCAGCCTACCTGGTTTAGGTATCAGTACCATGTCTGTGTCATAGAAGGAATTTGGTAGGACTCCTTCATTCCCTATTTTATCAAATAATTTATATAGCATTGGGGCCAATTGTTCTTTAAATGTTTGGTAAAATTCACATATAAATCCATCTGGTCCTGGGGATTTTTCTTAGGGAGTTGTTTAATTGCCTGTTCTATTTCTTTTTCTGAAATGGGACTATTCAAACAATTTACTTCTTCCTCTGTTAGTCTGGAAGTCTGTATTTTGGAGGTAGTCATCCATTTCACTTAGGTTATCAAATTTATTGGCATAAAGTTGAGCAAAATAATTCCTTATTATTTCTCTAATTTCCTCTTCATTGGTGGAAAGTTCTCCCTTTTCATTTTTAAGACTACTAATTTCATTTTCCTCCCTCCTTTTTCTAATCAGATTTACCAAAGGCTTATCTATTTTATTGGCTTTTCATAGAACCAACTCTTAGTTTTATTAATTAGTTCAATAGTTTTTACTTTCAATATTTTAATTTCTCCTTTTAATTTTAAATTTCAATTTAGTATTTGATTAGGGGTTTTAATTTGGTCTTTTTAGTTTTTTAGTTCAAGCCCAATTCATTAATCTTTTTCTTTCTCTGTTTTATTCAAGTAAGCCTCTAAGGATATAAAATTCCCTCTTATTACCGCTTTGGCTGCATCCCACAAATTTTGGTATGATGTCTCATCATTGTCATTATCTTAGTGAAATTATTAATTGTATCTATAATTTGCTCTTCACCCAATCATTTTTTAAGATGAGATTATTTTAGTTTCAATTACTTTTTGGTCTATTTCCCCTAACTTTTTGTTGAATGTAGTTTTTATTGCATCATGATCTGAAAAGAAAGCATTTACTATTTCTGCTTTCTTGCATTTAATTTAGAGAGTCTTTATGTCCTAATATATGGTCAATTTTGAATAGGTTCCATGAACTGCTGAGGAAGAAAGTATATTCCTTCTATCTCCATTCAATTTTCTCCAAAGATCCAATATACCTAAATTTTCTAATATTCTATTTACTTCTTTAATTTCTTTCTTATTTGTTTTCTGGTTTGATTTGTCTAATTCTGAGAGTGCAAGGTTGAGATCTCCTACTATTACAGTTTTGTTGTCTATTTCTTCTTGCAACTCTCTTAACTTCTCCTTTAGGAAGTTGAGTGCCATACCACTTGGTGCATATATGTTTAATATTGATATTGCTTCGTTGTTTATCTCCCTTTGCAGGATGTAGTTACCTTCCTTATCTCTTTTAATTAGATCAATTTTTACTTTTGCTTGATCTGAGATAAGGATGGCTACCCTCTCTTTTGACTTCACCTGAAGCATAATAGATTTTGCTCCAGCCTTTTACTTTTACTCTATATGCATCCCCCTGCTTTAGATGTGTTTCTTGTAAACAACATATTGTAGGGTTCTGACTTTTGATCCAGTCTGCTATCTGCCTCCTCTTTATGGGGGAGTTCATCCCATTTACATTTACGGTTAGAATTACTAAATCTGTATTTCCTGCCATCCTAATAACCCCAGATTGTGCTTACTTATTCTTCCCTCTCCCAACCCTCTTTCCCCTTTTAAACTTATGTACCCCTCTTGTATCCACGATGCTTATCCTCTTTATAATCCCTCCCTCCCCCTTTGGTCTTTCCCCTTCCTTCCCTTATTACTCTTTTTCTTTTCCCTTTTCCTCTCCCCGTTTTTAATGGGGCAGAGAGAATTTTCTCTAAAACAAATGTCAATTATTTTTCTTTGAGCCAACTCTGATGAGGTAAGATTCCACAATGTTCCTCCCTCTCTAAATTCCCTCAGAGTGATAAGTTTCCTTAGCCTCTTTGTGGGATGTGGTTTCCCTCTTTTTATCCCTCCTTCCCACCTTATTCTGCCATCATCCCTTTTCCATATCTACTTCCCTTTTTTATGTTATATCAGTACAATCAAATTATACATGTATTCTTTTTGTATATCCACAACAGAAATACAATTCTCAAGAGTTATTTTTACCTTTTCTGCATCTCTTGAGTTCTATTCTTGGAGATCAAATTTTTTGTTTTAGTTCTGGTTTTTCTTCAGAAACAAATGGAATTCATTTGTTTCATTAAATATCCATCTTCTTCCCTGGAAGAAAATGCTCAGCTTAGCTGGGTAGTTTATTCTTGGCTGCATCTCAAGTTCTTGTGCCTTTCAGATATCATATTCCAGGCCCTTCTTTCCTTTAATGTAGAGGCAGCCAGATCTTGGAGTGATCCTTATTGTGGCACCTCGGTATTTAAATGTTTTTTTTGGCTGCTTGTAAAATTTTTTCCTTAATCTGATAGTTGTGAAATTTTGCCACAATATTCCTTGGGGTTTTATTTTAGGGTTTCTTTCAGAAGGTGTTCGATAGATTCTTTCAATGCCTATTTTCCTTCTGATTCTATTACATCTGGGCAGTTCTCTTTGATGATTTCTTGTAAAATAGTATCTAGGCTCTTTTTTTCATCATAGTTTTCAGAAGTCCAATAATCCTCAGATTATCTCTCCTAGATCTATTTTTCAAGTCTGTCGTTTTTTGTGAGTAGATAATTCGTGGTTTTTCCAGCTTGTCATTTTTTGTTTTGCTTGACTGATTCTTGCTGTCTCAATGAATCATTAGTTTCAATTTGTTCAGTTCTAATTTTTAAAAATTATTTTCTTCAATAGCTTTTTTACTTCTTTCTGTATATGTCAATTGGTTTTTGAATGTATTGTTTTGGTCTGTGGAATTTTTTCCATTTCACTAATTTTTTTTAGTGAATTATTTTCTTTTCAATTCACAGATCCTACTTTCTTGCATGTTCTTTGTCTTTTCAATTCACGGATCCTACTTTCTTGAGTTCTTTGTCTTTTCAATTCACAAATCCTACTTTCTAGTGAATTCTTTATTTTTCAATTCACAATTCTTACTTTCCTGAGATTTTTTACTTTTTCTAATTCGTATTTCAAGAAGTTGTTGCTCTCTTGTAAGGCTTCTCTTTCCTTTTCCCCATTTATCTTCTAACTCTCTTTTGAGACTTTTAATGGTCTCTTCTTAAGAAACATTATGTAAGGAGGACAGTCTGATGCATTTTACTGTTTGAGGTCTCTTCAGGTTTGCTGACCTGCTCTTTTTCTGCATAGAAGCTGTCAGTTGTTCTTTTCATCTTTTTATTCATGTTTGAAAGCCTTTAGGGTGGAGTCTCCTAGGCAAGGGGTTACAGCTTCCTCTGCAGAATAGGGAGAGTGCTCTGGGTGAGAGTTTTCCCTTCCCCCAACAGGAAGTGGATTCAGCACTGGCCGAGCTATTAAACTGCTTAGTAGGGCTGAGTGGATTAGCGATTGCCCTTGGCTAGAGACTAAGTGGTGAAAGTGTCACCACCCCAGGCCGGAGCCTCTTTTGGGACTGTGAGTATTAGCAGCTGACTGCAGAACACAGACAGCCACAAACTCTGCCCAGTGTCTCTCCCTGATGCAAATCGGCCCTGGAAAAACTCTATGGCCCCAAGCCGAGCTCCCCACTATGCAGATTGGAGGCTAACCCGGGCTGCGTCCTCCTGCCGTGCAGGATCACAACTGCCCAAGGAGAAGCCCCGTACTGCGGGTTGGGGCTGCGCGCTTGTGCTGAGATCTGTGCCTTCACCCTGGGTTTGAGACTCTCCTCGGAACCTAATTTCTCTCCCCGTCTGCGCCGATCTCCCCTGGCCCCGGAACCAACCTTTTTTGGTGAGACTGCAGATTTTCTTCGGCCGGTGAGTTGTTCTACTTCTTATCTTTACGAATTGTAGCAGTCAAGACTATTTTTGAGGCTCGATATAATATTGATAAAGAGGGTAAGAGAAGAGCTTAGAAAGTCGCGTGTGACTTCTCCGCCATCTTGGCTCCGCCCCCCTTGCTTTCTCCTTAAAATATAAGTTCTTTATTTTGTTTTGCAGACCACTGCCCATCTAATACACTGATAAAATAAGAACACAACATAAGAGTTTTTGGGGGTGGAAGGAGGGACTACCATTAACAATCCATGAATTGTCTTGTTGATACTAAACTCACCAACCTTACCTTGACTCCAACTTTAGATCCCAGATATTCTTTCATATAGCCTGGGAGATCCAGTGATTTCTAAAGTTCTTGAAGTAGTCCATGCATCTATAATGCTGGCATTTGTCTGCTACAGATGCAAACAGTGTACACTTAGATTCTTCCTCTTATGATTCTACTGAAACCAGTGGACTTGCAGTAGTTTAGGGCTGTCCCAATTAACATGGACTCAGAGTCCCACCCAGAACTATTCATTTAATTGTTCATTCAGCAAACATTTACTATTACAAATTCATTAAACTGGTCTCCTTAAGAGCTACCTAATATTTTCAAAATTCATTTTTTGTAGCTTATATTTTTGTATTTATGAGTATGCTTTTTTAAAAGTGCTCCTTCCCCTTCCAAATTGACTTTAATTTAATATAATTTTTCCCCTGTAAACAAACAAAATAACAATTTAGTTTTCTCTGTCTCTCTGTCCTTGTCTCTTTCTGTCTCTGTCAGTGTCTTTCTCTGTCTGTCTCTCTCTCTTTGCCTCCATCCCTTCTTCCTTCTCTACCTTCTTCCCTCCCTCCTTTTTTTGACTCAAATACCTTTGAAGTGCTTTCAGTTACAAAAGTAAGAGTAGGTCAATGTAATTACAGAGTAAAAACTTTCTATTCTGCTGTGGTATGTCAGGGCCAAGCTACTGAATAATAAGTTTACTTCAAAAGAAGAATGCTACATTACTTTCTAGGATTTGTGGTAATTCAAACTAGGTTAATAAAGATTAGTATCATAGAGATCTCAATGGGAAACTCTTCTTAATAATTTTATTATCTCCAAAACAGAACAGGATGACTTTTGGAGTAATGAATCCTTTCTCACTAGAGGTTTTGAAGAGGAGATTGAATAATCATATGGGTGGGAGAAAGTCCTCTTCTGGGATGAGGTAGATTAGATAACCTCTGAGAGCTTTTTTAGTTTTGAGATCTTCTAATTATATGTTGTGCCTTAATCAACTGATAACTTGTAAAAATTGTTTTGTTTGTTAATGGGTTCCCTTTAAAGTACTTTAACACTCTTTTAAAAATTAGAATAAATATTCCCTTTCAATTCTTATTGACACTTTAATTTGCATAGCAAAACTCCTATCATATTTGGCACAATGACAAATTTGGGAGCCTTTCTCTTATTGGAATTATCAGAACACCATTAGAATTTTAGAAGTGGAAAGGGTTTTTAGCATGCATTATAAATCAGGATGCCATTTGACTGTAGTCTTATCTCTACTCTGGATTCATTGTGTGACTCTGGAAGAGTTACTATTAATATGATGGGCTGACACTGCATGTCAACATCTTTGGAATGTTTATCAATACTTTTTTCTGACAGTTATTTTTCTTTAACTCTCCATGAGTTAGGTTTGTGAGGTTATCTCTCCAGTTTTTCAGTGAGGAAACAAAGGTAATAAGAGGGATGAAGTGACTTCCCAAAAGCCACACTGGCTGCCAGATGTTTAGTGGGATTTTTATTTTTTGATCATCTGACTTCTTTTTGCCTTGCTTTATCCATCTGGTAAGTAGGCCTTATAGCATAGAAAAAAAAAAAAGATTGTAAGAAAAAGAAAGTTCTATATTTTTCTTCTCTTCAGCATTTTAATGAGATCCTTTTCACATTCTGTCTTAGAAGCATTAAAACACACTGTCTGGGATTACTTGGAATATTGAATTTTTAAAGCAACGGTTACCTAGGCAGTTAGGTGATGCAATGAATAGAGTGCTGGCTGGATCTGGAATTACAAAGACTTGGGTTCAGATTTAGCTTCAGACACTTAAACTTGTTTAATCTGGACAGCTCATAACCACTGTTTCAATTTCCTCATCTGTAAAAAGGGAATAATAATAATATCTACCTCTCAAGGTTGCTATGGGAATAAAATGAAATATTTATCAATCCTTTTGAGAATTTTAAAATATTACATACATGTATCATTAAGCTTGTCTCATACTTTGAGTTTACAAAGATTTTTCTATCATTTTTTTTATTTGATCCTCATTAAAATTCTATGGAGAAAGCTTTATAATAATAATAATAATAATAGTAATAAACAACTCATACTTTAAAGTTTGCAAAACATTTCCCTTCAAACAGATCTGAGAAGTAGGTGGGATTATCACTAGCATTAATGTATCCTAACTCTTCTTTTGATATGCAAGATAGACCCATCAAGAAGTTCTACTGGGCATCTAATGAAGAAATTGTTGTGGAGCAAGTGTATCTCAAAAAAAAAAAAAAAATTAGGGACTCATTTGCTAGTTTTCTTTCTTTCATGCTCTTCTCTCAGTTGCCAAAGGGCATAGTGCTCTGATGAAGAGGAAATGAAATAATTGGTGCCTTATATCCTGCTTCAAGTCATACAAGCCTACACAAGGGTGGGGAAATTGAGGTCAAAAAGAAGGCAAAAATTTACTTACATTTTTGACATTACATTTTCTTTGAAAAGAAACATCAAATGAAAACTCAAAAATATTTTTCTAAATATACAATGTTTTTAAGTGCTGTAGAAATTTCACTCACACCAATATTAGGAATACCATGCTCCATTGAAAAGACTTAGTACTTCCTCTTTCAAAAGAGTATTTACAAATTCATTTGTTAATGAAGATAAGTAAATACTATGTATATACTATGAATACATTTAATAGTGCAGTAATAGTGACAGATCATATTAGAAAATACTATTGTGTTTAAGTTTTGTAATATTGATATTTTTGGCTGAAGATATCCTGGGCCATCACCAGTTATCTTGACTTTTGTCTTGTCATTGGACTTTAAAGACTTTGGAGAAGAGAGTTAGACTGACAATTTTCTGTAGGTCTGCCTCACTTGAATCCAGTTCACATGCAAGTCAAAACTTCACCCCCAGTAAGTCTTTGTTTCTCTTCAAGAATAAAGGAAAAATTAGAATTCTGGCATAAACTGGCATAAACTTGGCAATCCAGTTTCCAGGGAGAAAGCAGAGCAAGATTTTGATGAAGATTATTGGTTATATTTTATTTTATTCCTATGGATATTGTCGTTGTTAAAGTATAGTTCAATGTTAGAGATATGGTATAATGGAAATACTATGGATAATCAGATTTAGGATAATGTTGATTGGATGATAAAACACAATGATATTTCCCTTCTCTTTTCACATTGCCACCACTCACATTCAGGCCTGTTACCTCTTCTCCTGGACTATTGATTGCATTAACCTTTGAATTGGTTCTTCCTCTCTCAGAATTTCTCCTTTTAAACTATTTGTGTCACAATAGTGAAAATAATCAAATTATTCCTCTGCTTAAAAATCTTTATTATTTCTCTAGTACTCTAAGATAAAATACAGATGCCTCTACTTGTCATTGAAAGCCCTTCACAATCCAGTTTTACATTTGCAGATTGATTTCATATTGTTTCTGTTCACACAATTTTACATTTTAGCCAAGAATTTGGCATTCTAGCCCCTATTTCTATGTCCTTATATAGACTGTGTCTCATGTACTTTCTCTTCACTTCTACCTATTATAATTATACCTTCAAGTCAGTTTAGTTTCCATATTTCACAGGAATTCTTCCCTAATCCCTCTCCCCTCCCCGCCTCAGTCCTCTCTCCTTCCTCCAACTATCATGTATTTACTTTTTTGTTTACATGCTATATTCTCTATAAGAATATAAGCTGTTGGAGGTAGAATTTTTTATTTTTATTTCCCCATTTGCATCTCTAGGACCTAGCATTGTGCTATGCACAGAAATCCTTTGCAAATATTCTTTGAACTGAATTGCATTTGAAAATTGTTAATGCCGAAACACTTTGAATAAATCAAGTAGTTCCATATAATAGTGATTCCAGTACACTTTAGTTAATCTCCATCTGGGAATTTCTTTTTCCTTTAAATATTACAGCATATTCACCTCTTTAATATTTCAAACTACATTATTGTGACATTCACAAGACAACAGGAGATTTTGTTACAAATTGCTTTTTAGATAAATACAATTGACTTGTTTCCCATCATGAATTTATATGTCATCTGAAGAGACCTTAAATTGAAGGAAGCTTAAAGATATGTATAGGAGAAAAGAAAATTCATTATTGGAAACTTCCATATTTGGAAGTTAACAAAGGGATCTTTTTAGAAATTTTTGTTTTGAGACCCTGACTTTAGATGCAATTCATGATCCAGAGTCCTCTAATCCCTGGGTTCATATAGACTAGGTTTAAACCTGAAGCAGACCTAAATGACCAATTCCTTTTTGATTTATACTCCCACTTGGAGTTTGAAAAAAAATCAACTTTAGTTTGTATCTAAGTTAACATAAATATCCATTGCAGGAACTCCTGCTTCCATAAACATTTTGAAATTCCTATCCTGTAACTGAGCTGTCTTGAATGGTGAATAGATCAATGCAAATTCATCTAGCTCCAAAACAGATGATGCTTCACATCTCATGTAACTTTTTTTGCATGCAATCTTGTTATTTCTTGTTTTTTTTTTCCTACCCTTTACTGAACCTATCCTTTATCTCCCCTCTCCCAATCTTCCATGCAACCCTGTTCAGTTTCTACCTCTTGTTTTTGGAATTGTAAAACAAGTCAATACTAAATCACTTTAGGAAGGGAATGTCAGTCAAGTACCTTAAAGATCTCAAGAGTTTGAGTAAATTCATTTCTCTTGGACATAGCCCTGGTTACTGAAACCCATTATCTAGGAAGACCTCAAACCAACTTAATTGTTTTTTTTTGTACTGGGAAATGAATGTAAACTGTTTGCGTTTTTGTTTTTCTTTCCGGGCTATTTTTACCTTCTGAATCCAATTCTTCCTGTGCACTCTTCGGTTCTGCACACATATATTGTATCTAGGATATACTGTGACATATTCAACATGTATAGATAGGACTGCTTGCCATCTTGGGGAGGAGGTAGAGTGAGGGAAGGATAAAGTCTGAACAGAAGTGAGTGCAAGGGATAATGTTGTAAAGAAATGTTTTGCAAAATAAAAACAATAAAAAAAAGAATTTTATAATTAAAATAAATAAAATATAAATTTACTATAAACAAAAAAAGATGAATCAGGTAAAATGAATATCTTTCCAATTAATTGTCTTTGTTTCATTAAAAAAGTATTTTGTAAGTCCATTTACACTATTCCCTTATGTGTCTTGAGTAATAAATTCCAGATATTTTATATTAATTTTTTTGGTACAATTCTAGACACTGAAATATTAATCAGGGATTGTGTTTGTCCTCTAATCAAGTAGTACTAATCATTAATAGCAATTGCACCTTGCATGGGAAAAAGTATAGATAATAAAAGATTCTAAACAAAAGCTTACCTATCAATATTCATCAAATTAATATGAGGATGTACTTGTAGTCTTAAGTAGACCTCAACCAGGGCCTCAGGGAGATCATAGAATTAAATGATTCTTGCAATAATGATTGATGACATCCAAGCTATAGTTTCTATATTCAAGGTGAAGAGCAAATCTGATCTTGTCTCATGAAACCCAGCATCACCTGTGTGTCATTTCATCCTCACAATCTATAAATATTCTTGAAGTTAACTGAGACTGACAAGCTAGCTTGACAAGAGTTTGTGAAAGCAGATTAAATACTTCTAAATTATTGAAACATGCAGCTACTCAGAGTAAATCACAGGATGAGGATATAATTCAAATATATTATCTAGTCCTATAAATTTTCCAATGCCATCAGTCTGAGGATTGTCAGATTTAGAACTAGATGGATTCTTAGAGACATCCAAACCAAAGGTTTTTGTGTCAATGGACTCCTGTTGAATCTTGGTGAAATCTTTAGAACTTTCTCAGAATAATTTTTTTAAATTAAAGGAAATGCTAAATTTCTGATGAAGGTTAGAGGAAATAAACTTGAGCTTTTCCCCACTGAACTTCATGGACTCTATGAAATTGACCTACAAGATTAAAACCCTTGATATAGGTCTCTTCCTATCATTTAAAAATGAATAGAACCTCAGAGAAGTTGTGATTTTCCTAAGATCACTTAGGCTGTAGGTAGTAGAGGTTGTTCTGCAAGGCTAAGTCTTTTCAAATCATGTTCCATATGAAGTTAGGAAAAGGAGTAAGGGTCAGGGTGGGGATAGGGAAAACTTTTTTTTCTTTTTTTAAAATTTAATTTAATTTAATTTAATTTTATTATTATAGTTTATTGACAGAATCCATGCCAGGGTAATTTTTTTACAACATTATCCCTTGCACTCACATCTGTTCCGATTTTTCCTTCCCACCCTCCGCCCCCTCCCCTAGATGGCAAGCAGTCCTAAATATGTTGAATATGTCCTAGTATACAATGTATGTGTGCAGATCCAGACAGTTTTCTTGTTGCACAGGGAGAATTGGATTGAGAAGGTAGAAATAACCCAGGAAGAAAAACAAAAATGCAGACAGTTTACATTCATTTTCCAGTGTTTTTTCTTTGGGTGTAGCTGCTTCTGTCCATCATTGATCAATTGAAACTGAATTAGGTCTCTTTGTCAAAGAAATCCGCTTCCATCAGATTACATCTTCATACAGTATCATTGTTGATGTATATAATGATCTCTTGGTTCTGCTCATTTCACTTAGCATCAGTTCATGTAATTCTCTCCAAGCTTCTCTGTATTCATCTTGCTGGTCATTTCTTACAGAACAATAATATTCCATAACATTCATATACCACAATTTACCCAACCATTCTCCAATTGATGGGCATCCACTCAGTTTCCAGCTTCTAGCCACTACAAACAGGGCTGCCACAAACATTTTGGCACATACTGGTCCCTTTCCCTTCTTTAGTATCTCCTTGGGGTATAAGCCCAGTAGAAACACTGCTGGATCAAAGGGTATGCACAGTTTGATAACTTTTTGGGCATAATTCCAGATTGCTCTCCAGAATGGTTGGATTCGTTCACAGCTCCACCAACAATGTATCAGTGTTCCATTTTTCCCGCATCCCCTCCAACAATCATCATTATTTTTTTCCTGTCATCTTAGCCAATCTGACAGGTGTGTAGTGGTATCTCAGAGTTGTCTTAATTTGCATTTCTCTGATTAATAATGATTTGGAACACTCTTTCATATGAGGGGAAAACTTTTGAAAATGGATTTTAGTTTTAGGGTTGTTGCGGAGTTCTGAAATTTTTTTTTCATATTTTAAGTTTGTGTGGGGATATTTCTAAAAGAAGTTTGAAGGTATATTTACTACTTTCGTGAGATTAAAAATTAATTGATTTTTTAAATTTATGAAATAAAAGAAGCATTTCCATAACATAGTATAATAAAAAAGGTGATTGCACATGAAACCAAAAATCTATTATGTAATCTTGATGTTCCTTTTAATTATATAATAAAATTATATATAAAGTTATTTTTTTCTTCCTTTCCCCTCCTCCTACTCTATCATGGTTACCATTAGATCCAAACACATATACATATATACATAATTATTCTATACATACTTTTATTTATTTTTTTTCCTCTGGATACTGATAGCATCTTTCTTCATATGTCCTTCATAGTTTATTTGGATATTTATAATAGCAAAATGCTTATTTGTTCATAATCATTCTTAAAATGATATTTCTGTTATTGTATGTGATGTCCTCTTGGTTCTGCTTATTTTGCTTTTCATTATGTCATGTAAATCTCTTTGTAATTTTCTAAGATCACTGAGCTTATCATTTCTTATACCACAGTAGAATTCCATTACAAATGTAAAGTACCTTCAGAACTCAGCTCAGCAATCTACCCACAGAAGGTAATTACCAAAGATTTGTTGAATATGTATGAGAAATATAAAAAAGAAAAATATCTGTGAAATTCTAGGATTGTTTGATTCTAAACTCTAAGTGGGAAGCCTTGTGCAATAATGGAAAGCTGATAGGCAATTGTAGAGAGGGCATAGTACAGGTTCTAGAGAGAGAGGCTCTGAGTTCAAATCTTACCTATGATAATCACTGCTTATGTAACATTGGGTAAGTCACTTTATCCTCCTTAGTCACAATTTCATTATTTATAAAATAAGATGGTTGGTCTATATGACCTCACAAATTTATTTATTTATTTATTTATTTATGTGTTAGAAAACTATGACCTCACAAATTTAGACTAATTCAATCAATAATTCTAGGTTGTGGCTTAGAATTCTTACTTTAGATGAGCTTGTTCTCAATTTTTCATGCTTCAAGTTGGTGTGGGGATAATTTTTTAAAAAAGACTTTTTCTTTTCTTCTTTATTGTCCAAATTTGTGTTTTTCCCCCCACTGTCCATTTGTAAGTTTTGACAAGAATGTAACTTCCCTAGGTTTCAGTTAACACACAATCTCCAACTCCTCATCCCTATTTTAAATGCTGATCCTAAATGCTGCCACACCTAGGTAGAAAGTACATGACATATTTTATCCTAAGAAGGAACAATATAATAACAAAAGTTCTTATTTACATAATACTTTATGATTTACAATGGATATTCTTCATGGTAATCTTGTGCAATAATAAGCATACATAATGGAGTGTTGGAACTATGATCATTGAGAGACTATTTTTAAAATTTTAGAGTGAGTATTTACACCCCGGATCAGTAAACTACAAATCAGGACTTTGTTAATTGGTAATTTTAAAAACTTAAGTGATGGAGAAAATGTTATTAATGCAGATTAAATGATTTTCTTGTTTAAAACTTTTTTAGTATTTTATTTTCCCTAATTACATGTAATTTTTTTAAATATTCATTTTAAAAACTTTATTTCCAAATTCTTTTCTTCCCTCCCTTCTCATCCCTCATTGAGAAGGCAAGAAATCTGATATGTTATAAATGTGTAGTCATGCAAAACATATTTTCATATCAGTCATATTATAAATGATAACACAGACTCAAGAAAAATAAAGTTCAAAAAAGTATGCTTCCATCTATATTCTGATATCATCAGTTCTTTCTCTAGGGATAGATAGCATTTTATACTACAAGTCCTTCCAAGTTGTCTTGGATCATTATCTTACTGAGAATAGATAAGTCATTCACAACTGATCATCATATAATATTGATATTAGTCTGTACAATGTTCTCTTAGATCTACTTAACTTTATTCTTTGTCTGTTCATGTAAATCCCTATGGATTTCTTATGATTTTACTATATCACTTATTATAGCCTATCATTTACTATAGCACAATAGTATTCTATCATAATCACATAACATAACTTGTACAGTCATTCCTCAATTGATGAACATTCCCTCAACTGTCTGCCATCATAATAAGAGTTAATATAAATATTGTTGTGCACATAGGTTATTTTTGTTTTTATTTTTTATCTCTTGTGGAACACAGACCTAGTAGTGAGATTGTTGGTCAAAGGGCATGCACAGTTTCATAGTTCCCTGGACACATCCCAAATTATTCTACAGAATGGTTTGGTCTGTTTACAATTCTACCAACAATGCATTAATGTCTCAATTTTACCTCAACGCCTTCAACATTTGTTACTCTCCCCTTCTGTCTTACTAGCTAGCCAGGGACTGAAAGGTAGCACCTCAGAATTTTTAAATTTATTTTTCCAATTAATAGCAATAACAATCCAATACAAATCAGAGCATTTTGTTCATATGACTATATATAGCTTTGATTATGTCATTTCTGAAAATCAATTGTTCATATTCTTTGATCCTTTATCAATTGGGGAATGACTCTCATTTTTATAAGTTTGACTCAAATCTATACATAATTGAGAAATTATCACAGAAACCTGGGCTCACATTTTTTGTTCACAATTTGATTGCTAACTGTATTTCTCTCCATCCTATTCCCCCTGTCCCATTTATTCTAGTCTGTCTCTTTTAACCTGTTCATTCTCAAAAGTGTTTTGCTTCTGACTATCCTTTTCCCCAGTCTTTCTTTCTATCACCAGTTCCCCTTTTTCTTTTCCCCTTCCCCTTCTTTTCTATAGGATAAGATAGATTTCTATATCCAATTGAGAATTGAGTTTTATATCATTCCCTCTTTGAATCAGTTTTAATGAGAGTAAGGTTGTAGCATTCCCTGACACCTCCTCTAGCTGCCCTGGATTGTAAATTTTTTTTCTTGACTTTTTCATGTGAGATAATTTACCCCACTCTACCCCTCCCTTTCCCTTTCTTCCAGTGAATTTCTCTCTCATCCCTTAATTTAATTTTTAATATCACCCCTTATATTTAACTCACATCTGTGCCCTCTGTCAATATGTACTCTAAATAAATGTCTTATATGTATATTATATAATATATATAATATAATATGTCTTAATACTGAGAAAATTCTTATGGGTTATAAGTATCATTTTCCCATGTAGGAATGTAAACAGTTTAATCTTATTAAGTTCTTTATTATTTCCCTTTCCTGTTTCCCTTTTTATATTTTTTTCAAATCTTGTATTTGAAAGTCAAATGTTCTATTTATCTCTAGTTTTTTCATTAAGAGTGCTTGAAAGTCCCCTATTTCATTGAATATCCATTTTTCCCTCTTAAGGATTGTACTAATTTTTGTGGGGTAGGATTCTTGGTTGTAATCCTAGATTCTTAGTCCAGATATCATATACCAAGCACTCCCATAATTTAATATAAAAGTTGTTAAATCTTGTGTTATACTATCTGTGGCTCCAAGGTATTTGAATTGTTTCTTAAAGCTGTTTGCAATAGTTTCTTTTTGAACTTGGAGCTCTAGAATTTGGCCATAAAACAATGTTTTCATTTTATAATGTTTTTTGGAGGTGATTATTAGAGTCTTTAAATTTCTATTTTACCTTCTGGTTCCAGAAAATCAGGACAATTTTTCTTGATAATTTCTTGAAAAAAAGATGTCCAGACTCTTTTTCTGATCTTGGCTTTTAGGTAGTCCAATAATTCTTTAATTGTCACTCCTGGATCTATTTTCCAGGTCAGTTCTTTTCCCCATGAGATATTTCATTCCCTCCCCCATTCTTTTGGTTTTGTTTTATTATTTCTTGATTTCTCATAAAAATAATTTGCTTCCATGTGCTCATAATTTCTAAGGAATCATTTTTTTCAATAAGCTTTTGTCTTTCCTTTCCCATTGGGTCAATACTATATTTTAAGGAATTTTTTATCCTTTGGTTAATTTTTCTGCCTCTTTTTCTGTTTGGTGGATTTTGCTTTTTAAAGGAATACTTTTCAGTTAACATTTGAATATCAATTGTTTGCTCATTTTCCCACTTATTTCTTGGTTTTAAATTCCCCCAAAATGGGCCTTTGCTTCCAGGGTTGAGGAAGTATTGATATAAGCTTCAAGGGGGTTGTTCAACTGTTTTCAGAAATACTTCTAGGGACTTGCAAGATTTTAGTTATTTTGAAATGGTATGATCTAAGTAGAGGTGTGTTTATTACTCTTCTGACCTGTGCTCTGGTCTCTGAGTCACCAGAAACATTCTTTTCTACCCTGAAACTGCTATGGGAGTCCCTGGTTCCCTTTAGCCATTAGTTCTGGTGTGCTAGATGATTCTTTGCATCCTGGGATTGTCATCCAGAATTGTAATACAGATTTGAGTATGTCGAAATAAAAGTCTTGCCCCTAGTCCCAGCCAAGAGACTTCTGAATCTCCTTCTGATCAGTTGTTTGATCCCCTTACCATCTATGGGCTAAGAATTCCAGAAGCAGCCATTTCCATTGATGATTCAGTGATTCCTAGGATCTATTCCTTGTCTGTTGGGGCCTGGTTTGCATGGAACCCAGTTTTGCACAGCCTGCATTGGATTATGCTCTATTCACATCCTAATGCAGCAGACCTTTTCAGCCAATCATCTTGAGTTACATTTGGTTGGAAAATTATTTCATCCTGTCATTTTGAGATTCTGCCACTTCTGAATTTGTTTTAGGGCATTATTTAAAGGTATTTGGGGAAGAATTTAGGTTAGTCCTTGCTTTTTCTTCATTATCTTGACTCTGCTTTGTCCAAATTAAACTTTTTAAAGTTTAAAGTTTTCTTTTTTCTTTGGCTCTTAGCCAAAATTGAATATAATCAGGATAAACTAGACTTTTCTGATAAGATCAGGATTTGAGAAACAATATCTATTATCAGTATTATTATTTGATATAGTTCTAGCATTCATTTTATAATAAACTTTTGAGCTCCAAATTTTTCTCTCTCTTCCTATCTCCCCCTCCCAAGACAGTGAGCAATTTAATAAAGATTACATATGTGCAATCAAGTAAAACATACTTCCATATTAGTCATGTTTGGAAGAAGAAAAAAAACCATCAAAAATAAAGTAAAACTGTATGCTTTGATCTGCATTCAGACTGCATCAAATCTTTCTCTGGATGTGGACAAAATTTTCCATCATGAGTCTTGGAATTGTATTGCATGTTTAATATAGTTCTAAAAAATATTAGGTATAGAAATAAACTAAAGAAAAATAAATTTTAGAAAAAAATAAGCAACGATAAAACTATTTCTTTTTTGCAGATTATATGATGTTTGTAAGATAATTAGAAAATAAATTAAAAATTAATCAATTGAAACAATAGCCAGCAAAGTTTTAGGACAAAAAATATATCCACATAAATCACGAATATTTATCTAAATCGACAACAAAAAGCAGCATAAGAGATAAAATAAGAAATTTAATTTAAAATAATTACAGAATTTATAAATACTTAGGAATCTGCCTAGTGACTTTTCAGTTAGTCATTTCAGTCGTGTCTGTCTCTTTAGATACTAGAATGGTCCTTCTCCAGCTCATTTTACAGACGAGGAAATTGAAGCAAACTTGGTTAAGTGATTTGTCCAGGATTATATAGCTGAGGTCAGATTTGAACTTCTATCTTTGACTCCAGATCTTGTGCTCTATCTACTGCACCACCTAAGACATTTACAGGAATTATATGACTACAATTAGAACTAGAACAATTGTTCTTAAGGAAATAAAGGCTGACTTCAAAATTATAAAAATATTAATTGCTTATGAGAGGCCAAGAAATGTAATACAAATTACAATACTACCTAAGTTAATTTATGAATATAGTATGACACTAATTAAATCATTACAGGATTATATTATAGAAGCAGACAATATTAAAAAATTTATTTGGAGAAACAAACAACAACGAAGTTCAAGGGAAATAATGAAAAAAGTGGGAAGGAAGAGAACCTAGTAGTATTATATCTCAGACTGTATTACAAAGTAGTAATCATTAAATCACTAGTTATTCATTAAGAAATAGAAACGTCCATCAATGAAACAAATTAAGTACAAAACATATAGAAAAAAAATAAGAAAAGTAAGGGAGTAATTGTGTTCAAAGATACTAGTTTTGTGCTCTTTCCTCATCTCCTTATTTATCTCAGAGTAATTATTCTGTTTACTGATATTTGCATAATGAAAACACATTCATGTAGCCATCCCCAAAGACTATGAAACAGATATACCTAGAGTTTCCATGTGGAATTTCTGTATATGCTATGGAAAAAAAATGTTAATAGACAACCAACCATATCAAGAATATGATCAGTTGGAAATCTGAACTGAGAATGCCAGAGTCAACCCTTATTTTTCAAAATATTTCTTATGCTACCCAGTACTACCTAGGAAAATACACAAAATAAATATAAAGTTGAACTAATAGTGACCTACTCTCACAACTTTTGCCCAAAGACAAAATATTTTCAAAGATTTTTGACCCATGAAACAAGTTGAACATGAAGCAGAGGCAAAAAAAAAAAAAAAAAAAAAAAAAAAAAAAAAAAAAAAAAAAAAATCTTTTTTGAAAAAAAAAGAAAATTCTGAAAAAAAAATGTCCTAACATTTATTTTAACTTCTCATTATAGATCCAGCTCCATATTTAAAATGATGTATTATGTATAACTCGATTTTCAAAAAATATTATTATGTTTTTATATATTTAGAAATGTGGAGGCTTGTGGAAAAAAACTAAAAAAAAAATTGGCAAGGAAAAAAAAATTCTTCCTCTTTCCCCCACCTCATTTTTTTTTTTTTTTGAAAATAAGAGAAAAATACAAAGTTCTTCAGTGAGTTTTTTTAATCTCTTCAGTTGTTTTCTCTATCCAATTCAATTCAGTTCAATAATCATTTATTAAGCATTTCTGTACTGTTTTTCATATGTACAATGCTATAAATATAAAAAAATAAACATACATATATACATACAAATAAAAAATGATACTTCATGCAAACATATATATATATATATATATATATATATATATATTACAGGGGCAGTTACATGATGCAGTAAATTCAAGGCCTAAAGTCAGAAAGATTCACCTTCCTGTGTTCAAATATGGCTTCAGTTCTTGTCCTCTTTGTCCTTCTTCTTTTCCTCCTTTTCCTCCTTCTTTTCTTCCTCCTCCTCCTCTTCCTCGTTCTTTTCTTCTTCTTCTTCACCTTCTCCTCTTCTTGCTCTCCCTCTCCCTTTTCCCTTCTCTCCCTTTCCCCTCTCTCCCTCTTCTTTTCCCTCCTTCTCTTCCTTCCTCCCTCCCTCCCTCCTTTCTCTACCTCTCTGTCTCTGTTTTTTTCTCTCCCTTCCCCTCTCTGTCTCTTTCTCTTCCTTCCCCCCTCTCTTTTCTCTCTCTCTCCTTCTCTCTCCCTCTTCCTCTTCCTCTCCCTGTGTCGTTCTGTTCCCCCTCCCGTCTCTATTCCCCTCTCCCTCTCTCTCCCTCCTTCCTTCCTCTCCACTCTGTCTTTTCCCTTCTTTCTTTCTTCTCTCTTTCTCCTTCTTCTAACCCCTTCTCCCTTTTCCTTATGAACATATGACAACTTGCTGCTGCTGCAGCTTGAAATGTAAGATAGTATAATATAATTCTTCTCGATTTGGAATTATAAGACCCAGTTTCAAGTTCCAACTCTAGCACTAGCTGGCTATTTTATTTTGTTATTATTATTGTTTAGTCATTTTCAGTCATGTTTAATTCTCTATGACCCCATTTAGGGTTTTCTTGGCAAAAATAACAGAGTAGTTTGCCATTTTTTCCCCAGATCATTTTACAGATAAGGAAAGTGAGGTATACAAGGTTAAATGACTTGCCCAGGGTCACACAGCTACTAAGTGTTTGAAGCTGCATTTGAACTCGGGAAGAGGAGTTGTCCTAATTCAGGCTGTGAAATCTATCCATATCACCCCATAGCTGCCTTTACTTAATTTAGGAGCCTTCTAACCTTTCTATGTCTCATTTTCCTCTTTTGTAAAGGGAAAGGGAAGGAAGAGAGAGAATGCTCCATCTATTTTAAAAAGGGGGGGAGGTTTTATGAAGAAAAAATCTCTTTGTAAATTTAAAAAACTTCATAAATATGAATATAATATAATACAATATAAGTGAGAGATATTATCTATAAAGTGAAGCTAATGATACTTGCACTGCCTATCTGACAAAGTTTTGAGAAAAGTGTTAGGAAAAGTGAACTATTATTATGACTACAGATGTTTACCATAGAGATTGATTCACAACCTTTTTGAAATTGTTACACTTCTTTATTTGTTTGATCCTGGGATTGCTGCCAGAGGTGCCATATGGTATACACTTATTTTTAAATTAAAGTGAATCAAACTTCATTTTATATTCAGAATTTTCATTTAATTCTTCATTCAATTCAACAAATCAACAGACATTTATTCAGCACCTATTGTATTAAAGATGCTGTGTTAGGTGTTAGTACACAAAAATGAAAAATGATGCAATTCCTGCCCTCAAGGAGCTTATAATTTAATGGAATGATAAAATGTAAACACATATTCCCAAGATACAAATTAGGATGTGTTTAAGGCAAAAGAGAAATAGAGATAAAGTGGTCTAGAAAATATTTAGCATAGAACTGAAGGAATTTTGAGTGTCTTAAAACCAAGGAAACCATTGTCTTTTAAAATTAGAAATTCCTTATTCAGTCTATAATACTTCTTAATGGCTCTCCATGCTTGTCTCTACCATATTCTATGTTAATTATACATAAAGTTTAAGATAAGGTAAGGGCTACACACCCAAGTCATGGGGGCTAACTGAGCAGAACAACTTTTCTAAAAATCTTTCTTTAAAATTTCTGAAGCTAAAATAAAACTAAGGTTAGTTCTTGAAGAAGAAACCTTCCTAAGCTAACATAGCTCACTCAAGCCACGTCTACAAGAATTGGTTTACATGAATATTACATGCCAGCCATTGGGTGCTACATGTCCTTCTTGTGTTCCCCTAACACTTGTGTAGACAGTCTATGTTGCATCTAGTCTATATTTTCCCATAGAGGGTAAAGATGGATGTTTTGAGGAGGAAGAAACTTTTCCTGTTCCAAGGAATGTTGATATTGATCCATGTTGACATCAGAATCAAGCTCATGATGTACTTGTCAGAAGAGGAAAAGATTGAATCAAGGTGCTTGGCTACTTCCTTCTAAGAGCTACAAGGCCTTATGCCATCTGAAATGAACAGTCAGAAAGTGTATTTTCTTTCTCAACCTTACATGTATCTGATAAATGACCGAGAGTGAACCAATACATGTCAAACTTAAGAATCACTATTCATCTCTGGTAATTTATATTTAGACAAATTACACTAACATAAACACTCACATACACACATATGAAGAGAAATATATATTTGCATATCTACATACACAGAGAGAAAGAGAGAAGAGGGAGAGAGAGAAAGAGAATGAGATCTTGTCACTGATGGCAGAAAGACACACACTGAAAAAATTAGAAAATTTTGAAGGGAGAAGTATTTATATTTGCAAAGTATTTTGCCCTTGACCACATGCTGAGAGATCATGACATATATATATATATATATATATATATATATATATATATATGTTTATTGTTCAGTTATTTCATTGTGTCCAACTCCTTGTGATCCTATTTGAGGTTTTCTTGGCAGAGATACTGGAGTGGTTTGCCTTTTTCTTATCCAGCTCATTTTACAGATGGGAAACTAAGACAAGAGTCAAATGACTTACCTAGGATTCTTTAGCTAATTGCTAAATGTTCTTCAAATGTCTCCTTTTGCTTCATTATTGAACCTGAGGTTTCAGGTTAGCTTTGGTCAGACCTGGACTATTCCCATTTACCTTTTAGATATTGTATGAGGAAAACATTTTTTAACCATTAAATACTTGCTTAAAACTTTCGAATTTTGTCTATTCTTTCATCAACAACAATCTCATCTGATTATACCTGAATAACTTGTCTTTGAGAATTTCTGAGCCCTCCCAAATTCATTACCTTATTACCATAGTGATGATAAATCTCATTGAACATAGAGTGGTCCTCAGAAAACATACATACAGTTTATGACCTGATCCATTACTGAAACTTTTCTAGCTTTGCTAGGTTCTGCCTGAACTTTCCTTTTTTCTAGTGAACACTTGGAGAAGCCAAATTCTCCTCCCTAAGCTGAGGCCTCCAAATAGACTTTATTCGAGTGTAAAATGTGAAGTATTATTATACAGCTATTACAGATACTGAAAAATAAATTAACACCCCACATTAAAACATTGATGCCTACAATGATAGACATCAATTTAATTGGCTGTCAAAACATTTTATCGCTGTCATGTATTCAAAGAACTATTTTACAGTGGGCTAATAATAAATATATAAACAAATATCAACGGATGAGATTTTCTAACTGTGGTAAATGGCTTTGCAGTCAAGGGTTATTATTTTTCTTTTAAAAAAAACCACCATGACGTATTTTTTTTTGAGGAGACATTGAAAAGTTGCTTTTAAAATGTTGTATATTTGTTGTGAAATGAATGTAATCAATCATTTATTGGTTGCTTCTGTTTGTCTTTAAAAATACATAAACACAGTTCCTTCTGTGCTACTGGCATCTATAAATTCTTCAGGGTAGTTCTGGTTGTTCAAATCCTGTCAAAATGTAAAAATAAAGTTTGTGTCTGTGTGAGTCGTACCTTAGGACCAATAGACCAAAAAGAAACCAACAAATGTAGGCATTGACAGAAATATGTAAAGTAATTTATCTAGAGACTGGTGCTACAGGAAAGATCACATTTAGATAAAGAATGACACCTACTTTCAGGGATTTTACTCTTCAGTAGAGGAATAAAATGTAAGTACAGCTAACCAATAGACTGGGCTGGTGGTAACCTGGGGTTAGAGAGGTGATGAATTAGTTTTCCATGCCTAATCCCTAATTATTTGCATATTTGGTAAACTGCAGCAACTCTTGGGAAGTAAAAGTGTAATTTTACACACAATTCACTCTATTTTTCAAAAAAATTCATTCAAATAAATTAGCTAGTCAGATCTCTTATAAGTAGTGAATGAAATAAAAGCACAAGAAATCTTGCTGAATTTTGCTCTCATAGGGGCTTCTAGGTGAAGGTGAATTCTATCATGTCTCTAGTCCCATATGCTAGTCAGTGCTCTGAGTAAATCCTAGAGTCTGTGTGAAATTCATGAGAACACCAGCAGCAGTTCTGTTTGGGACCTGGCTCCTCTGCAGATTGTTGTTTTGTTTTGTTTTCAGAAAAATTCTTGTTTCTGATGGGCAATCCTCATCCTTTGCCTCACAATCTGTATAATGAAGGATGGGGGAGGTAAGTGATTGAAATCATGATTGCTCTTTCTGGACTGTGCAGACTATGATGCATACTATAATCTCAGGAACTGTCTTGTAGATGGATATCTTCTTGGACTAGGATGCTTGAAGATTGAGGCTTCTAACAGAAATGTTGGACAGCAAATAAAAATAAAAATAACTAACAAATAATCTTTGAAACATTTAAGTTACATTGCAAATCTATGTATGCATGTTTTTAATTTACCTGGTCAAAATCTCTTTACTTGAAAAATCCTTTACAGATATATTCTTGTATTTCCTATCCTCCTCCTCCCTCTCTTCCTCCCTCCTTCCTTCTCTCTCTTTCTCTCTCTCCTCTCTCTCTCTCTCGTCTCTTCTCTTTCTCTCTCTCTGTATATGTTTATATATGTACACACATATACATGCACATATATGTTTATATTTGATGGAGAAATATTGTGTATAAAAATATATAAATGAACAAAACTTCACAGTTAACTTTACAGTCACTCATTTGGTTTAGTGTTCTCTCCAGCACTCTATAATATGTAATGTTTCATGACAAATGCATTAGAGAAATATATTACAAAATGCTACATAATGCCCAAGAGGAAAAGGCATTATTAGTCACGTCAAGGATGTATATTTGAGACATGGATAGCTAGAATTAAGAATATAGGGATGCTCTGACTACTGAACAGAATTTTTCTTTACCTAAAGTTAAGTAGCTCATGTGGTATTGGAAACCTTATAGCTTCTTTAGGATAATCCAACAATTGTATTGACATATCTTTCCACTGCCCTTCAAAATTCAAAACAAAACAAAAAAAGAAATCTATCATCCATCAGTGTGATGACCGCTTATTTTAAAATCAGCTGGAGTCAGAAATCCAGGTTAAGGGAAAATCCTAGAGCTTTATTCTTTATGGAGATGAAGGGGGATGGTGATAGGAATGTGAGCAGCCTCAACACAAACCCGGCCAGCAGTCTCTCTGCCTCTCTTCCTCCCTTTCTCTCTCCACCAAAATCTCTATGTCATTTCCTATACAACACATCAAAACTTGCACAAAGAGTGAGCGGGGGCCATTCTTTCTCCAAGAATATATTAATAGAGTATGGTCCAATTACTATTTAGCCTCATGTGCTTGGGACCTCAGTGCATCAACTCGAGCTTCAGCCCATTACATATCAGCATTTGCAATTTCTTTCTTTTTATTTCTAATTACCTTATTATCCAGATGCTTATATATGATGCAGAGCAGTTGAGAGAGATAGGGTGCTGTAAGAAAAAAGACTTCTAGTCTATAAAATCAGAAAACGTGGATTATAATTTTATTTCTACCATTTGTTAGCTATATGATCTCTGGCTTTGAATGTCAGGATTTTATTTTATCGAATATTCATTAAGAAGTTACAGGAGGTATTTAATAGAGAAGTGATGTGATAATAACTGCTTAGTAGAAATATTACTTTTGTCATGATTTAAAAGGATTATATTGCAGAGGGGAGAGACTAAAAAGAGTGATACCTATTATAGGGTTGCAACTATATTTCAGGCAAAGGATGTTGAATACCTTTATTGATGGAGGTGAGGGAGAGTGACTGTGTAAATGTAGAGAAATAAGCTGATGTTTGATATATTATAGAGGGAGAGTCAGTTGGGACTGTTTAACTGATTGGGTTTAGGAAAAGGTAGGGTGAAGAAGAGGAAGCATTTCAAACTTTTAATAATGTGATTAGAAAGATGAATGTATTAAAAACAGAAAGGGAAGAGTTTTGAGGAATGTTTAAGATGGAAAATAATGAGCACAGATTTGGACAAGTTGAATTTGAAGTGCTAGCAGGAAATGCAGGTGGAGTTACTCAACAGAGAGTTAGAACTTCAAGACAGAGCAATAGGCTCCCATTCTCTTAATATGATTATAATTTGTCTCCTTAGAACTCACTTATTTTTTAAGGCCTAAGGCTCTCACACTAATGGAGGAGACAGTATGAAGCAGACAAAACAACACTAGGTTTGGACTCAAGAATGGCTTAAGTTTGAATCCTAGCTTTAATATTTATTGTGTAAAATGGGGAGAGTAGTACCTACCACGTAGTGCTATTGTTATGATTGAAAGAGGTGATATGCATTAAATGCTCCAAAAATATTAAATTACCATTAAAAAATCTTGTGATTTTGTGAAGCAATCGGTTTTTAAGCTTGTCTGATGTTTGAAAGAAAGTTAATATTGCTTCCAAATATGCCTAATTTAAAATCTAGGATTACTTTTGGCATAGATGAACTTAAGAGTAATAAACAGCAATAACATTACCTCTTTTAACCAGAGGGTCCATGAAAGGTCTTACAATATCTTTGCTTATGTCTTATTTGGATCCTAAGATGGAAATTTCATTTTTGGGGGGTTAAGTGACTTACCCAAGGTCACACAGCTAGGAAGTGTGAAGTATCTGAAACTAGATTTGAACTCAGGTCCTCCTAACTTCAGGGCTGATGCTGTATCCACTGCACCACTTAGCTTCTCCTAGAAATTTCACTAAGCGCTTTAGCTATTGTCATCTTTTATCTATCTCTGGTCCCCTTCCTGCACTCATAGGAATAATACTGAAATCTTAAACGCATCTCAGGCTTTTAAAAATAAGCATGTAGCCAAGACTTAATCTTGCCATGGATTAGAAGCAATGACTTGAAAGAAAAAGTCTCTGTGAGAGAAATGCAAGTTAAGACAACTCTTAATACCACTACACACTTCTCAGATTGGTTAAGGTGATAGGAAAAGATGATTAAAAAAATAAAAAACAAAAAACAAAACAGGGACACTAATACATTGTTGGTGGAGTTGTGAACTGATCCAACAATTCTGGAGAGCAATTTGGAACAATGCCCAAAGGGCTATCACACCATGCAGACCCTTTGATCCAGCAGTGCTTCTACTGGGCCTGTATCTCAAAAAGATCATGAAAAAGGGGAAAGTGAGACATTACACACTCATATATGTAAAAAACGTTGTAAATGTGCTTTTTGTAATGCAAAGAACTGGAAATTGAATGGATGCTCATCAGTTGGGAAATGGCTGAATGAAACAATCAGTAGGATGATTTCAGGAAGGCCTGGAGAGACTTAGATGAATTGATGTAAAGTGATGTGAGTCAAACCAAAAGAACATGGTATACAGCAACAACATTATGTAAAAATCAGTTCTGTTGGCCATGGTTCTTTTCAACATGATTCAGGCCAGTTCCAATAGATTTGTATTGGAGAGAGCCATCTGGACCTAGAAAGAGTTCTGTTGGGTCTGAATGTGGATCATAACATAGTTTTTTCACATTTTTGTTATTGTTAGCTTTGCTTTTTGTTTTTTTTTCTCATTTTTTCCTCCTTTTTGATCTAATTTTTCTTGTGCAGCATGATAAATGTGGAACTATGTATAGAAGAATTGTTTTATGTTTAACATGTATTGGATTCCTTGCTGTCAAGGGAGGGATTGAAGGGAAAGGAAGGAGAAAAACTGAGAACACAAGATTTAGCAAGGATGAATATTGAAAATTATTTTTAGATATCTTTTGAAAATAAAAAGCTATTTTTTAAAAAAATAAAATAAAAATTTAAACTAAAAGAAAAAAAAATCTCTGATTTTCTATTATAGATCTCAAACTAAAAATCTGCTGAATTCTGTGATTTTCCAGGAAAGTTCATGAATAACATGTTATACTTTTTTTGGTATAGTTTTTAAAATATATACATATGTATATTTATTACACATACATTCACATACAGACATATTCATATGCACACACATATACATATACTTGCCAATTTAAAAATTTATATCTAGAAAAAGTGACACTAGTTCTTATATTTTGATTTATTTCAATTTCAATCCTTATTCTAAAAAGAATTACATATGGGAGCTATGTACTTAGACTCTGGAAGCCTAAAGAAAACAACAGGCTTTTGTATAACAGATTCTGAACAGGATCAGTCTGCAGGATCATGGAACTAGAGATCTCAGAATTTATTTAAACTCCAGATTGTATAGCTAAGGAAAAAATGATCCAGAGAGATTAAGTGATTTGTCCAAGGTCACATTTAGAAATATTGGAGTCTGGATTTGGACCTAGGTCTTCTATTTTTAAATCCAATGTTCCTCTTATTATTCCTTATATATCTTATGGTGAATTTTTATTGATTTATTTTGGAGGATGCAGATTTTTTTCTTCACTTGATTGTATCTCTTAATTCTAGTTGTAATGATTTGATTGCTGCAAAGCCTTTTATTTTATTTAATTAAAACCATTTTGACTTCAGTAATTTCTACCTGTCTTGTATTAGCATATTAATTTTCCTCTTATGTGTATATAGATTTGATATTTTCCCCTAGTTTTTTCTTCTCCTGATATGACTTTTTATGCCAAAATCAACTTTCCATTTTGAGTTTAATTTTAGCATATGGTATAAGTTGCTGATCTAAAACTATTTTTCTCACAAAGTTCTTTCTACTTTTCCTATTAGAGCTTTTAGAATAGGGAGTTATTACCCCAGTATCTTGTTTTCTTGATTACCTTTGTAGCTTTGAAAAGATCATACATATAGGGAAAACAAATGAAACTCAAGAATAGAAGAGGAAGTTAGTTTTAACAAATTAGTTTATTGAGCTTTAATTTTAGGCTTTTAAAGTTTTTTTTAGTTTTAGTGTTCAAATTGAACTAGTTAGTTTTTTTTAACTAATCAAAGTTGGTTTTTCTTTGGCTTACCTGGTTTTGCACATATTGTAAAACACCTTCCAGGATTAATAAAATTTAAACATTGATTTTTACACATGCTAATTATGATACTACATATTTCAAATTGAAAAAAGAACCAAATTTAATCTAGACTTGTAAAATATAAGTACCTTGAGAATAGATATTGCTTCATTTTACCATTTTAGCCTCAGTACCTGGCTCAGTATATGACATAAGCAAATACTTGTTCAATACGTAGGTAATAATAATTATGCCATTAGCTGAGTGAGACAATCAACAGAATTCATGAAGATTATCAAGGAATTATCAGTAACTACCAGGTCTTCATCACAATCAACTTCATCTAAATTTTAAATAATGACTTTAGGTAAAGATTTTTTTTTTAATTTATTGGCAATCCATATATTTATTTTCATATCCCTTAAAAGAAACTTTATGAAAATAATCTATATATTCACTGAGGGCTTCTTTCGTGAATGTATGAGAAAAGAGAGGAAAGTTTTTCAAAAATTATATGCTTCAGTAGATTATACCTTTGCAGTTACACTGTTATGTTTCAGTCTGAGGTATGAAAAGGAAACCTTTCAAAATTTGAGTTCTTCAGTGTATCATGTCTTTGTTAATGTTATTTACCATAAATTATGTAAAATCAGAATAATATTACATTTATACTTGGATATTTTTTAAAAGTCATTGAAAATCTTCAATGAGATATCTCCAAGGCATATGTTGACCAGTAAGGCAGATAGATATTTGTTGTTTGTCCTTCATTATTTTTTTTATTTTAAAACTTTTTTATTTTCAAAGCATATGCATAGTTTTCAACATTCACCCTTGTAAAACCTTGTGTTCCAAATTTGTTTTCTTCCTCCCTTCCCCCATTCACTCCCCTACATAGCAAGTAATACAATATATGTAAAATTTGCAATTCTTCTATGCATATTTCCACAATTATCCTGCTGCACAAGAAAAATCAGATCAAAGGGGAAAAAAAGAGAAAGAAAACAAAATACAAGTAAACAGCAACAACAAAAAATGAAAATACTCAGTCCTCAAGAGGTCTACTCTCTGGGTGCAGATGGTTCTCTCCATCACAAGATCATTGGGATTGGCCTGAAAGGATGAAGACTTTTATTGCTCATTTTTTTAGTTTTCTAATGATCAAATGTGCTCATATACATGGGAGCTTTCCTTGAGCATTGAGTAGTAATGATGAAAAGATCATTATTTACAAAAGAATTGCAATTTCAAAGCATTTCCTACTTAATTGAATGTTTCTATTTTATAACTCTATGAGGAAGTTAATAAAATTAAATAAAAAATTATAACTACTATAAGATCTTATTTACTGAGTGTAGTTCACTAGAGCTAAGACATAGAAAGTTTTCTCTTTAATGTTTCTTTGTTAAATTAAATTGAGTTAGTTTACATATTTTTGTCATTTTAAAAATGTGTAATGTTGCCTCTAAAGGTGATAGAATGGCCTGATCCACATAGACTGCTAGAATTTGAGTTTTTTGCTCATTTCCAAGGAAAGGAAATACCATATGATTTGGGACTAGAGTGGGAATAAAAGGAGCACTCTCTGGGGGAAAAAAGTCACATCAATTGTAGGGAGGTACAAGCATTGCCTTTTGAAGGAGGCCCTTGGGATCTTAATCAGGCTAACCTCCTTAAGATCTTTATTTGTTAAATATAATGTTTAGCTACAGTGAAGAGATGGGAAGAGATTATCTAATTGTTCAAGATGAGCTTGTATTTAAATATAGGGGATATAACGGAACTTTCCTAGTCAATTTGATAAACTTATAGGGAGGACATTCTGTTTTTGAAACTTCCATGTATTTCCTTATGGAAGGAGTAGCTGTCACTTGGTCTCCTCCTCCCCCTTTTCTCTAAGGATGTTTAAGTAAAGTGAGATTGACTTTGTGGGAGGAAGACAGTCATCTTTTCTGCTTATGTAAAAATGTCACTCTCTTTCCCCTTATGTAACCTTGTCTGTGATGTTCAAAGGGTACAGCATATCTTGGAGAAGGCCTGAATTTTGAATTCTCTCTCTTGCCCACATGAGGCCATTGATAGCAATCAGTAACCTAAGGCATATAGATGAGATTCTTTAGCTCATAAAATGCAAAATGAGAGTTACTGGGCCCAGTTTTGGAGAGGCAGTGGAATTACTTTTAAATCCAAGTTTTCTAGAATGGTAACATGATTCCAGAATCTAGGCAGAAAAAGGAGACTTTAGGGGCATCTGAGCTTTAGGAATTGTCTAAGCAAACCAGATTTTGGAGACCTCCTAAGAGGCATTGCTTAGAGGAACACCAATCTTTTGGGGAAGAGAGGCTCATATTTCTGAAGTTAGGAGAACAACAAGTAGTAATAGACCAAAATCTCATCCTCAATGTGGAGAAGAAAGGGATTTGAAATCTTCAGTCTTAAATCACTGAGTTATTCAGATAATGTAGTTCTGACATGTTCTTGTTCCAAGATCCCAAATACACTTCTATGCCAAAGGAATTCCACAAGGTCACATGAATATAAATGTTAAAAAATAGGAATTAGCAATACATCAGAGAGATGCATAAGTAGAAACCCCAATTTTTGAGATTTGTTTTCTTTTTGTTATTGTTTTCCCCCTTTTAATTTACATTACATTTTTTCACTCAGTAAAATTTTGCTTTCTCTGCCAGTCTAGTCTCCTCCTAGTTGAAATATAAACAAAAGAAAATCCCCATTACAAACATGTAATGTCAAATCAAATTTCCACATTGGTCATGTCCAAAAACACATATATCATTCTACACAATGAGTCCTTTGTCACTTTATCAGGAGGGGAGTAGTTCATTATTAATCCTTTGGAATAGTAGTCATTATATCAATCAAAGTTCCTGATTCTTTCAAAGTTATTTGTCTTTATCATACTGATATCATTGCATAAATTATTCTTCTGGTTGTTTTCACTTCCCACTATTTCAATTCATACCAGTCTTTCCAATTCCTCTGAAACTATATCCTTTCATGTTTCTTATATCACAATAGTATTTTATCACATTCATATACTATAACTTGTTCAAGTGGTTCACTTGATCCTTCTATCTCTGTTACTATTTTCCCATTTGTCTTCTGTCCTTTTTAGCTAAACTGCTTGAAAAGGCATTTACAATACCTCCACTTTCTCTTGTCTCATTCTCTTCTTAACCCCTTTTCAATTGGGCTTCTGATTTTATCATTCCCCAAACTGCTCTATCTAAAATCTCTAACCATCTCTTAGTTGCCAAATCTAGTGACTTTTTCTCTATCCTTCTTCTCCTTAATCTCTCTACAACCATTGACACTGATTCCTTGATACTATCTTCCCTTTAGGTTGTTGGGACATCACTGATTCTTGGTTCTTCTACCTATTTGGTTACTCTATTTTTTCCAGGATTCTTTTCCAGATCATGTTCTCTAACCATGGGTGTTCCTCTGGCTGTCTTTTGGCCCCTCTTCTCTATTTCAACTATTTTTCACTTGATGATCTTATAAACTCTTTTGGATCTAATTATCATCTTTATGCTGATGATTATCATGTCTGGCTCTCCTGCTCCAAATTGTAGATGGTCAGTCCTAAAGGTAATCTCCAATTACTTTTCAGAAATCTGAAATTGGATGTCCGGTGGACGTCTTAAACTCAATATGTCCAAAACAGAGCTCATTATATTTCTTCTTAAATCCTCTGTACCTCCTACTTTCTCTATTATTGTAGAAGGCAACACCATCCTTTCAGTTCCTTAGTCTTGCAACCTGGGAATCATCCTGAACTCAAAATCTTTCATCCCCAACACTGCAATCTGTTATATCCAAGGCTTGTTGATTTCAACATTTTTACAACATCTCTCATATATGTCCCCTTCTCTCTTCTGACGTCACCATTCTATAACATGTACTCCTTATATCTTTATTATTATAATAGCGTGCTGGTGGATCTGCCTGATTTAAGTCTCTCCCCACTCCAATCTATCCTACATTGAGCCTTTAAGGTGATTTTTTAAAGCACATCTGACCATGTCACCTTCTTATTTAGTAAACTACATTGGCTATTTAGCATTCATAACCCTAGTCCCCCCCCCCCCCCACCTTTCCTTTCTTACAATGCTTTACTTCTTAACACATATTCTTTGATACAGTGACATTGACCTAGGTAAATAGGTAAGCTACTTCAGTAACAAGATTTACCATCTGTTAGCTCTGAATGTTTTCTTTGGCTGTCTCACATAGCTGGAATGCTCTTCTTCTTCCACTCTCAGTGCTGACCTTTCTGTCTTCCTTTACATTCCAATCCTTTCTCAGATACTCAATAGCTGTATGATCCTAGGCAAATCACTTAAACTCAGTCTGCCAATGTGTCCTCAAATATAAAATGGAGTTAATAATAGCACCTCCATTTCAGGATTGTTGTAAGGATCAAATGAGATGATGTTACCTACTTGGCACATACTCGGTCCTATATAAATGCTAGCTAGCCATTTAGCTGGCTAGCAGGTAGTATTATTCCATTGCAATTATATGCTATCACTTGTTCATCCATTTCCCAATTTATGGGCACTTCCTCAAATTATTTGCTATTTCAAAAAGATATAGATATTTTTGTATATCCTTAATTAAATTTGTTTTACTTAGAGTAATCCCTCCCTTAATTTATCCTTTATTTCTTTTCCCCTCATTTCTCTGTTGAGCAAAATCTATACTCAACTGCATTCATATTTATTCTTCCTTGCTTTGAATAGTTCAGATGAAAATGATGTTTAAATAACTTCCCCTCCTCAATTCTCTTCCTTGTTTGCATAGATGTTTACTTTTACACTTTAATTATGAGAGAGAATTTTCCTTTACCTTCCTTTTCCTCCCCTCCCCATCACAGTATGTTCCTCTATCTCTCTTCTTTCTTCTCTTAAATTCCTCAATACATAACAGAACCCCTTTCAGGCCTTACCTAATTAGGCTTTTTCTATGATCTTTGATGATGATAGAGTGAGGGGACATAGATATTATCCTGCCATATTATAATGTAAGCAATCATACTTATTTAGGCCCTTATCACTGATATCTTTGTTTATCTTTTTATGTTTCTCTTATCTCCTATGTTTGAACTTTAATGTTTCTATACATCTTTTATCTCTTCAACAGAAGTTCTTAATTTTATTAAAAGTCCAATTCCCTCCACCCCTACCCTTTGGAATGTTTTATTTAATTCTGCAGATTAAGTTACTTTTGTAACCCCTGCCTTGTAGAATATTATATCCCAAGCAGTCTATTCCTTAAAAGTGATGGCTACTAAATCTTATATGATCCTTATTATGTCACCTTAGTCCTTGAATCCTTTCTGTCTGGATATTTGTTGTATATTTTTTTCTTTGACCTAGATGCTCTAGGTTTTAGCTATTATCCTGACAGTTTTCATTTGGGGTTTCTTTCAGAAAGTGACTGATAGATTTTCGATATTTCCACTTTGCTCTGTCTCTAAAAGCTATGGGCAATATCCTTTTCAGATATCTTGCAAGGTGATATCTAAGCTCTTTTTTTGATCATGGCCTTCAGGTAGTTAGGATATTATTCATAGTTCACGATATACATGAGGACAAGATAGAGAGATGTCAGCTAGAAGGATTTGCTAGTGGTTCAAAGAATGTACTCAAAGATTAGCCCATTATTGGATATAAATTGGAATGGAAAGTGATCTGTAATGGAATGCCCCTAGGAATTTGTCTTTGCTACAATCCGTGTTTCCACATTCATTGAACATTATATCTCCTTCCTGACTCTGAAGTCCAGCCAAAATTGGTTACTCTTTGTTCCTCAAACAGTTTTTCATATCCTATTTCTATCTCTGTGCTGGTCATCCTCCAGGCCTGGAATATACTCTATATTTTAACTGCTAATTCATAGAGCTCCTCTTATCCACTCAGAAGCAACTCAAACATGATCTTCTGCATGAACACTTTTCCTGATCCCACCAACTATTGATGCCCTCCTTTTAAACTGTCTTGTATTTAAGCATTTTGTCTATATTTGTATTTATTTTCTTTTATTAAAAATACATATCTATCAAACTTTATCTATCTGTCTGTCTGTCTGTCTGTCTATCTATCCTCAGTATCTTATCCTATTGGTTTATAACCTCCCTACTAGTAAGTGATTGTTTTTTACCTGCTTTTATCTTTAGTCTATATTTATTTTTATGCACTTGTATCCTCAATGCCCAGCACTGTGCCTGGAATGTAGTAGACATTTAACAACTATTTCTTGATTGGTTTTACCCTTATCCGATTTTTTTATCAGTTTCTTGGAAGAAGAACCAGAAAAAATTATTAAATTTTCAGATAAAAATATGGAATGAGAGAGTCTGGGCCAGATAATGGTTTATGATTTGATTATAAGAGCAATGTGAGTCAAAAGTATGGCATGATTGTGAAAGATCATGCTGTATTAATAGAAATATAACGCCTAGAATAATAAAGACATAGTCCTATGAAATTCTTCCCTAGTCATAGCACATCGGAATACATTGTTTCAGTTGGAAACTGCTATTGATTGAATGAACTAAGTTCTTTTAAAGAAGAACAATAGTGATGGGATTGGGAGCCATAGGAGTATCACTTAAAGAATCTAGGAATTAGAAAAGAGAGGAATAATGGCTGTTCTGTCAAAAAGGGATTAGAGTTGTTCTGCTTAGGTCTAGGGAATAGATTTAAGAGACCTGAATGAAGATAGTTGTGGTAGAATGCATTGCCCTCTAGGTACAACTAGACATGATATCATCTGAATTCTCTTTCAGCTCTGAGATTCTATGGTTTTAGGGCTGTTTTCTCATACAACTGCATGTTCTTTTTATACCCCATGTTATTCTATAGAGTTTTCAATTTTCCCAATAGTATTACTCTAAACACAATCTAGATAGTTATATTTTTGTACTGTCTTCAATAAATTATTTTATCTTCTTTGACAATATTAGTATAAAAAAGTGTCCAGTTATAACTCATTTATAATTCATTTCTTCTTATTCCAGCCAATTTAGCATCCAAAGTTACAATGAGTTCAGGAGAAGAGTATTTGCCTTAGTAATAGTTTTAAGGGAAAAGAATTATTAAAAGTTGCTTAGCAGCAAGTAAAGTATTAAGTTCTGATTATGTCCAAGGACTAGCATTTTATTCTGTTTAGCTGTTTTCAAATGTAAAATTACTTGATATTACAAATAATAATATAGTTATCCTTTGAAAATGTTTCTTGACTGAGCTGAAATGATTGTTAGTGTCACTGATCTTATTAAATTATCCGAGAGAATCTGAGAACTAAAGTGATGAGAACAGGATGTCAGGTTGCCTTGAATCCTAATGATCTGGCCTTGTTTCATTCTTATTTTCAAACATCCCTTTAGAAAAAGTTGATTCCTTTCCCAGTAGTTTTATTTTAACTGGAGAAATGGGTAAGAATTGCCTATAAAGCTTGTTTCTTAAGAAAATGGAGAGATTTTTCCTGTAAGAGACTGTGAAAGAAATTTAAATATAGTTAGCCACAAAATCCTTTGCAGATTTTTTTGTATTTTAATATTTTTTTATTACATCAAGGTTGCCAACATTCAGTCAGCTGTTACTTGAGATGATATACCATTGACCCAGAATGTACTCCATCATAGTTGAATAGTAATAGTTCACCGAAGCAACTAATGCTTATTTTCACTCCAGAAAATCCACCTTCCTGATTTGATGATGATGAGATAGACAAAGCTCAGAATAACTAATCAAGATGAACAATATGATCACATATAGTGAAGTGGAACTTGAGGTTTTATTGAGCCTTTATCCATTCTCTGCTATTTTGATAATAATTAGCAAATCCACATATTATTACATTTGATACATTTAATAAGATAGTGACTTATATTTACAGAATTTCAAGATAGAAGGACCTAAGTTAGCATATACTCCAAACAATACATGAAAGAAAATTGCCACTAACACATACCCATCAAATAGATTTTTGTTTGACCTGCAAAGAGGCAAAGATTATCTTGCCTGATGTAATCTATTTTACTTTTGAATAGTTCTCATTGTTAGAAGACCTCTCAAAAGCAGTCTTAATCTGTCTCTTGACAACTTATACCTGGTTCTTTTTCTGGAGGGGCCAAGTACTATAACTTTAGTCTTTCAGCCTTTGACAAATGACAGCTCTTCAAATGCTTGGTAGCTTTTATGTGTCTGTTGAGTCTTTTTTCCCAGGCTAACCATCCCCAGTTTTCCAGTGGATTCTTATTTGTAGTTATTTTAAGGTCCTTTGCCACCCTGGTCAACCATCTCTACATGGTATATAGCTAGACTTTTCCTAAAATGACATATCCCAAACTGAAGAAAATATTCTTGATATAATCAAGCCAGAATATAACAGTATTTTTATTTTATTCTTTAGTGATGCTGCCTTTCTTAATACAGTCTTAAGGCACATTTTTTGATTCATCCTGAGCTTACAGAGTACTAAAACCTTATCCCCTTATGATCCTTTATGATCCCTTATGATGCTTTTGATAAAGTACAAGACTAATCAGGAAGACCTGAATTGATTTCTGCTTCGAACAATTTCCATCTGTGTAACAGTAAACACATCAATTAATCTCTCTATTCCTCAGTTTTCTCATCTGTAAAGTGGAGATGATAATAACATCGTTATTACCAAATTAATGTTAAGAATCAAACAAAAGCAAAGCATTTGCTGACTGCTATCTAGTCATTCTCTCTCTGCTCCCTGCCCTCTTGTATTTATGAAACTTTTGGCCATTGAAAAAAGAAGAAAAACATAAAGGAATTAATGGAGAAGCAAAAACAGGCTCATAGTGAGTTCCAATTTCATTGCTACAATGTTTTAAAGTATTATTTCATCCATTGGCTTTGTCTGATAGCCTCAGCAAGAACAAGAGAAATTAATAGTTCTTAATCACTGATATTGAGTCATTGTGCTGGATCTCAGACAGAAAGTGATAGTGATTGACCATTAAGGCAAAAGCAGCCTGTCTAAGCTAAGCAATGGTAAGATATTTCTTTTTTATGGGATAATGGTTCAGAGCCTTTTCACAGTTAATAATTTCCTACTAATCGTGTATATAACTTGTTTGTACATGGTTGCATGTTGGCTTCCTCATTAGATTGTGAGCCTAATGCTTAGCACACCCGGTGTAATAAATACTTACTAAAATACTTAATGACTGATTGACCTCTGAAATGATTGTTCAGCCCACATTCTCAAAGGCCTGGGAAGATGCTACTACCTGAGTCACTTGAAAAGTGACTATAAATTGTTAAAAAGTTTTAGATATCAAACCATAAGAACTTTCTGAGCACCCACATGAAAGGTATGATGCTATTTGGATAAGCCATACAAAGAAAAATTAGATTTAAGCTTTGCCATCCAGATAACTCCAAGACATTATACTATCATTCCATCAATAAATATGTAAAATGATCATTATATGCCAGTTACTGTGCTAAAATATAAAGCTAAGTTACAAAACAAAATTAAAAATAAAAGGCAGCATATGTTAAGTGCCATGGGGATTCAAAAGTAAGAAGATAATTTTTGGTGGGTATGGTCAAGGAAAGCTTGCTTCAAAGAGGAGTTAAGACTTGACTAGGCTTCAGGGATGAAGGATATATAGAGGCAGAGGTGCATGAAACATATACCAGTATATTCAGCAAACCAGCACATCTTTAAGGAAGAGTCTGGGTAGTGAATATAATGTTTCTCCTCAGGAGAATGTAAATAAACTTCTTGAGGGTAAGGGATATTTTGTTTTTTCTTTGTAGAGCCAAAACTTAGCCCAGTGCCTAATACATGGCATTTAATAAATGTCTACTGAATTAAATTGTTCTCTGAAATAGGATAACTATTGCTCATGGATGAGTGATATAAAATTTCATTCCTTTTTATGAGGTCAATTCCACATTTTATTCAAAGTATATGCTATTTTATATCTTACCAACAATCCTCAAACAGGGACTCAGGTGTCTACTTTCACTCTGTATTTTGCAAATACCAAAATGGTCCACAATCAAAACTCCCAAACAAAAATAAATAATTGGAGAATTAGGCTACATTTTTAGTTTATCAATCATATGTTCTTTATTAGTATTAAAAAAAGTTTTGCTTGTCTTGTGTGCCAATATGGTGGTGATACATAAAAATTTGCCTGGTTATTTTTAATAGATTCGTTCTTGAAGAATGCTAGAAACAAAATTAAAGGAAAAGAAAAAGAAACCATAAGTGTTTTACCTGAGACGATTCAGATTTTTAATTTGATTTTAGATGGATATATCTCTAGAGTACTGTCGCCATATATTCTGCAAAGACACTAAGTAAACAAGAAATTCTATCCTTAAACTGTTAAAAAATACTTTTCAGAGTTTAGGCTAAATAAAAATTACTTTGAAAATAAACAATTTTCCTTTATATAAAGGAAAGACTGAGCAAGTGAAGGATCAACAAATCAAATGACCCTTTTTTCAATACTGTGAGCACTTGTAACACTCATTCAGGATATAATATTGGCATGCCTTAAAGTAGATTGTTTAAGTAGATTTTTTTAAAAAGTAGATTTAAAAAAATCTTTTAAAAAGTAGATTAAAAATCATCTTGTGTTGACTAAACTTCCAAGAATGAACTGCACCAAACATTTGTTTACAAGCCTACTGCACCAAAAATTTATTGGGAACCAGAACTCCTGAAATCTTTTAAGCCTTAGACAGAGAAGTTGGCAAAATTGAGATCCACAATATCAATATAATTTTGCTCAAGAAAAAGAGGTATTGAAAGGAGATTATGAAAATACGGATTACCAGATGATTATCAGTAATAAATTTACTATCAGGCATATGGATAATCCCTAAAAATTTTAGTACAATAACAAACATGCAAATCTGGATAAAGTAGAATTCTTAATTATGATTCTGAAAATATGAGGTGCATAAACATACGTCAGAAAGTTACAATGGATTGATGTAAGAATTAATTGGTAGAATTCACTTGTAAATCCATCTGGCCCTGAAGATGTATTTCTTTGGCAGTTCATTAATGGCTTGTTCGATTTCTTTTTCTAAAATGAGACTGTTTAAATAATTTATTTCCTCTTTTGTTAATCTGGGCAATTTAATTTTTGTAGTTATTAATCCATTTTGGTTAGATTGTCATATTTTTTTCCATACAATTGGGAATAATAGCTCCTTATTATTGTTAAATTTCTTTGTCATTGGTGTAAGTGCCCCCTTTTGATAAAGTACTAAGCTGCTGATTTGGTTTCTTTCTTTCTTTTTTCTAATCAAATTAAGCAAAGCTTTATCTATTTTGGTGGTTTTTTCATAAAACCAACTCTTAGTTTTATTAATCAGTTGAATAATTTTCTTAGTTTTAATTTGGTTAATCTCTCCTTTGAGTTTCAGAATTCCTAACTCAATATTTAATTGGGTTTTTAAAAATTCATTCTTTTTCTAGCTTTTTTAGTTGCATACCCAATTCACTGATCTCCTCTTCCTCTATTTTATTCATATATCTAGGGATATAAAATTTTACTTAAGAACAGCTTTGGTGGCATCTCATAAGTTTTGGTGGCACTGACTGACTCTCACCCTTTGCTCTGTCTTGGTGCATCAGAAGAGGAGTCAGAAATTTTGTATACCACTTAAGAATGACTGGTAATGTTTGATTTAGTGAAATCTGCATTTCATTAAATTTTTGTTTTGCCTTGTGCAGTGGTCACTATGTGCTAAATACACTAAAAATCACATATGTATCTTGATCATGCTGTATTAATTTAACATACTGTGATCAGAGAATTTTCTTATTGGGCATTAGCTTGTACTTTAAGTGTGACAAGCAAATTTACTTGGCTATATATTTATTTTATATGGCTGCACATTGATGTTTTAAAAATCCTAAAATATACTGCTAAATTATTGATATATTGATGGCTTCCATTAATTGTGAATCCTCTGATTTTATTGTATATCTATATAATAATTCCATGATAATTGACATTATTTTCTTTGTACAATAATCCTCAAGTAAGCTGAGATTATACTTTGATGTCTGATCAAATCACACCAAAACTGATATCTATTTGAAATTTGTTAAGCCTATTGCCTGAGCAGGATATTGATTGAACCCCCAGCAATTTGATGAATTGGGAAAAGAGTAGCATATAAGTCTCAACACAAATGCAGATCAGGAACACAGATATCAAGTCATTATCAAGAATCCCATAGAACAGTTAATGATCAGGAAGTGGCCCAGGAAATGAGACATTATAGGATTGTAGTCTAGGGAATTTTAGATCAACTGAACATAGACTCACAGAAATTAGAGAGTCTGAACAGACCACAGCAGTCTTCTAATTCAGTCCATATCTTAATGAAATCTCCTCTATAATATACCCAACAAGCAGCCATTTCACTTCTGCTTGAAGACTTCCAAGGAGAAGCCTACACAACCTCTTAAAGTTCCCCATTCTACTTTTAGTCATTTGTAGTATTTAGGAGCTTCATTCCCTACATCAAGCCTCAATTTGCCACTTTGAGACATCCATTCAGTATTTCAGATTCTTCCCTTTATACTAATAGAACAAATTGAATCTGTTTTTAAAATGAGGTGAACATAGTTATTATGTATACCCTCTAAGTCTTCTTTTGCTCAGGATTAACATTCCTATTTTTTCAACTAATAACCTTGTGACATGGAATTAAGGTCTTTCAGTTTCTAGACACCTTCCTCCAAGTCAATTGTGGTGCTAAGAACTAAAGACACTACTCCAAATGAATTCTGATGAAGAACATATTTTACAGAGGAATTATCACCTCTGTTACTGAAAGCTGCACTCTTAATTCAACTCTAAGAATGTATTGACTTATTCACTCATTCATTGTACAGAAACCTGCAGAACTTTCTAAGAAAAGCAATTATCTGAATATTCTTCCCTTGTTATATACCTTTGAAACTTATTACTTTGTACCCAAGAATAAAACTTTATATTGTATTTCTAATTAAGTGAATTATATTAGACTTTACCCCATGCTCTAGTTTAGTCCATAAAATTATTTTTGAATTTTGTCTCTGTTGTCTACTGTATTATGTGTTATCCCTCCCGGCTTAGTGTTACTAGCACATTTGATGGTCATTCCATTTCTGACTTTATAGAAAAGATTCCTAAATGTTAAACAATACAGGGCTAACCAAAGATCCTTAATGGGGAGGGCACTGCACTGGAGACCTTTTGTCAGATTGACTACTAACTTTATTTAAACCCAGCTCCTTCATTATGTAAGTGAAGAAACTGAGGCCCAGAGAAGTGGTTTGTCAATGGTCACACACATAGTAAGCAACAGAACTAAGATTTAAAGCCAAGTCCTCTGACTCCAAATATAATATTCTTTCCATTGTTTGAAATAGGAACAAGATCACAACAAGAAATTAACAACCATGACTGAGTTTTAGACTGCACAGATTGGATTCAAGAAAATAGACAAGGTATTGAACTAGAAAAAGAAGAGAGCCATTTGTTCACCTTGTACCCTTTACACAAGCATGCTTTAAACTCCTCTGTTCAAGATCTTGTACTCTAACCTCACCAAATACCCTTCTGTTGAATTGCTCCTGGTACCATCACTGCCTTCATTCATCTCTGTGGAATTCATTGATAAACAAACATATTCACAATCAATTTTCTCCATGCTATACAAAATAAGAATTTAAAATGTTAAAAATAACTATTTTAGACTATATATGCATTTCTGGCTACAAAATATTCTGTACTAACACAGGGACTCACCAACAAGAAGGATCATAGTGTAATTTCCATTTTCCTTTGGAATCTTTTCTCTAGAGCTTCTCCAGAGTAAAATAATTAGAGCATTTTGGTGAATGTTTAAAAAAATCTCTCTTGGTAGGACCCTCAGAACCCATAAATTCCAAATCCTACCAGGATCACTTCTACAATATTGACAAAAAGTAGCCAATCAACCATTATTTAAGGACCTCTGGGGAAGGGGAAAAACACCTCAACATCCCCTGAAAGCAGCTCATTTCATTTTTGGACATCTCTAATTATTAAGAAATTTTCTTCTACATCTAGCTAGGGTAACCAAGTAATTCAATAGAGTTGGGAGGATTCATCTCTATGTATTCAAATTTGATCTCAAACACTTATTAGCAATGTTACCCTAAGCAAGATACTTAACCTTGCTTGCCTCAGTTTCCTCATCTGCAAAATATTCTGGAGAAGGAAATGGTAAACTGTTCCAGTATCTTTGCCAGGAAAATGGTATATGGAGTAACAAAAAGTCAGGTATGAATGAAGTGAGCTATTTCTCTGTAACTTCAACTTACTCTTCCAAGTTTTGATTTCTAGCACCTAGTAAAAACAGGTAATCTAAAAACTCAAAGACAAAATCTCTCCAACCCACATAATAATATATCATTTTCTCTCTCTTATGCTAAAAATCATGTCCTTAAACTGAACATCAAATGGAATAGTTAAATATATTCTAAGGACAAAGAGAATGAGATCTGGAAATATTAGTCCTTGAATGTTACAAAACCCTTTCCTTAGATCAATTTTTTGGTGGATATTTGGAGAACTAAATGAATCAGAGGTAGATAATAGTGGAATTAAAAAAAAAAAAACTAGTACTGTTTCATACAAGAAGAAAGGATCAAGTTAAATTATCATTTTCAGAATAGACAAGAAACCAGTACCTGTAGGAGGTGGGAGTAAAGGAGGAGTTCTTGGGATTCCTGCTCTAGTGCATTTTCTCTATTCTATATTGCTTTTCCATGTGAGAAGAAGATGCATGCTTTTCTGCAAAGCATTCAGAGGTCTTTTCTGAGTGTTAAGCATCGACACTTGGATTGTAAAAATCAGCATTCATGAGATGCAGCACCCATAAGGTACCAATACTTGAACTGTCACAGAGACATGAATTTTAAGTGATCTCTAGAATATTGAGTACATCTTGCTTTATGTCATTGTAGTTTTTTTGTTATACACATATATCTATTGAGTTATTGTCTGAATTCCATTTCTTTATAAAGTTAAAAGAAGTTATGCTATTGTCATATGCTCTCTATGGTTTTAGAAGCAGAGGTTTGTAGTAGAACCACTTATATTTACACTCTCTAGGGGTCACTTGAGTCATATTTATTATAACAGACTCTAATATCTGTCACTCTATGCAAGAGCAGTTTTTTCAAGAAGCATAATGGCTAATCTGGATTTATTTACAATATTATTATTTTCCTCCTTCTTCTACCTATAGAATTATGAAGCCCTTCATCTTTGTGGATTAATGTGCTCTTCATATTTTGTGCAAAATTTGAATGGTCTTTTTCATGTTAACATTTTAATATTAAAATAAACATGTTTTAAGCTCATACATTAATTCAAATTCATGTATCTTCCCTATTTTATATAATCTATTTCACTGACTTCTCCTACCCCCCAGTTATTTGAAAGAATTTTTTGTATAAAGTATAGTCTGGGAACTGGTACTGCTCTGTTTAACTCAGATACTGTAATGTTTTATTCCTTGAACTTTGCAAAAGCCAGGAATAATTGTGTGCTTCAATATCTCCTGTTGTGAACTTCAGCAGCTGGCACAGTGCCTGATATATAGTATGAGTTTAATAAATACTTGTTGGTTGTTTGATTATGAAAAAGAGAAGATTAATTGTTTAGGATAGACAAGAAAAGATGGATTGCAATGTCCATTCTTGGAGTGGATATGCATTTTACCAGATCACAAATCTATTTGAAATCATTTAATGATATTTTATTGTGACAGCGTGAAGAAAGTTTTTATTATAAGGATAAAGTTTTATAATTTTGTTGTAGAATGATATGGATTAACTTACTTGCTCAGGATCACAGAGCTAGCCAAAAGTAATTGTCTGAGGCCAAATTTGAGCTCAGGTCCTCCTGAATCAAGGGTCAATGCTGTATCCAAAATACCCTCTAATCACTCCTTATTATTTTAAAATATAGTCCTACTTCATACTTTTTTGCATTCAAAATCTTCCTTTTTATACACTTGCTTTTTTTAAAATTAAGTATTGACTCAAATATAATTTTGTTCTTGCTTGGGAAGAAAGTCTTCCTGAGAATATTGTGAGAGCTTTAGGTCCTAGTTGAAACTCTTACTTTTTCCTTCAGGGTTATTGACTGATCTTTCTTTTTTATTTGGAATTTCTATTCTTAGAATTAATATCAAACATCTTGTAGTTCTTCATCTCTGTTTCTCAATAAAAGTCATGAAATGATGGCTCTGCAATTTACAGCCCATGGATAAGACATTCAACCTATCTAAATCTCCATTTTGTCATCTGTAAAATGAGGGGATTATGTTAGATAACATCTATGCTTTCTTGGAACTTTAGACTCCCTTTTGATCTGGGATTCCTTCCCTATTTATTCTGCTGAAAGCTTCAGCTCAGGTTTGAGACTCAACCAAGACCCCATTTTGCTCCAGGGTTTAGAGCCACAAAGCTCCTGCTGGCTTCTGAAATTGTTCTTCTCTTGGTATCCAGAACAGGTCCTGAGGCTAGAACACTACCTAGGTATAGTCCTCTCCTTAGTCCATCTTAGATCTGTTGCTACTAAAGAGTAGCAACAGAATTGCCAGTGGACATCTAATTCTGTAAGTGCTCAAACTTAAGTCCAATTTGTGTGGGAGCTCAGTCCTCCTCTTGCTTTAGTGAATAGCTTCTCCCTGCTCTTGGGTGGTGTGATAATTGTCCTTCTGGGTAGTCTCTATCCTTAGTGACTGAAGATTCTGTATTTATCTGAGTTGAAAAAATATGACTGTGTGATTTTTTTCTTGGTTATCCTAGTTAAGATTAAGATTCACTCTGATGCATTTTCTAGATCTATTTTGAGAAGGATTTTCTTTTTTTAGGGGAGATGAGATGGAATGGGAGTGAGATGGGGAGTGGGCATCTCTTTGCATCCTACTATCTTGACTCTGCCTAAATACTTGTAGAATCCTAAATTGTTTTTTCAATGTTGCTACTTTATCCTTTGCTCCTAATGTAGTTACAATTGTCTCAGGATGCTACTAGGACTAGAATTGGATGTAAAATCCAAATCTACAGATCCTTTGAAGTTCATATTGTACCTCCCTCAGAAAGGGTGAAAGGAAGACTGAGACTTAGGACAAGGTGCTCTCTTCCTACTAATGTGATTATTCTTGGGACTTTGTGAAAGCTGACACTCATTCTATATTACTGATCCTAGCCAGTTTTTTTTTTAATTAAAATAACCAGTTCTTGTTGAAACAGAGAGAGAGAGAGAGAGAGAGAGAGAGAGAGAGAGAGAGAAAGAGAAAGAGAGAGAGAGAAAGAGAACCCTGAACTGTCACATTCATTGGTGCAACAAAATTCTATCCTTATAAGATTATTGGACAATCATGAAAAACTCATGATGTCCCTCTATAATTCCATTTCCCCTTCCTTTTATTTTGCTTTTCCCCTCTCTCTTCCCTTTTTCCACTTTTTTCCTTTCCAACATCTCCCTGCAAAACATTCAGGGTATCTTAAAATCTTTCAATCCGAATACCAGAGAATTGCTGAAAGAAGGACAGAATAAAGATTTGAAGACAAAGACTGTAATTAGTATGGAGATTCTGCAATTCTTGATGAGTTACACTTTTATTTAGTAAATGGGAGTGCATCAGTTATGGAATGGCTGAATAAGTTATGGTATATAAAAGTATGTAAAATTCTATAAAAAATGGTAAACTAAATGATTTTAGAAAGTCCTGGAAAGATGTACACAAACTGATGCAGAGTGAAACAAGCAGGGCAAGGAATACATTGTACACAGTAACAGCAAGATTGTTTGATGATCAACTATGAAAAACTTGGTTTTTCTCAGTGGTTCAGTGATCCAAGAAAATCCCATTAAACTTTGAATGGAAAATACCATCTGCATTTAGAAAGAGAACTATGGACACTCAATGTAAATCAACACATGCTATGTTCACTTTTTTCCCCTTCTGCTTTTTTTCCTTTCTTATACTTTCCCATTTTTGTTCTGGTTTTTCTCTCTGAACATGATTCATAAGGAAATGTCTTTATAAAAATAAATGTACATGTATGACCAGGAAAAAAAATAAATGAGAGTGATTCTCAAAGCTAAATGAAATTTCTTGAGTTCATAAAGAAATAGGGACTGGGTAACTATATAATTCTTTAGTATTTTGTTTCATTTAAAAATATCCAGGGGAAATTATGATAGAAAATATGGTAAAAAAAATAAAGTGACCAAAGTTTTGTGAAAGACTATTTAGACACTTTATAGCTGTACAATTTGAATGCTTTCTTTAAGAAGAGAGTTGGGAAGTGCTGGATGTGAGTAGCAATGCACATTTCACTGCATAAGGAATGAAGTATTTTTAAATAGAAATTTTAACCAATTTAACATTTAATTCAGTGTGAACCATCTGTGTGTAGCCTGATGATCAACTAGATGGTCAAGTAATTAGATCAAAAGTCAAGACTGATGAATTACAATCAAGGAATATAAGATAACAACATTATATTAATATAGCTCCAACTCAAACTTGATTAAACTTGCTATCCACTCTGAAAAATGGTATATGAGGGAAAATAGAAATGGAGACTATCAACATTTTAAAAGAGAAATATAACAGATGCAAAATGGTTACCATAATGAGGAGGCTGACAAAGTCCATTAACTTCTTCAGCCTGCCAACTACAGATATAACAGTTGTGGCAACATGAGTTTAGACAAAAACTCATGTATAAAACATTGCAATGGTACAAAAGAGGATAAGTAGGCTTGCCTCCCTAAAGAGTGAAAAGTAGTTGAGAGGAAAATGATTCTGCAGAGAATTTTTATTGCCTAATATCAAGAGACTAAGTCCTGGTCATTTGAGAGGTATCAATAATATATGAGATGCTAAGAAAAAAAGAAAGTACATAATACACACAATTACCCTAGCTACCTTTCCTGGGATGATATAGCAGAATAGATACCAGCCTCAATTTTTCCCATCATCACTGACTATGATATTGCTGCTTACTGAACATGTCCCTGTACAAAAACAATACAATCCAGTAGAATATAAATTTTATGAGGATAGGCACTGTTTCATTTATATCTTTGTATTTTTACTGTCTTGGACTTAGTAGACAATAAAACATTGATAAATTGATTTAGAACTACAGGGGACCTTTGAGATCATTTTATCCTTGATATTTTAGAGTTAAGGAAACTAAAACTCAGAGAGAGTTAATTAACTGGTCCATATGCTAGAAATGGGGTCATGTTCTCACACTGGTTAAATGTCAGAGGCAGGATTTGAATTCATATCACTCTGACCTCCAACTCCAGCCCTTCACAACCTGGCACTATTCAAACTTTACAATCTTATTATCCATTATTCCTATTATACATTATTATTATACTTATTCCTCTCTGAAATCCAGCTTTCTTGGCCTTGTTATTTCTTATACTCCATCTTTTGTCTCTGGGCCCCATTTATCCCAATATCTGGAATATATTTCCTGTTCTCCTATATCATGGAATCCCTAATTTCCTTCAATATTCAGTTCAAACACCACTTATAAAAATGTAGCCTTTAATGATTCCTACAGATGTTAATGATTTCTTTCCCAAACTACCTGGTATTTATTTCTCATATACTTCTATATGTACCTGTAGTCTCCCCTGAAAGAATATAAACACCTTGGGGTCAAGCATTATTGTTCTTTGAATCCCAGAATAGATATTTAACAAATATTTGTTAGTTGATTAGTCTGTGTCCTCTCTCTTCTGCCATTTCATAGCAAGGCATTATTACTGGAAATTATAAAATGTAACTCTTGTATCAGGCTGATAGTAATGAGGACCTCTCCACCTTACAACAGAATTATTTTTTCTTGGTAGAGTGGGAAAATTGCCATTTAATTTGTGTTTCAGAATCTTGATAGAAACACTAGCTTTAACATTTAACCAGAGTCCATCACTGACCCTAGATTAGGGCACATTATCAAGATGCATTAGATCTGGCTTGGTTTTCTAATAAAATCATGCTGCCAGGTAGATTTACACTGCTCTATATATAAACTCACAGGAGCCAAGATGTATTACTAAAATGTAATATTTCACTATGTAGAAACAGCCAATTTCCAGCACTAAATATGATGTTTGTGAAATGAAAATAAGCTATTCTAAACTGCTGTAAATCCACAGCCTGTCTGAATTATCACCAATTGAAAGCACTAGCAATGTATGAGCATTATAGTGTTGATTCTTTGAGTCAAAGTAATTCCAATCTGGAATTACACTTAGTAAAGTGAGAGCATAAAGAGCCTTAAGAAAAGGCAACATCCACCAAAGGGATTTGGTTGAAAAATCAGAAACAATTCAACATTGCTCTTTCCCAAGTTACTTTATCTGACTAAATATAGCTTATTCCATGCTCTACTTAGGAAAGTGACAAATATGTGTATTAGAAATTATGTTACAGAGGAAACATTGCCTAACATTTAATAGGAAAAGCATTTTGTAGTCTTTTTATTATGGTAATCATTCAAAGAGATATGGGCTGCTGGATTTTACAACTGAAACAAAAAGGGGGGAGGAAATGCCAGTTTTAATTATGTTTTATAAAATCCAGAACACCACCTCTATATATTGCCATGTATCTTGCAAGAGATGTAGTCACAGAGGGCTCTGGGGTGATCAATCTTTAATAGCACTAAAAAGAAAATCTACTACTTCTTCTGACCCAGATGGTCGGCTTTTCCTGAATGTAAACTCAATACTATTGTGAAGTAATGATGATTGTCCATAAAGGTAGTCTAACCTATCATAGTAGAAAAAAGTGAATATCCATGAAATCAACAAACAAATAAATAAATAAATAAGAAAGCACAGAGGAGTGACTCGACAGGAAATGGAAATTAAAAAAAAAAAGTTTTGTGGTTTTATAAAAATAGTTTTGAGAAACTAAAGCTTTTTACCATCTCTTCTGCTGTTTTATTGTGTGGTATATTGTTAAAATTATATTATCTCATATCTTTTCACTAATGAACTCACACTCTAAATTATGTTGTTCTTGGATGCCATATCTTCTTGCTTGGTGAGATGATCAAATGTTTGCTACCTGTACCAGTTTCTCCTTGTTGTGACTATAGTTTTGAATCAGTTAAAATTTCCTAAGAAATGAGGTTGGAAACCACGTCTTTTTACACACATAAATGCTATTTTTTCAAGTTTGATTAATTAAGTCAGAACTTTTGGAAGGATATGTATTACATATAGCTCACATTTTTTGCATTTAATAGGATATTGACTGTCTTTTAAACTGTTAACAAATAGCTAATTTTGAAATTACAGTTACCAATAATTTCCTTATCCTGAAATGGAAACAGGTTCACTTTTTGTGATTCCCTTTTAGGACTCACTATATATTTTACCTTCTTACTCCTTTGTAAATAAAATATTAATGATCAAAGATACATGGCTTTTGAATTTGTTTATAAAAATTTGGAGCAGATAGGCAATGTAGTGGACAAAGTGCTGGATCTGAAGTCCAGGAAAATTCATCTTTTTGAGTTCAAATCTAGCCTCAGACTTATTAGCTGTATGATCTTGAATTAGTCACCCATCTTTGCCTTAGTTCCCTGTCTGTAAAATGAGTTGGTAAAAGTTAAATTATTCTAATATCCTTTCCAAGAAAGCCCCCAATGGCATCATGAAGAGTCAGATATGACTGAAATGATTGAACAACAAAAACAATAAAAATTTGCCTTAATTCCTTGATGAAATGATATTTTTCAATATGGTTTTTACTGCCATTCTCTCTTCACACTGATTTTGATAACGAACCATGAATATATATATTAATTTAATTTTCATGATTTTGTTGTTTTCTATAGAGTTTATCTTAATTTATCATCTGTAAAATAAGCTGGAGGAAAAAAGTTAAATTACTCCAATATCTTTGCCAAGATAACCCCAAATAGAGTAATGAAGAATCATATATGACTGAAATATTTGAACAACAATAAAAATTTGTCTTAATTTCCGGATTGAACCACATTTTTCAACACAATTTTTGCTGTCATTCTCTGTGCCCACCTTAATAAAGTATTAAGTATCCAGGAATATAAATGTTAATTGAGTTTGCAGGATTTTGCTGTTTTCTATAGAGTTTGCCCACAACTTTTATCCTCTTATAGATATTGGCATGTAAGCTATTGTTTATGTTTATATACTCAGTCTGCTTTCTTTCATTATTAGCTATTTAAGGTGAAATGGTAAGATGGGCAATTATCCCATGAAATATGACTTGCTATCTCTGGAACATTATAAAATCAACTCCTTCAATTTTTTTATTTCATTTATTTTATCTTTCCAGCAGAACATATATGCTATCTTGCAATTTAGCTGTACTTCTTCATATCTTCTAGTTTTGAGAATATTACTCTGAATGTGGCTCAGTTTTTCTAGTAGCTTATAATCTTGTTTGTCATTAAACAAGGATTGCACATTAAGATAATATTAATTAAGTGGTTTATAATAATATAATAATTATAAAGTTTAATATATAGATACATAGGGTTTGTAAGCTAAGGTGTAAAGTGCTAAGAATTATGGAATAGTTGAATCTGGAGTAATTTTTCTTCAGGTACAGATTTGGATGGGTAGCCCAGAGGGAATACTATATTTATGCTAGTTACACTTCTGGTGGTTAGATTATATAGGTTTACTTCCTTTTTTTATCCTATAGTTTATATATCCTTTTTTTCAGCAGTCCCTGATGTTTGCATTCCAAGTTCTGTGCTACAACTGGGATCAATCATTTGGAGCTTGTTTTCCTTTATAAGGGACATGTCAATTCCAAAGTAAGTAGGAACAATGAAACAGCTCCCTTTATAACAAAACTTGCCCCTTGCATCCACTTATAATACTTATTATTTCTTTCTCCTCCACGTGCTTTCTGAGATTTCTTTTTCAGATTGCAGTTGAATAGGGGTGGTAGAGGAGTAAATGATGTAAAATAGAGAGGCAAAACCTAGGAGAGTGGAAGAAACACTGGTTCTGGATTTAAATATTTAAGCTCATATCCTGCTATTGAAAATAACTGTAATCTGGGCATATTCTTTGAACCTCATGCCTTGATTTCCTATTTATAAATCGAGAGTGTTACTATTTGTGGCTTACGAGATCTCTTCCAACTTTGAATGAGTTAAAATATATATTTTCAGTTTGGGGATGAGAATGAGCATTAATAATTAAAATGTAAGTTACTTGCAAAGAGGAATAGTTTCATTAATTATATTTGCATATACACTTCAGTTTCTCCCCTCCCCACTCAAATTGAAATTTCTTGTGTCTACTTCTTCACATTTTACTCATTTCTCCTTTTGGCTTCTGATTCAATATCTACTCAGTATAGTATCTTGTTATGGGCCAGAATTCTGAACTTGAAACAAGGATTCTTACAAGGTGTTAAGTCAGTGGAATTAATAAATACAATGGTTATCTAGTTTAGCATGGTGGTTAATAATTATCAAGGTACTTATACATGTACTTCAATACATGTTCAATACATGTACTTAGTACTGAATGTAGTTCTATAAGATATCTATGATAAGAGAGCATATAACTCAGCCAGAGTCAGAGGGCAGAGAAGACAGAGGACTGGAGGTGGAAGCTCAAGCTCTGGGATCCAAGGAGAGAGATTCATTTCCATTTTCATCAGCACTGTGGTGGCAGGCCTATACTCCTTAGCTTCTCCACTGAAATCAAGACTCTAGAAGACCATTAAGAAAGCTAACCAGGCCCCAGGAAAAGAGACAAGACTTTGAAAGAGATAATAAAGGATTTGGACTTTAACACCTGGCTACTCTCATGGTGATTACTGAATTGAAACTAAGGCTGCTCCCAGAGACCTTCAAGAAAATCGAACAAAGAACATTACAGTATCTTGCATATAATGATCACTGAATAAGCACTTCTTGATTATTGATTGATCAGCAAAGATATCATGTAGAATTTGAAGGGATTTAGGTATTGCTTTTTCCAAGACTTTTGGATTCAGGTTTCTAGGATATCTCCATTGGGGTTGAAAGGGAGATGGTGGCTAAGGTGGTTGTGGGAACACAGATCAAGGCATTTATGTCCATTTGCCTTTTCATGGTATGGTTATTGCTTGTGTTGATGAGAAAAGTGGGTCTCTTATTTGCAATAGTTTGTTCCCTAATGATAACTACACAAACTCACTGGTCTGGAGAGAACTGATATTCCTAAGATTTTGGAGTTCAGAGTACTGGGCTGTCTGTATAAGTTTCTAAGAGTAATTGATAGTCAAGATGATAGTGATTTGACTTTGTTGGCTCATGCTGCCTCTTTCCTCGAGTAATATAAAACTTGTCTAGAAAGACAGTTGGAAGAAACTTTTCAATTTATTAAGTATGGAAATGATTTATCAGAGCTGAATTTTGTGTTCAGAATGAAATGGAAATTGGGAGAGGCCATGGGTCTCAATATAGACACTATTGAAATAGTTCAGAAGAGATGAAATGAGGGACTGAATTAGGGTAAAGATCATATGAAAATAGAAGAGGAAAGATGTTGTGAATTTGGAATTTTTAAGACCTGGAAACTGATATGGGGGTTAAGGTTAAAAGATATTGAAGAATGGAAGATGATTCAGTCTGGTTGAATGCAAGGATGTCAGAGTTCCTAACAGAAGGTTTCAGTCAGATATTGAATCAGAAGCCAGAAGGAGAAATGAGTAAAATGTGAAGGAGTAGACACAAGAAATTGCAATTTGAGGGAGGAGGGGAGAAGGATTGTGAAACTGAAGAGATAAAGAAAGACAGTTTGAAGGGATGTCAGGAATATTTATAGGCAGTAAGAGAAGAATCAGCAAATGAAGAGAAATATGCAATAAGCAAATAGAGAGGGAATAAATCGTCTTCCTTCAAGATTCAAATTAGATGCTAGATTCTCCCTGCAGCTTTGCCTGATCCAGATTCCTTCCCACCCCTACCTTCTAACTTTTAGTAATCTCTTTTCTCAGTTTTCCTTGTATTTATCTATTTGCATGTGTAGGGTTATGGGATCATGGTTTTAGAAAAAGGGTACTTAGAGAGACCATGGCCAATACCTCATATTGCAGTTAAAGAAATAGACCCAAAGAAATTAATAGATTTCCCCCAAATCACTTGGAAGGTAACTGGTAGAGACGATATTCGAACAGGGGTCCTCTGCTTCTGTTATGACAAAAAAAGGAGATTGTAAACAACTTGAAGAACAGGGGCTGTATTAACTTTTTGTTTTTCTATTTCCTTTGCCTAGCACAGTGCCTATCACATAGTAGAAACTTAAATGCTTGTTGCAGAACTGAATGAATTCCAGCATTTGGAATAGAGAGAGGAAGACTAAAAACCATGTGCAAGAATCATTCACATTAATGAGGCTACCCTCACATCAATTTAGCTGCTGCTATGCTAAGTTTTTGTCAGGGTCCTAAGTATGAGTATATTTGTGCAGGGTGAAACTTGAATGGATGCTTATTAGGTGTCCTGGAGCATCGGTTCAGAGGTGCATTTGCTCTTTTTGTTGAGTGACTTGTTTTATGGATATAGGCTCTAGTGGAAATCTCTTTCCATATAAACATGTGTAATATATTACCCATTCATATTATGAGCAGCACACCCTGGAATTGAGATTTGTAAGCTCTGAGACACAGAAAAAAGGAATATAATATTCTGATTTCTTTCTTTTTGGATTAGATATATATTGAAATAAAATCTGTGACATGTAATGTTTTTTATGCACAGTGAGAAACTGATTGTCCTGTGTCTTGCAGGTTTGATGGGCTGATAAAACACTATGTGACAATCAGACTTCCTATCTTTCCTTCATGATTCAAGATGAATGACTCCCTGTCTGATTTGATGAAAATGGCCTAAATTCCAACTCCTATCACACATATCAATATTTGAGCCAGAGGATCTTGGATTTAGAATTAATATTCACAGAGGTTAATTTACCAGAATGGTACATTCATATAGGTAGTAAGGGCCAGAGAATGCAGTTTTGTTACTCATATAATTTTGGACAAGTAATTTTTCCTTTCTGAACCTTAATTTCCTTTCCTGTAAAAGGATGGAGTAGCACTAGAGGAATTTGTTTTTATAAAGGTCCTTTAGAAATTGAAATCCTTTGAGTCTGTGAGTTTTTCTTTCTTAGGATATTTTCATATTGCTTCTTTAATGTTGATTCACTCCTTTAAATAATTCTATTTTTTAAAAAAAATTTAAAAAAATTTAACAACTTTTTTATTGACAGAACCCATGCCAGGGTAATTTTTTACAACATTATCCCTTGCACTCACTTCTGTTCCGACTTTTCCCCTCCCTCCTTCCACCTCCTCCCCCAGATGGCAAGCGGTCCTATACATATTAAATAGGTTACAGTATATCCTAGATACACTATATGTGTGCAGAACCGAACAGTTCTCTAGTTGCACGGGGAGAATTGGATTCAGAAGGTATAAATAACCTGGGAAGAAAAACAAAAATGCAAGCAGTTTACATTCATTTCCCAGTGTTCTTTCTTTGGGTGTAGCTGCTTCTGTCCATCCTTGATCAATTGAAACTGAGTTAGATCTCTTTGTCGAAGAAATCCACTTCCATCAGAATACCTCCTCATATAGTATTGTTGTTGAGGTATATAATGATCTCCTGGTTCTGCTCATTTCACTCAGCATCAGTTCATGTAAGTCTCGCCAATCATCTCTGTATTCATCCTGCTGGTCATTTCTTACAGAACAATAATATCCCATAACATTCATATACCACAGTTTACTCAACCATTCTCCAATTGATGGGCATGCACTCATTTTCCAGTTTCTAGCCACTATAAACAGGGCTGCCACAAACATTTTTGCACATACAGGTCCCTTTCCCTTCTTTAATATCTCTTTGGGATATAAGCCCAGTAGAAACACTGCTGGATCAAAGGATATGCACAGTTTGATAAGTTTTTGAGCATAGTTCAAAATTGCTCTCCAGAATGGCTGGATGTGTTCACAATTCCACCAACAATGTATCGTTGTCCCCGTTTTCCCACATCCCCTCCAACGTTCCACATTATCTTTCTCTGTCATTCTAGCCAATCTGACAAGTGTGTAGTGGTATCTCAGAGTTGTCTTAATTTGCATTTCTCTGATTAATAATGATTTGGAGCATATTTTCATATGGCTAGAAATAGTTTTAATTTCTTCATCTCAGAATTGTCTGTTCATATCCTTTGACCATTTATCAATTGGAGAATGGCTTGATTTCTTATAAATTAGAGTCAATTCTCTATATATTTTGGAAATGAAGCCTTTATCAGAACCTTTGACTGTAAAAATGTTTTCCCAGTTTATTGTTTCCCTTCTAATCTTGTATGCATTAGTTTTGTTTGTACAAAAATTTTTCAATTTGATATCAAAATTTTCTATTTTGTGGTCAATAGTGATCTCTAGTTCTTCTTTGGTCATAAATTCCATCCTCTTTCATAGGTCTGAGAGTTAGTTTGCTCTTCCAACTTATTTATAATCTCATTCTTTATGCCTAGGTCATGAAACCATTTTGACCTTATCTTGGTGTACGGTGTTAAGTGTGGGTCAAAATAATTCTATTTTTTGGAGGTAATTTGGATTATGTGATTTGCCCTGAAACTTCAATCCTGGTTCATTTCCACTGTATACTTTTGTCTTGTTTTAGGGGGAAGAGAGTGTGGTCAGCTGCAGAGAAGGTTCTTAATGACAAATTCATTATGAGGCTGGAGATGAGCAGGTACTTAGTACTTTAATTCTGCACTGAGATGAGCTGATAAACAAAAGCAGAGAAGGAGAAAACCTTGTCTTTGTGAAGACAAAAGTTTAATTCCAAGAATGTTGCCTAGACATAGGAGACCAGATTCATATCAGTGTGACCAGAGATATCAGTGTGACTATTTGAGAGATTCAATTTGTGCTGAATTGTATAATTCATTTTTTTGGGTGGTTAAAAGCCATGTTGAAAAGAGCACTGGTATTATAGTGTTAATCCCATCAGAAAATTATTAGCCTGGGCAAATCACTTAATTTTTTTAAGCTTCATATTGTTCATCTGTAAAATGGGAGTAACAGTAACACTAACTTCACAGGGTTATTGTCAGAATAAAATGAGATAACAAGTGAAAAATACTTTACAAATATTAAAGCATTATATCCATTTTAGTTATTGTAAACCATGCTTTGATTTCATCCTCCTTTTTTCTTTGTCTGCTTCATGTTCTATAGCAGTGTCCTGACACATGTGTTTGAAAACTTCCTTTATATTAGGGCTTCTCTCTTGCATTCTAGGATTTTGGTGGTAAGGGAACATTGGTGTATTTTTTTTTTTTTTGTTAGCCTCAGAGGAAGTAGGTTGGGATGGGATTCTTAGTTCTTTACTGAAGAAGCCTATTGTGTTGCTAAGTCATTTTAGTCATGTTTGACTCAAGAAGATGTCTTCCTGACTCTAGACCTAGAACTCTAGCCACTGAATCATCTAGATATTAAACATCTACCCTCCTTTCCCCCTTTCCAAATCATGAAGTCTATGTACTTCAACTTAAAGATGGAGCACAAGGATCTTCAGTACTCCAAAAATTTTTTTTCACTGATGAAAACATCTTCACTCATGATCATCACTGGAAGAGAGTGCTAGTAAACTTTATGAATACTTGTCAGGAGAATGACCTAAGAGAGGGGAAAGAATTGATTTTTAGGAAGGATGGTAATACCAGCTAATAGGTCACAAGGCTGATTACCTTCTCCCCTGGGAACAGGAGCATTTCTTGATTGAACATCTTGCTGGAGGGGCCATTCATGAAGAATTTTGGGGTAATTATTAGAACTTTCCTCATTGATCATAGATTTTCATCAGTCCCTTGCTTGTAGGTCATCTTGGTGAACCAGAAGATGGCTCATATATCTTCTTGGCAACATCCATTTTTCCTAGACAGCTGGGAAAATCAGATCAATGTAAAAGGATCAGAGGTGAGATCCATAGATAGTCTGAAATAGCATATTGTCTGTAGAGAAGTGAAATAATTTGTTTTTTGCATTCAGCAGAAGTTAAGTAATTCTGCCAGGGTCATCATCCTTCTTTCTTGAAGAGGACAAATAATATTATAAGAATGATGTCATAACTTATGCATAAGTTCTATTAAATGAGGCAGAGATGTGCAAAGGTATCAACCTCATTTTCTCCTTGACATTCATAGAAATCCAGTGGCAAGACAAATGTCAAGAAAATTGGCAATGCCCCAACCCCTTATCTTAAATATTTTTCTAGTCTTTGTACAACATATTATTTTCATTCATCAGACTATGAAGTGGATGGACATGTGCATATTAGGCAATGATTGAAGATTTTGTGACCTTTGTAAACTTCCTGAAACCCAGGAGCATTTCCAGTCCCTAATGAGATCCCTATAAAAGAGAATAGTTGGAAATTCATTACAAAATTAGACAGGACTTATTGAATACACTGAAGTCCACTGTAGAAAAAGAAAATATCTAGTATGGAAAAAATGTCACACGTGCATGCACATGTGTGTGTATGTGTGTGTGTGTGTGTGTGTGTGTGTGTAAAAGAGTGAAAGAGAAAGTCTCATTTTTGTTTGGCTAGAACTGTGGTATAGATTGTTAAATATTTAGCATACCCAGGAAGGAGCCACAATTTCAATTTTTGTTTTAATTAGGGAAGTATACCTACTTACATAGAGAGAAAGATTTTGATGTCTAGCTAGAACATATACAGAGAACATAAGTAAAGTTTATTGTAATCCAGAGGTCTCTTGAATTTTGTAAAATTTGACGTAATGTGATTTGTAATTCTATGGGCAACCAAGGTCATTGTATGATATGGAACCTAGAACTGCAAACTGTATAAATATATTCAGTATAATTTGCAGGAAAGAACTGACTATTTTAATGGGGAGTGAGAGAAGAAAAATAGCTTGTATATTTGTATATTTGTGCTGAGTTTAATTTTGGCATGACTTTTTTTAACTAAGGAAAGAGTGTAATGGAAACATATTCCTCTGCCACTGACTTTGCTGACAATAGTTGGTAATTTTGCCTCATTTCCTCTTGTGTTTTGGGGATTTCTTGAGGTTTTAACCTCAAGTTAATTACCATTATCTGTCTCTTATCAGAGGTAACTGGTAGCACCGTGAACAAAATACTGTGTCTAGAGTCAGGGAGACCTCAATTCGAATCTGGTCTCAGACAATTAGTAATTAGGTAAACTTGGGTAAATCACTTCACCTGTTTGCCTTAGTTTTCTTAACTGTAACATTTACTTTGAAGGATTGTTCTAAGGCTCAAATAAGATAATATTTATAAAAGATGTCTGATACATAGTAAGTACCACATAAATATTTATTATCTTTTCTCTTTAGTCAATTGGGGAGGGAAATTTGGACTTTGAGAGGTCAAATGAAGAGTATGGATGTTTTTCTTAGCCTTAAAACATATTCATCATAAGGTACTGATGATATGGAGACATCTTACATGAAGGCCAAAATGAAGTAGAGGTAAATGAAAGTCAGTCCCTATAACAGGTAAAGTGAAAGCTAAGGAGACCTTTGGTCGAAAAGAGTCATTCAAGAAGACTTGAGATTCGGTGAGTCCTTCTGTAAGTCAGAGGGGTGAGGCTATACTAACAACAGATTTGTGACCTCTTTACTAGCCTGGCAGCATGTTGGCTCAGATAATTTCATTTTCAAATAATTTTAACACTGCTGCGAAGGTAGTAATGGTGGCTGTTATACTGAGAAGACTGAGATAGCTATAGAATCTCAACTAATTAGAGAAGTTACCGAACCAATCACTGAGGTTCTTGGGGAATCAGGTATAAAGTACCATCTAAATATCAATTATTATTTTTGTTCCTGGATCAAATTGAAAAGAAACATCCTGATGTAGAGGAGCAAATCTACTTCTGGTTCTTCATTAGGATAGTGAATTGCTCAGTTATTCAGGTCTGAGGGAGGACATTCTGTAATGATCCTCAGATCTTTTACCCATTGAGTAGGTGTCCTTAGTCCTATTTCTGAGGTATAAACCCTTATAGCCTAAAACAGCTATATAAATAGAGAAGGTAGAGCTCCTAAAGTGTATATAGGTTGCTTAATTCTTTAGATAATCAAAAATTTTTTTTTTGATTAAGAGAGCCTAAAAATGTACCAGAAACACTGCAGGGGAAAGAACAAAATTTTGGTACTGCTGGACATTCTGTTATCGTGGCAAAAATTACGTGTCTTTATTACATGAGGAAGAGTCTGAACCGATATTCCGAAGATGCATGACATATTTGCTTATAACTTCTTGTCACTAACATGATTGGTGGTTCTGATTTGATTTGTAATCGAAGACCTCCTTTAAGGGCTTTTCTTGTAATGAAGTAATAGGAAGTTGTCCAGCATATGGCACTTGCAATCAACTGGGGAGCCATACAAGCCAGCTTGGCTTTATCTTTCTGGGTATGCACATAAACAACCAAGTCTGAGCTAGAAAGTAAAGAGTTCAATTGTTTGACCAGAGAACTTCTCTGGTTGACTCATATTATGTCAATGGCTTACTGGACTCTACTATAGCTATATCTTTCCCTATAAAGCCAGGCAATCTGAAGGAACAGAATTCTTACTTAGGAGATCTGGGCCAGCTGCTATTGGGAAGCAACATCTACTCAGCAGCCAACTTCTGTTGTTTGGCTTTCAAGACTTTCTGTCATCTAACTGGAATCTACCTTGCTAGACTTACTACCCATTATTACTCTTCTGCTCATGATCTGTGTTCCAGCCAGACCATGCTACACCATATTCCTTGTTTCTACTACTTTTATTCACACCAAACCTAATATTTCACTTTGTCAAAAACCCATTTATGTGGCTATTTCCTTCATTCTGGCTTTACTTGTCTTCATATCTATTTGTATATAACTTAACATTTTAATGTTTCACTAGTCATTAGTTTAGGATGCCTACCTTCTTCCTAACCTATTGGATTCCATCTACTATTATCATCTTTTTGCAATCTGTGTTATTCATTCCAGGATTCTGACCACTTCCTGGAGGAAGTCACAAAATGGAGATGATTTATCTACCAGAAGTTTCTGGGGCACTATACAGCTGCTACTTTCTTTCATTGTTCAGTTACTTCAGACATCTGAGCTTTTCTTGGCAAAGATACTGGAGTCATTTTCTATTTCCTTTTCTATTTCCCACCCCAAAAAATGTCATTATTTGACAGATATTTATTGTACTGTAAGATGTTACAGATGAGAAAAACTCAGGTAGATAGGATTAAATGACTTATCTAGGGTCGTAGAGCTTAGGATCTGAGACCAGATTTGAAATCAGGTTGTCCTGACTCCAGATGTGATACTCTATCCATTGCACCTGTTGATACTTTCTGCTACTCTTTTTTTATTCACTTACTGGAAGCTTGATAAGAATAGAAACCATGGTTCATGTAAACTCTATATTTTGTCTATCACCTAATGTACCTTTCTGCACATATGTAATGAAAGAAAAACTAATTGAAATTTATGAATATAAACTTAAAGTAGATATTTGTAACCAGTAAAAATGCATAAACCAAAATACATAATAATCAGAGAAAGGAGATTTTTAGGAATGGAAAAAGGAGGAAGCTTTTATTAGGTGCTTATTATGTGCTAGGCACAGTGATAATTGTTAGGAATGAAAAAAAAGATAATTTTTGTCCTCAAGAAGCTTATATTATGCCTATATCTCACACAACATATTCAAAAAAGGTCAAAATGGATACATGATTTGGATATAAAGGATGAAATCAAAAACAAATCAGGAGAGCAAGAGATAATTTACTATCAGATGTTTGGAGAAGGGAGAATTTATGACCAAAGAAGAATTAGAGAACGTTATGAAAGGTAAAATAGGCCATTTTGATTACAATAAATTTAAAAAGTTTTTGCACAAACAAACCCAACAGAAATAGGATTAAAAGGGAAGTATAAAACTATTATAAAATCTTTACAATCAGGTTTCTGAGAAAGGTCTCATTTCTAAAATATATAAAAAACGGTGTCAAATTTGTAAGAATACTAATCATTCCCCAAATGATAAATGGTCGAAGGATATGAATAGACAATATTCAGATGATGAAATTAAAGCTATCTATACTTGGAAGTATAGTGAAAAAATGCTCTTAGTCTCTATTGATTAGAAAAATGCAAGTTAAAACAACTCTGAGGTACCAGCTGAGATACACCTCTCAGATTGGCTAAGATGACAGGAAAAGATAAATGCTGGAGGGGATGTGGGAAAACTGGGGCACTGATGCATTCATTATTGTAGAATTGTGAAATGATTCCAGAGAGCAATCTGGATCTATGTGTCCAAAGGGCTATCAAACTGTGCATACCCTTTGACATAGCGGGCTACTACTGACTCTGTATCTCAAGGAAATCATAAAGAAGAGAAAAGCCCACCTGTGCAAAAAAATGTTGGTAGCAGCAATTTTTGTGGTAGCAAAGAATTGGAAAATGAATAAATGCCCATCAATTGGGGAATGAATAAGTTCTGGTATATAAAGATAATGGAATATTATTGTTTTATAAAAAGTGATGAATAAGCTGATTTTAGAAAGGCCTGGAAAAATGTATAAGCTGATCCTAGTGAAACAAGCAGACCAGGACATTGTACACAATAACATCAAGAATGTACAATGATCAACTATGAAAAACTTGGTTCTTCTCAGTGGTTCAGTGATCCAAAGTAAGCCCATTAGACTTTGGACAGAAAATGCCATCTGCATCCAGAAGAAGAACTATGGAGGTTGAATGTAAATCAACATTTTTTGGTAGTAGTAGTGTGATTGTAGCATCAACATACTATGTTCACTTCTTTTTTCTGTTTTTTTCCTCTCCCATGGTTTTTCACTTTTGCTCTGATTTTTCTCTCTGATCATGATTCATAAAGCAATGTGTATTAAAAATTAATATATATATATATTTGCTTCTATAAGCTCCATAGAGGAAAGGGATTATATTTTATTTATCTTTTATCTCTATCAACACTATCTTAAATTGTGCTCTGCCTTAACAAATGGATGTTGAATGTAATTATGGAGCCAACAAAAGGGAATCAAAAAGTGATAGAGTGCAGGGAAGATGATGTTAATAGAGGATACCCCTTGTGTGTCAGTAAGGGACCATTAATTTGAAATTTATAAATTAAAAGAAAAACCAAAAAGTAATGAAACTTGGCCACACTGGATCCCTTAAAAAAAAAAGCAGAGACTTCGGAATAACTCACTAATAGCACAAGGAGGCTGACCTGGTTGAGGCATGATTATTTCAGCCCTTGGTTTTTGAAAAGTTTTCTTAGCATTTTATGGTTCTAGACAAATTGACACTATGACAAATTATATTTCTTTCTAAAGAAGATATGGAATAGTGTTTGGGGGAATTGTCAAGAAAATGCTATTGCTCTTTAAGCCAAATTAAGTTCTCCAATGGTGGTAGCAAATATAATTTGATACCCTACTTTTCTCTGGCCTTTATATACAAATTTAAAACTCATTAAAAATCAAAAACCCTTGGAATCAGAAAAAAAAAAGATCTTTGAATTTGTTTAAACTGTATTTATTTTGCTTTATTGTATTATTTCTGTATTTATTTTGGTTTTCAATAATCTGAAGTGTTACAAATAAGTTAATGTGAAGAGAACCAAATTATGGAAGTAATAGATATCTTTTTGTTGACTTTCAAGTGGTTTTTGAGTGTTGTAATATATTGCTGAAATTTTATAAGAGCACTAGATTTCATAAAAACATTTCCCATAATGTAGTACACAAGTGATTATTAATGTCTTTCACTGTAAGGATAATAGCATTATTCTTTGTCATCTATTCGGAGACACTGATGTGAATATAAAATGTGATTTCATTGAAATTTCGCTGACCTCTATCTTTAAATATTATCCACTCATTCTTAAATGCATATCAAGTACAAAGTTCTATTAAGTAAATCTTCTTTGCTAAGAAAGGTATTTATAATCATGGCCATTCATAATCATGATTTATTTATTTATTCTTGTTTAAGGGAGAAAGATCACTTCTTATGATAGGGGAAGTTTGTCTACTAATTATTTAGTTAGAGGATGACCTTGTATAGGGAATGATTATGACCAAACTTGATTCAGTTCCATAATTTCATTCAACACGCATTTATTAAGTCTCCTTTATGGACAGAATACCATTCAAGATGATGGAGATAGAGATAAAAAGATGAATAAAATGCAATTGCTATCTTTTGTGGCACTTACAGACTGATAGTGAATATATAAATGAATATATTATGCACTATAAACTGTCTCAAAGGAAAAGTAGAAAGTACTATGTAAGGTCCAAGGAAGAAAGGAATAGTGTGGATATATGGAAATGTGTTACAATTCCTTATTTTACAATGTTGTAGTGGAATGAACACTACAATCATTTTAAAAGAACTGATTTTTAGCCATGGTCCTATCAGCTAAGTTGATGGGAGATTTTAGGCCACTTGTAACCTCACTTTTGGTTGTGCTTTATTTATTTGTGAAATGAGTGGATTGGACTGAATGATGTTAAAGATATCTTATAAAATACAGTGAAGAAGACATTTCCAGTAGAAAAAAATTGTTAACATTAACTAATTAGCTAATTGTTAAATCATTCAATCTGTGTCAAGGTGAGAATGGGAAGGTAAATGGCATGGACATTTGCTAGACATATGGCTCTGGTCATGATACTTAATCTTTTCTATTTCAATTGCCTATGTGTAAGATGGGGGTGAGACTAATCCTATCTCCACGTTTGTTGTGAGAGGTAGTTGAAATAGTGCATGTAAATTGCTTTGCAAACCTTAAAGCCTTATCTAAATGTTATAATTAGAAATTAGAAAAGCCAGTTTTCATAGAAAAATGAACACCTACAAAAGTGAGGTCCTAGGATCATGGAATTTTTGAGTTGAAAGGGACTTTATTTGCTCTCTAGTTGAATTCACAATGTACTTAACAAAGGACAGCACATCTATCTATAATGAAGGTGGGATGGGGAACCTACCACAAATGAGAAAACCCATTGACTTTTGGGTAGATTTAATTGTTGGTTTTGATTTTTGTTTTGTTTTCCTGAAGGCAAGCCAAAATTTGCCTTCTTGCAACTTCTATTTATTGCTTCAGGTTCTCCCCTTTAAGGGTAAACCATGCTCCAAATAATATCATTTCAAATACTTTGTCAAATATTCTGTCTCCTTGGGTTCTTCTTCTTTTCTTTTGGTTAAATTATCCAAGTTCATTTGAAGTCTTTCAAATGATAACGGACTCAAGGTCCTTCACTATCTTTGTGGCCTCTCTTGGATCTTACACAGTGTATCTATGTCTTTTTAAAACTGTAGCATGTAGAACTTAATGCATCACTCTAGATATAGCCTGAACAAGGCAAAGTGCAGAAATACTATAATGTTCATATCCCTGGAAACTATGTTTCTCAATGAAACCAAGTTTATAATAGCTCTTTTAGCTATAATGACATTGCTGAATCATATTAGATTTGCAAACTACCAAAACCTCCAGTGGTTTTTTCAAGCAAACTGCTATTCAATCATGTTCCTCCTATCCTATTATGATTTTTTGGAACTCAGTAGCAGACTTTGCATTTATCCCTATTGCAGATCATTTATTAGATTTAGCCCCATGCTCTAGCCCAGAGGCATTATATTTGCAAGCCATGATAGATACTACTAAATGGAGCCTGAACCAAATTAAAATGAAATTGGGAACTATTTGGAAAAAAATATATAATAAAATGCAGATAATGTTAATATGTAGGTTTCTAGATTAATATGGGTCAAAATCTTTTTGTATCTGGATAGTCATTCATTGAATCAACTCTCTTTCCAGCTTTGTATTATCTCCATATTTGATTATTATGCTATCAGTATCTTGATATAGTTAGAGTTACTGATAAAAATTTTAAGCAGCATAGGGCCAGGTAGAGATATGCTTATCCTTGAAGTCCAAGATTTTGTTTAAAAACAGAAACCCCTTAGGTCCTTAAATCCAATTCAGGAGTTTACTATGCTCCAGTTATCTGAATGTGTTCAAATTATCTATTGGATTACATAACCAAATTATTAGTAAATTGTTAGTAAACAGTATTTGTTTACTGTAGTAAAACAGTATTTGGGGATCAACGAAGTGAGATCCATCCCTGGGATTCTCCAAGCAGATGCCCCTACTTGTTAGGGAGTCAGCCTGATGTTGACTTGGAGAAAAACTTGGATTGGAATTCAGATGACTTTGGTTGGAGTTCTAATTCTGCCCTTTACAGGATTCTAATATACTGTCCTGAAAATGACCTATATGGCCATCTAGTTAAGTTGAACCCCTTTATTGTGAAGATGAGAAAAATGATCCTGAGATCAGTTAAGTGACTTGTCCATAGTCACATGGCAGCTACATTGCAAAGAAGGTGAAGTAGAGGATTTGGAATCAGGAAATACTAAATACAAATCTTAGACTCTTTAGCTAGATGATCCTTGGCAAGTCACAACCTACCCAGGTTAAATTTGATAAAAATGGTAAAATGGGAATAATAATAGCTCTTATCTGGCAGGGTTGCTGTGAGCATCAAATGACATACGTCATAGAAAGTGCTTTGCAAAATTTAAAATGCTATATCAAAGCTAATGCTGAAAATGCTGCCTATGATATAGAGTCAGGATTCAAATCTAGGTCATCTGATTCTAAACCCCACAAGCTGATGTACCATGCTACTTACCTGTGTGTCTTTTGGGAGCTCGAGCTACTCTCTCAGTTTTTTTGGGGGGAATTACTTTTTTCATCTAAAAATTGAGTTGGTATTGAACTAAATGACTTGTAAGATAATTTTTAATTTTAACTAGAAGATGCTATGATCAGTGATGTTGGGCATTTGTGTTTCTAATTGAAGTTTCAAATCTAATGATAAGGTAAACTCTCAGGTCCCCTCTAACTATTATATTATTTTATGATTCTATATTCTAATGAAAACTGGAGTACTCAAGATGTAACTTTAGAGTATTCCTGACCAACCTTCACACATCACAGCTGTCTATAAATTTCAGTAGGATTTTTTTTAATAGCCTTTTATTTACAGGATATATGCATGGGTAACTTTTTTTTTTTTTTTTTGATGTTTTACTGTTTTATTTACTTTGCTTTTTTTTTTTAATTTAATAGCCTTTTATTTACAGGATATATACATGGGTAACTTTACAGCATTAACAATTGCCAAACCTCTTGTTCCAATTTTTCACCTCTTACCCCCCCTCCCCTAAATGGCAGGATCACCAGTAGATGTTAAATATATTAAAATATAACTTAGATACACAATAAGTATACATGACCAAAACATTATTTTGCTGTACAAAAAGAATCAGACTCTGAATTATTGTACAATTAGCTTGTGAAGGAAATCAGAGATGCAGGTGTGCATAAATATAGGGATTGGGAATTCAATGTAATGGTTTTTAGTCATCTCCCAGAGTTCTTTTTCTGGGTATAGCTAGTTCAGTTCATTACTGCTCCATTAGAAATGATTTGGTTGATCTTGTTGCTGAGGATGGCCTGATCCATCAGAACTGGTCATCATCTAGTATTGTTGTTGAAGTATATAATGATCTCCTGGTCCTGCTCATTTCATTCAGCATCAGTTCGTGTAAGTCTCTCCAGGCCTTTCTGAAATCATCCTGTTGGTCATTTCTTACAGAACAGTAATATTCCATAATTTTCATATACCACAATTTATTCAGCCATTCTCCAACTGATGGACATCCATTCAGTTTCCAGTTTCTAGCCACTACAAAAAGGGCTGCCACAAACATTCGTGCACATACAGGTCCCTTTCCCTTCTTTATAATCTCTTTGGGATATAATCCCAGTAGTAACACTGCTGGATCAAAGGGTATGCACAGTTTGATAACTTTTTGAGCATAGTTCCAAACTACTCTCCAAAATGGTTGGATTCGTTCACAACTCCACCAACAATGCATCAATGTCCCAGTTTTCCCGCATCCCCTCCAACAATCATCATTATTTTTTCCTGTCATCTTAGCCAATCTGACAGGTGTGTAGTGGTATCTTAGAGTTGTCTTAATTTGCATTTCTCTTATTAATAATGACTTGGAGCATCTTTTCATATGACTAGAAATAGTTTCAATTTCTTCATCTGAGAATTGTCTGTTCATATCCTTTGACCATTTTTCAATTGGAGAATGGCTTGATTTTTTATAAATTAGAGTTAATTCTCTATATATTTTGGAAATGAGGCCTTTATCAGAACCTTTGACTGTAAAAATATTTTCCCAGTTTATTGCTTCCCTTCTAATCTTGTCTGCATTAGTTTTGTTTGTACAAAAACTTTTCAGTTTGGTATAATCGAAATTTTCTATTTTGTGATCAGTAATGATCTCTAGTTCTGCTTTGGTCATAAAGACCTTCCCCTTCCACAGGTCTGAGGGTAAACTATCCTATGTTCCTCTAATTTATTAATAATTTCCATTCTTTATCCTAGGTCCTTGAACCCATTTTTGACCTTTATCTTGGTGTACGGCGTTAAGTATGTATCAATCCTAGTTTTCTCCATATTGGTTTCCAATTTTTCCCAGCAATTTTTATCAAATAATTAAGTTCTTATCCCAAAAGCTGGGGTCTTTGGGTTTTTCAAAAGGCTAGGACATATTTTGTTGACTGTTTTATCCCTTGAACCTAATCTATTCAATGATCCAACTAATCTATTCCTTAGCCAATACCAAAATAATTTGGTAACTTTTCTCTATAAATATAATTTTAGATCTGGTACAGCTAAGCCACCATCATTTGATTTTTTTTTCATTAATTCCCTTGAAATTCTTGACCTTTTGTTTTTCCATATGAACTTTGTTGTTATTTTTTCTAGGTCATTAAAATAGTTTTTTGGGAGTCTGATTGGTATAACGCTAAATAAATAGATTAGTTTAGGTAATATTGTCATCTTTATTATATTTGCTTGCCCTATCCAAGAGCATTTAATATTTTTCAATTGGTTTAGATCAGACTTAATTTGTGTGAAAAGTGGTCTGTAATTTTGCTCATAAAGTTTCTGATTTTCCCTTGGAAGATAGATTCCTAAATATTTTTATATTATCAGTAGTTACTTTAAAAGGAGATTTCCTCTTTGTAACTCTGACTGTTGGATTTTGTTAAGTGATATATAAGAATACTTGATGACTTATGTGGGTTTATTTTATAAAACAACTTTGCTAAAGTTGTGGATTATTTCAATAACTTTTAGTAGAATCTTGGGGTTCTCTAAGTATACCATCATGTCGTCGGCAAAGAGTGATAATTTGGTTTTCCTCATTGCCTATTCTTTTCCCTTTAATCTCTTTCTCAGCTCTTTATTCAAAGCTAGCATTTCTAATACAATATTAAATAGTAACGGTGATGGTGGGCAATCTTGTTTCCTCAGATCTTTTAGGAATGGTTGCAGTTTGTCTCCATTACATATGATGCTTACTGATGGTTTTAAATAGATGCTGCTAATTATTTTAAGGAAAAATCCATTTTATTCCCTATACTCTCCAAGTGTTTTTAATAGGAAGGATTTTGGATTTTATCAAATCTTTTCTGCATCTATTGAGATGTTCATATGGTTTTGTTAATTTGTTTATTAAATGGAATTATATTATGTTTTTCCTAATATTGAACCAGCCCTGCATTCCTGGAATAAATCCTACTTGATCATTAGTGTATTATCTTGGAGATGATTTTTCTGTAGTCTTTTTTCCAATATCTTATTTAAGATTTTAACATCAATATTCTTAAATTGGTCTATAATTTTTCTTTCTTGTTTTCCAACCTACCTGGTTTTAAATTATCAGTACCATGTCTGTTCATAGAAAGGAATTTGGGTAGGACCCCTTCATTCTCAATTATATCAAATAATTTATATAGCATTGGGAATTGTTTTTTAAATGTTTTTAAAATTCACATTAAATCCAATCTGGTCCTGGGGTTTTTCTTAGGGAGTTGTTTAATTCCTGTTCTATTTCTTTTTTCTGAAATGGGACTATTCAAACAATTTTTTCCCTCTTTAGTCCTGGAATCTATATTTTTGGTGGTATCATCCATTTCACTTAGGTTATCAAATTTATTGGCATAAAGTTAGGCAAAATAACTCCTTATTATTTCTCTAATTTCCTCTTCATTGGTGGGAAAGTTCCCTCTTTTCATTTTAAGACTACTAATTTCATTTTTCCTCCCTCCTTTTTTCTAATCAGATTTACCAAAAGGGGCTTATTATTTTATTGGCTTTTTCCTTAGAGCCAACTCTTAGTTTTATTAATTAGTTCAATCTTTTTACTTTAATATTTTTAATTTCTCCTTTTAATTTTAAATTTCCAATTTAGTATTTGATTGGGGGTTTTTTTTAATTTTGGTCTTTTTTAATTTTTTTTTAGTTGGAAAAATTTATTAATTTCTTTTCTTTTTATTCAAGTAAGCCTCTAAGGATATAAAATTCCCTCTTATTACCCTTTGGCTGCATCCCACAAATTTTGGTATGATGTCTCATCCATTTGTCATTATCTTGAGTGAAATTATTAATTGTATCTATAATTTGCTGCTTCCACCCAATCATTCTTTAAGATGGATTGTTTAGTTTCCAAATTACTTTTTGGGTCTATTTACCCCTAACTTTTTGTTGAATGCAGTTTTATTGCATCATGATCTGAAAAAAACATTTCTGCTTTCTTGCATTTAATTTTGAGGTCTTTATGTCCCTAATATATGGTCAATTTTTGAAATCCATGAACTCTGAGAAGAAAGTATATTCGTTTTCTATCTCCCATTCAATTTTTCTCCAAAAGATCTAACATGCCTAATTTTCTAATATTCTATTTACTTCTTTTTTTCTTTCTTTTTGTTTTTGTGGTTTGATTTGTCTTTCTGAGGGAAAGGTTTGAGATCTCCACTATTACAGTTTTGTTGTCTATTTCTTCTTTTGCCTCTTAACTTCCTCCTTTGCCATACTACTTTGGTGCATAAATTTAAATGTTGATATTGCTTTGTTGTTTATCCCTTTGGCAGGATGTAGTTTCCTTCCTTATCTCTTTTTTAATTAGATCAATTTTTGCTTTTGCTTGATCTGAGATAAGGATGGCTACCCCTTTTTGACTTCACCTGAAGCATAATAGATTTTGTCCAGCCTTTTACCTTTACTCTATATTCATCTCCCTTTTTAAATGTGTTTTCTTGTAAACAACATATTGGAGGGTTCTGACTTTTTGGTCCAGTCTTGCTATCTGCCTCCCTCTTTATGGGGGTTCATCCCATTCACATTTACGGTTAAATTACTAAATCTGTTATTTCTTGCCATCCCTTAACCCCTAGATTATGCTTTACTTATTCTTGCCTCCCCCAACCCTCTTTCCCCTTTTCTTATGTACCCCTCTTGTTCATGATGCTTACCCTCTTTATAATCCCTCTCCTCCCCCTTTGGAGTCTTTTTTCCTTCCCTTATTACTCTTTTTTTTTTCCCTTTTTCCCTCCCCGTTTAAATGAGGGCGAGGAGGATTTTCTCCTAAAACAAATGTCAATTATTTTTTCTTTGAACAACTCTGATGGGGAAGTAAGATTCACCTGTTCCTCCCCCTCTCTAAATTTCCTCCCAGATATAAGGTTTCCTTGGCCTCTTTGTGGGATGTGGTTTCCCTCTTTTTATCCCTCCTTCCCACCTTTTCTGCCATCATCCCTTTTCCATATCTACTTCCCTTTTTATGTTATATCAATTTACAATCAAATTATACATGTATTTTTTGTAACCAACAGAAATACAATTCTCAAAGTTATTTTAACCCTTTTCTGCATCTCTTGAGTTCTATTTGGAGATCAAATTTTTTGTTTAGTTTCGGTTTTCTTCCAAGGGAAAAAAATGGAATTTTCCATTTTGGTTTCATTTAAATGGTTTTTTCTTCCCTTGGAAAATTTTCCTTTTAATTTAATAGTTTAAATTTTGGCCCTTATTCCCAAGGGTTTTTATTTTGGGCCTTTCAAATTTCATAATTCCAAGGCCTTTTTCCTTTTTAGGGCCCAAACCTTGGGGTTCCTTTTGGGATTTCTTTTTAAAATGGTTTTGGCTCTTTGTAAAATTTTTCCTTAATTTAATTTTCCTGAAATTTTCCAATTTCCTTGGGTTTTTAATTTTAGGGTTTTTCTTTTCAAGAATTTCTTGGTGATTCTTTTCAATGTATTTTTCTTTTTAGTTCTAATTTTAAAACCTTCATTCTTTTTACCTTTTTCTTGTAAAATTTAAATTATTAGGCTTTTTTTTCCATTTCATAATTTTTTGGAAATTTCCAATTCCCAGATTCCTCTTTCTTTTTAAGTTCTTCGTTTTTCCAATTAATAAATTCCTTTTTCCAGTTTGATTTTTTTTTTTTCCTTCTGAATTTTGCCTGCCTTCCTGGGAATTTTTTCTTTTTTCAATTCTAATTTTTAAGGAATTTTTTCTTAATTAAGGCTTTTTTTCCTTTCCCTTTATTTCCAATTGTTTTTAAATTTTAAGGTTTCTGTGGGAAATTTTTCCATTTGGGGAATTTTTTTTTTTTTAGGTTTTTTCTTTTTCTTCAAGAACTTTCTTTCTTTTTCTCTTTTAATTTTAAAACCTTTAATTTTCTAGGAATTCATTTTTCAAACAAATTTTTTTCCCTGATTACCGGAATTTTTCCCTTTTCCCCAATTATTACAGGAAATTTGGTTGCTCTTAGGGCTTCCTTTTTTATTTATTTCCCTCTCTTTGGAGACTTTTTAAAGGTCCTCCTTTTGGGGAGGCCTCTTGTGGGGACTTTTGGTTTTGAGGCCCAGGTTTGCCGGGAACCTGCCCCTTTTTCTGCCTAGAAATTGGCCAAGCTTTTCCCAACCCCAATTCCAGTTTAAAACCCAGGTTTTGTCCTCCCCGGCAGGGGTTCCAACTTCCCCGGAGGAAAACCCAAGGGTTGGGGTGTACGGCTAAATTTCGGCTTTCCTTTGGGTTTTGGGGTCTCCTAGGAAATTTTTTCCCTTCCCCCCAGGAGGAAAGGGGATTCAGACTTGGCGGGCTTTGAAGTTGTTCAATTCTTTTTTGGGGTTAAGCTATTTTGGGCCTCTTAAAGATAAAGGGGTGGAAGGTTGGTCCTTGCCCCCAAGGCCCGGGCCCTTCTTGTTAAATTTGAACCTTTAACCTCAACTCAGTGACCATTTAAAAAAAAACAACCAATTATTTTTAAGGTGTTGTATGCCATTTGTTTTTCTTTAAGATCTTTTCTTTCCTTTCCCAGTTTGATTTGGAAAACCAATTTTTAGTCTGTGCGGTTGGGGCCCCGGAACCAACCTTTTTGGGAAAGACTTCAGAATTTTTTTGGGCCTGGGAAAGTTTTCCTTAATCTTTAGTTTGTTAAAAGTAAGACTAATTTTTGGGTCAAATAATTTATAAAATAAAAGTTAAAATTTTGTCTTAAACCTAATTTGGCTGTAAATTTTGTTTAATTTTGTTATCTTTTGTACTCCTAATTAAGGGATTTAACAATAAATTTGATTCTTTTAATTTTTAAAAAAAAAAAAACAAAACCTTAAAGATTTTAATTTTAATTATAGGGTTTTTGTATTGCAAAATTGGCCTTATTTACCACTTTTCTATATTTTTAATATTCTTTTATCTTTCCTTCCCATTTAAAAAAACTTTGTTTGGGTAGCTTTCCTGTTTGGAAAGCTTGGTAGCCTTTAACCTCCAATTACTTTGGCTTTTTATAGGAATTTAAGAGGGAATTTCTTCCGGTTTTGCCCTAGTTTTACATTGGAAATTTACTTAAATGCCTTCTTGTCTTTTGTTTTTCTTATTCTTATATTTAATTTGGGAACTAATTCCTAAATTGTTGTAAAATCAAATAAATTTAATAACAAACATTTATTTATTAAATTTTGCAAATCTTAAAGCACTATATAATTGCTAGATAGAATTATTATTATATTACTTTCTAGATAATATAGCATATTATAGTACTCTGAATATAGCAGATAATTAACAAGTAATTATAGATTACATTGGTTATTTATATCAAGAAACAATAAAAAGGAGCAATAGATTGGCCTTCAAAAGGATATGCCCCTGGTTCTTCCAGATCTAATAAGTGAGTTTTTACTTTATCCTGTCAGGAAAATTGGCCTCTATACCACTTTCTAGTCATGTTTTCATATTCTTGCAATTATCTTTGTCTTCCCACCTTAAACTTGAACTCTGATGTCTTAGTAAGCTTTTCCTCAGTTTGCCTGCAACGAGAACTTCATGGTGATTCCCACATTTTAATCTCTCCATTACATATTGTCTTTCTTCCATCAGAATTTAATCTCCTTGAGAGCAGGAACTTTCTTCCTTGCTTGTGTTTGTACCTCTAACTTTTCATTCGTAGCATAATTTATTCATAATAAATGCTGTCTGTGTCTTTTTGCCTTTTTCTGCCTTCTTATCATTCTATCTATTCTGAACTAATACACCTTAAATCACTGTGATACACAAAGTGCAGTAAATCTGCTAATCAACAAACATTTATTTAGTTAACATGTTAATGCTAACTCTGCCGGGCTAGTTTGTGTCTCTTCTGAACTTCAGTTAGTAAGAATTTATTAAGTGCTTATGAAATACCAGACCTTATACTAAGAAGCAGGGATACAAAGAAAGGAAAAATACCTTCACATACCCACAAAGCCTCACTTATACTCCCCCTTCCACACACACACAGTTTTTGCTCTCAAAGAGTATTCATGGTAGAGTTATCCAGTTATTTCAGTTTTGTTTGACTCTTTGTGATTCTATTTGGGATTTTCCTAGCAAAAATGCTGGAATGGTTTGGTGTTTCCTTCTCTGTTCATTTTATATATGAGAAATTGAGGTAAATAGGGTTAAATGATTTGCTCAGTATCATACATCTAGTAAGTTTCTGAGGCTGCATTTGGCCTTGCTGAGGTGAGTCTTCCTGACTCCAGGTTCAGTGCACTATGCCCATCAAGTTGCCCAATGGTAGAGAGACATATAAATAACTGCATGAATATAGAAAATGGATAGATAGAAGGTGAATGGATTCTAACTGTCATCAACTAGTCCCCTAACATACATATTTTGTTGCTGCAATGTCATTATCTGTTTGTTTAGTTAATTCATATGTCCTGCAAATTATCTGGAATTTTAAGGAAATCATAATTAGAAACTCCTGTCTCACTTGCCTCTTTTCAACAATGAGATGGTTGAGGTTAGTTCCAATGACCTTGTGATGAAGAGAGCCATCTACAATCAGAGAGAGGACTGTGGGAACTGAGCGTGGATCACAACATAGCATTTTCACTCTTTTTGTTGTCGTTTGCTTGAATTTTGTTTTTTCTCATTCTTTTCTTTGTGATCTGATTTTTCTTGTGCAGCAAGATAATTATATAAATATGTTTACATATATTGGATTTAACATATATTTTTTTACCATGTTTTACATATATTGGATTACTTGCCATTTAGGGGAGAGGGTGGGGGGAAGAAGGGAAATTTGTAACACAAGGTTTTGCAAGGGTTAATGTTGAAAATAAAAAGCTTTAATAAAAAAAAGAAGAAAAAAAATTCCTGTCTCAGGTAGATCTGTTCCCTTGAAGAATTTTTTTTAGCTCTAGTACAAATAATACCAAAAAATTAAAGACTTGGTTTTTGTGATACACTGAAGGAAGACTACATTTGTTGTCAGGGGGCTTAAATTATTACCTCTGTGACTTTGGACAAGTCACTTAGTATCTCTGGAAATGGGTGTCTGCTCTGTAAAATGAAAGTATTGTACTGATAGACTTGAAGTTTCTGTTAAGCTTTCAACCTATGATACTGATTAGACTTTTTAAGTTAAAAGAGTAAGATCTGGATACAAGTTTTAATTACTAATATAAATTGAGTCAGGGAGCTAGACAGAGGTGGGAAAAGGCCATAGAAATCATTGTAACTTTAACATAACATTTCATATTATTGATGACTCTTCTGCATTTAAATTACTGTTTCTATTGGAACTTTTTTATGGAGTTCCAGATTGTTTGTTATTACTTATTATAAGGATTATAGCTTTCAGACTCCCTCTGGTTTTGGCTGAATACAAAGTGCTAGTTAATTTTGATTTATCACTTTCATATACAAATAGATTCAAAAATATTTTATTTTTCATAAGGGCTCTTATAGGCATTCTATTTTAAATTATTTTAATATGCAATCTGTTTTATTTTAGGGGTATTGCCATTCTCACTAGTGCTAGGAGAAATGTTTGTTTCCATCATGACACTTTTTACTATCTGTCTCTTTCCAGACAGTTGCAGATTTTCTGAGATTCTTGTCTGGTTGATTCGTGAATAAAAAACAAACAAACAAACAAAAAAACCAATGAACTGGTACAGCTGAATAAAAGTGAGAAGATCTTTGTTCTAATCCTGGCTATGCTGACAACTACAATGAGCCTTTGTTTATGTCATTTCACTTCTCTAATTTTCAATTTCCTCATTTATATTGATAAAAATGAGTAAGCACAGGAGTTCTGGGTATAAAGGAATTTCAAAGTTATGTAGCCCAAACCTTATTGAATCAGAATTCCTTCTGCAACAAGTTAGGGGAAAATCACCACTTCCTGAGATAGCTCATTCCAATTTTGGAGAGCTCTAATTATTAAGATGCTTTCCTTATTTCCTAATTTTATGTCTTTATTCTTAGTTTTCTTTTCCTTCTGAGACCAAGTAGGACAAATCTAATCACTTCCCTGTGGAAGGCCTTCAAATAAATCAATGTGGTTACCATGAGTATTTCTCCCCTACTAAGTCTTCTAATTTTAATTCAGTAACTATAATAACTATTCATAAATACAGTACATGACGGTTGGCAAATTCTTTCTTCATAATACCTGTGAAGTCGGGGTTGTAAGTATTGTTATTTTTTCCTTTTGACAAATGGGGAAATTAAGATACTAAGAATTTAAATGACTTGCCTGTGATAATATAGCTAATCCTCCAGAGTCTAGAACTTTTTCCTCAGACTTTTCAAATGATCTAAAGTCCCTTCTAGAACTAGTATAAGTTTCTCTTACGTGAAATGGGCAATGTATTTTACTTGGACTACATTATAATTACAACTTAGAGGTTTGAATATAAGGGTCAAGATCATAGCTACTTTAAGTATTTCCCATGCCTGTTACCCACCAAAAAGCATTTTTTCCTTTCCTCTGAAGTACTGCTAACATTTCGGTATTATTTCTTTTAAATAAATAAAACATGAACTTCCTTTTTCTTTCATTTTTGTTAGCAGGTTGCATCCTTAGTGATCTTTTTTATCTCTCGCTCTCTCTTTCTTTCTTCAACCTTTCCTTGTCAAAATGTTTTTGTCCTATTGCCTCAAACATATCCATGTATCCCTATTCCTTAAAAAGCAAAATCAGAATTGCCTTTGACACCTCATTCTCCAACACCCCAAAAATCCCTTTCCTTGCCCTTTTTTGATGTTTCTACTTTCACAACATATTTGACCTATCCCTTTTCACACACACAGATAAGACTTTAGTTTAAATCCTCATCACCTCTCCTAGATTTTTTTTTTACAACTAATTACAGAGAACAATTATTCCTTCTATATTGTGACTCTCCCTATTGCAGTTTTTATATATCATGGGACAGTATAAAAAATTAAATGAAAAATTTGGAGGAGTTTTGTGGAAACTACAGATGACAGACAAAGGCCAGCAGATGACCTTTTTTAATGTAAAAAAAAGTAGTTTTTACTTAACATTGATCTATATGTAACCTATGACTAAATATTTGATCGAAATTTTACAATTGGGTACACTGTACCCCACAATGTGGAAGAGTCTGCTAGATTTTTTTCAGAAGCCTTCTAATTATTTTCCATGCTTCAATCCTCTTGCCACTTCACACCATCCTTCACATTGCTGTCAAAATTATTTCCCTTAAATAAAGATCTTATCATTAACTCTGCTACTCAATCAATTCTAGTGACTTCCTACTCTCCCTAGGAACTACTCCTCTGTTTAGTGTTTAAAAGTCCTACACAAAATGGCCTCATCTTAACTTTTAAATTTCAATTGGTATTATTTTTTCTGCCACACAATGAAATTTATCCAAACTAAATTCATTTCTTCACTAATGTCATTCTATCTTCTATCTCTGTGACTTAGCCCTAACCATCTCTCATGCCTGGGAAGAATTCTCTCCTAATCCCTGCCTCATGGAATTCCTCTTTTTCCTTGAGATGCAATTCAGGTGTTATTTTTTTTTTTATTTGTTTTCTGTTTTTTTCTTTCTTTCTTTCTTTTTTTTTTTACTAAAGCTTTTAAATTTTCAAAACATATATATGGATAGTTTTTCAATTATTAACCTTTGTAAAATCTTGTGTTCCAATTCCCCCCCTTTCCTTAACCCCTTCCCCTAAATGACAAGCAATCCAATGTGTTTTAAACATGATAAAGATATATGTTAAATCCATTATATGCATACATATTTATGTAATTATCTTGCTACACAAGAAAAATCAGATCAAAAAGGAAAAAAAAATGAGAAAGGAGAGAGGAAATAGTGCAAGCAAATAACAACAACAAGAGTGAAATGCTATGTTGTGATCCACATTCAGTCCTGCCAGTCCTCTCTGGGTGTAGATAGCTGTCTTCATCACAAGATCATTGGAATTGGCCTGGATTGTTGAAACAAGTCATGTCCATCAGAATTGATCATCGTATAATTTTGTTATTGCCAAGTATAATGATCTCCTGGTTCTGCTCATTTCACTTAGCATCAGTTCATGTAAGTCTTTCCAGGCTTCTCTAAAGTTATCCCGCTGATCATTTCTTATAGAACAATAATATTCTGTAACATTCATATGCCACAACTTATTTCTCCAACTGATGGGCATCCACTCAACTTCCAGTTTCTTGTCAGTACAAAAAGGACTGTGAGGCATTATTTTCCACATGAAGTCTCTCAATTCTCCCCCTCCTCCAACTCCCATAGTAACTTGTATTTCACCACTATAATAAATATATGCACAAAATACATACATATTAATGTTAACATTTATGAACTTCATATTTCTGTTATATTTTCTAGTGTATTTGTTCTCTTTCCTATTAAAATGAGTTCATTGTGAGTAGAAATTATTTAAATTCTTGTATTCGCATCCCCAGATGTTAGCATTGTTCTTGACATATAGTTGGTACTTAATAAATACTTATAGAATGATGAATTTTGTACATGTCATGTACTCGACATATCCTAGAATGGTAGAAAATGTCTAGTACAATTCTGTACCTCGTGTATTCAGAATAGTGCCTTGCATAAAATGATTCTGTAAATCTGCATGGATTGTTTTCATCTTGCCAGATCTATTTATCTGCACATTGGACTAAAAGTATTAAGAAGATTTTTTATCAAACACTCCCTACTTCTAAACCCTGGAAAATTAGGATATTGGCAAGAAGACATTTTGGTAAATCATAGTACTGATTAATCATATTCACAAATTTCTTTTCCTAGCAAACAAGAGAATATTAATCAAAACCACTAAATAAAATGTACACTGATTATTTGGAGGAAATCTTAGGTAAAAATTACAATTTACTGAGAAAAAATTTCTACATGGACATCTTTAGTCTAATATGTAATTGCAAATGTACATGTCAGGACAAATGGAAATACATCCAGGGGTGTGCTGCTAAGTGTTTATCTGGGGGGGGGGACGTATATCAGATATACTTTTAAGTTTATTTTTCATTTTAACATTCCCCACCAATTACTTTACTGAATTTAGACCATCAATAAAACAAAAAGCCACAAATTGTACCTTGTGATAATTTTTGAGATATAAATGTTCACACTGAAAATTTAACAATTGGCCATTGGTTTGAGCTGGCTTCAGCATACCTCTGATTACATATCTATCCCCAGATGCAATGAACATTTAAATACCTAGTGTAAACAAAAGCCTCTTGGCAGCCTCTTTTTAGAAGACAGAGTACCACATCAGAAAATTACTATACTCACCAGCTGACCATAAAAAGGGAGGAGATATGTGATGCTTTAATCCCTTAAGATCATTGTGTTCAAACACTTTGCACATATGCACATATGTAATATTATTATAATTATAACTATTATATACTATAATATTTTTGGATTTATTATACTTAGAGTATATATGCATATGTGTATACACACATATATAAATAAATCCTTACCTCCTTAAGTGTGGGAGTGGGATTTTTCATTTCAGAAATGAATTAATTGTGGCCCAAAGAGGGCAAGTGACATGGCCAAAGTCATAGAGCTAATAAATGTGTATAGAAGGTATAAGTAATACTCAGGTTTTCCTAACTCAGAGTTAAGTGCTCTATCCATCACTATATGCTTCCTGATTTTCCTTAATAATTTCTTATTTTTAATATACCGCAGTCTGTTTAAATCTGCCATGTCTTTCCTTTACATTTTGGGTAATGTTCTTTAAGGGTTCTTAACCTTTTTTTGTGTCATGGTCCTTTTAGCATCTAGTAAAAACCTACGGGCTCCTTCTTTGCAGAATATAGTTTAAATGTATACCATAAAACACACAGCATTACATAGTAAACAATTCTATTAAAATAAGATCATCAAAAATATTTTTAAAGTTCATTGACACAACTCCACTTCATATTTTCAGAACCTGTGTTAATGCAATACTTGAACAATATTGGTATTAAAATGGAACATAAGAAAGGATCAGCTCTGTTGTTTCTCGAAAATCCATAGGAGACAGTAGACTTGGGTAGCTTATCTAGAGGTTCTATGTGTGTCTATGTGTGGAAGAACAGGTGCCACAAATATCTATTGAGTGAATGAATGATAGAAACAAGTTATAATAAATCTTATAACACTTTTATAACTATATGGAAACTTTTTGAAAAACGTTGCCACTCAAGCATTAGAAATCGAAACTTTCTGACAAAAACAGAACAGGCATTCAAGAGAGAGCAATGAAGAGGGTTACAGCTCTGACAGGACTCATATAGAAACTGAAAAATTGCAGAATAGGGGGATATGTGACCTGACAAAAAGGAAAGTGAGAGAGGGACTTAATTGAAGTTTTAGGATTGTGAAGGGCATAATAAAAAACTGAAGTCTCTCCATTTTATGCTATGCCATAATGCCTGATCAAAGGTTCACTGAGTATAAACGTTAATGTCAAATAAATTTCAAGAAGGAGAAAAGAAATGCTTTAACAGAAAGTCAGTGATTGATATACAGACTCCAATATGATGCCTTGGAGGGTCACATATTCTACTAAATTTTCAAAGGAAATGAATATTTTAAAATGAGAACTGACATTTATAGTTGCATAAACAAAGATCATGAAAATAAAGTGTTAACTGAAAGTATAAAAATCATTTTTTCTTTATGATCTACATTGATTTATATGGCATAGTTATTTTGATGTTCTGGTTCTGTTACATGACTATGACATCAGAAAGTAATAGGTGTATAATACTGACCGTATATAGGATAGAATTCTTTAGAAACAATTTAGAGCCACGAGGGACCTCAGCCATCTTCCAATCTAGGGGTTCTTAACCTAGAGTCCAGGAATGTTAAAACATTTATGATGACATTTCAATATAATTGGTTTCCTTTGTAATTCTATTTATTTCATTTTATGCTTTAAAAATATTCTTAAATGATTTCACAGATTAAGGAGTTTATAATATAAAAATAGCTAAAAACTCCTGATTTAATCCAATCTCCTAATTTTACAGAAGGCATTTCTTTATTCTATAATCATTTGATTTTACAGAAAAAGTGACCTATAATGCCTTTTCAGAGACTTTGAAATGACCCTGCCTTCTCAAAGGGTATATGAAGGAAATGCAAGTTCTGTTAGGTTGTAAGAAAAGTCAAAAAGCTGTTGAGTCCTAGAAAAGTTAGAAACAAACTACATGTGTCTATCATCCAAGGACTTCCCAAATTTATAAATTTTTCATCAGGAGCAGAGACAAATTAGTGGAATAAAGGGGACTTTAGGTGAACTCTTCAACATTTCCCTCTGTATTACTTTAAAATAATACATCAGATTGAATCGCAAAGCAGCATATCTAGCAAAAAGTTGGGGTGGGATATTTTTCTAGTCCAGGACAACTTTGGAAGACAGGAGAGGTCTGTGGCACTTGGGGTGGAGAGTTGGTTGAGAGCATAGTGAAGCAATACCATCTGAGAGCCTGCAGGTAGCTGTGGAAGCATCAACAGTATCAGAAACTCTCACTACCTAAAGATAGTAGGATATTGAATACAGTCAGAGATTTCAGGGGACCCCTTTGCTAGAAGGGGGCATAGGATCAGGTACTTTTTGGCAACTCCATTGCCGATTAACCAGAACCAAATCTAGGGTGGAAAGGAATGTTTGAAGTTTCAAGAGAGCAGGGGCCTGAGTTCTGGTTCATAATTTTAGGATGGAGAGGGGTGCTTGTGATCACAAAGGGTCAGGGATTCTACCAGCATAAGGATCAGAGTATACACCAAGAGGGTAGTGAATGCACCTCTCTTCAGACCATATCACCTTAGTGGCATTAAAAACTTATAGGTCTCAGGAGCTATCTATGAAAATAGCAGGTCAAAAAAAAAAAACCCTTAGAATCTCAAGACAGTGACACCTTCCCCTCAGAGAGAAGCAAAGCCCATCATTAACATAGAGATAACAAACAAATTGAGGAGAAATAATTTAAGAATTATTGGATGACATGAAAGCCATGAGTAAGAAAAAAAGAGTCTAGATATCATATGTCTAGAAATTATAAAGAAAAAACTTCTTAGATATTTCAGAACTAGAAGGCAAAAGAGAAATGGAAAGAATTCACTGGTCACACCTTGAAAGAGATTACAAAAATGAAAACTACCAAAAATATCATAGCCAAATTCTAGAGGTTCCAAGTCAAAGAGAAAATACTGAAATAAGTAAAAAAGCAACCATTCAAATATACAACCATAGTCAAGATTACACAAGATTTATCACCATAAAGAAGAGGAAAGCTCATAATATAATATTCCAAAAGACATAGGAGCTAAGATTACAAATAAGAATATTCTACCTAGCAAAAATACATACAATCCAATCAATGGAAAATTATCTCACTTAAAAAAGGCACAATAAAAAACAGTTTTTTTTTCTTTTTTTTTAAATCTCTCCCATGGTTTTTCCCTTTTGCTCTAATTTTTCTCTCCCAAGATGTTTTGTAAAGCAATGTGAATTAAAAATAAATAAATTTGCTAGGAAAAAAATTAAAATATACTTTATAATCCTTCATTTACTCTGTCTTCCAGTCACAGTAGCCTACTTCTTTATGATCTCCCTAAACATTAATCTCTTGCTTTTGTACCTTTTTTATAAATTCCTTTCTCATCTCAGTTCTTAAAATCTCCAGCTTCCTTCAAACTTCAGGTCATGTACCCTTATTACATGAGGCAGTTCCTAATCTCTTTTACCTCATTCCAAGTACTAGTGGATTCTCTCTCTAGAAACATACTTGGCAAAAAAGGTAGAGTGACTACAACCCAGAAAAGTTCCATTTTAAAGGTCATCACATCAGGAGATGGCATGGTAAGCAATCAAGATTATGGTCTTTTTTGACTCTGTTATGATTTGTATGATTTTGATCAAGTTACCAACTCTTTCTTGAGCAACTCATTTATTAATAAGAGAGAGAAGTTTCCTGTTTGAAGGTAAGGGTATAAAAATGCTCCAGTAAAGACTAAACAGAAGTTTCAAACGTGAGGTCCTTGTATAAACTACAAAACCTCTAAGTGTGGCAGGATTCAGAAATGGAAAATGTATAACAAAATAAATAAAATACAATGCAACATAGATAATGCTAATTTTTGGTTTTCTAAGTCTATATGGAGCTTCAGGGATCCCTTTCTATTTGAGTTTGACACCACTGGCTAGTGGATCCCCTGTCCAGGACATCGTAGCTAAGATATATTAATTTCAGTAGGGACTGTATTTCATGATCTTTTAGGTTCCTTCTAATCCAAATGTTTAAGAACTCTAAAATAGTTCTCATTTAGAACTGCTTCAACAATTCACCTTTAAATAATCAACACTAGATTGCTGTGTTGACCAGTTTCAGGGGTCTGATTCAACCTATTGAATCTTCAATCAGCTCAAGCCTTTTCAAATGGGATCCTGTGGGATGACGCAGTTCAATGCCCATTCTCAGCAAGAAGTAGTTTCAGAAGATGAGATCATTGTCCCATGCCCCAACAGACATTGGGCCCCATTTGTTTGGAAGGTATTGGAAGTGGTTGGTGAATGGACCTCAAATTTCTCAGTATCTGAGTGGGTTCCCTGAAAGGAGTCCAGCAATCCTGGGAAGGGGGAAGGCTAAATAGGATTATTGGCAGTCCCCTGCTGCAACGTATTTAGAATATAGGATGGGGATTTTAATCATGTCAAAATTTGAGTTAATATTATTGAAAAAGGATATTCCATAAATAATTCATTTTGATGCTTGTGAAATTATAGAATTGTAGAGGCTTGACTAGCCATAGACAAGTGGGTACAGTTATGTCCTAATAGAGAAAGAGGATTCTATGCAACTGCCTGTTCAATTTGGAATAATATTTTGTTTGCTGCAAGGGCTATATATCTAGAAAATGCAGATCAAGGAGTAAGTTGATTTTACATGTAAAAAGGTATAGATCTCTTAAGAAGACTTGGAATCAAGTTAAGGACTTAAGGCAAATGATAGACACCAATACCTGGGTAGAATTGGTAAAGTACTCTGCAAAGAGTCTGAAAATCAATTTCTATATCTGTGCTACAGGTTGCCCGATGCCCAGAGAGTACCATTCCCTTTGGGTTTGAAAAAACACAAGAGTGACTTCTTCCCATTCCCAAAATAGCATTCCTGGGGAGAATTGCAAGGATAGCAATTGATGAATTCAAGGCTAGAAATCTAGTTCTGGATTTGAGTTATTCTTACTCTGCTGAGTAAATATTATTGAATAAGTTATACCAGAGAGGCAGTGAAGGGAATAGCAGAGTAGCTAGCAGAATGGCATGGGGAAATAGAATGATTCTAGAAAAGTTATTGGCAGGAAGAGGAGGAATATATATTATAATCGGAAGTAGTTTCACTCATAGTATAACCCTGTAAGAAGAATTAGCAGAGAATTCAGAGATTAATTATCTATCCCATGTAAGGAGATTTGTGTAGAGGTTAATAAATTTTTATGAAGTGGAATGTAAAAAAAATTAGGCAAATTTTAAGGGTTAGAAAAGGATGTGGAAACCAAATTATTAAAAAAGGAAAAAAAGGGATGAAATTATGAGAAACTGATGGATGTAGAGGGCCACAGATAGTGGGGAACCCTGGGTGAGGTATAAGATCCTTTAGTCCAGTAAAAGGAGACCTGCTGATGTATCGGTTTGGCTCCTCATCCCCTATAGGGATGTCTAGGCCTTCCTGAGAAATCAGGGGGTGTGACAACTTGTGTTGCAATCAAAGTAGAGTTATCTATCTATCTATCTATACACACTAAAGTGGCAAGGAGACAGCTGCACACAAAGTAGTTTATGTGGTTCCACATGCATAGTACTCTACAGTTAGCACATGCACAGTGTACTATAGTTATGTAAGTGTATTAGGGTATATAAGGCTGAGAAAATTTTGAATAAACAGACTTTTGTTTGACTACCCTTGTAAGTTCTGCCCTTTCATTCTTCACCCATGATCAGTATTCAGACTGGTACTGAAATCCTCTAGTGAGCAAGTCTGGACAGATGGACATTTGTTTTCCACAGTTATGAGAATTAAATTGGAGAAATGAAACAAATTAGAAAGCTAAAACCCACAAAAACATCAAAGAATGATCAAGAATGGAGTTTATCTTCCCCCAAAAGAATGTAACCTCCTTGGGGGCAGGGACTGACTTTTGTAATCAGGGGGTGGCCTGAGATTTGAAAAGAATCTTTTGTTCTTTGCCTTTAGCTCTCCTCTGTTAGCTTCTCCCTTCTAGAGTGTAAGCTCCTTGGGACCAGATTCTGGCTACGTAATGAGGGGTGGAAATTCATGTCATATAACTTCCGTAACATTCAATTAATGGGGAATCAGAGAAGGGACTGGTGCTTCAGGATAGGAAATAAAATGCTGTCTTTGGAGTTTCAAAGGTGTGTCTACTAATCTAGGTACCCATTATTGCAAGAATGTAAAATAAATCTTTTCTGCATTAAAAATAATAGAACTGCTTCAAGACCACCTGGGACTTCTAGAGCCTAAGATTGTAGGGAGTGTAAGTTAAAATGATTAGTAAATGGAGCATTTCACAGTATGAAAAGTAAAATAGCCTTGTAAAGGCAAAGTTTTATCAGTGTTCTACACTACATCCAAATGATACTTCCAAGCATTTATAATATAATTTTAACCTTTGACATTCAACTTTTATGGGTTAAGCTAAGGATTTTATTTTCGTAGAAAAGTCTAGGCTATATCAAAAGAATTCATGAACATCAAAAGTCTTGCAAAGCAATATTCTACGAATGAAACACACATAATTAGAATTGCATATATTCAATTTTTAGTAAATGGCTTAAAAATTAAGGAGCATAGATCTAGAAAAACATAATTTGAGCATTATTGAGCCCCCAAAAGCATGACTATGTCTTGAGATCACTTGTAATTCTAAAACACAGCTGGGTAATGTTTCTTGGCATAGTTTAGTGCTTTCTCTCCCAACCCTCCCCCAATACTCCACCTGGTTATATTTTAAGACTTGGATTTTATGCATTCATAATTCATCTTACTCTTAATGGAAAAGCCTCTAAAGTTTGGACTTAAAACTCTATTGAAGCAATGGTCAGAGATATTATGAAAGTGAACAATTTGCCATGAACAGGCTAATATTCTGAGTGATTTCTTGTGAGAGATATTTGCCATTTCTATTAATGTTGCAGTAATGATCTCAAATACTTCTGCATTCCTATTTCTTACATATCAGACTTGTTGGTTTACATGCTTGTTATTGTTATCAAAATACAAGAAGTTACCCTGCTTTGACTAAGATAGCACATTTTTATGCTCATAATATAGAAAGGAGGATCTCTGTTCTTCTCTAATAAAGATAACATACTACTCTTCTATGAAAGGATACTCTGCCCTCAGGTATATGCAACACTGGGCCAAACAGGAAGAAAGTAAAAAGAAACTCAAAGAATCATCTTTATGCTGTAGTTTATCATGTCTTGTGTCCTGAGATGAGTCACGGTTGAGGTAAATGAAGAACATACAGGACAAATTAGTACAACAAAAAATGCTAGAATGCAAGGTATTGACTATTAAGTGCAATAGGAACTCAGAGAAGGGAAAGAACATTGTGGCCTATGATAACTAAGATGATGAAAGAAGTAGGAGATTGAGATGGCTAAAGGAGAAAAGGAAAATGTGAATTTACAGAGATAGGAAAGAGAATCACTTTCCACATTAGGGGGAAAAAGCTTAAGTTAAAAGCAAGGAAGTAGGAATTAGAATGCATGAAAAAGAAAGAACAAGAAAACTAGCTTTATTGGATGGAGTTTTGCTCTCAAAGAATAGTAAGAAAATGAGATATTTGGCACATAATAAGCATTTAATCAATATTTATTGATAGGTTAGTTGGATAAGGTATAGGCTGGCTATTGGAAACATGGTAATATAGTATAGTAGACAGAGGATTGCCTGGACTTGAAGTAAAAAATCCTCAGTTTACCTCTCACACATATTAATATACACTCTTGGGCAAGTCAATTAGTTTCAGAGTCTGAGCTATTTCTTCCATCACATCAGAACAATGATACTTAAATACAAAAAACTTAAAATTACGACTGTAGGTTAGAATCCTCACCAGAATCCTAGCCTCAGAGATAGAAAGACAGGTTCTTGTTTTACTTTAAACATTGAGGATGAGATGCTTGGCAAGTTGCTTAACTTATCAGTGCATGAGACTCTTCATTATGTTACTTCCTTTATCAGTGCCACAGACAACTCTAAGACTGGGAATTCCAAAGAAGATATTATGTTGCTTTGGTAGAAGTTAGTTTCATCAAAAATATTATGTCATACCCCAAAATATTACCCTTGCTTACACCTTAAAGGTTCTTTCAAGGACTTTTTCCATAATGACTCAACTGCCTTCTCAACCTGGACTTTCTGTAGTAACTAGGATCCTCTTCACCCTGGAACATCCCTCTCCTTTTTAATGATCCCTATTTTCCACCGGGGAGTTCCTCCTGAGGATAGCCATTTTGCAATTGGAAACTAGCACAGGACAGCCAATTTCTCAAAGTGGTTACCTTGTCTTCCTAAACCTTTTCAGATCCTTTTTAAGGATTGTTTTCTTACAGAGCAACCTTCTTGTCCGCTGGGTTATCTTTATGCTTATATCTGTATTCCCAAGATTCAGCATAACACATTTAATACATGTTTTTTGGCCTGTTGTCATCCTGAAGAAAGAGAGCACTTTGCAAACATTTGTGTTGTTGCTTTTGTTCAGCTGTGTACAATTTTCTGTGACTCCATTTTGAGGTTTTTTTGGGAAAGACACTGGACTGATTTGTTACTTCAGAAGAAAATCTTCTAGCTCATTTTACAGATGAAGAACTGAGGCAAACAGGATTAGATAACTTTTCTAGGATCACACATCTAGTAAATGTCTGATGTTGGATTTGAACTCAGCAAATGAGGCTTCCTGATTTCAAGTCCAGTGTTCTAACCATTGTGCCATCTAACTGCCCTTGTAAAATTTAAGTATTATGAAAATGTGAGTTTTAATGTCCAAGTGACTTTCTGAAAGGGAAAAAAATAGATCAGAATGAGATAATCTTTATTTTGGACAACGCTATTCCTTCCTAGGTCTCTGTGTCCAGGGAAATTTCCCTCATTTTTACCATGAAGATGACTAGTTATTTTCTGCTCTGGTGCCATTTAATACATGTAGTCGACTTTTGATCTCTCATGTTAGCAAACTCTTCCTCTTAAAATGACCTTGTATAAATTTGTTTTTACCTTAAATCTTCTTATCTTTATACATGGCTCTATTTCCATCACAGAGTATAAGCTTCCTAAAGACAAAGATTGTTTTGTGCCTCTATCCTTTAGCATATGGGATCTGAATAAGGTTGACAATAAATATATACTGTTAACATTTTTGAAACTTTCAAGTGAGATATATATATATATATATATATATATAGTGCATGTGTGTTTATTTATTGAATAAAATTGAAGTAGGCATTTATAATTTTTTAAATCTATATTTTACCTAACCCAGAGCTTTATTGGCAAGGGCAAAGTGAAATTAGCAGTGTGAATATATATCTATATAGCTATGTACATGCATGTATATATAAATATATATGTACATATGTACAAATATATTTTCACACACATTTTTAATATATTCCTTTTCCTTCCTTATTCATGAAGCCACCAGTGATAAAGAAAAAAAAAAGGATTTCAGTAAAAATAAAATAAATACTACATCAATTGTGTTGGACAGTGAACACACTATTCCATACCTGTAATCCCCACCTCTGCAAAGAGAAGAAAGTGGTGATATATTTTCTCTTCTCTAGAAGGAAGTGATTTTTTTCCTAATCATACAGAGCTTAGCTTCATTTTTGTTGTCATCATTGATGTTATTCTTTCAATTTTCTTATTCTTAGACTTTAACCTGGTCATTCTTCTGATGACTAAAATTAGGTACCCAGTTTTTTGCATCCTGTGTTTTTTCCTTCTATTTTTCTACCACTGATCCTAAAACCTTTATCTAAATTGAGTTTAGGAAGTGTAAGTGTGGGAATAATGAAGAATGGGAAAATTTTGAAAAGGGGCAACTCTTCTAGGAAGAAGTCTATAAAGATGTATTAGTGTGTGAATAAGGACTTCGACTGAGCAGAGTAATATCTCTATACATTTTCCATTCAATTCTTTTGTTCAGATCTTTATGCCCAATAGTTACTCAAAGATAATATATATTATTATTATTATTATTATTAAATTGAATTGCTACATGATATCTGGGCAACACAGAAGGACAGGATTTCCAGAGCACCTGCACCTACGTACAGATGCTTAAAGTCTCTCATATTTGCCTTCTTTTAAGTAGTGAGTTGAATTTTTAGCCCATTTAATTATTCTTGACAACCTTAAAGGCACACAGAAATCTGGCAGGGATCTCTTCTTCCTCAATTGGTGCCTGTATTCAAGATTTCAATTAGGGTCAGGTGTTTAGGGTGATGAAGCTTTTGATAGGAAGAAGAGCCAATCTTTGAGACCCTTGACATTTTGGGGGTATCCAGTTATCTGACTAGAGTCCTATTTCATCATCTTTCTGGCTGCAGTAAGCATAATAAATCACTCTTCAAGTCATGAGCTCATCAACAGAAGTGCCTGAAGTGAAGCTCAGCTTTCCCCCAGCTGTGTCTGCCTTTGCATCTATCTCCTTAGATTCAAAAAAGGGATGTTCTATTTGCACCAATGCCACAAAAAGCAGTCAGTTTTCACAGATTTTTTACAAAATTACAGAATTGATAACATCTTCAGAGGAGCAATTACTATCTAAGAGGAATCTTCCCTAAAACATTGCCAACAAGTTATTTATTTAGCCTTTGCTTGAAGACTTCTACAGAGGTCGGAGCCAATAAATTTAGAAGTAGGCCATTCCTATTTTGGAAACTAATTATATAAATTCTTCCTGCTATTGAGCCAAAATTTGCCTCTCTGAAACTTTCATCTATAGCTCCTAGTTTTGCCCTTGAGCTAACCACATTATAGTTTTTCAATATTAGGAGTTTGCTAGTGAATGTTGTACAATCAGCTCTCCAAAATACTTGACACTGTAAAGTTTAATTTAATTATTGACATTTTCTCCATTGCTTTCTCATCTAGATAATCAACAAAACAATAAATTAAACCTAGATTTATAGTATTAGTAATTTCTAAGGTGTAAATGTTTGCACTAAAAATTTAACAATTGACTCTTTCTAACACATCCTTACTCTTCACATATTGAAGACAGCTATAGTGCCCCTCCTAAGTCTTTTTTTCTCCAGACTAAATTACAGCAAGCCTTTTGAAGCTGATTTTCACAAGGGATAGTCTCCAATAACCTTTACATTGCCATCCCTTGGACACACTCCAAATGATGAATGTTCTTTCTAAAATGTGTCATCCAGAACTGAATGTTTCAGATTAAAGAATGGTATATAGCAATCTCATTATATCTTGTGTTCTGGATTCAATTTCCCTATTAATTGGAATCAAGTCTGAAAAAGATTGTTTGACTGCTTGGTTGTAATGTTAACTAGTTTCAGTTTTGGACTACATTTCTTAAAGAGGAATGGTTCTCTATCCATGTATCCATCCAACCTATATATATTAAATTGACTTTTGAACCCTAAGTCTAGGATCTTTTCCCTATTAAAATTAAACTCATTTGATTTATGCCATTATACTTGCACACACAGATCTCATTTGTTGTCAAGTATTTTATTTACTTCTCCTAGCATTTACTACAGGCAAATCTGAGAAGTGCCATGTATATTTGTATTTAAGGCACTGGTAAAAGCTTTATTAGAACAGGATCAAAGACAGATCCTTAGTGTATTTCATTATAAAATCAAATCCAATGCTGTCACTGAACTACCAATGAATTTACCTTCAGTAATTTAACTAATTACAAATGAAAACAAGAATAACAATAGCAATGGATGGTTAGGAAGTGTTTTTTAATTTCTCAATCTCCTTTACAGATTTTTCATTTAAACCACACAACAAACATGTGAGCTCAGCACTCCAGCTGTTGTTATTTACATTTTATAAATGAGGCTTAGAAACATTAATTAACTTGACCATGCATGCATGAATAAATAAGGCATTGGATTAGACAATTACAGTCCTAGAACCTTGATGCTATCACTTGACTTCACTAAGGGCAGCTAGATACACTCTCAGAGTCTCTTCATTGACATTTTTCTCATCCTTGTTAATCATTTTTTAATCTAATCTTTTCAGTACAAGTATTATTTTTCCCGTCAGAGAAAACAGAGACAAATTAGAGTTAAGTAGTTCTGGTTTCTGTCCATTGTTTTTTCATTGTTTCATTTATGTCAAATAGGGATTTTATCTCCTTTTTTCTTATACTTATCAGCTAAGCTTTAAAACATATTTTTGTTGTGTTTTTCATTTAGGTATGTACTCCAGTAATTCTGAAATTTAGCAAATCTGCCACTATTTATATAGGACCATGATGGATTTTCATATTTCTCTTTTCTCATTTGTTTTTGTCTAGCTTATATATGTTTCTGTTAAAACTATAATTTGGTATCTAAATTCCCCATGCAAATGCATTGGTCTCTTTAGATAACTCTCCACCTTTCTCTGCTTTCTTTTTGCTTGAAAAATTTCATTCTCTGTTACAGAATATTATTATTCTATAAGAAATGATCATCAAGATGATTTCATAGAGGCTTGGAGAGACTTACATGAACGTATGCTAAGTGAAATGAGCAGAACCTGGAGATCATTGCACACAGCAACAACAAGATTATGTGAAAAACAATTCTGATGGATGTATCTCTTTTCAATAATGAGATTATTGAGGTCAATTCCAGTGATCTTGTGATAAAGAAAGTCATCTACATCCAGAGAGAGGACTGTGGAAACTGAGCATGGATCACAATATAGTATATTCACCTTTTTATTTTTGTTTGCTTGTATTTTTTCTTTCTCATTTTTTCCTTTTTGATCTGATTTTTCTTGTGCAGCACAATGATTGTAGAAATATATATAGAAGAATTGTACATGTTTAACAGATATTGGATTACTTGCCATTTAGGGGAGGGGATGGGGAGAAGGGAGGGAAATTTGGAACACAAGTTTTGCAAGGGTCAGTGTTGAAACTTATACATCCATACATTTTGAAAATAAAAAACTTTGATAAAAAATAATTTTGTTGTTAAGGAACTGGAAACTGAATGGATGCCCATAAGTTGTGGAATGGCTAATAAGTTGTGGTATATGAATGTAATGGAATATTATTATTCTATACAAAATGATGAATAGACTGATTTCAGAAAAGCCTGGAAAGACTTACATGAACGGATGCCAAGTGAAGTAAGTAGAATAGAGAGAACATTATACATATAAGATTATATAATGATCAACTGTGATGAACTTGTTTCTTTTCAACAATGAGATGATTCAAAGGAATTCCAATAGACTTGTGATGGAAAGAGCCATTTGCATCCAGAGAGTGGACTATAGGGGCTGAATATGGATCACAACATAGTATTTTCATCTTTTTGTTGTTGTTTGTTTGCTTGTTTTTTTCTCATTAACATTATAGCTCTAAATTCAACTAACATATTCTTCTCTTAAATACTCCTCTCAATTTTTACAACACTGCTTTTCATGGTTTCTCTGGACCGCCTGACCATTACTTCTCATATTTGTTGGATCTTCATCTGTTAACCATGTGTATCCCTCAAAGTTTTACTCTCAGCACCCTTCTCCTTTCTGTCTTTACAAATGGTGATTTCTTCAGTTTTTACAGGTTTACTTTTTATCTCTATGCCAGATGATCCCCAAATCTATGATTCTAGCTATAATGTTTCCTGAAATCTAGAATTAGATGTCTTAACGATAAGATTTTAAATTCAACATGCCAAAGAGAAAACTCACAATCTCTTCCCTTTCCCTCAAATTCTCTTTTTTCCCAAATTTTCCTTTTACTATCAAAGTCACCATATCCTTCAACGTACATACAATTTTATTTGCTTCACTTTCATAACCTTACATATCCAAATCTATTGTGAATTGTGTTCCAACTATGTCTCTACTAATTAAACATCTCTTCTATATATCCTTTTCTCTATACAGTTATCAGCTTAATTTAAACATGCATCATTTCTCATCTGGACTATTGTAATATTCTAGTTGGTTTCCCTATGTCAATTCTGATATTTTTTTTCCTAAAATAAAAGCCACAATCTTATTTACTAAACTCCAATTTCTGGCTAAAGATAAAAGTTTTCTATTTTATATCTAAAATCCTTTATTACCTGTCTTCTTTTCATTTTCTTAGTCATTTTAGTCTTTTTTTTCCCCATCTATAGTCATGCTCTTTTTTACCTACCCTCTTGCAGTTCTTTGTACATAACACTCCATATTCCATATGCATATTTCTTGGACTTTGCTCTAATTGACCCCATGTCTAGAATTCTCTGCTTCTTCACCAACCTTTTACTTTCCTTCACTTACTTCAGGTCACAGCTCAAATTACACTTTCCATAAGAGGTCTTTCTCAATTTCTTTAGCTTTCAGTGTGAAATTAACTGTGTGTAATTCTCGTGTTGGAATACACAGGAGCTGTTGGAATCTATGGGAGACACCTGACAGGGGCTGCTGGAGATTCAATCAAAACCTGCAGAATAGATCTCCTCATGTGAGAGGATAATACAAGGAGACTGAGAGGCAGTTGCTGTTCTCTGACCTCTCTGACTGAGAGGCATTACATTGTCTGACCTCTCTCCTCTTCCCTCTGCCATCAACTTATTCCGCAACACCTGTGTCAGCAAAGGCTGCCTTGCAACTCCTTCAGATGCTATGATACACAGCTGTGGAGGCTCTTGAAGAAAAGACCTGCTCCTTAACAGTTCCCAGTTTTTTGTTTTTTGTTGTTATTTTTCCCCCACAGCATGGTCCGCACACTGAAGAATGCAAGCAGCACTATCACTTCTGGATAGTTGTATAGCAGGTGTTGATCTTATCATGGAGGCAAATTTTCAAACAGAGAAGAGGACTATAGTCAGAACAGGCATTTAAGTCTCTCATCAGTCTCCTGGCTCAGTCATTTTATGTGTTAGTCCATTTAATTATCCCAACTAAAAAATTCTTATCGCCACTCTTTTTCTTCCCTTCCTTCCCCATGGGTGACTGAAACAACTCTGGGAGGATCCTTTGAGGTAATGTCATCTCTGAAAGAATTCAGACCCAGTCTTCAACCCAAGCAAAGACATTTATTGAAGTTAACATACTCAATAGGCAGGTTATGCTCCTTGAAGGAGTCAGCAGCCCAGCAAAGCAAGACAAGGATATTTATAGAATAAATGTGATGATATATTACAAGATATATAGATTTTGAGGTTATGGAAAGTTTGCTAAAATGGAGAGGTCCTATAGCCTTGGTGGAACTGTGCATGTGGTTACCCCGAATGCATACAGAAAAGCCCATTGTGTATGTGTGTGTGTGTGGGGGGGTGTAGTACTAATGTATGATAATGACATTATAAAAAACATAAGTTCACCTAAAGATAGCAAAGTAAAGAAAGTGTGCACATGCCACATTGGGGAAAGGCCCTTCTATAGTTTGCAGTTCAATTCCTATTCTACATCCTGTTGGTACTATTCTCTTATTGGTTGGTTTCTGTGGTATTTCTAAACCAGTTGGTGTGGTTGCAGAGCATACTGACCTGCTTGTCAGCAAGTGATTAAGGGTTTTTGTGGAGTTTGGACTGGGGTGGAGTGGGGGCAGTGATTTGAATCCCCTCAATATGTCTGCATCTGGAATCACAATTGTCCACTACATTGATCAGAACATGTCTTTCAGGTGTGAATTTCTTTACATTACTGGGATCATTATATGAATGAACATTTTCTGATACTTCACTTTGTGTCAGACCATACAAATCTTTCCATTAAATGCCCTGGGAAGACAACTGACTTCTGTATTATTCAGGAGACATTGATGAAGAGCAGCCTCAATAACTCTGAGCAGGGAATAGCCAATGAGAGGGTCTTATCCCTTCTTCCTCTGACTGTTACTTGAAATTTCTCCTGAAATATCCATATCATCATTACTTGAAACTTACAATATATTAGGAGACATCTTATTTTCCAGAGCTAAGACCCAGCAAACAAAATGGGACCTGAGCATAGCCTAACAACAATCCTTTGCTCCCATTCTCTAGATGACCTGAGTTAAAGCAAAATCCCAAAATTGTTTCATTTAATTTTTGTATTATTTTGACTAACATAGTTTTTTTCTGAGCTCAGATACCTGCTTCTTCATATTCTGATAATAAAACATTGGCATGAATAAATTTGTCACATTGTTGCTATTGCTTCTTATTATCAGAGCTACAATTCACAATTGGTATAAGTATTAACATTTGGCACTAAAGAGGGTACTCCCCACTAGGGATGGGGCTTTAGCCCATGTGTCCTTGCTTGCAAGCCATTTCCCTTACTTTGAAATTAAACCAGTTTGATTCCTGTCTCTCTTGCTTTGTTGGGCCCTGGCCATTTATAAGTGAGAGACTAATTCCATCTGGGTGACAAGAGTATAAAAATCTGCTTCCTCCATAGAAGGTCCAACTCTACTATTCATATGAAGAATCTGAGACCAATTCTATAATTCCATATGTCTAGTGGTATTATATTTCCTTCCTTCTTTGTATGACAGTATTCTACTCCTTCATATTCCAAATAATATTGAACTTTCCATATAACCAAATTCTCACTTTTGTTTTATTTTCAAAATTTATTTTCCGTGACTGTATTATTTTCTCTATGAAGTTGGAGAACAGAGGCAAGGATGAACTTCTGATGATATATGGAGTTTGAGAGGCTTCTCATTAAAGATAAGGTGATTGTAATTGGCCTAAAAAGCAAGGTAATAATAAAAAAATGTATTTTTAGAATATATATTGAGAGTCAATAAGTCTATCACTTTAAACTTTCTTTGTCACAGGCATAAATAAAAAAATAAATGCTATATGAAACAACTATATATGTAAAATTTTCACAATTATATTTTTGTAACTCCTAAAGTAGTCATTACTAATTAAAATAACTCTTTGATCAAGAGCCTCCAAAGAAGCCTGTTGAAGACCACATACTTCAACAGAGTTCCCAGAAGACAGGTAAATGCCAACAAACTATCAACATAAACCCTATGTGCTTTAGTGTAGCCCCAGGTAAGCAAGCAGACTCCAAAAGCCACACCACTGCCATGTTCTTCAGAGTGATCTCAGGAAACACAGAAACACCCCAGTGAGTCACAGAATATACTAAACATCACCATAAGCTCAGTATCAGGCAAGCCGCCAGACCCCTACAGACTCCAGCAGTACTAGCCACCCCAAACTCACACCTTCAGTGCAGCACCAGAAATAAAAGTATTCCATGAGCCCCGAGGCATCATCCATGCAATACCAGGTAAACAGCTAGGGCATGAAACCACTGGCATAAGAAGTCTGATACAGTATTCCTTCCACTCTGGGAGTAGAGTTAAAATTTAAAAGAAAGAAAAAATCCCTTCTCCCAAATCCTCCCCCCCCCCATTTTTCTACCCTTAAAAAATTTGAATAAAAGTAACAACAACAACAACAAAAGAATCTGACCACAGAAAATTATTATGGTGACAGGAAAGACCAAGACAAAAACTCAGAAGAGAAAAACAATATCAAAAATCTATGGGAAAAATCCCAAAGATAAATGGAAAATAGTCTCAAGCTCAGAATGAAATGATGGAAGAACTAAAAAAGGAGCTTAAAATCATATAAGAGAAGTGCAAGAAAAATTGGGGAAAGAAATGAGAGTAATGTAAGAGAATTATGAAGAAAAAGTCAACAAGTTGGAAAACTACTTAAAAAGTAGAAATAGCTAAATGGAAAAGGAGACACAAAAATCCAGTGAAGAAAACTTCTCTTTAAAGAGTACAATTGGCCAAATGAAAAAGAACAAAATCTAATTGAGGAAATTAATACCATAAAAGTTAGAATTGTCCAAGTGGAATTTACAGGAGAGACAATTTCAAAATTATTGGAATACCTAAAAAATATAGTCAAAAATACAACTCTTAAGAAATCATCAAGGAAAACTGCTCTGATGTCCTAGGACCAGAGGGCAAAATAAATATTGAAAGAATCCACAGATCACTTCAGGAATGAGATCTCAAAATAAAAACTTCAAGAAACATTGGAGGCAAATTTCAGATTTCTCAAACCAAGGAAAAATATTATAAGGGGTCAGAAAGAAACAATTCAGATATTAAGGAGTCACAACCAGAATTGTACAGGATTTGGCAACTGCAATATTAAAAGATGAAACATGATTTTTTAGAAGGGAAAGGAGCTAGGACTCTAAATAAGAACCATGTACTGGGAAAAATTAAATATAATACTTCAAGGGGGGGGGGAATGGTCATTCAATAAAAGAGAAAAATTTTCAGGTCTCATTAGAAGACCAGAACTCAATCAAAAATTTGACCTCCAATGTCAAAACCCAAGAGCAACATAAATAAGTAAAAGAAGGGAAAGGAAAACATAAAGTATTGGATAGAGCTAAATTTTACAGGAAGTTGATCCCTACACAGAAAAATGATACTTCTAATTCTTGAAGATTGTATGATTAATTGTACAGCTAGTAGAATAAATGTAAACAGAGGGTACAGTTATGAAGTTCCCCCCCCCACTCTGATCTGTTTTTTTTCTTTCACAACTGTGACTAATATGGAAATATGTTTTACATGACAGCACATTATGGTTTATATCAAACTACCTAGCATCTTCAGAAGATGGGAGGAGAAGGAAGGAGACAAACTTGGAATACAAAACCTATTAAAAATGAATACTAAGTGTTTTTCTTAATATGTAAAATGAGGAAAAATACCATTAAGAAAAAAATTAAAAATAAAATCATAAGTAGTATCTATCTATAAAAAAGATTATAAATTATAGAGTAATTGTTGATCATTGACGGGGGAATGTTATTTACTCAGAATTTAGTATAACAATGAAGTTGTTCTGAAAAATATCAGGGGAAGAGGAGGATCTTAATAGATTGTGTAAGGTCAATGTGAATCAGCAGTATGATGTGACCACTAGAAATAGCTAATTTGATTTTCATTTTCATTAGAAAATGAACAGGTTCCAGGAATAGGAAGAGAGAAATGGCAATGTATTCTACTCTTGTCAGAACTCATCTAGAGTTTCATATTTGATTCTGGGCACCACAATTTAGAAAGATACTGATAACCTGGAAAGTGTCGAGAGAAAGGTGAGCAGATTGGTGAAAGATCTTGAGACTATGCAATCAGCTTCAGTCTGTGGATGAGGTCTTTATAAAGGAAGAAAATATATTTGGAGAAAATTATAGATTTGTTCTAGTATTTAAAGGCCTAATATATGGAAGAGACAATAGATTTGTTTTATTTGGCTTCAGTAGTTAGAACCAAGAACAATGGGCAAAGGTTTCTAAAGATTGGTTCAGTATTGAAATCAGGATCCTAACAATCAGAGATATCCAAAATAGAAATTAGCTGTCTTAGAAGATGCTGGCTTTCTATGCCTTAGAAGATTTTGAGAAGAGATTGAACAGCCCTCATCAGCTATACTATGGGGGCATTCTTTTCACATACTTGTTGAACTTGGTTGATTGCTGAAGTCCCTTCTGATACTCAAATTCAGTGTTTCTGTGATATCATAGTCAAAACAAAACAAACAACCTTAGGAATATTGTAATAGTTGCTCACAAACATTTAAATTACTGCTTTATATGAGGAAAATTTCATTTATTCTGCTTAATCGTGGGGGGAAAAATCAAAGCCCATGTATAGAAACTGCAAAATAGCAATTCCTAAGAATAAAGCTATTCTGAGGAAGGATTTCCTAATAGAGCTGTCTGAAAATGGAACAAGTGACAGTGTTTGACCCTGAGATTTTTGTCAGTAGGTAGTATTAAAGGCAAGTTGATATAATGAAGGATATATTACATCAAGTGGGAGAATTGATTAGAGAACATCAAACTTCCCTTGGAAGTCTATGGTTCTGGAGTTGTGCACCTTCCAACCTAGATTTTATGCTCATTAGAGCAAGGACTATGGACTACAGTTTGTGCCTAATAAAATTGCAGACAGACATAACCACCATTTTTATTATTTACTGAATTTTATTTTTCTGAGAAAAAAGCATACAACTGCATAATATAAATTCTTTCAAATTCTGTGTTTTATTCCAGAGAATATCTGTACTGAACTATTATTACTTTTTGGAACTCAAGTGTCCCTTACTTTTTATTCAAGGTTGAATGTATTACATATGTAAAACTTGTAAAAAAATGTCCCATAACAGTTTTAATGAAATTTCTCATCACTTTTTCTGTCATGGAAAATTTTGTTCTGGGGCTAAAAAATATCGTGATAAGCTCATTCTTCTTTCATACAACATTAGGTCTTCTGATGTGTCTTAGTGTTCTTTTGCAATTTCATATGCCAAATAAGAGAACTTGCTAGTTATACATTTGATCATAGATTGAAAAACAAGGATCAGAGGGGTTAAGTGACTTTTTGGAGGTCAAATGAACACAGACTAATTGAAAGAGGAAGTATTTAAATCTATATTCCTCAACTCCAAATACATTACTCTTTCCACTGCATCACATTGCCTCTCATACAAAAGTGTGAGAATAACATGTTCTTTATAATTTTCTCACCTATTTAAGTGTGTGGATTTTTTTTTTACTTCTTATATGATGTCTTGATTTTTGATCATACTTGTAAAATATTCTCACCTATTTCATGAATTGTAATTCGTGAATGCATATGACTTGAAAGTAGTTTATAATTACTAAAGACATCATTACAGTGTTAGGATTGTTATGCTAGAGGAAATTTTCTATAAGATCATGCCCTACTTTGTGGTCAATAATTATCATGTGAAAAAAAAGTTCAAAATAATCATCTGGGTTATGTGAACAGTTTGATGATGATGATGATCACCAATATAATTTAACATTTATAGTTTATGAGTTATATTTATCTTGAACAAAGACATGTAATTACTGTCAGCAACAAATAGGAACTTGTTCCTCAGAGTGGTAAAGCAGAGGAAAAGATGCCAGCATTGTGCAGGTGCCAGTTTTGAGGAATGACACCTGTGAATTCTATTCAAACTGGGCAATTATTAGTCTCCCTGAAATTATTAGTATCTCTAGTAGTGTCATTCTAGAGAAGGATAGCAATAAACAAAGTAGCTCAACTGTGAGTGGGTAGCTGAAATGCTATGTGGTGCTTAATCTGAATCAAATGAGCTTTGGAAATTCTGGAATCCCTTGCTCTTATAGTATGAGCTTCCTTTGGCCTTCTGCAAGATTTTCTCAGAATGGCAGGATACCCCGAAGGGAGGTCTCATATTTATTTTCCTTATAGGCAAGTGGACTCCCGCAAGGAATTAGTTTCACCTAGATTGCAACCTGCTCCCAGGCCAGTATCATACTTACATATTACTAGAATTAAATACAATGCCAAATGTGGTGCCTTGTACATAAAGATCATAAGTATTTCCTGACCTTCTTCTACAAACAGTTTTAGAGTCATGTATTTTTCTTTATTTTTTCATGCTTCAATGGGTACTGATAATGGCATTAACCCTTTTTCTCATTGCATGGTGGCATATAATTATAGTTAGAAGGTCTGTAGTTTTATCTATTTTCATGATAGTATGTAAGAGATTTGCATTGATTTTTTCCCTATCTACTATATTTTTGTATTTCTTAAGAAGACTTTCCAGATATCAAGAGAAATTCCCTTTTCCTTCCCCCAAGATCTAGTATATGACAAATTTATTTTGAAATCAGCCATGTTCTCTCTCATGATCCAATAATCTGGACAAAAGATATTCTTTCTAACAGAGTCAGACCTCTTTTTCCAGTAGATCTCTTACACTTATTGATCTTTTTTTTTATTTTTCAAAATACATGCAAAGATAGCTTTCAATATTCAGCCTTATAAAAAGCTTTGTGTTACAATTTTTTTCTCCCTCCTTCCTCTAGACCCTTCTCCTAGATAGCAAGTAATTCAATATTTACTGATTATTTTTAAAAAGGAGTTCAGTAGCAGTGTTTAGCAGAATATCTGGCATGAAGTAGTTGCTTAATAAATACTTTTGATTCATTCATTGCTTCATTTATCAATGTAGGAGGAATTTACATATAAGATACATGATAAGTAGTATAATCAATTATACAGATATAATAAAATAACTTTTCTGAATAGAAATACTTTTAAGTATAAAACTTTAAAGAAATCGAAAGTACATATATACATAGAAAAAAAATGAGGTTCACATAATCCAAATGCTTAGACATAAGGCCTAGAAACTTTGAGCCACATGGTGGCAGAAAGGGCTTGCTGGAACTTTATCAACCAGCTCTCATATGCATCTTAACAGATAGAAAGCCAGAGTAGCAAAATGACACCTATTTCTCTCAGATGAATAATTCAAGCTATATTTTAGTCTTACTGATGATAGGTCAAATAGTAACAATCCTTTGTAAAGAGAATGCTTTGATGTCTGTCAGTGGCTACTGTCAAGGACGTAACTTAAAAGTTTTTATACCCAGAACAGGCATTGCCTGGGCAATGGGAGATTATCAATTTGAAGATAGAAGTTGAATTAAGTAGTAAAGAAGATCACTGCCTTATATTCTAGTTTAATATCTGAACTAATTATTCTTACTAGATGTAAAGTTTTGATAATTCTGTGCTGCAGGTTTAGATAATATCTACTAAATTTGGCATTGTGGGCTAAGTGCCAGTTTCCTTCTCCAGTCCCACTAGTTATAACTATATCAATCTTTTTATCCCCACCTCTCCACTTCCCTACTTCCCTATTCCCACAGTCAGGTTTGGGTCTATCATTTCTGGAAGTTCCACACTTTGAGTAGAAAGTCAACTATTCTATCAGTTCTTCTTTTAGGTAAGAAAAGAGACATGCAGCCTTTGCATTCTTAGCCCAGTCCAATTTGTCCATAATATTTAAAGTTTATTATACATAGTCCAGATTAAATATTAAGAAAGTCTGTTGTGTCTTCAAATGGAGTGTTATTATTGCAACTTTATCACTTTGCCTGAAAGTGTTTTATTTATGTCCTATTTATGACATTTGGGCAGCAACTAACCCCATCTTATTAGGCAGTAGACATGCAAGTAGTCATAATCTTTCCCTGTTAAAGAAGGAAGGTTCTTAACACAGACCAAGTAATCTTAGTTAACACTCATAATTTTTTTACAGTCTTCAATTAATTTACTCCAGAGCTCTGCATATATAATGCCAAACATCTGATCTCTATTCATCCTATGAAGTCAGAATTTGGACTGAAAGATCCTAGTGGACTATCTGATTGGTTCTCACTGTTGATGTTGTCTTTCCCCTTTTCATAGCTTTGATTGTTGGTGTATTTTGTTGGAGTGTATTTTCAGTTGAATGGTTCTGCTCCAAAGTTTATCTTTTTGACTTTTGAATTGACTGACAGCAACTGGGTTCCCAAGGGAAAGTCAACCTGAGGGTATAGAAAGTACAAAAGGTAAGGCAGGGGTCTTAGACATGCTTTCAAAGGGAAAAGTCATCAGAGAGAAAGCTAAAGCTTTTGGTCTTTTCAAGTGAGAGTATTCTAAAACTGAGTCTTTGCTAACTTCTAAACATTAAAACAATTGAAGCATGTTATATTATGGAAAAATATTATACCTATCTTGGGTTTAAAGTTGTTAAAGAAAAACAAAAGAAAAAGAAAAAGAAAAAATGTGAAGACTTTTATAAACCCTTCAATGTATTTTTTGGTTTAAATCTTATGGTCTCTTTATAAATGAATAATAACCAAAATGGGGGCATTTTATTAGCACTATTGAAGCATAAACTATGCCAGGTTTTATATAGGTTATATATAGTGTATGAAATGCAAATATATCTTCTAGAAGCTCATAATCTACTTATGGACTCCTACATCTAGAAGAGAGCTTAATTTCCCACTTAATGCATGAATCTTCTCTGCAACATTGCTGACAAGTGGTCTTCACAATTCTCAAAATGTCTAATACCAAGAATAGCATATTTTAAGGTAGCCCATTCCATTTCTGAAAGTTTCAGGTGTTAAGAAGTTTTTTATTATATTTAACAGATTTTAATATGTCTCTATGTGATTCCTACCTATTAGTACAAATTCTTTCTTTGAGAATCATTCCAAATACGTTGAATTTCTCTTCTATAGTCCAGATATAGATATCAGAGAAAGATAAAGTAACTCCATTTTGTCTGCAGTGCCTCTGTCTTGCCTCTGACCTTCTTGTATTGCAACCCTCACCTGGATTATGACCTACCTTCCTGCTGAAACAGCTAGGACAACCCTATCTATTACAGTGGGGTTATGAGAGAGAGCTAACTTGAAGAAGAGTCTTTCTTCAACAAAAGGACCTCTTGGGGATACCATATTTCCTATACTTATCCTGCAACTTCCTAAAAATCTCCCTATCCTATCCTGAGGTACTCCATACCCAAATTACCTCTTGCCTAAATTGAAACCTATTTAAACTTTATCTGTTTTGTTTGTGTGAGTCTCTGATGGTACTGATGAGGCTAACAAACTCAATAAATATTTGTTGGTTCCTAAATTTCAGATTTTTGTTTTGATTGTAGTTCTGGTTCTAGTTTATTTCAGTACAGAGAATTTTACCCACACAACTGTTCAAATATGCAAAGATGGCTATCATAAAACCTGTAAATCCTCACATTTTCCAAGTAAAATTATCTCAGTTTCTTCATCGGTTCCTCATAGGACATAATTTCCAAACATTTTACTATTTTAAAAAATCTGGACATATTTCAATTTGGAAATTTCCCTCTTCAAATTTAGTAACTAGAAATGTTTTTCTTAAAAGGTAGTACCTAGAACTGAAAATTCTATATGATCTGACCAAGATAGAGTACAATGGAATTGTCACCTACCTTGTTTTAAATGCTTTACTTATTGGAATTTAATCTGAGATCGTATTGACTATCTCGGGCAACTCTATTCCCAGTGGCTCACTGATCTTATTGTTTGAAAATACTTCTTAGTTTTGTTTTTTCTTTTACATGAATTGATGTTAATCCTTTTCCCTTTGACTTTCAAGATATAGAGTTGCTTTTTGAAGTTAAGTGTAGTGTTTTAAATTCTTCCCCCATGTAATTTCAAGACAAAAAAACCCCATAAATACATACTTAATAAATATGGGTGGTATAAAAATTGGGAATGAAGAGAAGTCATAAAATTGAAGAGGAATATTCTCAGCTCATAAATCTACCCTTATAAAACTACCCTAGACAGCTTATAAAGAACAACAGTAGGAATGGACTGACCTAAACAGGCAAAATTTTGTTGAAAGATATCTTTGAATTTCTCAGCAGAAATGTTATCAGCCTATGTTTCCTATTCTTATTTTAAAAAAATACAAGTGGTATGAACAACAGTACTATTTAAAATGCTACACTTAGGTTCAGCAACAAGAAGAAACCCATTACCATATCTTCAAGCTATAACTTTATAAGTTGCCTCCTGTTCATAGCCAAATTCCTAGAAAAAGTTAAATATATTTATTACTGCTATTCTTTCTCTCTCCCTACCTTTTAGGACGCCATATTCTAATCCCATTATACTATTCAACTGAAAGAGCTTTTTCCAAAGCTACTAGTGATCTTAATGTTTCCTTATCTGCTAAAAAACAATGACATATCTTAGCCTTTATCTTTTTATTTTAAACTCTTTAAACATTTGATGCTGTTGAGCATCATTTCATCTTGGATACTCTCTTTTTTGTGACTTCTCATAATATTATTTTTTTCTCTAAGTTCTCCTTTTGTTTGCCTCACTGCTTTTTTACAGCTTCTAACTGGATTGTAATCTATATCATGCTCTTAAGCCAATGTAAGGATTTCTTTTTTTTATACTTTCTCTGTTAATTATTTCATCAACTCTCATAGGTTTAATTATCACATTTACAAGGATGCCTCTCAAATATATCTATTCATCATTAGTCTTTCCTGAGCTCCAAGTCTATATCACTAACTGTGTATTGGTGTTATTGAGTCATTTTCCAATCATGTCCAATTCTTCCTGACTCCCTTTGGAATTTTCTTGGCAAAGATATTGGAGTGGCTTGCCATCTGCAACTCATTTTACAGATAAAGGAATTGAGGCAAACAGGATTACATGACTTGCCTAGGGTCACATGGCTAATCAGTGTATTAAGCCAGATTTGAACTCATAAACATCAATCTTCCAAATTCCAAGCCCAGTGTTCTTTTTCCCATTACTATTTACTAGACATTACTACCTGCCATTACTATTTAGTAAATGTTTCTAACTGGTTGTCCCATAGACATACCAACTCAACGTGCCCAATACATTACTGATCATCTCCCCCTCATACTCATCTTCCCTTCTAAACTATTTTTTTCAGAAATACCATCATTGTTCAAGTCACCTGAGTTTACAACTTTATAGATATTTGAAAATTTTCAGTCTCCCTCACTCTGTGCAATCAGTTTCAAAGGCTTATTAATTCTATTTCCAGAATATATCTTACATCCATCTTTTCTTATTCACTCAGTTACCATTTAGTGTAGAACTTCATTGTATTTCTATTATACTAGTCAACAATCTCATTGTTCTCCCTGCCTCCAGTATCTTCCCTTCACAAACCATTATCTGCACAGCTTTCAAAGTGATTCCTATGCAATAGGTCTGAATATGTCATTTCTTAGATCACCAAAAAATCCAGGAGCTTCCTATTGCCTCTAGGATAAAACACAAATTCCTTTGTTTGGTATTTTATAGTCTGGCTTCATAGAATGGCTCTACTGAAAAATCAATGACTCAGAATCCTATAGTGTCAGAACTGTCTAGTCTCATCAGTCTTGCTCAGAGACCTACTTGAGATAATTTTCTATTTGTTGCAAGTTGATTAGTATTTTGGGCTGGTCATGTTTGTATTGTCCAGAAAAATCAGGGTAATGAACTTTGTAATCTCTGGGTTAAAGGGAACTGTTATTCAAATAAAGAAGTAATACTTTCTCAGTGATTTTTTAGGTGGACTACAAGTTAAAAGAGCTGTTAATACTTTGTCTGCTTGAAAAGAGATTTGCCCAGCTAGAAAACATTGAGGATTAGAAAAGGAAAAGTTAACAGAGGAATAGGTTTGTATGTTATAAATGTTCCTAAATTTACCAAAAACATCAAAACCTGAGTCCAAAAATGTGTTCTTAGTACACTCAAGAGCTAAAATGCATCATTATGAGTAGCTGATTTGTGTCAAGGAAGAATAATGATAGGGGCTCAGGGACTGAAATAGTGAGTAGATGGAATATATTCTCCTTACAAAAGGGCTAATTCTAAGAACTGACACTGCTTATTTGTAACTATTTTGTGATTGTCCTTCTCTGGGAATCCAGATCTGCCAAAATTAGAATGTCTTGAGGGGAATGAGTCAAACTCCATCACATATGTGGTGGTTGACCCATCCCCATGTGAGGAGAGAGATTTGTGTTTGTGGGTTCACAATAAAGGACCTTTCAAAGCTCAATTCAAGCTTTCACTAGAAGACAGATTTCTTTATTCTTTCATAAGTTACCATCCCCTAAATTTTCTTTGTATGTATGTAAGTATACATGTTTTCTCTTTTATAGATTATAAGCTCCTTGACTATGCTCAAAAAGTTATCAAACTGTGCATACCCTTTGATCCAGCAGTGTTACTACTGGGCTTATATCCAAAAGAGATACTAAAGAAGGGAAAGGGACCTGTATGTGCACGAATGTTTGTAGCAGCCCTCTTTGTAGTGGCTAGAAACTGGAAACTGAATGGATGTCCATCAGTTGGAGAATGGCTGAATAAATTGTGGTATATGAATATTATGGAATATTATTGTTCTGTAAGAAATGACCAACAGGATGATTTCAGAAAGGCCTGGAGAGACTTACACGAACTGATGCTGAGTGAAATGAGTAGGACCAGGAGATCATTATATACTTCAACAACAATACTATTTGATGACCAGTTCTGATGGACCTGGCCATCCTCAGCAAGGAGATCAACCAAATCATTTCCAATGGAGCAGTAATGAACTGAACCAGCTACGCCCAGAGAAAGAACTCTGGGAGATGACTAAAAACCATTACATTGAATTCCCAATCCCTATATTTATGCCCACCTGCATTTTTGATTTCCTTCACAAGCTAATTGTACAATATTTCAGAGTCTGATTCTTTTTGTACAGCAAAATAATGGTTTGGTCATGTATACTTATTGTGTATCTAATTTATATTTTAATATATTTAACATCTACTGGTCATCCTGCCATCTGGGGGAGGGGGTGGGGGGGTAAGAGTTGAAAAATTGGAACAAGAGGTTTGGCAATTGTTAGCGCTGTAAAGTTACCCATACATATAACCTGTAAATAAAAGGCTATTAAATTAAAAAAAATGAAAAAAAAAAAGATTATAAGTTCCTTGAAGGCAAAAACATTTCCCCCACCTCTCCACATGCAGATATTAACACAGTTTTGGCCCTCTCTAGATGCTTAATAAATACATGATTAATTGATATGTGAACTATGGACTTCTTCACTCATATATAGTTTTTAGATTCTTATACTTCATTGCTCATGTGAGTCAATTTGTGTCCTTCAGAATCTATACAGTTTGTCAGCTCTGTGTTTCCCACCAAAGAAGGTATCCTTGGTGAAGAACTATCTTTGTTCAGGCAGATTAGGAATAGGATTCATTACTAATAAAAATCAGTCTGAGGCATGACTAGTTCCTTTTACATATAAAAGTAAACCTTTGGGGTGTCCCCTATCTTTATTCAAGTATTTCAGGACTTGAGGAAAAAGAAAGTATCATGGTATAATTGTAATGAAGGCCATTATGAGTAGGAAAATGGAATGATAAAAACAGAAAGATAAAATATTAAAAAATAATTGAAGTGGGGGCTGTAATTTTTCAGTAATTGTATAGGTAACAATACTAAGAAGCTCAAAAATATGAATGAACTGAAAAGAGAGACTAATACCTAGTTTAGAAAAATGGAACCAATTATACTTTGAAGATAACTTTGAATAGGAGTTCTTAATAAAACAGAAATATCTTGAGAGCTACTTTTCCAAATCTTAGCACTCCCAAATCAGAGTCCCCAAGTTTCTTGGATACATAGCTATGTGCAATACATTTAGTAGAAGAAATGGTTAAGTAGATGTAGTTCTGCCACAAATTGGTTAAATGTCTGTGTAAGTCATCTGAATCCTGTAGGTTGAATGGGAGGTGAGATGGGACAATTGCATTCACAAACATAATTTCTGAACATTATTCAGTTTTTTTGCACTTTGTATATTGATGCTAAACATCTGAGTATAATTCAGTTTGATTCATGGAAAATCTGTCAAATCTAGTTTAAGATGTATCAAAATGGATTTTCCTCATTTACCCAACTTAAACCTATGTAGGCTCTTTTTGAAAATCAATATTGAAGCAAATCCTTACCCTCCTTGGAAAACCAATTTAATAATCCATACTCCCACAAAATTCTTCCACCATTGAAGTGGATACCTCCTTGAGAAAAGAAGGTATTTACCTAGTGGATTTCTCCTTCTCTCTCTCTCTCTCTCTCTCTCTCTCTCTCTCTCTCTCTCTCTCTCTCTCTCTTTCTCTCTCTCTCTCTTTCTTTCTCTTTCTCTTTCTCTCTGTATGTGTGTATAAGAACAACAAGAGAGATTTTTGTAGACTTGTACAACAGTTGTTTTTTTCTGAGGTCCAAGAGCCTGTAGAGGAACATAGCTCTCCTAGGAACCATTTATTTTCTTCCACCCTCTGGTCTAACACTTCTTATATCAAACCTAAATCTCCCTAATATGATTTAAGATTATTTCCTGTTTTCTGCACTCATTAGGGAGGGAGAACAGCTGGCCAGATTCTCTGTGTAATAACCCTTTATATACTCAATATAGTTATATACTAAATATTAAATTATTCGAAGGGCCTTATTTTTCTATGCTAAGTATCCATAATTTCTAAAGCCTGTTATTTTCTAAATTATTATTTTTCCGCCTTCTATTTCATCAGCTTTCTGTGACTACAGGCAGTAAGGTTTTCTAATTTTTTTTTGGTAACATCTTCCTCTGTGTTGACAATTAAAATTATGAAAAGTCTCATAGATATTTCTTTGGATCTATACTAGATTAAATGTGTTTTTTTTTCTCATTGGGGGATGGGAGCATTGGTTATTGGCTGAATAAGCACTAATAAAATTCTTTTATTTTAGTAGACAATATATAGGTACTAAAACCATGGAAAGCTCTTTTTAAAAAACTTTTCTTGTCTATATTTATAAGCACAGGAGCCTAGGACTTAAAAGATTGGATTCTAGAACAATCTTTTTATAGCTCTCCTTTATAATAGAGCCTTTAATCATAGAAATTATATTTTTAAACTCTTTGATAACATCTACATGTCATTAAAAAGTCAAGAATTCAATCCACTTCTTTTTTTCCTGCAGTAGACAAACAAACATTTTGATTTTTCACTGATGTTTTGTAATTACAACCTTAGTCAATTTGAAATACATTTTAAAACTTATGCTAAATCTAAGCAGGTTGTTCACCCTTCTTGTTTGGTCCTTATTAATGATTCAGAACAAGTAAAATACATAATCTACAATCTTCAGTCTTCCTCAGTAAGGTTGTGTTTTCTCCTTCTGCTGGTGACTCATACTTCATGAATTCTTGGTTTCATCAGTGGCAGTAAAATGCCTTTACCCTCTTCTTGGTGGTTTTCATAAGTTAGTCAGTCAATAAGCTTTTATGAAGCACCCAGTATGTGCCAGGTACTGTGCTAAGATTTGGGGATATAAAAAAGAGGCAAAATACAATTATTCCCTTCAAGGAGGAAGAGACAAGCAAATAATCTGTATATAGGATAAGTAGATAATAATTTATAAGGGAAAAGGCATTAGAATTAAGAAGGGTTAAAAAAAGACTTCGTGTAGAAGGTGGGATTTTAGTGACATGAAGGTCACTAGGCGAGCCAGTGTGTAGAAATGAAGAGGAAGAACATTTCAGTCATGGGGAATGTCAAAAAATTCCCAGAGCTGAGAGATAGAGTTCTGCTTGTGAATTAGCAAGACCAGTGTCATTGGATTGAATTGTACATGTTTCAGAGTAAAGAAACAGGAAAGTGGCAGGGTATGTTATAAAGGATTTTAATTGGTAAAAAGAGGATTTTATATTTGATCCTAGAGGTGATAAGAAGCCACTGAAATTTATTGAATAGGCTGTGTGTCTGTATGTGTGTACTTTAGCAAATCACTTTGTAGACTGAATGGAAGATGGAGTGGAGAGAAAGTTGTGGCAGACAGACATACCAACAGAGTTTTGCAATAGTCCAAGTGTAAAGGGAAGAGGACTTACCCTATATGGTGGCAGTATCAGAAGAAAGAAGGGTCCATGTTTAAGATATGTTGCAAATGTTAATTCAACAAGCCTTCACAATAGATTTCATGCAGGGGTTGCTGGTGGTGACATTGAAGAGTCCAGGATAAATGGGAGCTTAGGAAGATGGTAGTGCCCTCTATAATAACAAGAATCATTAGAAAGAGGAGAGTTTCAGGGAAAAGATAATGAATTTAGTTTTGGGCATGAGAGATTGAGTCCCCCCAACATCTTGGCCTGATGACTAATTTGATGAATAGCCTTTCTGAAGTTAGCTAGGCTACTCCACAAGCAATAGACAGACTACCTATCACTAAGCCCATTCTTCATGTCTTCCAGCTTAATTGTATCTTCCTGAGCTCATGGTATTCTGTCTTAGTTTTTGGGAATCTAGTTGCTTTTCCAAGCTACAAGGAGACAAAGGTAAAGAATTTGTATAAGGGAGTATGGTGGATTCATACCTCAACATTTCAACAATTCGTTGAATTTATCTTGTTATTGATCTAGGTATTTTCTACACTGATATATATTTTCTTATTCTTTGAAATCTTATCAGAGACCTTCTATAAAATTTAGAGAGCCAGAGGTTCTTAACTTGAGGTATCCTTGGGTAGATTTTAGTACACCTATCAATTTCTTTTAAAATACTTTGATAACAATTGTTTCAATATAATTGGATTCATTAGTAATATTATATTTTTTATGTATTTGACAACATTGCTCTGAAAAAGAATACACAGGCTTCACCAGACAACCAAAAATGTTCATGATAAAAAAGGGTAAGAATATTTGCTAAGAACAAAACAAAATACAATAATTTATAAATAGTAGCATTAAGAAAACCCACATTATTCTTCATTGTTACTCTCATAACTGTTTTCACGAAATGGTAGATATGACAACCTTGCCAGAACAAGAATTCATTTAACAGTCATAAGCTAAAGCTTTATTGTTGTTTTCTTATTTTCCTTATCAAAAGAAAGAGTTAGACCCTTTTCAGTACTTCACAGAGTGAAATGCAGCAATGTACTTAAAAAAATTAGTGAGTGTATACATTGGCATACATGCTTTAAACAGTCACACATATCTTAGATTTCACTTATGGCCCTTTATTTGGAATTTTATTGGTATTTTTGTTTGTTTTCCTAATGGGTTTCTACTTCTATTTCTCTGGAATAAAGAGGAAGCAGATTTTATGGGATTAATGAATAGGGTGGAAATAATTTTTATCTAGGTTTTCAACAATACACAAATTTCTCCTCTCTCTTTTGTTTCTCTTAGTAATTTGTTGTTGTGAAGGTGGCATAAGCCAGATTAATTCAAAGAGTCTGACGTTGACCTAAGTCACTCTTATGACATTATTATTATTTAGGGAGTTTGAGTCTGAGGAAAGTTGGTGGTAATTGCCTTTGATCAACATTATATGAAAATACTACCCAAATTATTGAAAATGCAGTGATAGCTCAGAACTTTGCACCATAGGTATCTATTTTTAATTAAAGGAGAAAGGCTACCCCCTGAGGCAGCATGTGATTGAATTCTCCTGGTTTGTCTTCTTTTTGTCCTTGGATAAAATTATTATAAAAAGCAAAAAAAAAAAAAAAAGCCCCACAACATTTTGATTTAAATATAATTATCTCTTGCTTAGCATACTATATTACGCAAAATAGACATTAAAACGGACGGTGAATGAATAGCCTAAGTCAGTAGTTCTCAAAATATGGTCTAGAGAATCCTGGGGATCTCTGAAACCCTTTTAGAGGGTCTACAGATTCAAAAATAGTTTTTATTTCCAATATGGTAAATGTCTATAAATATAATCCAGATAAACAAAAACTCTTTGGAGAGATCCTCAATAATTTTTAATAGGATAAAGATACTGAAAACAAAAGTTTGAGAACCATTGGCCTAAGGGAAGTCCATTTACTATTTCTGAATACCAGGTTACCATTTGAGTTTTCAACAATATCACAATCAGTTAGAAGTTGGTGGTGCCTGATATATATATATGAGAGCAAGAAACATGACATCCTTCTGCTAATCACAGCAGCACCAGGAATGATGCATGTATTTTAATCAGTACTATCTCTAAATTCCTCATCCTTCCTTTCCTCTCTTCCTACTCTCTTATTACCCCTCCTTTCTTCTTTCATACAAAGAAGACCATAATCTTGATTTCACCATCATTTATAATGGTTCTACCTTCATCCAGTAATCTCAACTTCCCCTCTGGGATTACAATATTCTACTTAATTTTGCTAGAGCCAATGGCTAGTTCTATCCTAGGGATTTTGTCCATAATGATAATTAGCTCACATATCTGTAATGCTTAATGGTTACAAACTATATAATATGTGTTTTATCTTAATCTTGATACCAAATCTGTGGGGGATGTACAAATACAGATTTGATTATCCTTATTTTACAGATGATGAAATGTTCAATTAGATTTCATTTAATTGGCCTGGCTTTAAATTACAGAACTGGCAAGTGTCAAATCTTGGATTCAACTTCAGGTCTTCTGTCTCCAAATTGAGTTCATTCTCTATTGTACCCCATTGTTCTTTAATTTTGTCCTGGGCATTAGAGTTGATGATATTCTCAAAAATTTAAATCTTGGGAATGCTTACACAATATTAACTAGAAACTATAAATTTAATTCAGAATTGAATTAGCTCTTAGTGACTCCTTGGATTAAAAAAGAAACTTGAACCAAATTAGATGACTCCCAATCATTGTTTGAGAATGGACTTGAGATAAACCTTCTGAGAAAAAATATGAGATAAAATTTACTAAAAGGAATCAGAAGAGCTACCTATATGTTGACTTAATGTCATTATTCTTTACTCCAGTTTCTTTATCTGGAAAATCCTTATTAGCTTAAATGATCTGTAAGGTTCCCTCTAACTCTCAATCTTATGAAGGGAAGTCCTATAACCTAAACCTAGTCTATTATTGTTACTGTGGTACAAGCTAATCATACTACCTTGACCGCATCTCTCTGACTTTTAGTTTGCTCATCTGAAAATGATAGTTGAATTGGATGTACTTATAAGGTTCTTTCTTTGATACTTCACTAGATTTATAATCTTTATTGGTTTCTTCCATTAGTTCATATAATACCCAAATGAAATTGTTGTTCTTGTTCTTCTAAAGATCTATTTAATACATTGGAAAACTTCCTTTAGTTCAAGGGTTTTAAACAATTTTTGTGTCATAGATTCCTTTGGAAGTTTGGTAAAGTCTATGGACCTCTTATCAGAATAAAACTTTAAAATAAATAAAATAAAATGCAGATATCAAAAAAAAATAATGGACCCAAGGTTAAGAATCTATGCTCTATGGTTTTTATATTTTGAATACACAAATGAAGGCACAATGGATGGAGCTTTGAGGCAGGAGTAAGAAAAGATCTTATTTCATATCTACCCTCACTTACTAGCTGTGTAATCCTGGGCAATCCATTTCTCATCTCATCTTTCAGGGTTGTTGTGAAGATCAATTTAGATTGTAATTGTAAAGTACTGCGTACAGTGCCTGGCACATAATAAGCATTATATAAATGTTGTTATATATATTATTCCAAATTGTATGTGTGTGTAAATTACTCAGATGGGTTAATACATCTGCCTTAAAAGTCATCATACAACTTTATATATATATATATATATATATATATATATATATATATATATACACACACACACATACACACATACATCTTTATATATATATATATATATATATATATATACACATACGTATACACACACACACACACACACACACACACATATATATATATATATATATATATATATATGGCAAATCCCCTTAAAGAGTTTATTAATATCATATATATGTTACATTGATCTTTTACCACTTGACATTTCAAAAGTGCAATCATAATACATTTATAATGATTAAATTATTGTGCAAATCTTGCAATCTCTGCAAAGCTATGATTTTTTATATAATATAGGAGCAGGCATCAGGAATTCACCAACACAATTTAATTAGCTAATTAGTCAAAGGGTGATACAGCAAAACAATTCTCCTCTTCTGTGGCTGACAGATCCTTTAAAAACAGTTGCATAACACAAACCAAGCCATTTAATTAACTAAGTAGCTATGGTAACTAAAGATTCTACAGGTAGCTAATCTCTTATGATATATCCATAACTTCTCTTGTCCTTGTTAAATAGGCAATTAGAATGCATAGATTTTTGCTTTCCCTTTTATTCCATTGCAACTTTCTGTTACTCTTTCTTCTGTTGCTAAAAATGCTAGATTTAGCACCTTTTCAATAGCCACAGGCAGAAAATGGGTGTAAAGTTCTATTATTTTCTAGGAGATCATTTAAAATTGATTTTCAGGGTTTTTCTGTGTTTCATATGCTAGAGCTCTTGTGATTTATTGTGGATAATGGATTGCTTTTTATATTTCGTATTAGTCAAAGTTATGATGCTGATTTTCTCTGTTATGCAATTTTTTAGGTCAAGGGTAGTTAAAACTAGAGATGAAAAATCTAAAATTTATATGATCAAGACCTTAAGAAAATCTTGTGTATTTTCATATGACATATATTTTCTGTTCATTCACTATTTTCAAGTCTCACACTTGATTTACTGTTGAGTACACAATTATTGGTACACATTTCCATTGAAAGTAGGAATGAGAGCTATGGCAAAGTTGTCAGTGCTTTAGGAATGAGTTATGTATCCTATTCCCTGTAATAGACCACCTAAATCATTATATAAATCATTATATTCTAGCAGTGGCTGTTAGCCAAAACTTCGGATTCTAGGTAATAGTATATATGTATCTCCACTCAAATTCTGTCATAATACCTTCTTAGGTTCAGATGATCATGGGTTCATAAAGACTAGACTAGCAAGGGACAAGCTCTGAGCATGCTCAGATTTTAACTCTGGTTCCAGTGGTGGGCCATCAGCTGAAGAACAACCCAAACTCAGAGATAACATCACCAGAATGCTGACTACCAGGTAAAGAATGTTTTGGCCTTGGAAAATGAGCGCTCTCATTTTGAGAGCAAATTTGAGTGTAGAAATGAACCACATTGATGAAGTCAGAGATCTATTGAAAGAGAGAAAAAAGGAAATTACTTGAACTCTCTGGATCTGTTATTAATAATAAGAGTTATCATTTTTATAACCTTTTTAGCTTTGCAAAGCACTTTGGCATTTAATAACATTTGATTATTTATAAAGCAATCCTGTGAGGAAGATGCCATTATTATCCCCATCTGACAGACAAGGAGACTGGCTGACTAAGTTTAAATGACTTACCTAGCTAATAAATAATTTCTGGTGGGACTTGACCTCTGGTCTTCCTGACTCCAAGTTCAGTGCTATCTAACTATAAGAAGTTGAAATAATTGATCTTTAAGACTCTGTAGTTTCTGCCATGGGGCAATACCCAATCCTTCACAGTCTAAAAATTGTTAAAAAGGGCTAGTTGAATGAACTAAAAAGTAGCATTGCTAAGTTTAAATAGACACCAAGTAGAAGAAAAGGTAAAAAAATACAACTTACGGCAACTTTCTATTTCAGATAACATTCCCATACAGGAATTAAGAAGCAATTATTTCTAAGACTGGCATTTAAAAACATTTTGATATTATTTCACAAAGCTGGAGAATAGGTGATAGTATAAAAGAATTAAAAATTTGTGATACTTATGTTTATATTTATAAAGTATTAGTATTTGATATGATTAAGTTAGTATAGTAAAATAAAATTTCATTAAAGACTCTGTAATACAAGTGCATTTCACAGGAGCATCCTCTAAGTAATTATGAAATATTTTGAAAGAAACAAAAAAAATATATGGATATACATTTGCAGATACTTATATACATATGAATACATGTATATGTATACATGTACAAATATACACAATATGAATATATGAATGTATGTGTACCTTATCTCAGTTCTTGTCAATCCAAGTACCATTAGTTCTTTCATTTAATCAAAAGTGAAATCATTTCCTTTCTCCCCATATCAACTATATCATCCTACTACAGGTTCAAATTAGCCCATATCTCATTCTTTTCTATGTCATAAAGCTACTCAGAGAATATGAAAATTGAAGCCTTGTAGAGTTCATTCAAATTTCACATTTTGCAATCTCCTCACTACTCCCTCCCAACACATATCTTCATGGTCTTCAATACAATCCAAGTCTCTCTACCCCCAAATCAATAAAGATATATTAAACCTCTATTATGTATAAAACATTGTGCTAAATACTATGGTAAAAACAAACTATATCTGCTCTACAGTTTTATTACCTTTGCCAAGTTACCTAACTTCTCTTAGATTCAATATTAATTATTATTCATTAGTGTCCAACTCTCCATGACCTTATTTGGAGTTTCCTTGGCAAAGATACTAGAGTAGTTTACCAATTTCTTCTCTAGCTTATTTACTGATGAGGACATTGGGGCAAACAGAGTTAAATGACTTACTCAGATTCACATAATTAGTAAGTGTCTGAAACCCCATTTGAACTCAAGAAAGCTGAGTATTCCTGACTTTAGGCTCATCATTCTATTCACTGTGCCTCCTAACTGACATTTCGATTCAGTATACTGATTTATGAAATTAAGGGTTGTAGTAACCAAATTGATATAGTGGAATGAGTTAGAAAATTTGTGTTAAAATCTCAGCTCTGTCTCTTATTGTCTAACCTTGGATAAGTAAAGTCATGTTTCTCAGCCATAATGTTCTTATCCTGTGAAATTAATGAAAAAAAGTGTTGCACTAAAATTCCTTCAGCCTGAAATATATAACTTTATTCTAATTATAGAGCAAAGTTATATTCCCAATAGGCTATAATTTTTTATCCCTTACATTCAATAAATACTGTTGGATCAGGATTAAACTTGCTAATTTATATTTTAAGATACTCTACCAATTGATTCAAGCTTAGTTATTCATATTCCAATCTTACAGATTCTCCATTTTGATCCAACTGATCATCTTGTCTATCACAATGACTGTGTTGCTCTTCTGAAACTGGTATAACTTTCTATTAAGGTCTTATTCAATTTCCACCATATGTTTGCCAAAAAGATTGTTTTATGGAGAACTCACAAGTGCTCACAAAATGGTCAGAAAAAATGATACTAGGTAACTCTCAAAGTTTCTCCTAAGAACCTTAGAATTGATTGTATCTCATGAGAGACACTGGCACAGGACCACACAGCATGGCATACCTTTATCAGAGAAGGTTTTGTGTTCTATGAGCAAAGCAGAATTGAATTAGTTCAGAAGACGTGCAAGATGTGTAAAGTTAGAGAATCTATTCCAAGTGTTCATAGGAAGTATTTATGTCTGATTAACAGAGAGTATTCCAAGATTGTATTAGTCTCATCAGCCATGGTTAGACAAACAAATTTGACTCTTAAATAGTGGTATAATATTGGTCATCTTCAAGAATGAAGGACAACTATTAACCTAAGTAAAATATGATTTCTTGAAATTGTATCGACTTTTTAAAATAGGCTTATATTTATAATTTATACAGTACACTGAAACAACAATGATTTTTGCAATTTTTGACTTCTCAAATTATACTATAAGTTCTATTATATTTGATTTCATTCATACCTATTATATGTCAAGGGAACCTGGCATTTGTAGTTTTAAATATGGCAGTGGAAAACTGAGGGAATTGTAGAATCAGAATACACACAAATATATTTTTATTATTAAAAAACATAATCTAAGAATTTGAAGGGATTTCAGAAATAGAATTACACAATATAAAAATTAGACGGTACCTCAGCAATAATCTAATACCATTTGTGAAAGGAAACCCCACTATAATATATCAGGGAAATAGTCCCATTTTACAAAAAAAGAAATTAAACAAACTATTGATCAGATTCCTAAGAAAAAATCTCCAGAGCCAGAGGGATTTACAAGTGAGTTCTATCAAAAACTTAAAGAACAAGTAATTCCAATATTATACAAGCTATATGGAAAAATAGGGAAAGAAGGAGTCCTACCAAATGCCTCTTATGACACACATATGGTGCTGCTACCTAAACCAGATGGAGTCAAAACAGAGAAAGAAAATCATAGGACAATTTCCCTAATGAATATTGATGCAAAAATCTTAAATAAAATATTAGCAAAGCGATATCACCAGAATAATACACCATGACCATGTAGTATTTATACCAGGAATGCAGAGCTGGTTCACTATTAGGAAAACTATTAGCATAATTGACTATATCAGTAATCTAATAAAAATCACACGATTATCTCAATACATGCAGAAAAAGCATTTGACAAAATACAACACCTATTCCTATTAAAAACTACTACAGAGTATAGGAATAAATTGAGTTTTCCTTTAAATGATCAGTAGTATCTATTTAAAACCATCACCAAACATCATATGTAATGGGGGCAAATGAGAAGCATCCCCAATAAGAACAGGGGTAAAACAAGATTGCCCACTATCACCATTATCATTCAATATTGTATTAAAAATGTTAGCTTTAGCAATAAAAGAGGAAAAAGAAATGAAAGGAATTAGAGTAGGCAATATGTCCCTTGACATATAATAGGTATAAGTGAAATCAAATATAATAGAACTTTTAGAGGAGGAACAAAAATTATCACTGTTTGCAGATGATATGGTATACTTAGAGAATCCTAGAGAACCAATTAAAAATCTACTCTAGAAACAATTCATGACTTCAGCAAAGTTGTAGGATACAAGATAACTCCCCATAAATCATTAACATTTCTATTTGATCATATTAAGTTTAAAAGGTTTTGTACAAACAAAACCAATGAAACCAAGATTAGAAGGGAATCAGAAAACTGGGAAAAAATTATATCCAAGAGTTCTGATAAAGGCCTCCTTTCTAACTAAACTTTGTGTGTGTGTGTGTGTGTGTGTGTGTGTGTGTGTGTGTACACTCAAATTTATAAAAATACAAGCCATTCTCTAATTAATATTTGATCAAAGGATATGAAGAAACAATTTTGAGATGAAGAAATTAAAATCATTCCTAGATCATATTTCTAGGCAAAAAAAAAAAAAAAATGCTCTAAATCATTGATCAGAGAAATGCAAATTAAGACAACTCCGAGGTACCACTACACACCTCTCAGATTGGCTAACATGACAAGAAAAATAATGATAAATGTTGGAGGGGATGGGGGAATGCTGGGACACTAATACATTGTTGGTGGAGTTATGAAGTGAGCCAACCATTTTGGAGAGGAACTATGATAAAAGGGATGTAAAATTGTGCATACCCTTTAATCCATCAGTGTCTCTACTGGGCCTGTATCCCAAAGAGATTATAAAAGAGAAAAAAGGACCTACATGTGGAAAAATATTTGTAGTAGCCCTTTTTTGTAATAGCAAGGAACTGGAAATCGAGTAGATGCCAGAGTTGGAGAAAGGTTGAATATGTTAAGGCATATGAATGTTATGGAATATTATTGTTGTATAAGAAGTGATTAGCAAGATGATTTCAGAAAGGTCTACAGAAGTTTACATGAACTGATGTTAAGTGAAGTGAGTAGAACCAAAAAAAATTTTACACAGCAATAACAAGATTATGTTATGATCATTTCTGATGGACATGGCTTTTTTCTTTTTATTTATTTATTTATTTTTATTTATTATAATAATTTTTTTATTGACAGAACCTATGCAAGGGTAATTTTTTACATTATCCCTTGCACTCACTTCTGTTCCGATTTTTCCCCTCCACCCCTTCCCCTAGACGGCAAGCAGTCCTATATGTGTTAAATATTTTGCAGTATATCCTAGATACAATATATGTATGCAGAACTGAACAATGAACAGTATATATATATATATATATATATATATATATATATAAACACATACATACCAGGGAAATAAGGAATGCTGCACACCAGTTCAATGAGATTCCCACGTTATACTTATCTGCTTAAAAACCACTAAGGAAGGGGTTTTAGGTAGAAACTAGAGTTCATTTGGAGGAATGCAGAAAATTATATAACAAAAAAAAAGTATTGGAAAGTCTGAGCTACACTGGATTTTGAGCAAGAAGTTTAAAATCTGGCTTTGCTTGTTGATACCTGTCTGACCTAGCACAAATTTCTAAATTTCTGAGCCTCATTTCCCCCATCCTTAAAATAAGGGGTTAATTTTAGTCCTGGAGACCCAGTTATAAATCCAACTAACATCTCTTCAAGGAGAGGCAGGAATTTATGGGTTCAGAATGTTGCATATATTATGAGGCCCCTTTTATGCTGGGTAGTGTTGCTTAATTGTTTTTTCTTGTTATAAGGAAGACTAGTGTGTGTGTGTGTGGGGGGGGTACAGGCAGAGTTGTAAATGATCATAAAGACAAAATGCATTAACTAAACTTACTTCAAACAATAAAATGAAGAGGCCAGACTAGATGAGTTCTAATTCTCCGAAATCCTTTGATACTCTATAGTGATGATATGATGTTACATATAAGGCAAATTCTTTCTCCTTTGTGGCAGTCTTTGGCAGACTGATTAATTGAAGCTGAGATGTAGCAGAAATATGGCAGACTTCATGAGCTCATCTGATCTTGAGAACCAAGGGAATGTAGTTGTGCCAAAGAAGTAATTTCTAAGTCTGAGACAATCCCACAAACGAAGTTTTCCTGAACTTTAGCCAACCTTTCTTTATCTCTGTTCCTCATATATAGCACTCCATTTCCCATCTTCATACCTTTGCAGCGATCATTCCCCAGGCTTATTATACTCTCTCTCTTCACCATTGCCTCAGGGGATTATTTTCTTTCTTTAAGATATGGCTCAAACGTCACATTCTGGTTTTTTTTTTTGGGGGGGGGCACAAAACATTGGGGATTAAGTGACTTGCCCAAGGCCACACAGCTAGTAAGTTCCTGAGATAGGATTTGAACTCAGGTCCTTCTGACTTAAAGGGCCATGCTCTATCTACTGCACAAACTAGCTGCTCCACAAACATAATCTGAATGTAGCCTTTTCAGATTCCTAAAATTTATAGTGTTTTCTATCCCAAGCTACTTTGTATTTAATATATATATTTATATTATTTTATGTTTATACTGCATTTATTTATATACAAATTCATCTCACATTAGACAAAATTTCTTATGAATAAGAATTCTTTAAGTTTTTATAATTTTTCCCAGCAGTCAATGTTGTTCCTTACACATAAGAGAACTTAATAATTAATATTTTTGATTGTTTTAATAGAACAAGATTTTGCTCAAATAAACTGGAGCAAATGGTTCAATATAAACAGTACTAGGATAGCCTTGAAACTGATATAATGGTAGTCATGAAATCTGTTCTTTTGGTCCTATTTTTCTAGCACTTAAAAAATTTGATATAGTATTCTGATTCTTTTTCAGACTAGATCCTTAATAATGATGTAATGAGGATTTGGGAATTTGTAAATCACATATCAAAAAACTTTACCTATTAATATACTGTTGTTTTGTGGTAGGGATATATCTACTTTAACCACTTTTCCTTTTCTATAGTACATATATTTAAGTAACCATATGCTAGAATAAAAACCTAAAATAATAATTTTCCCCAATGGGAAAAATATCAATTATGTTTTTATGAGTATGACAGGAAGCATGAGGTGGTAGAAATATTGCTAGACATTCTGAAAGCATGGGTTCTATGTCTGGGTCCTATCCCATTAATGCTTATATAATCTTAGACAAATAACTTCACTTCTCTTGGCCTTAGTTTTCTCATTTCTATAGTGAGAGGTTTGGATTAATTACTCTCTAAGGTCCCATCCCGCTCCTACATCCTGTGTGATTTGGTGTCTATGTATAGATGCCTTAAAAGGTTTAACCAAATCAATTTTCCACAGGTTAACTATCTAAAAGACAAATAACAAAGAACAAGAAAAAAATTTTGCTTGCAAAATTTTCCTTCTGATGTAAGAATGCTTAAATTAAACAAGGAAATCTTTCCATACCTGGCCACATGTATAGCCCATCCCCACTCCCAAAAAGAAATTTATAGAGCATGGACAAGTTGTGGCCAACACATAACTCTTTTTTAAACAGCATCAACAAACTGTATTTAAAATTAAACTTCATTTTTGTGGGAATAATTCAATTTATTGATCACCCACTCTATATAATTTACTGTTAGATGCTAAGTGGGATGATAAAGGTTCTGAAAACAAAGTCTCAGAATCACAAAATCTCAGATTTGGAAGATATTTCCTAGTTCTTACTAAAAAGGATCTCTAGGCTCAATCAGAATAAATTTAATTCCTCTTTCCCAAGCCTCTTTTTAGGCCTTTCAATAATTAAAGATGGCTATTGAATTACTGAATCTTCTTTTCTCCAGGATATAGCATAGGATCATAGATTTAGACCTGTAAATGATCTCAAAAGTCTTCAAATCCATCTCCATTTTATTGATGACAGAACTGACACCCAGTTCAGGTAAGTGACTTGGTTAATATCAAATAGGCTGTAAGAAGCATTGTTGGAATTCAAACTCATGACCTATGCCTACAAAACCTATTGTTTTTCCATGTTATACCATGATGCATTTCTAACTCCTTCAGCTAATTCCCATGATTTCCAATCCCTTAATTCCAGTTTCTTTCTTTCTACCAGCCTCAGCTTATCAATGAAGACATCTTAAAAGATGGTGGCCAGAACTCAACAAAGAGGTCTATATTTACTTTGACCAGAAAATAGCGTCAGGATGAGAAGGGGGAAAAGAAGTTCAAGGAACTAGACTCAAAATTATACTTTCTTCTCATTTCAATTTTTGACATTTCTTAAAAGGTAGAATGACAGAATGGATAAAAAATTAGATTTCAGACCAGGGAGACCTGGATTCAGATCCTCCCTCAGACACTTATTAACTGTGCTAGTGGCAAGGCAGGAAACTTCTCCAAGTCTCAGTTTCCTCATTTGTAAAATAAGGGGATTAGACTTGATGGAATTTAAGGTCCCTTCTAACCATGATTCTATTATCTTGAAAGCACAATGTGAGGATCACCTCCCTTTTTGTAGGTATTATATCTTGAGGAGAGAAAAATTAGACCCTGTCCTTAAGGAACTTGCTATAATGTAACATAAAAATCTATTCCTCTACCATGTACAAATTTTAAATATATTTTAGTGAATGACACTTTTACTACTGAATATGGCTATACATGATCAGCACAACCCAACCTTTCTGTGTCCATCACAAATATTTCCAAAAGCTCCAGGATGATATTTTTTATGCATTTACAATTTTAAATCTTTTGGTAATGACACCTTTGAGAAAAATTTAAATGCCATGATGGAAATTATGTACAATAAAGAACAAAACATAATGTGAGCAGAACAATGAGATACTTCCATTCTTGATGAGTATTATCTAAAATAAGACAAAATGGTTGTTTTAGGCATCAATGCACATTCTCTTACCCCCAAAGCTTGTTTACTGGAAATCTGTTTCAGGCCATTCATCCTTAGTTATTATCACTATTGCAAATGGTCCTCATTTTTGTTCAAATATTTTGTCCTCTAAGTTATAAGTTAAAGGGTTCTCTTTTATACTGTGTTCTTCCCACATATCTTTGTTCTCCATGCAAACATTACTACATTCATATTTCCATGATCAGTCGAGTGATGTGATCATCCCAGGACAATTCTTCCCCTACTCCTAATTCAAATAGGTAGATTTGGGGAAATACCTATTCTGGGTGCGATCAGAGGAATTGAAATGCACTTGAGTTCAGTTGTAGATATGTTATTATTCAGTAATAATCATAGGATCATGGACTCTGAGGAGGAAAAGACCTTAAATGTAATCGAATTTAACCTTCTCTTTTGGATCTTCTCTTACATCTCCAGCAGCCTTCTTATTTAGTAAGGTGCTTTTTCCTTTCTGGTCTGGAAAATTTCTTTGGCCTTGTAGCCTCCTCCTCTGAATGATAAGTTCCTGTGAACATTCGTTTAAAAAAGGTCTCAAAACGGTCATAGTCACTATTTTCTTAGAGGTTTTCCAATTCTATTTCTTTCAGGACTTCTTCAGTCCTCCTCTTTCTCACCCATTTTCAGATATCATTTTACATGTTGTTTTTTCCCACAGGGATGTAAAACTGTGGGAAGTGTCATGATTTTTGCCTCCAGTTGTGTCCCTAGCACTTAATAAGTACCTGGAATATACTAAGTGTTTAAAAAAAATTCTATTTATCTATCTAATTTATTTTTTATCTCATTTTATGGAGGAGGAATCTGAGGCCCACAAAAATGAATTAACTTAGTCAAAGTAATTCAGATAGTAAAAAGCAGAATAAGGACACAACATTTGTATCATGTGGAGAGGGTTGATCTTTAAAGAAGTATTAGAAATTTCTAACTCTTTCAGGCAGAGTTGTGAAGAAACTTGAAGATTCCAGAAATACCTGAGTAAGTACAATCAATCAATAAATCAAAAACACTTATTAAGAACTACAAAAAAAGAGAAAGGACAGTTCTTGGCCCCAAGGAGCTCACTTCCTGTTGTGGAAACATAATATGTTTATAACTAGGCATATATAAGATACACACAAAATAAATGGAATGTAGTCTGAAAAGAGGAAGCAGTAGCAGCTGTAAGACCAGGAAAAAAATCTCTTGCAAAAGATGGAGTTTCAGTTGAAACTATAAGGAAGATAGGGAAACTAAAAAGGTTAATTTGAACAGATAGGATATTGCAGGGATGGGGGGACAATCAGTCAATCAATCAATCTTTTTAAGTGACTACAGTATTTCACATACTGTGCTGGAGATTAAAAAAAAAGATGAAAAACAGTAGCTACATTTACTGATCTTAGACTCTAATAGGAGAGACAATATGCAAACAGATATATACAAAGCAAATTATATCCAGAATAAATCAAAAACCATTAACCAAGAAAAGGTACTAGAGAAGATGGAATTTTGGTTTATTCTTTAAAGGAAGCCATAGAGGTCAGTAGTCAGAGTGGAAGAAAAAGAGTGTTGTTTCAGGCTTGGGGGACAACCAGAGAAAATTCACAGTGTCAAGAGATGAAATGTCTTGTTCATGGAACTGCTAAGAGGCCAGTGTCACTTAGATCTACGAGTATGTGTTAGGAAGTAAGGTGTGACAATACTGGAAAGGTAGGAAGGACTTTGAATCAGAGAGCATTTTGTATTTGATCCTAGAGGCAATAAGAAGCCTCTAGGATACATAGTTGATTAAAAGGATCAGGAGAAATAAAGATAACAAGATGGAAGGAATTTTGTTGTCTATGGAAAAGGCATTTCAGGGTATTCAGAAAAAAGGCTTTGTGAAGTTCAGGACAATAAAGACAAAGAGAGTGAAATGGGAGGTAGAAAGAAAGGGCTGAAGAAACTAGGAGAGAAGGTATTTTGAGATTGTTTCAAGGATAAAGGAAAATAAGATTCAGTAAATTTCTATGGGAAGAGTAGGAAAGTTTCTTGCTTTCTTTTTTAATTCTGAATTTAACAGGCACCAAATAAAGTGGGCATTTCCATATACATCATAGAACAGGAGAAGATTATACAAGCTCTGTTATATAAAGCTTACTTTTATTTTAAAGCACATAACATTAACTTTCAAAGTTGTCTTGCTAGTTTACGATTCCTTCTGGTCTTCCTTCTGTTCGCCTTACTTTTTTTGGGGGGGATGGAAGGGGTTGAATTAAACCTCATTCTTAGCTTTCCTTTTCTTTTTATTCTCCCCAACTTAAAATAAAAATATAAAGTAATATACAGAGACAAGAAAAATTAGGAATGACTTTTCAAATGAGCACATTCTTTTCTTTTGCAATGTTAAAGGATAATGATTTGTCCACTGCTGCTTAGAGGCAGACATATTTTTAGTGATATGGCGCTGTTCATTTACCAGGGGCTGAGAAGCAGATGCTGCAAAAGTGAGTGCTTAAAATTGTGAGAATTATATACACAGACCTCAGGCATGCTCTGTATTCTCAGGCATGATTCCTTTAGTATGAGTGTCCCTCTTGCCACCCTCCCTTTTTCCTATTTCTCCACATTAGGACATAAGTCTTCACTTGTTCTTCCAATTTTGTTTAGCATTTATAGCAAATTCAGCTTCTTATGGGGGCACTGCTTTTTTGTTCTTGCTTCCTCAGCTCAGCATCTTGCTTTCCCAGTAAGGTGCTGACTCTTCATGATCGATTTAATGATTCTTCCCCTTCCTGTTTGAGCGGGAGCTTCCCAGGTAAAGATTTTGTTATTTTCATCCCAGACTGCATGAACATCTTATCTTTAGTTCTATTCCATTCAATTCAGTGAACATTTCTTAAGTTGTTGCTACATACATTAAAAAAAAAAGAAAAGGTCTCTTTCTCTAAGGATTTCATATTCTTCTGATGAAACAGATTTTTTTGTTGTCCAGTTTTTTCAGTCATGCCCAATCTCCATGGCACCATTTGGGATTTCTTGGCAAAGATATTGGAGTGGTTTAATATAATATCAGAGCAAATCTAAAGTAATTTTGAATGGGTAAGGGATTTGGAGGTCGCATATACAACCATCTTCTAGGTGTGACTGATAGAAACAGTATAATTACAAACTCAAATGCCTTAATTTTTTAACTTATTGTTATACAGCACTTATAATTTTCTTAATTGTTTTCTTGATTCTCTATAACCAGGCCCTGATTTGTAGTGTGTGACAATTTCCAAGTTGTAAGTGCTCACACTGAAAATTTTACAATTGCATCTCATGAGCTAATAGGAGTTGGCTCCCATTTAGTTGATTTTAATATGAAATATTGTTATTCAGACATTCATCCTATGGCTTTGTCAATAATTTTGACTTTTGTCTTGCTTTTTTTTTTCTTAGACTTTGATAATTGAAGGAGAGAGTGAGGCTGATGAGTTTGCATAGCTCTGCCTTAATTAAATCCAATTCATGCCCAAGACATCTTTCTTATGATGCCATTGGACCTCTTTGAGAACCTGTTTAACTCTTCATGACCTTATGTGCCATAGAACACCCAGACCTTTTATCCTTTGCTATCTCCCAAGTCTGTGCAGGCTCATGTTTCTTGTTTCCATGATGCTATCTCTTCATCTCTTTCTCTGCTGTTCCTCTTTTCTTTTGCTTTCAATCTTTCCCAGCATCAAAGTCTTTTCCAATGAATTCTGTCTCCCTATTATTTGGCCAAAGTATTTAAGCTTCAGCTTCAGTATTTGACCTTCCAGTAAATAGTTTGAAGTGACTACTCAGATCTTGATGTCCAAGGGATTCTCAACATTCTGCTTCAGCATCCCAATTTGAAAGTGTCAGTTCTGTGATTCTTGCTTTTCTTTATAGTCCAACTCTCAAAGCCATACATTGTTACTGGAAAAACCATAGCTCTGACTGATATGAAATACCTTACATTACCCCACCCCCTGTCTTTTGACTTTGTTTTAATTCTTATTATCACATAATGATGTTAACTTTAAAAATCCACCCTACTTGTTATATTCCAATTTTCATTTACATCTTATAAGATATTATGTTTATATTATATTTAAATTATTTATATTATATATATATAATCATATATTTTGAAATAAGTTATTAATACTTTTTAAAGACTTTCCTTCATAGCTCTCAGTTAATTTTCAATTATGTCTTCTAACACTTTTATTTTATTGACAAAATAATTTTGCCTTTAACTAAAAAGAAAGAAACAATTAAAAAAGATCTTCCAATTCTTGTCTTTCCTTAAGCTAGATTTTTAAAGCTGAGATATAAATCATTCCGGGGGAAGAGTTATAATAGACAAATTGTAGCTTTTCTGGGACTTACGTAGAAAGACAAAAGGAAAAATGCTTCTAAAGAAATGTGAGTAACAGATGTCAGTAAATTAAGGTAAATTTGGGTGAATTGGCTAAATCCAACATATCTTTGAGACATGAGTAAAGTTTGTTTTTGTCCAAGATACCTGGTACTCTAGGAAAATAACTACCTCCAAAGTGTTCAGCGTTCAGTGATCAATGTCTATGTGTCCAGATAAACACATAAATCTACTGTCAGGATTTGGATAAGGTTTGGGAAAAATATGGTGACATCTTCTAGTTATGTGTAATAAATTAATCAGTTAAACCACCAATATACATTTATTGAGAATATATGATGTGTTAAGTATTGAGCATAAAAAAAGAGCAGAAAATAATATTCTGTCCTCAAGAAGCTTAAATTCTGTCAGGGGCAATAAAATGTGTGTGTGTGTGTGTGTGTGTGTGTGTGTGTGTGTGTGTATGTGTGTGTGTGTGTATCTCATGAACAAAATGAACATAATGGAAGGTGTTTGAGTTGTATCTTGAAGGAAGATAAAGACTTCCACCAGATATAGAGTAGTAAGAAAAATAGTCTGTGCAAAAAAGGAAATAAACTCTGTGAATTAGAAATCACATCAGGGTTTTTACTTTTTATATGAGGAAATAAGCAAATATATATACTATTAGGGTATAATAGGGAAAAACAAACAAACAAAAACCCAAAACTTTAATGAAATTTTGGAATTTATTAGTTTTTTAGATCTGGTAGTTAGTGAATTGATTTTTGGGCAATAAAATTTCAGCTAACTTATCTTTTTTTATGTTTGGCTAATATAAGATGGTAGGAATTAGGATCTAAATTATTTAGAAGATAGAAAGAAGGTGTGAAAGAAGGAGAGAAAAGAAAAAGAGGAAAAAAGGGATAAAATGATTATAGCTTGCTAGTAGAGCCTTTTTTAATTTGCCCCTTGATTTCTAAGAACTCCAATAGACATCTCTTCTCCCCAACCCTCCTTCAATTGCCTTTTCTGGTAAAATATGAACTCCTCCTATAATGCCGGAGAAATTGAGGTAAGATAGAGATTAGAGAGTTATTAATATTTTATTTGAAAGGGAGAGATTTACTGGAACCAAATGGATCCATGGTTTGGTCCCAGGACTGAATGAAACTATTATCTCCAAGAATCTAGCAAACAATGTGAGTTCTCAATGACATACACACACACACACACACACACACACACACACACACACACAGACGCACACACACACACACACACACACACACACACACACATATATATATATATATATATTTATAAAACATTGGACTAATAATCTGATTCTGACAGGGTGAGGGGAGGCATTCTGATAAATTGGGATTACAGAATGGGGAGAGGCACCCAACATTCTGATGATGTCTAAGATAGAAGATCTTTTTCCTTATTTGGATCATCATGATTAGGAGGGATGGGTGGTGTTGCAGGACTGAACAGAACAATTAGGAATTGAGGCAGAACAATTCAGGGAAACTGAAGCAGGACAATTCAGGGAAACTGAGTCAGGACAATAAAAGAGAACTGTGGCACAACATTCCACACACACTCACTCTCTCTCTCTCTCTCTCTCTCTCTCTCTCTCTCTCTCTCTTCTGAATATTCAAATCATTGAATTACCTTCCTCTAGGGACCAGGAAGGTCTTAGCACCATAATGTTGAACAATCCTATGTGAAGCAAATAAACCAAAATAAAAATAGAAAAATGCAAGGACTTATGGCAAGGAAAAGTCTCTCCCTGATAGCTCAGTGTTAATAGCAATACAAAGGCTCCCTGTTGCTAGCATGTCAGGTCCTTTGAAGTTTGGAGCATCTCAGTCAGAGAATCCAGTTTGAGATGGACAGTTCACTGTGAATTAGGTCTGTGGTCATTTGTGCATTTAACTCAGCCTCTGCTTATATAGGGAGAAGCAGTGCTCAAGGGCTCAAGGCCCATTCAGAGGGACAACCTATTCCAGGGGAGAAGGGTGAGGCTTGGAATAGCGCTACTTGTTCCCACCCAAAAGAACAGATAGGGCTGCAGAAAGGATCCAGATTTCTGAGCAGTGAAACTTCGAACTTTTAGAGGCCTGATGTAAAATTGCAAGGTCCTTTGAGAATGCTGAAATACTAATTAAGGAACTGGGGTTACAGGAGTGGAGAAACAGATCAGAGAGACTGCCAGTCCCAAAACAGGTGTCTGATTTCTGATGGTTTCTAAAAAAAATAATCCCCAAAACTGAGTCTGCCAGGACAATTCCAACAGAATAAGGGATTTCAGAGTTAAAACAAAATCAGCTACAAATTAGATAACAAATTTATAGTGGATTCAGTTAGCACAGTTTCTTAACTCCCTACATATTCATTATTTTTTAAAGTACTTTCGTATTTTACACCTATTTATTAAATTAACTTTATGAGGTATGCATCTCAAAAATGATCATTCTATTTTACAAAAAAACAAAGGAGAAAATTGAAATTGAGAGATTAAGTGATTTATTATTCCCTCTTTCCTTTTAAAACAATTGCCACCAATTATTATTTTACCTTTGTTTTGTCATCCTAACACCTTTTTTCTCCAAAACATTTATTTAACACATGCTATATGTAAGGAAGGGAATATTTCAGGTGATGAGGAGGTCATTAAGTATAAAATATTTTCTCTGTTCCTCAAAGGCTAATTAGAATATTAGAACATATGTATATAATAAAATATTCATATCCTTTTCTTTCTTTTGTATTATATTGTCTTTTGATATCTCTCTCAGCCCAGGGGTATAGAAATACTTGAATAGTTAATAATATAATAATGTAGTATAACTTTATTTGCAATTTTGTTTATATTCCACTAAGGAAGAAGTTTGGTATATGTGTGACGCTCATCTACTCTTGTCAAACTTGCAAGTATTGTTCCCCAAATGTTCATAGATATATCCCTTCATCTTTTCCTCTGTCCCAACTTCTTAGTTTCAGCTAGCTCCAACCCTTAAATGTGAATTTTAGGGGTTTTTTATGAATATGTAGTTTTTAGGTAATCAGTGCAAACAAGTCTATATTTTAAACTTTAAGTCTTCTTTTGGGTGTCTTTAAGATTAAGCTTTCCTAAAAAACAAATAATTCTCAAATATTTAGTCTAGATAGCTTGACTATTTCCTATATTTTATATACTTGCCATATAACAACCCTCCCATGTTTGATAGAGCACAAAGTCCCATTCCCATCCTACGAGGAAGTAGCATATCCTAAGTGACAAACATATAATATACAAAATAAATACAGAACCTTAGTGGAGTGAGAAATTACTAAGGAACCCTGTACCATGCCAAGTCCTCTTGATTTTTCACCAGTCTTTGTAGATGCACATTTGTGCTGTTTGTGGGGAAACTATGGAGAACTTGAAATTTCCTGACCTCCTCCAACATCTTCTCAGAATCCTCTCCAGGAAACTGTTAAAGAATGGTCAGACAGTAAGGAGAAGAACCAAAAGAAAGTAATGTCACAAAACCTGTGTACTTCAGAAAGTAGAATTTTAAAAATCAATGAGATGAAAAGGGTATAAAGAAGTTGGAAGATTTGTGCCCAAACAATGTATGTGTGTTTGGAGAGAATTCTGATGAGGAAAGCAGATGATTAGAATATTTCAATCTAACCCCCGGCAGGTGGTGATGTTATGTCTGAAGAATCTCCTTGGAACACCAGCAAGAATAGGCAGTGTATGCTAGAGAATCTGGCAGCAGATGTCAATGAGAAGTGTCTAGTCTGGGTATGTAGAAGACCTGAATTGGTGACTTGCTCTGAAGCAAAGAGGCCCAAGGAAGATGGCTTAGTTACAGAACCCTTTTAAGGTTTCTTGGGGAGAGACGAGGAGGCTTTTGACCTGCATCATGATAAGCTTTGAGCTCTCTTCTTAGTAATAGCCACATATTACGTTCTATTAATGAAAAAGTTATCTCTAGGTGGCAATCTTATGGAGGACCTTCTCTTTATTGTGTAGGTATGTAAACATTGTTATTGAGGTTACTTGTCCAATAATCTTAAAGTATAGAGATAATTATAAACTATCTATATCTAAAATATAGATAGATTTATAGATATGTTTATATCTATATCTATATCTGTCTATCTAAACTGTTGAACAACTGATTTGGAGGAAAAGAATATAGCAATATAATTTTGTTCAAAACTTGGATGTACAATTATTAAGTCCTTATTCTATGCAAGACACTATTCTTTATACTGGAAATACAAAGATAAAAAGCAAAAACAAAAAAAAAATTAAACTAAAATATCCCTTGACCTCAAAGAAGTTTTATTACACTGGGCTAGAGGGGGAATTAAAGCATGTATAAAACTAAATAAATAAGAAATATTTTCTTTTTTTTATTTAATAGCCTTTTATTTACAGGTTATATGCATGGGTAACTTTACAGCATTAACAATTGCCAAACCTCTTGTTCCAATTTTTCACCTCTTACCCCCCCACCCCCTCCCCCCAGATGGCAGGATGGCCAGTAGATGTTAAATATATTAAAATATAAATTAGATACACAATAAGTATACATGACCAAACCGTTATTTTGCTGTACAAAAAGAATCAGACTCTGAAATATTGTACAATTAGCTTGTGAAGGAAATCAAAAATGCAGGTGGGCATAAATATAGGGATTGGGAATGCAATGTAATGGTTTTTAGTCATCACCCAGAGTTCTTTCTCTGGGTGTAGCTGGTTCAGTTCATTACTGCTCCATTGGAAATGATTTGGTTGATCTCCTTGCTGAGGATGGCCAGGTCCATCAGAAGTGGTCATCATAGTATTGTTGTTGAAGTATATAATGATCTCCTGGTCCTGCTCATTTCACTCAGCATCAGTTCGTGTAAGTCTCTCCAGGCCTTTCTGAAATCATCCTGTTGGTCATTTCAATAAGAAATATTTTCAAGAGAAAAAGTACACTAAAGGGCAAGCTTTGTATGGGGGATAATATGTGAGCTATGTTTTGAAGAAAGTTTGGAATTTAAATTTTCTAATGACAATGTAGCAAGAGTGTACATTCCAAACACAACAGACAGTTTGTATTAAGACATGCATGGCAGTGGGAGAGGGAATATTATTATATGAAGGAATAGGAAATAAGCCACTTTTACTAGAATTTAAAATGCCTAAAAGATAGTAAAATGAAATGAATCTGTAATGATCAGTGGAAGCCAGACTGTGAAATACCTTAAATTCCAGGCTAAGGCTTTAGTATTTTATTCTAGAGGATATAGAGAACCATATTTAAAATTTATTTTCCATTCACTACAAATTCACTTTCATATTAGAAATATATACACATATGTGTATTTATGGTTTTGTTAACATTTATTATTAATGAATAATAAAATATAGTCTGAAGATTAGTATTAAAATAATAAATTTTTTTCTGGGAATCATTCATTCTGAAACTAAGTTATTCAAATACCCAATTATTCAAATATTTCTTTCAGATATCAGTATATGTGTATGAATAGAATACTGGGTTTTCAGGAACAAAATCCTCAACAAGCTTCAGAATGGTTCTCTATCACTTTAGTTGCTTTGCTAATGTTTGTCAATATTAATAAAGCCTCTTGGAAGTAGTACCTGTATTCATTTCCAGAGCTGCAAACCTAGATTACTTTCACTCAGTCAGATTCAAAGGGACATCCAAAACAAATTGCTAAGGAATCTTTAGAAATAGGATGTTTTTGGTTTGTTTTTTGACGCCTGCCATTGTCATCTTCTGTATTTTTTCTTCACCACCTGCATGAGTGGCAATGCAAGACAGCCAGCCATTTAAACACTATAAGTGAAGACTGATGCCATTGCAAACCATGTTTGATGTTCATATATGGTTTCCTGGCGTGTTGCATTCAGACCCATCTGTTAGGATGGCATGGTGCCGACTTGCAAGGTAGTATGCCAGTTTCTTTGGGGGTAATAATGCCAATTAAGAGTGGTTCTCAGTGGGCAGGCTGCCTGATGTTACAAGTATTGTCTCATTACAGAATCCTCGCTTTGTTTTTGGATTGCCACATTGTTCTTATGAGCCCCCTTAAACACTCTCAATGATTTCTGTGAGAACAGAATTCCTGAACATGAGAAAGAAGCCCAAGCATTAACAGGCACAGGGGCAGCCACATAAATTTTTAAAAGGAGATTAAGAACAGTATACATTGAATGGGCACATTCAGAAAGAAAAAAATGACCATGCAATCAAACCCATTTTAGGAAAACAATAAAATCATTTTGTTTTAGTCTACATCATTTATTCTTTTTTCCCTATTATCTTGGGATGCTCTTTGCAGATGTAGCAATCACAAACACATAAACGATATGGTACAGAGAAAGCATACCAATTTAAGGCTCAGGGAACTAGGTTGAATCATTATAGCTACAACATTGACCAGATAAAAAAGCAATATATGAAGGACAGGATTAAGAGGTCACAACTCAAAAATAGCAAAGTAGTCAGTTAATAACCTTTTATTAAGCACCTACTATGTGTCAGGCAAAGTACTAAGTGCCAGGTATACAAAAAACACTTCAATAGAAAATTTCTGCACTCAGGGAATTAACATTTGAATAGGAGAGATCACACACATATGTACACACACACAAACACAGGAGATAATTGCAGACAAAAGAAACTATCATTAAGGGAATTCAGGAAAGGATTTTAATAGAAGATGAAATTTTATTTGGAACCAATCAGAAGGCAGGAAAGCCAGAATGCAGATATGAAGAGAGATAGAATTCTAGGCATGATGAACTGTTAGTGAAAATGTCCCGAACTGGAAAATGAAGTGCCTTTTGCCAGAAATAGCAATGAGATCAGTGTTCCTGAATCAAAGTACATGGAGATGAATAAATTGTAAGAAAACTGGAAATACAAGAGGAGGCAAGTTAAAAACCAAACAGTATTTTATATTTCATCTTAGAGATGATAGGGAATCACTAGCATTAACTGAAGGGTGGTGGTGGTGGTAGTGGGATAACATGGTCAGATGAGCTTTAAGACGATCAGTTTTATACCTGAGTGAAGGATACATTAAAGTGAGGAAAAACTTGAAGAAAAAATAATCACAATGCTATTGCAACAATCAAGGCATGACATAATAAAGGTCCACACCAGTATGATAGCAGTATCAGAGAAACAAAGGGGAAATGTATAAGAGATATCACAAAGGTTAGATCTATAAACCTTGGTAAAAATTTGATTTGAGGGTGAGAGAGAATGAGGAATCAAGCTTCATACCTAAGTTTTGAGCCTGGGTGATTGGGAGCATGTTAGTACTTTCACCAGAATGATATGAGAGAAAGGAAGAAAGCTAATTGGTTAGTGTTTGTTGTTGTTGTTTTTTAATGTTTTTTTTTTTTCAGGGAAATATTGTGAGTAAAATTTTGGACAGTAGAGTTTAAGATTTCCATGAGACATTCAATTCTAAATGTCTAAAAGTTAATTGGAGAAGTGCGGCTGGAGGTCAGGAGAGGTTAGGACTAGATAAGTAGATTTGAGAATCATAAGCATGTAGATGATAATTGAATCTGCAAGAGTTGATGAGATCACCAAGTAAAATAATATAAAAGGAGAAGATAAGAAATTCCACGAGACAATCCTTGGACACATATACCACTAGTAAGCATAATTTTGATGAATATTCTGCAAAGGAGATTTAGAATGAAACAGATTAAGACCTGTGATAGAATAGTGTCACAGAAATCTAGAAAGACAATGATTGATAGTTTAAAAGACTACAAAGAATTAAAAAATAATGAAGATTGAAAAAAGGACATTAGATTTTGCAATCAAGATATCTTTGGTAACTTTTGAAAATTGTTTTCATTCAATGAAGAGATCTGAAGCTATATTATATAAAATTAAGAATAGAGTGGGGAAATATGAAGTGCAAACATGGATTGTAGATAGCTTTTCAAGGAGTTTAATTTAGTCTTAGAAACAAGGAGAGATATGGAATGATAGTTACTAGATAAGGATGGCTTAAATAAGATTTTTTTTTATGAATAAGGGAAACATTAGCATGTTTGTAGGCAATAGGAAAAGAATCAATAAATAAACACTGAATATAAATGAGGAAGAAAAATGATAGAGGGGGAAATCTGCTATAGAATAAAGTAAGATTATTTGAGCAGTGGAGGATTTTCTAGGGTTTGGAGAAAGTCCTTGTCTTCCTATGAAAACTGAAAAGGAAAATGAAGGAAAAAATAGGAGAAAGAGAGAATAGGAAGGTCAGATGGCCCTGAATTTTTCCCCAGTGAAATATGTAAAAAAAAAATATCCTAGTTAAATACTCAGCTGAGAGGACAGGAAGATGGGAAACTGTGAATAATTTAAGGAAGGATAAAAAGATTTGGACAAATCTCTGTGTTGAGTGGATTTAGAGAGTCCAATTGAGATTATGTAACATGGATTTCTAGTAGATTGAATCAGTATAGTTGCATGATTTTTCTCTGGCTTCATTCAGCAGTTTATGAATAGAAACAGATGGTGGGAATGACCCATGGCTCAGTCATGTCAAAACAAGATCAGTGATATGGTAAGGGAGCAAAAAGTTTCAAAAGAAGTTTCAAAAGAAGTAAAGAGTTGATCTGATTTACTAATAGAGCCAATATGGGAAAGAGAGGAGTGTAGTTAGTATAGAGATGATGGTCTGGAGTCAAGAGTCAAGAGACTGGAGATTATAGACAGGACACTGAACAGGTTTGAGACTGTAAGGTAGAGGGAGAAGTGGGGATGGCAACAGATTGTGGTCATATAAGGAAATTTCAAAGTTCATCAACATGGAAGTGACATATTAGTAAAGGAAAATAACTTCACATTTATGGTCATTGTGGTTAGCTGAGGAAGAGTGGAGAATAAATAACTGAGAAAAGAGTAAATTGAGGATTTGAAAAATTATATTGTTTGAGGGAATATCAATATCTATATACAATTCCGTTAATATGAAGACAGGAGATAGGGAAGAGAGAAATACTAGAAGATAAGCAGAGAACTCAGGAAAAAATAGGGTAATGTCCTGGTGTTTGATAGATAATAGCTATCATAATTTTGATGAGTTGGTAGAAGGATCAAATGAGTCTCTGAAGGTAGGTATAATAGTCATAACTGGTGAACTCAAATTACAGTGGAGAACAAGTATGTTTTCCAGCTCCCTGACCTTGCCTAATGAATGGGACAAGTGTGGTCATAAAGTCTGTGTCATCAAGAGAAAGCCAGGTCCCCATGAATGAATTAAAATAGGGAAAAAAGGAAAGAAAAAGATGAGAAGAAGTTTATTGCCTATGGAACAAACATCCAAAGAGGAAAGTTGGAAGTACCTGAATTTAGAGTGGCTTACTAGTATTGTTGAGGGGTTTGGGAATAATGGATAGAGAGGGAGAGAGAGAGGCTTGAATAATAACAACTGGGAGTCCAGCATTACTAGGATGACAGAATGGGAACTTATTAGTAGTAATTATATTAATAATTGATGAATTAGTCCAAGTAGGTTAAAAGCAACCCTGGAATCTAGCTTCAATATGGATTCATGCCAGAGTTTTAGGCAGCTTAGATTAGGAGACCAGTGAGAGTTGATAATACAGCATTTCTATTCTTTCCCTTAGGACAGAAAAATCTGTCATAAGTAAGCATTTATTAAGTACTAACATTGTGACAATCACTGTGCTGGGTGCTAGGAATATAAATAAAAGCAGATAGGAAGATACTTCCTAACCTAAAAAAGTTTTGTGTCCAATGAAGGAAGATAACAGAGAAAAGAAGGAAGAAGGGACAGTGGGATCCAGACATGTGGAGTGAAGTAGAGAAGTAGTAGAGAAGTCTGAAATGCAGCCAAATGAGAAATGAAGATATGGCTAGACTTTACTCCATCCTTCAGTGAGTTTCTGGGTGTACATAATAGGTGTTCTAGAAATGTGATAATAATGACTATTATGATGATTACCCCAATTTGCCCTTACTATTGAAGTTCAAGGAAATTTTCTGCAGGGGGAAGTATTTATGATCATAATCTAGCTCTCTTTCAAGATAGAACTTTACTTTAAAAGTAGTTGTGGCATTAAAAGTATACCTATCATTTTTCACTGTAATCACTGTGCCCCACAAATAGGTTTCCTCTTTATTAAAAAAAAAGTCACAATGAAACCCTTGACTTAAACAGAACTCCATAGTACTCAAATAGTTCTTTAATTTGTATTTTCTTAGCTTTTTCCTTCAAAGCTATAAAAACAATCATATGCAAATGAGCAGATAGACATAGATGTGTTGCAGCTCTCAATCACTGTTTTTGTCACCACTCATTTTAAACATGCCTCAGCATATTTATCTGTTTTTTTGCCAGAGGCCTCAGAATGGTCTAAAGATGCTTTTCATATACAAATATCCTTTTTCTGCCTCCTTCACCAACTAAAACAAACACATATAAAATTTATTTTGCATAAGGAAGATCATTTAAATCAATTATAAATAGATACCTGAAGACTACCAAATCAGTACATTTTAAAATTTAGTAACTGAACAGTAAAATAAAGCATAGAAGCTGTGTGATCTGTATCACAAAATCAACCGAGTCATGAAAGCATTAAAGTCTTATATACCTGATATATTTAAAGAATTAGAGGAAAGCCTCTTATATATGGATTATTTGAGAAAGTTTTATGGAAAGAGATCAAAATTGTATAGAATGAAAAAAAATTATCAGCTTAAATCCAAGAATCACAAAATTCCAACATTAAAAGGGAGATGAATGGTTAACAATGTCCTTTGCATTGTTGCCATTTATGACTTTCATTTCTGCCATGGTTTTCTCATTTTATCTCTCTATACTAATTTTTTAGGTGATCTCACAACTCATATTAATTTATCATGTCTAATTATATGATTCTCAAATCTGTTATATTTTAAATATTATTATTGTGCTAATGTTGTTCTCCAGGATTAACTGCTGACTTTCTGGGTCTTTGTTGACAATGTTCTAGGGACTGCCTGAAAATTCATTCCACCCAGGGACTGTACATATTGAGAATATTTTCTGCTCCTTCTGTCTTTCCTTCTGATTGGCAAATTCCTCACAGATCTCAATTTTAAAGAGAAGGTCCAGGCCAGAGATGTCTTCATTTCTCTTTAGAAGATACACTCTATAGGATACACTCCTAATTCTTCTGGTCTTTCTTTACATATCTTCATCTTATCTGCATCCCCCTCAGGCCTCAACCCTGAGTTTTTCAACTTTCTTTTATATGGTGTCTTCCCCCATTAGAATGTAAGCTCCTTAAGAGCTAGGATTAACTTTCTATTTGATTCTATTTATTTTCCCAATGCTTAATACAATTCTAATAGTAAAGGATCACAGTAAAGACATAATAGATGCTTGTTGATTAATGCCCTAGCTTCAGAATTAATCAACAATAAACGAAAAATTGCTCAAGCTCCTACTCTATGTGATAGGCATGTTTCTGAGAATTGAGATACAAATACAAAAGAAACAATCTATTTTGGAGTTTACATTCTATCAGAGTAATAAAATGTATTCAGAGAAAAGCAAAAGCATGACACATACAAAAAAAATTAGATTGAATAGTATAATACTAATGACTGGAAAATTTAGTAAAGGAGTCTTGAAAGAGGTAGAGCTGAAGCTGAGCCTTGAAGAGAATAAGTGATTCCAAAAAGTTAAGATGAGAAAAGTACTGTTCTAGTCATGGAGAAGTCTGTGCAAAGGGATAAAAGTGGAAAATAAAAGGTCACATACAGGAAACTAGAACATAGTCTCTAATGAGGAAATGGCTAATCAAACTGAAAGAGTGAACTAACTACTAAATCCACATTCTGAAGCACTTTAAAAATGTTTAAAAGAAATTTTTATATTTTAATCTAGAGGTAATGGAAAGCCACTGAGACTTCTTGATTACAGGAGGGGCTTAAAATATCAATTTCATACATTTGTAGAGGGTGAATGAGCAGAGAGACTGGATACAGAAAGCCTAATTAGAAAGCTTTTGCAATAATCTATGTAATGTAATATAATGTGATATGAAAAATGATGGTTAAGAGAGTTATTGAGAAAGATGAGCCAGTATGACTTGGCAACTGTTTGAATATGTATTTGGCTAATACTGAAACATTAAGGATAACTTCTGGATTATGAACCTGGGCTACAGGAATAATGGTAGTAGTCTTAACAGAAATAAAAATTTAGGGGAGAAAAAGCTGAGTTTAGATGAACAGAGTTGTGTTTTGAACATAATATAATTCAGATTACTATGGAACACACTGGGGAACATGTCCAGTAAGCAATTGGTGATGCAGAATGAAGCATGGGAGAAAGATGAGGGCTAAATATGCAGATCTAATCATCAACTGATTAGAAATAATAAATCAATGATGTGAGTTGATGAATTGGTGAGAACTAAAGAATGAATATAGAGAGAAAAGTGGAAAGGGACCATGTAAAGATGCAGGCCAAGAATGGTGATAATGAAAAGGACATTATGAAGGACTGATCTGACAGGTAGGAAGGGAGAACAGGATTGCAAAAATCTGATGAGGAGAAAGCATCCAGAAGGAGGTGTTGATCAATACTATCAAGTGCTATAAAGTAATAAAGAAAGATACATCCTGAGAAAAATTCATTGGGTTTAGAAATAACAAGACCATGAGTGACTTTGCAGAGAATAGTTTCCATTGAATAGTAGGCTTGGAAGTCAGACTGCTAAAGAATTGAGAAGTGAGTGGAAGTTGAAGAAATGAAGACAACCAGACACTGCCCTAAATACTTCCAAGGGAAAGTCCTACCTGAGCTGATCAAAGAGAGATGGGGGGGGGGGCAAGGAAGAGAGAAAGACATTGCTATAATAATTGCAGAAACTCTGAATTCTTAAGGTTATTAATAGGCCTCAGTTTTATTACCTACAAGGGAATTAATTAAAATAATTTCTAAGCCCCCTTCATATGTTACCATTTTCTAGCTAATATTTAATAGAATGTATTCACAATCATGAATACTTAGGGGATATTAATCAATGATAATAAAATTATTTTTTCATTTCTGAATTATTCAAACAGGAATAGGAGGTACAGCAGTCAAAAAGAAGGGAAAAGTAGAAAAAGAGAAGGAAAAGAGAGGGGAATAGGAGAAGAAAAAAAGATGAAGGAGAAGAGGAAAGAGTAAAAGAGGGAGAAAAAAGAATATGAGAAATAGAAAAGAGGGGCAAGAAAGAAGGAATAGGAGTTGGAACAGATATCCTAAAGAAAATTATTTTTTCTTATTCTCAATGGATCCATGAGAAGGTAAGGGAATAAACAATTATTTAATATTTATTATGTGCTAGGTTATATGTGCTTTTTACAAATATTATCTCATTCAATATTCACAACAGCCCTGTTAGGGTGCTATTATTTTGATTTTACTGAGAGAAACAGATAAATATAAATATAAATATATAAATATAATTATAATATAAATAAAACAAAATAATGAAACAAAAATAACTTTTCCAGTGTAACACAGATATTAAGTATCTGAGACTAAATTTAAACTTGGATCTATCTTGACTTCAGGCTCAGTGCTCTATCTACTACATCACCAACTGTCTCATAGAACTCTTCCCACTCAATTGTCCCTTCTCTTCTTCACTGACCTTGAGCATGGGAGCTACCAGAAACCTTCCTTTCTGAATTAGTTGTCAAACTTGATGTTGCAGGTAGGAAACACGGTTTTCTCTGTGCTTCCATTTCTGCTTACAAAAATAGAGAGAAACAAACAAGCTTCCACTTTGTATATTACAGAAATGCTTCAAATTTGTTTCCCATAAGAAGGAAATTTTTAAAGATTTAAAAACACTTAACTGTTAAAAGAGGATGGAGAGAGAGAAAGTATCTACACCAAATTGGTTTGAAAATAATAGATCCACTTTATTCTTAGCTGTCTATATATGAAGGCTGATGATTTCATCTTCTCTCAGGCCAATAGGGCAAATGATTGCTCTAATTTCAATGAGCACCCATTTCATGGTCCTCCTAGATTATCAGATTTGACATCTGGGAATTGTTAACTGAATAGAGAAATAACATCCAAATGAATTGGCATGTGCTACAATTTGACCACATGGTAAGATTAAAAATTTATGCAGAAAGTATATGACTGTGTGGATTCACTTATGCACACATAGTCAGATGCAACAAGTAAATGGAGGAAGGTCAGCTAATGTTGCTGAATGATCAGAAAATGAAATCCCACATTCCCAGGACTTTATACTCCATATCTCTTCTTTTTCTATTCACTGTAGTGTATTGACACACAATCTTAAGGGGAGGGATGGGAAAGCCACTTTGGGGAAAGTCGATTTGAAATGGGAGACCTGAGAATCATATTATGCAAATGTTCCATCAAAATTACCCAAATTGAATTTAAATTATACCTTTCTACACAGCATTAGGTATTGAATATAAGAAGGAGCTGAAAGGCATAGAAAACTGAAAGCTCTTTGTGATTGTCTTTCATTCAGAGGAATGGTAATGGGCAGTAAGACCATTCACTGAAAAAGAAACAGAGGGGAAATGAAAAGAAGCCCAGAATATATATGATGAAAAGACAGATAATAAAGATAAAACATTTTATAGAATGAAGATTTTTTCTATGTTTTAATAAAAATTATCTTTTTCTATTATAAAACAATGTATTATCTATATGTATCTATATATCTATATCTTTTGTTTTGGAGAACCTGCAAGTTACGTTTTCTAAGTGTAGAAATATAGCAATTATATTTCCCTTACTTAAATAAACCATGTCTAGTTAATTGACTACTAAGAAGGGAAAAATATGTTTTATTATTTAGTCAGGAGTAGTTTCTTTGTGATACAATCCATGAAAGTCAACTTTATTCTCATGGCAAGATGTTTTATAGATATAAAAATAAAAATTTAACATTTCCCCCTATGGGAAAATATGAGTATTAAAGGTAGAACTACCTCTCCCTCCCATCCTTAAAGTTTTATGTTTCAAAGCTCTTAAGTCTTTTTTGATGGCTAATTATTTTCTTATCTTTTCATTTTTTGGTAGATCTTTTAAAAATATCAGAATGTTTTCTATTAGTACATATGCAGCCTGCTTCCAGGGAGTGACTAACTCTTTTGTAATATTACTAATGGCTACTTTGAACTGTCATGAAATGTCATTGGGTGTGTCCTAGACATCATGCACCTCTCCTTAAAGTTATGGATAATTTTTCTCTAAATTGTATTATGGACTACATTATAATCATCAGATATACTTAAATCCTCCAAAGTATTCACCCACTTGCTTACATTCCCTCATCTTGATTTTACACATATGTTGCTTAGGACTTTCACTAGTTAGAATACATTTTGCTGAAATCATTTCAATGCTCTTGAGTGCAGGGTGACTTTATAGTTATGTTATTCCAACCTCTAATCTTGTTTAATATATTAAAGTATTGGAATTTCAAGAGGTAAAGTAGCTTTCCTAAAATTTCACAGTCAGTGGGTGTTAGGACTATAACACAGGTGTCTTGACTCCCAATTCATTGCTGTTTCCACTATGACATATTGTGTAGGGAATATTGAAAGTAGTTTATATTCTTGGTAGATTTTAAGATAAAGTCAAAGATAGTAGAGAATTGGAGGTTATAACAAATTATCCAATATCATTATTTACTTGATATATCTCCCTGAAACTTCCAAAAAATTGTTCTATACAGAGCATATGCAGAATAAGGCTAATTTCTCCCCTCTCCTCTTCCTACTCCCTCTTCCCTGACATTTCTTAGCCTATCAAATACACCTTATTAGGTGGCCCTTGGGTCATCTCTTCTCCTGGTTAAGCATTTTTGGTTCTTTCAACTGAACTGTTATGATTCTTACAAGGTACTAAGACAGTGAAATTGATAGACAATAATTATCTAATTTAACATGGTTCAGTATGATTGATCTGATCCTGCAAGATGTTATGGGCCAGAACTTGAAACAAAGTACTAAGTGGAAATGAGGAGACAATGGTTAAATCTAATTTAGCATTGATTTAATCGTACAACAAATAATGGTTTCCTAGTGATGTAATGATTGGTGTGTACTCAGTGCACAGCATATAAGCAAGAAGCTCTCAGGGCCACACACAGAAGCCCAAGGGCCCACTCTCGGAGGCAGAGTCAGATTCATTCCAACTTCCACCTTTGTGCTGGCTGGAGATTCAGAGGAAGAGAGGATGAAGCTGGCAGAGACAGAGGACTAGCAGCAGGAACCAAGGAGAGAGATTAGGCCTCTAAGAAAGCTAACCAGGCCCAAGGAAGGAGACAATAAAGGATCTGGCCTTTAACTCCTGGCTGCATTTGAGGTGATTATTATGCTGAACTGAAACTAAGGCTGCCTCCAGAAGCCCCCCAAGAAATCTGCTCCCAGAGAACATTATAATTTAGAGAAGAATATTGTACTGATCCACATATTGCACACTTTTAAGTTCTTTCATGATCAAGCTTTTATCACATTGTCCAATATATATTAAATATTTAAATGCTCATCTATTGATTTTGAGTCCCTTCATCAATCTTGTCAAATTCTCAGACACTTCTCTGGATGAATTCTTGAAATGCAATGTTGAGAACTGGACTTGTTATTCTAGGTATGATAGGACATGAATAGAGTATAGTAGGATTGAAATCTCCCTTGTTCTGAACATTTTACTTATGTAATTGAAACAAAAGATTACATGTGTGGTTTTAGCTACAGTGTTGCACTGAATGATCATATTGAGCAGTGCATTTATCTTCTAGATATTTTCTCATTAATTGTTTCTAGCTATACTTCCCCACCTTCCCCTAACTTCTTTAGTTGACTTATGAAGAGTAGAAGAACTTTGTTTTTGATCCCATAACATCATAATTAACTAAATAACTGTAATGTCTGGGCTAGCTTTCTGGAGGTCCTCTGGAAAGTCCTTGGTCTCAGCAGGATAGACACTAAAAGAATGGACAAGGATAGAGTCCAAAGTCTTTATTGTCTCTTACTAAATACTAAGTATATGTAAACCATTGTCATCAATTCCTTTGAGTTAACACCTTGTTTCAAGTATACTTCTTTCAAGTTTACTTCTCCAGAGTTCTGGCTCTCTACAGGTAACAAGAGAGCAATTAGCTATATTGGGTAAAATTCATCTTCCTCTCTCTCTCTCTCTCTCTCTCTCTCTCTCTCTCTCTCTCTCTTTGTCATTAATAGGCCTCTGAAATTCATAATTAACTAGGTAACTGTAATGTCTGGGCTAGCTTTCTGGAAGTCCTCTGGAAGGTCCTTGGTCTCAGCAGGATAGACACTAAAAGAATGGACAAGAATAGAGTCCAAAGTCTAAAGGCTCAAAAGAATTTCATGATACTGGTAAAGAGAAAGCTGTTGCGAGTAATTTCGGGATCAGCATAAGAATTGCAGAAATAGGAGCTGTAAGTACGAGAGTATTAGTGCAAGAGTAGCAGAGAAAACATTTCCTTGAATTCCTGAAAAAAATGGAAGAATTCCACAGCTGAGTCGCCTGGACAGTTTGTAGTAAATTTGAGACAATGCCAAGTCAATGCCTAGTCAAGGGGACTAGGGATCTAATAGAGTTAGAATTCAGGAGCAGCAAAGAATAGAGTCAATGTTATGAAATAGCAACTTGGAATTAGCCCTTCACTAATACTGTAGATTGCAGACCTTTAATGTCTTCAAGAAAGGACTGACTAGCAATTCTCTGTACTTTCACGTACCTATTCTAGTACTGCAACCGTAAGGAAATCTTTAGTTGTTCATGGTTGCTTGATGAGCTCAGATAAAAGTCCTTTGTGATTTTTATCTTATTTTTTGTTGAAATAAAAAACAGCACCTGGTACATAGTAGGAGTTTAAAAGAAGCATTTTGATTATTTCTTCTGTATTCCAAGTAATGTTAACCTGATTGCATGGGAGCTAAGAAACCCTTTTATCTTTTTTATATGGTCCAAAATTGTTATTTTCAGAAGAAACCATAGATTGAGGCAAAATAGGACATGCTCTGATGTTTCCTGGACATTTTGTGGGGTGGTATGAGCCAAAGAGAATGATTTGTAAGAAGCCTCTAAGATTGAACTATAACTAAACAAAGCAAGAAACGAAGGAAGATGTACAGTGTTTACTCTTTGAAATATTTATTGGAGAACATATATGATAATCTTGCATCATGAAAAAGTGTGGATAACTTGTAGTGGTAAATAAATACCCTCACTAATGAGACCAAGTATCTATTTCCATGTAAAAAGTGCTCCATATTATCTCCATACTTTCATACAGCCAAGCTGCTCTCCTTCCCTGAAATGCTTTTCCTCATTATGTCTATTTTAAATTCATTAACTCCTTTTAAGGCTCAACTCATATGTCATCTCTATCCTCCCAGTTATTAGTGTTTTCGTAACAAAATAAAGAGAGGTGTCTTTATTTTACATCTTTTTTTGTATTTGCTTTGAGCACATGTAGGGTGCATAAATTGGCTGCTTAAGTGAAATATAAGTTCCTTGTGGGCAAGTAACATTTGCTTTTGTCTTTGTATTCTAAGTGTTAAGGAAAAGAAGGAATTGAACTGATTTTTTTTTTTTGACAATTTGACCTCTGATTTGATTGATGTAGGGATGTTCCAGTGTGGGAATTTTCTCTTCCACTGCAGACCATTACCAGCTTTGCACCTTAGAGCAGTAGAGATTAAATGACTCTCTGGGGTCACAAAGTCACTGAGCACTAGAAACAAGGTCTTTCTCATTCCAAGACCAGCTCTTTGTACACTGAACGATGTCACCTCTCTGCGGGCATTTAATAAATGCTTGTTCAATAAAGATGAATTTAAAGATTTTTTTTTCCTTTTAATAATTCTTTTATAAAGATGCCTTAGTTATTTCTCAGTTTATATTTGGACTAGAAAATAAATCTGAAGAAAATATATCTGAATATAATGCTTATTGAGATCTAGAGCTAGAGGAAATGCTAAGAAATCACCTGATTTATTCTTTTCCCTTTGGGCAATTAAATAGCTGAACCATTCAAGGCAGACGGTCAATTGTCTATTCTCCTTGGAGCTCTATGAAGATGAAAATTCCATGACCTCCTTGAATTGCTTTAGTTCTTTGTTCTCACTGTCAGTTTCCATCTTGCATTTTTTCTTTTCTATCTATTTCCTGTTTTTAGATCTAGGGAACAACTTCTTAGCATCCCTCTCCTAAGAAACAGAGACCAAAACCAACAAAAGAACTACACTTTCATGATCAACTATGAGATACAGTGGGTACAGTTTTGTACTTTGTCATGAAAACCTAAGTTAAAATTTTGCCATAGAGATTTATTATATAAATGACATAACATCTCTGTATCCCAGTTTCCTCCTCTCTAAAATGGACATGATAATTGTCTCCACTTCATAGTGTTGTGAGGAACAACTGAGATAATATTACTAAGGTACTTTGGAAACCAAGAGTCACTATATTTTATTGCTCAGTTGTTTTCGGTTGTGTCTAATTCTTTGTGACCCCATTTCGGGTTTCCTTGATAAAAATACTGGAATGATTTATCGCTTCCTTCTTTAGGTCATTTTACAGATGAAGAAATTGAGGCAAGCAGACTTAAATAACTTGTCCAGGGTCACACAGCTATTAATTCTGAAACCAAATTTAAATTCAAGAAGATGAATATTTCTGATTTCAGACTCAAGAGCTGTATGCTACATAACCTAGATGTCCAAGGCTTTATATACATATTAACTATTATTAATAAGGCTTATATGTCTGAAGAAACACATCATGTACTTTTTTGCACCAGCATGATGGTGATTTTTCTAGTTGCTATCACTTTGCAAAACTATCTAGTGTGGTCAAAAGGAGGATCATGGCAGGATCAATTATTCTTCAGACATTTACTACAGTACCTACTAGGAAATCAGTGTTACATGGTGAAAAGAATGTTGAAATAGGAGTCAGGAGAGGGGACTCTCACTAATTAACCATGTGATCTTGAGTATGTAACAACTGCTTTGGCCTTCAATTTCCTCATCTGTTAAGTGAGGAAATTGGTTGAAATGATCCCTCATGTCCCTTCTAGTTCAATTCTACTGTGCTGTGTGAAATATAAAAAGAAAGATATGATACAAACCCCTCCTCTAAAAGATTTTACAGTACAATTTGAGAGCCAAGATTTATTGAGTATAAAGCAATTAGGGAGTTGTAGAGGACTGCATTTAGTACTAAATGATGTAGAGCAGATGATAAGTATAATTAGAGTTCACAGAAAGAAGAGGTCAAGGTGGTTGTAATGGTGGAAGAAGGCTATAAGAGAGGGTAGGGAGGTTTAGGGTTTCAGAAAGTTCAATAGATAATGCATTTATATAGAAAAGACTGGACAGAATTCTTGACTGTTGGCCCTTAAAAATGTCTCTGGAAATAAGAGTATCACACTGCTTGATGAACAATGAGTAGTTGAAGTTGATGTGTTGGCAGACCATTAATCAGAATTCACTAATAATCAATCATCACTTCTGAAATTCAGCTTCAGTAATAACTAATATTTATAATGCTGGTTCCAAGGCCTGGAAGATTCTGATGTTCTTCTCAAATCATCAAAACAAGATTAAATTATATTCAATCTAGTTGTAGTGTCAAGTGTATTTCAAAATATTTTAATTCTTTGACATGTCTTTGTTTGGAGTCACAAATCATGTTAATTATGACAAAAACTGTCCTAAACATCCATGAGTAATGAAAGATATTCAACATTAACTGTTACCAGGCTTTTGCAATTTATATTGCTAATTGGATTTTTGTACTTCCGATGGAAGAATTTTTGACTCAGGCTGTCAATTATTTAGTTGGAGTTATTGGTGAGTCACATTACTTGCAATTTTAAAAGTCCAATGAAAGTCTGGTACTCAAACTCTAATCCCTAATCATAAATGTGACTGGAAAGAGGCCATGTTGGGTTATAGAACTGCAGATATATGGAGAAAGAAGCAATCTCCTTTAGGTAAAAAAAAATAAGTGGTTTCAAATGATTATTGTGTACTTAGGAGCAAAATTCTTAGCAGACTTCGGATATTACTATTTTTTTACAACTATAAGCTATACCAAAAGATAATTAAATCTGGAAAGAAATAGAAGAAATATGTTATTCATTTTGAAGCCTATTTGCTGTCAGTACATATTTTAAAGAAGCTAATGTACTCCTCAGAGTCGTTAAATATTACTTTCTTTCCTTCCAGATTCCTTTATTCCTTTTTAAAAACATTTATCAAATCCCTTTTGTGTATAACATGCTATGCCAGGCTCTGAAGACAAAATAAAGATAAATAGTTGGAATCCTCTCTCTTTAAAGTTCTTACAATCTAGTAGTTGTGATTAGAATTTAAGCATTAGTTTGAATTTTGGAAGACATGAATTCAAATCTAGCCTTTGCTACTTATTCTATTTGGAATCACAGACCAATTATTTAGTGCATTTGGGCTTCAGTTTCCTCACCTGTCAATGAGTGAGGGGTTTGGACTGAATTATTTCTAAGGTCTTGTTTACTTTTAAATCTAATGCTCCTAAGAAAATAAAAAGGAAACGGGTCAGGAGCTATGGCTCCCAGTTTCCCTTTTTGTGGAATAAATATATTGGGTAGCTAACAGGGAATTCTCTCTAATATTAGGCTAAATTTTTCAATAATGTGGCAGCTCTTCTTCCTTCTATTCATCTAGCATTGAAGACTACTCCAAAGTCTCATTAATAGTTAAAATTTGAGAGCTTGTTTTTGATGATCTTTTAATGATGTCCTAAGAAATCTACTAAGATGTTCAGGGTTTCCTTCATATCAGGGCATTCTGATCCTGAAATAAAGTAAAGGTCCTTGATGTCTGTTATGTCCGAGGCAAAACTTTGTTTCTTCTCATATCTTTTGCTGTCAGTATTACATAGAGATAAATTTGAAAGCATAACAGAGAAGTCAACATTTGTTGGCTAGTTTCCAAAATGGAAGTAGACAGTAAATTCAATTCATTTCAGTTCAATTCACAGAATCATAGAATCTCAGAATCACAGACTGTCAGAGTTAGAAAAAAAAATTGAATGCACATCTAGAACAATACATACCCCCAAAGAATTTCCATTATGGCATACTCAACAAGTACTCATTTTAGACTTTGAAGTCTTCCAGTGTGAAATATTTGATTCAATTCAATTCACTTCCAAACATTTGTTGTTTGATATGAGGCAGATATTCTTTAAGCTACTAGAGATACAAGCAGAAAAATGTAATGGAGTATGCCCTCAAGGAGCTTACTTTCCATTAGGGAATAATCACTGTAATATGGTTTGGTGATACTACACAGGGGTAGGTGCAGGACATTAGAAGTAAATAGAATGATTTAGAGATTAATGAGTACAAAGTAACTAACTTGACACCAAGAGAACTGTATATGCCAATTCCTGTCTGCATATTTATCTAACTTACTCATGATTAGTATATTCAATAACAACATCACTACCACCAAAATTACTACCATTGCTACAATCACTACCGCTATCACTACTAGTAACATACTTTGATTTAATATATATTCAAAAAAGTCTCCAATCCCTTAGACCTCTTGAATATTGAATGTGGTTCTGTGCAAAAAAATGTTGGGCTTGCAGTCAGAAAGACTGAGCTGAAATCAGATCTTGGACAATTTTTCTGTGTGATTTGAAATTATTTTATCCTGTGTGCATCTCAGTTTCTTCATGTGTAAGATAGGGGTAATAATAGCATCTACTTCCCAGGATTGTCATGAGGATGAGATATTTGTAAAGTGCTTTGGCAATATGAGTGCTGCTAGCTTTTGTTTTTAATATAAATTGTTTTTAATATAAAATGGCATTACTCCAACTATTTCTTGATATGGCTCTAAGTTATCAGAATTGGTAACTGAAAAATTGTATGATTAATTAAGCTGATTGGAATATGTAACCCTGCATCCTTTTAGTATCTTTTGGGGAGGATGGTTTATCGAGGGAGTTTTGTCCAATTTTATCATATATTATGTGCTTGACACATGTGCAGGTTGAATTGAATAGTCATTTACTTAAATAAATGTGATTCAAAGGAGTATAAAAGGAGAATAAAATTTCCAAGAGATCAGAGGAAGCAGAAGTTGCCTTCAACAGTTGCATGTTGCCAGAACCTTGAAGAATGAGTGTAGAAGGTATTAATAAAAAATCATTCATTTTTGTTCCTTAGTAGTTATACTGCTTGGATTTGGCTGAACCATAATTAGCCCCACCTCTAGTGAAAAGGAAAATTCATCACCAGCACACTCATCATCTCAGACCTTAAATCAGTTATGATTACTAGTAACTTAACTTCATCCTCTCCAGTTTAAAAGTTGGAGGGCAAAGCAAAAAACTCACAAAGTTCCTATTTAATAAGAATTAAGAAGCCTACTGCACGTTTGACTTCCTGCCATTTGCCCTGCTTGGCTTTAACTTCACAATTGTTATGCTCCCAGGTTGGGCACATTCTTTCCTCTCCCCATCTAGTTTTTAATCTCCTTTTGTGTGTTATCTTTTCTCATAAGATTCTAAGATCCTTGAGGATTAGGACTGATTATGGTTTTTTAAAAAAATGTGTACCACCAGTGCTTAAGACAATACCTAGCACACAGGATGAAAGATTTGACTGGAGCATAAAATGGTTGATAAATAGCAATAATAGTAATAATAAGAAGTAACATTTATATAGTATTTATATAATGTGTATACATATATTTATATGTTTAAGATTTACATATATTTTTTCATTTGATGTGACAGTGTAATAAAACTTAAAAGAAGGGTAGATAACAAATTACTGGGATGAGACTTTTAAGTCCAGTTTTAGGAGTTTTAGTTTACATGTAATGGGTGTGTAACATCTATAGGTTTTATTTTTACTTTTTGGAGTTATATCATCAAAACCAGATTTTAGGAACTTTAACTTGTCTATGTGTAGAATGAGTTGGAAGATAGAAAGGCTTAAAGTGAAAGCTTTTAACTTAAAGTTATTTTGAGTGAGTGAGTGAAGTGAGAGGAAATGAAGGCCTAAACTCAAGAGGTGGCAACAGGAAGGATAAGGAAGGTGAAAGAAATGAGCACAATTGTAAAGACAGAGTGAATTTCATGACTGATTAGATTTGGAAGGCAAGTAACAAAAGCCAGCAATTCATCTTAGTGTGCTTTGCTAGCAGCGCAATCCAAATACCTCAGCTTTTATATCTGTTTTTTCTTGATATGCAAAGAATAATTGGAAAGTTGGACTAACAAGGGACTCTAATTTAGACTAGGTGGAGGCACCAGTAACATATGGGATGTTTTAAGGACCTCTGGAAGATATTCCATTGTGTACAAAGCACAATCTTTACTTGCTTCTTACTCTACAAAGATGATGCTAATAATTACTTTCCTGTCCACATTATTCATTTTTTTTCTTAACTTCCCTTCCCAGGCATTTTATGCTTTTAAGTAAAGAACTGCTTTCTTTGTTTATGTCTAAAATTGCCTAAATACATAAATGGTAATTTTTTTTCTAGCTACTCTGATCTCTCAAAACTTGTTTCTTCATTTAGATGCTAAAAAACAAATGAGCAAAAAACAAAAACAAAACAAAAACCCAAGCCAAAACCCAACACATTTTCAAATTTTCCTTGGAACTCTGAGATACCAGAGAAACTATAGCTATATTAAGTAAATATATTATTTTGGATCAGTGTATTAAGTATCTGAGAAAGCACTCATATTTGATGTCCTGATTTCAGAGCACAGAGAAAGAACAATAAATAGACAATCATTCATTTTTGTTCCATATTTGTGCCTTATTGGTTACACTGCTTGGATTTGACTGCCCCACCTCCAGTGAAAAGGAAAATTTGTCACCAGCACACTCATCATCTCAACCCTTAAATCAGTTATGATTGCTAGTAACTTAACTGCATCCTCTCCACTTTGAAAGTTGGAGGGCAAAGCAAAAAACTCACTAAGTTTCTATTTAATAAGAATTAAGAAGCTTTAGTTCTTAGTCCTAGTTTCTAGTCCCCTCTGCACTAGCATATTATATAATTTCTGCAAGTTATTAAATCTTCTTAGGACTAAGTTTTTTCATGTTCAAATTCAAGATAACATTACATACTTTGCAAAGGCATCATAATAATGACATGAAACATTAATATATCCAAAGGTGTCTAAAAAACTTGGAAATAAAACAAAGGCAAATCTTACATAATCTTTTCCCAACCAGTTGGGAAAATTCCAGTGTAGATTATTAAAGGAATGATTGGCAAATATCTTGAAAGGGAAGTTCAGTTACAAAAATCAAACATGACTTCTTAATAAATGGGTCATGCCAAACTAACCTCATTTCCTTTTTTGGGGGAGGTGGGGTTGTCAGGACTACTAGATTAGTGGAGAAAGAGATGCCATGGATATAGTTAAGCTATATTTTAGCAATTTGTGGGGGGAAACAATTTATTTCATATTTTTCTTGGGGAGAAGTTGGAAAGATATGGAACAGGTAAAATAAAATTTTATTTACCCAGAATTGGCTGTGTAGTTGGATTTATATAGTAATTGTTAATGCTTTGATATTAATGTAATGGAAGATCTTCAGTGGAATACTTCAGGAATTCTTGGTTGTAACCCTAGGTCCTTTGCCTTCTGGAATATAATACTCCAGGCCCCCAAATTCTTTTTTTTTTTTTTTTTTGTGGATCTTTCAGATCCTAAGTAATCCTGACTGTTGCTCCTTGATAATTTGAATTGTTTTTGTTTTTGTCTGGCAGTTTATAGTATTTTTCCCTTGAGATTGTAATTTTGGAGTTTCTCAAAAATGTTCCTTGGGGTTTTCCTGTGGCATCTCTTTCTGAAGGTGATTCTTTCAATGAGTATTTCTCCCTCTGTTTCTAGAGTACCAGGGCAGTTTTCCTTGATGATCTCTTGAAGAGTGCTATACAGATTCTTTTTTTGGTCATGACCTTCAGATAGGCCAGTAATTTTAAATTGTCTCTTTTGGATCTATTTTCCGGGTTGGATGTTTTTCCAATGAACTATTTCACATTTTCTTCCATTTTTTCCATTGTTTTTAGTTTAGTTTTTTTTTTTTAAACCAATTCTTGCTGTTTCATAGAGTTAATAGCTTCCATTTGCCCCATTCTAGTTTTTAATGTGTTATTTTCTTCAGTTATCTTTTGATTTTTTTTTTCCATTTGGTTAATTCTAGTTTTGAAAGTATAGGTTTTTTTTTCAGTGGATTTTTTTTTTTTTTTTTGCATTTGGCTAATTGTGCTTTTTAAGGAGTTGTTTTCTTCAGTCAATTTTTTCCCTTCCTTTTCTAAGCTGTTGACTCTTGTACACTTCTCATTTCTTTTCATTTTTTTCCTTCTCTTTTATTTGCCTTTTAAAGTCTTTTATGAGCATGACCAAGAAGCCTCTTTGGGCTTAAGACTAATTCATATCACTCTTTGAAATTTCCTCTGTGGGCATTTTGTCCTCATCTGGCCTTAGGAAACTCACTGAAAGCCTCAGCCTCAATTTAATATATGTGAATACACATATGAAAACATGCACATGTGTATATAGGTATACATATATAAATATATGTATATTAATACATAAAAGCAAACATGGAATATAAAGAGTGAATTACTGACCCATTTTCTGTAATTTTGGAGGCATGATATAATAGAAATATGACACTGAACTGAAGGTGGCCAAAATTCCCTATTTAAAAAAAAAGAAAGTAGATATTTAAAAAAATAGATTGATGATATTTATGTGAATTCTTAACAAAATTCTAGAATGTCTAGAATGAATTTTAATTTTAGAGGTTTTGAACAATTAGGATGGTGCTTATAAATCAGAACAAGTTCATTGAGAACAAATCATACTAGACTAACTCCATTTCCTTTTTTCATAGGGTAATTAGAATAAACTAACATTGTGATCCAAAATTTCATGCTTTGTGGCCCAAAATTTTATACTTCATTAGCGATTTCAAGCTTATCAGAACCTCAAAATAAATCTATGCAGTATATCACATGGTTTATATTTATAGCCTTTCTGGCTTGGTAGGAGCTGTTTGAACTTTTCATTGCCAGCGTAATCTTTGACAGAACCTTATGTTTATTCATAGTGTTATTTCATTAATGATGAGGGACCAAAGTAGGACTTTGGCAGAGTAGCACCATTTTAGCTATAACAATAGAAATGTAGTTCTTTTTGAACAAGGGAAATGGCAGCCTTATTATAGTCTTACTCATATACATATATAACATATAATACTTATATATCAGGCCAAGTGATAGCCTGATATATCTTATCAGACATTTCTAGTATTGTATCCAGATTTGAGAATCACATCTTAAAATACTATTGACAAAAAAGTAACATAAAATAAGGATAGTCAGCAGATGTGAAATCATGGTTATGCAACTTGGTTGAAAGAAGTGTAGCTCCATTAGCAAGCATCATATGTAATGGGGACAAATTAGAACCATTCCCAGTAAGATCAGGGGTGAAACAAGATTGCCCATTATCACCATTACTATTCAATATTGTATTAGAAATGATAACTTTGGCAGTAAGAGAAGAAAAAGAGGTGAAAGGAATTAGAGTAGGTATAAGGAAACCAAATTATCATTCTTTGCAGATGATATGATGGTATTCTTAGAAAACACTAGAGAATCAACTAAAAAAATTACTAGGAACAATCCACAATTTTAGCAAAGTTGCAAGATACAAAATAAATCCACAAAAATCATCAGCATTTTTATATATTACCAACAAAGTCCAGCAGCAAGAGAAACAAAGAGACATTCCATTCAAAATAACTGCCAATAGTATAAAATATTTGGGAATCTATCTGCCAAGGGAAAGTCAGAAACTATGTGAACACAATTACAAAAAACACTTTCCACACAAATGAAGTCTGATGTAAGCATTTGGAAAAATATCAGGTGCTCATGGGTAGGCTGAATGAATATAATAAAAATAACAATGCCCCTATATTAATCTACTTATTCAGTGCCATACCAATCAAACTTACAAGAAATTTTACAGACTTAGAAAAAAATAATAACAAAGTTAATCTGGAAGAACAAACAATCAAGAATTTCAAAGGAATTAATGGAAAAAAAATGCCAATGAAGGTGATGTAGTTGTGTCAGACCTAAAGCAATATTATAAAGTCATCAAAACCATTTTGTACTGGTTAAGAAATAGATCAGTAAAAGAGGTTAGGTTCACAGGCCAAAATAGTCAATAACTATGGCAATCTAGCATTTGACAATCCCAAAGACTCCAACTTTTGGTATAAGAATTCACTATTTGACAAAAACTGCTGGGAAAATTGGAAACTAGTATTGTAGAAACTAGGCATTGACCTGCACTTCACACTTTATACCAACATGGGTATAAATGGATTCTTGATTTAGATATAAAGAGTGATATTATAAGAAAATTAGAAAAACATAGGATAGATTACCTCTTGGATCTATGGAGAAGGAAGGAATCTGTGACCAAAGAAGAACTGAAACTCATTATTGAAGTATGCTCAGAAAGTTATCAAACTGTGCATATTCTTTAATCCAGCAGTGTTTCTACTAGGATTATGTCCAAAAAAGATCTTAAAGGAGGGAAAGGGATCCACATGTGCAAAAAAACAGCTATACCCAGCAAAAGAACTCTGGGAGATAACTATGAACTACTATATTCCCAATTCCTCTGTTTATGTCCACCTGCATTTTTGATTTCCTTCACAGGCTAATTGTATACTATTTCAAAGTTTGATTCTTTTTGTACAACAAAATAACTATATGGACATACATTGTATTTAACTTACACTTTAACATATTATACATATATTGGTCAACCTGTGTTCTGAGTCTTACAAGGTACTAAGATAGTGGAATTGATAGAGACAATAATTATCTAATTTAGCATGGTTCAGTATGATTGATCTGATCCTACAAGGAAAGTTATGAGCCAGAACTTGAAACAAGGAATTGAGGAGACAATGGTTAAATCTAATTTAGCACTGATTTAATCCTACAACAAATAATGGTTTCCTAGTGATGTAATGATTGGAGTAAACTCAGTGCACAGCATATAAGCAAGAATCTCTCAAGGCCAGACACAGAAGCCCACAAGCCCACTCTCAGAGTCAGAGTCAGATTCATTCCAACTTCCACTTTTGTGCTGGCTGGAGATTTGGAGGAAGAGAGACTGAAGCTGGCAGAGGCAAAGGACTAGCAGCAAGAGCTCTTGGAACCAAGGAGAGAGGTAGTCCTCTAAGAAAGCTAACCAGGCCAAAGGAAGGAGAAAATACTTGGAAAGAAGAAATAAAGGACCTGGCCTTTAACTCCTGGCTGCCTTTGAGGTGATTATTATACCGAACTGCCCCCCAAGAAACCTGCTCCCAGAGAACATTATGATTTAGAGACGAATATTACATTTTGGTGCCCAAATGTGGGACAGACACGATCCTGATTCCAGTGGAAAAGTCTCCTTGACCCAGAAATTAGGGTGAATACAGAAATAAACAAGGAAACTTTTTTAAAGGGCTAAAATAGTATTTCAGCTGAAATGGGACAGATGTTTAGAAAACAGCCTTCTCTTCAAGGAAAATGTGGAGAGAGTTGTCAGGCTTATGAAAAGCCAAGGTTTGATTATAATTTGGGAGCAGATCACTGAATTTTAGAAACTGCACAATACACAGCTTCTTGGTTCTCTATGGAAAAAGAATTGGATCTAGAGGAGTGGAAATTAGTAGGAGAGCAACTTTGTCAATTCTATAATAAAAATGGACCTGACTCAATTTCCAAAGACACACTTAATACATATAATTTAATACAACTGGCTTTAGGAAATTATATAAGTTATAGAATAAGGAAAAAGATGAAAGAGCAGGAGGGGGAGGATCCAACTAAACTAGGTGAAAAGAATGAAGAATCAGATAAGAATGGAGTTAAGTACAATTTTAAGTGTGGTGATTCACAGCAGGAGAAATTAGGTCATTCCCCATCCTTGACCTATCTCCCTCAATTAACTGTTCATGTGTGGAGGGAGAAGGAGGAGGGGGAGAGGCAGTAACACATTCAGAACCACATATTAAGCAGCCTGTGACAAGATTACAAAAGGTATTTGTTAAGGCAAAAAATGAAGGACAGGATATATCTGATTTAAAAATAACTGCATACCCTGTGATTGAAGAGCTTGACTTTTCAGGTCAAAAAAGGAGAAGACACATTCCTTTTGATGTGGAAAAAATTAAGGATTTGAAAAAAGATTGCACTCTTTATGGGACTACATCATCTTATGTTAAGATGTTACTAGATAGTTTGGCTTATGAAATCTTAACCCCGAGTGATTGAAAATCCATAGCTAGGACATGTTTATAACCTGGACAAAACTTGTTGTGGCTTTCAGAGTATCATGAATTATGTAGGATTCAAGCCCAACGAAATAGGCAAACAAGAGTTAATGTACAAATCACTTTTGACCAACTAGCAGGTTAAGGTCAATATGGAGAGAATTCAGCACAGATTAATTATCCCATAACAGTGTATGAGCAAATTTCTAAGGCTGCAATAAAAGCTTGGGGTACCCTCTCAGGAAAACATCAAGGGGAAGGCTTCACAAAAATAAAGAAAGGTCCCAATGAATCCTTTGTGGATTTGTGTGACATCTACAAACAGTTGTCACAAGAACCATTGGAGAAAATTCAGCTACAAGTATTATGATAAGAGTAACTGGCTAAGGACAATGCTAATGAGGTTTGCAGAAGAATTATATGGGGACCTCACAAAGATGCTTCTTAAGAGGAGATCATAAGATGCTGTGCCACAGTAGGCACAAGTGCTTATTATACCCAGACTATGATGAACATGAGAAGACAGGATCCCTCTTGGGAAAGAACTTCTAGAGAGACTCATCAATGCTTTCAATGTGGAAAAATTAGGCATCTGAAAGCTAAGTGTAGGTATAGAGATAGAGTGAGAGGACAGGGTGAGAGAAGACCTAAAACCCTATGTCTAAAAGGCAACTGAGGTTTCCACTGGGCCTCAGAATGTAGATTGACCCAGGAAAATGAGAGGCAGGGCCCAGCCCCAAGATATACAAAAAACAAGTGATGCATGATGGCAGCCGAAGTTACACCCAGGCAGTCTTTAGAAGGTCAGGACTCTGATGTGATTAATAGAGCAATCAGATAGAAGAAAGGGATTACATGATCAACCATCCAAAAAGCAATCAGATGGGGAAAAGGGAATACATGATCAATCAGCAGAAAAGCAGTCAGATAGCAGAAAGGGATTACAATTGGGGGGAATACAGGCTTTTTAAACTAACAGGGCAGTGTCCAGTTCAAACAGCTCCAATGTAATTGCCAGATGATGAGGAGAGATTTAGAAAGTGGTAACTAGAAGGGACTAGATAAGTTAACTGCCTGGGAGAGAGGGTGAGCTTGTATTTCTACAGATGGAGAAGGAATCAAATGGGTGCCAATGAGCCATATTCTCCTTGTCCATCAGAGAGAGAGAGAGACAGAAAAAGAGAAAAATCTGGAAACAAAGGAGAAGACCTAAGAACAAAATCTGCAGGAATCATTGGATTCCCTAACACAAGATGAGACTGTTGCAGGACTTGAAAACCAGCAGGAATCATTGGATTCCTTGAGATGAAAAATTGTTGATGAGACTATTGCAGGACTTCAAAACTTGCAGGAATTATTGGATTCCTGGCACATGAACTAATGGACAATAGATTCGTTTGGGACTATTTCTAGGACTTATGGACATGTATAATTCCTCATGTTGTTACATCACTACTAGCCTGTGTTATGTTACTATGTGCTTATGTAATTTATGTAATTATGTATAATACTTCCCATATTGATGGATTTATGTATAGCTGTTTTAAGCGTGAACACCTTCAAAAACCTGCTAATCTGATTTGATTTCCCATTTTTTTTGGTGTTTTCATCTCCCTTCCTGAGATGTCAGGGAGGGTGTGATCACCTCTTCTTATGGTGTTTTCACTCCTTTTTTGAGCAGTCAGGGAAGGCGTGATCACCTTCTTTTGGGGGGTTCTCCCCTCCTTGAGAAGTCAGAGTGGTCATGACCACCTATGTTCTAAATCAAAAGAAAGCAGGAGATGTTAGAATTCTTACAAGGTGCTAAGACAGTGGAATTGATAGAGACAATGGTTGTTCAGCAGGGTGCTTAACAGTTCTCTAGATGTACTTAGTACTTATTAAAGTTTACACCTTTATATAAGCTAGGAGCCTCAACCAGGATGCACTTTGGGAGATTCAGAGCCAGGATTCAGTAGAGGAGATTCACTAGCCAGGCAGAACAAAGGAAGACAGATAAGTGGTGGCAGGCTGTCCTGTGGAGAACACTGAAACCAAGATCCAGAAGGCCTCTAGAAAACTAGCTGAGCCCCAAGTGAAGGAGATAAGATTTTAACGGAAACAGTAAAGGATTTGGACTTTAACTTCTGACTGAATTTGAGAGAAGAACATTACAAACTTGCCATCTGGGAGAAGGGGTGGAGGGAAGGAGGGGAAAAGTTGGAACAAGAGGTCTTGCAATTGTCAATGCTGAAAAATTACCCATGCATATATCTTGTAAATAAAAAGCTATAATAATAATAAAAAAAAACACACAGGAGATTCTATTTATTAAACTGCATTTCTTATCACTGATAAAGGGAAGTATCGTTGCACTTCATTGCTTTTAATTGTATCTTAGCCTGTCTATATTTAGTTACCTGGATTGGTAGCACATTAGTGTTATAGATGCTTTTCTGTTTGGAAGTCTTCTTGTATAATTTTGTAAAGGTACCTTCCTCAAGACAGTCAACTTTATTTGTATTTATTTATTTATTTTTTTATTTAATAGCTTTTTATTTACAGGTTATATGTATGGGTAACTTTACAGCATTAACAGTTGCCAAACCTCTTGTTCCAATTTTTCACCTCTTACCCCCCACCCCTTCCCCCAGATGGAAGGATGACCAGTAGATGTTAAATATATTAATATATAAATTAGACACACAATAAGTATACATGACCAAACCATTGTTTTGCTGTACAAAAAGAATCAGACTCTGAAATATTGTATAATTAGCTTGTGAAGGAAATAAAAAATGCAGATGGGCATGAATATAGGGATTGGAAATTCAATGTAATGGTTTTTAGTCATCTCCCAGAGTTCTTTCTCTGGGCATAGCTGGTTCAGTTCATTACTGCTCCATTGAAAATGATTTGGTTGATCTCCTTGCTGAAGATGGCCAGGTCCATCAGAACTGGTCATCATATAGTATTGTTGTTGAAGTATATAATGATCTCCTGGTCCTGCTCATTTCACTCAGCATCAGTTCGTGTAAGTCTCTCCAGGCCTTTCTGAAATCATTCTGTTGGTCATTTCTTACAGAACAATAATATTACATAATATTCATATACCACAATTTATTCAGCCATTCTCCAACTGATGGGCATCCACTCAGTTTCCAGTTTCTAGCCACTACAAAGAGGGCTACCACAAACATTCGTGTACATACAGGTCCCTTTCTCTTCTTTATGATCTCTTTGGGATATAAGCCCAGTAGTAACACTGCTGGATCAAAAGGTACGCACAGTTTGATAACTTTTTGAGCATAGTTCCAAACTACTCTCCAGAATGGTTGGATTCATTCACAACTCCACCAACAATGCATCAATGTCCCAGTTTTCCCACATCCCCTCCAACAATCATCATTATTTTTTCCTGTCATCTTAGCCAATCTGACAGGTGTGTAGTGGTATCTTAGAGTTGAAGACAGTCAACTTTAAACTCTTGCTAATACTTCTGAAAATTTTTGTGAAAATACATATGTGTGTAAATGTGTATATATATACACATGTGCATGATTGTATCTGTATGTAAAGGTGATTTTACGGAAGCACCCTGAAAAGAAAAGTTATATGTAGTGTCTCGTATTTTCACTTTCACCCCCTAAATTCTCTTCTTCTTAAAAGGCTAAAGGGAGTTGAAAGAAAGAAAGAAAGAAGTTTCCATTTGAAAAAAAAATCATTTTTTCTTTCGGTCACTATGTCTTTATTTTGACATTTGTTACCATATACAAATAATAATTATTCAGCAATAATCAGAGTTTGCCAACTTTCTCTAAACATCAGCATGGCTCACAGATCTCAGAATACCCAGTAAGATGTCTTTATAAAACAGAATAAAAGAAACTGAACTTTACCTCTAGCAGTATCTTTGTAATCACTTCAGGCAGAAATGAACAAACTTTGTCATTTGCTTTACAATCTGGTCATGGCTTGTTTTTTTCCCAAGGACTTCATATAATTTGCACTTGGTTCCATTTTCCTCTCCTTTTTTTTTTTTTTTTTTTTTTCTGCTTAGTTTTTCTGGTCATCCAACACCAATTTCCTTTTGCCACTTCACATCATCATACCATGGTTACAGCTTATTACCTCTAAAAGGGCCCTTCACTTTGTCTCCATTTTATAAGGATGACATTTATCCTTGGCATCTAAAAGACCTTGTCTTTTCTTTTGGTTTTATTAGATTCTTTTACACTTCACTTTATTTAAAGATTGTATAACTTTGGAAAAATAACTTTTCCCACTTAATGGCATTTTCCCCCAATTAAATGTAAAAGTAGTTATCAACATTCATTTTTGTAAGATTTTACATTCTAAGTTTTTTCTCCCTCTCTAATACAGCATGCAATGTGATACAGGTTATAAACGTACATTTATTTTGAACATATTTCCATATTAATCAGGTCATGAAAGAATAATCAAAATGAAAAGAAAAAAAACACAAAAAAGAAAAAGCAACGAACAAGTAAAAATAGTATACTTTGATTTGTATTCAGTCTTCATACTTATTTTTCTGGATGTGGATGGTGTCACAAGTCCATTAGAATTATCTCAGGTTACTCTAATCCTGACAAAAGGTAACTATATCACTGTTGACTATTTCAAAAAATAACATTTTTCTATGTACAATGTTCTCCTGATTCTGATTACTTTACTCAGCAGCAATTCATGTAAGTCTTTCATGTTTTTCTGAAATCCATCTGTTCATCATTTCTTATAGAACCATTAGTATTCCATTATATTCATATACCATAACTTGTTCGGGCATTGAACAATTGATGAGCAGCTCCCCAATTTGCAATTTCTTGCCACCACAAAAAAGAACTTATACAAATATTTTTGTACACGTGAGTCCCAATAGTGATATTGCTGGATCAAACAATATGCACAATGTTATAGCCCTTTGGACATAGTTCCAAATAGTCCTCCAGAATGGTTGCATCAGTTCACAACTCTACCAACAATGCACTAGTGTCCCAGTTTTACCCACATTCCCTCCAACATTTATCATTTTCTTTTTCCATCATATTAACTAATCTGATGGATATGAGGTGTTTTAATTGGCATTTAAATTCCAGTTTCCCTAGCAGTTTTTGTTAAATAGTTAGTTCTAATCCCAGAAACGGGAGACAATAAGGCTACTTATGAGCAATGGATATTCTTCCAATTGATTAATTTAACTATTTGTGTGAAGTATTTTTTTTAATTGTGTTCATATAGTTGCTGCCTTTGTCTTGGCAGGTAGACCTACAAATATTTTATATTATCTACGATTATTTCAAATTGGATTCCTCTTTTTATCTCTTATTGCTGGGATTTGTTAGTAACATATAGAAATGCTGCTGATTTGTGTGGAGTATTTTTTTTTGCATCCTGCAATTTTGCTAAAGTTATTAATAATTTAAGAAGTTTTTTAGTTGGTTCTCTTGGATTCTCTAAGTGTACCATCATATTATCTCCAAAGACAGATAATTTTATTTCTTCCTTACCTATTCTAATTCCTTCAACTTTTTTTTTTTCTCTTAATAACTAAAGCCAACTTTGTGGTACAATTGTGAATAATAGTGACTAAGGCAATCTTGTTTCACTGCTGATCTTATTGGGAATGCTTCCAGCTTAATTCTCATTACATTTAATGTTTGTCTATGATTTTAGATAGATGTTTCATCATTTTAAGGAGAACACAATTCCTAATCTCTCTAGTGCTGTTAAATAGGAATGAGTCCTTTATTTTGTCAAAAACTTTTCTGCTTTATTGAGGTAATCATAGGATTTCTATTAGTTTTGTTATTGATATGGTCAATTATGCTGATATTTTTCTGGATACTGAAACAGCCCTGCATTTCTGGTATAAATTCTACGCCATCATAGTATTATGATTCTAGTTATACATTTCTTTAATCTCTTTGGTAATACTATATTCAAAATATTTGCATAAATATTCATTTGGTAAATTGGTCTGTTATTTTCTTTTTATGTTTTTATTCTTTCTGTATTAAGTTTCAGCACCATATCTTTGTAATAAAATGAATTTGATAGCACTTCTTCTTTACCTATTTTCCTAAATACTTTATTTAGTAATGGAATTAGTTGGGTTTTTTATATTTGGAAGAATTTACTTGTAAATTGATTTGATCTTTGAAATTTTTTTCTTAGGGAGCTCATTGATGGCTTATTCAATTTCTTTTTTCTAAAATGAAATTATTTAAGTATTGTTAATCAACTGTTAATCTGGACAATTTATATTTTTGTTATAAGATTTTCAGATTTATTGGCAATCTGTTTATTGGCAAACAATCAAAGTAGTTTCTAATTATAGCTTTAGTTTCTTCTTCATTGGTAGTGAATTCATTCTTTTCATTTTTGATACTGGTAATTTGGTTTTCTTTATTTTTCTAAACAAATGAACCAAAGATATATCTATTTTGTTGTTCTTTTCATAAAGCCAACACTTAGTTTTATTTATTAGCTCAATAGTTTTCTTATTTTCAATTTTATTAATCTCTCCTTTGATTTTCAGAATTTCTAATTTTGCATTTAATTGGAAATATTTAATTTCTTCTTTTTCTAGATTTTTGCTTACATGCCTAATTCCATTGATCTATTATTTTTCTATTTTATTCATGTAAACATTTAGAGAGGTAAAATTTCCAATAAGAACTGATCTGGCTGCATTTTATAAGTTTGGCTAGGTTGTATCCTTATTGTCACTCTTTTTGATGAAATTATTGAATGGTTCTATCATTTCTTTGACACAGTCATTCTTTCAGATTAGATTATTTATTTTCTAATTATTTTTCTCACATTTTTTCCAAGACTCTTTATTACATATAATCTGTATTTCATCATGTACTGAAAAGAGTATTTCTGCCTTTTTCCATTTAATTGTGAGGTGTGTATGCCTTTATATATGGTTATTTTTGTGTGTGTGTGTTGTGTGTATGTTGTATGTGTATATCACTGATAATAAGATATATTCCTTTCTATTCCAATTCAGTTTTTTCCAGAGATCTTTCATATCTAACTTTTCTAAAATTTCATTTTTCTTAACTTCTTTCTTGCTTATTTTGTAGTTAGTTGTAAGAGGGAGACTGAGATCACACACTAATATAGTTTTGCTGTCTATTTCTTTCTGTAACTCAATTTTTCCTCTAGGAATATTCAGTGCTATACTACTTGGTGAATACACACACACACACACACACACACTCACTCACATTCCTTCCTTATTTATTTTTAATTAACTCTATTTTTGATTTTACTTTGTATGAAATCAGCATTGGTAGCCCTATTTTTTTTTTTTTTAACTTCAGTTAAAGCATAATTGATTGTGCTCTGGGCTTTTAGCTTTACTCTGTGTATTTCTCTATGATTTTGCAGGATTCTGGCTCTTAATCCACTCTGCTATCCACTTCTGTTTTATGGGAGAGTTCATCCCGTCAACATTCCCAATTATGATTACTAACTATGTATTTTGCTCCATCCAATTTTTCTCCATTTCTTCTAACTAAACCTCTCTTAATTTATGGTCTATTCTATCAGACTCCTCTTTTCTTTCCCCTTTCCTCTCCTACTTCTGCCCTCCCTTCTATCAGCTTCTATGAGCCTTTTCTTTTCACTTTCCCTTCTACTTTCCTAGAAGGTAAGATAAATTTCTTTACCCAACTTAGTGTGTATGTTACTCCCTTTCTGAACCAAATTTCATGAAAGATTCAAACAATTTTCACCCCTTTCTTTCTTTACCTCTACTACAATATGTCTCACCTCTTCATGTGGTGCAATCTATCCTATTCAGCTTCCTCCTTTTCCTTTTCTTCCAATACCACCATTTTCCCCATTCCTTAATTTTTTTTTATCATCACATCAAAAGTCAATTCATACCCATACCTTCTCTCTATGTGTACTCCTAATTGTCCTAATAGAGATAAAGTTGCTAAGAATTACAAGTATCATTTTCCTGGGTGGGTGTGTAAACAGTTTAATCTTATTGAATAATCATTTTCCCCTTTCCTATTTATTTTTTTATGCTTCTCATCAGTCTTTGAAGATCAAATTTTCTGTTCAGCTCCAATATTTTCATCAGGAAAATTTGAGAGTTGCCTCTTTCATTGAATATTCATTTTTTCCCATGAAAGAGTATTTTTATTTTTGCTGAGGAATTGATACTTGATGTAACCCAAGACTTCTAGATTTATATATTCCATTCTTTATCCTTTAGTATAGAAGCTGTTAAGTACTAAGTAATCCTGACTGTGGACCCTGATATTTGAATAATTTCTTGCTGCCTGATGTTTTTTTTTTTCACCTTGACCTGATAATTCTGGAATTTGGCTATAATATTCCATGGAATTTTTATTTTGTGATTTCTTTCAATAGGTGACTGGTGTGTTCTTTCATTTATTACTTTACTCTAGCAATACCTAAAGCAATATCCCCTAGTTTTTGAAAGATATTGTCCAAGGTCTTTCTATTGATCATGGCTTTCAGGAAGCCCAAAACTTCTTCAATTTTCTCTTCCTGATCTTTTTTTCCTAGATCAGTTATTTTTCCAGTAAGATATTTTACATTTTCTTCTATTTTTTGTTATTTATATTTTGATTGATTCTTCTTTTTAGATGGCATATATGCCTTTTTTTCTTTTTAAAGTATTTTTTGGGATTATATATGTAAATTTATTTTTTAAAACTTTTTTTTCCTTATGAATCACACTGGGAGAGGAAAAAAATCAGAATAAAAGGGGAAAATAATGAGAGAAAAAGAAAACAGAAGGAAACAAAGTGAACATAGGAGATGTTGATTTACATTCAGTCTCCATAGTTCTCTCTGGATGCAGATGATGTTTTCTATGCAAAGTTTATTGGGATTGCCTTGGATCACTGAATTGCTGAGAAGAACCAAGTCTGTCATAGTTTATTATCCCACAACCTTGTTGTTACTATGAACAATGTATTCCTGGTTCTGCTTGTTTTGCTCAACATCAATTCATGTAAATCCTTCTGGCCCTTCCAAAATAAACTTGCTCATCCTTTTTTATAGAGTATTACTATTTTGTTACTTGGACATACCATTACTTATTTATTCATTCCCCAACTGATGGGCATGTACACTTAATGAATTTCAATGATTTCTAATACCTTCTGGATTGTGGAGAACATTTACTTTTTGGTTTTTAAAACCTTTTGTAACCTTACCCTTTCCTACCTTTCTAGTCTTCTTATACTTTGTTTCCTTCCATGTTTTTAAAATCCAGCAACACTGGTCTTAATTCTATTTCTCAACATGATGCTCTATAATCTGACTTTCTACCATTTTATTGTTTATACTCTTATTATAAGTTCTTATTATCATTATGTCATGTAGGGAACAGTGTCACAAAAGGGCTCATGAAGATGACCTTGTTAACTTAACTGTGAATCCTTACATTTATCCCCACTAAATTATATAATGACTATCATTAGAATTTTATGATATTTTTAAATGAATGTTAAATATTAGAAATATAGAAGAACATAAATTTATGTTAAACAGATACCTGTGGTTCAAGAGAAATTCAATCAACCAAATCAACTATTTAAATGCTATAGATTATATACCTATGCAGACTTTATTGAAATCCCTATGTACTTTCACTGTGATTGCTTGAGTTCCCCATGAACAAGCACTTTTCCCAGCTGGTAACTACAATGCAACTGAACTCTCCAGAAAATTTCTGCATAGTATTTAGAGAAATTTGACTCAATAATGGAAGTACCCTCAAGTTTTCCTTTTTTAATTTAAGAGATGATTCTCTTTTTAGTCTCCCCTTGAAAACTCTCTTCTCCCTGTAAGTTCTCCCTGAATTTACCAAGACTATGGGGGCTTGCAACAGACACTCCACAGACCCTTAAATAGCACCATTTTTCTTTGTATGTCCTTTGTATTTCCATTGTCCAATTTAACTATACACCCCAGTACAACTGTTTCAGTTTCTATTCCTTTGTTCTTCACAATGCTAAGAATTTTGTTGGTAATAATTAGGTATACAGTAATCATCATTATCATCCTGGTTGACACTTAGTTTAACTGTTGTCAAATGGTACAGTAGCCAGTTTAATTGATGGATATTATTTCTTTCAGGTTGAAACAAATTAAATGCAGAGAGACTTACTTAAAAGGAAACCACCCACAGTTCTTGAGAAAAGATCATTTGGAGAGATAGCCTTCAAATATTGGCTCTTGCTAAAACTGAGAACCCCTGAGGTTCCACAGAAAAGTGATCTTTTTAAAAAAATTTACACTTGGTTTTTGCATACAGGTGGTCTCTGAAGATGTTTTTGTTATATTTGTACAATGTGATTTAAAAAAATTTTGAATATAAATAACTGTGATTTAAAGCATATCTGTCTATTTGAATGAGAAACATGTAGAAGTTAAATAGTTTAAACAAATGACAGAGAGATAGAAAGTACCTAGAGTGGTAAGTAACCATATCCAATCCTGTCCAGTGTCCATTATTCAAACAGTGTTATTAGCCCCTAAAGAGCTCTTGTGTTCTGGAAGGGTTTTGTTACTAACTGCTGCCAAAAACTCTCTGTGGCTCATGGCAGAGAGAAAAATATGATTATATTCAAGTACAGGATCTCTTGAAAATTGGTAGCAATACATATGCAAATCTGTTTGTGTGGAGTTAAAAAATTTGATTTATACATTCCTAAGTTTGTTCTGCAGCATTAGTTTTTAAAAGTAACTGCTCTCAATTATGCAAGTTCCAATGAAAGTTTCACATTGAGACAGATCCTTGAATTGGTTTAGGCTGGCTTCAGAATTCTTTACAGAATCTTAGTTTTAGAAGGATATGTTACACCAAATATATTTAAGAAACTTGGATTGATCTGGAATTCAGACAAATCAGGACAGTTCTTGGAAAAATGATAATGTATGTTAACAACAGAAGTCCTCTTATTGACAAATGGGAAATACTATGCTTAATGAGAATATCACTTTTAATTGTTCATAACATTTTGACTTTGTGTGTTAAATATGTAACTGAAAAACACGGAACCTCATAGTTGCTAAAAATAAATTAATATTGCAAGCCCTTAAAAGAAGACAAAGTGAGTAAATAGTTTGTAACCCCTTAGTTGCTACCACATTTTATTTGATCCAGGAACTCTTGTCTCCTGGCTTTTCCACAAACAATGCATTCCATTTCTTGGCTCTGGGAATTTTCTTTTTGTCTCCCATGCATACAATGCTTATTATCTTTATCTCTGCCTTTTGCCTTCCTTGGCTCCTGAACATCAACAGGGCTCTGAGACAGAACACTCTGGAAGAAAAGACTACTCGCCACAGACTGGAGATTGAGAAGCCACGAGTCGGAGCTGGCTGGAGGCTGAAGAAAGCAGAGGCAGAAACCAAGGACAAAGCTACAAGATCTCTTGGAGCCAGGCAGAGAGATAGGCCTCAACTACCCGGGCTGAATTTTGTAAGGAGAAATAAACGTTTGCGATTTTTAGAAGCTGGCTGTGATTTCGAATTAATTATTTATTGCAACTGAGGAAAACCACCAACATTTCTCAACTGAAATCCCACTTTTTACAGGAATACTTCCCCTCTTAATTCTAGAACCTTCTCTCTATTAATTATTTCCTATTCCCATATCTATAGTTTATTTGCTTGTTTTCTCTCCCTTTAGATTGTGAGATTATTGAGGGAAGAATTATATTTTGTCTCCTTTCCTATCCCTAGCATTTAATTCTGACTGTTTATAGTAGAAACTAAATAAATGTTTATTTAATGAGTATTTTAATAAATTTTTATTGGTTAATTGATTGAGTTATAGCATATTTCCAATGAGGAACTGTGACCCTGAAGTGATATATCATTAACGAAATACACAGCTGGAAAAATAGAAGAGCCAGTCATGTGCTGGGAACAAAAGAAAACAGTTAAAAAGCCTTCATATCCCACAAGCTGTGGGATGGTGGTGGTGGGGTGGGTTGTTGCTTCTGTAATGGTCCTTTATATTCCAAGAAGACCAGTGAAATAATGGGATGATATCAGTTGCATGTCAATTAGATTTGTGTTCCGTCATTGCAAGATGGAACTTGCCTCATTCTATCTTTCAGAGTCATTACAATCCAGTGGCAAGGCAAAAGTCAAGACCTCTGGTAAAGGTCCACACTGCAGTGGATGCACTTGGCATTCAATGTGTGACCAAGCTCTAAGTGCCCCACAGGGCCTGTGTTAGTTGTTTTCCTGTCCATTCGAACAAACTGCTCCATTTTTTTTATTCTGCCAGGGGAAGTCTTCACATACTTGGGTTAGACATCTCTCTAACTTTCTGGCATTTTAGAGGACTGTCAGTTACCCTTAACTTACCTGGTCTAGCCTCTTTGCAGAGATTTTTTTTTTTTTTACCATGAGTATAGCCATTGTACAAGCTATAGATTCTTATAGCTGCAGGTGGGAGTTGGGTGATGGGTGGATACCAAAGATGGATAAGCAGCCCTGAAAAGGACTTAGCAGGCCCTCATGCTAGAGGCGATAGTCCTCCCTCAACCAATATACCCATACATAGGAATACCCATACTTCACTAGTATCCATATAATATCAAGAGTTTGAGTCCTTCAGCATTTGAAATATTTATGGAATTTTTTGAGAAAAGAGTTGCACAAGATGAGAAGCCATAGATGGTCTGTGCTGTATATTGTTGCATGAAGAATAATGCTAATGACATCATAGATCCAGAGATACATTGAAGTTAATGTAAAAAAGCAGATACATTTGTTTTCATCAAGTCACGACTTGATCAAAGAATATACATTCAGGAATTATGATTCAATAATCTCTACAGCAAAACTATCCTCTTTTCCTGTTTGAACAGATGTTTAACATTTTTGTAAAAGATTATGTAAAGTTAAATAGGGAAGAGAATCAAGACTTTTTTTTGTAAATTAACTATTAAGAAGAGCTCTGGTATTCACTCACAGAAAAGAGCTTAGTCTGTTGGGAAGATTTTTCATCACATTGAAATAGAATTTGTTGGCTATTGAAATGAAAGTTATAACCTTTCCCTACCCTGGCATTAGAATCTTAGTTAACCTCCATTTTTAATTGCTAACAAAATTTTGGATGGCTTTCTCATTATGGATTAAAGTTGTCTATTCTCTACCTAGACATGGTTAAAGAAAGATACAAAACAAAGGCCAGAAATCTGCTTTGGGCAGATGGTGTGAAACAGGTGCAGTGCAAATGTGCCCAGCTTTAACTATTTGCACATTTGATCACAGGAGTTTAGAATTTTGACTTATTAGATCTTGGTTTCTTTCCATATCCATAAGGCAAATCAAACTACTCATATGAGAGAAAAATATTACCTACAACAAACTTTCTCAATATTTACCAATTAAATATTAAAGATACACAGAGGCCTAGACTCATTTGCGTATGGAATAGGCAATCTTGTGAGTACTAATGCTGCCATAATAGTATGAAAAGTAATACAGTACAATGCTAAGAGCCTTGAATTTGGAATCAGCAGATCTGAGTTCAAATCCAAACTATGCTACTTTCTACCTATATGATCTTGGACAAGTTACTATTTTTCGTTTGTTAAGTGAGGACATTGGACTAAATGAACAATAAGGCCTTAATAGTTTTAGGTCCATAATTCTGTGACTAATGCTTTCCTGTTCCTTCAATAAATATTTGGCAGACTTTTGGAATTATAGAGTTGGAAAGAACCCCTGTGGTTTAGAGGTAGCTCTCATTGTATTTAAGTCAGGGAACTTATATTTAAATCATAATGCTGATACTATCTGTACAACACTGAACAAGTCACATAATGTCTCTAGGCCTTAGTTTTTGCAGTAAAGTGGTCAGATTAGATGACCTCTAGTTTGAATCCTATAAATTATTGTAATATTGTTTCTGCCTGAAAGATGGATCTCCTCTATAATAATAAATAACTGCTTATCATATGTCATTTGGCCAGGGGGAATAGGATAAGGCAGAACCAAGATGAATAGGACATAGTTCTTGCCCTCATTCTATGAGTCTAGTAGAAATCCAGAAATTTTCTTCAGGCAGTCCTTCAGGTTATACTCTCTTTTATTGTGGATAATTAGTACTGTTAGAAGAAGAATATAGTCAAGAGGAGGAAAACTTGATATATGTAAGATTCTAATAGCTCCAGCAATGTCCCTCTGTTAAAAGTAGTAATATTTTAGAGAGATGGCAAATTAGCTAAGGGACATTGTAAGCACTTGTGGTGACAGTAACAGCAGATATAACCATGTCAAGGGATGGTCTTATGACCATATTTATATTTTTTATAGAATTTATTTATTTATAGAATTTATTTATAGAATAACTTGCTTTGCCATGGTCAATTTCTACCATTTCCCATTTAGGTGAGTTGGTGTATTAACCATTATATTCACTAAAAATGACATTTATATACAAAGTATTTAGCACTTTGCATTCTCCATAGCACTTATTCTTCCCAACAATCACATGATGAAATTGGTGCCAATATTATTATTCCCATTTTATAAATGAGAAAAAGAACCTTCAAAGGAGAAATTGTTAGAAAAATGGTAGAATTTAAATGAAAAAAATGATCTGACTCTATTCAATGTTCTTTATATCATCACCTTGCCATTCATTTCATCTTTTATTTGGGTTATGTGGATGTTCAGGAGAACCAGCATTTTAGGTGACAGTTTTGCCAAACCCTTTTCTGGGCTGCTTATCCACCTTGGATGTCCACCTATCATTAAACTCTCAACAGTGACTCCCAGAAATCGTAACATGCATAGCAGCCACACTTCACCACACTTTGGCAGATGCCTTAAACTAGGCTGATGATAGCTGATGGGCCATAAACCAGTTGAGGAGTTAGGGGTTGTTTACAAAAAGAAAATCAAGATTTCTCCTAGTAGAATGAGCAGATGAGAGCAATTTGTTCTAATGGCCATGAAAATGACTGAAACAGGTACTGTGGGACATTTAGAGCATGGTCAGACATAAGAGATGTCAAGGTCATCCAATATATCCTGGTCCACTGGCAATCATCCTGACTTTTGTCTAGTCTGGATTCTGATGAGTCTGGAAGAGAGAGTGAGGCTGACAATTTTGTGCAGTTCTACCTCTTTTAAATCCAAAACACATAAGTAATTCATTAGTTCTCTTTGAAAACAAGGGGCAAATAGCAATATCCTTTCTATGTCCATTTTTCTCCTATTTGAGTTATCATTTTTTTTCCACTTTAATACTGGAAAGAGACACTATAATGGAAATATAAAGTGATTTTCATTTACTGCAAGGAAGTAAAAATTGTGAAAGTTGGTAAACCAACATGCAGTTATTTGTAGCTTACATTTAGAAATCTTTATTAGAAATGAGGCAAAACCTACAGAACCTTCTAGGCTTCATCAATAAGAATTGCTTATTCAAATCCTTTGACCATTTGCTTATTGGGGAATGATTTTGTTCTTATTTTGTCAATTGTTGCTATATCTTGTCTAATAATACCTTATCAGAGACATTTGATAGAAAATTTTTTTCCCATCATTTGAGCACTTCCTTTCTTAAACTAGATGTATTAATATTAAACTTGTTGGGGAGGCAGTATTTCATTTTTATTTCCTCTTCTGCTATAGACATTCTCTCAGTTGATTTACTCTACTCTTTTTATAAATTAAATTAAATTTATTTTAAAATTACCTTGTTCCATTTGGCTCTCTTCCTTTCATTGCTGGAGTATTTCAACAAAAAGTTTATCTTATTAAAAACAATAAAACTTTACCATCCCTGGTAAGAGAGATTTGTTATGAAAGAAAAATAACAGGAACATAATTATAACAATGTGAAAAGTGATTCTCCTGGCCTAAGTCTATGGGCAGAAAATAAAAACAACCTTGCTTCTGTTTCATTTTAAGTAAGAGTAATATTTACTCTTTGCAACAGCCAGTAATATAGAAAAAATCCACATTATTAAAAAGGCATAATAGTCAGATTTTGGATTACCCTGGTGGGAAACAATCATCTTTGAGAAGGAAAGAGAAAAAAGGAGAAATCAAGTAAAGGGAATCCTACCTCAGTCCATGCCAAGGCCATCCCCTCAATCTTTCCTAAATACACACATCCAACTGTAGTAGTTGACAAATTGGATCTCCTTAAGCAGCTAGTTACATTTCTCTCAACTGATACATTGCTAACTTAATGATCAGACACTTATATCTAAAGTCAAGACTCCAAACAATATCAGATTACAATCCCACAAGATTTCACCAGAAATAGCAAAGTTTCCCTAATTATATCTTAGGTCTATTATTGCTCTCATATCATTTTAATAAATTGGCAATAAAAGTAGGCCTCAAAAAACTCACTCATTATTTTCTTCTCTTTCTTCTTCCCCAGTTTAAACTAATCCTTGTTTTAAAGTCAGCCATTAAAAGTCAAGAAAATACAATTTGCAATTCTACATAGTGAATTTATGATCATTATACTAAAAAAATAAATCCCAGAAAAACAGTAACTACTGAAAATCTTCAGAATAATAGATAGCCATCTCTTAAGATATTGTACACTAATCCCTAAAGCAAAATTAAATCTTTAAGACTGGAACCTATTAAGACTAAATTAGTTCAAGATGTCACATCAGTATACATCATTCCAGGTATAATGTCATAATTTTAATAATCACAAAAAATCACATAAATTACTTTTATATTACTTGTAAATCCTTCCCATTTTTTCAAGAAATGTCTATAATGAAAGAGGGATCCTCTTTTCTCTGTAAACCAAATCACAACTTATTTCACAGGATTGATAAGATTTTAAGACCTTCTCCAAGCAGATGGTCCCAAGAAACTTTGCAAGTTTAAGAATAAGGATATTTTATAAGATTTCTCTCATTTTTGTTTTTTTGCAAAGTAAATAATTATTATTCTTCCCTTTTAAAATGTACCAAATTAATACTTGATAGGTTTTAACATCATAATAATATCCTCAAATAATTAATTTCATAATATCCAGATTAATAGAGTCAAATTTTCTAATGATACAATTCTGAACAGTATTTCTCATATTATGATTTCCACAAAATCACAATAAAAGAAAATTTAGAAACAAAATAGCACTCACAATATCATGAAACAAAACTTAATACCAGTCAGATATCAGTTAACTCCAATGCATTTCTGAATCATTTAACATAAAATCATTCATTTTATCATCTTTACTATTTTATACTAACCACATTTAAAACAGAACATAGTTATGTGTAATCATTATTATTACTGAAGAGTAATTATATTGCATAAAAGAAATAATAATAATAGTTATAACAATCAATTTACATTTATATAGTGCTTACCACATGCCAGGCATGCATTAAAATTTTTACAATCATTATTTCATTTTGATTTTTACAACAACCCCAGGAGGTGGATAATAAGATTTATCTCCTTTACAAAGTAAAAAACTGAGGTAAACAGTGATAAGGCTAACTTTCAGGTTGCTAATTTACCACAATTAAGCTATTTTCTTTCATGACAAAATTTCATTCAAATCAAATAACCAATTTTTAATTATTTGCTAATGATGGTCATTTTTGACAAGGCATTTCCTTGGCCCCTTTTGAATCAAAAGCATCACTTTTTCTAGTTGTCAATTACAATGAGAAAACCAGGACTTAACTTCCTGCTCCTGCCAAAGACAGTGAGTAGCCTGGGATTTATTTTATGATTTCCTCAAAGGGGTACCATTGATGACTCCTTGGCCTGAGCAGGGAGCCTTTTCTTCAAGGGATCTGTTCCTCAGGGTATTTCCCAGGTTTTCTATGATCAATTTGTTGCCAATTACTCAAACAATTACATCAGACAGAATACCAAGGCAAACAAGCAAAACTGCTGCTTCCCCAATAGTGTGCAGGATTAAGTTGTATTAGAAAGATTGCAAATAAGGAGAAAGTCAGGTTTCCAATACAATCCTGCACAAAGAAATCCTTCCAGTGAAAATGTCATCTGAATACTTTTACAAGTCCTCCCCTTGTTGCTTCAAGGATCAGCCTCCCACTATTAATTCTCTTCCCACTCACCAAGTTATTGAGCACCATAGGTGTGTCTTCTTCTGATCGGCTATGGAAGACACAATCAGAATTGAAACAATATAATTTAGTTCTCCTTTTCTGAATCTTCCTTGACCACAGTCAAGACATGTGATGGGAGATGCTACAATAATTTAAATTGATGAGATTTGACTTTTTAAAATTAGGGAATATTCAGTCTAGTTTGTTTTCCTTTTAACAACATAGAATTAAAATAATTTTCACTAATTGCTAGCCCTTGCACAACACTCATTTCTGTCTATCCTTCTTTTTCACGGTTTCTCTCCCATTATCTCCCAAATTCCCATGCAGTTTCACAAAAGAAACATTTACCTGGGGCAAAGTGTCACCAGGTCATCTCCATAATACCCCTTTACCTCTTCACCATTACCTCCATCCAGTATCTGCCTTTTTGCCTGTCTCCTTGTGTACATTTAGAAAAATATCTGACTGGTCTCTCTCCTGTTATTCTGTTGCTGTTGCTTTCCTTGTTAGATTATTTTTTTCCCCTCAGTACATATATCAATAAAGGGAAAGCTGAAATAAAACAATTGGTTTCTGAACTCTGAAGGGACTGAGTAAAGTCATACTATTGAGAAAGGGAAAAGGGAGACTGAATCAAGACAGGAAAACTTCTTGCCTATTGGGAGGTAATATCAATCTATTTTCAATTTCAATTTTAGAAATTCATTTTGTGAACGAAACATAATTTTGTCATTATAGGGAACTTTACCTTTGGGAAGTTCTTTTTGCCAATGTACATTGCAAATCTATTTGTATCGTAGTAGGTAAATTCTAAAGAACTGCCCAGATTACATAGTTATTTCATAACCTGGACAAAGTAACCCACTGTGTAAAACTCAAAGGTAGGATTTAAATTCAGGTCTTTCTAATTTCAGGTTCATCACTTTGATCATCACACCATATTGGCTGTACTAATCCAATGAAAGTTTTGTTTTGCTACTTCCTCAGAATCATCCAGCAAGGACAGTAAATTCTAAGTGGGTTTCTGCAGAGAAAGAGCCTTGTTCCCCACTAGAACAGCTGGACATAATGTAGACATATTAGCAGTGATCTTCTAAAGTCACCAAAGAAACTACATCTACTTTGTCTAAGAAGAGATTTGATGATGAGTTGGAAAGAGAACGAACTAGTCTTACTCAGCTTCATACATACTTAAATGTTCAGTGTTGGCAGTGTCTTTTTAAATAGCTTCTGAGCTTATACATAACCTTAAAGGCAGACATGGGGAAATAAATACTATCAAATTCTCCATTTTCATTGTCAGGCAGACCAAAGATTTGGCAACATCCTCATTTGATACACATTTCATGCATATTTATTAGGTTGCTGTTTAGTTCCTTTCCCTCTAACAACAATTACACATATAATAAAAGTGATAATCACAGTGGGGAGAGATAGAATTTCCTTTCCTCTTAAAAGAAAGGACAGTATTATAAAAAAAATAAATGGATCTAATTATTTGGATATAATTACAAATTCCTTAGAGTTAAAACGTTCCCTATACCGACAGAAAACACAGTTTACCATATGGTATTGAAAATATTCAGGAGACAATTTTCCTGTGCTATATTTTGGAGGCAGAGTTTGGCCTTGGATTATTTGTGGGTTTCCAAGCATTTGAATTTTGCAAGCTGGTTGAATGAGTGACCTGAAGCACTGAGGAAACTAGCATTTTTAAGCTCATAATAAAAAAAAATGATTTTCTTTGCAGACTTTTATTGAAGTCTGCAGTTTATGGAAAACTTACAGAAAATTTAAAAAAAACTTTTGCACTTTAAATTTATATATTTATGGCTCCTTAACATGAATATTGCCCTAAAACCCCAAAAGAAAAATTGGTAAATAAGAATATTTATTTAGCATGGTCTTCAGATTAAAACTCATATAAGAATATATACATACAGAGGAACAGAAGAAAATTCTATCATGAACATAGCTGTATATTCATCTCATTCTCTAAAGAACCTGTTTGTAGGCATTTAATTAGCTAAGATTATTAATGAATAAATCTGTAAAATCTGAAAAAAATCTTGAAAACATAGAGCCCTTAGGCAAGTTTGTCAATTGAAATAATGGTTTTAAAGGTGGAGGAACTGGGTTTTGGAAAGTAAGTATATATTTCTTCTTCCTTCTTGATGTTTTTGCAGTGTTCATACTTAAGATCTATATCCCTACTCTTGCTTTGAAATAGCAATTTGGTCTCTAAGCTATATATCTCTGTTCTAACTCTATTCAAGCTCCTAAATTCCCTATTCTTTTTTGCAGACAGAATTTAGGTTTCTATATTTTGTTGTTTTCAAAATATTAGTAATTTCTACACCTACAGCTCCAACCAGGGCTTTTAGAATTTCTCTCAAAAATAAGAAAATAAATCTCTCAAGTCACACCATTAATCCACAGATTTGGTTTGGCAAAATCATCTTAAATGTAGTTAAAGAAATGAGAACATTAAAGAAAAGCAATTAAGAATTAAGATTTCTTTATATCTTTACTATCTTTAGAATCTAGTCAGCCAAGGTAAACAATTGCTGATGTCTCCTTCCAAACTTCATTGATTAGAAAGAATAATGGCTTCTCTTGATTAAAAGTAAATATTCCAAACAGACTACTATCAACAGCAATTTTTTTCTCTCATTAGTCAATTATTTTCCTTCCTTTCTTTTCTGAGAGGGAGGGTTAAAGTATGGCTCCTGCTTTGGAGTTGTTAACAGTGAAAGAAGACATAGTCTCTTTAACAAATGTGCATAGATAACTAGAAGGCTTCCCAATTTAATTGGTTTAATCTTCTAGGTTTAGAAACATTTTTTAGCAGAATACTCTTCTCTATTACCTTAGTACTTCAGTCCAAAAATAAAGCAAGAGTTGTATTCCTCCCACCAAATTCACTTTGGGGTATGGCATAGGCAATGGACAAATAGAAGCCTTGTTTTCATGAAATGGCTACTCCCCTTCTGGGGTAACCCACTGTTGGGCTGGGTTATGAAGGTCACTCCTCAGGGCTGGACCTACTTACCGGCATCTGTTCTTGCACCTGTAATAGACCCTAGTCTAGATTTTTATTGCTGGCTCACTGGTTGCTGGCCTATTGAAACTCCGAGAATTGTTTGGTCTCTGATACTCATTCATCCAGGATCAAAGAAGAGCAAACACAAAAGAGACAAAACAGTGTCCTTATACAAGTCACATGGTAACCAAATGGGAGAATCTTTTCCTCCCAGATACTTACAGAATTTCTTGCTTAATCAAGAGCTACCAGGAAAAGTAGTTGAGTATTTCCTTTGTAGTCTTTTTTATACACATTTTATTCTGCTCAGCAGTCAGTTAAAAGGTTTTCCTTCACTATGTAGTTACCTGACAGGAAATAGTTGCAAAACATTTGTGCATGATCTGTAGTGAAAAACAATGTCCTCTATTACATTTTACTGAAAGAAGGCTGTGGAAATGTGAAAGGCGTAACAGGGAGAGCATACTGAACATGCATCAACAGCTAAGCTGTTGTGTATTTACACATGTATTCCCAAATGTTTTTATATTCTTCATATCTATCAGCAACTAAGTGGTAAATAGATACAGTTCCAGACCTAGAAACAAGGGGACCTGAGTTTAAATCCAGCCTCAGACAATTTCTCAAAACACTTAAATCCCTGTTTGTCTCAGCTTTCTCATTTGCAAAACAGAGATAACCCTCAAGATAACTGTGAAGATCAAATAATATGATAATTATAAAGTGTTTAACACAGTGCTTGACATATAGTTAAGTGCTTCATAAATAATAACTATTATAATTTTTAAGAGTGCATTAATATCCCATTACATTCATGTACTACAACTTGTTTGGTTATTGTTATCTATTTTGCTTCCAATATTGTGTAATTACAAAAAAGTGCTGTCACAAATATAATGATCCATATGGGAGTATTTCTATCTTTGGGATATATGTCTGGTAGTTGTATCTCTGGATTAAATCGTATTAGATATCTTAGTAAATTTCTTACCACAGTTCAAAAGATTTGGACCAATTCACAATTACTCCAATATCAAATACGCATATCTGTTTTTCCACAGCTCTTTCAATATTGGCTAATATATACACCCTCTTTTTCCATCTTTGTCAATTTTAGGGTGTGATGTGAAAGTGCATAATTGTTTTGATTTGTGTTCTCTTATTAGTTGTCTGGAGCAATCTTCAATTATGTTAATTGTTTGCAGTTCTTTCAAGAATTGTTGGTTCATACACTTTGACAATGAATGAACTAAGTAATGGAAGAAAGCAAAAAACACAAAAGGAAACATCATTCTTATTATGTCCATGACAAATTCACATTTGGCATTAAACTGAGTCCACTCAATGACATAGAAATCTGTTTATTAACTTGTGATTGATCCCCTATCACATTTCTCATTTAAACTATATATCTCCCATCTATCTCCTTCTTAGCAGATGTCATATTATCTTGATTGAGAAAATCAGAATTTCTGTCACTAGCTACCTCATCTCTGTAATGGTATTGTTAAATGTACTGTGGGATTAAAGTCAGGGCATAAGGGTTTAAAAGATCATGAGCAAACACCTGATTCTTTTCAATTCAATTCATTAATTCAATAATTATTTACTGAGTGATTTCTATATGCCAAATATTAGAAAAGCAAAGACATATTGAAACAATACCTTAAGGATTTTACATTCTATTTACATAACAGCATGGGGCAGAGGAGTTTTTGATGTGATAGACTAGTGTACTTCATGGTGTAGAAAATAGAGAACTTGCCTTGGAGGAAGGGGAAATGTGCTCAAGTGCTCTCCTCAGACACATATTGGCTAGGTGATATCTGCATTATTTAATGTCCAATGCAAATAAAAACATTTTCCTTACTGGAAATTCACTATAAAAGTAATGTCAGAATTCTGTTACCAATCTTCCCCCCCAAAAAAAGCCAACAAAAACAAAACAACAAAACCCAAATCCTCAAATCAAAAAACCAAAACATAATAAAAAAATGTCTTCCATGGAATTTAAGTCTAGGAAACTGCAGAATATAGATTTTATTTTTATTAGTTTTTGTTTCTATTGTTTTTGGTTTTCAGTCAATTATTTCTATGGCTGCCAAAATAATCCTTCTAACATCTAACCCTTGTCATGAGTTATTAATAAATACTTGTTGACTTTGTAAGCTTGTAAACAGAAACAGAAATGGATACAGAGATTGAGACAGACAAGCAGAGACACAAAAACAAAAAGACAAATGGAGACAGAAACACAGAAACAGAGACAGTGACAGCAACAGAGAAAGAGAGACAGAGAAACAGAGAAAGCCTGGATTATTACTTATAAAATAAGTATGTCAAGAAAGATATTTTCCTGAAAGTAAATGACATAAAAGGATGAATATAGCTCCCACCTGTTTAGCACATGGATTCCAAATTAAGATCTATATCTTAATTAATTAATTAATCATAGGTTTAATAAAATGAATGTTTTAAGGAAATTTTAGATTTAAAAAATCACATGATGTATGCATATAAACCTGGCTAAGTAAAATGAGTAAAGGATTTTATATTAACAGAATTTTTATATTAACAGAATTTTTGCTAACAAAGTTACTTCCAGAAATTGCCTGTGGTTAGTAGAATAATGTATTTAGTAATATTGGGCAGTGGAAATCAATAGCCAATGAAGAAATTTTCATAGAACTTGCAAGTTCTGGATGTTTGCATAAACTTTGCAATTTGGTGTTTATTTTTACTTGGATGTAATATTGGACAGCACAATTTAGAAAAGATTATTTTTCAGTGTCATTATTTTATACCTTATCTGTAATGGGTTGAAGCTGAGCAGATGCACTGAGTCTAGTCCGAGCACTTATAGCTAATTACCAATTGGACAATACTCTATTAATATATGCTTGGAGAAAGATGCCCCTGCCCACTCTCTGTGCAAGTTTGATGTGTTGTATAGGAGACTGGGTAGAGGATCTGGTGGGTGGGGTTTGAGAGCCAGAGGTACTGCTGGCCAGATTCATGTCCAGATTGCTCTCACTTCATATTGCCATTCCCCTTCACCTCCACAAAGAATAAAGATCAAGGACTTTCGCTTATCCTGACTCCAGCTGATTTTAAAATACCTTGGGTGCTAAACACGGTCATCACACATCTTAATTTTTGTTTATATTCATAAAAAGGCATCAAGATCAGGTCTAGAAATGGAGGCAACGATTTTTTCTCCTGTTTCTCCTATTACATGCGTCTCTCTTTCACTTCCTTGCACTGGTCCTAGTTTTGCCTTTAGTAGTCAAGTAGAACAATTCTAAAACTTCCTTCTATTAAATAGCTCTTCAAGTAGTTAATGTGTTACCCATTACCCTTCCTACTCTTCTTCAGTTCTTTTGACAGTCCCTCATATTACAAAATCTTCAAATTCCCTCCAGTAGACAAATTTCTCTCTCTGTTTCAGTTTATCAAAATCCATCTTAAAATATAGAATCCCTCTTAAAATGTAGAATGATCTCTGTGATCAGACCATAGCATTTTATTCTTTTTGTGTTAATATATCTTAATAGAATAATTTTTAATACTCATGTTACAATATTGATTTATATTCAATTTGCATTTCCCTAAAGCTTCTAAGTCTTTTTCATATGAAAAATCTGTCTATATTTATATTTCATGTTTCCTTTTCTCCTTCTTTCCTACTTTTTCTGAGATTTTTTTTGGGGGGAATACAGTGACATTTTTGGGCCCATTGATGGTGCAACAATAGTACTGAAAAAGTTGCATCTTTTGCTCTAGAATAACAGGGTGCCAGATTATATTGGAAGGAAAGGTGTAGGAGCCAACTTCTCACTGCTTCCCCTGTGGTTAAGATTAGAAAGAGATGATTTTGCAGAAGCACAAAGAAACATTACCTGTTTTTGGCCACTAAAAAAGTCTGTGAGAAAGAATAGCAAATAGAAAACTCAAGTGCTAATCTTCCTCTATGTGGTAAAACAGAGTTGACCAAACTGACCTAGTTGTTATATAGGCAACAAGGTCCTGAATCATGAGAATTGTGACACCTTTTTTTAGGATTTTTCCAATTTCATGATATTCTCTGTTGTGTTGATTGTTTCATTCATGTTTTTGTGACTCCATTTAGAATTTTCTTGGTAAATAAGGGAATGGTTTACCATTTTTTTTGCCAGTTCAATTTTGCAGAAGAGAAATTGAAGCAAATACAGTGAGTTTAAATGAATTACCCATACAACTATTTAGTGTCTGATGCTGGATTTAAACTTAGATCCTTCCTGCTCTATGTCCTGCACTCTGTTCACTGTGCCATGTCGTTGTGATATCCTACTACCTTTTTAATAGTTCCATATAACACATGTTTACTTTTTTCCTAAAATTAAATTTCATGAGTTGTTTTTATATTTTAATGATAATTTTGATAGCCTGAGATAACTGAAGACTCTTATGGGGCTGATAAGAAGAGGGAATCATTTGAGAGATCCAAGGACGTCAGTGGCCTATAAACTCAATATGAATCAGTGGTTCAACAGGGCTGTCAATGATACATCATCTATAGAATCTTAGTGGGCAGATGAGGAAAACTAGTATTTACAAGATGAAACCCTAGAAGGAAACATAGAATTCATCTGTTCTAATTCCTACTTGATAAAGGAATTAATTCTCTTTATAATACTTTTGACAGATGGGTCTTTAATCTATGATTAAATACTTTCAGTGATGAAAAACTTACTACCTTCAAAGGCAGGCCATTTTTTTTTTGTCGTTGTTGAATAGATCTTTTAGTTAGAAGTTCTTTCTTATATCAAGCTGAAATTTATTTACTTGCAATTTATAACATATATATATATATATATATATATATATATATATATATGCAAATAAAGTATGTTTGTATGCATAAACTGAAATCCAAAGATAGAAAATTATTTGGTACAGGTAACATAAGTAGCAAATTGCAGACCTGGAGTTCCAACTCAAGTCCTTTGACAATAAATCCAGTTTCCTTTTCATTATATGAGACTGCCCTTTCTTTCTAATAAAAGAATATTGCTATAGTTCTGCTCTTGGAGAGTTTTTATTTGGAGATTTTGGGGAATTCTGAGGCAATGAGAGCACAGTAGCAAAAAGATCTTTACTAAGGTGTTGGAAAAAATTTGGTGTGAAGCATATGCTTCTTATAGCAGGGCATTCCCAAATTACAATCCTGCAGAGCAGGCAAGCTATATAGGGAGGATCCAGGCTTATGACTTTTATATGAATAAAAATCACATTGAGATGACAAAACCAGAACTTTTTATAAGATATGAAATTATTTCCCTAGAAAATAATTTAACCAAATTCCTTGATTTACAAAAGGTCAAACCACATCTGAAGTATTGTGTTCACTTAAGAACATTGCATTTTAGAGAATCCATTTTCAAACTGGAGTCTATTCAGAAGAAGACGATCAAAATGATGAATGATCAAGATGGAAAACATGCCATTGAAGGACTTAGAAATATCATACCAGTGAAATGAAGACAAGCAGAATATAATAAAGTTATTGAAAAGATGCCATATGGAAGAAGACTTTGACTTATTTCTTATAGATCAGTTCCTGTGCTCAACAAACTTACATTCTAATAAGAGATAACATTTATATATGAGTGAGGACTAGAGAATATAGTGTCTAGACTGTTATAATGATCCACAAGTCATTTATGCATCCTTTATAATGTATTTATGCATGTGTATGTGTGTATGTGTGTGGGAGAACAGTTGGCTGTGGTGATGCTATATAATGTTGACATATCTTGAAAGTAGATTTATGGACAGTTTGGTTTGGTCTTCTGTGACTAACTAGATATAATGTGTAGTGGAGCTTATTTGTATTTTTTAATTTTTTATTAAAACTTTTTGTTTTTATAATATATGCATAGATAATTTTTCAAAATTCACCCTTGCAAAACCTTGTGTTCCAAATTTTTTCCCTCCCTTCTCCCTATCCATGCCCCTAGATGGCAAGTAATCCAATATATGTTAAACATGTGCAGTTTTCAGATACACATTTCCACAATTTTCATGCTGCACAAGAAAAATCAGATCAAAAAGAAAAAAAAAATGAGAAAGAACACAAAATGGAAGCAAAAACAATAAAAAAGTGAAAATGCTAAGTTGTGATCCACACTTAGTCCCCACAGTTCTCTCTCTGGGTGTAGATTGTTCTCTGCCTCACAGGACCATTGGCATTGGCCTGAGTCACCTTGTTGTTGAAAAGAGCCACATCCCTCAGAATTGATCATTGTATAGTCTTCTTGTTACCGTGTTCAATAATCCCCTGGTTCTGCTCATTTCACTTCACATCAGCTCATGTAAGTCTCTCCAGACTTCTCTGAAATCATCCTGCTGGTCATTTCTTATAGCACAATAATATTCCATAAAATTCACATACCATAACTTATTCAACCATTCTCCAACTGATGGGCATCCACTCAATTTCAAGTTTCTTGCCACTACAAAAAGGGCTACCACAAACATTTTTGAATATGTGGTTCCTTTTCCCTTTTTTATGATCTCTTTGGGATACAAGCCCAATAGAAACACTACTGGATCAAAGGGTATGCACAGTTTGATAGCCCTTTGGGCATAGGAACTTATTTAATATCAATCTATGAAAGAAAGACAGACAGACAAAATACATTTAATTAAAATTAAATGATCAACCTAATATTTATATTTTCTTACCTTATCATTCAACTGAAATTCTTGCCTCTTTGAAGCATTTGATGCTCTTAATTACTGTGTCCTACTGGGCAGTTTCTTCTCACGGTTTTTAGTGATACTGATTTCTCTTGGTTCTAATTCTGTCACTCTGATAAATCTGATTATGTGATAATCAGCTATAATGGACTTCGCTCTTTTCAACAATGAGGTGATTCAAGGAAATTCTAATAGACTTGGGATGGAAAGAGCCATTCTCATCCAGAGAAAAAATTATGGTGACTCAATGTGGACCAAAACATAATATTTTTACCAGGTTTTTTTTTTTTTTTTTTTTGTTTGCTTGTGTCTTTTTTTTCTCATGCTTTTTATTTGATTTTTCTTGTGCAACATGACAAATGTGGAAATATGTTTAGAAGAATTCCATGTGTTTAATCTATATTGAATTACTTGCTGTTTGGCGGGGGGAGGAAGGAAGGGACAAAAATTTGGAACATAAGATATTGCCAGAGTGAATGTTGAAAACTATATTTGCATGTATTTTGAAAAATAAAAAGATAGTATAAAAATTAAATGTGACTTAGAATCCTAGTGTTAACTCAATGGAATTGATACAATGCTTATTGGTTCATACATTAGAGCAAATCCTTATAGGGTGTTAAGTCACTAGTATTGATAGAAACAATGCTTAAGTTAACACCTTTGAGATTTCACACATTAGCTCACACATTAGTTCATACATTTGGGAGATTTCAGGGTTCTGTATGAGATATCCAAATTCACACCTCCCATAATCCCATTCTCAAAGGAGGAGTCAATCTTTGAGTTTACACCTCTAAAAGAGCATAAAAAGAGCTTCAGTCAGTCAGTCAGTCAGTCAATTCAGAAGATTGCCAGGAGTCAAGAGTTGAGCTAGAGGCAGAAGCTGGAAGAGCAAAAAGACAAACTGCAAGAGCTCTTGGAACCAAGGAGGGAGAGAGGCCCCTAAGAAAGCTAACTGGACCCAAGGAAAGAGATAAGACTTAGAAAGAGAAAATAAACGTTTGGATTTTATCAGCTGGCTGCATTTGAAGTGATTATTATTTTGAACTGAAACTGAGGCTGCTTCCAGAAAACCTCCCCAAGAAACCTGCTCCCAGAGAACGATTATATTATATGAAAGAAGAGAACACCAAATGTGACCTTCACAAAAGTGCTTGATTTATTTTCTGAAAAAGCAAGTCTGAAAATCCATGTTAAGTCTCCTATTTGGTAAGCTGCAATGACTCCCTATTACTTTTGAATAAAATAAATTCTCCCATTTAAAACCCATTACAATCTGTTCCCAATCTACCTTTCCAGCTTTATTTCTCATTACTCTTCTTATACACAGCCATATTAATCTTCTTGAGTTTCTTCAAACATAGCAAATTTATAGCAATCCATATAGTACATTTTCAGCTTTGTGAATTTGCACCGACTTCTCCTCTTTCGTGGAAATTCATATATCACCACCTTCATTTCTCAGAACCACTTCTTCTCTTCAAAGCTCACATCAAGTACCACATTCTACACGAGAATTTTCTTGTGCCTTCATAATTGCAAGTGCTCTCTTACCCAAAGGACCTTGTATCTATTTTATGTATAATATTTTGGGTAATATAGGCCCTCAATCAAATTATGAGGCAGTGAAGGAAGTGTATTCAAATATATACTACTCTGCAAATAATGGGTACTTAATAAAGATTGAATTTTATTTTTGAATTTGAGTGAGTCCTTTCTATATTGAAAGACCTGCAGGAGATATTGTCAACCATTCTTTGAAGCCAAACCCATAAATGGGCAAAGGATTCATTGGATGGACACAATTTCCTTTGTTACATCAAATTTTTCTTAGTGACATTCTTAAAATATTTGTTTTTCACTTGAAGAAATTAGTTCTCTTTTTTTTTGACAATAAGTATATTTTTCACAGTCCCCCAAACAGTCCCTAAACAGGTTAATTTATCTAGGAGCTCAGAAATCTCAAAAAAAAAATCCAAACTCAACAACCCAAAACCTTTTCTGACCAGATATCTGATTTCTGTCACTACTTAGGACATTTCTACACTCTGTAGAATCTCAAGACGTGATTACCTATTAACTTCATAGAATATTAACCTTCTGGAATTTCATAGAATTAGGTATTACAGAAATTGAAATTCACTGAGAGTACTTTGAGAGGCTTTAGATTATAGAAAAAGCAACCTTTTATATACTTCAAGCTTGAGAAGAATCTGTTTCTTACAAATGTTATAGAAAAGAAAAGCATCATTAAACAGGAGTCAAAAATAACTGGTTGAATTTTAAAAAATATATATATGTCCTTATGTCAGCAGTAAATTATGAAAACTTTTGATATTTTCTAAGTTGTGAAGTTTTACAAGAAAGATCTTCTCGTTTTTATGACCAAAGCAGAACTAGAGATCATTACTGATCACAAAATAGAAAATTTCGATTATACCAAACTGAAAAGTTTTTGTACAAACAAAACTAATGCAGACAAGATTAGAAGGGAAGCAATAAACTGGGAAAATATTTTTACAGTCAAAGGTTCTGATAAAGGCCTCATTTCCAAAATATATAGAGAATTAACTCTAATTTATAAAAATCAAGCCATTCTCCAATTGAAAAATGGTCAAAGGATATGAACAGACAATTCTCAGATGAAGAAATTGAAACTATTTCTAGTCATATGAAAAGATGCTCCAAGTCATTATTAATCAGAGAAATGCAAATTAAGACAACTCTAAGATACCACTACACACCTGTCAGATTGGCTAAGATGACAGGAAAAATAATGATGATTGTTGGAGGGATGTGGGAAAACTGGGACATTGATTCATTGTTGGTGGAGTTGTGAACGAATCCAACCATTTTGGAGAGTAGTTTGGAACTATGCTCAAAAAGTTATCAAACTGTGCATACCCTTTGATCCAGCAGTGTTACTACTGGGATTATATCCCAAAGAGATTATAAAGAAGGGAAAGGGACCTGTATGTGCACGAATGTTTGTGGCAGCCCTTTTGTAGTGGCTAGAAACTGGAAACTGAATGGATGTCCATCAGTTGGAGAATGGCTGAATAAATTGTGGTATATGAAAATTATGGAATATTACTGTTCTGTAAGAAATGACCAACAGGATGATTTCAGAAAGGCCTGGAAAGACTTACACGAACTGATGCTAAGTGAAATGAGCAGGACCAGGAGATCATTATATACTTCAACAACAATACTAGATGATGACCAGTCCTGATAGATCAGGCCATCCTCAGCAACGAGATCAACCAAATCATTTCTAATGGAGCAGTAATGAACTGAACTAGCTATACCCAGAAAAAGAACTCTGGGAGATGACTAAAACCATTACATTGAATTCCCAGTCCCTATATTTATGCACACCTGCATCTTTGATTTCCTTCACAAGCTAATTGTACAATAATTCAGAGTCTGATTCTTTTTGTACAGCAAAATAATGTTGTGGTCATGTATACTTATTGTGTATCTAAGTTATATTTTAATATATTTAACATCTACTGGTCATCCTGCCATTTAGGGGGGGGGGTAAGAGGTGAAAAATTGGAAGAAGAGGTTTGGCAATTGTTAATGCTGTAAAGTTACCCATGTATATATCCTGTAAATTAAAGGCTATTAAATAAAAAAATAAAAAATAAAAAAAAAAAAAGAAAGATCTTCTCACGTGAATTGATTCCAATAGATTACAATTCTTTACTCTTTTGTCTCCCATAGCAAACTTTTTGAAACCAGAGGGATATTTGATGTACAATACTATGTTCCTGAATGCTTTAAATCTATAGAAGCAATTAAGGAAGGAGGAAGTAGGTAATAGTGGATTAAAGACTGAGTACAGTGAATCTAGCCATGAGATCAAGCTCTTATCCTGAATTATTCCCCTTATCTTAAACTCATCTGCTTCACTATTTACATATCACTGAAAAGAGCTGGAGAAAATGGCAGAAAATGCTAGCTGAATGTGCTCAATTTGATGTTATTGCGTCTCAACTGGCATTTATTGCAGCAAGGGAACATTCTCTTCTTCACTAATAAGTTCACTATCCCACTCTCTACAACAGCTATTCCAAACCTCATTGTAATCTCCTCAAGCTTCCATTTGACCCTCCACGCTGACCTTATGAATTTAGGAACTCACCTTATACTTCATAGAAAAAAAATCAAGCTATTTGCCAAGTGCTGTCCCTTCCCTCCTCTCTGCCCTACACTCTATATCACTCAGACACTTTACCCTACTTCTGATTCCTTTACTCAAATGAAAAGATGGTTATTCTACTTGCCAAGGTCAACCCCTCCACATATCTTCATCCCATACAGTCTCATATCTTCTCCAGCACATTGTCCCCATTATTATTATCCTGGTTCTTTTTCTTAATCATTAATAAGTTCCTATCAATTTCTTTCTTTGGTTATTAAAAATATATTCATGCCTCGCCCCTCCCAGATGTTGAAAAATTTGACCATTTGGTCCAACTATCCCCCTAGTATGTTCCCATATCTCTCTTCTGCTTTATGACTAAACTGCTTGAAAAATATATCTAACTCCAGTGACTCTATCTCCACTCAATCATATCCAAGCCTTCTGGAATTGGACTTTAAGTCTCATCATTCAAATTACACTATGTACTCTAAAACCAACAGTGATTTCTTAATCCCCAAATCTAATGTCATTTTTATTGATCTTTATCCTATTTGACCTCCTTATAACAGCTGTCACAGCTAATTATCTTTACAATCTTGATATACTCTCCCTGATACTTTCTCTTTCTAGACTTTCATAGCACTTCTCTTCTGGTCTTCCTTCTATCTGTCTGGTAACTCCTTAGTATCTTATGCTGGTTCTTCATCCTTATCACCTATTATCTGTAGGCCTTCCTTTTTTCTGATTTGAAAGTCACTTCTTTTTTTTTAGGTCCAGATTTATATTTTATTTCATTTTTTAACTAAAACTTTTTATTTTCAAAATATATGCATGGATAATTTTTGACATTCACCCTTGCAAAACCTTGTGTTCTAATTTTTATCCTTTCCTTACCCTCAAACCCTCTGCTAGATGGCAAGTAATACAATATATTAAACATGTGCAATATTTCTATACACATTTCCACAAATTTCATGCTGCACAAGAAAAATCAGATCAAAAAGGAAAAATGAGAAAGAAAACAATATGCAAGAAAAGAACCACAAAAAGAGTGAAAATACTATGTTGTGATCCATACTCAGTTGCCACAGATCTCTCTCTGGGTGCAGATAGCACTCTTCATCACAAGGTCATTGGAACTGGCCTGCATCATCTTATTGTTGAAGAGAGTCACAGTCACTAGAATTGATGATCATATAATCTTGCTGTGGCCATATATAATGATCTCCTTGTTCTGCTCATTTCACTAAGCATCAGTCCATGTAAGTCTCTCCAGGCCTCTGTGAAATTATCCTGCTGATCATTTCTTATAAAACAATAATATTCAATAATATTCATATACCATTACTTATTCAGCTATTCTCCAACTGATAGGTATCCACTCAGCTTCCAGGTCCTTGCCATTACACAAAAGGGCTGCAACAAAACTTTTGCACTTGAGTATCCCTTTCCCTCCTTTATGACCTCTTGGGGATACAGGCCCAGTAGAAACATTTCTGGATCAAAGGGTAATGCACAGTTTAATAGCCCTTTGGATATAGTTCCAAATTGCTGTCCTGAATGGTTAGATCATTTCACAACTACACCAAGAATGTATTAGTGTCCCAGTTTTCCCACATCCCCTTCAACATTCATTAGCTCTTTTCCTGTCATCTTAGTCAATCTGAGAAGTGTGTAGTGTCTTCTTGTCTTAATGTCTTAATGTGCATTTCTTTGATCAATAATGATGTTGAACACTTTTACATTTTAGTAGAAATGGTTATCTGTTCATATCCTTTGATCATTTATCAACTAGGAAATGTCTTGAATTATTATGAATTTGGGTCAATTTTCTATTTTTTAAGAAATAAAACCTTTATCAGAAGCCTTGAATATAAATTTTCCCCAGTTTATTAATTCCCTTCTAATCTTGTCTTCATTGGTTTTGTTTGTACAAAAACTTTATGACTTAATATAATACAAATTATCAATTGGTTTTCAATAATGTATTCCAATTCTTTTTTGGCCACAAATTTTTTCCTTCTCCACAGATTTGAGCAATAAATCATACTTTGTTCTGCTAATTTGCTTATAATATCTTTATGTCTAAATAATGAATCCATTTCAACCTTATCTTGGTATATGATGTTAGGTGTGGGTCAATGCCTAGTTTCTGCCATATAAATTTCTAGTAGTTTTTTAGCTGATTCTCTAGTGATACCATCCTATCATCTGCAAATAGTAATAATTTGATATCCTTCTTACCTACTCTAATTCCTTTGATTTCTTTTTCTTCTCTTATTGCAAAAACTGAATTTTTAATATAGTATTGAATAATAATGGTGATGATGGACAACTTTGTTTCACCTCAATCTTATTGGGAATGGTTGTAGTTTATTCCCATTACATATGATGCTTCCTGATGGTTTTAAATAGATGCTGTAGATCATTTTAAGGAAAACTCCATTTATTCCTATGCCTTCTAGTGTTTTATTTGGTTTAGGTATAAGCACTATATCTGTTTCATAAAAGGAATTTGGGAGGATTCCTTCTTTCCCTATTTTTTCCAAATAGTTTGCATATTATTGAAATTAATTGTCCTTTAAATGTTTGGTAGAATTCAAATGTAAATCCATATGGCTCTGGTGATTTTTCCTTAGGGAGTTGATTAATAGCGTATTCAATTTCTTTTTCTAAAATTGTACTATTTAATTTATTTCCTCCTGTGTTAGGGCAATGTGTATTTTTTGTAAATATTCATCCATTTCATTAGAACAACAGATTTATTGACATATAGTTGGGCAAAATAACCCCCGATTATTGCTCTAATTTCAACTTCATTGGTGGAAAGTTCTCCTTTTTCATTTTTGATACTAACAATTTGATTTTCCTCTTTCCTTTTTCTAATCAGATTAACTAAAGGGTTATCTATTTTGTTTTTTTTTCATAAAACCAATTCTTACTTTTATTTATTAATTCAATAGTTTTCTTACATTCAATGCTATCAATCTCTTTTTATTTTCAGAATTTCAAATTTGGTATTTTATTGGGTGTTTTTAATATGTTCTTTTAAAAGCTTTTTTAATTGCAAGCTCAGTTCATTGATCTTCTCATTCTCTATTTTGTGCAAATAAGCATCTAGAGATATAAAATTCCCTAATAACTATTTGGTTGCATCACATAAATTTTCATTTGTTGTCTCATCATTGTAATTTTTTTGGATGAAATTATTGGTTGTGCCTATGATTTGCTGTTTCATCCACTCATTCTTTAAGATTAGATTATTTAGTTTCCAATTAATTTTTGGTCTACTTTTCCCTGGACTTTTATTGCATGTAATTTTATTTCATTATAATCTGAATTAGATTATTTATTACTTTTGCCTTTCTGCATTTGATTTTGATATTTTTATGTCCTAATGCATTTTATATAGATTCCATGTAATTTTGAGAAAATGTATATTCCTTTCTGTCTCCATTCAGTTTTCTTCAAAGATCTATTATACCTAAATTTTTTCAGAGTTCTATTTACCTCCTTAACTTCTTTCTTACTAATTTTGTGGTTCAATTTATCTAGGTCTGAGAAAGGAAGTTTGAGATCCCCAACTAGTATAGTTTTGCTGTCTAATTCTTGTAGCTCTCTTAACTTCTCTTCTAGGAATCTGGATGCTCTACTACTTGGTACATATATGTTTAGTACTGACATTACTTCATTATCTATGCTACCCTTTAGAAAGATGTAGTTTCCTTCCTTCTTTCTTTTAACTAGATCTATTTTTTATTTTGCTTGATCTGAGATCAGGTTTGCTACCCCTGCTTACTATTTTACTTCAACTCAAGCATAATAGATTCTGATCTAGCCTTTTACCTTTACTCTGATCATTTGCTTTGAATTTTTTTCTTGTGAACAATATATTGTACGATTCTGGCTTTTAATTCAGTCTGCTATCCACTTCCTTTAGTGAAGCTACCCATGTCTAATATTCTCTCTTTGGGCCAAATCTGTTGAGAGTGAGATTCACATAATGTTAATATCCTCCCTTCTCCCTTATCTCCCTCAATTGTAATAGATCTTTTTTTTTCCTCTCCATGAGATGTAGTTTATCCCATTTTAACTCCATATCACCACAATAAAATCACATTTTACCTGTACCCTCTAAATATACCCATATCAGATATACAGAAATCAAGACTTAAACATATCATCTTCCCACATAGGGATATAAGCTACTTAACTTTTAAAAGAAAGTTATTTTTTTCCTTTCCTTTTTACCTTTTTTATGCTTATCTTGAGTTCTGTATTTGAAGATCGAATTTTCTCTTCAGCTTTGGTCTTTTTATCAGTAATGAAGGAAATTCACCAGTTTCATGGAATGGCCATCGTTTTCCTTGGAAGATAGTGCTTAATTTTACTGAGCAATTGATTATTGGCTGCAATATAAATTCCTTTGCCTTTTGGGAATATCTAATCCCAAGCCCTTTGATCTTTTAAAGTGGAAGTTGCTAGGTCATGGGTAATCCTGACTGTGGCACCTAGATATTTAAAATGTTTCTATCTGGCAGCTTGCAATATTTTCTCCTTGATTTGATAATTCTGAAATTTAGCTATGATGTTCCTTGGAGTTTTCATTTTGGGGTCTCTTTTAGAAGGTGATTGGTGAATTTTTTCAATGACTGACTATTTTATCCTCTGGTTCTAGGTCATCAGGGTAGTTTTCCTTGATGATTTCCTGAAAGATGATATCTAGGATCCTTTTTTTTTAAATCATTTTTTATTATAGTTTTTATCGTGATTTTCAGGAAATTAAATAATTCTTAAATTGCCTCTCCTAGTTCAGTTTTCCAGGTCATTTTTTTTCCAATGAGGTATTTTTTTCTCTTTTTGGTTTTGTTTAACTGATTCTTGAAGTCTCATTGAATCATTTACTTCTGTTTGTTCAATTCTAATTTTCAGTGAATTATTTTCTTCAGTTAGCTTTCTTATCTCCTTTTGCATTTGCCAATTGAACTTTTAAATGATGTGCTTTGCTCTTTGGATTATTTTTCCATTTCACAAATTCTGTTTTTCAATGAATTGGTTTCTTTTTCATATCTATTTTGTAAGGAGTTATATGCTTTTTCAATTTTGTCAATTCTATTTTTTTAGAGTTTTATGATTTTTCTATTTTGCTAAATCTATTTTTAAGGAGTTTTCTTCAGATAATCTCTGTTTGCTTTTCCAAACTCTCTTGCAAAGTTATCATTTATTTCTCCATTTTTCTTCTAACTCTTTTTTTATTATATCTTTTTATTTAGAAGTTATATGCATGGGTAATTTTATAGCATTGACAATTGCCAAACCTTTTGCCAATTTTTCCCCTCCTTCCCCCCATCCCCTCCCCCAGATGGCAGGTTGACCAATACATGTTAAATATGTCTAACTCTTGTTTAAGATCCTTTTTGAATTCTTCCAAAAGAGTCTTACAAGATGGGGACCAATTCATATTACCTGTTGGGTCTTCATCTGGAGATGATTTGCCTTAAGAATCCTTCTCTCAGAAGATCTGTTCTTCTCTTTCTCATAGAAGCTATCTAAGGTGAGAATCTCTTGATTTTTTGCTCATTTTGTTAAGGTCGAAGTCTGCTCTTAGGGCAAAATGGAGATTGTTTCAAGTTTCATCTTCAGGTGACAGTGGCTTTAGGTGGTCTTAGGCCAGTAATGTTCTTACAGTGTTATGTAAGTGTGGCCATATCATCCATTAATCTGGGGTTCAGGGACTCACTATTTGCCTTTTGTATTTGCATTGGATGTCTCAAAGCTAATCTGCTTATTCATTGGATGGTAACCAGGGTAGTGTAGCCAAAGGTGCTGCATTTTGGCTAAGAATCTTCCGGTAGGTTCTCTGGTACACAGAAGTCACTCAACCCTGATGTCCTGACTAGGCTTCCTCCCCCTCCTCCCCTGTGCCCAGTTGAAACAGACATTTTTTGAAGTTCTTTCAAAATATCTTCTGATGGAAATTTGTTACACTCCAAATATTTGTGGGTTCTGTCACTCCAAAACCAGTTCAGAGGCTTGATTTGGTCTTGCTTCTGAGCAACATCAGGGAGAACTCAGATAAAGACCTATGTACTCTCAGCCATCTTTGCTTCACCCCGTCCCCCCAGTTGTAGGTATTCCTTAAGGTTCTGGTCCTCAGTGAAAACAAACATCCCATGAATTCATTTATTATTATTGATTCCCAGATATATCTAACCTATCTAGTCTATATAATTTATTCTATGTCCTCAGTTTTAGTACTATATCATGTATTATTTTTTGAATATCTTGAAATAAACATTCCATGGGTATCTTAAATTCTCTCCTATTATAATGCGACTTTTACAATTCTCTCTAAAACTTTCCCTCTTTTGAACTTCCCTATTACTGTCAATGATATCATTGTATTCTCAGACTTTATGCCTTTGTATCATCTTTAATTTCATATTCTTACTTTATATAAGCAACCAGTTGCCAAATCCTGTCATTTTTATTTTCACATAATCTCTCATGTACACCCCTTTCTGACTATAAAATGGTCAACATTCAAGTTTAAATCTTTATTAACTCTCAAATGGATCAATGGGCTCAATGTCTTATATCTCTACCATGACAATCTATTCACTCAATAACCAAAATGAGTTTCCTAAAGCACAGTTCTAGACATATCAATCTCTTACTCAATAAACTTTATTGGGAGCATATAACTTCTATCATTAACTATAAAATTAATTACTTGGCATTTAAAATTCTTTATAATCTCTCCCATTTCTATTTCTAATCTTCATACATTTTGTTCCCTCCACACAGTACATCTATACTGGCTTATTTGTAATTCATTAAACATGTTACACTTATTTCTATTATCCATCCCTTTTCACTGGATGTCCCTCAATCTTGTAGATCTTCTGCTTCCTTTAAAACTCAGTGAAAATATCACTTTTTTCAATAAAATGAAATAATTTTACTATAGCTACCTCTCCTCCTCATCACTAATGAATGCCTTCCTCTATAAGATTATCTTACATTCTAAATATATCTTGCAGGTACCTGGGTATTCACAAATTGTTTCCCTAATTAGAATGAGTACTTTTTAGGGCAGGAATCAGACTTGCCTGTCTTTTTATTGTTATGCTTATTAAAGTGCCTAAAACATAATAAATACCCAATAATCTGTGTTTGCTTATTTGAGTGAGTTATTATAAATTAAAATCTATGAAGAGAAGAATGCATAGTAGATTCATTCTTTCCCTCTACAAGCTTAGAATCATATCAATGTTTAAGTCTTTTAATAAGATATATATCACATGAAAGCTTTCTAGAAATATAACAGATTCTTAATGAATATTCACTGGGTCATTGATATATAAATAAAAAGTAAATTATTTGAGTATTCTCTGGATAAATATATAATTCATTGAATGGAATAGGGGAGAATTCTATATTTAGTCTTAGTTGTGGAAGGGAAAACAGTCAACATATCTATGATACAACTGGTGCTCAATACATGTTTATTGGATTTATCAAATATTTGGAAAGTAATATTGGAGGAGGGACATTAGATATTTGGAAGGGAAAGACTTGGAATGATGGGGTTTTCAGTATCTAATAAATATATTTTTAATTTAGAAAAAATAAGTGAGGTTGGAAGTGAAGTCAGTATATGAAGGATAATTTTACTAAGGCAAGCTAAGGCAAATAGAAATGACAGAATTGGGAGTGAAGTAGAAGAAAAAATGAGAAGTTAAATTTTCTGGATAAAACATATTGAAATCAATAAGTATAGATGGGGTGAAAAGCTCTTTGTTTAGTCTATGTTACTCAGTAGGAATTTCCGTAGAGGAAGAGAATTGATAAACCAAATAGCATCTAGAGAATGACCACAAGGATAACAATAGTATCTTGAGTCCATGACACAAAAGTGTTCATTGAAATATTTTGAAATGTTGGGTTTAGACTGGAGAAGGTAATATTTGTGGTGTTAGAAGGGTCAGGATAAAAACTATCCTCAAGCATTTGAAAGGTTATCACCTAGAAAAGAGATACGACTTTTTTTCTTCAGCATAGAGACAAGAAAAATGAGCAATGAGCAGAAGTTGTACAGGAAGAAATGAAAAAAATGATAGAAGGAAAAACTTTCTACTAGAACTATCCAAAAGTGTAATGGACTGATTGAGGAGGAAGTGGATCTCCCTTCACTAAAGGCCTTTGCATAAAAGTTGGATGATTTCTTGGTGGGTATGTCACAAATAAGATTCTTACTTAGAGGTCGCTTGAATGAAGTAGTCTATATTTTAGTTTATATCACTTTTATATTTGAGAATTTTGAATTCTGAATTATAGGCAAGCTGTACCATATCTAAAACTATATTATAAAGCAGCAGTCATCAAAACCATTTGATACTGGCTAAGAAATAAAGCAGTTGATTAGTGGAATAGGTTAGATTCACAGAACAAAACATTCAATGACTATAGCAATCTAGTATTTGGCAAACCCAAAGACCCCAGCTTTTGGAATAAGAATTCACTATTTGACAAAAACTGTTGGGAAAATTAGAAACTAGTATGGCAGAAACTAGTCATTGACCCACACCTAACGAACACTGTATACCAAGATAAGGTCAAAATGGGTTCATGATCTAGATATAAAGAATGATATTATAAACAAATTAGAAGAACATAGGATAGTTTACCTCTCAGATGTGTGAAGGAGGAAGGAATTTGCAACCAAAGAAGAAATAGATATCATTATTGATCACAAAATAGGTAATTTTGATTATATTAAGTTAAAAAGGTTTTGTATAAACAAAGCTAGCAGACAAGATTAGAAGGGGAGCAACAAACTGGGAAAACATTTTTACATTCAAAGATTCTGATAAAGGCCTCATTTCTAAAATATATAGAGAATTGACTCAAATTTATAATAGTTCAAGCCATTCTCCAATTGATAAATGGTCAAAGGATATAAACAGACAATTTTCAGATGAAGAAATTGAAACTATTTGTAATTATATAAAAAAGATACTATTGATCAGAGAAATGAAAATTAAGACAACTGTGAGATACCACTACACACCTCTCAGATTGGCTAAGATGACAGGAAACGATAATTATGACTGTTAGAAGGGCTGTGGGAAAATTGGGACACTGATACATTGTTGGTGGAACTGGGAAAAAATCCAACCATTCTGGAGATCAATTTGGAACTATGCTGAAAAAGTTATCCACCTGTGCATATCCTTTGATCTAGCAGTATTACTACTGGGCTTATTTCCCAAAGAGATCTTAAAGGAGGGAAAGGGACCCACATGTGCAAGAATGTTCCTGGCAGCCCTTTTTGTAGTGGCAAGAAACTGAAAACTGAGTGGATGCCCATCAGTTGGAGAATGGCTGAATAAGTTATGGTATATGAATGTTATGGAAAATTATTGTCCTATAAAAAAGGAACAGCAGGATGATTCAGAGAGGCCTTCTGAGACTTACATGAACTGATGCTAAGTGAAATGACAGAACCAGGAGATCATTATACACAGAAACAAGAAAACTACACAATGATCAATTCTGATGGACTTTAACCTTGAGATGATTATAACCATTTCCACTTGTTCAGTGATAAAGAGAACCATCTATACCCATAGAGAGGACTGTGGGAGCTGAGTATGGACCACAACATAGTATTCTCACTCTCTTTCTTGTTGTTTGCTTGTATTTTGTTTTCTTTCTCAGTTATTTTTCTTTTCTTCTTGATCTGATTTTTCTTGTGTAGCAAGATAACTGTATAAAGATGTATTTGTGCATTGGATTTCACATATATTTTAACATATTAAACATGTATTGTACTACCTGCCAAATAGGGGAAGGGGTGGGGGAAGGAGGGGAAAATTTGAAACAAAGTGTTTTGCAAGGGTCAATGTTGAAAAAAATTATCCATGCATATGTTTTGTAAATAAAAAATTTAATAAAAAATATTTAGAGGCAGGACATACAATGAAGGAAAAGCTGGATGAGGAGAAAGAGAGAAAAAGATAAATATAAGAATCATTGCATTTTTAAAAGCTAGTAGACTTGGAAAGAGTGGCTTTAGCATCAAAATGTTAACAAAAGCCTAGCTCATGGTATCAGACTAAGAATTAGATTGCTGATTACCAAAGGTATAGTTCCTCTGACATGCCAAAGGCCCTTGGAGTTCATCATCAAACATACAGAATACACAATCTCTGCATTCTAAGAGTTTTACCATTTAATAGGGTTGTAAAAAGGAAAAATAAAATCATGGACAAGGAAAGCTAATATCTTGTACTTTGTTTCATCCCATTGACACATAGCTTTAAGACACAGGCTGAATTGGAAAATGAATTAAGAACATTTATCTCCATTGCACAGCAGGCTACATGAATGCTGTGCTTGCAGGCTACACACTGTCCCAAATCACCTGTGTTAATTTCTCTGTTCCTGAGAAAAATAAATGAAAACAAAAAACAAAATAAAATAAAATCGCACTGGCTTTTAACTTTCTTCCAGGTATGAATATCTAATCTTTAAAAAAAATTTCTTTTAGTGAAGAGATGTTATAGAGGAATTGGGATGAAAATGTTTGAGGACAATGATTCAATCCAGGATCCCTTGTCAGGATCAGTTTAATCCTGGCAAATTAAAAGATGTTGTTTTTATGGAGCCTTGCATATTTAAACAGTTTCACATCATTCTATATTTTAATATCTTGAAACAAAATAGTGTCTTTGGTTCCAGGATATATGTCAAAAAAAGCAAAACATATTTTAGGGTTCTTCTTTTGATTCTTTTTTTTGGATGTGTCTCCTCTACACTTTTAAAATGGCTTTATTCCTAAGGTTTTAGTATATTCTTTGTATTGGAAGGAGTTTGTCTTTGAATTTTGGACCTATTTCTCCTTTATTTTCCTCATAATCATTTCAAACAACTTCTGTGACTCTAGGCTATGTGGAGAATCAGTCAAATGCTAGGATTAGGGTTTTTAAGCATGAAAACTTTTCATCTGAGTCTTCCATTAGCTGGAAGTGCTTTAATGACTCCTACCGCAGGGAAGGAACATAGCTAGAAAGTCAAAGTATTTAGGAGAAGGAGTTCAGATATCCCAAGGCATTGCCCTCACTTTTCATTCTAGTTTCATGCCTTCTGCTGGCCTCTGGCTTACTGCAGTCAGCATTTACCTTCCAGTTGAAAAGAACTGGAGAAAAATGAGAAAAATTAGTGTACTATTAAGGCCTAAGAAAAAAGAAAGAAGATCATTATACTGAAAAATTCACAGAATTATATAGAAAAAACAAACAGCTCTTCAGGAGAAAAAAAGGTTAAGAGGAAGGAGAGATAGCAGACTCCCTAGCTGGTTTCATTTACTATTTGGTTATAAGGTGAGGTAGGTTGAGAGAAAGGTAATTCTGACTTTGTAGGCTGTTATTCAGTGGAGATCACAAATAGAAGGAGGATGCTTGCTATTCCTTTTCTTCCTGCGCCATACAACCCAGTTATATCTTTCATAGATGAAAGCAGTTTGTTTAATTTCAGTAACATCTCTTACAAGTATGGCCATTATGGGGGCATTTACTTGATCACTAGTAAATCATTTATCAAATGATTGGGTAACAAATCAAATTAAGAGTTTATATTTTTTTTCAAGAATCATCTACTGTAAGGAGGCAAACATCTCAGATTATATTACAAAGCAATAATCATCCAAACAATCTAGTACTTATTAAGAAATACAGTTGCTGATCAGTGGAGTAGATCAGGTACACAATACGTAGAAGTAATACATAATATAGTAATAAGTGTTTCATAAATGCAAAGATCTAAACTTTTGGGGTAAAACATTACTACTTGACAAAATTTTTTGGAAAAACTGGAAAGTAGTTTGGCAGAAACTGGGTATAAAGAAGTTTATATATAGCTAGGTGGTACAATGGATAGACTACAAGGCTTAGAATCAGAAAGACTCATTTTCCTGAGTTCAAACCAGCCTTTGACACTTCCTAACTTCCTGAACAAGTCAGTTAACTCTGTTTGCCTCAGAGGATCATGAGAAGTAAAATGAGTGACTGATTAAGTTAAAAAGGCTTTGCACAAGTCAAACAAATGTAGCCAAGATTAGAAGTAAAGCAGATAACCAGAAAAAACATTTTTGCAGCTTTCTCTCTTAAAGGCCCCACAGCTCTAACCATATAAGGAAATGGTTCAAATTTATAAAAAAAATAAAGGCTATTCCCTGATTGATAAATGGTCAAAGGACATGAATAGGCAGTTTTCAGAAGAAGAAATGAAAACTATCTATAATCATATCCTCTAAATCACTATTGATTATAAAAAAGGCAAATTAAAACATCTCTGAGGTACCACCTCACACTTATCAGAGATGATAAATGTTGGAGAAGATATGGAAAAATTGGGACAAAAAAATGCACTGTTGGTGGAGTTGTAAATTGGTCCAGTCTTTATTTTATTTTTTTATTTATTTGCTGAGGCAATTGGGGTTAATTGACTTGCCCAGGGTCACACAGGAAGTATTAAGTGTCTGAGGCCACATTTGAACTCAGGTACTCCTGACTTCAGGGCTGGTGCTCTATCCACTGCACCACCTAGCTTCCCCATGGTCCAGCCTTTTTGAAAAACAACTTAGCTCTATATCCTAAAGGAAATAAATTGGTGCATACACTTTGACCTCAAAATTCCACTACTAGATCTGTATCCCAAAGAGGTAAAAATAAAAACAAAAATACTCCGGAAAATAATCTACATGAACAAAAATCTTTATATCATCTCTTTTTATGGTGGCAAAGAATTAGAATTTAATTAAAATTTTAAAAATTCCAACTTTTGGTGGAGTTGTGAACGAATCCAAACATTCTGGAGAGCAATTTGGAACTATGCTCAAAAAGTTATCAAACTGTGCATATCCTTTGATCCAGCAGTGTTACTACTGGGCTTATATCCCAAAGAGATCATAAAAAAGGGAAAGGGACCTGTATGTGCACAAATGTTTGTGGCAGTCCTCTTTGTAGTGGCTAGAAACTGGAAACTGAGTGGATGCCCATCAGTTGGAGAATGGCTGAATAAATTGTGGTATATGAATATTATGGAATATTATTGTTCTGTAAGAAATGACCAACAGGATGATTTCAGAAAGGCCTGGAAAGACTTAAAATAACTGATGCTGAGTGAAATGAGCAGGACCAGGAGATCATTATATACTTCAACAACAATACTATATGATGACCAGTTCTGATGGACCTGGCCATCCTCAGCAATGAGATCAACCAAATCATTTCCAATGGAGCAGTAATGAACTGTATCAGCTACGCCCAGAGAAAGAACTCTGGGAGATAACTAAAAACCATTACATTGAATTCCCAATCCCTATATTTTTGCCCACCTGCATTTTTGATTTCCTTCACAAGCTAATTGTACAATATTTCAGAGTCTGATTCTTTTTGTACAGCAAAATAACGGTTTGGTCATGTATACTTATTGTGTATCTAATTTATATTTTAATATATTTAACATCTACTGGTCATCCTGCCATCTGGGGGAGGGGGTGGGGGATAAGAGGTGAAAAATTGGAACGAGAGGTTTGGCAATTGTTAATGCTGTAAAGTTACCCATACATATAACCTGTAAATAAAAAGCTATTAAATAAAAAAAAGGAAAAAAATTCCAACTTTTCTTTTTCTTTCTTTAAAAGAAAGGTAGTTTTAAGCACAAATCTTTGATAGATACTAGTTCTTTGTGATAAAACAATAAAAAATCAAATCTCAGAGAAATTGACTATATTTCTCAACATGAATGGAATAAAAAATCATAATCAATCAACCCTAATGAGTATTTAAGTGTTTCATATGTTTGAACCCTGTCCCTTTCACAATCATATTTGATAGGTTTTCTAGACCCTGTGAGTTAGAATAATAATTAAAATGCCTTCTTACCTCTATAAATTCTTTTCTGTGCCATTTAAAGTCCTTTAGGGTAGATAGGTGGTACAATGGATAATGCTATGCCTGGAGTTAAGAAAACTCATCTTCCTGAGCTGAAATCCAACCTCAGATATTTGCTAGCTATGTGACCCTAGACAAAACAGTTAATTCTATTTGTCTTGTTTTCCTTATCTGTTAGATGAGCTGGAAAAGGAAATGGCAAACCACTCCAGTATGTTTGCTTAAGAAATCTCAAAATGAATCATGAAAAATTGGGTACAATATACAACAAAAATGTTTGAAACATTGTTCTAAGCACCTAAGAGCACTAGTACTATTACTACTACAACTACAGCAACATCAACCATACTACTACTAATCATTTATATAATACTTAATGTTTGCAAAGTGCTTTGCCTATGTTATCTCATTTGTTCCTCACGATATTGTTGGGAGGTAGGTAAGCCCTATCATAATCTCTATCTTAAATATGAGAAGACTGAGACTGAGAGAAGCTAATAGCTTTATTTCATCACTCTCTTCCCTATACCATTGAGAAAAGAATGAGTCTTTTAAGAAGCTGGTTTGGTATTAGGGAGACATGCACATGTGGAAAGGTACTGGACCTTTGATGTCATGGATATAAGGAACTACTCTGAAAAAGAAACTCCCTCTACCAATATCAGCCAATACCTTTTTTATTGAAAAATGTTGATTTTTCTTTTATTCTGAATACTGGGCCACTCCTACTTAAGCCAAATTAGAAGAGTTAGCATGATCCTTTTCTTCCCCATTATAATCATGGCAAGAAGCTTAAAAAATTCTCATTGGGAAATAAATCATTCACTTCAGCAGAGAAAAAAGTGTTTTACACTTTCTCTCTCAGGTTGCTTTTTTTTAGGCATTAAGAAAAAAAAGGAAAGAGACAGGTTTGGTTTATTCATGACACAAGAGATTTTTCTGTCTTTCCAATTTGCAGAATCTATTAAGCATATGAAGACTTTCAGAACTTGACATGCTAGCCTTGGAAATATCACACATCAATAGATATAGTTGTTGCCCTTGAAGTCCAGTTTTGTGTATAAAAAAGGAAACAGATCTCTTGACTATGTTCACTTTCCTAACAAAATAACTCTTTCCACTCCCTAATATTCCATTCCACCCCCAAGGATAGATGCCCTTAACGACCAAGGCCTCTCAATATCAGTGGTGAAATCTCCTAGTATTTTTGCTCTGGAGTAATTGGAGACACTTCAGAAAATTAGCTTTTTGTGTCTTTTCTTCCACAGAAGATGTTGGCAATGGGACTGCTGCCACTTTTTATTTTTTGACATTTTGAAAACATCTAGGCCTAAAGGGAACAGCCTGACCAGCTAACTTGTCAACATGATTACAGGGCAATGATTCCACATCTTCAGGGTTGGTTTTTCTCTGCTCAAAATATCTTCTAAGTGAAATAGCACATTGGTGACTATGGTCATTATATGATAAATGCACTTTTAGGAACTGAAAACACTTTTTGTCAGCTTCCTGGCGCAGCATATGTATCAGGGCATGTGATTATCTCACAGCTGTACACCCTGCTGTAGTCCCTGCTATTTAATGTTTAGCTTGTGCTTCTTCCCTGGGGAATCAAAGGACATTGAATACCAGGTGACTTTCTTCTCTACCATCTCGTGGGTTACTTTCAGCAGAGAGAATAATGCAGAATATACAATATGTTGGATGTAGCACCTCCTCACTTTGCTCCCCATACAATTCCCTTTTAACTGCATAGAAATCATAGAAATCAGAGCAGGAAAGAACCTCAGAGATTACATACTGGGACACTGTTACTTCTCAAATGAGAAGACTGAATCCTGGAAAGATTAAATGATTTGGCCAAAGTTATATAGCGGCAAATAGTGAAGTCAAATATAAGGTCAGATTCAGATAATTTGTTGGTTAATTTTATTGAATTTCTTTTTCTTCTCTTAATTTTTTCTTCTTTGTTACAAGGTATTGCTGCCTGCAGTAGTAAAGCATTAGAGATATTTTTATAAATGAAGATGATAACAAAACAAAAAATATAAAAGCTTTTTTAATTAGTGAAACTGGAATTCAAACCCACATTTTCTTACTCCAAATCCATTGTTCTTAATATTAGTCGATGTCGCCACTTTTAGAGAATATTGCCACTATCCTATGTAGAGAAGGATATGTGTCTGTGTATTATTCATGATATAGAGGAAAAGACTTTGAACTTGAGTCAGTACACTTGGATTTTAGACCAAATGTCATAAACTTGATGTGAGCGTTCCTTGAGCTTTGATTTATTATTATTTAAATTTATTGCTTTGAGATGAAAGTAAACTAGGTGTTTCCAAAGAACCATTAGAATGTAAACTCCTTAAGACTTTTTATATTTCCTTGTATTTCTAATGCTTAACATGCCTGACAATTATTAATATTTAATAAATGCTTGTTGAATGACACTTTCCTCCTGCTTCTATCAACAATAAAACTATTAATTACTTGATATTTACATAGCATTTTAAACCTTACAAAAACCTTACATTTTAATTTAATTTAACTGATAGATTTGCTAGCTAGTATATAATGTGATAAAGTAAACATTATGTTAAATGTATTATGTTATAATCTTCCTAATGACTATTCTATATTTACAGTGAGATATCTTCCACTATCTATCTGGCAAATCATTTTCACTGTGCAACTTCTAGTCATATCTTCATTTGTCAAAGAGAAGTAAAGTTGAACCATTATAGAATGGTTCAAAATAGCCAGAGTACAAGATATTGTTAGAAGTCCATTCCTTAATGCTCTCTAATTGCAATGACAGCATAAAGGGAAAAGATAAAATGCCTTTTTATTTGCCATGATTTTTAGTCAGAATTTTAACTTCTTCACATTCTCCATTTCTTATTTTTTTCTTCCCTTATTTAAGAACTGTCTTGGTTTTTTATAGTTCATCCAGAAATTTAGATTATGTTGGTGATCAAATTTCCTATTTCTTTTTGAATTACTTTGGTTGAATAACTGACAATTTCCATATTGGTTTCTAGGAGGCCTTGGGCTGAATCAGCTGCATTCAGATTGCTTTGCAAATTATAAGTAATTACTCATTGGCTTGATATTGTCAATGCATTTTTTCTCAAAAGACAAAGAAAAGATAACACATTTAGAAAGCACTGGAAATGTGTAACCAGAAAACAATGCTATATACAAAAAAGAACTTTGAACAAACTTGCCAACATTCTATATCAAGCCCATTGTTTTTTTGTTACAGGTATAAATGTGTCAGGTTATACATAAGAAAAATTGGATAGCAGTAAACATCCATTTATGGCCTAAATGAAGATAACATAAATGTACGAAGTGACAACCTTGAAGGATCGATCTATAACTATTACTTTAATGCTTTCAAGATCTCCTAAAATATTTTAGCAGACTACATCTATTTTTTCAAGTAAAGATTCTGAAGTTGTACTATTTTTCATTATCCTCTCATCAATCAAAAGACAAAAATAGATAAGTATTATTTTGGAAACCTATAGCTCATATACGATCATGGAAAACATGAAGTGGCTTTTAAGTTGGGTTCAAAACACTGTATCCAAAATTAGCCTGTTCATGAAGGAAGAGTCAGAGGATTACAATATTCATCCTAGGAACAAATGGTGTCACAGTAGGGTGGAAATAACAGGCTAATTTCATAATACTAACACCTTTATAGAGAATTTTATATATGATAAAGCTTTTCCTTCCTAGCAACCTTGTAAGTTAATTAAGTGTGTGAAATTGGACAGATCTTCATCTTCATGGATCTCAGTATTCTAATCTGTAAAATGAGAGGGTTTGGACTCTCTGGATCTTTCAGTTTTAAACCTATGATCTTTTTAATTCTTATAATTTTAGTTTCATTTTCCTTTATATGGGGAAAAACAGAAGCCCCACAAAATGAAGTTACTTTTCCAAGGTTACACAGTAAAGGACAAAGTCAGGATTCAACACCAGGTTTGAGAATGTCAAATCAAGTGCTCTTTCTGCTAAACCATACAATCTTAAAACACTGAAAATTCTTTTAGAGTCTAAAGGCTTGACACTGGGAGAGATTGGAGGAATAGGATGGCATTTATGTTGCTTGGTATATAATGTAAAACAATGCCAGTCTCACATGAGTACATATTTGGCACATTCCCTATTTATGAAAGACAATTTTAATAAAGGTTTACAAAATTTTAAGGGTATTCTGAAATCATACTTCTATATATGCATAGATTCAGAATAAAATCTGGAAGCTGAAATTTGACTTTTACTTAAGTACCTAAAACAACCTTTATTCCTTTGATATTCACTGCAAATATTTTACTCTATCCAGATCCTCATTGCAATTATCTATGGACCCCTGTGCCTCCCACCTCTAACCATTTTCATTCCTTTCTCAAGAAGTTCAATACTTGGGTCATAGTGTTTCTATCTGTTCACAATCTTTTCTACATGATCACAAACTTAGAAATTTCAACATATATAATATTGGCCCTTCAAGCACTCATCAGCATACCCAGTGGCTATGAATTACCATTCATTCCATTTTGTGTCACACAAGAAAATAATAATACTTTTTATTTTATAATCTTAAAGCATCCTACTTGCATAATCCAGAACTCAATTTCCCCTGCTTATGGCTTCCTACACTTCATTTTTCTTCTGTGTTGCTCTTTTCCTAAATCATTTATTTAGTCTTTGCACTGAATTTTTTAAACGTTTTCCCTATCACTTATCAGGTGTTTCCAAAACCAAACCTAAATTACCCCCACAATCCACCTTTTTTGTTTCTAATTTAATGCTGCTGAATATGACTAGATGTCACACAACTATGATGATTAGAACAACTATAATTTTTTTTATCTCATTTTACCTGGCCCCTTAATGACTGACTGACAATACTTTGATCCATATTATACCTTCTACAAGTGTTCCAAAACTTTTTCTTCTGTTATAAATATACATATATCATTTCCTTTCAGCAGAAATTTGTGCCTTATACTTTGCTGGTAAATTTGAGATTATCTACCCAATCCATGAATTCTCTCTTCCCTTGGATTATAAATTCAGATTGTTTCAAGATAGTCTTCCATACTTTCCTGCTTTACTCTAATCTCAGAGAGGTAGTTCCACTTGATAAAACTAACCTTTCTACTTTTACCTTTTATCCCCTCCACTCCCATCTCTCCTGGCAGCTTGAATATTTAACCATACTTTTTTTTTTTAACTCTTCAATTTTTCTTTATTCAGTAGCTTTTTCTGTGATGTTTGCTAATTTGCCCAAATTTATGCTATTATTAAATCATGCCATTCCCTGAAGCTATCATGCCATATCTCTTATTTCAATTACAACCAGATTTCTTGAAAAAAATTGTCTACATTTATTACCTCTACTTCTTCAAGTCCTAATCACTTTTAAACCTTTTGTGTGGCAAGCAATAACTTGGCTTTTGATCCTATTACTTGAAATTATTCACTCCAGGCATTTTTCAAATACTAAAGCAAAGGCACTCATTTCAACTCACATTTTTTACTCCTCTGCAAAGACTGATACTGTTGAATGTCCCTCCTCCTTGATACTCTCTCCTATTTGAGTTTTCATGAGACTGGTCTAAATTAATTTGCCTTTTCCTTGAATGATTGCTCTTTATTTTCTTTTATTGGATAAGTATCCATGCTCTACACCCTAGAAATAGATATTTCCCAGAGATTTGTCCCAGGTCCTCATTTTTTTTGACACTGCATCCCTTGGGTTCAATTATCATTTCTATGCAGATGACTCTCAAATGAACACATTCAATTTTCATTTAGGTACTGACAAATATGGAAACAGAATCAAGGAATATGAAAACTGAAAAAAGTACATAAATATCTATTAGGTTTAGCAAAATATTTTATATGAGGAAAGCATTTTTAGTTCACTAGTGGATCAGAACCCAGATTGCAAGGGATTGAGAAGAGAGTAAATGGCATAGAGGTGGAGACAATTAGTGTAGATGGTTCTGTATAAGAATTTTCAATGAAAGGTATATTGGATAGTAATTTGAGGGAATAGGTGACTAAAATATAGTTTTAGTTTATTTTAGATTGCTAGAAAACTGGGCCTGTTTAAGAGTAAGAAAAAATCCTGTTGATATAAAGAAATTTAAACTGCGAAGGATGATGAATGATCACCAGGGAAAACTTGTGGGGAAGGGAAGGAATAGGTTTGAAGTTACAAATCAGAGGGGTTACCCTTCAGAAGGGAAATAGCCACCTCATCCTCTAAGGAAAGAACAAAGAAAGTGATGAGATAAAGATCTAGAAGTATTTGATGTATGGAATAGAGAATATTATAGAATTCACATAGGACAATATACTTTTGGCTTTTATCAAATCAAGATATGTTCTCATCTTCTCAAGAGGGAATATATTTCTTTATTTTTTGTTTTTATGTTTTTGTTTGTTTTCTTTAAAATTTTCAGATAGGGAAATTTCAAGAACTTGCCTCTTTTTGTCTTCTCATCAAAATTACTACCCAAGAAATCCATTAATTATTAACACTATTTCACTTTGGTTTAGTACTTTTAATAGCACAGTATCTTGGTTTATTAATTTTGAAAATATGATGATTTTGTATTTGAATTTGTTAGCCCAAAGAAATATATGAATACTCTAAGAGAAGATTTAAAGGAGCAACTGCCCCCCAAGACTCCATGATATTGAGAGAAACAATTAGTGGATTGCTCAGAACATAAAAATTCTTATAGGATTCTTACAGCTAAAAGATTTCTTTTCCTTGGAAGGAATACAGAAACACTTTTAGATAAAATTAAATGACTCTGTGGTGTTCTATAGCTTTCTCCTCACACTGGGAACAAGGGAACTTTGGTGTACTAAAGGAATAATAAAATAGACTGACAAAAATAAAATTTAATGAGAAATCAAATAACATAAACCATCCTCATAAAAAAGAAATAGGGAAATGAAAAAAAGCTAAGAAAATTCTTTGACATTGATATTCTTAATGATTGCCAGTTCTCAGTTCATAAAACTAACAAATAAACACACACATACACATATACATCTGCAAAAAAGAAATAAACACGAATGCAGAATACTTACTATTTTCAAATTCTTGGATACTTTTAAAACTGAAAAAGGAAATGTCAATTTTGTTATTTGACTGGCATTCCAACATACACACATATGTAACATTGACTAGTATTGGTTATGGGGCTCACAAGGAAATTTAATTCTTATACATAGTGGCTACCCTTAGCAGAGTACAACTACCCTTACCCTCTCTACTTCAACTACTGTCAATAGTGTTTTTGTAATAGAAGACATAAAAGGCATTCATTTATAGCCAGAGAAGAATACCAAGATGTAACTTCCGGAATCTCAACTGTAGAGTTAAGGGGGGAAAAGTATGGTATTTGAAAATGGGAGATCCTGAACAAGAGATGGCAGAACTTAGAGGAAAAACATCTGCTAGTTTTAGGGTATGAATTCCAATCCTTTTCTTTTTCTTTTTTTTTCTAAAAAGAATATTATTTTTAACATTCTTTTCTTTTTATACTTTGAGTTTTACATACTCTGCTTTCCTTTCACTCTCTCTCTTATCCACTGGCAAAGCAAGCAATATATCAATTATACACATGAAATCATGCAAAACACATTTCCATATTGGCCATATATTAAAAACCTAAGAAAAATAAAATGAGAAAATTATACTTCAATTTGAGTCAGTTCTCTCTCTGGAGTTGGACAATATTTTTCATTACAAAACCTTTGGAATTGTCTTGGATTACTGTATTGATCTAAGTTGCCATGTCTTTCATAATTGATCATCAATTTACCATTCAAATTACTAAGAACAATGATCTCCTGTTTCTTCTGCCTTTGCTTTGCATCATTCCACATGTATCTTACCATGTTTTTTCAGAAACTGCCCCCTTGTCATTTAATATTCCATCACAATCATATACCACAACTTGTTCCACCAATTCCCAATTGATGTACATTCCCTGGATTTCCAAATCTTTTTCACCAGGAAAAGAACTGCTTTCCTTTTTTCTTTGATGTCCTTAGAATACAGATTTGGTATTGATATTGCTGGATCAAAGGCTACGCAGTTTTATAATCCTTTAGACATAATTCCAAAGTATGACTGGACTCATTCATAACCCCACCAATAGTACATTAATGTCCCAATTTTTTCATATGATCACAAATATTTGTTATTTCTGATAGATGTGAGGTGATACCTCAGTTATGTTAATTTGACTTTTTGTAATCAACAATGATTTAGGGGATATTTTCATAATATTATAGATAGCTTTCAATTCTTCTGAAAACTATTCATATCCCTTGACCATTGGTCCACAGGGAAATGGTTTTATTTTGATAAATTCCACTCAATTCTATATTTAATATATATTTGAGAAATGAGGTCTTTATCAGAGTAACTTACTGTAATTTTTTTCATATTACCCCATCATTTATGGTACTTTTAAACAAAATGTATTTCCCTTGATTATCTCTTTTAATTGTTTATTTTCACTTTTGTTTTGCCTGATATCATGATTGCTATCACTACTGTTTTTTTACTTCAGCTAAAGCATAATAACTAAATTTTTATAAATCTTTTTATACATAAATATATTTATGTATATTAACATATTATATTGACCTATTATATATTTATAGCACTTTGTTTTAATTTGGTATATCTTTCTGTTTCAAGTGTGTCTTCTTTAAACACAATATTGTTGGATTATTGTTTCTAATCTTTTCTGCTATTTGCTTCTGTTTTATGACTCAGGTTATCCCATTCCCATTCACAGTAATGATTTACTGTTTGTTTTCCTTCCTTCCATTAACTTTTATTTCCTCTTTCTTTTTGTACTGTCATGTCCTCAAAAGTCTATTTTGCTTCTCCTCTCTGTCTCCCTTAATCTGTCCTTCCTTTTGTCATTCTCCATCCCCTTCTCTTATCCACTTTCCTTTCTATTTTCCTATTGGATAAGTTATATTTCTATATATAACTCGGTATGTGAGTGTGTGTGTGTGTGTGTGTGTGTGTGTGTGTGTGTGTGTTGCCTCTTCTCCTCCTATTTGAACTAGTTCGGATGACAGTAAGGTTCAAAAGTAATGTTTGAACCTTACCTTCCATGTCCCAATTCTTCTTCTGCTGTAAAAGCTCTTCCTTGTGTGCCTCTTCTATGTGAGAAAATTTTCCTAATCCTACCAGTTTCTTCTCCCTTTTCCCAGTGCATCTCTTTTTCTTATGTCTTCTTTTTTTTTTTTTTTTTGATCATCCCAAAATAATAATAAAGCTGAAAAGTACTCTATTTCATTAAATATCTTTTTCCCCTACTGGAGAATCATGTTCAGTTTTTTCTGGGTTAGTGATTCTTGTTTGTAATTTTAGCTTCTTTGCCTTCCTGAAATATCATATTCCAATCTCTCTGTTTCATGAAAATCAATAAATCTTGTGTGATTCTGACTCTGGCTCCTTGATTATTTGAATTGTTTCTTTCTGGACCTTTGATGTATTTTTTTCTTTGAGAGGGGAGCTGTGGAATTTGGCTACAATATTAATGGGAGTTTTCATTTGCTGTTTCTTGACAAGTTGGTGAGTAGATTCTTTCGATTTCTATTTTACCTGTGCATGTAAGATATAAGACAATTTTCCTTGATAATTCCTTGAGATATGATGTATAATCTCTTTCTTTGAAAATGATTCTCAGGTTATCCAATAATTCTTATATAATCTCTCCTTGTTCTATTTTCCAGGTCAGTTTTTATAATTTTTTGAAATGTATTTATTTAATATTGTTCTTCAGTTACATTTGAAAACAGTTATTTTAATTTGTTTTTAAACCTTTTGAGTTTCAGATTCTCTCCCTTACCCCCAACTTCCCATTAAGAAAACAAATGTGAAGTTATGCAGAATACCTACCCTACCTAAAAATGCTACCTATCCTTAAAAAAATGCTTAAGTAAAATAAAGTTAAAAAAAGAGAGAAAAAAAGATAAGCAAACATACAGAGACATAGAGAGAGAGAGAGAGAGAGAGAGAGAGAAAGAGAGAGAGAGAGAGAGAGAGAGAGAGAGAGAGAGAGAGAGGAGAGAGAGAGAGATTCCAAATTTTTTTCTTTTTCATTCTTTTGATTTTATCTTTTCTGAGCATCTTGTGGAGTTATCTTCCACTTACCCAGTTCTGATTTTTAATAAATTATTTTCTAAAGTTATATTTTGTACCTCTTTTCCATTTGGTCAATTCTGCTTTTTAAGGAGTTCTTTTCTTTAGCGAATTTTTGTGTCTCTCTTACCATTGGGCCAATTCTGGTTTTGTGTCTTTTTCTTTATTCCTTTCTTTGTTTTCTTTTCTTTTTTTAAACCATACTGTTAATTCTCTTTTCAATATTTTCTGGAATCACTCTCATTTCTTTTCCTAATTTTTCCTCTTTTCTCCTTATCCCTATCTTTCTCTCTTCTAAGAGTTCTTCTTGGGCTTGGGTCCAATGAGAATTTCTTTGAGGCTTTTTGTGACTGTTTTCATATTATTGTCTGCTGAATTTACATATTGCTTTTTCTTGCCATCAAATTTAACTCTTTTTGCTCATTTCTCATCGCTCTATTTTTTGAGTTAAGGCTGGCTATGCTTACCTAGCAAGGCACTGTTATAAGTTTCAGGATTTTTTATGCTGTTGTTTTCATAGTTGGCTCTTGGGGTTTGCAAATTTGTGGTGGTTCCAAAGTGATATGATTCTGGCAGAAGTGTGGATCTAGTTCTCTGATCTTTACCAAGGAAAGGTCCATGGTCCCCTGTAATGACAGGAGCTAGTTCTACTCTTTTTCTTGGAACTATGCCCTCCTATTCTTTTTGACTGACAACCAGTTCTTTTCTCTTTCCAGGAACTGTGACTCAGAACTCCATGTGGACAATAAAAGTGTCAGTGTTGGCTGTGTCCAATGCCAGCAAAGTATCCTTTGTAATCTCTTTCTGACCATTCCTATAACTTCTTACTATATCTGGGCTGGGACCTCCCAAAGCTGCTACTGTGACTGTACTTGTTGTTGCTGTTACTTTGTGCGTGGACTTTGATCAGAACTCTACTAGTCTTCTATCTATTCTACCAGACTTCTGCCTATACCTATAGTTTACATAAACTAGAAAAATATCCCAAGCTAGTTTTTGACTGTCCCTGCTACTTCAAAATTTGATTTGCATTATTTTAAAGTTGTTTGGAGGGAAATAATAAGATTTCAATTTGATGGCTGGCTGCCTCTAATCCACTGTCTTGACTTTGCTGATTCCAATTTTTTCTAAAAGTTCATATCAATACCATAGTAAGATATTTTTAGTTATGCGTGATGCTAGCAATAATGCAAATGGTGACCAATCTCTGGGGCTATGAATCCTAGCTTGTCAAATATTATTAGCACATTTTACCTTCTTTGTCTTCCCCTATCTTTCCAAACAGATATCAGGCATGAAATCTTTGATACTTCAATCTTCAGTGATTTTCTTTCTAAATAGCCTTTAATTATTTTATACATGCATATATACATACTTACATACATTTGTTGTCTCTACTTTTACAATGTTATAAACTTGAGGGCAAGGACTTTGTTTTACTTTTGTTAATATTTGGCCTACACTGTCTGGCACATAGCATACAACAAATGCTTGTTGATCGAATAATAATTATGTAGTAGGCAATTGTGTCAAGTATTATGTACCAAACATTCAAAAATTAATTAGAAAATATCCCTCACCTCAAATATCTCACAGTTTAGCAAGGAAGAAAAAAACATAAGTAGAAAATGAAGCAACTAAAGTAGAATTTGAAAATATATTTCTCATCTTACTTTAAGAAATCTTGCTATATTTTCAAATTCTACTTTACATGCTTCATTTTCTACTTATGTTTATATATATATATTTATTTATACTTATATAGAGTACTATATACTCTATAATAGATAAGAAGAGAAAGATTTCTTACTTCCACTTTTACAATGGAAAATTTCCTAAAGAAATGAGATTTACTTGAAGCCAGTCCTTGAAGGATTAGATGGGAATCGAGTTTCAAGAAGCTGTTCCAAATAAAGGAAAGTCCATGAGCAAAGACATGGGCCCAGAAAAGAATAGAACCAATACTGTCAGAAGTTAAATTCTGCTGGACAGTTGATCTCACTAATCTGGTAGCTACTGACTCTCAAAGAATTGTGACAATTATATCTTGAAATAAACTGACTTACTGGATTGAGTGGGAAAGCTGTGAGAACAGCCAAGAATCATCACACTGGAACCTCTCTTCTCTGAGACTGTTCTTAGACAGTCAGGTATTTCACAGAGAACCTATAGTCTTTGATTTGATAGGTTATAAAACTGAAGTTCTAGCTTCTCAAAAGCATTAAAAAAGACAATTTAAAGCAAGAGTAGGAGCAGTCACCCAGTACCATCTCCATTCCAGTGGTAGGATAATGCTCTCTCAATGGGGTGCAGTATTTTCATCACCTGCCTATTTTCAGTGACTTGGCACTGTTATTGTGAATGGTTAAACAGTTTCCTCAATATTTCCCCCTCCTCCTGTGGCTGGCTGTATTTAAAAAGCAATTGAAGGAATGATTATGTGCACATTCAGATTTGTAAAGCAGTTTAGCCCCTTTTCATAAAGAAGCCTTCTTCCACAAGATAGTAACATTAATAGTGATTGTATAATAACCTGTCTGCTGACAAAGGCTTTTGTCTGCCATTAAGCACAAGCTATATTGTAATGCTAAACTGAAAGAACAATAGTATCACCTGTTCAAAGTCGAGCAACCTTTTCAATATTGTTATTAGTAGAGAATTATTATTGCTGTATTCTGATTTAGTCTTTCTATGGCAAACCTCCATGGTAAAGTGCTTTATAAAAATTGTCTTGGCTTGAAATTACTCTAAAAATTTTCTCCATGATTTAGGACTGAATTGATATGCAAAAATTCTTCTTTCCCACTCCCTCCCCACTTCCCAGTCTCCCTGCCTCTTCTCCTTCCTTTTTCTCCCCTCTACTCCCCCCTTTTTCTTTTGCTAATACATTTGTTTTGTTGTGCTTTTGGCTTGTAGGATGAACAACTTACTTTCCCTTGTGTGTTCCTAGTAAGAGTTAATGAGTTTACTTACAGCTTGATTAACCCTTGTGTGTTCATTATGTCTCACTGTTGACTTTAATCCAGGTTCTCTGATATAATTACTCCTGGTGGATGCCCCATTCAATGGACCACATTGTATCTGTCCATTTGCCTCCTATTAAGCAGAGGTAAATGTATGATCTGTCAAAGCACTGTGCTCAGGGATAGCATCAGCCCCTTCAACCAATCTCTTTATCTGTTAGTCATTAGAATTCTGGTCAGACAAGTCCTCTATCACACTTCAGTTCTTTGCCAGTGTAATAAACCTTTCCATATCTAAAATAATTGAGAGAAAAAAATAGCATTGAAAACTCTCTTCATCTTCTGCTACTCTGTAGTCCAGATAAAACTCTGTTTTTTCTAATACAGTAATTTTCTCTCCAACAAGCTACATTCTAGCCAACACCCCTTCCATCTTCCTGGTAGACCTTATCTTCTGTATTGCCCTTTCTGTAGGTCATCTTCTCCTTCATCATCACTGCCTCTGACAAATATGTATCTTGAAGATTTGGATGTTTCAAAATTAGAAATGTCTTCTTTCCTAATTGATTTATATCTGCCTGTTCATGACTTCAAGAGTTAGAAATAGCTAGTGTTAGTCAATAAACATTAATAAAGCACCTACTTTGTGACAGGAAATGTACTAAGCACTGGGGATTCAAAGAAAAGTAAAAGATAGTCCTTGTTCTCAAGGAGCTCACAATCTAAGGAGGAAAATGACAGGCAAATAATTATGCACAAACAAGTTATATATAGGATCAATTTGTTATAATTTACAGAGGGAAGGCACTAGAATTAAGGAGAATTGGTCAAAAGCTTCCTATAGATAGTGGGATTTTAGAAGGGATTTAAAGTAAATAAAGGAAGCCAAGGTGTAGATATGAAGAAAGAGATCATTCCATATAGAGGAGACAGCTAGTAAGATGGCCAGAAATTGGGAGCTGGAATGTCTTGTTTGAAGAATAGCAAGTAGGCTAGTGTCACTTGATTGAAGAGTGTATGTGTGCGAGTTGTGGTAGGTTGCAAAAAAAAAAAAAAATGAAAGATGTAGAAAGCAGATTATGAAGAATTTTTAGTGCCTCAAAGACGATTTTATCTTTATTCCTAGAGGTCAACAAATTTTATATTTATTCCTATTTCTCATAGCCAGTAGAATTTAGTGTGTATTTGTCCATGTGTGTGCAGCATGGTCAGTCTCATGGTTCATGAAGTTCATTATGTTAGTTGAGTAGAGGATGGATTAGAGCGGGCTGAGATTTCTGATAGGCAGACTATCCAGCAATAGTCTACATATATGTAAAAATGATGTTGCATATGGGGTTGGAGGTGAGAAAGAAGAACTGACAATGACTCCTAGACTGAAAGCCTAGGTGATAGGTGGTGCTCTTGACAGTAATAAGAAAGTTTGGAGTGGGGAGAAATATGGGGAAAAGATAATGAATTCAGTTTTGGTTAGATTGAGTTTAAGCTATTTTCAGGACATCCAGTTTAAGATGTCTAATAAGTTGTTGGAGATTGAGAGTGAAGGTTATTGAAAAGTTGTAACTGTTTGGGAATCAGAATAAAGATGGTAATTAAATCTATTGGAAAGAAAAAAACATAGTTTTATAATGACAAATAAAATAAGTAAGAGTAATTGGGGGACAGATTCTACTTGTTTAAGGATGGCATGGGAGAGGAAATCTCTGGTAAAATATGGCATGTAAACTGAGATTTGAAGGAAAGGAAGAATTCTAAAATTGGTGATAAAAAGAAAACCCATTCCATCTCTAAGGGATCTGCTTGTACAAAGATCCAGAAATAGAATGTTATGTCTCTGGTGACCTTCCTTTAAATATGTCAGATATGGAGGAGGATTCTGGGAAGATGGAGAAGTAAGTTGGTAAATTTCAAGCTCTACCAATTTCCTCCATAAATAGAACAAATTTGCCCCTCAGGATGCACATAGACTGGTGAAAAATCAAGAAGACTTGGGGCAGAATGCAGGTTCTTTTTTTTTTTTTATTTAATAGCCTTTTATTTGCAGGATATATACATGGGTAACATTACAGCATTAACAATTGCCAAACCTCTTGTTCCAATTTTTCACCTCTTACCCCCACCCCTCCCTAAATGGCAGTATGACCAGTAGATGTTAAATATATTAAAATATAACTTAGATACACAATAAGTATACATAACCAAAACATTATTTTGCTGTACAAAAAGAATCGGACTCTGAATTATTGTACAATTAGCTTGTGAAGGAAATCAAAAATGCAGGTGGGCATAAATATAGGGATTGGGAATTCAATGTAATGGTTTTTAGTCATCTCCAGAGTTCTTTTTCTGGGTATAGCTAGTTCAGTTCATTACTGCTCCATTAGAAATGATTTGGTTGATCTCGTTGCTGAGGATGGCCTGATCCATCAGAACTGGTCATCATCTAGTATTGTTGTTGAAGTATATAATGATCTCCTGGTCCTGCTCATTTCCTCAGCATCAGTTCATGTAAAGTCTCTCTCAGGCCTTTCTGAAATCATCCTGTTGGTCATTTCTTACAGAACAGTAATATTCCATAATTTTCATATACCACAATTTATTCAGCCATTCTCAACTGATGGACATCCATTCAGTTTCAGTTTCTAGCCACTACAAAAGGGCTGCCACAAACATTCGTGCACATACAGGTCCCTTTCCCTTCTTTATAATCTCTTTGGGATATAATCCCAGTAGTAACACTGCTGGATCAAGGGTATCACAGTTTGATAACTTTTTTGAGCATAGTTCCAAACTACTCTCCAAAATGGTTGGATTCGTTCACAACTCCACCAACAATGAATCAATGTCCCAGTTTTCCCACATCCCCTCCAACGATCATCATTATTTTTTCCTGTCATCTTAGCCAATCTGACAGGTGTGTAGTGGTATCTTAGAGTTGTCTTAATTTGCATTTCTCTGATTAATAATGACTTGGAGCATCTTTTCATATGACTAGAAATAGTTTCAATTTCTTCATCTAGAATTGTCTGTTCATATCCTTTGACCATTTTCAATTGGAGAATGGCTTGATTTTTATAAATTAGAGTTAATTCTCTATATATTTTGGAAATGAGGCCTTTATCAGAACCTTTGACTGTAAAATATTTTCCCAGTTTATTGCTTCCCTTCTAATCTTGTCTGCATTAGTTTTTGTTTGTACAAAAGCTTTTCAGTTTGGTATAATCAGAATTTTCTATTTTGTGATCAGTAATGATCTCTAGTTCTGCTTTGTCATAAGACCTTCCCTTCCACAGGTCTGAGGTAAACTATCCTATGTTCCTCTAATTTATTAATAATTTCATTCTTTATGCCTAGGTCTGAACCCATTTTGACCTTATCTTGGTGTCAGGCGTTAAGTATGGATCAATGCCTAGTTTCTGCCATATTAGTTTCCAATTTTCCCAGCAATTTTTATCAAACAGTAAGTTCTTATCCCAAAGCTGGGATCTTTGGGTTTGTCAAGACTAGGTTGCTATATTGTTGACTTTTTATCCCTTGAACCCAATCTATTCCACTGATCAACTAATCTATTCCTTAGCCAATACCAAATAGTTTTGGTAACTGCTGCTCTATAATATAATTTTAGATCTGGTCAGCTAAGCCACCATTAATTTGATTTTTTTTTCATTAATTCCCTTGAAATTCTTGACCTTTTGTTTTCCATATGAACTTTGTTGTTATTTTTTCTAGGTCATTAAAATAGTTTTTTGGGAGTCTGATTGGTATAGCGCTAAATAAATAGATTAGTTTAGATAATATTGTCATCTTTATTATATTTGCTCACCCTATCTAAGAGCATTTAATATTTTTCAATTGGTTAGATCAGACTTAATTTGTGTGAAAAGTGGTCTGTAATTTTGCTCATAAAGTTTCTGATTTTCCCTTGGCAGATAGATTCCTAAATATTTTATATTATCAGTAGTTACTTTAAATGGAATTTCTCTTTGTAACTCTGACTGTTGGATTTTGTTAGTGATATATAAGAATGCTGATGACTTTATGTGGGTTTATTTTATAACCTACAACTTTGCTAAAGTTGTGGATTATTTCTAATAACTTTTAGCAGAATCTCTGAGGGTTCTCTAAGTATACCATCATGTCATTCGGCAAGAGTGATATTTGGCTTCCTCATTGCCTATTCTTATTCCTTTAATCTCTTTCTCAGCTCTTATTGCTATAGCTAGCGTTTCTAATACAATATTAAATAGTAACAGGTGATAGTGGGCAACCTTGTTTCACTCCAGATCTTATTGGGAATGGTTGCAGTTTGTCTCCATTACATATGATGCTTACTGATGGTTTTAAATAGATGCTGCTGATTATTTTAAGGAAAAGTCCATTTTTTCCTATACTCTCAAGTGTTTTTAATAGGAATGGATGTTGGATTTTATCAAATGCTTTTCTGCATCTATTGAGATGATCATATGGTTTTGTTAATTTGGTTATTAACATGGCCAATTATATTGATAGTTTTCCTAATATTGAACCAGCCCTGCATTCCTGGTATAAATCCTACTTGATCATAGTGTATTATCTTGGAGATGATTTTCTGTAGTCTTTTTGCTAATATCTTATTTAAGATTTTAGCATCAATATTCATTAGGGAGATTGGTCTATAATTTTCTTTCTCTGTTTTCAGCCTACCTGGTTTGGTATCAGTTACCATGTCTGTGTCATAGAAGGAATTTGGTAGGACTCCTTCATTCCCTATTTTATCAAATAATTTATATAGCATTGGGGCCAATTGTTCTTTAAATGTTTGGTAAAATTCATGTAAATCCATCTGGTCCTGGGATTTTTTCTTAGGGAGTTGTTTAATTGCCTGTTCTATTTCTTTTTCTGAAATGGGACTATTCAAGCAATTTACTTCTTCCTCTGTTAGTCTGGAAGTCTGTATTTTTGGAGTAGTCATCCATTTCACTTAGGTTATCAAATTTATTGGCATAAAGTTGAGCAAAATAACTCCTTATTATTTCTCTAATTTCCTCTTCATTGGTGGAAAGTTCTCCCTTTTTCATTTTAAGACTACTAATTTCATTTTCCTCCCTCCTTTTTCTCATCAGATTTACCAAAGGCTTATCTATTTTATTGGCTTTTCCATAAAACAAACTCTTAGTTTTATTAATTAGTTCAATAGTTTTTTTTTTTTTTTTTTTTACTTTCAATATTTTTAAGTTCTCCTTTTATTTTTAGAATTTCAAATTTAGTATTTGATTGGGGTTTTAATTTGGTCTTTTTAGTTTTTAGTTGCAAGCCAATTCATTAATCTTTTCTTTCTCTGTTTTATTCAAGTAAGCTTCTAAGGATATAAAATTCCCTCTTATTACCGCTTTGGCTGCATCCCACAAATTTTGGTATGATGTCTCATCATTGTCATTATCTTGAGTGAAATTATTAATTGTATCTATAATTTGCTGCTTCACCCAATCATTCTTTAAGATGAGATTGTTTAGTTTCCAATTACTTTTTTGGTCTATTTCCCTAACTTTTTGTTGAATGTAGTTTTTATTGCATCATGATCTGAAAGAAAGCATTTACTATTTCTGCTTTCTTGCATTTAATTTGAGGTCTTTATGTCCTAATATATGGTCAATTTTTGAATAGGTTCCATGAACTGCTGAGAAGTAAGTATATTCCTTCTATCTCCATTCAATTTTCTCCAAAGATCCAACATACCTAATTTTTCTAATATTCTATTTACTTCTTTAATTTCTTTCTTATTTGTTTTAGTGGTTTGGTTTGTCTAATTCTGAGAGTGCAAGGTTGAGATCTCCTACTATTACAATTTTGTTGTCTATTTCTTCTTTGCAACTCTCTTAACTTCTCCTTTAGGAAGTTGAGTGCCATACCACTTGGTGCATATATGTTTAATATTGATATTGCTTCGTTGTTTATCTACCCTTTAGCAGGATGTAGTTACCTTCCTTATCTCTTTTAATTAGATCAATTTTACTTTTGCTTTGTCTGAGTTAAGGATGGCTACCCTGCTTTTGATTCACCTGAAGCATAATAGATTTTGCTCCAGCCTTTTCTTTTACTCTTATGCATCCCCTGCTTTAATGTGTTTCTTTAAACAACATATTGTAGGGTTCTGACTTTGATCCAGTCTTTCCTGCCTCCTCTTTATGGGGAGTTCATCCCATTACATTTAGTTAAGATTACAAATCTGTATTTCCTGCCATCCTAATAACCCCAGATTGTGCTTTTACTTATTCTTGCCTCCCCAACCCTCTTTCCCCTTTTTCAAACTTATGTACCCCTCTTGTATCACGATCTTATCCTCTTTATAATCCCTCCCTCCCCTTTGAGTCTTTCCCTTCCTTCCCTTATGTACTCTTTTTTTCTTTTCCTTTTCCTCTCCCCCATTTTTTAATGAGGCATGGAGAATTTTATCTAAAATAAATGTCAATTATTTTTCTTTGAGCCAACTGTGATGAGAAGTAAGATTCACACAATGTTTCCTCCCCCTCTCTAAATTCCTCAGATATGATAAGTTTCCTTGGCCTCTTTGTGGGATGTGGTTTCCCTCTTTTTTATCCCTCCTTCCACCTTGTTCTGCCATCATCCCTTTTCATATCTACTTCCCTTTTTATGTTATATCATTACAATCAAATTATACATGTATTCTTTTTGTATATCCACAGAAATACAATTCTCAAGAGTTATTTTTACCTTTTTCTGCATCTCTTGAGTTCTATTCTTGGAGATCAAATTTTTTGTTTAGTTCTGGTTTTTCTTCAGAAACAAATGGAATTCATTTGTTTCATTAATTATCCATCTTCTTCCCTGGAAGAAAATGCTCCACTTAGCTGGGTAGTTTATTCTGGCTGCATCTCAAGTTTCTTGTGCCTTTCGGAATATCATATTTCAGGTTCCTTCTTTCCTTTAATGTAGAGGCAGCCAGATCTTGGGTGATCCTTATTGTGGCTACCTCATTATTTAAATGGTTTTTTGGCTGCTTGTAAAATTTTTTTCCTTCAATACTGATAGTTCAAATTTTGCCACAATATTCCTTGGGTATTTTATTTTAGGGTTTCTTTCAGAAGGTGTTCGATGAATTCTTTCAATGCCTATTTACCTTCTGAGTTTTCTATTACATCTGGGCAGTTCTCTTTGATGATTTCTTGTAAAAATAGTATCTAGGCTCTTTTTTTTCATCATAGCTTTCAGAGAAGTCCAATAATCCTCAGATTATCTCTCCTAGAATCTATTTTCCAAGTCTGTGATTTTGCAAGTAGAAAATTCGTGGTTTTCAGTTTGTCATTTTTTCTTTTTGCTTGACTGATTCTGCTGTCTCTATGAATCATTAGTTTCAATTTGTTCAGTTCTAATTTTTAAAGAAGTTATTTTCTTCAATGCTTTTTTTATTTCTTTCTGTATATGTCCAATTGAGTTTTGAATGTATTGTTTTGAGTCTGTGGAATTTTTTCCATTTCACTAATTTTTTTTTTTTAGTGAATTATTTTCTTTTTCAATTCCAGATCCTACTTTCTTGCGTGTTCTTTGTCTTTTCAATTCACGGATCCTACTTTCTTGAGTTCTTTGTCTTTTCCAATTCCACAAATCCTACTTTCTAGTGATTCTTTATTTTTCAATTCACAATTCTTACTTTCCTGAGATTTTTATTTTTCCAATTCACCAGTTTTGTTTCCTGCACTTCCTGGGAATTTGTAACTTTTCAATTCGTATTTCAGGGAAGTTGTTGCTCCCTTGTAAGGCTTCTCTTTTCCTTTCCCCATTTATCTTCTAACTCTCTTTTGGACTTTTAATGGATCTCTTCTATGAAGAGCATTATGTAAGGAGGACAGTCTGATGCATTTTGCTGTTTGAGAGTCTCTTCAGGTTTGCTGACCTGCTCTTTTTGCTCATAGAAGTTGTGGATCGTTCTTTTCATCTTTTTATTCATGTTTTAACAGCCTTTTGGTGCGTCTCTAGGCAGAGGGGTTACCAGCTTCCTCTGCAGAGCAGGGAAAGATGTAAACCGATTTCTGGCTCTGAGGTATGGGAGTGCTCTGGGTGAGAGTTTTCCCTTCCCCCAACAGGAAGTGGATTCCGCACTGTCTGAGCTATCAAACTGCTTAGTAGGGCTGAGTGGATTATTGATTGCCCTCGTGCAGAGGACTAAGGGTGAAGTGTCACTGCCCCAGGCCAGAGCCTTGTGGGACTGTGAGTATTGGCTGACCACAGAAGCAGACAGCCACAAACTCTGCCCAGCGTCTCTGCCTGATGCAAATCGCCCTGGAAAAGCTCTATGGCCCCAAGCCGAGCTCCCCACTGCGCAGATTGGAGGCTAACCCGGGCTGCGTCCTCCTGCAGTGCAGGATCACAACTGCCCCAAGGAAAAGCCGTACTGCGGGTTGGGGCTGGGAGCTTGTGCTGAGATCTGTGCCTTCACCCTCGGTTTGAGACTCTCCTTGGAACCTAATTTCTCTCCCCATCTGCGCCGATCTCCCCCCTGGCCCCGGAACCAACCTTTTTTGGCGAGACTGCAGATTTTCTTCGGCCGGTGAGTTGTTCTACTTCTTATCTTTATGAATTGTAGCAGTCAAGACTATTTTTGAGGCTCGATATAATATTGATAAAGAGGGTAAGAGAAGAGCTTAGAAAGTCAAATGTGTCTTCTCCGCCATCTTGCCTCCGCCCCCCTAATTCTTTGTTAAAGTAGGGTTTTGTTTCCAGGTTGGATAGTGTACTGGTCCAACAAAGCTCAGGGGTTTGTGTAGCTGTTATAAGAAATCCTTCTAGAATTCTGACCACAAACACTCTTTTCTGCCCTGGAGCTATTAGGGGTGTCATTGTGTCTGTAAGATCTATTGTGTGGGACTGGGGCTCCCTTGACTGGGGCTTCACTGGGATTATATACCAGACCCTTACCTCATTGCCAAAGACCCTTTCCACTGATCTTCTGAGTCCTCCATGATGTCCCTGGGTTGAGAGGTCCAGAAGCCATCAGGACTGCTGCTGATTCAGAGTTCCCACCTCACTGATGCTTGTGTCAGGACTGGAGCTAGGGCTAGGTCAGGGCTGGGTCTAGGTCTGGGGCTGCACTGGTGTGCCCTACACTGAATCCTGTTATCACAGACCTTTTCTGCTGAGTTTCTACATTGCCCTTGACTGGAAAATATTCTACTTTTTCTTTTTGGTTGTTCTGAGGCTCCAAAATTTGTTTAGAGTTATTATTTAAAGGAATTTGGAGCAGTTTTGGAAAGAACTTGGGCAAATTCCTGCCTTTATTTCCCCTTCTTGGTTCCACCTGAGAAAATAATTCCTTAAAAATGAGAATGGAGCTAATCAAAGTTAATAACTTCATTTTTTTTCATTTTAAAGCTTTTTATTTTCAAAACAAATATGGTTTTCAACATTCACACTTGCAAAACCTTGTGTTTAATTGTTTTTCTCTTTCCCTTCTTCCATCCCCTTCCCTAAAAGGCAAGTAATCCAATTTATGTCAAACTTTATTTTCAAAAGATCCATTCTGCTCAAAAGTACTCAAGTGAAGATTAATTTCTTTCTTCCAAAACATATAAGAAGAACATCAGAAGTCATGTTCCAGCATCCTCCACTATTTTGAGAACCACTTACCTCTGCTCTATTCTTTAATACTTCCCAAATGGATATGCAAATTATGCACTACACTTTTCTTTAATTGTGAGTGGTATGGTTATACATTGGTTTAGAGAACATTTTCTGCTACAAGTTGGAAATACAATAGGAATGAGTAAGCAATTCTACAATTTCTGAAACTACCTTCTTAAATGCAGGGAAAAAAGGAACTCAATGACCATATAATCCAGTCCATATCCCATATCTAGGAACTATGTCATCTACAACATGTTGTTGAGGTCATAGATCCCCGATCCCATGTACTTGAAAACTAGAATCTTTTTTAAATTATTCAAATATATATATATATATATATATATATATATATATATATATATATATATATTTCAAAACATATGTGTGGACACATCTTCAACTTTAGCCCTTGCAAAATCTTGTATTTCAATTTTTCCTCCCATTCCCCATACCCTCCCTAGATGGCAAATTAACTCCATTATTACTTTCAAAAGAAACAATTTATATAACCCTAAAAAAAATAGATCTAGGAGATATCATTTAAGGATTATTGTACCACCTGAAAGCTACAAAACAGACAATTCAACATCTGTAAGATTTAGCAGCTTCTACACTTAAGGATCAAAGGGCTTAGAATATGGTCAAAGATTATACTAAGGATTACTCACTGACAAAAGTAAGAATAATTCTTCAGGGGGAAAAATGGATATTCAATGAAAGAGAGGTTTCAAATATTAAAAAACAGGTAGACAGGAAAGATAAATAAGGAATTAAATCAGGTTATATTATTTACTGTGCTGTCCAGGCTAGCTCTCTGGTGGGTCTCTGGATCAGCGGGAGGCCTTGGGCTTAGTGGGGGAGTGAAATGAAGGAGACAGGAGAGCAGCCACTTGGCTGGTCAAAGATGGAGTCTAGACTCTGGAGCCTGAAGTCTTCTCTGTAGTTGAGATAGCTGTGGCTGAGAGCTCTCTGTCTCTGGAACTCCCTTAAATACCCCAGTATGACTACATTAGGTCATCACACAGAGCATGTGCAGCTATAGAACATCATATCATCACATTACTCTGAGTATACTACAACTAGATTGACCACACCATTACATTACATCAAGTATGTGCTTAGAGAACCACCATCTCACACAAGGTACTTAACTACCAGCACCCTGCTGTCCTAGATTCAAGTACACCCTTTCAGAGTTCTTCTGTTTTGGAGCACAGGTGATCACGCCCTCTCTGACTTTTCAGGGAGGGAGGTGAAAACACCAAAAAGAAATGGGGAGTCAAAGCAGATATTAGCCGGTTTCCTCTGAGCTAAAGGGTACTTGAAATACATATATACAAACCCATCAGCATGGGAGGTATTACACAAGCACATAGCAATAACACACAGACTGTTAGTGATGATTCTCCCCACAGTCAGTGCAGGCTCAATGTACTATAACAAATATGAATTGCACATGTAAGTAGTGATATGACAAACAATATGAATCAACATGGTGTTGTAGAAGATTTCCAGAAGTCCTAGAAGGGAGGGTATGTAAACAACAGTCATATATACACCTTTTTCAGCAGCCAAGAGACAGTCTAAAATCAATCTATTGTCCATTGCTTCATGTGTCAGGGAATCCAATGATCCCTATAAGTTTTTAAAGTCCTGCAACAGTCTTTTTATATGTTAGGGAATCCAATGATTCCTGAGGGTTTTGAAGTCCAATAATTTTTGATGTCACTGAGTCAAACATTATAACTGCCATGCTCTTTCAGTGGTGGACAGTCAGCAACAGAACCATTTGATGTTTCTTGGGTCTTCTCTTTCGTTTCAAGGGTTTGTTCCATCTCTCTCTGATGGACCAGGTGAATACGGCTCATTGGCACCCATTTGATTCCTTCTCCATCTGTAGAGATACAAGCAAACCCTCTCCCCAAAGCGGTTAGCCTATCTGGTCCCTTTCATTCACCACTTTCTGGGTCTCTCCACATCACCTGATGATTATCTAAAGATATTGGAGCCGCTCACACGGGACACTGCCCTTCGGGTGGGTTATAAAACCTGTCTGCTGGAGCCAGTGCATGTTCGTCAAAAATCAAGAAGTTAATTGTATAAAAATAGTAAACTAGACTTAGAAGTTCTCTTGAGTTACCTATGGCTCCCCTTTTTCTTTTGTTTTTGGAGGAGTCTCTTAATGTCTCTTTTTCTCCTCTCTACTATTGCCTATTCTTGAGGATTAAAGGGTATGCCAGTGGTATGTAAAATCTTATACTGTGCACAAAAGTGTGCAAAATGTTTAGAAGTATATGCAGGTCCATTATCTGTTTTTATTTCTTGTGGCACACCCATAATTGCAAATGCTTGGATGAGGAATTCAGAGACCATTTGGGCTCTCTCTTTTGCTGCTGGAATTGCAAAAGTAAATCCTGAAAATGTGTCTACTACAACATGGAAAAAAGACAGACAACCAAAAGATTTATAATAAGCCACATCCATTTGCCAAATTTCATTGGGTTTCAAACCACGAGAGTTCTTCCCTGGAGGGAGCGTAGGAAGAAAGGAGGCAAGCTGTACAGGCTTTTACTATGCTCCTAGCTTCCTCTTTTATTATCCCAAATTGTAAAGGTAAAGTTCAAGCAGCTTGATGATATATAGAATGAGATTATTGGACTGCATGAAACAAAAGCGTATTGGCCAACATGGTTAGAAGGCTATTTGCCTTTGAATTACCATCAAAAATAGGACCTGGATGTCCACTATGTGAGTGGACATGCAAGATATAAATCTTACCTGGATGCTTTCTCACTTGCTCTTGAAGTTCCTTAAAGAGCTGATATATATTAGAAGCTTCAAATTTTGTTTGGGCTGTGGAAATTCTTTGTACCACACCTACTGAATAGGCCAAATCAGATAATATATTTATATCTCCTGGATAATAAGTAAGAGCTAGTATGTTACATACAATTCATTCTGCTGAGTGGACTGAAAAGGAGTTCTGATTACTCTCTTTATAGTTAAGTACTTAACTATAAGCACCCTGCTCTCTTAGACTCAAGAACATTCTTTCAGTGTTCTGGCCTGCTACTTCTGTATCCCAAAGAGGTAAAAAAGGAGAGAGAGAAAAGGATTCATTTGCACAAAAATACTGGAGGAGGAGAAAGAGAAGAGAAAGTTTTCAGAAGTAAACAAGCCAATCTATATTTATATGAAAAAATGCTTTAAATCATTAGTGATTAGAGAAATGAAAATTAAAACATTTGTAGTTGCTATCCTATACCTATCAGATTGGCTAATATGACAGAAAATAAAAGTGATAAATATTATAGAAAATATGGGAAATTGAGATATCAATGCACTATTGTTATGAACTGCTTCAAACATTCTGGAGAACAATTTAAAACTATGTTATTAAACCATGCATATTCTTTGACCCAGGAATACCACTAGACTATATTCTAGAAAAAAATTTAAGAAGTACAAACAAAAAGCACTTGCATTTATAAAAATATTTATAGCAGCTCCTTTAATTGTGTCAAAGAATTGAAAAATGAGAGGATGCCCATCAGTTGGGGAATGGATAAGCAAGCTGTGGTATAAGATTGAGGGGGAATATATTGTACTATAAGAAATGATTTGCACAATGGTTTCAACAAAATCTAGGGAGATCTCTGAATTGATGCAAAGTAAAATGAGCAGAAAAAGGAGAGCAGTATATACACTAACAGCAATATTGTATAGTTATCATATATGAATGACAATTATTGTCAGCAAAACAATGGTTCAATCAAATAAAAAAAAAAACTGAAGGACTTATGATGAAAAATGCTATCCATCTCCAGTGGAAGAACTGATGGAGTCTGAATACAGATGGAAACATGCTTTAAAAAAATCTTTTTTTCTCTCCCTGTCTGCCTCTTTGTCTCTCTGTGTGTCTATATCCTTCTGTCTCTGTCTCTGTGTGTGTGTGTGTGTGTGTGTGTGTGTCTGTGTGTGTATGTGTGTGTGTGTGTGTCTGTGTGTATCTGTCTGTCCACGTCTCTCTCTTATTCTTTGGTATGTATTTTCCTTATTCTTTGGTATGTATTAGTCATCTGACTAATATGAAAATATGTTTTGCAATAATGCATATGTATAACCTATATCAAATTGCTTGCATTCTCAATGATGTGGTAGGTGAAAAAACTTGAAACTCAAGATTAAACAACAACAATTATGTATCAAAATTATATTTACATGTATTTGGGGAAAACTATTAAATAGAAAAAGACTAGGTTGGAAATTAATAGTTATTATGTTTGTGGATGCTGTTTCTGAAAAAAAAGAACATAAGCAAAGGTATTATGTTGAGCATATTTGGGGAGGGAGAGAAGGAGTATATAGCCCATTTTGGCCAAAGAAGTAGTTATGGTATAGGCTTAGGGATGTTTGAGATCAATTACCTCAAGTAAGTTTACCAAGGTTACAAGTGTGGATCTTTTGGATCACAAGGATAAAAATGTGTTTTCTAGGACTTTCTCTTTTATGACTCTTTCTTGACTAATTGGAGAATGACTTTTACCTGGGAGAATGTGTATGTGTGTATATATATATATATATATATACATATATATATATATATATATATATATGTTTACACACATAAACATATAAATATGTGCATACATCTTTAGATCCAGGGAGGAGGAGAGAAGAAAAAAAATCCTGATCATTTTGTGTTATATTTGAAAAGAAAAGCAAGTTGTTCATAGAACATTTGCAGTTTCATATAGTTTTAGAGAAATGTTTGTTTTATTTCATAAATTAAAAATAAAATAAAATAAATATATACATGCACCTATACATATGTTCACATATATGTATGTGTGTATACACAAACACACACTTATATGAAATACTTTGTGGAGATTTAGAAAATAAAGCAGTGATTACAAAGATTCGGTTAGGTTCTAATAAAGATAGGTTGTATTAGACTAACCTTAGGTAACATGCTGTCCTTCAGTGATCTGAACAGTTTTATTTGTGGAAAGAAATAGAAACATGGGACTTAAGAAAAAGCATCCCCTCAAAGAAAAATACTGAAGTTAAAATATTCAAAGTATCAGTGGCTCTTTATTGCTTATATAAAATACAAACTTTGCAAGTTTGGGATTTAAAATCCTTCAGATTTTGGCTCCAGACTACTTTTCCATTACTCTCGGGCATGTACTTAGCTTTGTCTAAGTACTGCATATTTATTATACTCTATATGAAACATTCGTTATTCTTCTTCTTGCCTTTTCTCAGGTTGTCCACCTTATCTGGAATGTTCTCCTTCCTTACCTCTATTTTTGATAATCCTGAGATTTTTTTTTTTAAGTTTGATTCCTATATTTGTTCATTTGAGTATATTTGTCCTCTTTTCCTCTTTGTATCGTATACCTGCTTATCATTTTACATGTGATCCTCAAACTATTTAAGTTCTTTGAGGTCAGTAATCTTAAAAATTAAATTTTCATTTGTATTACAAATGCCCAAAATGGTTTCCTATAACTAATACATTATATTGGAATGGGGTAGTATTCTGTGCTAGAATCTTATTCAGGCGTTTGTTGAATATCTGAAGTCCCTTCCAACTCTGGTTCTGATTTTATGATTTTGTTGATATATAAGACAAGTGGTAAAGCAAATCCAGACATGATGAAAATAAGAATAACCATAGGAAATGAATGAAAGAAATATTACTAGTGTCATAGGATTTGAACTGCAATGGTCCTTAGTTGTCATGTAATTCAACCTAGATTTTAGAGTTCTAGAAAATTGACTCAGAGATGGTAAATGAATTACCCAAGACACTCTAATGGTGGAGTTGAAATTCATAATAGAACTGTATTTCCAGTCCAATTGTGGTTGTTTGATTGTGACTTTATATAATAGATCTATTATATTTGATTTAGTTATTTCTCAAAATTTTATGTGCCCAATTGATTTTTACTTTTATTAGCTACACCTTTCATTCTGAACAAAACTTTTCTAAGTTTTCCTAAGTCCTTCTGTGCTAACTGCCTCTTCTCTTGTTCTTTTAGTGTCTTATGAGAGCTCATTAACAACAACTAAAATACTTTTCTTATTTTACTTTTTTTTTTCCACACAAAGAACTGAAATAATATAAATGACAGCCGTTCCTTCAATCAGAGGATTTGATCTCAAAAATAAAAGCCTTTTAATAGGGATGGTGGTATTGCTTATAAACAGGCAGGTAAGTAAACAAATAAGCACAGTCTAAAAAACTTACATGGGGGTTAATATGAGTTGATTAGATACTAAAAATTAGAATACACACATTTAATATAAGTGAGGATGTGGATTAAAAATTAATGAGACTTTCCAGTGGTCATTATTTCCCATGGTTTCATTTCTATTTCATTTCAATCATTTCCATTTTGGAGATGAAATAAATTGTAGGATATACGACAAATAGAGGAACCTTATTGCTGTTAACATAATTTAGAAATGTGATGTTAATATTTCTTAAAGTGGTGCCTTTTCCATGGGTGGGGTAAGAGTTCAGTTATTTCCACAGATATTGTGTCACTCATTCCAAAGCTCAGAATCAAGAAGATAATTGATTATATTACTTTTGTAGAAAAATGACCTTGGGCAACTTATTTACTTTCTCCATTTTCAGATCCTATTTCCCCACAAAGTTTCCTGTTTTTCTTGCAAAGGACTTTTTGGATTGAGTTATAAAGATAACTGCTTTCACACTCCTTTGACTTTTTCTATTGGTTTAGCAGAAAAAAAGACCGTGGAAAAATAAGAACAAAAAGAAACAGAAATTAATCAATGAATTTCAAATACAACAAACTAATAAGAGAACTTTATTGTTATTATTATTATTATTTTCTTTTGAGAAATCTTATTTTTTTTCACCTTACCTTGTTTTATCAATATTTGCCATCCCTTGAGGAAAGACATTGAATGGTGCTAGATGTGTGACAAAGTTCCTGAATGCAACCCTGTTAGTGGATTAGAGATATGACTTCTGTCACCTAATTTCCTAGGAATCAAAATCTAAACCAAAGAACTTATAGTACCTGGTGAGTGAAATTATTTCTTTTGGTATCAAAATATACATTTTAACTTTCCTTTTTCCTGACATCTCCCTTTAGCATTTATGGTCTGAAAAATGATTTCTCCAATCTTTTGACAACCTAAGTTTAGAGCATAAACAATACCCTTAAAAATTACTGTATTTTCTCCCATTCCAGTGCTAAATAAAGTAGTTGTACAGAAGCAATAGAATGATAGATTTATGTACTTTTTGCAATGAAAATGCTCTTAGAAATCATCTTTTATGTGAGATTAAATAGTTTGGTCAAGACCAAACAAATAGTAAATAGAAAAGCCTAGATTTGAGTATAGATCTTTGAATTCTATGTGTTTTTTCTTACTATATAACATATTATAAATAGATTCATGTTATTTAGTCACTGTTATTAAAATGTTAAGATTTTTAGGTACGTGAATTTTTTTCCACTGAAGAATAGTAGATTATTCTGATGGAAGCTTCAAAGCAAATTATAAACATTTTTTCACAACAATCTGATGAGGTAGATAGTGCAAATATTGTTTTGATCCTCATTTTTCAATGAAGACATTGGTTAGTGTTATGAAATGGTTTGTTTTTATCTAAGGTCATATAGTGGAGTGGAGATTCTGTACTTGAATCTCAGTCTTATGATTCGATCCAGTATTATTTCCATGGAACAGAGGTTAGAGATGGATGGAGAATAGATGCTTCCAAATAAATATAAAAATTGTAAAATTCAACTTTTTGAACATTCTTTTCTGAAGTGATATTATTTAAGACTTTTAGTTGATTATTAAGATAGCCAGGTCCTTCATGTATATATATAATTTTCCTCCCACAATGATGGTCTTCTAACCAGAAAGGACTCTCAATTCTGATACCATTTTAGTGCCATGAATTTTATCTTAATACTTTTATTATTGAAATAAAAATATTTAACTTAGATACATCTTATTTAAGCCAGAATGAATATTTGCATAGATTTTTAGGTGAAAGCTAAAAGAGACTTTAGAGACCATACAAATAAATCTTATCACATAAGGAAATTGAGATACCTTCTTTGGTCATCCATTTATGAAAGACTTTGAAGAGGTGCAGTTTGTGCACCAAAGCAAAGAAGATCCACAATTGTCTGTAGAAATTTTTTCAGGCATTTCCAACTCTTTCTGGACCCATTTGGGGCTTTTTTTGTCATAATGGAGTACTTTGCCATTCCTTTTCCAGCTAATTTTAAAGATGAGAAAATTAAGGCAATGAGGGTTAAATGACTTCCTAGGATTATACAGCTAGTAAGTGTCTAAGGCCATATTTTAACCCATGAAGATGAGTCTTCTTGAGTCCAAACTTGGAACACTATCTATTGTAACATCTAGCTACCTATAGCTATAAATTTTTATGAACTTTAAGAGAAGTCAAAGGCATCCCCATTCTTGCTGATAATTGATGAAGTAGACATGGTTGAAGTTCCCAGTAGAAGGAGGATTATAGGAACCCAGATTCCAAAATAAGATAAAATAAAAAGTCTTTTGCAGGTACATTGATCTTGCCTGGCAAATCTACTGTAAAAATAGCAGCATACTACTGAGATTTGCTTTTATTCATTTATTTTTAAAAGCTTTGTAGGAAAAATGTACAGGCAGCTTTTAAGTCCAAATCTTGCAACCTTTGCCTTTTAGCAATGAGAACGGTGTTATAGCCATTCAATGCTAACATGAAATGACATAACCAAAATGGACATCAAAACACCTCTTTTATTCAGTTTTTCTTTTTTTCAAACAAAGATACCACAGTAGTCCTAATACTAACCTTTCTAAACTCCTCTGTCCTTATTCATTATAATGAAAGTTGCAAACCAATGGCAAATGTTCCCTTAATTAAGTGGAGGGAGAGTTTTGATTGGGATTATTTTAATATTTTTTCAAAAGTAAAAAAAAAAAAATTTCAGGAGCTTAATATGCTCTTCCTCCAAGTATGTTTAAAGGGATGTGTGTGTGTGTGTGTGTGTGTGTGCACATGCACAACCACTTGATAAAAAGTATTGTCAGTATGAATTAGAATGAGCTTCACCAAATATTTTTGAGATAAGTTAATTTACTCTTCCTGAATGCAAGGGATTAATGACCCTAGTCCAGCCTAATGTAGGTGCAGTCAACTGCAGAAGGTAATTCAAACAGCTTTGCTATCATTTTTTCTTCAATGACTGTAGTTTCTCCTCTCCCAACTCCATACTAGAATCTGACCTTTTGAAGCAAAGACAAAATATGGGGTTATTGCATAAATATAGGCCAGGAATAATTCACCAAGTGTGTATTCATTTCTGCTGGAAGGCAGGCATTTTCATGCTCTATTTTCAGTGTCATGGCTAACTGGCTTAAGTAAGCCATCTTAGGATGATGAATAAGAAGAGGAAAGATGGGAAGAAAAACTGCACATAGCAAAAAATCAGTGCTTATGATAGAGATTTTGAGAGATTAAGATGTAGCTAGACCAAAATAGGAAAAAATGAGCAGGTATATTAAAATTACAAGAACTGCCATATTTTGTGCTTGATCTGAGTTCATACTTTTAAGTGCTACAGAAAAATTTGTAAAGTATCCCCACTCTCACCCCAAACTACTTCCTAACCTAAAGACCAAAAGGCCCTTTCCTTGAAGGATAGGAATTGTCACTTTGGTCTAAAAAGTCTTCATAGAGCTTTGAGCTGGGAGGGACTTAAGACACCATCTAATCCAACTTGCACTTAAACAGGAATCTTTTCTGCAACATTTCTAACTATCTTCTGACTTCTGAATTCTGACTGTCTTCTAGTTTCTTCCTACAGCTCTCCAGTAATGAGTTAAAAACTCTAAATGGAAGGCTAAAAATAACATAACTTTATTTGTAATATAAATACAAAATATATAATATAAGATAATATAATACAACATAATTTCATAAATGAGATTATTTTATTTTTTAAATATAACTATCCTATGAGCCTTTCATAGTTGTATCAAGTGAAGTATCTAACCAGCAACTCCATCAGAGTATATGACAAAGAGCAATGTTAGAACTCTTAACTGTAATTTGAAAAATTAATACTAGATTTTCTTTTGCACTGGAAATAAATAGGTAGTGGATTATTTTTATTATCTTGTGTCAGTATTCTTATAAGCCTCCAGATACTAGGGGTGATAGCTATGTAACTATCAATTTCTGAAATATGAACCTCTATGCTTGTCTATCATATGTGCCCTCCCTACTATCAATCACACTGAAGGATATGCACAGTATGATTCATCTATGAATAAACTTTGATAAAACCAGCATCAGGGCCTTATACACATATATATTTACCTCCCTTCCTCCCCTTCTTCCCAATAATATCATAGCACTAGAAACTACCCTAGACAATGAATCCTTTATTTATGGAGAAATCCTGAGAAACTCATTCCAACTCTAAGCAGCTCTAATTATTAAAAAGTTTGTCATCCTATTGAGTAAGAATTTACTTTTTTGCAATTGCATGATTTTAAGCCACTATCTTGAAGGCAATGACATTTACACGTTATTGATGAATATTCTAGAGATGAATAACATTATACTTTGAATATTTTGTGATTTTTTTTCTCCATGACTACTTCTTCAAATGATATAGGTCACAATCTATCCTTAATTTCTTCTCCTATATGATTCTTGTCTTTGATCTCTCATAAATTCTCAATAAGGAATATATTTGATACATTGTGGTCTTCCTTTTAGTCTTATACCATTCAGTGGAATACTAAGACTGTCCCTCTTTTATCCCTTACTTTTTTTATATGATTTGTCCACTTTCCTTTAGGATTGTGCATTTTTTGATTTTTACTAAAAATACATTGGAGTTGGCAGATAAACAACAGCCTTCTATAAAAATGAAAATTATTTTTATTTGGCTCTAAGTGTTTACATTACTTTCATATCCTCCAGCTGCTGAATTTGTTGCACCAGATGTTCTTCCTCTTTCACAGATAGTCAACAGAATATTAGGTCTAAACTTCAAATAGAAGAAGGTCATGTTGAAGGTCTATCTTTGCAGCACCAGGACTGGAGTAGGAAAATCTGAGTTTAAATTGATCCTCAGATACTTAGTTACTATGTGACCCTGAACAAGTCACATGTGTTTGCCTCAGTTTCCTTATCTGTAAAATGGGGATAATAGTGGAGTCTACCTTTGGGGGTTGTTATTTGGATCAATAAAGGCAGCTACAAAGTATTTCACAAATTATAAAGTCCTACATAAAAACTAGCTATTATTATTATTTTAGAACAAAAATAAGATTTGGGAAGCTCATTCATTGATAGAATTCACAGATTAGAATTAATAGAATTAGAAAACACATTAAAGGTATATTAGAAGCTACATTAGGAGTAATAGTGGTAACTTCCATTCCATTTCTATTTTACCAATGAGGATACTGAGACACAAAGAGTTTAAATCAGTTGCCTAAGGTCATACAAAAGAAAAGTAGCCATCAAAATTAGAATCCCAATTATCTGAGCCTGATTACAGACTTTTTCTTCTGTATCTCTATAATTCTTCTAAGAGTCGCATAGATGAAGAGTGAATGCATTTAGTTAATAGAAGGTAAAGCTGGTCTCAGCTGAGTAAAGCTTGGTTGGGAGAGGAAGAACAAATAAAAAGAATTTAAATTCAAAATAAGAATGAGAAAAATGAAGAAAAAATCATCAAATGGTGTTATATGCTGCTTCAAAGAACATTAAAAAGTGTTCTTACAGGATCTTGTATTTTCAAAATATCTAAAATTGATTATTTTTGGCTTTCTGGATCATTCCATGAATGGCAAATATTTGTACCCTGTATTTTGTGTCATTGATTTGAACCTGCATTTTGGCGCTATCACACTTGCACATGGACATTTGCATTTGATTTTTGTCAATTTCCAGCAGGCCTCCTAAATTATAGCATCAACCGGATCTCAGTTGCTTTTAATATTGCCTACTTCCCTGAACAAGGAGCTCTGAATAGCAGTAATTTTCCAGTTCCCTGTGACTGCTTCACAAACTGTACTTGGCAATACTTAGTGCAAGCAAGCAGCAGTAAGAAAATGTCTGTGAAAAAAACCAAAACAAAACAAAGAGATCTTCCTTCCATCCCCTTTAATAGATTCAAATAATAATAAATTGATCTTTAAACTGCTGTGTTTGAATTTCTGATACATTCATTCACCAAATAATTATGATATTTTTTCATTTGCAATTGATTAATTCTTTTTTCTCTCCCTCCCCCCAAGATGATCATAAGTATATGCCTATTGGGTAGGCTGATATGGGATACAGGAATTCAAAGTAAAAGATAAGAAATCTGGAACAGGGGCAGAAAGAATATCATTTGAAACCCAAATATAGGCAGTGCTGTTCCAGGTGGAGGAAACTTAAATGAATGTAAATAATCTCTAAGGATAAAACTCATATTTTTAAAAATAGGAACTAGAATAAAATATGTCTTTGTTCCTAGTTTTAAAAAGATGGACTAAGCATTTCTTCTGAAATATTAAGGTTTTCACATTACATGATCCTAATACTAGAAAGAATAGAAAAATTCTTATTAATGAAGCATCATTTCATAATATCTCTAACCAATATACTCCCTATATCCTTGTTCCACTTGGCACATTTACTATACATTGTGAAGATGTTGTGAAGAGGTTTATTAAAAAGAGAAAAAATTCCAACTTTAGCTGTCTTAGTAATGCAACTTAAACTGTACTCTTCCTCATTCCTGTATATTTCTTTCCATCCCTGATTCTCTCCTTCCCTTCCTCTTTTCCTCCATTATTTCCCCCCTTTCTTTCTTATTTCCTTCCTTGAAATGGGTTTATTTGTGTACATCATTCTCCTACAATAAACTATCTATACTTGCAAAACAGGAATTGTTTCATTTGTGACTTTGTATACTTAGCATCTTGTATTGTGCAAAGTAGGTGCTTATTAAATGCTTATTGGATGAATATTACTAAACATCAACCAAATGAAGTAAAACAATCTTTTCAACATAACAGGAAACTGATATCGTGGCATAATAGAAAGATAATTGGACTAGGATTCCAAGCAGTTGGAATCTAGTTCTTACCTTGCTATTAAACAGTAATATTGAGTAAATTGATTAACCTTTCTGAATCTCAGAAATATGAAAAATAAAGTTAGACTAAGTGACTCTCCTCTAAGATCACTTTTAGCTTTAAGTCTTTAATGTATCATTTTACATTCTTCCAATTCTAACTGAATCAACTCTTAGGAGACAAGACAAAAATCCATCTCAGGTCAGGTTTAAGTTATGCTGAAAATTCCAACTAAAAGAATGAAAAAATATGATTGATTGTCAGATGTTTTTCACTGTATAAATATTTGGCATCATACAAATATAACATTTGAAGGAGAAACAGCCTTTTAAAAAACTTTTCATCCAGATGTTTTCACATTTTATAAACTGAAACCCATTACATTTTTTCCTCCTTATACATTCTCCCTTGAGATGAAATGATGAAGAACAATAATGCATGTTTAAAGAATTCAGGAAGGAAGGGGCTGGATAGAGAAGCATAGAATGTAGAACAATATGGTAATCCAAAAGTAGCAAGCGAATTCCAAGAGGGAAATATCTGTCCAAGAGAAGTATTTAGCAAGAATTCATAAATGTAAAACTTTACAAATGTCAGACTGAGAGAGTTAAAATTGCCCCTAGTGAGCTTTAGCTGGTACCAAAATCTCTATACTTCAAATTAGAGTCTTCTTTTTTCTTATCATTTTCATTTCATTAATAGCAAGGTTCAGCATTTCAAAGGGAAAGAGACAGTTTTACCATCACTTTTACTCTTCCTCCACAGTAATCCTGTTATGCAGATCTTTGTGATCTTCAGAAAGAAAAAAAAAAAAAAAAAAGGAAACCAGGAAATAGAACACAGGGATAGTATTAAGAGTGAGCAGGATGAACTTCCTAGACTAAGCAAATTGGGTCTATAAAAAACAGACAGTCACATGTTCAGGCTTTCTGGGTTAGACCATAGAAAGATTTTAAAAAGTGCATTTTTCACTATGTAAATATCAGTATTACAAAAGAACTACCCACTTTGATAACACTTTGACAAATCATCTAACAAATCTCATCCCTTCAAAATCCTCTGAGGAGGTTAGGGAGTTATTAATATCACAGTAATTCTCTTTCTATGTCACCTATTTAACCTGAGGATTCTTATCCTGATTTCCACACTCACAGATGAAGTTTGGCTCCTAGAGCAAAACTCTTTCTCACCCAAAGGATTGTAGGGGCTGCAGCAGCAGTAGCCACCACATTTAACATTTATAGAGCACTTTAAGATTTGCAAAGAATTTTGAAAACCCCTCTAGAACAGAATAATAGTATGGCTAGAATGCTGTTCATAATCTAATTTCTGGAATGATTAGTTCTAAATAAGTTCTTATAGCTTGATAATTTATAGATGAATATTAGATCATGTCCAAGTTTTCTGGGTTAATTTGAACAAATTTGTTGAAGTATAAAATCTTTTCAATTTAAATTTTTTTTCTTAGTTTAAAATCTATGATTTGAAGATTTTGGGAAGATGAGAGAATTCAAAGCTCTCCAGATTTTCCCCACATATAAAATAAAATTGTGCCTCAAGATGAATGTAGATGAATAAAAAACAAATAAGATGGGCCAAAACAGGAATTCTTCTGGTATAACCCAAGAAGACCTAAAGATCCCAGGATAGAAGTTTAACCACTTAACCAGGTTAAACTCCTCCAGTCTAGCTCCGTTGAAACAACAAGTAGAGAATCCTGGGGTTAGGTGGGTTTAGAGCTAGCCTCAGGCCTAAGCACAGGATAGCATGGGGAGCTGGAGGTCTGAATCTGGGAAGATTAAGGGAACCCCAGCTGATAAGGAAGGCTAGGCCCAGCTGTGCTGCTGAGACCATAGTCCTTGGAAAGAAGAAGCTAGTGTAGTGGGTAAGGTAGCTGCAGCCTTAGTGCACTTATAGTTGGATGAAGAACTTAGTTTTATCTCAAGAGGGGAGAACTGAAATGAAGCCAGAAGCACCATCCCTCTCACTGTAGAACTAAAGGTGATTACACTAATAAGTTCTGATTTTTTTTTAAAGTGAGCAGGGAAAAGACAAAGAGCTCAACTATAGAAACTAAGAGCATAGGAAAGACTGGGGTCATCTTCAGAGGAGGATACTGAAGTAAAAAGAAAATGCCCTTTCTATGCCAGGGTTAAATGGTTACTTGCCCAAAAAGAATTTGTAGAAGAACAAAAAAAAAACTAAAAATAAAATGAGATTGAGGAAAAACTAAAAAAAAAAAAAAAAGAAAAAAAAAGAAAAATCCAAGAACAAGAAGATAATTAAAATAAAGCCAACTAACTAGAAAAAGGAAATTCAGATACTTAAAGCAGAAAATGACTCTTTGAAAATCAGAATTGGGCAAAGGAAGCTAGTGAAGTTATAAGAAACCAAGAAATAATAAAACAAAATAAATATAAAGAATGAAAAAATAAGAGAGAATGTGAGACATCTCTTAATAAAAACCACAGAGGTCAAATCAAAAAGAGCAAAGCATAAGAATAATTGGATTATCTAAAAGCTATAATCAACCTCTCTCACCAAAAAACTGACAAACAATCCCTGACACAATAATAAAAGAAAAAAAATTGTCCTCAAGTGATAGAACAAGAGGGTAAAATAAAATAGAAAAAAAAAAAAACCAATTATCACCTCAAAAAGATCCTACAAGGAAAACACATAGGAACATCATTGTTAAATTTTGAAAACCCCAGATCAAAGAGAAAATTTTACAAACAGCAAAACCAAGAAAACAAAATAATTTTAAAATACTGGAACTACAATCAATTTCATATGTGAAAATGCCAAACATATATGTCTAAGATTAACACTAGTAATTGGATAGTCCAAAAGAAGTTTTGGGGCAGAGCTTAGTATGATATGACTTAAAAAAAACAGTTACTGTCTAGGAAAAGATAAAAATAGTAACTGTGCTATACAAATGACGTGCGGAGGAAGAATCAACACAGAGGAATTAGATGGAGGAGATGGGCTAGTAGTTCTGAAAACCTACATCATCAATGGGCTTTAAGAGGGAACAATGCATCTATCTATCTGTCTATATCTATAATCTATCTATTCCAATAAGGGTATAATATCCTCTAAAATATGTAAAGAAATAAGAGATGAGAGAATAAAATAAGGTAAGGTACTAACAAGAATGGGTTAAGGTGGGGAATGGGGTAAAGAGAGAAGGAAAAGGTGGAGAGAACAGGTAAAAGAAGACTCCATAGTGGGGGCAACAGAAAGGGTAAGTAATAGCAAGGCAAGTTAACATGTAAAAATAAAATAAAGTTAAACAGTTAGCAAAGATAGGAAATAGATATACATAAACACAATAACAATAACCAGGGTAATAATTGACAGAATTGAATTTAAAAAATTCAATCAAAAGAGAAATCTACATTATATATCAGCCACAGTAATATTGTTTTAAATATATGTGCATGTGTATGTATGCAAATGTGCACATATATTTATCTGTGTGCATGAACACAGATAAATATATCTGTGCTTAATTGTAGCTTGCTTGGGGGAGGGAAGAGGGGAGGAAAAGGGAAAAAAGAACAAAGTACAAAGTGCACCTCAGAGAACAAAAGAAAACCCTCAAAGAAAAGTTGGATAGTAATGAATATAATTCCTTCTATTATACACACACACACACACACACACACACACACACTTTCTTGAAATGGAATTTATGGTTATGTATTTTGAATCCTCCCTGATGTTCTGCTGGGTACATGACAATTTGTTTTATTTTTCCTTCTTTTACTATTTTGTTTTTTTTTCTTATTTTGCATTTATGTTTTAAATAAATAAGTGCATTAAAAATAAAGTCTAAGATTGAGATGTGTTCTTAAGTTGAGATGTTTAGACCAAAATATAGTTGTTTGACTTTGATCTCATCCTTACAACCATATGAATTTCAGGTGAGTGCTACCTAAGAGATGAAAAAATTGAGGGTCAGCAGTTATCAGATGAATAAGAGCCATGAAATGAAAAAAAAAATTGAATGATCCATTAATTCAATAAATTCCATTTGAATATTGTTGAGGCATTAGTGATAGTAGCAAAAGGAGTCATAGTCTCTTAGAATTGAGAGGATCTTAGAAACACTTTATCACAGATCTCTCAGGTTATAGACAGGACATTTCGCAATAAGAACGGGTCAAAGAATGACATACATAAGGTCACATGGCAACCTTTAGACAAAGCTAGGTCTAGTGTCATGTCTTCCCTTCTAACAATCTTGTCAATAAGACAACATACGTGAACTTATTAGATTAGCAATTAGGATAGGAAATGGATCTATGATTTCATTGATAAAAATGAGTTAAATAAAAACAAGAGAAAATATAAGAAATGTCATAAAGTATAGTACGAGAGTTGTATATAATTTAGAAAAGAAAAATCACCTCCTCCTTCTTCCTAATACTACTGGAGGGTGGGTTTTGGATTTTGTTTGTTTTTGCTTTTTGACCCAACATCTAGATAGATACTTATATTAATGTACTTTTCTTAAGAATATTGTTTATAATTACTGAAACATGGACTTTCAGTGGTGAAGGGGACTAAAGAGACAAATATCCACCTCTTTTGTCTCACCCCTCCCAGTTACCAACACTAAGAGATACTAATACAACAAAACAGACTCCACCTATCTAAGAAAGCGTCACTTTATAACCCATTTTTCTTTGACTTTGGATATCCATAAAAACAACATAATTATCATCATCAAGTGCAACAACAAAAGAATGATAAGGAGAATTAAATTTTTAAAAAATTTCAGTGTTATACAGTTTTTATATTATTTATTGGTCTTTTTGCTTACTTTTTGTATCTGGTCATGACAGCCAGTGTTTGTTTTCCTGGACTTCCTTGGCTAAAATCATTGCTAAAACATGTGCTTGAAAAGTAAGAATAAATTCAGGAATTAATATAAATTCAAGGTTTTTTATTTCATCTCTCTCTATATATATATATATATATTCAAATAATTCTTGTTCACCATATTGATATTGTATAAACAAAGCCAAAGATTATTTCAGAACTTTTTACTTGTCATAACTTGATGCTAGGCAAAAATGAGGTGGCGGGGATAGAATTGGGGTTGGCAGAGGGGATAAATCTTCACAGTACAGCAACAGTGGACACATTTCACTAAAATGAATGCCATTGGGATGTTTATTTATTTGTCATACTGGAATTTTATTGGAGAAATGTTGTTTTAAATAATTTTTAAGTTATTAGCCCGAGAGTTTTTTATATAGAAATGTCAAAATAATATTGCAGCTTGTAATAATATTTCGTCTGCTTTATGCTATTGCACTTAATTCCTTTAATTTACTAATCAATGCTACAGAGCATCCACACTTTCTCCTCATGTCTGAGGTCTAAGCAGTGATAAAATCATACATAAAAAGAGTCAATCAGGCTGCTACAATAGGCCTTTGGGCTACTCTATGTTGCCAGTTAAACTCATCTATTTTTCTCCCTGACTAAACCATGTAGCATTCAACCATTATGTTTGGTTCCATATTCCTGGAAGATTTTCCTAGGGGGCTGAAAAGTTTATGAAAAGTGATGGATCTCATTTTGGAAACCATTTCAAATTTCTTTTTAAAATCTTTGTTTTCAATTCTGCCATTGGATTTAAAGTAGTTACATGATCCAATTTTATAGTCACGGAAAAAGAAAACTTATTGTGTTGGACAAGCTATGGAATACTGAGAATTAAGAAATTTATCCAGCCTCATAACCTCATACTTCCCCCAATCCAGAGTTTTGAACTAGTTGTATATGTGCCAGCAGAGAACAATAGTGTTCTGTGTCTGAAGGGAGGCAGGAGATAATTGTTATCTCTTATATGTAAAGAAATATACAACTGGGAGACTAGTTCAGAAAACCATCAGATCCATTTTTGCTTTTGCTTGATCTAACATCAGAATTGCTACCCCTGCTTTTGCTTTTTTTTTTTAACCTCACCTGAAGAATAATAGATTTTGCTCTAGCCTTTTACCTTTCCTCTAAATGTATCACTCTGCTTTAAATGATTTTTTTTTTAAACAACAAATTATACGATTCTGGCTTTTAATCCAGTCTGCTATCTGCTTCTGTTTTATGGGAGAGTTCATCCTATTCACATTCACAGATAAAATTACTAACTTGGTATTTCCTGCCATCTTGTTTACTTCTAGTTATATTTTTCTCTTCCCTTTCCCCTTTTCCCTCCTCCCCAGTATTTTGGTACTGATCACTTCTTCCCCTCAGCCTTCCCCTTTTGAAGCCCTTCCCTCTTTCTCATACCTTTCCTCTTATACTTCTTTCTCCTTTCTATTAACCTCCACCTTTTCTTTCCCCCTTCCTAACCTACTTCCCTGTATGGTGAAACAAGTTTCTCTATGAAGTTAAATGTGTAGAACTACAGCACTGTCTTCATTTGCATTTCTCTAATCAATAAGTATTTAGAGCACTTTTTTTTCTTAAGATTATACTTTGCTTTAATTTCATCATCTGAAATCTGACCTTATTTTAGTATGGGGTGTGAGGTATAGGTATATGCCAAATTTCTGACATTTTTTCCTGTGTTCTCAGCAACTTTTTGAAATAGTTCTTCCTGGTTTTGGTATAAGTATCATATTTGTGTCACAGAAGGTTGAGAGGACTCCTTATTTGCCTATTTTTTGAATTGTTTACATAGGATTGAAATTAATGGTTCTTTGAATGTTTGGTAGAATTCACTTGTAAATCCATCTGACCCTGGAGATTTTTTCTTAGGGAGTATGTTGATAGATTGTTCGATTTCTTTTTCTAAAATGGGGTTAAGTATTTGATTTACTCTTCAATTAATCTCAGCAATTTATATTTTTTTAAATATTCATCCATTTCAGTTAGACTGTCAGATTTGCTGCCATACAATTGGGCAAAATAGCTCCTATTTATTGCTTTAACCTTTAAATAATGTTTTGCTTTTCATTCCTGTTTACTTCTTTGTAAATGAAATTTTTTTTTGTTTACTTTGGATCTTTTCAATAGAAATGATTTAAAGTTTCCTACTTCATTGAATATCCATTTCCTCCCTTAAAGATGATGCTCAAGTGTTACTACTGGGCTTATATCCCAAAGAGATCATAAAGAAGGGAAAGGGACCTGTATGTGCACGAATGTTTGTGGCAGCCCTCTTTGTAGTGGCTAGAAACTGGAAACTGAATGGATGCCCATCAGTTGGAGAATGGCTGAATAAATTGTGGTATATGAATATTATGGAATATTATTGTTCTGTAAGAAATGACCAACAGGATGATTTCAGAAAGGCCTGGAGAGACTTACACGAACTGATACTGAGTGAAACGAGCAGGGTCAAGAGATCATTATATACTTCAACAACAATAGTATATGATGACCAGTTCTGATGGACCTGGCCATCCTCAGCAAGGAGACCAAACAAATCATTTCCAATGGAGCAGTAATGAGCTGAACCAGCTACTCCCAGCGAAAGAACTTTGGGAGATGACTAAAAACCATTACATTGAATTCCCAATCCCTATATTTTTGCCCACCTGCATTTTTTATTTTCTTCACAGGCTAATTACAATATTTCAGAGTCTGATTCTTTTTGTATAGCAAAATAACAGTTTGATCATGTATACTTATTGTGTATCTAATTTATATTTTAATATATTTAACATCTACTGGTCATCCTGCCATTTGAGGGAGAGGGTGGGGGGTAAGAAGTGAAAAATTGGAACAAGAGGTTTGGCAATTGTTAATGCTGTAAAGTTACCCATACATATAACCTGTAAATAAAAGACTATTAAATTAAAAAAAAATGATGCCCAGTCTCTCTGGATAGTTGATTCTTGGTTATAATCTCATGTCCTTTACCTTCCAGATTATGGTATTCTCTCCTTATCTCTTTTAATCTATTTTTGCTTTTGTTTTCTCTGAGATCAGAATTGCTAACCCTGCTTTTTTAAAGCTTAATTAAAACACAATAGATTCTGCTCCAGTCCCTTACCCTTAGTTTGTGGGTGCTTACAATGTCAGATTCTGTTTTCTAATCCACTAAGTTATCTAGTTCTATTTTGTGTGGGGATTCATACCATACACATTATTAGTTACCTTCAGGAACTGTGCATTTCACCTGTATCTATTCTCCCCACTCCTCCTCCTTCTAATCTTCCTCTTTTTTTCTTCTCCTTTTCCCTCTCTTTTCTTCTTTTTTTCTCTCCTCTTCCTGTCTCTGTCTCTGTCTCTGTCTCTTCTCCTACCCTTCATCTATCCCTCCCTCTGTGTCTATCTGTCTGTCTGTCTGTCTGTCTGCCTGTGTCTTTTCCTTTTAACCCTGTTCCTCTTCAAAAGTCTGTTTTCCTTGTGACTCAGTGGTTCCCACAAACTATACTCCTTATCAGCAACTCCCCCTTATTTGTTATCTCCCTCTTTTCCTACTTCCCCAGAGGATTAAGATAGATTTCTGTATCTGAGTGATTATGTGTGTAATTCTCTCAGGCAATTTTAATGAGAGTAAAAGTTCAATCATTCCTTGCCACTCCTGCCTTCCCCTACAGTGTATATATATTTTTATTTTGTGCCTTATTTATATGAGATGGTCTGCCTTATTCTATTTCTCTTTCCTTCCTTTTCCCAATGCATCCCTATTTTTACCTCTTAATTTATTTTAAAATCATCCCATCCTAGTCCAGTGTTCCTCAAAGTGTAGTCCAAAGAATTGTTGGGGTCTCTGAAACCCTTTCAGAGGGTCTACAAATTCAAAATTATTTTTAATTTCTAATATAGTAAATAGCTATAAATATAACCCATGTGAACAAAAACTCTTTGAAGAGATCCTCGACAGTTTTTTAACATGAAGATACTGAGAACAAAAGATTGAGAACCACTAGGTAAGTAGACCTAGTAGAAGTGCCTTCTGTTTATGTATACTCTTTCTAAATGCCTTAATAATGATAGATTTTTAAAGTTTCAGGTATCATCCTTCCATATGGAAGTGCAAATAGTTTAAATCAATTCAAATTCCTTTTGATTTATTGTTACTATTTACTTTTTATGCTTCTTTTGATTCTTGTATTTGAAAGGCAAAATTTCTATTCAGCTCTGGCCTTTTCATGAGGAAAGTTTGAAAATGCTATATTTTATTAAGTAACCATTTTTCCCTTGATGAATTTTACTTAATTTTGCTGGCTATATTATTCTTGGCTATAATGCTAGCTCCTTTGCCATCAGAATGTTACATTCTGAGCCCTACAATTATTTAATATAGAAACTGGTAAATCTTATTTTATCCTGACTGTGGCTCCATGGCATTTGAATTTTGTCTCTGACTGCTTGTGACATTTTTTCCCCTCCGTGACCTGGGAGCTCTTGAATTTAACTAGGATATTCCTGTAAACTTTGATTTTGATGTTTTAGGAGGTGATTGTTGAATTCTTTCAATTTCTACTTTACACCCTGGTTCTAGGATATCAGGCAATTTTTTCTGACAATTTCTTAAAATATGATTCCAGGATCTCTGTCCCCCTCCCCTTACGTTTTTTATCATGGCTTTCAGATAATCCAAAAATTTTAAAGTGATCTCTATTGGACCTATTTTCCAATGAGAGATTTCATGTTTTCTTCTATTTTTTTAACAAATTCTTTTGATTTTCATATAATATTTCTGGATTGTTCATGGGAACATTAGCTTCTGCTTACCTAATTCTATGTTTTAAGGAATTCTGTTCTTCAGTGAGCTTTCTTTTCCATTTGGCCAATTCTACTTTTGTAACAAGATACTTCTTTCCTTCAGGTGAATTTTGTGCCTCTTTTAGTATTTACAAATTTTTTGGTAAATGATAAATTTTACTATTTACAAAAACAATTTTTTTAAAATTGTTATTTTCTTTAGTATTTTTGTGCCTCTATTATTAAGATGTTGACTCTATTTTCATAACTTTTTTGTGGAACTTTCATTTTCCCATCTCCCCTCCTTCCTTTATTATTTGATTTTTATAATTCTTTTTTGGGCTCTTCTAGGAATTATTTTGTCTTCTGAGCCTGTAACTAACTCATATTTTTCTTTGAAATTTTAAATGTTGCTGTTCTAATTTTGTTGTCTTTTGATGTTGTGTCTTGATCTTGTCACCATAACCTTCTATGATCTTTGTTTCCTTATTTCTCTAGACCATTTATTTTCTTTGAACTTTATGTTAAATGTGGAATCTATTCCTGGAATGGAGGTAGCACTGTACTCAATTTCAGGATTTTCTTGCTGCTGTTTTTAGTTCTGGGGGCCTATAAAAAATTTTCCCCCCTCCAAGATGTTCTGTTCTAATAAGGAGAGTTGGTCACAGCATTCTTGTCCTGTGTTCTAATTTATGAGTAACCATACTTACTCTTCTCAGCACTGCAACTGTGACCAGGTCTCTGCTGTTTTCCAGCCACAAGTGATTTTGTTCCTTATGACACTGGAATTGTGATGTGGATTTTTATTCCCTTGATTGCAAGTGTCAATGATCCTTTCTGCCTTGGATCTGAAAGGGCCTTTGTGAATTCCTTTATGAATGATTCCAAGCATTCTTCTTTACCTTGGAACTGTGATTAACATCACTTATAAGAAGGGTTCTTTCTATCCTGGGTTTGCAACCAGAAACTGTGTATGTGTAAGTTCTTTACCAATCATCAAAAAAAGCTCTCTTGTAGTTTACTTCTGATCAGTTTTCCAAGTCCTTAACAATATGAAATCTAAGAGCTTCCAAAGCCACAGTCCCCAAAGCCCAGTACTTGTTTTCTAGGGCAGAGACAGTGCTGCACTACAATCTGACTACTACTCTGTTGAGACAGGTCTTTGCTACAAATTTAGCAAGTTGTCTGGGACTGGAAAATTATTTCACCCAACAAATTTGGTTTGAAGTACTACATTAAGATTTTATAGGTGGGATTTTGGAGTGCTCAAGTGAATTACTACCTTTACTTCTCCATCTTATCTATACTTCAATATTGCCTTATTTTTTCAGTTATGCATGTAGTAGCTTTGATAACACAAGTATTCATAAAATAGTACATCCTTGAATTATGAGGTAGAAAAGAAGAGTCCAATAGGAAACTGGCTAATAATACAATAGGATGTATGAAGCATTTTTTTCAGTTGATACTTGTCATTATTTTTGAGGTTTAGCCCTTCAGAGACAGTTTACTTCTACACACTGTGCTTTTTGACTTTTTTTTTGAGGCAATTGAGATTAAGTAATTTGCTCAGGGTCACACAATTAGGGAAGTGTTAAGTATCTGAGACCAGATTTGAACTCAGGTCCTCCTGAATTCAGGGCTAGTGCTTTATGCACTGTGCCACCTAATTGCCCCTCACACTGTACTTTTGATGCAAATAAGTTATTTGGATTATTGCTTCATGTTTTGTGGAGTAAGGCTTTCCTTAGAATTATTAAATTGATAACTTTATTCCATCTGGATAGTTGGGAGGAGAAGTGTTGAAAATGTCAACCCATTTATGATATTTTCAGTAAAGAAGTAAACCAAAGACTGTCCATTAGTATTTATTGCTTTTTTCCTTCAGTAAAGACAGAGGTTATTAGCCCCCATGTAAAAACTCAACTAAAGTATTGTAGAGATTATAACACATTTTATGTAACTGTTCAATCAAGGGCTATTCATTCTCTCTTGGCTTCTTTTATAAAGGGATACTGTCAAGATAAAATCTATCTCCTATATTAAGAAAAAAATTTTTCCATGTCTCACTGACAATGTAGATGATTAAAACTGAAAAAGGTTTTATGAGCATTCTCAAGTTTACTTTTTATATACTTTCCTTCAGAATGGAAAAATGAATCCCCCAAATTGAACATGAAATACATAGATGAAAAGGCATTGAACGGGAAAAGTGAAATGATATGATCTTTGTGATTCTATTGAATGGGCAAAGTTCCAATCCCATAACAGCTATGTCACACACATAACTCTGTGCCTCTTAATTAATAGACTATAAATGATCTAAGGAGTGAAAAATAATTAGAGAATCAGAAAGTCTATCATGGTGACATGTTTCTGCACTGGGAGAATCATCTCTTGGTAGGAAACTTTTCCCTTAAAACTTCCAAATTGAATTGAATTGCATTAAGCCCAGGATCCTGAGGGCTTTCTTTTGTACATGTTCTCTGTCATCAGTCTCAGTGTATCTAAAACTTAACATGTGAGAGAGAACCTCGATGATGGAGCTGTGGTCTGTGGAATTCAGTCTGTGGAATTTGTTGATAGAAAAAACCAGTTAACTAAATGTTACAATGTGAGGGGACTGTAAATTTTTTCTCATCTCACTTATGCCTGAGAACCTTATTATTAATTAATCTTTAATTAATAAGATCATTATTAATTGTCAATTAATAAGATTATTATTAATAACATTTTAAAAATAAGGCACTGTGGGTCCTGATAAACATGTAATTTTACAAATCATTTAACATTTATTTAACAATAACAAATTTAACAAATATTTATGTGAGTTAAAGAGAAACTTCAGGACACCTAATCAGGAAAAAAAACACTGGATAGAGAAACTATTATTAGTGGACCGTGCAAGATAGAAAGCTGAAAGATGATGAAAGCTGTAATATGTAGGAGTGGGATTGAGTAAGCACTAGAGCAAAGTATTGCTGCAGAGCCCTTGGAGCCATATAGAAACAACAGAAGCTAAGGAATGATACTAAACCAACATTTGTATTAGGTACTGAGTCTCTACTTATAAGAGCGACAGAACTGCCCCTTTGAGGAAAACAATGTTCTCTTTTCCAGTTTTCTTGGGGTCTCTGGTAGCAGCCTTCTTTTCATTTCAGTAATCACCACATGAACAGCCAGATGTTAAAGTCCAAATCCTTTACTGTCTCTTTCAAAGTTCTATCTCCTTCACTTGGGGCTCAGCTAATTTTCTGTAGGCCTTCTGGAGTCTTGGTTTCAGTGGAGAAGTGAAGGAGGAGAGCCTCTGAATGAATCTAGTTGAGTTTGTTTCAGCTTATATGCTCTGTCAACCTAGATGTGAATCTTGTAGAACTATATTAAGTACTAAGTACACGTATTGAACTACCATTGTCTTTATCAATTCCACTGACTTAGTACCTTGTAAGAATCCTTTGTTTCAAGTTCAGAGTTCTGGCCCATAACAAAACTTCATTAAATCCATGCCATGCTTTTAGTACCTTGAATTTGACTCTGTGGTATATCTCTGGAGAAGAATGCAATATACTGGGAGGTTATTTCTAATTATTTTATTCAATTCTTGGATATGAGTTTTCTGTGTCACCTACTATATTAAAAACAAACAAACAAATAAACTTGTATGATCCACAAATAATAATTAATTAATAATAGTTTCTAACTATTCCACAGACAAACAAATTGTTCAATTTTTAATGCCTTTGTTAGACTTATGTTTGTATGGGAACGAAGGATTTGAGAAAACATATCATGTAACATTAAGATTATTATGAGTGAAAACTTTCAAAGTGAAATATGATCATGTCAGAGTTCAAACCTTGATATGAGTTATTGTTTTATTGAAGGACTATATTTTCTTTTTTGTTACCACACCTCTGATTCTCTCTTCCTCTTGCCCTCCCTCCTTCCTCCTCTTTCTTCTCTCTCTCTCTTTCTGTGTGTGTGTGTCTCTCTGTCTCTGTCTCCTTCTTTCTCCTCTCCTCTCTCCTCTTTCTCTTCTTCTCTCTCCTCTCTCCTCTCTCTCTCTCTCTCTCTCTCTCTCTCTCTCTCTCTCTCTCTCTTTCTCTCTCTCTCTTTCTCCCTCTCCCTCAGATTGAAAGACCAGGAAACTACTAACTAAAATTGGATTAGTTAATAATAGTCATCATTTTGAGGAATTAATAAATCCTCTTGTGACTCTGTTGGGGATGAAACAAAAGAATTTAAGCATTGTTAATGAGACCCCTCCTAGTAGATACCATAAAATGGGCTTTAAAAATATTTATTTATTTTTAATGCACATCACTTTATGAAAAATGTTGGGAGAGAAAAATAAGAACAAAAGGGAAAAAACATAGGAGAGAAAACATAAGTGAACATAACATGTGTTGATTTACAGTAAAATTTCACAGTTCTTTTTTCTGGATACAGATAACATTTTCTATCCAGAGTCTATTGGGATTGCCTTGGATCACTGAAGTGCTAATAATCAAACCTTTCATGGTTGATCATTGCACATTCTTGCTGTTACTATGTATAATGTATTCTTAGTTCTGCTTGTTTCACTCAGCGTCAGTTCATGAAGATCTTTCCAGGACTTTCTAAAGTCATCTTGTTCATCATGTTTTACAAAACAATAATATCCCATTGCTTTTATATGCCATAACTTGTTCAGCAATCCCTAATTGATGGGCATCTATTCATTTTCCAATTCTTTGCTACCATAAAAAAAAACAGAATCATTTTTGCACATTTGGGTCCTTTCCCTTTCTTTATGATTTCCCTAGAATATACACCTAGTAGTGGCACTGTTGGATCAAAGGATTTGCTCAATTTGATAGCCCTTTGGGTATAGTTCCAGATTGCTCTGCAGAATGGTTGGATCATTTCACAACTTCACCAACAATGCATTAGTGTCCCAGTGTTCCCACATCCCTTTCAACATTTATCCTTATCTTTTCATTATTGATATATTAGTCAATATAAATGGTGTGAAGTGGCAGCTTAGAGTCGTCTCTAATCAATAATGGTTTAGAGAATTTTTTTTTTCATATGACTAGAGATGGTTTTAATTTCATCATCTGAAAATTGTCTGTTCCTATCCTTTTACCATTTACCAATTGAGCAATAACTTGTACTATTATAAGTTTGATACCATTCTTTATATATTTTAGAAGTGAGAAATTTATCAGCAACACTTTCTATAAAATTTTTCCCAACTTTGTACTTTTTAAAAATCTTGTTTCTGTTAGTTTTGTTTGTGCAAAAACTTTTAATTTAATGTAATTAAAGTTGTCTATTTTGCCTTTCATATTGTTCTCTACTTCTTCTTTGGTCATGAATTCCTCTCTTCTTCAAAGATATAATAAGTGAATTATGTTTTGCTCTCTTAATTTGCTTATGTTATTACTCTTTATGCCCAAATTACATAGTCATTTTGACCTTATTTTGATATGGGGTGTGAAATGTAGGTCAATGACAAATTTATGACATATTTCAGTTTTGCAAGAAAAATTTGTCAAATAGCGCGTTCTTATCCCAGAACCTGGAGTTTGGGGGGGTCTATCAAATACTAGATTACTATAGGTCTTGATAATTGTGTCCTGTGTATCTAATTGTATTTCTTATCCAGTATTGGTATTTTTATCCAGGTTTTGATGACTGCTGCTTTACAATATAATTTTAGATCAGGTACTGCTAAATCACTATCCTTTGTATTTTTCCATTAATTCCCTTGATATAATTTACCTTATTCTTCCAGAACTATTTTGTTATTATTTTTTCTAGTTCTATAAAATATCTTTTGGCAATTTGATGGGTATAGTACTGAAGAAGTGGAGCAATTTAGGCAGAATTATCTTTGCTATTCTATTAGCTCAACCTACCCATGAGCAATTGATATTATTCTGTAATGTTCAGGCTAGCTTTCTGGAGGTCCTCCAGAAGGGCCTTGGTCTCAGCAGGATAGACACCACAAGAATGGACAAGAATAGAAAACAGTCTTTATTGTCTCTTACACAGTCTACATCTGTCATAGTCTGACCCAGTCTCCCTCAGCAGTCTGCCAGTTTGCCAGTCTGACTTCTGCCTGACTTCCTGTCTCCAGTTCTTCTTTTCTAAAATTCAATTTACCTACTTAATGTCTTTCTTACTTATTTTGTGGTTCAATTTATCTAGTTCTGAAAGAGCAAGGTTGCGATCCCCCACTAGTATGATTTTGCTTTCTATTTCTTCTTGCAGCTCTCTTAACTTCTCTAGAAATTTGGATGCTATACCACTTTGGATGCTATTTGGTGCAAATATATTTAGTATTGATATTGCTTCAGTATCTATGGTACCCTTTAGCAAGATATAGTTTACTTCCTTATCTCTTTTAATTAGATTTATTTTGCTTTTTTTTTTTTTTTTGAATTGAGATCAGGATCACTACCCCTGCTTTTTTTTTTTTTTTTAACTTCAGCTGAAGCATAATAGATTCTGCTCCAGCCTTTTACCTTTACTCTATATGTATCACTCTGCTTTAAATTTGTTTTTTTTATAAACAATGTCTTGTAGGATTCTGGCTTTTAACCCAGTATATCTGCTTTCATTTTATGGGAGAGTTTATCCCATTCACAATCATAATTAAAATGACTAATTCTATATTTCTCAGCATCTTATTTTCCCCAAGTTATACTTTTCTTTTTCCTTTTCCCCTTTCCTTCTTCCTCAATATTTCACTTCTAACCACCTCCCTTAAACAGCCTTTATAGTCCCTCCCTCTTTCTTGTACCTTTCTCCTACTACTTTAGTTTTCCTTTCTATTAATTCCCTCTTTCCTTTCCCACTTTCTTATAGGGTTAGACAAGTTTCTCTGAGAAGACAAATATATCTGTTATTCTCTCTTTGAACCAAATCTGATCATCCCTGTCCTTTCTTTCCCTCAAATATAATAGGTCTTTGCGTCTTCATGAGATGTAATTTACCTCATTTTATCTCCATTTTCCTCTTCTTTTAATACAAATCCCTTTCCACCTATAGTTTCTTTTTTATATTATCACAATAAAATCAAACCTGCATTCTCTAAGCACACCCATAACAGAGATATAGTTTTCTCTCTCTCTCTCTCTTTTCTTTTTTTTTATTTAATAGCTTTTTATTTACAGGTTATATGTATGGGTAACTTTACAGCATTAACAATTGCCAGACCTCTTGTTCCAAGCCAGACCTCTTGTTCCAATTTTTCACCTCTTACCCCCAGATGGCAGGATGACCAGTAGATGTTAAATATATTAATATATAAATTAGATACACAATAAGTATACATGACCAAACTGTTATTTTGCTGTACAAAAGAATCGGACTCTGAAATATTGTACAATTAGCTTGTGAAGGAAATCAAAAATGCAGGTGGGCATGAATATAGGATTAGAGATTCAATGTAATGGTTTTTAGTCATCACCCAGAGTTCTTTCTCTGGGCGTAGCTGGTTCAGTTCATTACTGCTCCATTAGAAATGATTTGGTTGATCTCCTTGCTGAGGATGGCCAGGTCCATCAGAACTGGTCATCATATACTATTGTTGTTGAAGTATATAATGATCTCCTGGTCCTGCTCATTTCACTCAGCATCAGTTCGTGTAAGTCTCTCCAGGCCTTTCTGAAATCATCCTGTTGGTCATTTCTTTTTTTTTTTTTTTTTTTTTTTTTTTTTTTTTTTTTTTTTTTTATTTTTTTTTTTTTATTTTTATTTTTTATTTAATAGCCTTTTATTTACAGGATATATACATGGGTAACTTTACAGCATTAACAATTGCCAAACCTCTTGTTCAATTTTCACCTCTTACCCCCACCCCTCCCTAGATGGCAGGATGACCAGTAGATGTTAAATATATTAAAATATAAATTAGATACACAATAAGTATGCCTGACCAAAACGTTATTTTGCTGTAGAAAAAGAATCAGACTCTGAAATATTGTACAATTAGCTTGTGAAGGAAATAAAAAATGCAGGTGTACATAAATATAGGGATTGGGAATTCAATGTAATGGTTTTTAGTCATCTCCCAGAGTTCTTTTTCTGGGCATAGCTAGTTCAGTTCATTACTGCTCCATTAGAAATGATTTGGTTGATCTCGTTGCTGAGGATGGCTTGATTTTTTATAAATTAGAGTTAATTCTCTATATATTTTGGAAATGAGCCCTTTATCAGAACCTTTGACTATAAAAATATTTTCCCAGTTTATTGCTTCCCTTCTAATCTTGTCTGCATTAGTTTTGTTTGTACAAAAACTTTTCAGTTTGGTATAGTCAAAATTTCTATTTTGTGATCAGTAATGAGCTCTAGTTCTTCTTTGGTCATAAAATCCTTCCTCTTCCACAGGTCTGAGAGGTAAACTATCCTGTGTTCCTCTAATTTATTAATAATTTCATTCTTTATGCCTAGGTCATGAACCCATTTTGACCTTATCTTGGTGTACGGTGTTAAGTGTGGATCAATGCCTAGTTTCTGCCATATTAGTTTCCAATTTTCCCAGCAATTTTTGTCAAACAGTAAGTTCTTATCCCAAAAGCTGGGGTCTTTGGGTTTGTCAAAGACTAGATTGCTATAGCTGTTGACTGTTTTGTCCCTTGAACCTAACCTATTCCACTGATCAACTAATCTATTCCTTAGCCAATACCAAATGGTTTTGGTAACTGCTGCTCTATAATTTAATTTTAGATCTGGTACAGCTAAGCCACCTTCATTTGATTTTTTTTTTTCATTAATTCCTTGAAATTCTTGACCTTTTGTTTTCCATATGAATTTTATTGTTATTTTTCTAGGTCATTAAAATAGTTTTTGGAGTCTGATTGGTATAGCGCTAAATAAATAGATTAGTTTAGGTAATATTGTCATCTTTATTATATTTGCTCGCTCTATCCAAGAGCATTTAATATTTTTCCAATTGGTTAGATCAGACTTAATTTGTGTGAAAAGTGGTCTGTAATTTTGCTCATAAAATTTCTGATTTTCCCTTGGCAGATAGAATCCTAAATATTTTATATTATCAGTAGTTACTTTAAATGGAATTTCTCTTTGTAACTCTGACTGTTGGATTTTGTTAGTGATATATAAGAATGCTGATGACTTATGTGGGTTTATTTTATAACCAGCAACTTTGCTAAAGTTGTGGATTATTTCTAATAACTTTTTAGTAGAACAGAGATATAGTTCTCAAGCATTCTTTCCTTTTTACCTTTTTATGCTTCTCAAGTTCTGTGTTTGGAGATCAAATTTTCTGTTCAGCTCTGTTTTTTTTTTTTTTAAATAAGAAATAAATGACATTCACCTATATCACTGAATGGGTATCTTCTTCCCTGAAAGATAATGCTCAGTTTTGCTGGATTATTGATTCTTGGCTGCAATCCAAGTTCCTTTGCCTTGGAATGTCACATTCCAGACCCTTAGATCTTTGAAGGTGGAAGCTACTAAGTCCCGGGTAATGCTGATTGTGGCTCCTCAATATTTGAATTGTTTCTTTTTATCTGCTTGCAATGTTTTCTTCTTGATTGTCTGATTCTGAAATTGGGTATTATATTCAGTGGAGTTTTCATTATGGGATCTCTTTCAGGATGTGATTGGTGAATTCTTTCAATGACTATTTTACTCTCTGGTCCTCTATCTAGGTCATCAGTGTAAGTTTCCTTAATGATTTCCTGAAAGATGATGTCTTGAATCATTTTTTCATCATGGTGTTCAGGAAGTCCAATAATCCTTAGATTCTCTTTACTACATACATTTTCAGGTCTGTTGTTTTTCCAGTGAGACATTTTACATTTTTTTCTAATTTTTTTCAATGCTTTGATTTTGTTCGACTGATTTTTGATATCTCATTGAGTCATTCTTTTCCATTTGTTCAATTCTAATTTTTAGTGAAATATTTTGTTCAATTACTATTTTAGTGCCTTTTTTATTTGGGAAATTAAAATTTTAAATGAGTTATTCAATGGTTTTTTTTCCTTTCCACAAATTCTGTTTTTCAAGAAGTTGTTTTCTTTTTCCATTTTGTAAAATCTATTTTGTAAGGAGTTATATGCTTTTTCCATTTTACTAAATCCATTTTGTAAGGAGTTTTCTTCAGATAATTTCTGTTTCCTTCTCCAGTCTTCATTTCCTTTTCCTAATTTTTTCTCTCTTTTGAATTTCTTTTTGCATTGTCCCAAGAGAGCCTTGTGAGATGCAAACAAACTCATATCACTCTTTGAAGCTTCATCTGGAGATAATTTGCTTTTGGTGTCCTCAGGATTTAAGGTCTGCTCTCTTTCTCCATAAAAACCATCTATGGTCAGAGTTCTTTTTATCCTTTTTTGCTAAATTTTTAAAAAGGTTGAGGGCTGCTTTTAGGGCAAAGGGAAGATATTCCAAACTTCCTGTTTAGGCAACAGTGGATGCCTGATGCTGCTGACTTCTGGTACTGGGTGGCTGTGGCCAAGTTTTGTGTTATTCTTTGATTCAGAGGCTATTTGTCTTTTGTATTTGTGTTGGGTATCTCACAGCTAATTTACTGATTCACCAACTTGCAACCAGGATAGAGTAGCCAACACTGCTGTAGGTTTTTCCTGGTAGATCCCAGCTGGCAAACTCCACATTGCCCTGGGTCTCTGCACTGCTCCTAAGCTTGGCCACATTTCCCTCTCACCCTCTTCCTGTCCCCAACCCAATTGAAACAGACCTTTTCTGAACTTCTTGCAAAATATCTCCTGCTGAAAATTTGTTATACTCTAAATATCTATGGGTTCTGTCACTCCAAAACCACTTCAGAGGCTTGATTTCCTATTGATCTGAGGGACATTAGGAGAGTTCAAATAAAGACATGTTTCCTCTCTGCCATTTTGGCTCTGTACCTCCTTTACTAAAGCTTCAATAAGAGAATCTGGTAACTGGAATTTCATAGCCAAAACTTCCCGTCTTTCATAAACTAACAGGGAATAATTTCTTATATTACAAAAACAGACCTCAAATATGCTTGAAAATTTGACAGATGAATTGGGAATAGAATTGGATTATCACCATAGATAAAATTTGCCCACAATTTTAGGACATAAGATTAATCCACAAAAAATTAAGAATATTTCTAATAGAGATTTCCTCATTAAGTTACAGTAATATTTTCCAAACTATTTAGAACAAAAAACTTCCAAATTAGGAACTTAGAAAAAAGAAATTAAAAACCTCTGTTGGAACCATGATGTATGTATCATGCCAGGCATACTAAGTTGCCCTAAAGCTATTTTCAGACTAAAGAAGGTGGGTTTACATCTTCATAGTATATTTTTATACATTTATTCAAGCTATTGTTTTATCCAACCTTCTGTCTAATAATGTAACAGATGGCAGAAGATTAAATATAAAAGAATAAAAGATTCTTTCTAGTTGAATATCATCAGATAAGATGAGAAGAATGAACTAATAACACAGTGAGATACCAGTTAGTATGAAAAATGAATCCTCTGAAGTGGCTGCATATATTCCAATTTGCATTATTCAAAGTTATAATTATATAAAATGTGGTAATTGGTTCCAGCCCACTGGAAACATGCAATACAAATTTGAATGATGCTGCTACTTCAGGGGATTCATTGTTAGTACTAATTGGAACCTAGTTAAATAAAGTAGTGTAGTGCGGATCTGTTGAAGGAGTTTTTTACCAAAAAATTATAACACTAATAAGATCATAGGCTAAATATTAAAAAAATAAAAATAGCTTACATCTATATAATGTTTTAATGTTTGAAAAATATTTTATATCTCATTTTATTTGCCCTACAACATTTCTGCAAAGTAGGTAAAATTATATTCATTTTACTTATGAAAAAAGTGAGGATCAGAGATAGTGATTCTCCCACAATCATATGGCTAGTATCTGAGATAAAATTTAAAATAAAAATCTTATCCATTATTTCTTTACCTGTAAAAAACATCCCCAAGAATCTTTTAAAGAAAGATACAAAATGCAATGTGAAACAACTGAAAGGGCTGCACAAATCTGGGTAGACGAACATGCATAAAATAGGCAATATTCTCTCAAATCATATTTAAGAAATATTTACTCTTTTTTTCCATTTTAGATGTTTCCTGGGAAATAGTGGCACCCACTTAGCATTTTGTCTCTGTCTCTCTTTCTCTCTTTTTGTTTTCAGTCACAGTAATAATATTCATGAGATCAGACCTTTACTTAATTTTTTATGCATTGGGAATTTGATGCTACAAATTGCTGCAACCTGACATGTACAATTTATACCTTTCTTTCTATCTGTATGATAAATAGAAACCTTTTTTTTTGGTTGTTGTTGTTGTTCCTCTGGAAAATTGTTTGAGCTGTTTTGTATCATTCTATGTGGATAGAACTAAATTTTCCATTTCTTGAATATGTAGCTTTACTTGACTTCATATCTCAGTGGTCTATTTATACTAATTCCACTATATCTTTAGGAATGGTAGATATTCATCGATCTGATCTGTTTTGATGTCACCTACATCTAAAAACTGATGGAAGAACTTCCTATTTAGATACTTTAGTCATCTAGTTTTACCCTCTGATTTTATAGTGGAATTATCTGAAGCTTAGAGACAATTAGAGAACTTGCTCAAAGTTACTGAAGAAATTAGCAAAGTCTGAATTTTAATCTAAGTTTACAGATATAGATTTCTGAATACAGTATTCTCTTTTACCACAAAACTGGATATTCATCCTAATTCCTTGTTGTTTTTCAAATCTGACTCTTCATGATCCCATTTTGGAGTTTTTTTTGTCAAAGATACTGGCATGGTTTGCCATTTCCTTCTTCAGATCATTTTACAAGTGAGGAACTTATTCAAACAGGGTTAAATGAGTTGCCCATGATTTTTGAAGCTGAATTTGAACTCAAGAAGATAAGTTTTACTAGTTCCAAGCCCAGGGCTCTAGTCACTGGGCCACCTAGCCTAACTGAAGTTAACATCACTAAACTGGATTTGAACTGGGGATTGGAAGAGATTTTTCAGAATAGAGTAGAACATATCTGGTTGAGATAGGGTTTGGGGAAATTTAGAACTATACAAGAACACAGGATGTTTTTGGGATCTACACAATATGTTGGGTAAGGGATATAAAAAGAGATGTTGGATAATGTCTAATAAAAGATTTTATCTTTTTTAATCACAATATTAACCAAGGAAGAAGAAAGAAAATCTCTTTCTTTCTCTTGCTCCATCACACTTTCACTTGGGATTCAGAATCCAGAATCTTACAGACAAGATGGATTGTATAGGCTTTTGTGGTCTGGCCTTATAACTTAATCACCATTTATAGGTAACATTCTCAACCTAATCTGGTAACTCAACATTTTGTGGATTGAAATATATAATCATAATAAATAAATATTTGTGTTTAGGAAGGGGGGAGAAGATATATCTTAAGAAAAAAAGAAGTTGGGGACATTCCCAAAATGAAGGGAAGAAAGGATGAGTTGTTAAGAAAGATAGTGATGCTTTATTATCAAAGAAAATAGTCAGTGCACTGTGTATCAGACATAATGTGAAGATATATAGCAGTAATATATATGTAACAGACACATAGTTTGAGTAGAATTCAGAGTGTGTGCTTACAGTGTGAAGGGACATAAGGGGAGGGTGGTATGCCAGAACTAGCATATGCTCAGGGATGGTAGGGGATAGTAAAATTGAAAGGAGAGTGTATGTTTGACATATGAAGGAAGATGATGCTGAGGATGAAAGGGTTGGAAGAAGGATGGGGATATAGGGTGAAGTGGAAGTGGATGTAATTGCAGTAAGTGATACAGAAGATGATTTCTGTTTTGACAGACCCTGTATCATAGCGTATTGAGATGTGTGCTACAGTGATTGCTGAGGCAAGATTAGATCGCAGTAGAGCTGAGACAAAGACTTTTGTACATGTTAGACAAGGTGTAAAAATCAACCCCTGATTTATTGCTTATAGTGTGAAGTGAACCATGAGGCAGTTATGTGGCATAGTGAGCACAGACTGAATCTGGTCAGTAATTCTTGAGTTTATGTTCAGCTTTAGACACTTACTAGCTGTGTGAACCTGAGCAAGTCACTGAAGCTTTGTCTCAATTTCTTCATATATAAAATGATGATAATAAAAGAACCTATTTCCCAGGATTATTATGAGAAAGAAATAAGAAAACATTTATAAAGCACTTTGCAAACCTTAAAGCATTATATAAGTGCTATCATCATCGGTGCCATCATTATTATTTGTGAGTATAGTGCATTAGGTATATGTGGAAGGAACCTCTCCTCAACCCAAGGCAACTATATTGAAAACCAAGTTCTATAATAGGGGCCTGTAGAAAAGTGGCTATGCATGTGCTAGATAAAAGGAAGGGGAGAAAAAAAGGGGAGAGAATTTGGTTTTATGCTGTGTCAAACACCATCATCTACATCCTATGCTTTGTGCTCTCCTTGTCTCTATCACCCCTGTGTATAATAGAAGTTCTGTGACTAAAGTAGCTTTGTTTTGGGTCCTGAAGATCTCTTTCCTCCAACCCATCTGATAGCATTAGGATTTTTTCAATGGAGGGACCTTTCTCCATCACACTCCATCACACACAGATGCTATAGAACATTATGTAATAGAGGATAATGTAGTTCTTTTCCAGGACTCTGAAAATGTATAGCTTTCTTTTCATTTCCCTTCCACAACTAGATATAAGGAGGACATTAGACAGAGCCTTGGAAAGGGATTTGGAAGGTTAATAAGATAGGGAGAAATGGATTTTCAGATATCATCACTAGACTGGGTTTCCTGCTGCTGAGCTCTGATAATGAAGGTTGTACTTCAGGTAGAGATAGGTGTTAAAACATTTATAAGAAGGTTCTACTAAATGAATTTAGAGAAATTAAAATAGATTTGTTTGCTTGTTTGGATTGGACAAAATAAATGCACATATAAGACCAAAAGAGACTTTTCAGACTTCAGGCTAATGTTAAGTAAGGTATGTTTAGATTGTCTTCCTATGCTCCAAGTTATGCTAGTATTTTTTTTTTAACTGGATACTGACTTCCCAAGGTCCAATGATCCAAACCTCAGTTGAGGAAGCTGTGGCTGGGGTAAAATGAAAGTGAGCCAGAATATGATTCTTGTCTGAGAAAATATAGATTTGAAATGTGAACAGAATATTGTGGTCTGTAATAAATGTCTTTTTTGTATATGTTTTATTATGCTTTCTTGGCAATAAAATTAAACTTATTACACTTATGTTCTTTTACAGTGGCTTTGATTGATGCTACAATCCTGGAAGGAAAAAAAAATAAAAGGAGAGTGGATGGTCATCTGGAAGGTCTGAGCTGTTAATTAACTTGATAATATTCCTAAATCAAGAGGACTACTGGATAATTTAGAAATGAGGGAAAGATTGTTAATTTTATTGACAGTCACCCATCTATGATCCAGACTGCTCATAGGCTATACATAGATACACAGCTACCATAATTTATTATCTGTGGGAATTCATCTAAAGTGTGTCTGTGTGTGTGTGTGTGTGTGTGTGTGCGCGCGTGCGCGCCTGTGCTCACAAGCACTAGGTTTTGTGAATTGCAAATCTTTGCAAATCTATTTGAGTACTGGGAGCAGCCTAAAGATATTTAGCATTGCCTGATTTGTTTTCCCCTTTTCATACTTTTAGGTTTCATTGATAGCACAAAGAAGTTGTTCCTATTGGGACCCTTCTTTCTGACCTGAACAGCTGTTGTTTCTGTATCACTACTGCTCTCTAACTGCCAATTTAGTGTGCACAGTGCCTGATTGATGCACTGTTGTGCAATTAGGTGTTTTAGCATTATTGATATGCTGTGAGCTTAAATACTGATAACTATTACATTGCTCTATATAGTATGATTTAAACTAAAGTTAGTACTATATATGTCCAGTCAGTGGAATATTGATGAGAACCATTATGATAGGATGCTTTGGGTAGCCTGTTTTGATTTATTTGGATACAAGAAAGGAAAAAGGCAAGGCAAACATTATGTAAATTATGAGCATGAGTGGTATATTCCAGGATATGGGGAGAGATAAAAGATACAGAAAAACCCTGGATGCTGATTACTAGATTTCTCATTGAGGATCAGATAATGGATAGAAGATTTAAGGTCTTAATAGAAAGGAGCATATCTTACACTAATAGGAAGATCAAAATCCTTATTAACACAAGTAGCTGGAGATGGTGAGCAACTATCTTCAAAGACTTCTGTATGGCAAAGCGAGAAGATTTTAAGAAGAGAATCTATGACCTACTAATCAGTAACAATATGAATCCCTGAATGTTTTTGCAATGTAAAAATCAGTGTAGTTGTAGGATTAGCATTTTAGTCTGATTGACCTTGGGGAACTGGACATGGGTAACTTTATATATTTGTTTTGTGACCACATGAAGTCAATTTGATCAGTGTCTGTAAATGGCAATGTAATCAGTGGCATGAAAGTCTCCAAACCCTAAAAAATTAATTTATAATAATCAAGACAATGATCCAAGACAATTCTAGGGGACCCATGATGAAAAAAGCAATCCAATTCCAGACAGAACTCAGGAATTTCCAAGTACAGATTGAAGAATCTTTAAACTTGATTTTTTTTATAATAACTTTTTATTGACAAAACCCATGCCAGGGTAATTTTTTACAACATTATCCCTTGCAGTCACTTCTGTTCTGGTTTTTCCCCTCTCTCCCTCCACCCTCTCCCCTAGATGGCAAGCAGTCCTACACATGTTAAATATGTTGCAGTATATCCTAGATATAATATATGTGTCCAGAACCGAACAGTTCTCTTGTTGCACAGGGAGAATTGAATTCAGAAGGTAGAAATAACCCAGAAAGAAAAACAAAAATGCAAACAATTTACATTTATTTCCCAGTGTTTTTTCTTTGGGTGCATCTGCTTCTGTCCATCACTGATCAATTGAAATTGAGTTAGATTCTCTTTGTCAAAGAAATCCACTTCCATCAGAATACATCCTCATACAGTACTGTTGTTGAAGTATATAATGATCTCTTGGTTCTGTTCATTTCACTCAGCATCAGTTCATGTAAGTCTCTCCAAGCCTCTCTGTATTCATCCTGCTGGTCATTTCTTACAGAACAATAATATTCCATAACATTCATATACCACAATTGACCCAACCATTCTCCAATTGATGGGCATCCATTCATTTTCCAGTTTCTAGCCACTACAAACAGGGCTGCCACAAACATTTTGGTACATACAGGTCCCTTTCCCTTCTTTAGTATCTCCTTGGGGTGTAAGCCCAGTAGTAACATGCTGGATCAAAGGGTATGCACAGTTTGATAACTTGTTGGGCATAAGTCCAGATTGCTCTCCAGAATGGTTAGATTCGTTCACAGCTCCACCAACAATGTATTAGTGTCTCAGTTTTCCCGCATCCCCTCCAACATTCATCATTATTTTTTCCTGTCATCTTAGCCAATCTGATAGGTGTGTAGTAGTAACTCAGAGTTGTCTTAATTTGCATTTCTCTGATCAATAGTGATTTGGAACACTCTTTAATATGAGTGGTAATAGTTTCAATTTCTTCGTCTGAGAATTGTCTGTTCATATTCTTTGACCATTTATCAATTGGAGAATGGCTTGATTTCTTATAAATTAGAGTCAATTCTCTATATATTTTGGAAATGAGGCCTTTATCAGAACCTTTAACTGTGAAGATGTTTTCCTAGTTTGCAGCTTCCCTTCTAATCTTGTTTGCATCAGTTTTGTTTGTACAAAGGCTTTTTAATTTGATGTAATCAAAATTTTCTATTTTGTGATCAGTAATGGTCTCTAGTTCATCTTTGGTCACAAATTTCTTCCTCCTCCACAAGTCTGAGAGATAAAGTATCGTATGTTCCTCTAATTTATTTATAATTTCATTCTTTATGCCTAAATCATGGACCCATTTTGATCTTATCTTGGTATATGGTGTTGAGTGTGGGTCCATGCTTAATTTCTGTCATACTAATTTCCAGTTATCCCAGCAGTTTTTGTCAAATAGTGAATTCTTATCTCAAAAGTTAGGATCTTTGGGTTTGTCAAACACTAGATTGCTATAGTTGACTATTCTATCTTGTGAACCTAAGCTGTTCCACTAATCAACTAATCTATTTCTTAGCCAATACCAAATGGTTTTGGTGACTGCTGCTTTATAATATAGTTTTAGATCAGGTATAGGTAGGCCACCTTCATTTGATTTTTTTTTTCATTAATTCCCTTGAGATTCTTGACCTTTAATTATTCCATATGAATTTTGCTGTTATTTTTTCTAGATCATCAAAATATTTTCTTGGAAGTCTGACTGGTATAGCACTAAATAAATGGATTAGTTTGGGGAATATTTTCATCTTTATTATATTCGCTCGGTCTATCCAAGAGCACTTAATATTTTTCCAATTATTTAAGTCTGACTTTATTTGTGTGGAAAGTTTTTTTGTAATTTTGCTCATCTAATTCCTGACTTTCTTTGGTAGATAGATTCCTAAATATTTTATAGTGTCGACAGTTATTTTGAATGGAATTTCTCTTTGTATCTCTTGCTATTGGATTTTGTTGATGATGTATAAAAATGCTGAGGATTTATGGGGATTTATTTTGTATCCTGCAACTTTGCTAAAGTTATGAATTATTTCTAATAGCTTTTTAGTAGAATCTCTGCAGGTTCTCTAAGTATACCATCATATCATCTGCAAAGAGTGATAGTTTTGTTTCCTCATTGCCTCTTCTGATTCCTTTAATCTCTTTCTCGACTCTTATTGCCGAGGTTAGTATTTCTAATACAATATTGAATAATAATGGTGATAGTGGGCAACCTTGCTTCACTCCAGATCTTACTGAGAAAGGTTCCAGTCTTTCCCCATTGCATACGATGCTTACTGACTGTTTTAAATATATGCTCCTGACTATTTTAAGGAAACGTCCATTTATTCCTATACTCTCAAGTGTTTTTGTTAGGAATGGATGTTGGATTTTATCAAATGCTTTTTCTGCATCTATTGGGATGATCATATGGTTTTTATTAGTTTGGTTATTGATATAGTCGATTATGCTAATAGTTTTCCTAATATTGAACCAGCCTTGCATTCCTGGTATAAATCCTACTTGGTCATAGTGTATTATCCTGGGAATGATTTTCTGTAATCTTTTTGCTAATATTTTATTTAAGATTTTAGCATCTATATTCATTAGGGAGATTGGTCTATAATTTTCTTTCTCTGTTTTCAGCCTACCTGGTTTAGGAATCAATACCATGTCTGTGTTGTAAAAGGAGTTTGTTTGTTTTTTTTAATTAATTAATTTATTTAATAGCCTTTTATTTACAGGTTATATGAATGGGTAACTTTACAGCATTAACAATTGCCAAACCTCTTGTTCCAATTTTTCACCTCTTACCCCCCCCACCCCCTCCCCCAGATGACAGGATGACCAGTAGATGTTAAATATATTAAAATATAAATTAGATACACAATAAGGATACATGACCAAACCGTTATTTTGCTGTACAAAAAGAATCAGACTCTGAAATATTGTACAATTAGCTTGTGAAGGAAATCAAAAATGCAGGTGGGCATAAATATAGGGATTGGAAGTTCAATGTAATGGTTTTGTAAAAGGAGTTTTTTAGGACTCCTTTAATCCCTATTTTTTTTAAATAGTTTATATAGCATTGGAGTTAATTGTTCTTTAAATGTTTGGTAGAATTCACATGTAAATCCATCTGGTCCTGGGGATTTTTTCTTAGGGAGTTTGTTAATAGCTTGTTCTATTTCTTTTTTCTAAGATGGGACTGTTTAGGATATTTACTTCTTCCTCTGTTAATCTGGGAAAGCTATATTTTTCAAGGTATTCTTCAATTTCATTTAAGTTATCAAATTTATTGGCAAAAAGTTGAGCAAAGTAATTCCTAATTATTGCTCGAATTTCCTCTTCGTTAGTGTTGAGTTCTCCCTTTTCATTTTTAAGACTAACAATTTGATTTTCCTCTTTCCTTTTTTTAATCAAATTTACTAAGGGTTTGTCTATTTTGTTGGTTTTTTCATAGAACCAACTCTTATTTTTATTAATTAATTCAATAGTTTTTTTTTACTTTCAATTTTATGGATCTCTCCTTTTATTTTTAGAATTTCAAGTTTAGTGTTTGACTGGGTATTTTTAATTTGTTCCTTTTCTAGCATTTTTAGTTGCAAGCCCAATTCATTAACCTTTTCTTTCTCTATTTTATGCAAGTAGGCCTCTAGAGATATGAAATTTCCCCTTATTACCTCTTTGGCTGTATCCCACACATTTTGGTATGATGTCTCATTGTTGTCGTTTTCTTGGGTGAAGTTATTAATTATGTCTATGATTTGCTGTTTCACCCAATCATTCTTTAGTATGAGATTATTTAGTTTCCAATTATTTTTTGGTCTACTTTCCCCTGGCTTTTTGTTAAATGTAATTTTCATTGTATCGTGGTCTGAAAAGGATGCATTTACTATTACGGCCTTACTGCATTTGAGTTTGAGGTTTTTATGTCCTAATATATGGTCAATTTTTGTATAGTTTCCATGAACTGCTGAAAAGAAAATGTACTCCTTTCTGTCTCCATTTCATTTTCTCCAGAGATCTATCATATCTAACTTTTCTAGTATTCTATTTACCTCTTTGACTTCTTTCTTATTTATTTTTTGGTTTGATTTATCTAATTCTGAGAGTACAAGGTTGAAATCTCTCACTATTATAGTTTTGCTGTCTATTTCTTCTTGCAGCTCTCTTAATTTCTCTATCAAGAATTTAGATGCTACACCACTTGGTGCATATATGTTTAATATTGATATTGCTTCATTATCTATACTTCCCTTTAGCAAGATATAGTGCCCTCCCTTATCTCTTTTAATTAGATCAATTTTTGCTTTTGCTTGATCTGAGATCAGGATGACTCCCCCTGCTTTTTTTTTTTACTTCACCTGAAGCATAGTAGATTCTGCTCCAACCTTTTACCTTTACTCTGCATGTATCTCCCTGCTTCAGGTGTGTTTCCTGTAAACAACATATTGTAGGATTCTGTCTTTTAATCCATTCTGCTAACTGCTTCCTCTTTATGGGGGAGTTTACTCCGTTCACATTTATGGTTAAAATTACAAATTCTGTATTACTTGCCATCTTGTTAACCCCTGCTTATGCTTTTCTCCCTTCTTTTTCCCCTTACCCCCTTACCAGTATTAAACTTGTGAGTACCACTTGCTTCTCACAGCCCTCTCTTTTTAGTATCACTCCCCCTGCCTTAGAGTTCCTCCCCCTATCTTACTCCTTTCTCTCACAGTTTCCATATTCCCTCCCGCTTAGCTTATTCCTTCCCTTTTCACTTTTTCCTTATCACTTTTCAATGAGGTGGGAGAAGTTTCACCATAAATTGAATATGTGTAAAATTTTTCTCTTAAAGCCAATTCTGATGGCAGTAAGATACCCACTATATTCATCCCCCTTCATACTTTCTCTCAGATATAATAGGTTTCCTTTGCCTCTTCGTGAGATGTAGTACCCCCACTTTATCCTTTTTCTGGTACAATGTCCTTTCCACCTCTAGTTTCTAGAACAAGGTATACCTGTATTCTTTATATATTTTGATAGTAGAAATATAGTGCCCAAGATTTCTTTTTACCTTTTTAGGTTTCTCTTGAGTTCTATATTTGTAGATCAAACTTTTTGTTAAGTTCTGGTTTTTTCATCAAAAATAGGTGAAATTATCTTATTTTGTTGAATAACCATCTTCTTCCCTGGAAAAAGATGCTCATTCTGACTGGATAAGCTATTTTTGGTTGCATACCGAGTTCCTTAGCTTTTCAAAATATTATATTCCAGGCCCTTCGATCTTTTAATGTGGATGCTGCTAGATTCTGGGTAATCCTAATTGTGGCTCCTCTATATTTGAATTGAGTTTTTCTAGCCACTTGCAGTATTTTTTCCTTCGTCTGAGGGTTCTGGCATTTGGCCACTATATTTCTTGGTGTTTTGATTTTAGGATCCCTTTCAGTAGGTGATTGATGAATTCTTTCAATGTCTATTTTTATCCTCTGTTTCTATGACTTCTGGGCAGTTCTCTTTGATAATTTCCTGGAAAATAGTGTCCAGGCTCTTTTTTTCATCATATTTTTCTGGGAGTCCAATAATTCTCAGATTGTCTCTCCTAGACCTATTTTCCAGGGCTGTTGTTTTCCCAAGAAAGTATTTCACATTTTTTTTCCATTGTTTGATTTTTTTTTGGTTTTGCTTGACTGATTCTTGTTGTCTCCCAAAGTCATTCAATTCCATTTGTTTGATTCTGATTTTCAATAAAGTATTTTCTTCACTCACTTTTTTTATATCTTTTTCTAATTGTCCAATTGAGTTGTTTTGTTCTATGGAATTTTTTTCCATTTTGCCAATTTTATTTTTTAGAGAGCTATTTTCTGTTTCCAGTTCACTAATCTATTTTTCAAGTATTTGATTTCTTTATCTACTTTGTCTTTAAATGAGTGAGATGATTTCTCCAGACTCTCTTGCCAAGCCTCCCTCTCCTTTTCCCATTTTTGTTCTAGTTCTCTTGTGAGAGCCTTTTTAATTTCTTCTATGAGATTCATCTGTGCTGAGGAAGAGATGATCTCCTCCTTTGGGGATTCACCTGGAGACAGTCTCCTTTTAGTCTCCTCAGGGTTTAGAGTCTGCTCACTATCCTTATAAAAGCTGTCCATCATTAAGGTCCTTTTCAATTTTTTGCTCATTTTGTCAGAGAAGAATCAGAGACAAACTAGCAATGAAAAAAAGAAAAATAACCCAAATGGAATCTGCTTTTTTGGCGGGGAGGAGCTGGGTGGTGTTACCGAGCTTCCTCTACAGACTGGGGCGGGGGTGGGGAGGAGAGGGTAGGAGGGAGGGAGGGGCGCAGCAGCGGGCACTAGCAGGACTGTGCTGCACCTGGGAGACTCTGAGAGCGTGCTGAGATGTTGTGGGGGAGCGGTGGCCAGGTCCCGAGAAACTCCAGCTGTTTGGGCTTGTATTCTTCACCCCTGGTGTTTTTAGCTTTCTGCTGGGCTACTGGCTTGTTGCCAGAGCAAAGTATCCAAGCCCATAGAACAGCTCTCCCCTCAGAGACGGCTGAGATCACACCCCAACCCCCTCTGGTCTGCTCGGCAGTGAGCTGCCTGCCGAGCTCCTGCTGCCACTGCCTGCCCTCAGCCTGTGCCCGATCTAAAACCATCCCGCCCTCGAGCAAAAACAGACCTTTCCTGGCGAGTTTCAAGAATGTCTTCTCTTGGTACCTATTTGTGGGTTTTTTTTCAGTCAAACATTAATTCAGAGGTTTGTCATGAAATGGATTCTGAGAGAAAACATGGAGCTTACACAGCTGTGTGCCTCCTCACCGCCATCTTGGCTGGAAGATCTGGATTCAAGTCTTTTTGTTTTTTCTTACTTTTTGTCTTTTGCTTCCCTGCTAATATGGAAACATGTTTTGTGTGAGTTCAGAAGACAATGGATATCACATTGCTTATCTTTTCAAGAGGAAGAAGGATCAGGAATGAGGGAGATAATTTGGAAATTGAAATTAAAAAATGAGTGTTAAAGACATGTAATTGGGAAATTTTTAATGAAATAAATAAAAATATATTACAGCAATAAAAAAGTACTGAAAAAAATTGAATTTGATCTGGCCAACAACTTTTCTTGGTTTCTTCCAACATTAGGGAACTAACATAGGAAATAGAGCATGAGTAGAAGTCTCCCTCGGCTGAAGAACTACTCCTCCCAATTTTGTTGTTTATTTGTTCAATAGTGTCTCCATGTACTATAGCACACCAAGCCCTTGTATCCTCTTGTTGTCTCCTGAAGTCTGGCCAAGCTCATGTCCATTGCTTCCATAATATTGTTATCCATCCCATCTTCTTCTGTACCTTTTTCCTTTTCCCTTTAGTTTATCCCAACATCAGGGTCTTTTCCAATGAGTTTTCTGTTTACATTATATGGTCAAAATATTTAGACTTCAGCTTTAGTATTTTCCTTCTCAATGAGTAGTCTGAATAAATTTCTTTTAAGTATTGACTGATTTTATCTCTGTATTATCCAAGTGACACTCAAAAGTCTTCCACATCACCATAATTCAAAAGCATAGATTCTGTGGGAACTCAGCTTTTCTTATATTCCAGTTCTCATGTAGATACATTATTCCAGAAAAAAAGGCATAGCTTTGATTTTACGGACCATGTTGACAAGGCAATATCTCTGTGGTGACCTTTGAGTCCAAGAATATAAAATCTGATGTTGCATCCAATTCTTCCCTATGATAAAATCAGTATCCATGATCTTAGGATTTTTCTTTGTTAGACTTCATACTCTCTTCTTTCATCTTCATAATGAATCTTTTTAATTCTTCACTTTCTGCCACCAGAGTAAAATCATTTGTATTTCTGAGATTGTTGGTATTTTCCCCATCAACCATAATTCTGGCTTTTGATTGATCTAGCCTAGAATTTCCCATGATGTACTTTCTATATAAATTAAATAAGTAAGGAAACAATATGCTGCCTTGTTGTACTCCTTTTCCAATCTTAAGCTGATTAGTTGTTCCATGTGTGGTTCTAATTTTTGTTTCTTGATTCACATTCACATTCTTCAGAAGACAAGTAAGATGATATGGAATTCCCATCTTTTCCCTTGACATCTCTTAATGTCTTGAAATCTCTTGTCTTCTTCATTTTTTTATTTCCTTCTATTTCTTTGCATTGCTGATTTAAGAAAATATTCTCTATCCTTGTTTTTCTTTGGAATTCTTCATTCAGTTGGGTATACCCTTTCTCCTTTCCCTTTTGTTTTCGTTTTCCCCATATCTATTTGTAAAATCTCACCAGATAGTCGTTTTGTTTTCTTGGTCTTCTTTTTCCTTTGGATTTTTTTTTTTTTTTTTTTTTTTTGCTGTTCCTCATATGTAATTGTGAACCTCTGTCCATAGTTCTTGAGGCATTTTATCTGTCTTATGCCTTAAATCTATTCATCATCTCCACTTCCTATTCATGAGGGATAATGTATGTTATATAGATTATACCTGTATGATCTAATGATTTCCCCTACTTTCTTCAAATCAAGTGTGAATTTTGCAATAAGAAGTTCATGATCTGAGCCACAATAAACTCCAGTTCTTTTAAAAATGAATATATAGTGCTTCTTTCTCTTTGGCTGCAAAATATATAATCTATCTGATTTTGTAATTTGCTATCTCAAAATGTCCTTGTGTAGAAGTACCTTTTGAGTTGATGAAAGAGAATATTTGCAAAGTAACAAGTATGCTACCTTAAAAAAATTCTTAGTCTCTGTCCTACTTTATTTTGTACAGTAATGCCAAACTTGTCTGTCAATCCAATTATCTTTTGATTGACTACTTTAGCGATTTAATCCTCTATGATAAATGTGACTTTTTTTCCCCTTTGGTGTTAGTTCTAAAAGATGTTGTAAGTCTTCATAGAACTGAGCAATTTTGGATTCTTTAGCTTCAGTGGTTAGAGATTTGTACTATTGTGATCATGGTTTGCCTTGAATTTGAACAGATATCATTTTGTCATTTTTGAGGTATACCCCAGTCTTCCTTTTCTCACTCTTTTATCGAATATAAGAGCTACTGCATTTTAAAAAGGGCATTCTTTTCTGAAGTATTATATGTAATGATGACCTGAGTTCAATTCACTCATTCCTGCCTATTTGAATTCATCAGCACTCAAGATATCAGTGTTTAATCTTTCCATTACCTGTTTGACTATATACATTTTAACTTAGTTCATAGATCTAACATTCCAGGTTTCTATGCAATATTGATTTTTAGTGCATCAGAATTTCCTTTTGTCACTGGACATATAGACATCTGAGTTTTCTTTTGGCTTTGGCCCATCTACTTCATTCTTTCTGGACCTGCTTATAATTGACTTTCTCTCTTCCTTGTAGTTGTGTTGGATACCTTCTGACTAGAAGGGCTCTCTTACATGCCATATACATATATGTATATGTATATAGGTATGTATATAAATAGATGTATCTATTTTATATACATATATACACATGTATGTATACACACACACATATATAAACACGTGTGTGTGTGTGTGTGTGTGTGTGTGCGCATTGTACTGCCTGTGGGATTTTCTTGGCAAAGGTACTGGAGTGGCATGCCATTTTTTTTCTCCAGTTGATCAATTTTTGGCAGAACTCTCCATCATGATCAGTCCATTTTAGGTAACTCTGTATGACATAGCTCATACTTTTATTGAGCTACACAAGCTAATACCATGATAACATAGTAATACAATAATAGAGAAGGGTGAATCTCCTCTCCTATACTTATCATTATAAATGATTCTAGGGATAACTTAATATATTTGTGCCTATTTTTTACTCCCTACAATATTTACTTTCAATTTCACTAACAAAATTTTGGAAAGTTTGTGTGGCATAATGGAGTAAGGAATGATAATGGAGCTGGAAGGATCTGGGTTCAGGTCTTGAATATTATAGTTACTGGTCATGTGTTACTGTGAAATCACTTTACTGTTCAATGAGCAAGGCACTTTCCAAATTGCAGAGGTGATAATCTATATTGGTAGAGGAAGTTTTCTCAAAGGAGAATTCTCTATATCAAGAAAATCCTAAATCCAATACCTATACTTAATTAAACTTTATTTGTAAATTGTGAATCATAAACTTGCAAGTGATGAATTAATCTAAGGATGATGGGAGGCACTAACTATACATACAGTTTTCTGGGTAGGGCCTCTAATCCAGGAGAATGGAACAATTGTAATTCCAGAGAAACTGAGCAAGACAGAAATTAGAGAATACTTAATAGTTTATTAAATGGAGAGATATACTGGGACCAATGGATCCATGTTTGATCCCAGGGCTGAATGAGACTATCGTCTCCAAGAATCCAGCAATTCAATGACATCCAGAGTTCTCAATGACATCTATCCAAGTGGCTCAGATGCAGAGGGTAGACTGAGGCAAAGAATGTTTACTTGATTTCATTTATTACCTTTGTGCCTCCTGCCAGGAGGGCTGGTTGACTAATAGTATCTGTGAGGCTGACAAAAATGTTTGCACTTATTTACAAAGCTGCCTTATATGAAATGAGGCTCCAGTGATGGATATTCAAGGTTTTCCCCAAACAACATTTCAAGGTAGGTACTGCTCCTAAAATTCATCAGCTGTAAGTAGCTTTACCTTCACAAGATGCACTCTGTGAAAGGCTTCCTAATCCCTTGTCCCTGATGTTGTAGACAAGATTTCCATACAGGAAGTCAAACAAGTATTCATTGATTAAGTACATATTATGTGCATACTGTGCTCCAGGAATGTGTATTTCATTGAGGGAGAAAAATACATATGTATAAGTTTATACAGAATATGTACAAGTTAAATTTTGAAGGAGATGGTAGATACTAATTACTGTGGGGATCAGAAAAGTGTATCTGGAAGGAAGAAATGGAACTTCAAACTCATTCTTTGATTTATAATCCAATTGTCTCCTTGCTCTCTCAGTCTCTCTTTGCCCTCGAAATCAAGTCCATTGAGCCTCAAGGCTTTGGGAATAGATGGAGGGCATAAAAACAAACAAAAAAAAAAAAAAAACAAGAAATAAACAATTACTCTTGATTACTTTGTCTTTTAGTTCTTTTATAAAGGAATATGTTCCCTTTATCTTAATACTCAATAACTGACTTCCCTGCTCTCCAAAAAATTTTTTTTATTTAATAGCCTTTTATTTACAGGATATATGCATGGGTAACTTTACAGCATTAACAATTGCCAAACCTCTTGTTCCAATTTTTCACCTCTTACCCCCCCACCCCCTCCCCTAGATGGCAGGATGACCAGTAGATGTTAAATATATTAAAATATAAATTAGATACACAATAAGTATACATGACCAAAACGTTATTTTGCTGTCCAAAAAGAATCAGACTCTGAAATATTGTACAATTAGCTTGTGAAGGAAATTAAAAATGCAGGTGGGCATAAATATAGGGATTGGGAATTCAATGTAATGGTTTTTAGTCATCTCCCAGAGTTCTTTTTCTGGGCATAGCTAGTTCAGTTCATTACTGCTCCATTAGAAATGATTTGGTTGATCTCGTTGCTGAGGATGGCCTGGTCCATCAGAACTGGTCATCATATAGTATTGTTGTTGAAGTATATAATGATCTCCTGGTCCTGCTCATTTCACTCAGCATCAGTTCGTGTAAGTCTCTCCAGGCCTTTCTGAAATTATCCTGTTGGTCATTTCTTACAGAACAGTAATATTCCATAATATTCATATACCACAATTTATTCAGCCATTCTCCAACTGATGGGCATCCATTCAGTTTCCAGTTTTTAGCCACTACAAAAAGGGCTGCCACAAACATTCGTGCACATACAGGTCCCTTTCCCTTCTTTATAATCTCTTTGGGATATAACCCCAGTAGTAACACTGCTGGATCAAAGGGTATGCAAGTTTGATAACTTTTTGAGCATAGTTCCAAACTACTCTCCAAAATGGTTGGATTCGTTCACAACTCCACCAACAATGCATCAATGTCCCAGATTTCCCGCATCCCCTCCAACAATCATCATTAATTTTTCCTGTCATCTTAGCCAATCTGACAGGTGTGTAGTGGTATCTTAGAGTTGTCTTAATTTGCATTTCTCTGATTTGCTCTCCAAAAATTTAAGCATGATCCCTTATATCCTTCTAAGCCAAGTTTAAACTGAGGACTGTGAACTTAAAAAAAAAATATGGATAACTAAATTTCGATATGTTTGCTTTCCTTTGTAATATTACCCATCTGAGAAGGATTCCATGAATTTTATCTGACTTCCAAAGTAATCCATGACTGAGAAGAGAAAACAGAAAAATCTTTGCTCCAAAGAGTGTGATCTCAGCTATCAAAGCTATTGGAAGTACCTAATCTGGTGATAAAATTTAAATCCTATATTTAAATATGAATGAGTAGGGAGTGGATAAAAAAAGAATTTGGGGGTCAGGTCACAGGAACTCTTACCTTTCTGGTCTTTGTTGAAATATTCAGAAATAATACCTAAATTGGAAAATTAAATGAGAACCCAGTTTACTCATGATAGAACCCTGTTGCAGTAGGCAGCATATAAACTGATCAGTACTTATCAATTGATGAGGTCAGGTTTAAAAAGCCTATTACAGCTGTGGTGAATCAGACATTCCAGAATTTTTTTTCTCTTTCCTCCATTTACATGACCACTATTTTACTGTAAGCTTTCACCCTTTCCTCACTAGAATATTGTAATAGCTTCCTAATATGTTTCTCAGCTTCTGATCTCTTCCTTTTCTAATTTACTTTCTGCAGAGAAATCAAAATAATATTCCTAAAGCAAAAGTCTAACCATGTTATTTATTCCCTTGTTCAAAAATCTTCAATGATTATGTATTAATTTGAAAATAAAGCACACTTTTCAAACTGAATTAAAAACCCTTCACGATTGGATGCCATTCTATCTTTTTAGATTTATTTAAAAATACTTTACTCTAAGTACTTTGTGTTCCAACCAAATTAGTCATTTTGATCGCTGAGCTTAATATTTAATAGCTACTTCTCTGCCTTTGCATAGACTATCCCTTATGCCTCCTCCCCCTCCACTTCTTGGAATCCCTAGCCTTTCCTTATATGTTGTTGTATGTCTGTCATTTCTTTACTGGAAAGGACAATATTAATGCATTGCTTGAGGTCATTTATTACACATATCTAATTTGTATGTCCACATTAACTTTAGAGCCAGAGGATGAGGCCTCCATATGGGGGCACTAGGTTGCTTAAGATGGGACAAACCATCTTAGGCAAGAAATGGAGCAATTTAAAAGTAGTGTGTTTAGTAGTAGTAGAATTAGTAAATGACTCCTACACTTCCACAATGGATGTTATAGGGAGATTCCGTTTCCCCAAAAAAATAAAAATAAAAAATCTTTAACTTCTTTCAATATTCAATTCTGGTGCCACTTGCAAGGGGAAGCTTTTTCCTTGTTTGCCTAATTGTGAATGTCCTCTCCTTCCTCAAATTATCTTGTATTTGGTTTTCTCTGTTCATGCTTAATCTCTCCACTACAATGTAATCTTAATGAAGGCAAAAGCTATTTTTTTTTTGTTTACTTTGGTTTATATCAATAGCATCTAGCAGTCACTCATAGAAAATAGATGTTTAATAGATGCTCATTGGATTTTATTGGATAGAGGAAAGATGTCTATTAGAATCCAGATATAGCCAGTCAGTAGCCAAAAAAACTTGAATACTGTTCTAATCCTATTTTGTCTTTAAAACAAGCTTTACTTTGTCTTCATATAAAGCCATTAGGACTTGTCTGATAATGAACCTGTGAGAGAACCAATAAAAGTAGCAATATTCTCTTTTTCATATATAATGAGAGTCAGAGCAATTAAATCATTAGCCCATTTTCCCATTCTAGGACTATTTCTTTTATGCCATATCTACTAAAATTAATTAATTAAACTGATATTTTCAAACAAAGAATTTTAAGAATATTTAGTTGATAGAGAAGTAAATTCATCTAATCTCAAAAGTGGACCATTTGGTTAAATCCACACATAAAAATGAATCCTCTCTACAAATAATCATCCATCCTTTTTTTGAAGACCTTTAGTGAGAAGGAATCTATTACTTCCGTAGGTGGCTCATTTCCTTTTTGGATAGCTTTGATTAGAAAATCATCTCTTTAATTATGAATGATAAATTTCCCTTAATTCAATTTAAGATTTCACTTGACTGTCATATCACACCAATTACTCATATTTGGTTTTCATTCCAACAAAAACCTCAGATTTTTTTGAGAACAATTATATATTCACTATGATATCTATAACTTGTGAAATTATTTTTGACCTCTGTATAAAACTTTACACTTATTTTTATTACATTGCATAGTATTCAATTTAACCCATTGTCCCATCCTCTCAAGATCTTTTTTGAATTTTGATCACCATATTCCTAAAGTACAAATCAAACCATATTACTGTTTTGCTCAATAAATTCTATCATAACTTAATGCCTTGAGGGTCAAACACAAAATCTTCCAGTCTGCAATTTAAAAACCCTTCAAGATAACCCCTTAGTCTGCCTTTTTTGCCTTATCACCCATTGTATCCCTTCCATGTACTTTATGGTCCAGCCAAACTGACTTCACTATATATGTCATATAATATTCCATCATAATCCCTTTTATTTTAGCATAGACTCTGATTTATGCATAGAATGTTTCCTATAATCCTTGCCTTTAAATTTCTCTTCAAGCAACACATCCTATGTAGGTACTTTCCTGATATTCTAGTCCCAAGTGTCCCTTCCTGAAAATTACCTCATATTTATTTACTTTGTCTATACTTGCTAAAATCTAGCTTAACAAATTATTTCATCAATCCCTTTCTTTACACAAATTTAGTAATTATTAAAAAAAATGAATTCAAATTGATTGGATAACTGTTCTCAAAGCCATTATAATATTTCGTAATCAACAGTTTTTTTTCCCTAGATTTCCCTTTTAAAATTCCTTTTATTTATTTTAGTAGAGAATTTTGCTAGTAATAAATTTAAACTAATTTCCCTTAGTTTCCAGTTTTCATTACCTTCCCCTTTTTGAAAATCTGAACAATATTTGCTTCTTTGGTACTAGAATTTCTCTCACATTTTCCATGATTTTCTAAGGCTACTGAGAGTAGCTGAATAATCATGCATGATAGTTATTTTCATTAATCTAGGATGTAGTTCATTTTGTCTGGCGATTTGAACATATTAAGTGCTATTATATGCTTGTTGACTGTGACCTTACTTATCTTTGTGTTTCAGTGCCTTCAAATTTATTTGTTTTGCCTAGCTTTCTATTCCAAATTTAAATTTATTTTTTTCTTGGCAGAAAAAAAAGCAAAAAACAAAAGAAACAAACACTATTGACTCCATGTCAATTACTATCATCTCATTCTCACCCTGGTCCATATTGCTACTTATTTTTTGATTCTTCTTTATTTCTCATATTGTTTGAAAAAAACTGGTATGTTAAATTTTTGTTGTTCAGATATGGCTAACTCTTCATGACCCCATTTTTTCTTGGCAAAGATGATAGACTGGTTTGCCATTTCATTTTACAAATGAAGAAACTGAGGCAAATGGGGTTAAGTGATTTACCCATGGTTTAAGAGCCAATAAATGTGTGAGGTTGAATTTCAACACTAGTCTTTCAGACTCCAGGCCCACTGCTATATTCAGTGAATCACTCAGCTCCCTATTTTATTGTAGTTCTATACATAGAACTACAATATGTACATAGTGTTGATATGTAAATAATGCTAATATGTATACATATTTGCATATATTTGTGAGATAGCATGTCATTGTTGATAAAGATAAACTTTGAAACAAAAATTGCTAGTTTCAAATCTTGTTTCTGACATATACATTTGAAGTATGGTAACTCCCCATTTACTATCCCCTTCCAGAAAAAAAAAAATAAAAACAAAAAACCAAAAAACAACAACATTGTAATTTATTTCATTAACTTTAAAAAAAAAATCATTTAATTCAATACTTAAATTCTGTAGTACTCTTGACACTATTTTTGTAAGAATATTATATACTTTTATAGTAGATCGTTGTTATGTACCCTTGGTTCCATCTTCTGCATGTCTTTTAATATTTAAGTTAGTCTTCACACAAGAATTTTTCTCTTTATATCTTCAGAATAATATTCTCAAGAAAATCTCAATTTTCTATATAATTTTAATCAGTGGCATCCTATCTATCTTATCTCTGAATCCTTTGAAATTTATTCTACTCAAATCTTGAATACATGCTTTACAATTTCTGGCTTTCCTCTTCATCATACATACCTCTTATAATTTTTATTATTTTACATTCCAATATGTTGTGGCTTGTGCTTTATAAAAAGGACAGAATCAACTAAAATATTATTAAAAAAGAAGAAAAAAATTTAATCTCGCCCAAGTGAAAATTTATTTCCTCTTCTCTAGTCAAAGTATACATAAAATCCATGGGAGTACTTTGTAAATCCAAGTGGAGATGGTGAAAAGTGGAAAAAACTTTCTCCATCTTCTTCACTCTAGAGCAAATTCTCAATGTATCTGTCAATGTCAGTTTCCTCTTTTCTTTTCATGGTGAAAGTGTCCTTCCCCTCTTCTATCATTATCCCTATTACAGGAAATAAAGAATTCATGTCCCACTGCTGCCTTTGGACAAAATTTCTCTTAGCCAGCTATGTTGGGCTATTTTTTCTCCTTGGCCTATCCTGCAGTGGCAGACACTTCAATTTAATGGACCGTTGTGATCTCTGGACATTTCCATCTATCCTGGAACACTATTCTCTTATGTCTAAGTAATTTCAATTACAATGTTAACTCTGAGATAGCAGGAACTACTTTTTTTTTTCTATTTGTCTTCCCAATGCTTGGCACATAATAAATACTTCATAAAGGCTTGTTTTTCTTCCCCATTTCAAATGCAAAATAAGTTTTCTTGCTTAAAAGAAGCCCAGAAAGGAATTCTAAACCAGGCTATTGCTTGAAAATACTAGAAAATAGCATAACACCCGTAGTTATTTTTATATCTCATTTTCTACATCTCCTTTTTATATCTCATTTTACTACATCTCCTTGGGTCCTAGCAAATCCTTTCATAGCAGCTTCCTTTTCCCAAAGTGCACAATGCTTTGTCATCTTTAGTCCTTTGCATATTTATTCTTCTCCCAAAGTTGTTGCATCCTTTTTTGTCTAGAATTCCCAAACATTAGAAAACCAGTCAAATACATTGATCCATTCTAATGAATTGTGGGATATTCATGTGCTAATGTGATATGCTCAGATAGCATGTTTGTATTGTAAAAAGGATTTTATTAAACCAAGTGGCTTTACTCTTCTAGTTAGACTTTCAAAAATGGGACAAAGCGTAAAGATACTATGGCTATCTGAATGGGTAAGTTTTTGAGGGAAAGAAGTAACTTTGACCACTTCTCAGACCACTCTACGGGATTTAACTCCTAATTTCCTTTTCAGGTAGATGAGATATTAGTTATCTATTATACTTATTGCAGAAAATGAATGATGTCCTACTGTTGAAGAGAAGCACATACAATTACGTTGTTGCTATGGTTACTGCTACAATCACATACTTACATAATGTTTTATGGTTTGCAAAGCATTTTCTTCATGTAATAGTGATTATTCTATTCCACACTGCCTGAAAGCCAGAGATGTTGCGTTTGAACCCTTCCCCAAGTGTCCTCTGGTACCTTTAAGAGGCTTAAGAGGTTAGCATCAAGTTAGCATTCACTGAGGAATATTATTTCAAAAGTATAACAAGAAAAAGCAGGCAAATATCCTTCCAATATCTTGGGGAGGCATAATCTCCCCTATGCTTTTTAGGGCTCTGGGATTGGGAAGGGGATTAAATTTGTAGTTTACCTCAGTTAATATATAGCTTGAGTCGCATCGAATTGAAAAATTAAATACCACCTTGACTCTAATCTCTGTACACAAGCTACTAATGCTTCTGTGTTGGACTATTGGGAACATTCATCCTAGAGTTCTGATTCCAAAATTTCCATGTCTTACATTCCTAGATCTTGGACTTCATTCACTGCATCAAGAAATAAAAATGGACACCTAAGACTGAAATCCTACATCTATTTTCCAGGATCACAAGATTGAAGGGGAAGGAAAAAGTGATCTTCCCATACCCCAGTTTAGTGCATGGTGCCCATGCTATGGATGAATAACATCTTCAGCCTTGAATTCTTCCAGATAGGTAGATAGATAGAAATAGATGGAGATAAACATCTATATCTATATTAGATAGAGATAAATACAAAGAGAGAAACAGAAAGAGAGACAGAGGCAGAGGCAGTGACACAGACAGAGATACAGAGGAAGAAGACACACACATGTACATGGAGGTGGGGAGAGAGAGAGAGAGAGAAAGTGTCAGACAGACAGACACTATGCCAGCTGGTATTTTAAAAGATTCAACTTTCTAACTAAGAAGCTAATGGAAATTTTCTATACTCACCCAGACTATAGGGAAACATTAGCACATCTTCTCTAAGGAGCAAATATCTGGCATCTTCCACATGGGTGCTTCTATTTTGGATCATTCTGGCATAAGTAAAAAGTTTTATCATACTTAATAATGCTATCTTTGTTTTACATTGTAGTTGTTGTTTAGTTGATTGATTATGTCTCATACTTCGTGCCCACATGGACCAAAAACTGTTTTTGGGTTTTTGGGAAAGATACTAGGGGGGGGGATTTTCCATTTTTTTTAATACACTTTATCTAGTGATTGTCTGATAAAAAGACAATCACAAGTTAAGTGATTTGCCCAGAGTTGTATAACTAGGAAGTTTCTGAGATTAGATTTGAATTCAGTTCTTTCTGACTACAGGCTCACTGCTCACTACCAACTGCCTCCTATTTTATATACAAGATAACAAATTCTAAGAAAAGTTCATAGAAACTTGGAGTTAAAAAGAACATTACAGTATTTCTAATGTATAACTAATTAGATATTCCCTCATCAATATTCTTGACATATGGTAATCCAGCTCTGACTCAGTTTAAAGACTTTTTCCAGAGATGAACTTTCCCATTTTGGGGAGCTTTAATTACTAGGAAATTTTTGCTTCAACAGCCAAAATGATCTCAACTTCTTTCCATTTTTTTTTTGTAGTCAAATAGAATAAAACTAATTCCTCTTATACATCATACCTCTTTACTGGAAGATAACTACCATGTTTCCAGTAAATCTCTCTCTGGGCTAAGTATTCCTAATTATTTCAACCAATCAGAATAAGGCATGATCTCTAGTCCTCTCAACATCGTGGTTGTCCTCCTCTTAATGATTTCCATGGTGTCTGTCAATCTCTTTACAATGAAGTTTTCCCCAGTTCTATTCCTGTTTTTAGTGTTCTCTCTTTTTTCTTTGTTCTTTATACTATGTTAATCATCTTCCCCCAATTGCATATAAATTCATTATGGGTAGGAATTCATTGAACATTGTTCATTGAACAAATATTTTAGAAATTGAATCAAAATCACCATCTTCCAAGAATTTTCTAATCATAAAAATTTGAAGTTGCTTATGATTTTGTTGTTGTCGTAGTTATATAATGGGCCCTCTTGTCCTTTATTCCTTCAAATCTGCTTCTCATGTACCCTGGTTTTCATAGTCTATCACTGGCCAGGAAAACATTTTATTTAGAGAACAGTGTCTTATGATTTAAAACCCAGAACATTAAATATTAATCATTTAAGAATTTACTCAGTGTCTGAGAGAACATCATTATTGATCATACACATTACAATGAGTTAGTGTATAAAAAATACATGCTTCCCCAGATCTATTGTACCTAAGATCATAAATTGCTGTAAACTTTTTCAGCCATCATATCGTTTTACAATAAAAGGGAATATAATGTGATAAAGCAACATGATGAACTATTTAACCCAGAAATTTGCATAGAATAGCTGCATCAAAAAGATAAGTCTTTCCAAATTTCTATTAAGAATGGGAAAGAAGGTCAGAAGCAATTTTTTTAGTTATGGCAGTCTCATTGTATTCTTCAGAGATTTTATCAATCTCCAAGAAGTTGCTTAGTTTTTATTTTCACAGTCTAGAGAAAACATTCCAAATTTTTTTCTGATGTTATTCCATATTTTGAGGGCATATGCTCCTTGATATTTTGAGATCTGTTTGGGTATTTGTTTTCCAGCCAGCTTGCTGACTCAGCTCTAGTTATGTTGCAGATCAAATAATCTTAGTGGTTGGATGAGAGCAATTAATGATTCTCTTTCATGATTTACACAAGTCAGAAGAAAATTATTTTCCTGACCTATTATAAGCAGCTCTAATTTTCCTTTTTGCTAGCAAAAGTCTTAGCAATTTGTTTACTCTTCTGCCTTAACATCAACAGCCTAATATATTTTATAAGCTAAGTCAATATCCTCTAGGTTATTTTTATTTTATTTTTTTAAAGAATCATCTTTAATTGTTTCTCTGCTACCCTTCAGGGGTTATAAATTTTAGAATGTTAAATTTTTTCAGAAAAAGTGTCAATGTATTGGAAACAATAGTTAGCAGTATCACCCCTCTCCCCTTTTCTCAGATAATCCCTGTTTTCCAGCAGATGGTGCTTCAGACTCATAAGTGCAGGTGAGCAAGGACCTCTTTGTAAAGGCTAATCCTAGAAGGAAAGCTTGGTTGCAGCTCATTAAGATCATAGTCTTTAATTTAGAACAGATTTTTAGATACATTCATTATACCCCACTCCCACCTCCATTTTATATTTGGGTAAAATTAAGGCCCAGAGAGGTAAACTGATTTGCCCAGATAGCAAATCAAGTATCTAGGATTCACACTTGAAGAACAGAATAGCATGTGTAGGATTTAAATCCAGTTTTATGAACTTGAAATCCAGAGTTTCTAGTATATCAAATTCAGGGCTGAGTGATAACCACTGTGAAAGCTCTCAGATAGATGACATTTTCCAGGTTTGGGTTCAGCCTATCAGGATTCTGGCAAAGAATTTTACCAGCAGTAACTAAGAGAGAGATATCCCTGCAATTGTCACAGAACAATCTATTCTCTTTATCTTGATGGATAATGGAAGCATCCTTGAACTCCTAGAGCATAACTTCCTCTTCTCATATAATCTGGAAATCTGGAAAAAAATTTTATGAGCCCCCCGAACTCAAAATCTTAGCTGGAACAGAATCAGCACTGGGTAGACTGACTACCCAATTGAAGGTTCACAGAGTCATTGCACTGATCTCATTATTGTATGCCTATGAAACTTGTATAGTATGAAACTTGCTCCATGCCAGGAAACTGAATTGCATCCAGTTTAATTGTTTTGGGAGGATGTTGAAGATCACCTGGCAGAATAAGATACCAGACACTGAGGTCCTTTCTTGACCTAAATTGCTAAGCATTCCATCTGCAGAGAGCACAACTCTTCGGGCTGGCCACATTGTTCAAATGCCAAAGGTACACTTACCAAAAAGACTTTTATGGAGAACTCACACAGAGCAAGTGCTCAGAAAAAGCAATACAAAGAAACTCTTGCAAGAACTTCAGATTTGATTACATGACTTAGGAGATGCTGGCACAGGACCACCCATCATAGTGTGCCCTCCTCAGTGAATGTCCTGGGTTCTATGAGCAAAGCAGAAGTGAATTAGAAGAAACATGAGAAGTGCAAAGTTAGAGTAAAATGTCCCACTTGTTGCAGCTCATTCCCAGCCCATATTGGTCTGATCAGTTATAGTCAGACACTGTAACTCAATTCTAGTATAATAATGTCATTTTGGTCCTCTTCGAGAATGAAGGACAACAATCAACCGATATCCTCTCCTAAACTAAACTAGGGAGTCCAGTTCTGCTCATTTTAAAGGCATTAAACTTATTCTTATATATACTATACATTTGTTTTTGCAAATCTTGGGAGTAATCTACATGCTATCCCAGAATCTACAAATGTTTCTTTTAGGTAAACTTCAATAATCTTGACATTGAACCTTCTTCATGAGATTTTCCTGATTGAGGAGTAAAGTAATACATTTCTCCCCCTCATCCAGCTTTTCTGACCATGCAGAAGTTTTGAAGGCATATCTCTCCCACTGTGATTTTACCAATTAAAAACACTTAAATAGATAGTATTCTTGGTCTAGCCCCTAACTACCTGGAATTCCAGTTTGTCTAGACTATTTGGCTCTATGTTAGCTTGCCTAAAATACTTTCTCCAGCCTTCCCATCAGGCAATATCCAGTAAATCAGTGGTTCTCAAACTTTTGTTTTCAGTATCTTTATCCTATTAAAAATTGAGGATCTCTCCAAAGAGTTTTTGTTTATCTGGATTATATTTATAGACATTTACCATATTGGAAATAAAAACTATTTTTAATAGTTTTTGAAACCCTCTAAAAGGATTTCAGAGATCCCCAGGATTCTCTAGACCATACTTTGAGAACCACTGCAGTAAATCAATCAACTGGTGATTATTGAGAATTAAACATGTTCTATTACTGAGTAGACAAATCTTAGAGCTGGAATTCATCTATGAAGTGAAATTGAATAGAAATAATTGTTCTTTCTTTGTAAGAGTAGATCTTCAAACACATACACATGCATAAATACACACATATGTATGTGTGTGTATGTGTATGTGTGTAAAATCAAGATAGTGAGAGGACTGGAGAAAATACTATTTGAATTAGGAACAATTAAATCCCTCTAGATTTCTGGTCTAGAGAAAAAGGTGGCTTGATCTATAGTAGTGTGTTCAATTCTAGGTAGTTTTTAGGAAGACCTTTGCTAAATTGATGGGCATCCAGTGTAAAGTAATCAAGGCATTGGAGGCTCTAGTGAAGAAGCTAGTTCTTTAACCAAGAGAGGTCTCTGATTGTTTGATAATAATTTTCTATTGTTTTAAATACTATTTTATGGAATCAAGCAATCAATATACAAATCAGCAAACATTTCTTGAGTTCTGCTAGGGACTGTGTTTGGTGCTGGAAATATAAAGACAAAAAATGAATTAATATCCTATTCGTAATAGGAGGCATTAGATTTATTTTGATTTTTGATAGTAATGAATATTTGGCATGTTTACGTTGGTATCATCACAGAATAGCAAAAAACTTAGAAAGTGCTTTATACATCTTTATCTAATTTATTGTATAGGAAATTCCTATTCAAGTCTACTTTGGGTCATGATGAGAACACACAGGTTATTAGGAGGTGGAAAGAGGAGGTAAGGGTGATTAAGAGTGCTCAGGGGTGGGGAGAATGGTACCAAATTGCAGCCTTTTACAATCTGTCTTGAGAAGTCATCTAGTCTAATCCCACCCAATAAAAGGATCCAATTAGACATACTTGAGACATTACCAACAAATCTTTTTTTGAAGATGTTTAGTTATGGGCCCCTCATTGTCCTACTAAGGCATTCCTTTCCATTGCAGGGTACCTCTAATTATTAGAGTTTTTATTCCACTGCATAGACCTGCTCCAATTGCTAATGAGACCAAGGTGTGATAGTGCAAAATGTCCTTTTGTTTCCTATTACACAGGTGATATCCAGTTTCTCTCACAGAATGGGAAAGAAATCTGATAATTATTTCTGGATTATTCATTTGTTTGCATTATCAAAGTCATTTATACTCCAAAGCCACTTATATTTTAAAGCATTTGCTTGAGATTAGTGATTGAGTGAAATGTCTGTAAAATGTGTTTTTTGATGAAGTGGATACTATCAGTCACTCAGTTAGTTAATCAATTAGCATTTCTTAAGCATCTTTTGTGTGCCAGAAATTGTGTTAGGAGAAAGAATACAAATTTTAAAGTCAGAAGATACATCTTGGTCTTGGCTGTGCCTTTTCTTAGTTCGCAATCTTGAACAAATCACTTCACTTTGCTGAGCTTTAGTTGTTCTGTGTATAAAATAGGCATGATAACATGTAAAATGTCTTACTTCAAAGATGTTGAGATAAAAGGTCTCTGTGAACTATAATATACTATATAAATGTGAGCTAGTTTGAGAAAAGGGGGGTGGTGATGTGATTCTGTTCTTTCTCATGCTAGCCTGACTTCTCAGGATGATTGTGATATTCTGATTCCATAATTACCTATCACAATTTATAAACAACTTTAGCACATCTGTCCCTGCAATCATTTTGCAACTTGAGAGATAAGACATGGTTAAGACATGTTTTACTTGAGTGTATTCCTTATACTCCAAATCTCATTTTAAACTCTAGAATCACATTCCTTGTTCTTTAAAGGTCCTTCATACTCTCCCTATATTTTCTCTACGATCTGATTCTCTCTCAAGCATTTGTAGGTTTTTCCAATGTATATAAACATTGTTTCAGTCCAGGTGTATTCTCTTTAAAGACCTTGCCAATTAACCCAAAAAAACAGAACATCTTTTAGGCAGATCCTGAATTTGCAATATTCTTTATACAATTGAATGTAAATTTTCTGTTTGCAGGCCTAAGAATTTTTCAGGAGAGAAAAATGGCAAATAGTTCTAAGGAATCTGAATCTCTATGTTAGGAGGGTTAGAGAAATTATAAGAAACAGAGAGTGGTCATTCTTCATAGAAAAGTTGAGACTTTAAAATTGTTTTTATATAAAGGCCTAATAACATCTCAAATAGAGAAACTATGCAAGAACCTGAATTTTCTACCCATTAATTTGCTAGTAATAGCTATTTCATCATTTCAATAGTTTAATGGGTCCATGATCTCAACTATGAACCCTCCGATAATACATTCAGCAACAAATATATGTGTTCGTATCCTTTATGACCATTTATCCATGTTGAGAAGATCCACCGAGCACTGAGTATCTTCTTCCTCTGTACCTTTTGCCTTCAAAGGGTCAGATAATCTATCAGTAAGCAATTATTTTCCTCTTATTTACCAGACAATCTGCTAAGGTCTGGATATGTGAGGAAGATAAAAAGACAATTGCAGCTCCCTAGGAACCCACAGTCTTATGAGGGAAATAGCAATGACCAGTGAAAATACTCAAAGTTGAGAGATACAGTGTTTTGTTTAAGGAACAGCAAGGAAGCCATTGTAACTTTATTTAAGCATTCAAATCATAAAATCACAGCTTCACAGTTGGCAGGTTCTACAAGCCATTTTGTCTTACTTCTTCATTGAACAGATAAATGAAAGGTTAGCTGATTTACCCAAAAGCATACAGTTAGTTAGATGGGTTTGCAGCTAGGTCCTCTGAGTGAAGAATCAGGATTCTTTCCATATTATAATCACAGAAAGATCTTAAAGTCATTGTCTAATAAAAAGAAATTGAGTTGAGGTGAATCCCCTTTCTATCTTTGTAACACCCCGATATATGCATAATCAGCACTAGGCTCTGCAAAGAGACAAAGGGCTAGAACAGATAGAATTTCGGTCCATCCCTTGAGGAAAAACTGAGGGAAAGAAGAGAGTAAAAATCAGAAATTAATTAGAAAGATAGCTAGTGCTGCATGGGAAGAGGGGGCAGTTGCAGAAGATCCATGGCAAATAATGATTTCATCAAAGAACTTTAAGCTTCTTTGAGATGAGCATGAATTCAGAGATCTACACAGTAGAAGAAAACTTTTTGTAAGATTCTGAATGTTTTTCCAATGTCCTCTCTCCTTCCCTGATTCCTTTTTATAGCTGTTGATCAGCAGGTCTATTCAACTTAAAGGATTCCTATGTTGCAATATTTGGGCATTTTAGTGACACAATTGTTATTATCATTTTCTCCCCTCAAGATTGATTCATGATGAACAGTTCGAGTTTATGGAATTTAAAAGGAATAAGAAAGGCATTCCACGTGAGAAAAAAAAACAGAGGCAGAGAGAAAATAGGGGAAAAATATGCCTTGGAATGTTCAGGACCAATGAGTAGAGTGTTACTGGGGTGGAGAATTTGAATCAGGAGCCAGGATTCTTATATCAGAAATAAAGATTTTGAAAACAGCTTGGTTGCTGCCTTTCAACACCTAGAATATCAGTAGATAATAGGGTTGTTACATTTGCAAAATAACCTGTGTTTTACTAATTCATTATGAAAATACACAAGAACTATTTCTTTATGATCAAATGTATAAAAGTCTCTTTAACTCTTAAGGGTTTTAATGCTAGGATATATTGGCTTCATTGTTCTTTTGGAATTCATCCTGGCAATTTGGTTTAAGGATGCATCTGGCAAAGATTTACTATTCTAAAGGGAAATCTATGCATATTTTTTACAGTTAGCTTGATTTTCAGTTAATTATGAAAGGACTCATTGTTCAGAGGTGGTGTGGTGACATAAGAGGCATTGCATCTAATCAGAATCAAATTAACATCGGCTCATTTGCCAACTATAATCTTATTTTTCCCAACTACTATCAATCAAATTGCTCTGGGTTTTTTCTGCTGCTTTAAAAATCATATTTCATGGCTGTGATTATATGCCTATGAAATATAGTACTCTGATGCCTGAACTGAGTGATGAAAAAGTGATCTAACCTGGAAACTGGGTGGGAGATAAGAAAACTCCCAGACCATTTTGGATTGAAGGTATACTATTAGGCAGGCAACATCAGAGTACTCAGCGCTGAGAAATGAAGAAGGCACTCTCATTATTCTTCCCAGAAATCATGATTAAAAATTAGAGAGAAATTATGGCACTTAAAAAAAACCTCTATTAAAATTGAAGTGAAAAACATTAGATTGAAAAGAAATAATAGATGAAGAAGCAAATACAAGATGATTGAGAAAATTTAGAGATCTGTTATCAAAAATGAACTGAGGCAGAAAACATTTCACTTAATTCTTTAATTTCCATAGATGAATGATTCTCTTTCCATTCTCTCAGGGTAATTAAGACGTTAGAAAATACAGGGTATTAAGACCTATGTTCTCTTCACTTGGATACTGTGAAATCTGATTTCAGGAAGGACTATTTCCTTCAAAAAGAGTTGGGATAGCATTTTCTCTGTAACTTCTATTAGAATGTAAGCTCCTTGGGAGTAAGGATTGTTTTTTTTTTTTTCATTTCTTATAAATTTCACTCCCAGAAGTTACCATAGCAGATAGCATATAGTAAATGCTTCATAAATAATAATTAATTGGTTGTTTTTTAAGGGCCCCTTTTTTTTAATCATAGGATTCCAGACATAGAGCTGGAAGAAATTTGAGAAATCACATACTTTAACTACCTCATTTTGAAGATAAAAGAAAAGAAGACCAGAAAGTTTGAATGTCTTGGCTAATGTGTTATAGGTAGTCAGTGAGGTAAGTTACCTCTTAGTCCAAATCTACCCTTACTTCCACTCTATGACATTGACCACTTGTCCACAGTTCCTGTGCATTATTTGTTGGGTGGTGTTGTTGGCACTATTCAGTCAGGTCACAAAATGATAAGCATTTATTAAGGAACTACAGGGAGTAATACATTGTATGTACCCACATATATACATATACATATATACATATATACATTCATACACACATATACAAAAAAAATAAAAACAAAAACAATCTCTACCTTTGAAGACCTTACATATTTGAAGTAATGGTATCAACAAAAGTGGATGTAGAGGAAAAAAAAGACAATAAAAGTCATACATAATTTCTTCCTCATGTATTCCTTTGGTAAAGGGAAGAAACATGGTTAATAATAATGGTATAATAATAGCAAAAGAGCCTAAGAAGAAATGGTCATATAGTTAGGAAGATAACAAGAAAACGAGAGAGCATCATGAAAGTTCAGGGATGAAATAGTATGCAAATATATTTGAGACAATTGAGGGATGAGCAAAAGAGTATTACATTATATTTAAGTTTATCTCAGTATTATCATATCCTACCTGTTTTAAAATTGCTTTTTAAAAATTAGAAATAAAGTATTTATTTAAAATCTGTTTATGTGAATATCACTTTCTATGGTTGGAGAACCTATTCCATTCTCATATTCTGGTTTAATGAATAAAAATTGTATTATTATTATTAAATTCTATTATTGTTATTTTTGTTTATAAGTACCTTACAACCTACTTGATCTTAACCAAGATTTCTCTTATTGTTCTCAGGTGCCTCACATTTAATATTGGTGGGATTATGATCTTTAGTCTACTTTCCATATATATATATATATATGTGTATATATATATATATATATATGTTATTTATTAAACTTTATTAAACTCTTAATTAATTCATTAATTAGTTCTAAAATAATTTAGATTGGTAAGTGGAAAGAAACTATACTTTGTTCAAGTTTTCAGATTATGTAACAACAATAAACCATAAAGGTTTTTATTTAAATCTTCCCATGAAGAGGTAATGCATAACAAAAGTTTTTGTGAACTTTTGTCCCCCAACTTCCACAACCCTTAATTGTCTTCAAACTTTTTGGTTCACATACCCCATCAATTAAAAAATCAACATGTGGGTAGAGCCAAGATGGCAGAAAGTAGATAGGTCTTCGTGTGAATTCTTCCTGGCTTCCCTCAGATCAACATGAGATCAAGCCTCTGAACTGGTTTTGGAGTGACACAACCCACATATATTTGGAATGTTACAAAATTCCAGCAGAAGATATTTTGGAAGAACTTCAGGAAAGGTCAGTCTCAATGAAGTGGGAGGGTAGGGGGTGGACGTGGCCCAGTGCAGGTGTAGTGCAAGGGGACCCAGAGTGTAGTGGCCTCTGCTTATCCGAGGAATCTACTGGGAGGCTCTTAGACAAAACATAACAGCATTAGCTATTCTTCCCTAGTTCAGAAGCCAGTGAATCAGCAAACTAGTTGTGAGACTTCCAGTGCAAGTAGAGAAGGCAAATACTGAGCCCCTGGATTCTAGCATAATAAGTACTTGACCATCCCCAAACATGAAGGGAAAGAAGTCAGCAGCACTATTCCCAGGACAGGGTCAAGCTAATGTCACCTATAGAGGAAGCTTGGGTCAATCTTTCCTTTGCCCTAAAAGCAGACATCAACCTTTAAAAACAAACAAACAAACAAAAGAACTCTGCAATAGACACCTTTTATGGACACAGGCAGGCACATACCTCAAACCTGAGGACACTAAAGGCAAAACACCTCCAGATGAAGCCTCAAAGGGAGATAAGAGTTGGCTCCCATTTCACAAGGTTCTCTTGGAAAAATTCAAAAAGGATCTTAAAAGAGAATTAGAAGAAAAATGGGAACAGGAAATGGGAGCTTTGCAGAAATTATGTGAAGAAAATTCTTTAAAAATAGATTTAATGAAATGTAAAAAGACTATAAGTCCTGAAAAAAGAGATTTAGGGAAATGGAAAAAGAAACCAACTCCTTGAAAAAAGAATTTGTGAAATAAACAAAAAGCAATGAACAAAATACCTCATTTCAAAGTTTAGTTGGCCAGATGCAAAAGAGATAAAAAAGTTAAATGAAGAAAATAATTCACTTACATGAACTGATGCTAAGTGAAATTAGCAGAACCAAGAGATCATTATATACATCAACAACGATACTGTATGAAGATGTAATATGATGGAAGTGGATTTCTTTGAAAAAGAGACCTAATTCAGTTTCAATTGATCAATGATGGACAGAAACAGCTACACCCAAAGAAAAAACACTGGGAAATGAATGTAAACTGTTTGCATTTTTGTTTTTCTTCCCGGGTTATTTTTACCTTCTGAATCCAATTCTCCCTGTGCAAAAAGAAAACCGTTTGGATCTGCACACATACATTGTATCTAGAATATACCAGGACATATTCAACATATATACGACTGCTTGCCAACTAGGGGAGGGGGTGGAGGGTGGGAGGGAAAAATCAGAATAGAAGTGAGTGCAAGGGATAATGTTGTGAAAAAATTACCCTGGCATGGATTCTGTCAATAAAAAGTTACTATAATAAAAAAAAGAAAATAATTCACTAAAAATTAGCATTGAACAAATGAAAGTGAATGACAGAATGAGACATTAAGAATCTGTCAAACAAAACCAAAGAATGAAAAAAAAAGAAAAAAAAAAGGAAATTACCTCATAAAAATTTTGACCTGAAAAATAGATCTGAGAAAGACAATCTAAGAATTATTGGATTACCTGAAAACCATGATGAAAAAAAGAATATAAACAACATCTTTCAAGAAATCATCAAGGAAAACTGCCCTGATATGCTAGAACCAGAGAGTAAAACAGCCATTGAAAGAATCTACCAATCACCCCTGAAAGAGACCCCAAAATGAAAAGACCAAGTAATATCAGAGCTAAATTTTAGTATTATCTGATAAAGGAGAAAATACTATAAGCAACCAGAAAGAAACAATTCAAATATTAAGGAGCCACAATCAGGATAACTAAGCACCTAGCAGCTTCCATTTTAAAATATCAAAGGGCCTGAAATATGATATTCTGAAGAGCAAAGGAGTCTGGACTGCAGCCAACAATCAACTATCCAGCAAAATTAACCCTTATTTTTTAGGGGAAAAGATGAACAGATGAAATAAATGAATTTCATTGATTTTTGATGAAAAGACTAGAGTTGAATAGAAAATGTAATCTTCAAATACAAAACTCAAGTATAAAAAGATAAAAATTAAAGAAGAAAACTATGCTATTTTTAAAGTTAAAAAGTTTATATACCTATATGGGAAGATGCTATGTTTCATTCTTGAGAACTGTATCTTTCTTAGGGGTATGAGTAAATTCACTGAATATAATTTTACTGAGTTAGGAAAAATAGTAACAAAATTCATCTGGAAGAATAAAAGATCAAGAATTTCAAGGGAATTAATTCTAAAAATGCAAATGAAAGTGACCTAGTTGTACCGGACCTAAAATTGTATTATAAAGCAATGGTCATCAAAACTATTTGGTACTGGTTAAGAAATAGAGCAGCCGATCAGTGGAATAGGTTAGGTTAACAAGACTCAGTAATCAATGACTATAGTAACCTAGTGTTTGATAAATCTAAAGACCCCAGCATATAGGGTTAAGAACTCACTATTTAAAAAAAAATGCTGAAAAAATGGAAAATTATTGTGACAGAAACTAGGCATTGATCCATATCCAACACTCTAAAACAAGAAAAAGTTGAAATGGATTCATGGTTCTGACATATAGAGTAATAATATAAGTAAATTAGAAGAACAAAGCATAGTCTACCTCTCAGATCTGTGGAAAAAGAAGGAATTTGTGGCCAAAGAACAAGTACAGTGTATTATTGAATCAAAATGAATGATTTTGATTATATTAAGCTAAAAAGATTTTTTTGTACAAACAAAACTAGTGAAGACAAGATTAGAAGAGAAGCATTAAACTAGGGGAAAAAATTACATCTAAGGGTTCTGGTAAAAGCCCAATTTCTAAAATACATAGAGAATTAGCTCAAATTTATATGGAAACAAACCATTCTCTGATTGATTGATAAATGGTCAAAGGATATGAACAAACAATTTTAGACGAAAAAATTTAAACCATTTTTAGTCATATGAAGAAATGCTCTAAATCTATATTGATCAAAAAAATTCAAATTAAGGCAACTCTGAGGTACCACTACATATCTCTCAGATGGATTAAGATAATAGAAAAGATAATGTGGGAAAACTGGGACACTAATACATTGTTGGTGGAGTTGTAAACTGATTTAACCATTCTGGAATGCAATACAGAACTATACCCAAAGTGCTATCCATAACCTTTGATCCAGCAGTGTCTCTACTGGTCCTGTATACCACAGAGATCATAAAAACAGGAAAAGGACCCACATATGCAATAAATGTTTGTAGCAGCCCTTTTTGTAGTGGCAAGAACCTGGAAACTGAGTGGATGCCCATCAGTGGGGGAATGGCTGAATAAGTTATGGCATATGAATGTTATGAAATATTATTGTTCTATAAGAAATGATCAGTAGGATGATTTCAGAAAGGCCTAAAGAAATTTACATAAACTGTTGCTAATGAAAGTAAGTAGAACCAAGAAAACATTATACACAGCAACTACAAGATTATGCAAGGATCAGTTCTGATGGATGTAGCTCTTTTCAGCTTTTTTCAACAGTGATGTGATTCAGACCAATTTCAATAGTCTTGTGATAGAGAGAGCCATCTGCTCCCAGAGTGAGGACTGTGGGGACTGAGGATTTACTAAATGACTATTATGTGTCAGATACTTTTTGGAAGAGGGAGAAACAATTTTAAAAATAGTATTCTGTTGGAATTCCATATTTAAAGCATATGCATATGCAAATCCATAATTAATCCAGGGTTAATTAACTAACATTAAATTATTTGCTGTCTGGGGAGAGAGAGATGGGGCTGGAGAAAAAAATTGAAATATAAGGTTTTGCCAAGGTGAATGGATGTAGCATCTATCTTTGCATGTATTTTGAAAAATAAAAACTCTTATAAAATAATATTTTGTTTTTCCCAGTTACAACTAAAAAAATTAATGTTTATTTTTTAATAACTTAAATTTTAAATTTTCTTTTGCTCTCCCCAACTTTCTCCCACTCTGAGCCAGTAAGCAACTTGAAATAGCATATTCATGTTCAATCATGCAAAACAAATTATAATATTAGTCAAATGATAAAAGAAGAAATATACCCAATGGGGGGAAAATATAAATAAATAACAGAAATTGAAAAGTAGTATGCTTCAGTCTGCATTCAGATTCTATCAGTTTCTTTCTTTTCTTTTTTCCCCAAAAATGGGTATCCATTTTCATCATGAATCCTTTGGAATTGTCTTGGATCAATGAATTTTTGAGAATAGTTAAGTTGTTCACGCATGATTTTTGTATAATTTTTTCTTTCTTTTTTATTATAACTTTTTATTTACAAGACATATGCATGGGTAATTTTTCAGCACTGACCCTTACAAAACCTTCTGTTCCAACTTTTCCCCTTCCCCCCGTCCCCTCCCTTAGATGGCAGGTAGACCAATACATGTTAAATATGTTAAAGTATATTTTAAATACAATATATGTATACATATTTATACAGTTATCTTGTTGCACAAGAAAAAATATTTAGAAATAAGGTAAAAATAACATACAAAGGAAAACAAAAATGCAAACAGACAAAAACAGTAGGAGTTGAAATGCTATGTTGTGGTCCACATTCATTTCCCATAGTTCTTTCACTAGGTGTAGCTGGTTCTCTTCATTACTGAACAATTGGAACTGTTTTGGATCATCTCATTGTTGATCATCATATAGTATTGTTGTTGAAGTATATAATGATCTCCTGGTTCTGCTCCTTTCACTCAGCATCAGTTCATGTAAGTCTCTCCAGGCCTTTCTGAAATTATCCTGTTGGTCATTTTTTTACAGAACAAAAGTATTCTATAACATTCATATATCACAACTTATTCAGCCATTCTCCAATTGATGGACATACATTCAATTTCCAGTTTCTAGCCACTACAAAAAGGGCTGCCACAGACATTTTTGGACATACAGGTGCCTTTCCCTTCTTTAAGATCTCTTGAGGATATAAGCCCAATAGTAACACTGCTAGATCAAAGGGTATGCACTATTTGATAACTTTTTGAGCATAATTCCAAATTGCTCTCCAGAATGGTTGGATGCATCCACAATTCCACTAACAATATATCAATGTCTCAGTTTTCCTACATTCCCTCCATCATTCATCATTATCTTTTCCTGTCATCCTAGCCAATCTGAGAGGTATGTAGTGGTATCTCAGAGTTGTCTTAGTTTGCATTTCTCTTATCAATAATGACTTGGAGCATCTTTTCATATGGCTAGAAATAGTTTCCATTTCTTCATCTGAAAATTGTCTGTTCATATGCTTTGACCATTTATCAATTGGAGAATGACTTGATTTCTTATAAATTAGAGTTAATTCTCTATATCTTTTGGAAATGAGGACTATTTGATCAATTTACTTCCTCCTTTATTAATATGGGAAGCCTATATTTTTGAAGGTAGTCATCCATTTCACTTAGGTTATCAAATTTATTGGCATAAATTTGGGCAAAGTAACTCCTTATTGTTGTGCTAATTTCCTCTTCATTAGTGGAAAATTTTCCCTTTTCATTTTTAAGACTAAAAATTTGATTTTTCTCTTTCCTTTTTCTAATCAAATTTACTAAAGGTTTATGTATTTTGTTGGTTTTTCATAAAACCAACTCTTAGTTTTATTTATTAATTCAATAGTTTTTTAATTTCAATTTTATTAATTTCTTCTTTTAATTTTAGAATTTCAAGTTTAGTATTTGATTGGCGTTTTTTATTTGTTCTTTTTCTAGCTTTTTAAATTGCAAGTCCAATTCATTGATCTTCTGTTTCTCTATTTTATTCAAGTAGGCCTCTAGAGATATAAAATTTTCCCTTATTATCGCTTTGGCTGCATCCCACAAATTTTGGTATATTGTCTCATTGTTGTCATTCTCTTGGGTGAAATTATTAATTGTGTTTATGATTTGCTGTTTCACCCATTCATTCTTTAGGATGAGATTATTTAGTTTCCATTTACTTTTTGGTCTATTTTCCCCTAGCTCTTTGTTGAATGTAGTTTTTATTGCATCATGATCTGAAAAGAATGCATTTACTATTTCTGCCTTTGTTCATTTAATTCTGAGGTCTTGATGTCCTAATATATGGTCAATTTTTGTATAGGTTCCATGAATTGTTGAGAAGAAAGTGTACTCCTTTCTGTCTCCATTCAGTTTTCTCCAAAGATCTATCATACCTAACTTTTCTAATATTCTATTTACTTCTTTAGCTTGTTTTATGGTTTGAATTATCTAATTCTGAGAGTGCAAGATTGAGATCTCCCAGTATTATAGTTTTGCTGTCTATTTCTTCTTTCAGTTCTCTTAACTTCTTTAGAAATTTAGATGCTACACCACTTGGTGCATATATGTTTTCTATTGATATTGCTTCATTATCTATGCTACCTTTAGCAAGATATAATTTCTTTATCTCTTTTTAATTAGATCAAATTTTGCTTTTGCGTGATCTGAGATAAGAATGGTACCCCTGCTATTTTGACTTCACCTGAAGCAAAATAGATTCTGTTATGGGCCAGAACTCTGAACTTGAAACAAATGATTCTTACAAGGTACTAAGTCAATGGAGTTGATAGAGACAATAGTTATATAATTTAGCATGGTTCAGTATGATTGATTTAATCCTACAAGGAGATGTTATGGGCCAGAACTTGAAACAAACTACTAAGTGGAATTGAGGAGACAATGGTTAAATCTAATTTAGCATTGATTTAATCCTACAACAAATAATACTTTTCTAGTGATATAATGATTTGGTGTATACTCAGGGTGGAGAATATAAGAGAGAAGCTCTCAAGGCCAGAAAAGACAAGCCCACTAGAAACTCTCAGAGGTTGAGACAGATTCATTCCATCTTCCACCTTTGTTGTGGCTGGAGGCTGAAGGACAAACCTTTGGATTCAGAGAGATTCAGAGGGCAGAGAAGGAGGCAGGAGCTCAAGCTCTCAGAGCCAAGGAAAGAATTAGGCCTCTAAGAAAGCTAACTAGGCCCCAGGAAAGAAGACAAGACTTTGAAGGAGACAATAAAGGATTTGGATTTTAACACATGGTTGCATTTGTGGTAATTACTGAACTGAAAGGAAGGCTACCCCCTGAGACCCCAAGGTAACTTCAACAGAGAACATTACATTTTAGAGAGAACTCTACAAGATTCTGCTCCAGCCTTTTATCTTTACTCTATATGTATCACCCTGCTTTAAATGTGTTTCCTGTAAACAACATATTGTAGGATTCTGGCTTTCGATCCAGTCTGCTATCTGCTTCTGCTTTATGGGAGAGTTCATCCCATAGTAGTTAAAACTACTAATTCTGTATTTCCTGACATCCTATTATCCCCAGATTATACTTTTCTCTTTCTTTTCCCCATAACTCCCCACCCCAATATTAAACTTATGGGCACTACTTGCCTCACAAAGATTTCCCTCTTTAGAATCTCTCCCAATCCCTTTAAGTCCCTCCCACTTTTTATACCTTTCCCTTATTATTTCTGTATTCTCTTCTATTTAGCCTACTCTTTTCCTTTTCCCTTTTCCTCTCCCACTTTTTAATGAGGTGAGAGAAGTTTCTCTGTAAACCAAATATGTCTAATATTTTCTTTTTGAGCCAAATCTGATGAAAGTAAGATTCATACAATGTTCCTCTCCCTCCATTAATTCCCTCAGATATGATAGGTTTCCTTTGGCTCTTCGTGAGATATAATTTCCTTCTTTTTACCTCCACTTTTCCCTTTTTCTGATACAATCCCCTTTCCATTTCTAATTACCCTTTTTAAATATTATAACAGTAAGATCAAATTATACATGCATTCTTTATGTATGCCCGTTACAGAAATACTGTTCTCAAGAGGTTTTTTTTTTTTTTTTTTTTTGGTCTTTTTATGCTTCTTTTGAATCCTATATTTGGAGATCAAATGTTTTGTTTAGCTCTTGTTTTATCATTAGGAATAAATGGAATTGATCTGTTTTGTTGAATGTCCATCTTCTTCCCTGGAAGAAAGTGCTCAGCTTAGCTGGATAGTTTATTCTTGGCTGCATTCCAGGCTCTTTTGCCTTTTGGAATATCAGATTCCAGACCCTTTGATGCTTTAATGTGGAAGCTGCTAAGTGATCCTTATTGTGTTTGAATATTTGAATTTTTTTCTGGCTGCTTGTAATATTTTTTCCTTAGTCAGATAGTTCTGAAATTAATTACAATAATCATTGGAGTTTTTATTTTGGGGTCTCTTTGAGAAGATGTTCGATGAATTCTTTCAATGCCTATTTTACCTTGTGATTCTATTACATCTAGAAAGTTCTTTTTGATGATTTCCTGAAAGATAGTGTCTAGGCTCTTTTTTTCAACATAGTTTTCAGGGAGCCCAAAAATTCTTAGATTATTTCTCCTAGATCTATTTTCCAGGTCGGTTGTTTTTCCAAGTAGATATTTAACATTTTTTACTATTTTTTTCATTTTTTTAGTTTTGCTTGACCAATTCTTGATGTCTCAATGAATCATTCATTTTCATTGTTCAGTTCTAGTTTTAATGAATTATTTTCTTGATTTACTTTTTTTTACTTTTTTTTTTTTTTTTTAGCTTTTTATTTACAGGATATATGCATGGGTAACTTTACAGCATTAACAATTGCCAAACCTCTTGTTCCAATTTTTCACCTGTTACCCCCCCACCCCCTCCCCTAGATGTCAGGATGACCAGTAGATGTTAAATATATTAAAATATAAATTAGATACACAATAAGTATACATGACCAAAACGTTATTTTGCTGTACAAAAGTCAGACTCGAAATATTTACAATTACTTGGGGAAATCAAAAATCGGTTTATAAATAAGGGATTGAATTCAATGTAATGGTTTTAGTCATCTCCCAGGTTCTTTTCTGGGCATAGCTGGTTCAGTTAACTGCTCCATTGGAAATGATTTGGTTGATCTCGTTGCTGAGGATGGCCTGATCCATCAGAACTGGTCATCATCTAGTATTGTTGTTGAAGTATATAATGATCTCCTGGTCCTGCTCATTTCACTCAACATCAGTTCGTGTAAGTCTCTCCAGGCCTTTCTGAAATCATCCTGTTGGCCATTTCTTACAGAACAGTAATATTCCATAATTTTCATATACCACAATTTATTCAGCCATTCTCCAACTGATGGACATCCATTCAGTTTCCAGTTTCTAGCCACTACAAAAAGGGCTGCCACAAACATTCGTGCACATACAGGTCCCGTTCCCTTCTTTATAATCCCTTTGGGATATAATCCCAGTAGTAACCTTGGACCAAAGGGTATCCGTTTATAACGAGCATAGTTCAAACTACTCTCCAAAATGGTTGGTTCGTTCACAACTCCAAACAAGCATCAATGTCGTTTTCCCTCCCCTCTAACAATCATCATTATTTTTTCCTTTTCTTGAATCTGACAGGTGTGTGGGGTATCTTAATTGTCTTAATTTGCATTTCTCTGATTAATACTGACTTGGAGCATCTTTCCTTGTAAAATAGTTCAATTTCTTCATCTGAGAATTGTCTGTTCATTCCTTTGACCTTTTCAATTGGAGAATGGCGATTTTATAAATTAGGTTAATTCTCTATATATTTTAAATGAGGCCTTTTCAGAACCTTTGACTGTAAAAATATTTTTCCCAGTTTTTGCTTCCCTTCAATCTTGTCCATTGTTTGTTTTTAAAAAACTTTTCAATTTGGTATAATCAAAATTTTCTATTTTGTGATCCAGTAATGATCTCTAGTTCTGCTTTGGTCTAAAAGACCTTCCCCTTCCCAAAATCTGAAGGTAAACTATCCTGTTTCCTCTAATTTAAATAATTTCATTCTTTATCCTGGTCATGAACCCATTTTTGACCTTATCTTGGTGTCGTGTTAGTATGGATCAATGCCTAATTTCTGCCTTGTTTCAATTTTCCCAGCAATTTTTATAAAACATGTTCTTATCCCAAAAGCTGGGATCTTTGGGTTTCAAGACTAGGTTTTATTTTGTTGTTTTTTCCCTTAACCTAATCTTTCCCCAAATAACTAATCTATTCCTTAGCCAATACCAAATAGTTTTGGTAACTGCCTCTATAATATAATTTTAGATCTGGTACATAAGCCACCTTCATTTGATTTTTTTCATTGATTCCCTTAAATTTTGACCTTTTGTTTTCCATATGAACTTTGTTGTTATTTTTCTAGGTCATTAAAATAGTTTTTTGGGACTCTGATTGGTACAGCGTAAAAAATAGTTGTTTGGTAATTTGTCATCTTTATTATATTTGCTCGCCTATCCAAAGAGCATTTAATATTTTCAATTGGTTAGATCAGACTTAATTTGTGTGAAAAGTGGTTTAATTTCTCATAAAGTTTCTTTTTCCCTTGGAGATGATTCCTAAATATTTTATATTATCAGTAGTTACTTTAAATGGAATTTCTCTTTGAACTCGCTGTTGGATTTTTTAGTGATATATAAAGAATGGATGACTTATGTGGGTTTTTTTTATAACCCCTTTGCTAAAGTTGTGGTTATTTCTAAAACTTTTTGTAGAATCTCTGGGGGTTCTCTAAGTATACCATCATGTCATCGGCAAAGGTAAATTGGTTTCCTCTTTTGTTATTCTTTTCCTTTAATCTTTCTCAGCTCTTATTACTAAAACTACGTTTCTAATACAATATTAAATAGTAACGGTGATGTGGGCCCTTGTTTCCTCAGATCTTATTGGAATGGTTGCATTTGTCTCCCATATGATGCTTACGTGGTTTTAAATAGATGCTTGATTATTTTAAGGAAAATCCATTTTTCCTATACTCTCAAGTGTTTTTAATAGGAATGGATGTTGGATTTTATCAAATGCTTTTTCTGCATCTATTGAATATCATATGGTTTTGTTAATTTGGTTATTAACATGGCCAATTATATTGATAGTTTTCCTAATAGAACCAGCCCTGCATTCCTGGTATAAATCCTCTTGATCTAGTGTATTATCTTGGAATGATTTTCTGTGTCTTTTTAATATCTTTTTAATTTTAGCATCAATATTCTTGGAGATTGGTCTATTTTTCTTTCTCTGTTTTCACCTACCTGGTTTGGTATCAGTAATGTCTGTGTCATAGAAGAATTTGGTAGGACTCCTTCTTCCCTATTTTATCAAATAATTTATATAGCATTGGGGAATTGTTCTTTAAATTTTGGTAAAATTCAATTAAATTCATCTGGTTGGGTTTTTTTTGGGGTTGTTTAATTGCCTGTTCTATTTCTTTTCAAATGGGACTATTCAAACAATTTCTTCCTCCTCTTTAGTCAAGTCTATATTTTTTTGGGGAAATCTCCATTTCATTTAGGTTATCAAATTTATTGGCTAAGTTGAGCAAAATCTCCTTATTATTTCTCTAATTTCCTCTTCATTGGTGGAAAGTTCTCCTTTTCATTTTAAGATACTAATTTCATTTTCCTCCCTCCTTTTCTAATCAGTTTACCAAAACATCTATTTTTTCTTTTCATAGAACCAACTCTTAGTTTTTTATTAGTTCAATGGTTTTTTTACTTTCAATATTTTAATTTCTCCTTTTAATTTAGAATTTCCAATTTGTATTTGATTGGGGGTTTTAATTTGGTCTTTTTTAGTTTTTTTTAGTTGCAGAATTCATTAATCTTTCTTTCTCTGTTTTTTTCAAGTAAGCCTCTAAGGATATAAATTCCCTCTTATTACCCTTTGGCGCATCCCACAAATTTTGGTATGATGTCTCATCATTTCATTATCTTAGTGAAATTATTAATTGTATCTTAATTTTTCTTCACCCCAATCATTCTTTAAGATGAGATTGTTTTGTTTCAATTACTTTTGGTTTTTCCCCTAACTTTTGTTGAATGTTTTTTATTGCATCATGATCTGAAAAGAAAGCATTTACTATTTCTGCTTTCTTGCATTTAATTTTAGGTCTTTATGTCCCTAATATATGGTCAATTTTTGAATAGGTTCCATGAACTGCTGGGAAGAAAGCATATTCCTTTCTATCTCCATTCAATTTTCCAAAGATCAACAACCTAATTTTCTAATATTCTATTTACTTCTTTAATTCTTTCTTTTTTTTTGGTTTGATTTTCTAATTCTGAGGTTCAGGTTGGATCTCCCACTATTACGTTTTGTTGTCTTTTCTTCTTGCAACCTCTTAACTTCTCCTTTGGGAGTCGGATGCCATACCATTGGTGCATATTGTTTAATATTGATATTGCTTGTTGTTTTCTACCCTTTGGCGGATGTAGTTTCCTTCCTTATCTCTTTTAATTAAATAATTTTTGCTTTTGCTTGATCTGAATAAGGATGGCTACCCTTTTTGACTTCACCTGAAGCATAATAAATTTTTCTCACCTTTACCTTTTCTATATTATCTCTGCTTTAAATTTTTTTTGTAAACAACATATTGTAGGGTTCTGACTTTGATCCATTCTGCTATCTGCCTCCTCTTTATGGTGGGTTCATCCATTCATTTGGTTAAATTACTAAATCTTTTTTGCCTTAACAGTTATCTTTACTTATTCTTGCCTTTTTTTACTTTTTTTGTATATGTACAATTGAGTTTTTAAATTTGTTGTTTTGCTCTATGGAATTTTTTTTTCCATTTCACAATTTTTTTTAATGAGTTATTTTCTTTTTCCAATGTACAAATCCTACTTTCCTGGGAGTTCTTTATCTTTTACATTTCACATTTCAGGGAGTTTTTTTTTTTTCTTTTGCAAATCTTTCTTTTAATGAGTTATATGCCTTTTCCATCTCTTGCAGTGCTTCTCTTTCTTTTCCCCATTTTTTCTTCCAGGTCTCTTTTAAGATCGTTTTCAATTTCTTCTAGGAGATCCTTGTGTAGTGGGGACCAGGTTATATCCCCCTTTGCGGTTTTTGTCTGGAGACTGTCTGCTATTAATGTCCTCAGGGTTGGAGATCTGATCTCTTTCAGTATAGAAACTATCTATGGTTAGAGCTCATTTCACTTTTTTAGTCAATTTAAAAAAAAAAAATCTTGGCATCTGCCTTTGGGGCAAGGAGGTTCCCAGCTTCCTCTACAGAACAGGGAGAGACAGACAATGGCTGTCCTGTGAACAGGTTGAGAAGAACAGTCATGCTGTGGAAGTGTGACTGCCTTGGGAGCAGTTGCTGCAATGAGGAATGTGGCTGCGCAGCTGAGCTGTGATCTAGCTGAGTAACTTCTGGTGCTGGGTGGGTGTGGCCAGGTTCTGTGAAACTTTGGCATTTTGGGATATACTCTACCTTTTGCATTTATGTAACTTCTCTGCTTATCTATTGCATTTCACCAAACAGGCACCAACTTTGTGGGGTCCTCCCTGTAATTCTCCACCCACGAACCCTGCCCTGATCCTCGGGTGCACTTTCCCCTGTTCTGCCTTCCCACCTGCCCTGGTCTCCTCCCGCCTAATCAAGGCAGACCTTTTCTGGCAATCATCTAGATTATCTTCAGCTGGTAATTTGTTGTACTCCCAATATTCATAGATTCTACCAGTCAATCACTATTTCAGAGGCTGAATTTTGTACTCAGTAGTGAGGGTGGAATGGAGCTCAGAATGAAGTGTGTCCTCTCTGACATCTTGGCTCCGCCCCTCAATCTTTGTATAACTACTGTTGCTGTGTACACTTTTCTCCTGGTGCTACTGACTTCCCTTTTTATCAGTTTATCTATGTCTTTTTGAGCTTTTCTGATATCTGCCTGCTCATATTACATTAAATCTTTCACCACAACTTGTTCAGCCATTCACCAAATAATGGGAATCCCTTTCAGTTCTTTGACCTACAAAGAGATGGCATAAATATTTTTGTACAGATCAATCTTCATACAGATATGTCATTTCTAAAAATTACTTTGGGATACAAACCTAGTAGTAGTATTCCTTGATTAAAGAGTATGCACAATTATATATCAGTTTTCAAACTGATGTCCAAAATGATTGAATCATCTCACTGTTCCATGAACAGTGCACTAGTATCCCCATTTTCCAACATCCCCTCTAACGTTTATCATTTTTCTCATATTAGTCAATATGGTAGATAGGAGATGCTATGCTTCCTCAAAGTTTTTAGTTTTCATTTTTCCAATTAATAGTTATTTAAAGTATTTTATAAATATGTCTACAAATGACTTTAATTTCTTCATCTAAAACTGCCTGGTGATAGCCTTTAAGTATTTATCAATTAAAAATGATTTGTATTCTTATAAGTTTTACTCAGTTCTCTATATTTGAGAAGTGAGGCCTTTATCAGAGACACTTGATAGAAACTGTGTTTTCCAGTTTTGTTTCCTTCTAATCTTAGTTTTATTTATTTATTTTTTGTCATGCAAAACCTTTTAAGATGATCAATTTAAAATTGTCCATGTTATATTTAGTAATGCTCTCTATCTCCTGTGTGGTCATAAATTCCTTCCTTCTCCATATATCTGACAGTTAAACTATTCTAAGATTTCCTAATTTAATTATGGCATCACTCTTTATGTTCAAATTATGTACCCTTTTTTTTTTCTGAATATAAGAAAAAAAGTTAAATTTTGGTTTTTATCTAAATTTTGCCAAACTATTTTTCAGATTTTCCAGAAATCTTTGTCAAATAGTGAGTTCATGTCCCTAGAGCTTGAGTTTTAGGATTTACCAAACACTAGATTACTATGGTCATGTATTGTTATATTTTGTGTTCTTAAGCTATTCCAATGATTCATCACACTATTTCTTAGTCAGTAGCAGACTGTTTTGATAATTACTGCTTTATAATACAGTTTAAGATTTGATGAGGTAAGTATATTATATATATAAATATATGATTATATATTTATAATAATTAAATATATTTATTTATATAATATAAAAATAAAGGTTCCTTTACACTTTTTGCACTGATTCCCTTGATATTTTTTACCTTTTTTCTTTCAGAAGAATTTTTAAATGATTTATTCTTGTTTTATAAAATAATTTTTGATAACTTGATTATGATGGCATTAAATAAGTTATGTAGAATTGTCATCTTTTTATATTAGTTTAGGCTACCCATGAGAAATTGGGATATTTTCCAATTGTTTAGAACTGACTTTGTATGAAAAGTGTTTTGTAATTGTGTTCATGTAGTTCCTGTCCAAAGTACTATCCATAACCTTTGATCCAGCAGTATCTCTACTAGTCCTGTATCCCACAGAGATAAAACAGGAAAAGCACCCACATGTGCAAAAATGTTTGTAGCAGCTCTTTTTGTAGTGGCAAGAAACTGGAAACTGGGTGGATGCCTATCAGTGGGGTAATGGCTAAATAAGTTATGGTATATGAATGTTATGGAATATTATTGTCATGACAAGGAAATTTCTGAATATTTAATATTATTTACATTTATTTTAAAAGGAAATTCTCTATGTCTTGGTGCTGGGTTGTTTGATTGTTGTACATGTGGCTCCTTTTCCATTTTTTAATGGTGTCTTTGAGATACAGACCTAATAGTGTTGGATCAGAGTATATGCACAGTTTGATTGCCCTTTGGGTATTGTTCCCAATTCTTCTCCAGAATACATGAATCAGTTTACAACTCCACCAAGTACATTTGGAGCCCAGTTTTCCCACATCTTCTAAAAAACTTGATCATTTCCCTTTTTCTGTCATATTAGCCAATCTGATAGATATAAGGTGATATGTCCAAGTTGTGATTCTGTCATGTTATTTTTCATATTTCCAGAAATTTTTGTCAAATAATGCCTGTTCATATACTTAAACTACTTATCAATTGAGTAGTAGTGATTTTGAGAATTTTGTCATGAGTATTTAAAGCTTTAATTACTTTATCTAAAAACTGGTTATACATAACTTTTGACCTTTTATCAATTTCTTATACATTTGGCTCAGTTCTCCTTACATTTTAGAAATGAGGCTTTTAATAGAAACACTGGCTTTCTGTTTGCCTTCTAGACTTGGTTGCATTGGTGTTATTTGTGCAAAATATTTTTAACATAATTCAATGAAAATTTTCCATTTTGTACTTCACAGTGTCCTCTCTATCGTTATTGGTTATACAATATTCCCTTCTCCAGTGATCTGACAGATAAACAATCCCTTTGCTGAGGCGGAGCCAAGATGGCGGAGAAGACACACGCGTCTTTCTAAGCTCTTCTCTTACCCTCTTTATCAATATTATATCGAGCCTCAAAAATAGTCTTGACTGCTACAATTGTAAAGATAAGATAGAACAACTCACCGGCCGAAGAAAATCTGCAGTCTCGCCAAAAAGGTTGGTTCCAGGGCCGGGGAGATCGGCACAGACTGGGAGAGAAATTAGGTTCCAGGGAGAGTCTCAACCCAGGGTGAAGGCACAGATCTCAGCACAAGCGCGCAGCCCCAACCCGCAGTAAGGGCTTTTCCTTGGGGAGTTGTGATCCTGCATGCGGAGGACGCAGCCGGGTTAGCCTCAATCTGCAGGAGGGGAGCTCGGCTTGGGGCCATAGAGCTTTTCCGGGCCGATTTGCATCAGGCAGAGACACTGGGCAGAGTTTGTGGCTGTTCTGCGTTCTGCGGTCTGCGCTCAGCTGCTAATACTCACAGTCCCACAAGAGGCTCGGGCCTTGGGTGACACTTTCACCACTTAGTCTCTAGCCGAGGGCAATCGATAATCCACTCAGCCCTACTAAGCAGTTTGATAGCTCGGCCAGTGCTGAATCCACTTCCTGTTGGGGAAGGGAAAACCTCACCCAGAGCACTCCCATACCCTCGGAGCCGAAATCGGTTTCATCTTTCCCTGCTCTGCAGAGGAACTGAGTAACCCCTTGCCTGGAGACCTACCCTAAAGAGCTTTAAAACATGAATAAAAAGATGAAAAGAACAATCGACAGCTTCTATGCAGAAAAGGCAGGTCAGCAAACCTGAAGAGACCTCAAACAGCAAAAATGCATCAGACTGTCCTCCTTTACATAATGCTCTCATAGAAGAGACCATTAAAAGTCTCAAAAGAGAGTTAGAAGATAAATGGGAAAGGAAAGAGAAGCCTTACAAGAGAGCAACAACTTCCTGAAATAGAATTGGAAAAGTTAAAAATTCCCAGGAAGTGCAAATTGGGATTGGAAAAAATAAAAAATCACAGGAAAGTAAGAATTGTGAATTGGAAAAATAAAGAATTCACTAGAAAGTAGGATCTGTGAATTGAAAAGAAAATAATTCACTAAAAAAAAAAATTAGTGAAATGGAAAAAATTCCACAGACCAAAACAATACATTCAAAACTCAATTGGACATATACAGAAAGAAGTAAAAAAGCTAATGAAGAAAATAATTCTTTAAAATTAGAACTGAACAAATTGAAACTAATGATGCATTGAGACAAGCAAGAATCAGTCAAGCAAAACCAAAAAATGACAAACTGAAAAACCATGAATTATCTACTTGCTAAAATGACAGACTTGGAAAATAGATCTAGGAGAGATAATCTGAGGATTATTGGACTTTCCGAAAACTATGATGAAAAAAAGAGCCTAGATACTATTTTACAAGAAATCATCAAAGAGAACTGCCCAGATGTAATAGAATCAGAAGGTAAAATAGGCATTGAAAGAATTCATCGAACATCTTCTGAAAGAAACCCTAAAATAAAAAACCCAAGGAATATTGTGGCAAAATTTCAGAACTATCAGATTAAGGAAAAAATTTTACAAGCAGCCAAAAAAAAACCATTTAAATACCGAGGTGCCACAATAAGGATCACCCAAGATCTGGCTGCCTCTACATTAAAGGAAAGAAGGGCCTGGAATATGATATTCCGAAAGGCACAAGAACTTGGGATGCAGCCAAGAATAAACTACCAGCTAAGCTGAGCATTTTCTTCCAGGAAGAAGATGGACGTTTAATGAAACAAATGAATTCCATTTGTTTCTGAAGAAAAAACCAGAACTAAACAAAAATTTGATCTCCAAGAATAGAACTCAAGAGATGCAGAAAAGGTAAAAATAACTCTTGAGAATTGTATTTCTGTTGTGGATATACAAAAAAAATACATGTAAATTTGATAGTACTGATATAACATAAAAAGGGAAGTAGATATGGAAAAGGGATGATGGCAGAATAAGGTGGGAAGGAGGGATAAAAGAGGGAAACCACATCCCACAAAGAGGCTAAGGAAACTTATCATATCTGAGGGAATTTAGAGAGGGGAGGAACATTGTGTGAATCTTACTCTCATCAGAGTTAGCTCAAAGGAAAATAATTGACATGTGTTTTAGAGAAAATTCTCTCTCGCCTCATTAAAAACGGGGAGAGGAAAAGGGAAAAGAAAAAGAGTAAGAAGGGAAGGGAGGGGAAAGACTCAAAGGGGGGAGGGAGGGATTATAAAGAGGATAAGTATCGTGATACAAGAGGGGAACATAAGTTTAAAAGGGGGAAAGAGGGTTGGGGGAGGCAAGAATAAGTAAAGCACAATCTGGGGTTATTAGGATGGCAGGAAATACAGATTTAGTAATTCTAACCGTAAATGTGAATGGGATGAACTCCCCCATAAAGAGGAGGCAGATAGCAGACTGGATCAAAAGTCAGAACCTACAATATTTGTTTACAAGAAACACATTTAAAGCAGGGGGATACATATAGAGTAAAGGTAAAAGGCTGGAGCAAAATCTATTATGCTTCAGGTGAAGTCAAAAAAGCAGGGGTAGCCATCCTTATCTCAGATCAAGCAAAAGTAAAAATTGATCTAATTAAAAGAGTAAGGAAGGAAACTACATCCTAGCTAAAGGGTAACATAAACAACGAAGCAATATCATATTAAACATATATGCACCAAGTGGTATGGCACTCAGCTTCCTAAAGGAGAGTTAAGAGAGTTGCAAGAAGAAATAGAAAACAAAACTGTAATAGTAGGAGATCTCAACCATACACTCAGAATTAGACAAATCAAACCACAAAACAAATAAGAAAGAAATTAAAGAAGTAAATATAATATTAGAAAAATTAGGTATGTTGGATCTTTGGAGAAAATTGAATGGAGATAGAAGAGAATATACTTTCTTCTCAGCAGTTCATGGAACCTATTCAAAAATTGACCATATATTAGGACATAAAGACCTCAAATTAAATGCAAGAAAGCAGAAATAGATAAATGCTTTCTTTTCAGATCATGATGCAATAAAACTACATTCAACAAAAAGTTATGGGAAATAGACCAAAAAGTAATTGGAAACTAAACAATCTCATCTTAAAGAATGATTGGGTGAAGCAGCAAATTATAGATACAATTAATAATTTCACTCAAGATAATGACAATGATGAGACATCACACCAAAATTGTAGGGATGCAGCCAAAGCGGTAATAAGAGGAATTTTATATCCTTAGAGGCTTACTTGAATAAAACAGAGAAAGAAAAGATTAATGAATTGGGCTTGCAACTAAAAAACTAAAAAAGACCAAATTAAAACCCCCAATCAAATACTAAATTGGAAATTCTAAAATTAAAAGGAGAAATTAAAAATATTGAAAGTAAAAAACTATTGAACTAATTAATAAAACTAAGAGTTGGTTCTATGAAAAAGCCAATAAAATAGATAAGCCTTTAGTAAATCTGATTAGAAAAGGAGGAGGAAAATGAAATTAGTAGTCTTAAAAATGAAAAGGAGAACTTTCCACCAATGAAGAGGAAATTAGAGAAATAATAAGGAGTTATTTTGCTCAACTTTATGCCAATAAATTTGATAACCTAAGTGAAATGGATGACTACCTCCAAAAATACAGACTCCCAGACTAACAGAGGAAGAAGTAAATTGCTTGAATAGTCCCATTTCAGAAAAGAAATAGAACAGGCAATTAAACAACTCCCTAAGAAAAAATCCCCAGGACCAGATGGATTTACATGTGAATTTTACCAAACATTTAAAGAACAATTGGCCCCAATGCTATATAAATTATTTGATAAAATAGGAATGAAGGAGTCCCTACCAAATTCCTTCTATGACACAGACATGGTACTGATACCTAAACCAGGTAGGCTGAAAACAGAGAAAGAAAATTATAGACCAATCTCCCTAATGAATATTGATGCTAAAATCTTAAATAAGATACTAGCAAAAGACTACAGAAAATCATCTCCAAGATAATACACTATGATCAAGTAGGATTTATACCAGGAATGCAGGGCTGGTTCAATATTAGAAAACTATCAATATAATTGGCCATGTCAATAACCAAATTAACAAAAACCATAGATCATCTCAATAGATGCAGAAAAAGCATTTGATAAAATCCAACATCCATTCCTATTAAAAACACTTGAGAGTATAGGAATAAATGGACTTTTCCTTAAAATAATCAGCAGCATCTATTTAAAACCATCAGTAAGCATCATATGTAATGGAGACAAACTGCAACCATTCCCAATAAGATCTGGAGTGAAACAAGGTTGCCCACTATCACCGTTACTATTTAATATTGTATTAGAAACACTAGCTATAGCAATAAGAGCTGAGAAAGAGATTAAAGGAATAAGAATAGGCAATGAGGAAGCCAAATTATCACTCTTTGCCGATGACATGATGGTATACTTAGAGAACCCCAGAGATTCTGCTAAAAAGTTATTAGAAATAATCCACAACTTTGCTAAAGTTGTGGATTTAAAATAAACCCACATAAGTCATCAGCATTCTTATATATCACTAACAAAATCAAAAGTCAGAGTTACAAAGAGAAATTCCATTTAAAGTAACTACTGATAATATAAAATATTTAGGAATCTATCTGCCAAGGGAAAATCAGAAACTTTATGAGCAAAATTACAGACCACTTTTCACACAAATTAAGTCTGATCTAACCAATTGGAAAAATATTAAATGCTCTTGGATAGGGCGAGCAAATATAATAAAGATGACAATATTACCTAAACTAATCTATTTATTTAGCGCTATACCAATCAGACTCCCAAAAACTATTTTAATGACCTAGAAAAATAACAACAAAGTTCATATGGAAAAACAAAAGGTCAAGAATTTCAAGGAATTAATAAAAAAAATCAAATGATGGTGGCTTAGCTGTACCAGATCTAAAACTATACTATAGAGCAGCAGTTACCAAAACTATTTGGTATTGGCTAAGGAATAGATTAGTTGATCAGTGGAATAGATTAGGTTCAAGGGATAAAACAGTCAACAAATATAGCAACCTAGTCTTTGACAAACCCAAAGATCCCAGCTTTTGGGATAAGAACTTACTGTTTGATAAAAATGCTGGGAAAATTGGAAACTAATATGGCAGAAACTAGGCATTGATCCATACTTAACGCCGTACACCAAGATAAGGTCAAAATGGGTTCATGACCTAGGCATAAAGAATGAAATTATTAATAAATTAGAGGAACATAGGAAAGTTTACCTCTCAGACCTGTGGAAGGGGAAGGTCTTTATGACCAAAGCAGAACTAGAGATCATTACTGATCACAAAATAGAAAATTTCGATTATACCAAACTGAAAAGTTTTTGTACAAACAAAACTAATGCAGACAAGATTAGAAGGAAGCAATAAACTGGGAAAATATTTTTACAGTCAAAGGTTCTGATAAAGGCCTCATTTCCAAAATATATAGAAATTAACTCTAATTTATAAAAATCAAGCCATTCTCCAATTGAAAATGGTCAAAGGATATGAACAGACAATTCTCAGATGAAGAAATTGAAACTATTTCTAGTCATATGAAATGATGCTCCAAGTCATTATTAATCAGAGAAATGCAAATTAAGACAACTCTAAGATACCACTACACACTGTCAGATTGGCTAAGATGACAGGAAAAATAATGTTGATTGTTGGAGGGATGTGGGAAAACTGGGACATTGATTCATTGTTGGTGGAGTTGTGAACGAATCCAACCATTTTGGAGAGTAGTTTGGAACTATGCTCAAAAAGTTATCAAACTGTGCATACCCTTTGATCCAGCAGTGTTACTACTGGGATTATATCCCAAAGAGATTATAAAGAAGGGAAAGGGACCTGTATGTGCACGAATGTTTGTGGCAGCCCTTTTTGTAGTGGCTAGAAACTGGAAACTGAATGGATGTCCATCAGTTGGAGAATGGCTGAATAAATTGTGGTATATGAAAATTATGGAATATTACTGTTCTGTAAGAAATGACGACCAACAGGATGATTTCAGAAAGGCCTGGAGAGACTTACACGAACTGATGCTAAGTGAAATGAGCAGGACCAGGAGATCATTATATACTTCAACAACAATACTAGATGATGACCAGTCCTGATGGATCAGGCCATCCTCAGCAACGAGATCAACCAAATCATTTCTAATGGAGCAGTAATGAACTGAACTAGCTATACCCAGAAAAAGAACTCTGGGAGATGACTAAAAACCATTACATTGAATTCCCAGTCCCTATATTTATGCACACCTGCATCTTTGATTTCCTTCACAAGCTAATTGTACAATAATTCAGAGTCTGATTCTTTTTGTACAGCAAAATAATGTTTTGGTCATGTATACTTATTGTGTATCTAAGTTATATTTTAATATATTTAACATCTACTGGTCATCCTGCCATTTAGGGAGGGGGTAAGAGGTGAAAAATTGGAACAAGAGGTTTGGCAATTGTTAATGCTGTAAAATTACCCATGTATATATCCTGTAAATTAAAGGCTATTAAATAAAAAAAAAAAAAAAGATAAAAAAAAAAAAAAACAATCCCTTGCTCTATTAATTTTTAGGGCATCAACCTTTATGTCTAAATCATGTACCCATCTTGAACTTATCATGGTATGTGGTATTAGATGTCAGTCTATGCTTGGTTTCTGTCATGTTATTTATCATATTTCCAGAAATTTTTGTCAAATAATGCCTGTTCATATACTTAAACTATTTATCAATTGAGGAATAAATTGTCTAAGTTAATTCTCTATATATTTGAAAAATGAGGCCTTTCTCAAAAACACAGGTTGTAATTTTCCACCCAGCTTTCTGCTCTCTTTCTAGTCTTGATTGAACTGATTTTGTTTTTGCAAAATATTTTTAATTTAACTTAACCACAATTATTTATTTGAAATTTCATAATGTTCTCTAATTCTGTGGTCATAAATTCCTTCTTTCTCCATAGATTTGAAAGGCAGATTATTTCTTGTTCTTTAATTTGCTTATATTATCACCTTCATGTCTAAATCATGAACTCATTTCAATCTTATTTTGGTTTAGGGTGTTAGACATTTGTCAATACCTAATTTCTGCCTTATTATCTTATCCCTGAAGCTGGAGTCTTTGGATTTATGTAACACTAGATTACTATAGTCTGCTACTTTTCTATTTTCTTGATATAAGTATCTAGAGAAAAATTTTCCTCTTAAGGTACTTTTGTGCTTTTTTCCTTGAAGGATTATACTTAGTTTTGCAAGGTAGGTGATTTTTGGTTGTAATCCAAGCTCCTCTGTCTTCTGGATTATCATGTTCCAAGCCTGGTGAGCCTTTAATGTAGAAGTTGCTACATCTTATGCAATTCTGACTATGGATCCTTGATATTTGAATTGTTTCTTTATGGCTGCTTCTGGCATTTTCTCCTTGTCCTGTGTATCATGGAATTTGGCTATGATATTCCTAGCAGTTTTTATTTTTGTGATATCTTTTAGGAAGTGATTACTGGATTCTTTAAATTTCTATTTCATTATTTCTTTCTAGGCCATCAGGATAGTTTTCCTTGACAATTTCTTGAAAGATGCTAACCATTTAATTTACCAATCCTGTCTTTCAGGTAGTCCAACAATTCTTAAATTATCTCTCCTGTATTGATTTTTTTTCAGTTCAGAGTTTTTATAATGAGATATTTCATGTTTTTTCTTTTTTTTATTCCTTTGATTTTGTTTGATTGATTCACTTTCATCGAGTTTGATATTTACCCAATTATAATTTAAAAAGAATTGTTTTCTTCAGTTAGCATTTTTATATTTTTTACATTTGACAAATTCTATTTTTTAAAAACTTTATTTATTCAGTGAAGTTTTGTCCACCTTTCCTAATTTTTTGTCCTTCCTTTATCAATGTTAACTTTTTTTCATGATTCTATTGTGTTAATTTCATTTCTTTTCCCAATTATGCTACCTTTATTATTTGGTTTTTAAAATTCTTATGAACTCCCCTGAATTCTTTTATTTTATAGGTTTAAAATCAATTTGTATTTCTTTTTGAGCTTTTACATGTAGGTTTTTTAACATTATTGCCATCTTTTGGGTTTTATTTGAGCTTCCCTGTAACCATAGTAACTTTTTTTCTAGTAAATTTATTTTTAAATATACATTGCTTTGTGAATCATATTTAGAAAGAAAAATCAGAGCAAAAGAGGAAAGCCATGGAAGAGATTTATAAAAACAGAAAAAAAGAAGTTAACATAGCATGTGTTGATTTACATTCAGTCTCCATAGTTCTTTTTCTGGATGCAAAAGTCATTTTCTGTCCAAAGTCTATTGGGAATGCTTTGGATCATTGAAGCACTGAGAAGAATCATGTATTTAATAGTGGATCATCACACAAATTTTGCTTCTGTATACAATATATTCCTGGTTCTGCTTGTTTCACTTAATATCAGTGTATGTAAATCTTTCCAGGTCTTTCTAAAATCAGCTTGTTCATCATTTTTTATAGAATAATATTCTTTTATCTCCATACACCACAATTTGTTCAGTCATTCCACAAAAGATGGGCATCTATTCATTTTCCAATTTTTTGAGAAAAAAAGAGCTGCTACAAACATTTTTGTACATATGGGTTCTTTTCCCTCCTTTATGATTTCCTTGAGATACAGACCCAGTAATGCCACTGCTGAGTCAAAGGGTATACACAGTTTTATAACCCTTTAGGCAGAGTTCCAAATTACTCTCCAGAATGGTTGAATCATTTCACAACTTCACAAATAATGTATTACTGTCCCAGTGTTCCCACATCCCCTCTAACATTAATAATTTTCTTTTCTTGTCTTCTTAGCCAATCTAAGAAGTTTGAGGTGGTTCGTCAGAGTTGGTTTAATTTGATTAATGATTTAGAGCATTTTTTTCATATAACTACAGGTGGCTTTAATTTTATCATCTGAATATTGTATGTTCATATCCTTTGATCATTTATCAATTGGGGAATGACTTGTGTTCTTATAAATTTGACACTGTTCTTTATATATTTTTAAAACGAGACTTTTATCAAAAACATTGGCTACAAATATTTTTTTCCTAGCTTTGGACTTCTCTTTTAATTTTGTTTTCTGTTGATTTTGTTTGTGCAAACCTTTTTAACTTAATGTAATCAAAATTATCTATTTTGCCTTTCACAATATTCTCTAGGTCTTCTTTGATCATCCCTTTTCCAAATATCATCCCTTGCTGTCCTAATTTGTTTATGGTATCATCCTTTATGACCAAATAATACACCCATTTTAACCTTATTTTTGTATGGGGTGTGATATGTAGACTAAGTTTCTGACATTATTTTCCAGTTTTCCTGGCAATTTTTGTCAAATACTGAGTTGCTATTCCAGAAGTTGGAGCTTGGGGCTTTATCAAATACTAGATTGCTTTAGGTTTTGATTGCTGTGTTGTGTATATCTAATCTATTCCACTGATCCACCACTCTATTTCTAAGCTAGTACCAAATGGTTTGGATGACTGCTACTTTATCATATAGGTCCGATACTGCCTAAGCTATCATCCTTTGTAAAATATCTAAGCCTTGGCAATAGATTACATATGGGGAATGTGAGATAATAAGAAATTTAGGATACTACCTAGGTGGGAGATGGCTAGGAAACTGGTAGTATACTTTATAGTAGTAGGAAAGTCTTGAAGTGGAGAGATCTTTTTTGGGGGAAGATGAATTCAGTGATTTCTTTCTTCATATTTACTGGCTATATGAGAATTCCCTTGTCATTTGAGCAAAGGCAACAACCTTCACCTTGAAAAAACAAAAGAAAATGAAACAACACAGCATATTTGGAGATTTTGCACTGCTAGTGGAAGAAACACTAGTAATCAGTTAATTTATTCTTAAAAGTTACAGACCCATTATTGACTTTTTTTTTTTTGGAAAATTACTTATTTTGAAAATGTATGAGTTTAGGATTTAGAAGCGGGCTTTTTGAATCTTGGTTTTCCACTGACTTTCTATATTGCTTCAGTTTAGCCACTTAATCTTTACCTCCCTTTTGGTAAAATGGAGACAAGAAAGCTTATCCTGTAGATCTTCTGTGAGGATTAATTTTGTTAATGTTTGCAGTACACAGAAGATTGTAATAGTAGAAACTTTGATGAATCAGAAAGTGCTTTGCAAGTTTTAAAATTCCTATCACCTTCCTTCATTTCCCCAATACACACTGAATTTTTTTATTTCCGTCAGATTTTACATTTTATTATTTTTCTCAGTTCTAGTTAGGTCCTGATAATTTGAAGGGAAAAGTGAGAAATGTGTGGCATTAAGAATCATGGTCCCCATAGCTGTCGTGTATGTGAGATTTTCCCAGAAGTGCCTGTAACTAATTATCTAACACCATTACATGAAATTTTTATCCCTCAACTCAAATAATTATCAAATGGGCAAATTGTTCTTATAAATTGAACTAAGAGTGAATAATATTCTTAATTATACTGTCTTTGGACCTAGGATACTCTATTTTTGTTTACAAAAGGAGATGTTTATGGATTTTAACTTTTTTTTTTACAAATCTTCTTCAGCTTTGTATTTCCTCCCTCAAAATTATTAATTCTATAAATTATACCATTTTGTCATAAGCCTCAAACTGAAAGTCATTTAAAAGGTCAAGGTTGAAAAATGCTATTATGTATTAATGGGTAATTTTATGGATAGGGAAGAGGAAAAGAAAAAGGGAGAGTAAAAGATACTGGGAAAAATTATGTCATAAAAAAACTCAAAAGAAATTAATAAAAATTTATGTTTTCTAAAAGCAACTTTAGTTTCATAGTCATATGGTGGGAAAATCAATGTTCCATTTCACTATACTCTGAATGACGAAGCAGATAATGATGGATCTGGAGTCAGATATTTTATAATTGCTAGTTATGTATCCTTTCTAACTCATAATTTATTTATTTGTAACATGAAGATGATATTTGTACTACCTTGGGAAACTGATTTGTAAAATTTTAAGAGCTAAATAAATATGATTTGGAATTTTTGTATAATGCTTTTTGAATGAGATAAAGACTTTTTTCCAATCTGGTTTCTCTGTTTCTTACTAACAACAGTCCATCTGTTCTCTGTACCTTTACTTTGGTTATCTCCCAGACATGGAGAGTTCTCACTACTTGGGTCTGTCTCTTCCTTTAAGTCACACAGCCCAAGTACTGTTTTTTGCATGAAATATTTTCTGATCTCCTGAACTGCTAGAGCTCTTTCCTTCCAAATGCCTTCTATTTAACTAATTTGTATATATATATATATATATATATATATATATATATATATATATTATGTGTTTATGTATGTATATGCATGTGTATGTTTATGTGGTTGCATGTGGGTATATAAATATATATTTTTTATTCTTTTTTTCCTATACAATGAAACATCCCCAATAATAAAAAATAAAGCTGAAAACAGATGGGGAAAATGTAGTGCTCCAAAATTACATAGCTCATTGAAATGAGTACCACATATGATATTCCATCCTCACAGTCTTCCAATTATTCAAATAATGAAGGAATGTCTATTTTTTAAGCCCTGGTTTGATACTATGTGTGATCATTACTCACTCAGTCAATTAGCATTTATTAAATGTCTATTATAAGCTAGTTCTCTGCTAAGTTCTGGGGATATAAAGAAAAAAATAAAAATAATAATTAAAAAGCCACTAATTTTTAGGAGTTCAAAGGCCAAAGGGAGGAGAAAATACAAACAACTATGTATAAACAAGAATATATTTTCAATGTATTTTTTTCATTAATACAAGATAAATTACATGCAGAGGGAAGTTATTATAGGTTTTAAGAAGAAGTAGGAAACATTTTTTGTAAAGGATGGGATTTTAACTGGATTAAAGGAAGTCAGAGAAGTTAGGAAAAGGACACAAGAAAAAGAACTGTCTCCTCTGAAGGATTATACTCAGTTTTGCTAGATAGGCTATTCTTAATTGTTATCCAAGCTCCCTTAACTTCCAGATTATTCTGAATCCTGTGCTACTTCAGTATAAACAAATCTTGTGTGATCGTGACCGTGTCTTCATGATATTTCAGTTGTTTGCTTTTGCCTGCTTGCATTATTTCCTTTTCGTCCTGGGAGCTGCAAGGCTATATAGAACATATTTCTGGAAGTTTTCACTTTGGAATCTTAGGAATTAGTCACTGGATTTTTGGAATTTTTGTTTTACTTTATTTTAATATATAAAGACCTTTTTTTTTTTCTAATAATTACTTGAAATATGTTTTTTTTTTTAATTCTCTCTCCCCAGTCTGTTTTCTGGGTCATTTGTTTCTCTGATGTTTCAATTTTCTTCTGTTCTTTTGGTGTTTTTTAATTAATTTATTTATTTTAATATACTTTATGAATCATGTTGGGAGAGAAAAATTAGAACAAAAGGGAAAAGAAACAGAAAAAAAAGAAGTGAACACAGCATGTGTGGATAGGCATTCAATCTCCATAGATCTTTTTCTGGATGTAGATGGCATTTTCTGACCAAAGTCTATTGGGATTACTTTGGATCATTGAAGCACTGAGAAGAACCAAGTCTTTCATAATTGATCATTGTACATTGTTGCTGTTATTCTGTATAACATATTCCTGGTTCTATTTGTTTCACTCAGCATCACTTCATGAAAACCTTTCCAGTCCTTTCTAAAATCAGTTTGCTCATCAGATGTTATAGAACAATAATATACCATTACCTTTATATACCCCAACTTATTCAGCTCTTTTCCAATTGATGGGCATCTACTCATTTTGAAATTCTCTGTTGTCACCAAAGAGCTGCTACAAACATTTTTGTACATGTTTGTCCTTTCCTTCTTTAATGATTTCCTTGGGATACAGACCTAGTAGTGGTACCCTTGGGTCAAATGATATGCACAGTTTGATAGCCCTTTGGGCACAGTTACAGATTGCTCTCCAGAATGGTGTGATCTTTTCACAATGTCACCAGCAATGTATTAGTGTCCCAACATTTATGATTGTCTTTTCCTGTCACTTTAGCCAATTTGAGAGGGATGAAGTGGTACATCAGAATTGCTTTAATTTGCATTTCTCCAATCAATAGTTATTTAGAGTATTATTGCATAGAGTTATAGAAAGCTTTAATTTCTTCATCTGAAAATTATCTGTTTGTATCATTTCATCAATTGGGAAATAACTTGTATTCTTAAAATATAGTTCTTTATATTTTTTGGAAATGAAAATATTATCAGAAATACTGGCTATAAAGATTTTTTCCAGATGTGTACTTTGTTTTAATCTTGCTTTTGTTGGTTTTGTTTGGGCAAAAATTTTTCAATTCAATCCAATTAAAGTTGTCCATTTTGTTTTTCATAATGTTCTTTAGTTCCCTTTTGGTCATAAATCCCTCCCTTCTCCAAAGATCTGCTAGATGAATTATTCCTTGTTCTCCAAATTCATTTATGGTATCATCCTTTATGCCCAAATCATGTTCCCCATTTTGGTCTTATTTTGTTATGGACTGTGAGATGCAGATCTATGCCGATTTTCTCATAAGTTATTTTTCAATTTTCCTATCAATTTTTGTCAAATACTGAATCTGGAGTTTGGGGGGGGGGTCTATCAAATACCAGATTGCTATAGATCTTGATAACTGTGTTATGTGCATCTAATCTGTTCCACTGATCTACCACTCTATTTCTTAGCCAAATCATTTTTTTTCTGCTGCTTTCTCACTATTTTTATTTTACTAATTCTTTTGATATTGTTGATCTTTTGTTATTCCCTAAATTTTGTTATTTTTTTCCTAGCTCTATAAAATAAATTTTTGGCAGTTTGGTATGGCACTGAAAATGTAGACCAATTTAGGAAGAATTGTAATTTTTTTTTATATTACCTCAGTCTACCAATGAACAATTGATATTTTCCCAGTTGTTTATATCTGACTTTATTTGTATGAAAAATGTTTTATAATTCTGTTTATATGGTTCTTGGGTTTATCTTGGCAGATAGATTCCCAAATATTTTATTCTGTCTACAATCATTTTAAATGCAATCTTTCTATCTCTTGCTGATGGGCTTTGTCAGTATTGTAGAGAAATGCTAATTATTTGTCTGAGTTTATTTAATATCCTGCAACTTTGCTAATGCTGTAAATTGTTTCCAGTAGGTTTTTGGATGATTTTATAGGATTCTCTAAGTATATCATCATATCATCTGCAAAAAGTGATAGTTTTATTTCCTCATTGACTATTCTAATTTCTTTAATTTTTTTTTTCATTTCTTATTTCTAAAGTCAACATTTCTAGTACTATGTTGAACAATAGGGGTGATAATGAACATTACTGTTTAACCCTGATCTTATTGGGAATGTTTCCAGCTTTTGTCCATTAAATGCTTGCTGTTGGTTTTAGACAGATAGTACTTATTCTTTTAAGGAAAGCTCCCTTTATCCCTATGATCTCTAGTGTTTTTAATAAGAATGCATGCTGTATATTGTCAAAAGCTTTTTCTGCATCTATTAAGAATATCATATAATTTGTGTTAGATTTGCTATTGATATGGTCAACTATGAACATATTTTTCTGATATTGAACCAGTCCTGCATTCCTTATATAAATCCCACTTGGTCATAGTGTATTAGCCTGCTGATAAGTTGCTGTAATCTCTTTGCTAATATTTTATTCAAATTTTTTGCATCAATATTCATTAGGGAGATTGGTCTGTAATTTTCTTTTTCCATTTTGAATCTTTTTGGTTTAGGACCATATTTGTGTCAAAGAATGAATTTTGCAGGATTCCTTTACCTGTTTTTCCAAATAGTTTACATAGTTGTTAGGGGAATTCCTCTCTGTGAGATTTTCCATGTAGCCTGTATGCCATGTCAGTTTAGGCAGGGTGGGACCCAGGGAAGTAAAAGGGGCATGGCCTTTGAGGTGGGAGGATGTACTTTGAAGGAGTTATAAGAACTTTCACTAGGTTCCTTGAGGTGGCAAGGGGTGTGTCCTCTTGCTAGATCTTCTTGAGTGCAAGTCAACTCCATACACCTCCTTCCTCTGGCTCCACTTATGGCAATGCTGAGTGGGCTAAGAACAGGTAATCCCCAGAAGAGAGGAAGCATAAGCAGACAGCTCTGAGCAGAACTTGCTCTCTTACTTCCTGCTACCCCCACTGAGAGGATGACTGAATAAAGACAGACTGCTTGCACCTCCCAATTAGCTCATCTCCGTGTTTATCCAGGTAGGTCTCAAAGACTAACCCTGGCAAAGCCTGCTCCATTTAAGGAGAGGTGTATTTGGACAGTCTGGCATAAGTGGCAGCCCACGTGTGGGGCTGAGAATAGAGGTCAGGGACCCCGTGAGGCAGCTGGTTCGATCATAGGAAGGGAGACCCTGAGCTAGAGAGTTGGTCCGGGAAGGTAGATGGGACAAATTGTTGTTTAGGTCTTGGATTGGGAGGTGCTCAGGAAAGAAGTTTATAGAACAGTAAAAAAGGCAGGCCTGGAGATTGGTTTAAAAATAGCTCAACCATTTGTGGACACATACAGCTTTGCTGCCCACTGGTGCAATACAATGGGCTAGATTTAAATAAGTGGGAGGTAGTGGGTAATCAGATATGATTATGATAAGAAAAGACTGGGGACCATCCCAGAATGGCATTATCACCTAATTTATCAGGTGAATAGACACACTTTAAGAGGTGTAAGGCACAATCCCTTAAAGATAGATAATATAATTCAAACAGAGAGTCATAATACAAATAAAGGTTGTGAATCAGTGAGACTGGCCATTCCCATAAAATGGAGCAGGAGGAAGTTAGCTGTGGGAAAGAATCAGGAGGTAAACATCTAGGAGCAGGAAGTAGATGTGATATCATAGGAAGAGGCAGTGAGGAAGAAGCAGGAAGGAGATATGGTGAAAGGAGGAGACAGAGAGAAGGTGAGGAATGAGGAAGTAAACAGAGGGATGTATGATATTCAGAAAAAAGGCCGGGGCCGCAGGAGGAGGCATAAGAAGAGGGAGAAAGTAAACAGAGAAAATTGCCTCCACCTCTGAGGAGTGGCCCACTTCCCCATCCCCTGTCTTTCCTGAGGAAGAAGGTTTCCCTGCTGCTTCCTCTAGGCCCCTTTTGGAGGCTTTGGAGATTTGCAGACAGGTCCAGATGGGGAAAGCCGCTGGATCCCATAAAGATGAACATGAGAATTTGCCCCTATTAAACAGGAGTAGAAGAAGAGGAGAAGGAGACGCCCCAAATAGTGCCATAATGGGGAGATAAGCACTCTTGGCAAAATGTTCTCTGTCCTCTGTGTTGTTCCCTTTTGACAAAAAAGACTTTTCAGCATCTACCCCATGGTCCTCTTTGACCAAAGCTCAACTAGTCCAGCAGGAGTGAGCCAGAGTAGAGAGATGGAATATAGCAGAAGGAGTCCAAAGACAAATCTTGACTTGGGATGAGGCAATGCCAGAGATCATGGCACAGGGTAATGCCACCCTTATCAAAAGACATTCTATGGGTGCCTACCAAGAAAATCCTGCCAGAGGTACACTTTACGACCAGAGGCATCCTGGACATGGAATGGGACACTAATGATAGAAGTTTATGTGCATGGACAATTGGGGATACGGGGTTATGGACTGTCCAGAGCTCTCTTTTGGTTGTGTCTGCTTTGTCTGTATCTCATAGGTTCTGTACATTGTCTCATTATGGTCATTCTTTTGGATGAAATTGTGGATTGTTTCTGTAATTTGTTGTTTGACCCACTCAATTTTTAGTATTAGATTACTTAATATCAATTGGTTTTTAGTCTATCTTTCCCTGCCCCTTTATTGAATATGATATAATCTTTATTGCATTGTAATCTGAAAAGGAAGCATTTACCATTTCTGCCTTTCTACATTTGATTTTGAGATTTTTATGCCCTAATAAGTGGTCAATTTTGTGAAGGTACTATATATTCCTGATAAAAAGGTGTGTTCCTTTTTGTCCTTATTCAGTTTTCTCCAGAGGTCTATCATATTTTGGTTTTCTGGCATTTTATTACATTCTCTAGCTTCTTTCTTGTTTATTTTGTTGTTAGATTTGTTTGATTTTGAGAGGGGAAGGTTAAGGTCCTCCACTATTATAGTGTTGTCTATTTCTTCTGCTGTAAAAATGTGACTGCTGTAATCCTTGGTGTACACACATTTACTATAGGTAATACTTCATTGTTTATGGTACCCTTTATTAAGATGTACTTTCCTTCCTTATCTCTTTCAATAAGATGTATTTTAATTTTTGCTTTTTCTGAGCTCAGAATTGCTACCCCTGCTTTTTTTTTTACTCCAGTTGAAGCTTAATAAATTATGTTCCAGCCTTTTACCCTTTCCTATGTATGTGTCTGTCTGTGTCAAATGGGTTTCTTGTAAACAACGTATTGTAGGATTTTGTTTTTTAATCCACTCTTGTTATTTGATTCTGTTTTATGTTAGATTTCATCCCATTCACATTCAGTTATAGTTACTAGCCATGTATTTCCCTCCAGTCTATTTTTCCTCCTGTATATACTTTTCTCTCTTTTGGCCCAGTTATTAGTTGTGTTTTTTTACTTACTCTACCTTTATCTTATCACAGTCACTACCTTATGTCCTATTACCCTTCTCTTATAGTGTTTTCTTAAACCACTTCGTCTACTACCTTATCTTCTATCACCCATTGCCTCCTTCTTTTAACCTTCTCTATTGTTTCTGCCCTCTCTTCTATTCTACCCCTCCTTCTTTCCTCTTTCCCTTCTTACTTTTTTAGATACATTTCTATACCCAACTGAATGATTATTCTCTTAGAACCAAACATGATGAGATCAACCTTCAGACAAGCTCACCCTTCTCCTTTCTTTTCCTCGTTTTCTTTTATCCCTCTTCATGTCAACTCATTGCCCAGTTATAACTTCCCTTTTTCAAGTACCTTTCCCCACCCCTTTTTTCCACTCCTTTTCCCATCCATTAATGTCTGTTATTTTGATGTCTTCAAATCAGAATCCATTCATACCACACCTTCATTTAGGAATATTATATTCCAGGCCTTTGGTACTTTATTATAGAAGCTGCCTGATCCTGGCTTGATTGTTGCTCCTTGATATTTGAATTGTTTTTGTCTGGTAACTTGCAGTATTTTTTCCGTGAGATTTTAATTCTGGAGTTTTGCAAAAATATTCCTTGGGATTTTCCTTGTAAGATCTTTTCCCAAAGGTGAATTGACGGTTTCTTTCATTGAATATTTCTCTCTCTTTTTCTACAAGGGGAGTTTTACTTGATCTCTTGAAGAATACTGTGCAGGCTCTTTGTTTGGCCACAGCCTTCAGGAACACCACCTGAATTTTAAAATTTTCTCTTCTGGGTCTATTTTCCAGGTCCGCTATTTTTCTAATGAGATATTTCACATTTTCTTCCATTTTTTCAATCATTATAATTTGTTTAGCTCTCTCATATAGACATTAGATTCCATTTGTCACTTTTTAATTTTTGTTTGTTTGTTTATTTTATTTGTGTGTGTGTGAGTGTGTGTGTGTGGGGGTGGGGGGTGGGGGGCAATTGGGGTTAAGTGACTTGCCCAGGATCGTGCAGTTAATAAATATTAAGTTTCTGAATCTAGATTTGAATTCAGGTCCTCCTGACTCCTTGGCCAGTGCTCTATCTACTGCACCATCTAGCTGCACCCACTGTTCTAGTTTTCAATGTGTGGTTTTCATTCAATTAGCTTTTGTATCTCTTTTTAAAATTGGTTACTTCCACTTTTGAAGGTATTTCCTTCAATAGATTTTTCTTTTCTTTTCTTTTCTTTGTTTTTTGCATTTGACGAATTGTATTTTTTAAAGAATTTTCTTCATTTTCCAAGCTCTTAACTATCTCTTGTGTACTTCTCATTTCTTTTCACATTTTTTTTCTTCTACCTCCTTTATTTGCCTGTTAAGGTTTCTTATTAGCAATTCCAAGAAGCCTTTTTGGGCCTGAGACCAATTCATATCATTCTGAGATTATCTCTGTGAACATTTTAGAGACTATTTACTTAATTATTTATTTAATAATATGTAATAGTGTTTTGTCACTTGTTTATTATTTTATTCCATAAACATTTAACAAATATTATATTTGAGGAGTTATATGCGGAGGTCAATGTTTGGAAAGATGCATAATTTACATAAATTTCTTTCCTTGTCCTCATCAAGGCTTAAAAGCATGGTTAGTCATAGCAAAAGTAGAAGAAATGAACAAACTTCAAAAGCCACTATAATACACAAGGATGCATGATTATTATACTAATGAAGTGTTAGTTAAAGTAATAGTTGAGGTTTGGGAAGGAATGTTGTATTAAGTTAGGTAGTGCAGTAGAGAGTGACTGGGCCTATAGTCAGGAAGATTTATTTATACTTTTATAATTAAATCAGAGGCTGGAGATAAGAAGAAAACTTAGTCTGGACATAATAGTTGTGGATTTTCTTGACTCAAATAAGAGACTCAAGCGTTTCTTTGTCAGTTTATATGTAATCCACCACAAATCACAGCAGAATGACTGGTCTATAATGGAGACCTATCAAATCATTGTGCAGAAAGTGGTGTTCTTGAAATGAGGAGACTAGATTTCAAACTTTAACTATAACATCCATTATTTTTATGACAATAAGCAAATTACTCAACCTGTTAGAATATCATTTTTCTCATTTATAAAATGGCAACAATAATACTTAGAGATTTGATGGGAGGGGAAAAATTGAAAATTGTATAGTCTTATTTAAATGTCTATGTAGACTAGAATGTGTAGACTAGACTTTTTAAAAAAAATGAACTAGCACTTGATTCTTCCTGATTCTGAGATCAGCTCTCTATCCCCTATGCCATATCTTTCATTCTGCATTACTATTAATAAAAATGTGCTTGGAAAATTGTTTATTTAGATTTTGACCATATGTAAATTATGCTATATACTTTAAGGATATAGTTTATAATTCCATTGTTAAACCTAGTTATCTGCTTATTTAAAAATATTTTTCCTTGATTAAATCTATTGAAACCATTGAAATTCAAGAAATCCCTTTAGTACTTCCGAGAAACAAAGGGCTTGGATAGATATGCATATATATGTTTATAAATTTGTATGATTACTCTATGCATATATTTGTATGTGGGTATATATATATATTTGTATGTGGATATATATGTGTGTGTGTGTGTGTGTGTGTGTGTGTGTGTGTAAAATGTATGTGTGTATAGGCTTAATTGTAACCTTTTGTGAGGGGAGGGGAAAGAATAAAGTAAAAATCATATAGCAGAGAACAATGTATTATTCCTCATATAGGCTTTCTTGAAATGGAAATGAAGTGTTTTATATTTTAAATTATCTCATGCTACTGTGAACATGGTAATTTTTTTTCTTTTCCTATTCAAAACAGCAACAAAAGCTAAAGAAAATAATAATAATAAAAAAAGAAATGTCTTTGTGTTTGTCATACCCTAGATTTCACATTGGGATATTTATGTGCTAGTCCTTATAATCCAAAGATTTCTTTCTTAGATTTGCCAAATTCTAATCCATCCCAGTACACAAAGAAGCAGCATCCTCACTCCTAAATTTCCTCTACATTCTCTTCACCTATAAAAATTGGTCACTTTTAGTTCTTTAACTAAAAGAATCAGTGAAAAAGCCATAAGACCCAATATAAATATTAGATTTTAGTCAAGTTCCCTTATAAAAAGTAGGAGGTGTTTCAGATTATTGCTGTTTTTTTTTTAAGTTGAATGATATGGTCTACAATAGAGAGAATATCTAAAATTTGGAAAAAGGAATAACTGATAAGTCCACTTTTAAGAAAGTCTGATATAATTTAACACTTCAAGACAAAGTAGCTTGATTTCATTGTAAGATAGCCTTTGTTTTTATGTTAATAGGAAATGTGAAGGTAATGCTTCATATAGTAGATTAAAAGCAAACTTAAATAAAATCAGAAACTGCTATCACAAAAGGTAAAAGGTAAGTTTATTGAGTAAAAACATTAACATATTGGTAGAGAAGTTACTTTCCAAGACCACCTGCCTCATTCCAAAGAATGGGCTGTCTGCCCATTTTAGCAGTCCAATAAAAGGGTTTCCTATCTCAAGTGACATAATAAAAAATGAAGAAAAATTATTTCCTATTTGACCTTAAAATTTGGGATTTCTTACTAGTATCCCTACATTTATGATTTAATCACATCCTCTGCATTCATAAAATATCAGGGTTCTATTTATGACTAAAAAGGAAATTTTTAGGAAAGGCTATTTTGAGTTGACTAAAATGAATCCTTAATTCTCACTTATTTTGGACTTTTCAGAGAATGCATATCTGTGAAAAGAAAGTCTCAAATTAGCCTTTGAAATACAGAAAATAGACATTAAAGTAACTGACTGAAGAGGGAAAAGGCTTTGAAAACTCTGAAAAAAGGCAATTATTTTCTGTAAATTTATTTTTCAAGGAATGTGCAAGGCTAATTTTATTTCTGCTCTCTGATCATGATAGGGCATGTAACTGAAAGGGAGCTTGAGTATGATCCAGAACTCTTTAATTTTTCAAATGAAGAAACTAGTGCCTGGCTCATAGAAGCATGGTTAACTTCAGAGTCATATTCAATCTTGGGGATAATTTTAATATTTTATTCCATGTGTATCTCTTAAAACAAAAGTACTTGTAACTTGTCTGGGAATTTGGAAGATAAGAGCTGCAGTTATTGTTTTATTATAAATGAATAAAAAGATAAAAATAAGGGGATTTGTGGTATAGTGGGAAGTGCACTGGTTTGGTACCAGAGAAACCAAAATCTACATGTTCTTTGACCCCAGTTCAGATTCTCAGAGTAGTCTTGGCAAATAGAACGAACAAGTTACACATAAAGAGGAATTATGTATGGGATCTAAAACTACTTGGTAGAGAATATATTCCTCTCCAAGAAGTTAGCTTTTTCAATCAACCAATTACAATTATGTAGTAGACCAAAACAATGTAGTGCTGCTGTCAGGAACATGACAATATAAAGAAGTAATAGGACTCAATCAGAAATGCCTAGTAGAAATTAATAAAAGAGTGGCTATTGAAGAATCAGTAATATCCTAATTTATATTCTATCCTTTCTCAGTTTTGAGACATTAGAGGTCCTACTTCCAAAAACAAGGATGCCATTCCCTTTATTCCCTACCAAACAACATTCCTTTCCTAATTATTTTACTGCATTAGAAAAAATAATAGCAGAATTGATTTAGAAAAATAAAAAAGCAAAGAATATCAAATGATTTAATGAATAAAAAAGTGTAACAGAAGGAAGTTTAGCAATGAAGATCTTAAATTTATGAAAACTGTCACAGGCTATAAAATAAAAAGCTAGATCAGTAAAATAGAGTAGACATTCAATTTACAGAAAGAAAAAACATAATAACTTTTTATCTGACAAGTGTAAAGACTTTAGATTTTAAGATAAGAATTCATTATTTGATAAAAATTAGAAAACCTGGAACATAGTATGGCAGAAAGTTGGTTTGGAATAATATCATATACCATTTACCAAAATAAAATAAAACTGGATAAATGATCTAGATTTAAAGAGAAATTTAACAAGAAAATGAAAGTACATGGAACATATTACTTAGCAGACATAAGTAAGTGAACATTTTATGAGTAAACAAGAGCAAAATTAGGTATAAAATGGATAATCATTATTTCATTAAATAGCATTTTTTTTTTACAAATAAAAGAAATATAACCAAGATTAAAAGGAAAGCAGAAAACTAGGGGGAATGATATATACTTTATCAGATAAAGCTCTCATATCTGAAATCTCTAAGAATTTGAGGCATTCTCCAATTGAATACCACAAATCCCCTTATTTTTATCTTTTTATTCATTTATAATAAAACAATAACTGCAGCTCTTATCTTCCAAATTCCCAGACAAGTTACAAGTACTTTTGTTTTAAGAGATACACATGGAATAAAATATTAAAATTATCCCCAAGATTGAATATGACTCTGAAGTTAACCATGCTTCTATGAGCCAGGCACTAGTTTCTTCATTTGAAAATTGATTGATCAAAAGATAAGAACAGTTTTCCAGTGAAGAAATGAAAACAAATTATAGTCATGTAACATGTTCTGAATTATTATTGACTAGAGAAATGCAAACTAAAACAATAAATAAAACAATTAAAACAAATTGGCTAAAGTGATAGAAGGGAAGCATGATAAATATTGGAGAGAATGTGGAAAAAGTAGAACACTTAATTCATTGTTGAAGGAATTGTGAAGTGATCCATCCATTGTTAAGAGCAGTTTGGAATTATTTTCAAAGAATTTAACCACCTATATGCTTTGACCTAGAAATGGCATTATTAGTTCTATTTTTCAAAGATGATTGGGGAAAAATACAAAGATCCATATATTCTAAAATGCTTATAGCAGTTCTCTTTTTAGTAGTAAAAAAATGGAAATTACAGGAATGCATATTAATTAGGGAATAACTGAAAATGTTGTGGTATATGATTGTGATGTAATACTATTGTACTATAAAAAACAATGCACTCAATGATCTTAGAAAAATATGGAAAGACTTGCACAAAACAATGAATAACAAAATGAGCAGAATCAGGCAAACATTGAATACAGTAATAACAATATCATTTAAACAATTACTTTGAATAAATAAGTTATTTTGTCTATTAAAAATGTCAGATTAACTATAAAGGACAGATGAAGAATGATACAATCTGAGTCCACTGAAAGAACTGTGATATATATGTATATAATTTTACATACATCTGTGTATGTATAAATTTGTGTGTGGGTGTGTGTTTGCCTATTTCTAGTGGTAGCTATCTCTAAAGCAAGAAGTAGAGGAAAGAAAAAAAAAGGAAAAAAGTTTAAATGATAATTTTGTTGTGTAGTTGAAAGGAATAACAAATTGTACATAATAGATTTGTAGTTTCATGTACAATCATCTTTTTAGCATATCTTATAGAAATACTTTCTTTTTTATGAAAAATTAAAAATAACCCAAAACTAGTTTAAGCCTTAAATTTTATACAAGGATTTTTTCTACAAGCATTATGTTACTCCATTCTACATTTCCCCTGCTCAATTCTCTTGATATTCTCTGTAATAGAGTACCCACAGACATCACTAAGACTTAAGCCATAAGTCATTCAAATCTCTTAGAACAGTATGAATTGCATTGTAAAATTCTAGCTGATGCCTAACTTTTATAAGTGAATTTTAAAAAAATGATTGAGCCAAAGTTTCAGGCATGAATTAGAGAAGATGTGAATAGTTCAGATTTTTGCAAAATATCTGAAATACGCAGAACTGTCAGAGCAAATAAATATTCTAGACAAATTTTCAATCATCATAGTCAACAGATTAGATCTTTGAGCAATTTCTTCTATAGTCTTTTGACAATTGGGGCTTTATTTTCAATGAAAGTCAGGAAATATGGTAGCACACAGAGAAGAATATTACACAGCTTAAGCTTTTCTAAGCCTTGGAAATCTTTCTTTGTTTCTTTCTTTGTTTGTTTCTTTCCTTTTTAACTTCTTTTTCTTCTCCTCTTTCTACTTCTTCCTTTTCCTCCTCCTACTCCTTTTTCCTTCTCTTCTTTCTCCTCTTCCTCCTCCTCCCCCTTCTTCTTCTTGTTCTTCCTCTCCTCTTCTCATCCTCTTCTTCTTCTTCCTTCTCCTCCTCCTCCTTCTTCTCTTCCTCCTCTTCCCTCTCCTTCTCCTATTGCTGCTCCTCTTCCTCCTCCTCCTCCTTTTTTCATAAAACAGAGTCTCCATCTTAGACGAAATGATTGATTGACTGCTTTTTCACAGCAGTTCTATTTCTGTTATATCCCCATGAAGAGGCCTTTTCTTAATTGAATGGCTAAGCAATAGTTACTGTATTAAATGCATCAAGCAATAAATATTCTTCTATCATATTAGCTCTCTTGACACTGAGAGTCTGGAAAATAATTGTCCTAACAATGAAATGTCAGCTTTAATGATGCTACTGGACCTTTGAAGCCTAGAAGAAACACATGGACAGTGAACATGCTGCACAATAGGGAGGAACACATGTGGCATATTAATCATTATCTCTGCCCTCTCATTCTTTGGCGAATGATGTCTTCATTGTTTTATAAAAACATTTATTATTCTAAATGTGTCTCTAGGTTTTTCTTTTTTTTATTCTAATTTGATTCCTACTCTCTTGCCCCATCACTCCTGCATTTAAAATGATCCCTACTGTTTCAGTATCAAAAACATGTACTTCCCTTATGAGGGAATCACTGAGTATCCCTGAAATTCAGTTATAGATAGCAAAGGCTTGGCATAAGAAAACAGAATCCCATTAAGCCCTGCCACCTTCCCTTCATTTGGCAAAACCACAAAGTCAGCTTCCTTTCCAACTCTACTACTGAGGTGAGCCACTGATCCCTCTGACCCTGGTGAGACAACATTATTAAAGGATAATGAGAAAGCAGATTGGAGAGAGATATTAAACATCTATTTTTACATACAGAAGTATCGTTGTGTTTCTGAGTATGCACTGATAAATTGAAAGCATTAACTTTGTCCTCCTAGAAAAGTATGGTCAGTAATACTAAAATAGTTTATCTTGGTGGTGCTAAAGTTTTCCTGATTTTTATCCTTCTTTTTTTGAAGGGAAATGGGCATAGCAACATGGATTGAGTAAAGAACATTTAAATGGAAAATGGAGATTGGGACAAGAAGAAAATCTTATACATAACCTATGGACTTTAATAAAACTTTAGTAGCTGTGAGGAAATAGACTATGTCTAGCCATCCAGTAAGGGTATTTTTTAGCAAATACTTTTTAAAGCAGGGGTTCTTAACCTAGGGTCTTAGAATTTGCGTATTAACTTGGTTTTCTTTATAATATTATGTATTTTGTTTTATGAATTAAAAAAATCTTAGGAGGGATTCATAGACTTTACCAACCCAACAAAAGAACTTAATAAACTTAATGTAGATTTTTGTTGTTGTTGTTGCTCTGTAGAACTTTTGTTTCATGAAGGGTATGAATATGTAATATAAGATTTGGGTTTTAGTGCTGGAGCATATATACAAGAAAGGTGTTTGTTGTCATTTAATCGAGTAGAATTTATGAAGCATGACTTTAGAAGTTGGCTTGTTTCCAATGGAGAAAGTTCCTATTATTCAGATACCTATCACCAATAACAGAGGTGCCTCTTGGGTAGAGGCAAATAAGTCATGTAAATGATAAAGTATTGTTCTTGAAATTTGAAATTACTGAGTTGGCATCCTCTTTAAAAATTTTACTATGTGATCTTGGGCATCCTGTAGTTTGTTCACCTGTGTTCAGGTTAATTAATACCATCCCAATCCACACCCCTATCTTTTAAAACCAGTTCAAAAGTGAGAAATTAGTGGGATGAAGGAGAAGAACTTTTTTTTCTTCATCTTTTTGAAACTCAGATGTATATGTGATATTCTTTAATAAACTAGTTACACATTATGAGCTAGGCTCTATTTTCTCTTCTTAGTAACATAGGATTCTGCTATCATTATATAATTAATAGAGAAAGTAGAGCCTAGCAATTCCAGCAACCATCTAGTCCTATGTATACATGAAAAGAATCTTGACTATAACATGTTATGTTATATTTGCTGGGCTTCTACTTCACAATTGGAACATGGCTTTCAGAATAATCACTTTGACCAGTCATCTTTGCCTTGGTTTAATGGAGTGTTATGAGTTTATTAAGTGAATAGTTAAATACATGAAAACTACTTTGCTTAGGCACTGTGTCTACTTATTGAAGAGTGTCATTTATTCCAACAAAGAACCCTGCTGATACAACTTTGATTTTTCTGTATTTCAAAGGTTCAGAATCAGAAAATGTTAATGTTCACATCTATACACTATGAATCTTATTGATATTACCATTGGTTATCATATTGAGGTAGAAGTAGGTGGCACAGTGGAGAAAGCAATGGGCCTGGAATCAGAAAGAAAAAGATCAAGTCCAGCCTCAGATATTAAAGGTATAATGCTATTCAAGTCACTTTACTAATTTCCTCAGTTTCTTAAGTGGTAAAGTGGGAATAATCATTGAATTTACTTCCTAGGGCTATCTTCAGGATCAAATGCAGTATTGTTTGTGAGGTGCTTTGAAAATTTTAAAGGATTATATAAATTCAATGCTTAGTCCACTCTCAAATTCTGTGTAGCCCCTTAATAAATTCTTATTGACTCACTGAAATGGTAAATATTGTGTTATTGCTCTTGCTGATGTGGCATTAAAACCTTCCAAATTATTTTATTATTGAAAAAAGTTTGATTCAATTATATACTTTAACCATTAGTTTTCATGTTGTTATTGTTTCTGCTTTGTCTTTTATATTTTTCTGGGTAGTCAAAACTGTTTTCCTTCTTGTGGAACATCTGTGTGCAAATGGGATCATCCAATTCTCTATCGTGCTTTGATTTTACCTTAATAAAGAGAAGAGAGCCAAATTACCTGGCTCAAAGCATGCCTGGACACAATCCACAGGGTTCACAGAAACCTCCTAAGAGATTTTTTTGATGATACCTTACTCTTCCAGAAGAGAAACTATTTCCATTATTTGGCCAGAAAATCATCAGGAATAAAATATACTGCTGGCAAATTTGCAGGGAATTAGAAATTTAGTTCAAAGAGCACATCAAGAGAAAGTGGGCAACCTAAGAGCTGACACACTTGAGGCTCAATCTGAATTTTCCAGTTATTAATGGTAATTCCATTTATTCATAGATTAATCTATCCTTTAATGCACTGTAATGATAAAAGATTTCATCATGATTTATTGACACAATGGAACTCAAATATATACCTGTTAACTTATATGTTCTCAGAAACTAGTAGTTCTAAATTGTGCTAGCAGCCAGAGAGCTCAGTTCTTGTTTCTTCTCTGTCTTATCTTTTTCTTTCTTTTTTTCTCCCCTCCTTCTCTCCTTTCCTTCTTCCCTTCCTTCCTTCCTTCCTTCTTTCTTTCCCTCCTTCCTTTCTCTTTTCTGTTCCCCCTTCCCCTGTAATACAAAAAAATACTATATAGAATTTTTGCCTAGAGAAACAATTATTCTTGTAGTCAGGTTTTAAAACTTTTTAATATGCTTTTTAGTATTTGTTAAGCCCTCAGTGAAAAATAAAATAATAAGAAAAATTAGCAGATATGTTGTTATATTCCTTGCAACTTGAATCTATTATATTTTAGACTACACATTGAACATCAATAGCCTTGAAACATCAAATCATATCACACTGGTGTTTAGAGTTTAAAAATTCCTTAAAGAGTCTCAGTTGTTCACTGACTATGTAGAATCATTGGAGTTAGAGCTAGAAGAATCTTTAGAGATCTTTTCTTTTTTAATTTTACTATAACTCCCCTATTTTTTAATAGAAAGAAACAGATACCTGATGGTAAAGAGGTAAAGAAACTTCCCCAAAAGCAACCAGCTAGTATATTGCTATGGTGTATTGACTAGAAGTCCTAATAATCTTCACTTATAATTGTATTTTGTTTATTGTTACTTTGGATTCAGGATATCAGCATTTATGGACAGACAGGTGGTATAATGGACGAAGTGACAGGCCTAGAGTCAGGAAGACTCATTTTCCTAAATTAAAAATGGTCTCAGTTATGAACGATGTGACTGCAGGATAGTCAATTAACTATGTTTGCCTTTGTTTCCTCATCTGTAAAATGAGTTGGTGAAGGAAATGTCAAACCACTCTGCTAAGAAGATCCAAAATGGGGTCATAAAATGTCGGATACAACTGAAACATGACTACATAATAACAAATCAACATTTATGAATTAATCAAGGAGTTCTCTAATGACTGTTCCATAAAGTACTACTATCAAATGAAAATGTTCCTAATGATTCAAGGATAGAAAGGTCTTAGTATCTGTGATAATGCATTGCAGCCTACAACTAACTAAAACAGGAAATTTGAGCTACTAATATCGTCTTTCCTTATAACAAGCTTAGATTTATGTTCTGTGCAACTTCCCGTTATTATGAGCATTATTTTTTGCCTTCCAGACTTAATCAAAAAATAAGTGAGTCAACACAGATTTATTAAGTGCCAATGTTAGGCTGTGTAGATGCAAAGACAAACATGAGGTATCCCATGCCCTCAATGAGGTTGCATACTATTGGAGGAAATTATATTTACATATACAAGTTGATAATATAGAGTTACAAAATTCAAGATAATTTTGTAGGGGTATAATGAGGCAATGGTAATTGAAAAGATGATAGTAGCAATTGAATGTGTAGGAAAAAGTCTAATCTTTCTTCCGCATAAAAATATTTTAAATAATAATATTATATAATCAAAAAATTGTGTCACAGAGGTCATCTACACTGACTTTTACATTATGTTCAACAAATAGTCATTTTTCTTTTGCTTGAAAACTTCTGGGAATATTATAGAAGTAGCTCTTATGTACCTCCCTTGCCTTCTTTTATGGTTGAATAGACCTAGCTACTCCATATTTTTTTTTTAATGTGGTGAGATACAGGCAATTAGGTAATGTGGTTAAAATGCTGCACTTAGAATTTTAATATCTTGACTTCAAATCTTGCCTTAAAGACTAAATAACTGTATGACACTGGGCAAACCACCTCTCAGTATTCTTTTCCATAATAGCCCTGAACTCATAAAGTTGTGATCAAATCAAATTACACACACACACACACACATACACACACACACACACACACACACAGACATACTTATAAACACTCACATGTACAAATGTGTACAAATATATTTACATATAGCTTTGCATAATTTAAATATTTATATAAATGTTATTTATCATCATAATTATCATTTTTAATATTCTTAAAAACTGGTCTTTTTATCATCCTAGTTGTTCTCCTTTGGATGATTATCAATCTATCAATTAATCAAATGTTTTCTAAGAACCTGATATTCAATACATGTATACTAAATACATGCTAAGTTAATACATGTGGATTGATTCATTGGCATAAACTCATAACTAATTTTGTGAAAACATTGTAATTATATACCTGTTAAGGATGGTATAACATACAAGCTTAAAGTCCTTTCTCAAATAGTGAAAGAGATTAATCTTTAATCAGAGATGTTCTTTGACTTATAGAATGGTTATATCCATGGTACATAAAGATAACTTTTTAATTATTTTATTGAATTTAACTATGAAATTGATCACCTGATATTAATAACCACTCTAAAGACTTTTTAAATAATCAGCATTGATTTCAGCAATTCCCTTTACCAGTACACTGTTCCCTTGTTTTGATTCTTAGTTATAAATATTTTAAATACTAGATTGAATTCCACCATGTGGAGGATCTTATTCATGCCTGTATTAATGAGCACTCATCAAACATAAAAGGTCTGACCAACAGTATTCATTAATGGCACTTGGGTCATGAAAAACATTTTGGTTTTTTCTTTTATTTTCTTTTAAAAATCATTATATCCATCTTTCAAGATTAAATAAGCATTTTCATAAAACTATCCATCAAATGACAACCCATAAAATAAAAACTTTATTTCATTTATTTTAAAGAGGAATGTTATGGGACATTCCTTAAACATCATTCATTTCATTCTTATGCAGATATGTCTAAATAACAAAAGCCTAAATAATTATTTTACTGAAGTCTTTAAGCCCTAATAGGGACTTATGAGGAAGAAAGCAAAATGGAGGATATGTGATTAGGGTCATAGGATCAGACCATAGATTTAGTATTGCAAAAGGAATGATTATTTCTTTCATATTAATAACCAATCATTAATTGGGATTGGTTTTTAATATTTCCTCATTAAGAAATAAATTCATGTAAGCTGTATAGTTAGTCCTTACGTTAAAAAAATATTGCTGACCTTGCCTATAAACTTACTCCACTTAAACCATTTTATCTAAATGCAGTCATTACCCTACTCAACTAGAAAATCTCATAGATAATCTAATCTAGGTGAATTTCAGATCACTGTGTTCTACTCAGACAGACTGGGGTGGGGGGAGAGGGGCCAGGGGAATGGGAGAGGGGTAGATAATATCACTTTGTCTCTATTACCAAGGTTGGAGATAGTCTGGGAACAAGATTGACATAATCAAACTCACAGTCCCCAGCCCTTTATTAGAATAGGTTCATTTCTCATTATATTATTCATTCTCTCTGTTAACCAGAATTGATTGCCCACTGTTGGGAACATCCACTTTTTAAAGGGCATATAAATATTGAGAGAGCTCTGTGATTTGTCTTTGGATTATGAGACAAGGCCAAATGGCAAATTTTTATTAGTAATTTTTGAGCCACAATTAATAAAATTATTAATTACCGTGATGACCACTTTAGCACCCTGGATACCTTAGAATCAGCCCAAATCAGGATAAGCAAAAGCCCTTGGTCTTTACTCTTGGTCTTTAGAGGGAGGAGAGAATTGGATGGATGCAGACTCTCCCGACCTTCCTTCTTCCTTTCCCTTCCAGAAGTGACTCTGGCTAGTCTTACTCCACCCCCTAGTCCCTCCTACAATTCTCTGTATACATCAATTATTGAGCCAGCACAGAATAGTGGAAAGGGCCATTTCTCAAGCACATGTTAATATTGTCCAATCGGTAGTTAGCCTTAAGTTCTCCATTGTTCCACCTCAGTGCATGAACTCAAGAGTTTCAGCCCTTTACACTCAGAAATTATGACTCTTGAACTTTTGATAAGTTACAGTTGGAAAAGACCTGGGTATACTCTCTTCTCTAGTTTGTAATGATTCTGGTCTCCTGGATTCCCTGTTATATGTTTGATTACTCTTCTTTATCTGGTTGCATCTCCATCCACATCAAACTTACAAACTGACTTTCATTCAAGGCTCAATTCTTACTTTATTCTCATTTCTTTCTATACTTTCTCATTTAGCAAATTCAAAAAACCTAATGGATGTATTTTATATTTGCAGATGATTCCCAGATAAAAATATCTAGCCCTAGACTTTCTCCTGAATTATGTCTATACTATTAACTGATTGTTAAACATTTAAAACTGCATTTCTAAAATTATGTCAAAATCAATTTGAAAAATAAAACTCATTATCTTTTTCCTTCATAATCTTTCCTTATTTTTTAACTTTTCTATTACTGTCAAAGGCATCAGCATGTTTCCAATTATCTAGGCTCTCAACCTAAGTGTCACCCTTTCCTACTATGTCTAACTCATCCCACATTTTTAATTAGTTACCAAATATTATTATTTCTACTTTCCATAACATCTTTTGCATATATCTCATTCTTTACACTTACAACTACTGCTCTAGGTCATGTCTTCAATACTTCTTGCTAGGAATATTGAAGTAGCTTCCTATTACTCCTTTTTTCATGTGTCTCTCTACTGTGATTCATCTTAAACATAGTTGCCAAAATCAGTTTCATGAAGGATAGATTTGTGTCAAACCCTAGTCATAAACTCTAATGGCTTACTGATATATATAAGAAGAAAAATCTTCTATTTCCCACTTAAAACTTTTTATAACATGGCACCTTCCCATTTTTCTAAGCCTCATATATTTTACTCACCTACATGTATTATATAATTCAGCTATACTTTTCTGCTATCTGGTCATTGCACATGATGCTCCATCTCATCTCTCCATGTCTTCATATTGGTTATTCCTTATACCCACCTCTATTTCTCAGCCTCTAACTCTTATAATCCATAGTTTCCTTTAATACTCAGCTCAAATACCATCTCCTCCAGGATCCTCCAGCTGTTGTCTTCAGTTCTAGTGTCATGTTCTCAAAAAAGTATCTTAAATTAAATATCAGTTATATAAAAATCCAGAAAATTATCACACTGTATCAATAATATAATGAGCTCTATTTTGAGACTATTGCTTTTTTTGTATATATTGATTACATGATATTTATCTCATATAGATGAGTTCATTTCAATTCAAATGAAATCTATAAATTGATAATCGGATCACCCAGATTCTTGCCAAAATTAATTGCATATAATCTAACGGAAAGTGTCCTTTGTCAACTAGAAAACAACAATGATCAAATAGCATTCTTATCAAAGGTCTACCTACACATCATCTGAAAACATGGTCAGACTACAAATGCTTTCAGCAAAATCTAAAACTTGGAGAAAGATATTTGTAAACAGAAAAGCCAACCACTATTAGGGCCATTATGATATCAGGCTTCATATTCTTTGATTTAGCCTTAAAAGCAAGCTGTTCCTTTTGTTTTATTTTGTTTTTTATAAATCTAACCTAATTTTAGAGAGTAAATGAGAATCTTTGTATAAGCTACACTGAATTGAGAAACACTAAACACATTTATCATTAGACCATGACAATTCTCCTTTGTGTAAGGAACCAAGGTAGTTTATGAAAATAAAAAAATAAAAACATTGAAATCATAAGTGCAAAATGTGAGATACATTAAGTTGGTTGATACTATGAATCTTCATTGAGTGTCTGATAAGAATTAAGTTAATGGCACATCACTATATTAATCCATACCACTATGTTGCTTCTTTCTAATCCTATCATATCAGACTCGAATAATACCTGTTTAGAAAGCTGATTTTGCTAATAATTGTAATGGGCTGAAGCTCGAGTTGATGCACTGAGGTCCCAAGCATGTGAGGCTAAATAGTAATTGGACCATACCCTATTAATATATGGTGCTTGGAGAAAGAATGGCCCCGCCCACTCTCTTCAGGTTTTGATGTGTTGTATAGGAAATGATGTAAAGATGACTTGGGGGGTTGGTGGAGAGAGAGAGGCAGGAGAGAGGCAGAGAGACTACTAGTCGCATTTGTGTCGCGGCTGCTCTCACTTCCTATTGCCATCCCCCTTCATCTCCACAAAAAATAAAGATCGAGGATTTTCCCTTAACCTGAATTCCTGACTCTGGCTGATTTTAAAATACATGGTCATCACAAATAATAAGTAAAAAACTTGCCCTGGCTAAAGAATTCTAGAATAGTGCCTATTCTAGGACTACTTGGTTAGAAATAAATATTAGTTGCCATTGTGGGCTAAGGGACAGTGGTTTTTATTCACTTATGATATGCTACCAATAGTAAACAATTTATTATATCAATGTTAAACATATCTTCTTATTTTTGAATTTTTAAGAAAAATATTATAATTTATATCTTGTGGCTGAAGAAAAAGGAGTTGGCAAAGCTACAAAGTGATATTTCATTTCTGGAAGAACAATTATTAAAAGCAAGCCCACCCAATTATTTTATGTATTATAAAAATATGCTGCCCTTGACCTTATAAAGTTGACATTACTGATCCTCCATTATTTTGGGCCATTTCTCTCCACTTCCACTTCAGTAATAAGTATCATAAGAGTGATTTTTATTAGTCTTGTAAGTAATCCATTGGAAAAGGAAATGGCAAACCACACTAGTATCTTTGCAAAGAAAATTCCAAATGGGGTTATGAAGATTATACATAAACAACAAATAAGTAACTCATATCACTGACAACAGCTCAAAATTTCATTGAGTCTAAAAGCCTGTTCCCCAAATTATGAGACTTTGGGCACAGAAACATGATACCTTGAGTTTTCAGAGATTTTATTGTAAAATGTTAACTAGAATTAAATCCACTTTATTAAATCTATACTATCATCAACATCCCAATACCCCACCACTACTGGAGGTAACTCAGAGCTTTACTCCACTATACCCTATCCAATAAGAATCATTTTCGTTGCTATTACTTTTCAAATATCTTTGAACTTTAATATTTGCCTCTTTGCTTCATCTTCTGAATCTCTGAATATTGCCATATGGCATGTTTCACTCTTAGAATACTTGGGTCTTGTCACCTATCCTGTTCCTGTAAGTAGAACACCTTACTTTCCATCTGCCCCCATTTTATATGAGGGCACCTCCTCCCCTAAATAGGCTAAACTTCTTGAGATCAGAGACTGTCCCATCTTTCTATTAGCATTCCTAGCACTTAGTATAGCATTTGGCAGATAGTCAACACAATATTTTTTCATTCTATTATATCATTCTTATATAATATAAATTGTAATAACCCTCATTTACATAGCCTTTAAAGTTTTACCAAGCTCTTTTCTTACAACTGGAATAGAAAGATTTTGTTCCCTTATTTCATAGATAATGGACCTCAGGTTTTAAAACATTAACTGATTTAATAATTTTGTTAAAGTGAATTGAATTGCCCGGAGTCTCACAAATAGTTAATGCCAAAGATGAGATTCAAACATAGGTAGCCAAACTCCAGTCAAACTTTCTTTTTTCAATAAAGCAGGAGAAAGAAGTATTTTTCTAATCCTCCTGCAGATTCATTACATAAACATTTTATTCTTATTTCATTACCAACTTTTCCTTATCAATATTCTTAAGGGAAAAGAAAATCCCATTCATTAAACCCAAGGACCTGTAATTTAGACAGGTTTATTCAAAATAGATCATATCTCTTGTAGTTTCCTTTACATTAAACAATAGATATACTGCCAATAGATATGTCCTTTGGGTGGTGGAACAGAGTAGTTCTTATTTTACATTTAAAAAATCCTACCACCAAAAGGAAATCAGATTATTGATATAACTGTTACTATTGACATAATTGACTGCCAAAGGTGTTTCATTTCCCTAAACTTATCAATCAAACTGAGCTCCAAGAAGAACAGTTAGGAAATTCTGTCTTTCCTTAATTAATATGTGTCATACAAACCTATTCATTTCTTTCTAGAATTTTAGAGTAATGAGCAAGCATTGGATCCATGACTACTAGTGCCATATAAGATAGATGGATGGATTCTGCAATTTTTTCTATCTTCACATGTATCAAAGAAACCCCAAACTCACTCTCTCTCTCTCTCTCTCTCTCTCTCTTTCTCTCTCTCTCTCTCTCTGTATATATATATATATAAAATACATTAAATATAATTAATGAATAAAAACCTCCAGATGTCCTTCAACCTATTTCTAACTTGAATGTGTAAATACTTCCGTTCCATATAGCTCTGGATTAGGCTATTCTGGGATTGCTTTTTCTCTAGAATGTCAAAGGTTGGTGTTGCAAGTTGAAAGATGTGACTCTTAATTCTAGACATTCCCTGGAAATTAATTTGACCCTTTTGAACTTCATTTGCTATGTCTGAGCAATGACATTAATTCTCGTTGTTATTTTAATACACTGTGAAGATTAACTAATAAAGACTTGTAAAATCCCTTACTGAGCCTTAAGTACAAAGCAAATTGATCCTCCTGATTTCTAAGATGCAAATAAAATTCAGCTAAAGGTGTTTAAATGGCTTTAGGTGACCAGAGTTTATGATTTGTTCCCCTTCTCCAACTTTTTGTATGAAAGAATATGATAACAAAATTCTCTTTAAGAGAAAGGCCTATTAGGTTGCTGAGTCAGTTTCTCAAGTTAGCACATAAGGGGTGATTTCCTTAAGAATATGTTTTCAGTTCTTTGTCCAGTTTTTAAAATATTTTCCTTAAGCAATAAGATTTTTATCACTTCTCTTGGGAGCCACAGTTTAAATGGATTCTCACCATTAAGAAATTTTCTTAAATGTCTTCCTTCCTGTCAAGTGGACTCCCACTATGGATTAAATCAGGTTTTTCAGTCAGTAGCAGCAAGCAGCTACAAGTTTTAGGAAATATAATTCAGTTTGTATTTAGGGAGTAAAGGAAATTTCCAAGTTGTGTGATTAGATGAATCCCTCATAAGCTTTCAGGCATGCAATTCCAGCTGCTTGCTTTAATCGAATCAGCAAAAGCCAGATGACCAGATCACTATAAATGTTTTGAAGTCTTCTTTAAGGAAATATTTAAAACATTTTCTATTCTCATGGCAGTAACGAGTTCTGTTGCTATTTCTATAGTGCTGCCACTTGAAACTATATAGATAATTCTCCTCATATAGGATTCATACTACTTTTACAACTCAGGATAGGTATTTTTTCTATTAAGTCTATGGAACCATTTAGCTACCCTATATCTGCCTTTCAAGTTCTCTTTAGATTCTCTATAGTATGTAAACAAAACAAAACAAAAGACCATAACAACAACAGACCAGCAAAGGAGATAAGAGGGAAAAGGTGGATCACTGACATTAGATAGCATCATTCATGGTTTGGTGTAATTTGTCTTGATTGACTACACATTCACAGAATTTTTTTAATCTATAAGGGAATATTTCTGAATGCCCAAGACTGAATGTCTGTGGTACTAAGGAATATACTAACTACTCTGGGGAAATATTTTCTTAGAAAAATATATGTTTCTAATGCAATATTGGTAACATTGTGATCTGGATCAATGATTCTGGGAAATTATTTGGAATAATACAAGAAAGGCAGAAAATAGTCTGACTCAGAATTCTTGCTATGTATACATACCTCAAGGCAATTAAAGACAGAAAGGAGTTAATTTATGCCAAAATATTGATAGCAGCATTAATTAGCAAAAATTAAGAAATAAAATGGATATCTATCAATTGGGGTAAAGCTGAATGAATCTTGATTTATGAATATAACAAAATTTGGAAAACAATAATTAACCCACCAAATCCAATTTAATGGATTTTTAGGTTTTATTATTTTCTTTAGTATCTTTTGTGCTGCTTTTACCCAGCTATTGGGTCCATCTTCATAATATTTTTTATTCTTATTATCCCAATTATTCTTCTGCCTATTTGATTGTTCAAATCCTTTGGAGCTCTTCTAAGATTTCTGGTTGCGTTTTTGGGTTTGTGTCCAATTCACATGATTTTTGTGACTTTGCAGGTGTTTAGACATCATTGATATTTTCTGAGTATGTCTTGATCATTCTTATTGCCATAACAATTTTTTTTGTTTAGTTTCTCATAGTTTTTGTTGTTTGTTCATTTCTCCAGAATATTTCTTGACTTTTACCTTCATTATAAATTTGAATTCTGCTCCTGGGAGTAGAGAGAGAGAACCATAACAATTCTCAGGTTTTTCATGTTGCTGTTTTTAGAACTAGTTCTGGGGTATGTGGATTTGTAAATTTTTAGTGCCTTCAAGTTGATGTGATCTAAATAAATTTATGACCACTGCTTTCTTGACTTATGCTATGGACTTTATTCAGGAAAGGATCTTATTCTTCTGTAGCTACAAGTTCTTTTGGCTCTTCAACTGTAAACATTTACAGTAAATCTGAAGCTACATGTACTAATGCTCCTTTTTGTCTTGAAACTGCTCTTTTGTGGGTGATCATAATTAGTCTTCTCTACCCTGGAACTATGATGAGAAAGAAAGAAGGCCAGAGGGGTAGCCAAAATGGCAGAGATTACACAGGTCTTTGCATGAGTTATTGCAGGCTTCCCTCAGGTCAATGCACAATCAAGCCTCTGAGCTCCTAATTTTAGAGTGTCAGAACCTACCAATACTTGCAGTGTAAAAAATTTCAAGCAGAAGATATTTTGGAAGAACTTTGGGAAAAGCCTACCTTAATATGGCAGGGGAGGCAGCCCAGTGTAGATACTGTACTGGGACTCAGGGCAGAGAGGCTTCTGTGTGCTAAGAGATTCTACCAGAAGGCTCTTAGCCAAAATACAACAGCATTGGCTACTCTATCCTGGTTCAAAAGCCAGTGGATAAAAGTCTGACTGTGAGACATCCAACACAACCAACACAGCACAACCATAATGGCAAATAGTGAGCGCCTGAAACCTGCAAAATGTGGAACTTGGTTACATCTACCCATCACAAGAAGGAAGTCTATAGTATTGCCCCCAGAACAGTATGAAGCTGCTGTCACCTATAGCAGAAGCTTGGGAAATTTTACTATTTTGCCCTAATAGCCAACCTAAAAGTTTAAAAATGAGCAAAAAAAGCAAAAGCTCTTATCATAAATAGTTATTATAGAGACAGGGAACAACAAAGCTCAAACTTTAAGGAAACTAAAGGTAAAATGTTTCCAGGTGCAACTTCAAAAGGTGATATAAATTGGCCTCCAACTTAAAAGGGTGCTTTGGAAGAATTCAAAAAGCATCTTAGAAGAGGTGGAGCCAAGATGGCAAAGAGTAGACAGTTCTTTAATGAGCTTTTCCTGGCATCTCTCTAAAATCAACACCAAATCAAGGTTTTGAACTGGTTTTGGCTTGAGAAAACCCACTAATATTTGGAGTGTAACAAGTTCTTAGCAGAAGATATATTGGAAGAACTTCTGAAAAGGGATATTTCAACTGGACATGGGGGAAGGTGGCCAAGCACAGGGAGCCAGGGCACTGTGGTGTCCATGCACCAGGGAAACTCTTAGGCAAAAAACCAGAATTTGTGAAATTGAAAAAAAAATCTATTGAACAAAACACCTCATTTAAAAGTTTAATTGACCAAATACAAAAGGAGATAAAAAAGCTAGCTGAAGAAAATAATTCACCAAAAATTAGAATTGAACAAATAGAAGTGAATTACTCAATGAGACTTCAGAAAACAGTCAAACAAAATCAAAAGTAAATAAAAAAATGGAAGAAAATGTAAAATAACTCATTGGAAAAAACAACTTGACTGGAAAACAGATTTAAGAAAGACAACCTAAGAATTATTGGACTTCTTGAAAACCATGTTGAAAAAAGGAGCCTAGACATCATCTTTCAGAAAATCAAGGAAAACTGCCCTGGTCCCAGAAGCAGAGGGTAAAATAGCCAATGAAAAAATTCTCCAATAACCTCCTGAAAAAGACTAAAAATGGAAAAAAAATCATTGGACCTAGGAGAAAATATTGCTTTTTAAATTTTTAAAATTTTTATTGAAGGTTTATATTTTCAAAAATATACAAAGATAACTTTTAACCATTGACTCTTGCAAAACTTTGTGTTCCAATTTCATCCCCCTTCTCGCTACCCCCTCCCCTAAATGGCAATTACTTGCCATCCAATATATGTTAAACATGGTAAATATATCTGTAAATCCAATATATGCATATATATTTTATAATTATTTTACTGCCCAAGAAAAATCACATCAAAAAGGAAAAAAAATGAGAAAAAAATCAAGCAAACAATAAAAATAATGAAAATGCTATGTTGTAATCCATCCTGAGTTCTTATAGTCCTTTCTCTGAGTGTAGATGGCTTTCATCTCGCAAGATCATTGGAACTGACCTGAATAATCTCATTGTTGAGAATAACCACATCCATCAGAATTGATCATCATATACTCTTGCTGTTGTCATGTAAAATGATCTCCTGGTTCTGCTTATTTCACTTAGCATCAGTTTCTCCAGGCCTATCTGAAATCATCCTGCTCATCTTTTCTTATAAAACAATAATATTCCATAACATTCATATAACATAACTTATTTAGCCATTCTGCAACTGATGGGCATCCACTCAGTTTCCAGTTTCTTGTCACAAGGAGAAAATATTGCAAGCAGCCAGAATAAAACAATCCACATATTGAAGAGCTACAATCAGGATTATCCAGGACCTAGCACTTTCCGTTTAAAGGATTGCAGGGCCTGGAATCTGCTATTCTGAAAGACAAAGGAATTTTGATTGCAGCTTAGAATCAACCACCAGCATAATTAAACATTATCCTTCAGGGGAAAAGATGGACATTCAGTTAAACAGATGAATTTCATTCATTTATCATTAAAAGACTAGAGCAGAACAGAAAATATGATTTTCAAATACATAACTCAAGAGAAGCATAAAAAGATAAAAAGGAAAGAAAAAATAACTTTCTTTAAAAATTAAAAAAGCTTATATCCCTATATTGAAAGATGATGTATTTAACTGCTGAGATCTATATCTTTATTATTATGAGTATATTTAGAGGGTACAGGTATAATTTGTGACTTTATTGTGATGATATAAAAAATAAACTAGAGGAGGAAAGGGGATTCTACTGGAGGAAGAGGAAAATGGAGTTAAAATGGGTTAATTACATCTCATTGAGAGGCAAAAGATATATAGCAATTGAGGGAAAAAAGAGGGGTATGAACATTTGTGAATCTTATTCTATCAGATTTGGCTCAAAGAAAGGATATCAGACATATTTAGCTTCACAAAGAAAGTTATCTCACCCTATAGGGAAGTAAGAGGGGAAAGGGGAAAGAAAAGGAGGAGGCTAATAGAAGGGAGAACACCAGTAGAAGGGGAAAGGTATAAGAGAGGGGGAGTGGCTGCAAAGGGGGAAGGCTGTTTGAAGGAGTTTGTGCTCAGAAGCAAAATACTGGCGAAGAGAGGAAAGGGGAAAGGGAAAAGAAAAGTACAACTTTGGGGGAAAAGATGGTGAGAAATATAGTTATTAATTTTAACTATGAAGGTGAATGGAATGAATTGTCCCATAAAACATAAGTGTATAGAAGACTGAATTAAAAGTCAGAATGCCACAATATGGTCTTTACAAGAAATGCATTTAAAGCAGAGTGATACATTCAGAGTAAAGATAAAAGGCTGGAACAGAATCTATTATGCAAGAGCAGAAGTAAAATTAAAAAAAAAATCAGGGGTAGTGATCATGATCTCAAATCAAGTAAAAGCTAAAATAGATTTAATTAAAAGAGATAAGGAAGGAAACTATATCTTGCTAAAGAGTACCATATATAATGAAGTAATATCAATACTAAATATATATACACCAAGTGGTATAGCATACAAATTTCTAGTAGAGAAGTTAAGAGAATTATAAGAAGAATTAGACAGTAAAACTATACTAATAGAGGATCTCAACCTTGCTCTCTCAGGCCTAGATAAATTGAACCACAAAATAAATAAGGAAGTTAAGGAGGTAAATAGAATTCTTGAAAAGTTAGGGTATAATAGATCTTTGGAGAAAATTGGATGGAGATATAAAGCTATTTACCTTTTTCTTCAAGGTACATGAAACCTGTACAAAAATTGACTGTATATTAGGGCATAAAATACTCAAAAATGCTCCTTTCAAATAAAGAAAGGAAGAAATAGTAAATGCATCTTTTTTCAGATCATGATGCAATAAAAGGCCAGGGGGAAAAGACCAAAAATTAATTGAAAACTAAATAAGCTAATGTTAAAGAATGAGTGGGTGAAACTAATTCATAGTTGATCATTTCATTCAAGAAAATGACAATAATGTGAAAATACACCAAAATTTATGGGATACAGGTAAAGAAGGTCTTAAGGGAAGTTTTATATCTCTAGATGCTTGCTTGAATAAAATAGAGAAAGAGACGATTCATGAATTGGGCATGAACCTAAAAAAGCTAAAAAAAAATGACAAATTAAAACCCCCCAATAAATGCCAAATTTGATATTCTGAAAATATGAGGAATTTAACAAAATTAAAAGTAAAAAAAAAACTAATTAATAAACAAAAATAAGAGTTGGTCTTATGAAAAAAACCAACAAAATAAATAAAGTTTTATTTAATTTGATTAGAAAAAGAAAAGAGGATATCAAATTGTTAATATAAAAATTAAAAAGGGAGAATTTTCTACCAATGATGAGGAAACTAGAGCAATAATTAGGAGTTATTTTGTCCAAATATAAGTCAATAAATCTGATAATCTAAGTGAAATGAATAAATACTTTAAAAATACAGATTGCTCATATTAACAGAAGAGGAAATAAATTACTTAAATAGTCCCATTTTAGAAAAAAATTGAACAAGACATTAATCAACTGCCTAAGAAAAATCCCCAGAGCCAAATGGATTTACTTATAAACTCTATCAAACATTTAAAGAATAATTAATTCTAATACTATGCAAATTATTGAAAAAGTAGGGAAAGTAGTTCTATCAAATTCCTTCTATGACACAGTTATGGTGCTGATACCAGTAGGGTCAAAACAGAGAAAGAAAATTATAGACTAATTCTTTCATAAATATTGATGCAAAAATCTTAAATAAAATATTAGCAAAGAGAGTACAAGTTATTCCATGATAATATACCATGACTAAGTAGAATTTATACCAGCAATGCAGGACTGGTTCAAAATTAGGAAACTACTAGCATAATTGATTATTTCAATAAGCAAACTAACAAAAATCATATGATTATCTCAATAAATGCAGAAAAAAAGTTTGACAAAATCCAACAGTCATTCCTATGAAAAAATACTAAATAGCAAAGGAATAAGTGGAGTTTTCCTTAAAATGACCAGTAGCATGTATTTTAAACTATTAGCAGGTATCCTAAATCATGGAAATAAATTAGAACCATTCCCAATAACATGAGGGGTGAAAATATAGCAATGAAATTTACGCAAAAAACAAACAAACAAAACAACAACAACAACAATGAAAACCAAAATGAAACCAATGAAAACCAAAAAAAAAAAAAAATGAAACAATGTTGCCCACTATCACTATTATTATTCAGTATTGTGTTTGAAATGTTAGCTTTGATAATAAGAGAAGAAAAAGACATTCAAGGAATTAGAGTAGGTAATGAGGAAACCAAATTATCACTCTTTGCAGATGATATGATGGTATACTTAGAGAACCCTAGCGAATCAACTAAAAAAACTACTAAAAACAATTCAAAACTCTAGCAAAGTGGCAGAATACAAAATAAATCCACATAAATCACCATTTTAATATATTACCAATAAAGTCCAGCAGCAGGAGACAGAAACAAAAATTCCATTTAAAATAACCGTAGATAATACAAAATATGTGGAAGTCTACTTGCTAAGGCAAAGTCAGGAACTATATGAACATAATTACAAAACACTTTCCACACAAATAAACTCAGATTTAACCAATTGGAAAAACATCAAGTGCTCATGAGTAGGCATAAAAATGACAATACTACCTAAATTAATCTACTATTAAGTGCCACATGAATCAAACTCCCAAGAAATTATTTAAAAGAACTAGAGAAAATAGTAACAAATTCATGTAGAAGAACAAATGTTCACAAATTTCAATGGAATTAATAAAAATTCAAATAAAGTTGGCTTAGCTATACCAGAACTAAAAGTATATTATAAGGAAGTGGTCATCAAAACCATTTGGATATTGACTAAGAAAAAGTAGTTGATCAGTGGAATAGGTTAGGTATGCATTACAAAATAGTCAATGATATAGTAATCTATCATTTGACAGATGCAAAGATGTAGAGGCCACAGATAGTGGAGGAACCCTGGGTGAGGTAAAGATCCTTCAGCCCAGAGGAAATCTGCTAACAATTTCTGGTTCAGCTTCTCATCTTCCCTAAGGGCTCTCGGCCTTCCTGAGAAGTCAGGGGGCCATGACAACCTGTGTTGTACTTGAAGCAGAGTGATACCAAGTGGCAAAGAGTCATCTACATACACTAGCAAGTAGTTTTTATAGTGTTGCACGCACAATATATAGTTAGCAGATGCACAGTATTGTTATAGTTATATAAGGGTATTACATATATAAGGTTGAGAAAATTTGTAACAAATGAACTCCATGTTTTGACCATCCTCATGGGTCCCTGCTTCATCACTCTTCCACTAAGACTAAGGATTTGGGCTGTTCCCGAGATCCTTCAGAGAGCTAGTCTGGATGGTACCACAGCATGGGGGCTCTAGAAAGCATAGTACATTTTGAAAACCCAAAGTGGAAACTCTAGAATGCACAGAAGACAAAGACCCCAGCTTTTGTAATAAGACCTCATTATTTGACCAAATCTGCTGGGCAAATTGGAAATTTGTATGGCAGACATTAGGCACTGACCCACCCCTAATACTATATACCAAAATAATATTGAAATGACTTCATGATCTAGACTCAAAGAATGATATTATAAGTAAATTTAAAAAAAGGATATTGACTATGTTAAGTATTTTTTTTGTAAAAATAAAATGTAGACAAGATTAGAAGGGAAACAATAAATTGGAGAAAACTTTTTTATATTTAAGATTTCTGATAATCACCTCATTTCTAAAATAAATAGGGAATTGACTCAAATTTATAAGAATTCAAGCCATTCACCAATTCATAAATGTCCAGAGGATATGAAAAGTCAATTTTCATATGGAGAAGTCAAAAACCATATCTAATCATATGAAAAGGTGTTCTAAATCACTATTGATCAGAGAAATGCAAATTAAGATAACTCTAAGGTCCACAGCACATGTCTTAGATTGGCTAAGATGACAGGAAAAGATAGTGACAAATGTTGGAGGGGATATGAGAAAATTGGGGCACTAATACATTGTTGGTGAAGTTGTGAAATGATCCAAACATTCTGGAGAGCAATTTGGAACTATGCCCCAAGGGCTATCACCAGCAGTGTTTTCTACTGGGCTTATATCCTAAAGATTTTAATAGAAATAGAGAGATCCAAATGTGTAAAACATGTTTGTGGCAACTCTTTTTGTAGGGGCAAGAAAGTGGTAACTTATTGGATGCCCATCAATTGGAGAATGGCTAAATAAATAATGGTATTCTGAATGTTATGGAATATTATTGTTCTATAAGATCAGCAGAATGATTTCAGAGTCTGTACTAGGTCTATATCCCAAAGAGGTCATATAAAAGGGAAAAGGGCCCACATGTATAAAAATTTTTGTAGTATCCCTTTTTGTAGTGTCAAAGAACTGGAATCAAAGTGCATTCCCATCAGTTAGAGAATGAATAAGTTATGATATATGAGCATTATGGCATATTATTGTTCCATAAAAAATAATGACCAGGATGATTTCAGAAAGGCCTGGAGAAACTTACATGAACTGATGCTAAGTGAAGTTAGTAGAACCAAGAGAACTTTGTACACAACAACAAGAAGATTGTGTAATGATCAATTGTGAGGGACATGGCTCTTTTCAACATTGAGGAGATTTGAGTCAATTCTAAAAGATCTGTGATGGAGAGTGCCATCTGCATTCACAAAGAGACTTGTTGGGATGTGTATAGTAGCATAGTCTTTTTCACCTTTTATGTTTTTGTTTGCCTTTTGTTTTTTTCTTATTTTTTCCCATTTCAATCTGATTTTTCTTGTGCAGCCTGATAAATGTGGAAAAACGTAGAGAAGAATTGTAAACTTTAACATATATTAAATTATTTACTATCTAGGGAAGTGAATGGGGGGAGGGAGGGAGAAAAATGTGAACACTAGGTTTTGTAAGGTTAATGGGATGTCAAATTGAATATGGAAATTCATAGTATTCAGGATAAGGGGGGAAAGTGTTTCTTTTATATTAAGTTTCATTCAAATCATATTTATAAAAGTATATTTGTTCTAAACAACAATATATTTGTTCTGAGCATCATGTCTTAAACAAGATGTTAAAAAATTGAAACACAATCTGAAGAGAAGAATCAAGATTATATAGCAACTAAATGCTACTACTTATGAAGACCAATTGTGCATGTTTAGTTTTAAAAGAATAAAATAGCTATCATAAGACATTTGAAGTATATCATGTCAAGGAAGTTTTAGATTTGTTGTTCTTGTCCCTTGGAAAGTGGTTGATTTACCTTTAATAAGACAGGGGGAATCCTTAATATCTATGGTATTTGTCATTATTGGGAAGAAAAAGAAAATAAACAAATAATGTATGCCAGATATTATGCTTAGTAATTTTGCAAATACTATCCCATTTGATCCTCAAAATAATCCTGTAAGATTGGTATTATTGTTATATCCTCTTTACAGCTGAGCAAACTGAGGTAAACTGTTGTTAAGTGACTTGTCCAGGGTCACATAGGTAGTAAGCCTCTGATGTCAGATTTGACCGCAGTTCTTTTTGATTTTAGTCCGAGTACTCTGCTATGCCATCAACAACTGCAAAATCGACCATTTACTTTTCATGGATACTTTTTTTCTTTTCTAATTATCATTGCATGTTTCTCTTCTAGTTCTCTTTCAGGCTGTTTTCTCTAAACTAAATTTATTGCTAACTTTCTTACTTCTATGAATGGTATCCTCACCCTTCCATTCTCTTGTATATCAATGTTAGAATAATCTTCAATTATTCAAGTTCTCTCATATCCTATATCCAATCATTGAAAATTCTGGCCAATTTGATTTCCATACTCTCATATTCATCCTCTTCTTTTCAATCATAGATCTATCATATTAATTAAGACCCTCATCACTGTTTGCATGTACTAGTACTTTCCTAAATATAATCCTACTATAATTTTCTCTTTTGTCTATACATTTTCCATATTACTATTATACAAATATTTATTAAGCAAGATGTATGTCACCCTTACATTCAAAAAACTTCAGTGGCACCCTTTTGCCTCTATGATAAAAAGACTACCATTTAAACCTTTCACAATTTGACTTTGACTGCCTTGGCTAGCTAATTCTACATTAATCACCACAAGTATTATACATACTTGTATAGAAAATTTTATGGCTAAGTATTTCTTTTTTTATTATAGAGTTTTATTGCATGGGTAATTTTTCAGCATGGACAATTGCAAAACCTTTTGTTCCACTTTTTCCCCTCCTCCCCACCTCCTCCCCCAGATGACAAGTTGACCAATACATGTTAAATATGTTAAAGTATAAGTTAAATACAATATATGTATACATATCCAATATGTATACATATTTCCTTGGAGTCAAATTTCAGGTGTAAGCTCAGAAACAACCTCTTAAAGGCATCTTTTCTTGATCCTTTCTTTCCCCAATATCAATATATGTATTGATTATTTTGCATGTTTTCTAAAAAGTTACTTATAAACCTATATAAGGATAAAGTCAAAATAGTTTTAAGATTTTGACATAAAGCATGATATCATAAGCATATTAGGAGAACAAGGGATAGTCTTCCTTTCAGATCTGTGAAGAAGAGAGGAATTTATCACCAAAGATGATCTAGAGAATATTATGAAGTACAAAATGAATAATTTTGATTGCATTAAATTAAAAAGTTTTTGCACAAATTAAACCAATGCAACTAGGATTAGAAGGGAAGAAGAAAGTTGGGGGATATTTTTATAGCTACTATTCTTGATAAAGGTCTCATTTCTAAAATACTCAAATTTATAAGAATACAAGTAATTTTTAATTGATAAGTGATCAAAGTATATGAAGTTTTTAAATGAAATTAAAATAATTTTAGTCATATAAAAATGTGCTTTAAATCATTATTGATTAGAGAAATGCAATTTAAGACTACTTTGAGATGTCACTTTAAATCTGACAGATTGGCTAAGATAAGAAAAGATAAGGATAAAAGTTGAAAAAGATGTGGAAAAGTTGGGACACTAATGCATTGCTGGTGGGATTGGGAAATGATCCAACAGTTCTGGAAAGCAATTTGGAACTGCCCAAAAAACTGTGCATACCATTTGATCCAACAGTGTCTCTACTGGGTCTATATCCCAAGAAAGATTATAAAAGAAGGAAAGGGATCCACAAGTGCAAATATGTTTGTAAAAGCTCTTTTTGTAGTGCCAAGGAACTGGAAATTGAGTTAAGAAGTGGCTGAATAAACTAAGGTATATTAATGTAATGGAATAAAAATTCTATAAGAAATTATGAGCAGGCTGATTTCAGAAAATTCTGGAAAGAATTCCATGAACTAATGCTAATTGAAGTGAGCAGAAGCAAGAGACCATTGTATACATTAACAAGATTATATGATGACCAACTGTAATGGACTTAGTTCTTCTCAACAATGAGGCAATGAAGAACCCAGGCAATTCCAAAGCTTTGTGATGGAAAATACTATCCACATCTAGAGAGAGAATTATGGAAACTGAGTGTGGATCAAAAAATTGTATTTTCACCTTTTGTTCTTTTTTATTTTTCTTTCTCATTTTTTCACTTTTGATCTGATTTTTCTTGTGCAGCAGAATGGATATGGAAATATGTTTAGAAGAATTACACATATTTAAAATATTAGATTGCTTGCTGCCGTAAGGAAGGGAAAGATAAGGAGAGAAGAAGAAAAAATTGAAACACAAGGTTTTTCAAAGGTGAATGCTGAAATATATGTTTGCCTGCATCTGCTAATATTTTATGTAAGATTTTTCAAAAATATTCATTAGATAAATTGGTCTATAATTTTCTTTCTCTGTTTTTGCCCTACCTGATTTTAGGCATCAGCATCATATCTATGTCACAAAACAAATTTGGTAGGACTTCTTCTTTCCCTATTTTTTCAAGTAGTTTATAAAGTATTGCAATTAATTGTTCTTTAAATGTTTGGTAGATTCACAGGAAGATCCATCTGGCCCTGGAGATTTTTCTTTAGGAGTTTTAAATAGCTTGTTCAATTTCTTTTTTCAAAAATAGGCCTAGGAAATAAAATAATTTATTTCCTCGTCTGTTAATCTGGGCAATCTCTATTTTTGTAATATTCAATCATTTCACTTAAATGGTCAGATTTATTGGCATACAGATGGGCAAAATAGGTTCTAATTATTGCTGAAACGTATCTTTTCTAAGCTTTTTATTTTCAAAACATATGCACAGATAATTTTTCAACATTGACCCTTGCATAGCCTTGTGCTTCATATTTTTCCCTCCTTCCTCCCACTCTCTCCCCTGGATGACAAGCAATCCAATATATGTTATACATGTTAAATATATGTTAAATCCAATATGTGCAAACATATTTATACAATTTTTGTTGCACAAAAAAAAAATGAGATCAAAAAGGAAAGAAAGAGTAAGAAAACAAAATGCAAGTGAACATCAAAAAGAATGAGAATGTTATGCTGTGATCTACATTCAGTTCCCACAGTCCTCTCTCTGGGTGCAGACAGATCTCTACATCACAAAATCATTGGAGCTGGCATTACTTATCTCATTGTTGGAAAGAGTCACATTCATCAGAATTGATTGTCATATAACATTGATGTTACTATGTACAATAATCTCTTGGTTCTGCTCATTTCACTTCCCATCAGTTCATGTAACTCTCTTCAGGCCTCTCTAAAATCATCCTCCTGATTGTTTCTCATAAAACAATAATAGTCCATAACATTTATATACCATAACTTTCGCAGCCATTCTCCAATTAATGGGTATCCACTTAGTTTCCAGTTTCTTGCTACTATGAAAATGGCTGCCACAAATGTGGGCACCTTTCCTTCCTTTAAGATCTTTTTGAAATACAAGCCCAGTAGAAACACTGCTGGATCAATGAGTATACACAGTTTCAAATTTATCTTCAATGGTGAAAAGTTCACCCTTTTTATTTTTGATATTAGCAATTTGATTTTTTCATTACTTTTTCTCAATGAAATTAACTAAAGGTTTATCTGTTGTGTTGTTTTTTCATAAAATCAATTATTTTGTTTATTAGCTCAATAGTTTTCTTATTTTCAACTTTATTAATCTCCCCTTTTGTTTTCAGAATATCAAATTTGGTATTTCATTAGGAGGTTTTAATTTGTTTTTTTTTTCCTAGCTCTTTTTAGTTATGTGCCCAGTTCAAAGATCTTCTCTTTCTTTATTTTATGCAAGTAAAAACTTGAGATGTAAAATTTCCCTTAAGAACTGCTATGGCTGCATCCCATACATTTCTGTATGTTGTCTTATTATTATCATGGTCTTGGATGAAATTATCAATTGTTTCTATGATTTGTTGTTCCCCCTCTCATTTCTTAGGATTAGGTTATTTTGTTTCCAATTAATTTTATCTCTGTTTTCCCTGTCCCTTGATTATATATAATTTTATGACATCATGACATGAAAAAGATGCACTTAGTATTTCTGCCTTTTTACATCTGATTTTCAGGGTTTATGCCTTAATACATGGTCAATTTGGTATAGGTTCCATGTACTGCAGAGAAAAAAAAAGTATATTCCTTTCTGTACCCATTCAGTTTTTTCCAAAGGTCCACCATAACTAAGTTTCTTAAAAAAAATACATTTACCTTCTTAATTTCTTTCTTATTTATTTCATGGTTTGATCTATTTAGTTCGGAGAGAGTGAGGTTAAATTCCCTCAATAGTATAGTTTTGCATTCTAATTCTTGTAACTTTCTTAACTTCTCCTCTTGGAAATTGGATGCTATACTACTCTTGGTGCACATTTGGTTAGTATTTATATTACTGTATTTTCTAGGGTAAACTTTAGCAAAATATAGTTTCCTCCATTATCACTTTTTATTATATATATATTTTTTTGTTTTTGCTTGAGCTAAGATCAGGGTTACTACCCTTGACATTTTTTACTTCATCTGAAGCATAATAGATTCTGCTCAATCCTATTACCTTTACTCTGTATGTATCACTGCTTTAAATGTGTTTCTTGTATATTATAATTGTAGTTATCCTCAATTGTAATAGGTCTTTTTTGCCTCTTTATGTGCTGTAATTTACTCATTTTACCTCTCTTTTCCTCTTCTTCCAGGATAATCCCTTTTCCACCCTTTCTTTTTTATATCATCACAATAAAGTCAAATTTTATCTCTAAACATATCCTCTAAGTATACCCCTAACAAATATACAGTTCTCAAGAGTTAAACATATGTTCCCACATAAAGGTTGTAAACCTTTTAACTTAAAAGTTTTTTCTTCCATTTTTACCTTTTCATGCTTTTTTGGAATTCTGTATCTGAAGATCAAATTTTCTGTTCAGCTCAGATCTCTTCATCAGAAATAAATGAAACTTACCTATACAATTGAATGTCCCTCTTCTTTCCTGAAAGATAATGCTCAATTTAGCTAGACAGTTTATTCTTGGCTGCAATCCAAATTCCTTTGCCTTTCAGAATATCAGATACCAGGCCCTTAGATCACTTAAGGAGGAAGCTGCTAGGTCTTGTGTGATCCTGATTGTGGCTTTTAGATATTTGAATTGTTTACTTCTGACTGATGGCAATATTTTTTTCCTTGATTCGATAATTCAGAAATTTTGCTATGGTATTCCTTGGAGTTTTCATTTTGGGGTCTCTTTTAGGAGGTGATCGGTGAATTATTTCAATGGCTGTTTTGCCTTCTGCTTCTAGGACAACAAGGCGGTTTTCTTTGATGATTTCCAGAAAGATGATTTCTAGGCTCTTTTTTTCCATCATGTTTTTCAATAAGTCCAATAATTCTTGCAAAAACTGCAAGATCTATTTTCCAGGTCATTTGTTTTTTTCAGTGAAGTATTTCATATTTTCTTCTATTCAAAAACAATTTTTCTTTTGATTTTGCTGACTGATTCTTGATGTCTTGACTCATTCACTTTCATTTGTTCAATTATTATTTTTAGTTAATTATTTTCTTCAGTTACATTTTTATCTCCTTTTGCATTTGGCCAATTGAACTTCTAAATGCATTGTTTTGGTCATTGCATTTGCTTTTTCTATCTCACAAATTCTGTTTTCAAAAGAATTGCTTTCTTTTTCATATATATTTTGTAAGGAGTTATATGCCTTTTCCAGTTCATCAAATCTATTTTGTAGGAAGGTATATGCTTTTCCCATTTAATCATTTCCATTTTTAAGGAGTTTTCTTCAGATAATTCCTTTTCCATACTGTTGTGCAAATATTTCATTTCCTTTGCCCATTTTAATTCTAGCTCTCTTTTAAGATTCTTTTAAAAAATCTTCCAAGAAAGCTTTGTGAAATGGTGAGCAGCTCCTATCATCCTTTGGGGCTTCATCTAGATTTGATTTGCCTTTAGGAATCTTAAGGTTTGAAATCTGCCATTTTCTTTCTTCATAAAAGCTTTCTATGGTCAGTTCTTTTTACTTTTTTCCTCATTGTTTTAAGGTTTGAGGTCTGGTCTTAAGGCAAAGGAGCAACAGCTACTTTAATTTATCCTGGGGCAGTTCTGTTGATTGGCTTCTGTTACTAGGAAATGGAGGCCAGGTCCTGTGTTCTTCTGGGGCTCAATGGCTTGCAATTTGCCTTTTAAATTTACTTTTTGGTGTTTTACAACAAAAACTACTGAACCACCCAGTTGCAACCTAACAGCCTCACAGTAAATTCATCAATGTGTGGATGCTGCAACAGTCTGGGTCCCCACCAGCTCCTTGCCCTGGGCTCTCTTTGTTGTGGTCTGATTGGCAGCCTCTACCCCTGACTGACTGAAACAGACCTATTCTGAAGTTTTTCTGAAATATCTTCTATAAATTTGTTCTCCAAATATTTGTGGGTTTTATCACTCCAAAACCAGTTCAGAGGCATAATCTGCTGTTGGTTTGTGAAAATGTTTGAGAGGGTCAGATAGAGATGTGTCTACTTTCTGCCATTTTGGCTCTGCCTTCTCTTTGCATGTATTTGGAAAAATAAAAGTTAATTATTATACATTGTTTTTTTTCATCGAGGGAAGACACTTGATTTGTTCTTGTTTTTTCCCATTTAATCATTTCCATTTTTAAGGAGTTTTCTTCAGATAATTCCTTTTCCATACTGTTGTGGATACTTAACTAACTTCTTGTTTAAATGACCTGAATTTAAATTGACAATGAAACTTGATCTGTTGTCAAGTGGTAAAGTTAACTTTGGTAAGTGATTCATCTTTCAAAAGATTTAGAGGCTGGAATCAGAGCATGAATATAATTGATTCATGTTCAGGAATTGATTTTACTAAATCTTTTCTAAGAACCTTATGTAAATCAAAGTTTATGTGATTTTGTATGATTTTGTTCCATTACAATTTCATTACTGCTAATGTGGATTACTCCATCAACCATCCCACAAACCTAATAGGGATATTAGCACTGATTTCCTTGCCTCACTCTTTTTTTTTTCTTGCAGAAACCAACTTTTTTTTTAAAAAATTCGAATTAAATATGTTTCTCCATTTAGATATAGTTAATTCAGTAGTTTGATTATGTAGTACACTGGATTTTTCTAAAGTTAATAACTAACAAATAGCACCCTATTCTGTCTGTACAGATGTTCTAGAGATTCAAGAATGTTAATAGGGGCCTGCAGTGTCACCATTTTTTTTCTCTCTTACCTATAGCTACAGCCGCTTTCTCATTTCATTTAGTCACACAACCTCAAAAATGGATCCCTAAAATGTCTCCTTTTCCTTTAGTAGATGAGGTCATGATGAATGTCCCATCATTATGAATATTGGCAGAAGAGTTTATTTTTATGTAATAAGTTGGATAAAAAGAGCAGAAGAAGATAAGAGCATCATTTTCCTATAGAATCTCCAAATCTCCTAAATTACCACTTTCTTTTTCTGCCTCTTTCAATTAAAGGTTTTCCTTAAAATTATGTTGATAGGGGCAGTTAGGTGGCACAGTAGATAGAGCACTAGCCCTGAAGTCAGAAGTACTTGAGTTCAAATCTAGCCTCAGACAATTAAACTTCCTAGCTATGTGACCCTGGGCAAGTCACTTACCTCCAATTGGCTTAGGGGAAAAAACGTGTTGATATTTTTATTCTTCTCTTTTCATTCTGTATTTTAATGATTTTTTTCTACCACAACTATGTGGACTTTTGCCAATTAAAAAATCCTAAATCTCTGTAGAGGTTTGACAGAGAAACTTTTTTTTCACTTTTCTCAATGTGTGAAAAATAAAAAGTAATTAGGAAATATGACAATTTGATCCACAGCACATATGCGGAGCTCCTATGTTACATAGTATAATATAAACTTTCACCACTAGAGAGATAGCCTTTGTGGAAGGATGAAAAGAAAGAACGAGGCACCATAACTGAACTTATCTTTCTTCTCCTAGATACAATTAACATTTTTGTGGTGATCAAAATAAATAGCTATATTTTATCCAAATTAAAGTCAAATAACCATCATAGGATACATTTAATTTTTTTGGTTCAATTTTAATTTTCACTAAAATAAACAATAGCAATAACAACAAAAACCACTGCTTTATGTATTTTAAAGTTCAAGTATACAGCTCTATCCATATCAATTTTATCAAATTCAAGAGATTTTTTGTTACTTATGAAAATGATTCTTTTTCAAATTGGAATTTATCTTGTCCCTTTCTAAAATAAAATATCAAATTTGTGCAGTCCTAGGTGATATGATCAATAAAAATTTCATTTAGAATTCAATAGTTGTGAATTATGCTAGCAGCTAGAGACAATTGATCTGATTTCTTCTTTTCTTTCTCTCTTCCTCCCCACTCTTTCCCTTCTTTCTGAATCTTTATGTTCTTTTCACATTTTTATTTCATTATTTTTTTAAAATAAGGGATGTTAAAATTTATTATCAGTCCATATGAATACTGAAGCATAAGACCAAAGGATAGCTTTGTGCAAAAAGTCACTTATAAAGTATCATAATTTTTACAACAATTTCCCCTTAAAAAGTAAAAGAAACATGAAGTCTTGATCCTTTCTTCAGAAGAATACACTGATGGGTAGAAAGAAAGAGAATGGTATTCAGGTGACCTTTTATTTCTTGAGGGAAGGCTTCTGTGAGGTAGCACAGGTTAGCTGCTAGATGTCACTGTTGTTTCATGACAATCCATGTACCAGCTGCCTTCTCTGGCTGAAAGGAGGACTTGGAAAAGGGGGGATGAGGAGGTCCATCTAGCATTATATTTGTAGTCATTCCTGTTATTCAGGTCCTATTGCATCAAAGCAGAAATGAAATGTTGTACCCTTAAGACCAGGAATCATCAGTGCATATTTAAACAGCATTATATATATTTACTTTCTTGAGATTTTCCTAATGAAATTTTCTGTGGTTTCTAACTATTTAAAATACAGACATCATGGAATGGGGCAGATACAGTGCTGATAATCTGTCTGACCCTATAATATACTAAGATATGATGCTTCCTGAAATAACTTCATACTTATGTGTGTACATATATTTGCATATATATTTGTATATACATATACCTATACATCTATTATTTATATTCTACATTTATTTACACATATATGTATATAATTTTATAATTTTAAATCCCAGGCATGCTTTTTCAGTTAACAAACAAACCAGTCCAATCTAATTTATTTAACCTTTATGTTTCTTTCATATATTTGATTACCTATCATCAGTATATAATGAAATGTCTTTTTCTCCTAAACTCTGAACACTGCTCTACAATCCCCTAGGGAGCTCTCCAAGGTTATTAAATCTCCTGTTCTGACACAAGTTTCTAGAGGCTACTCCAGCTCCTTCCTCCAATTTGAAACTAGTTATAATATTTCCACTCCTCAACAGTGTATAATGTGATTAGTACCTTAGGGGATACAAACAGAAACATTAGCAAAGTACAATTTTCAATATTTATTAGAGCAAACTGGTCTTAAAAAAAAACAACAAAAAAGTTGGGTGCAATTGAAGACTGCCTATTAACATTAACCTGAAATAACTTGATTTAATTGCTCTGTTAAGCAGTTTATGGAATTACTTATATGATAATGTGAAAAGTTCAGCTTGGGTTCATTACATTGTCTTATAAACAATGGTTTTACATCATTAGATAGGAATGGAATTATTTTTATAAAAATAATTATGAAAGCTCACAGAAGAGTTCATGTGTGAATAAAAGGAAAAAAAAATCTCACTGAGCCTTGAAAATTTACTTTAATACAAGATTAAGACAACTAGAATAAAACCAAAATGTTAGTGATAATTTGTAGTTTTTCCAAAGACATCAAGGACTTTATTTTTCAGCCAATTGTCACTACTTCTAGAAGGTGACATGGTTCTCCATGACCTGCCACATATGATAAATTATTAAGTACTTAGTTTATGTAAGATAATACAGAAATGGCATCTTCAAAATTGGAGGCTATAATTTTGTGGAAGAATGACTCCTCTTCTAAGCAGGTAATTCAAAAAGACAAGGGACATTAATACAATCTGACAGGTGCTTAGAATTTAGGAGTGCAAAATGCTCCATAGAAAGCACAACCTTGGAGTAGTGAAGGTGTATCTTTTTCTGAAACAATCAGTTGTAGAATTGCTGAAGTGCTTTTATTATAAACTCTTATTCATGACAGTAATAGAATAGAATAAGTAGAATCCATTTTGTATGATTATTCACACCTCAAAACTTCATAAATTCAGTACATCATAATTACTAAGGAACTGGAAGATTGAAAATCAAAATACATATCACAAAATAAGAATTATATTTCCACTTAATTTTTAAAGGGATAGATTCTTTTTAAAAAGATATCTTTATCACTCTTGTGCTAATATGAAGCACAAAAATCATTATTGTTCTCAAAACAGGTTAAACTTCTTTAAGTGACATTAAATGCCTTCCATAATATAGTATTACCATCCATTTCTGGTATTTTCTTATGGCATAGATTTAGTAAAGGAAGCTATCTCAGAGCTCATTTAGTCTAAACATCTAAGTTTTGTTGATGAGGAAACTGAGGCCAGAAATATAGTGACTTACCTACCCAGATTTCAAATCCCACAATTTTTCCATTGTATGAAACTGTCCCCACATTTATCTCATATCATTGTCTCTAAATAGTTTATATATCAGCTCAATAGAACAAGTACTCTCCATTCTGGGAATTTCCTCCTACCTCAATTATTCCATCATCCCTGAATCCGGAGAATTTGCTAGTTGTGTTCAAGTATTTGAAAAGCTATCCTGTGCAAGAGAGACTAGAGTTTTTCTATTTGATTCTAGGAGGAAGCGCTAGCTAGCTTCATTTCCTAATATATAATTTCCCTCATTTATATACAGAAAATTATTTTCTATACCATAAAAAACCACAAAAAAGAGTTGATTAAAAATAATATATTGGGGCATCAAAGTAGTAGAGTAGATAGAATGAAAACTCTCTTTCCTCAGGAAAACTCAGCTCCTTAATTTCCAATTTGATCTTAGACACTATTTGTGTGAGTCTAGGCAAGTCACTTAACCCTGTTTGCCTCAGTTTTCACACATTTAAATAAGCTGGAGAAGGAAATGGAAAACTACTTCATTATCTTTGCCAAGAAAACCTCAAATGGTGTCAGAAAATATTAGATACAACTGAAACTGAAGAGAAACAAACACATTATATGAACCTGACAATACTGTCATTTCAGGATTCTCAGTCTCAATAAGTTTGTTTTTATTGTTTGATTCCTTTTTTGCTTTTGTTTTCCGATCCTTGAATTCTTACTAATTTGAGATCGTATATTAAGTCCAGGATCAGCGCACTTCTTGATGGAATGTCTAGGCCTTACTCCATGTGATTTTGTATTATTTGTATTCCTTTTTTCCTGCATTTTTATTTTTATATTCATGTCAATGATTTCTCTAGATAGTGTGTGTTTGTGTTATGCAAGGATTTTGGGAACAAATCAAGTTGGAGATTTGCAAGGTTTTAAATGTGCTCAAAGTTGTCTGATAGGGAAAAAAGTCTGACTATTATCTTCCTTATATCAACTTTGCAAGCTCCTAACCAGGGTTTGACTTTTGGTCTGAGGCCAAAATAAATAAATAAATAAATAAATAGAATTGAAAGAACTCTTTCAATTTAAGGAGTTTAATAAATTTGTTGCTAGCCTGAGGCACACAATTAGATAATTTCATAGATTCAGAGTGACAACTGCAGGTTATCCCTTTGGTCAGAACTGCCTTCCCTGTTGTTTGAGAACATCCTGTAGGTTGCATCTCTGGCCTTACCACTCCTGGTCAGAAATAGACAACTGTTTGTACTTTTCATTCTTTTCTTTGTTCAAAACATAGCCTTTGTCTCATCCTTCTTTTGCCTAAAACGTAGCTTTTGTCTATTGACTGATTTCTTTCTTGGATCATTATCCCTAGATATAACTCTTCTAATGCTGCAATCCAACCTAACTTCATGATTCAAGTGACAGTTGCCAATTGCTACTTCTGCTTCATGCATAGCACCAAGCTCATCTCTACTGCATCTGTAAAGTCCTTTTAGTGCTTACGTATAGCATAAGACCCAGTTGAGTCTCTGTGATTAAAGTTTCCTGTATAGGTATCCTATGGTCAGAAGCTGTGCCTATTGTTTGCTGATCTCTGTTTGTCTCCCTATACCAATCTGTACAGGGAAAAATGATTTGTGATGTTTTCTTGTACTTCTTACATAAGATGAACCTGCTACCATGTCTAAATTATTGCATTGCTTTCACCTATTCTGCTATCTAATCTCCCAAGGCCCTCGAATTTTTGGTGTGCCTTGTTCATCTCAGATATTAATGTTGGCAAGGCACAGTATGTCAGCTCCCATAAGACAATGATTTTTGGCAATGCTTCTATCTTATAAGTGTGTCTTAATCATAAAGGTAACAGACTGTAATTACATTTAATATAGTCTTTTGTTGGATTTTTCATCCTTAGTACAAGTGAGACAGTTTTAATTAGAGAGCATAGAGCTCTTCCATGTTCCTCTCATAAAAGATTATATGTCTGAGATAGATCTACAAGATATTCCTCTTTGCAGTAAATATCCAAAGGTGGCAGAGAAACTTAATAAAAATAAGAGGACTCTTAGCAAATTAGTGAAAGATGATGGGGCTATGTTCAGCATACTCATGGGCATTCCTTGGAAAGACTATGGCTTAATGAATAAACATGGTTAGCAAAACCATCAATTACTCTTCCCTTATGATCATTTGCAACAGGTAAAAAGTGAAGAGACTAATGAATGTTTTCTTAGGATTAGGTACCTATTAAGTGATAATAGAATATTTTCCTAGGAATAGATACCTATCTTAATTGATGTAGCAGTTGTATTTACTCATTAATTATTTATAAGACAGTTCCTTCTCAGTTCTCTCTCTTAGTATCCCTAGTTTTCTTTGAAATTGAGCTCAAACATCATCATCTATATGAAACTAATCCTGATTTATCTCAGCTCTTAATTCCCATCTTTCCTATAACTTTGTATTTCTTTTGTATGTACTAATTTATTATTTATGTATTATTTTACTTATTTACATGTTTTATCTCATAATGGGTCATCAAAGAACAAAATATTCAGTACTCAGCACAGAGCCTAGTATATAATAAACTTTGAAGAAATGCCTTTTGATTGATGTATTTCCATTCTCACTCCACATTACCAGGAGTGATTTAGAAGAATTTTAGACTTTGAAAATATTATGGGCCAGAACTCTGAACTTGAAACAAAGGATTTTTACACTGACTTAAAAAGGCAGTGGAATTGATAGAGACAATAGTTGTCTAATTTAGCATGGCTCAGTATGATAGATTTAATCTTGTAACAAATAACGGTTTCTTAGTGATATAATGATTGTGTTGTACTCAGTGTGGAATATAAAAACTAGAAGCTGTCAGAGCCAGACAAGACAAGTGCACTAGAAGCAGTTGGAGGCTGAGACAGATTCATTCCATTATCCATCTTTGTGGTGGCTGAAGGCTGGAGCACAAGTCCTTGGACTTAGACAGATTCATCCCATCTCACACTACCTTGGTGGCAGGGTCTCCTCATTCCTTTTTCCACTGAAACCAAGACTCCAGAAGGCCTCCAGAAAACTAGCCAAACCCCAGGCGAAGGAGATAGGACTTTGAAAGATATAATAAAGGATTTGGACTTTAACACCTGGCTGTGCTTGTGGTGGTTACTGAACTGAAAGGAAAGCTGCTCTCAGAGACCACAAGAAAACTGAAACAGAGAACATTATAGAAAATATATTAGGAAAAGGCACCACTTACTTATAGTTTCCAATTTTCATTCTGCTACTGTCTTGATGCATCTTTGTCCAAGTCTTATCACTTATCTGTGTTTCATCTCTCTTTTGCAATTTAATTTATATTTTCAGTTGCAAATTTTCTCCCTCCTTCTACTCCTCTCACTCACCCATTGAATATGCAAGATATATGATACATATTATACATGTGAAATCATTTCTACATTAGCCATGTTCTCATCTTTCGAAAAAAGCAAGAACAATAAAGGGAAAAATGTTTCAAACTATACTCTGAGTCTATCATTTCTTTATCTAGAGGTGAACAGCATTTTACTTCATTACTCTTTTGGAGTTTTTGTAGATTATTGTTTTAATCAGTTATTAAGTCTTTAAGTTTCTAAGTTGTACTTCATAATGTTTAAAACATTGTTATTATTGCGTAGGTTATTCTCCTGGTTTTGCTCACTTAGCTTTGCATTAGTTTATATATCTTTCCAGATTTTTCTAAAATGACCTCTTTTATCATGCCTTACAAGAAAATAGTATTCCATCACATTCATATACTATAACTTATTTACCTGTTCCCCATTAGATGGGCTTCCCCTTAGATTTCTTTTTTTTTGCCAACACACACACACACACACACACATACACACATACACACAAAGAATAATATTCTTTTTTATATTCTTGGAGCACAGATCTAGTAGTCGTATCACTGAGTCAAAGGGTATACATGGTTTCATAGTATAAAAATAGAATTCAAAATGTTCTTCAGAATGGATGGAAAACTTCACAGCTGGTGGCAGAGCCAAGATGTCAGAGAGTAGACAGGTCTTTATCTGGCCCCCCTCAAATCAACAGCAGATCAAGAACCTGAACTGGTTTTGGAGTGATAGAACACACAAATATTTGGAGTGTAACAAATTTCAAGCAGAAGATATTTTGGAAGAACTTTAGCAAAGGTCTCTTTTAATCGGGCCACAGGGAGGAGGCCAAGCACAGGCACAGTGCAGGGACACAAGGTAGTATTATGTCTGGGTGCCAGGGAATTTACCAGGAGGTTCTCAGCCTAAATACAGCAGCATTGACTATTCCCCTGGTTCAGAAACCACTAGATCAGCAGATTAGCTGTCAGAGAGCCAATGCAAATAAATAAGGCAAAAAGTGAATCTCTGAACTCCAGAATAAGAGGTGACTTGGCCATGTCCACCCATCACAGAAAGGAAACCAGCAGCACAAGTCTAGGGCAGCCACTGTCACTTATAGAGGATGCTAAGGACAATTTCCCCTTTGATCCAAGAGCAGACCTCAACCTTTAAAAAAATGAGCAAAAAGAAGGAAAAATAATTCTGACCATAGATAATTTTTATGGAGAAAAAAGATGAGACCTCAAACTAAAAGCAAATCATCTCCAGATGAAGCCTTAAAGCATCATATGAGTTAGTTTCCCAACTTACAAGGCTCTCTTGAAAAAACTCAGAAAAGATCTGAAAAGACAGTTAGAAGAGAAATGGGAAAATGTAATGAGAATATTTCAGGATAGTATGGGAAAGAAAACAGAAATTATCAGAAGAAAAATACTTACAAAATAGATTTAGCAAAACAGAAAAAGAAAACAACTCCTTGACAAACAGAATTTGTGAAAAGGAAAAAAATCAATAAACAAAATACCTCATTTAAAAGTTGAATTGGCCAAATGCAAAAGGAGCTAAAAAAGCTAACTGAAGAAAATAATTCACAAAAAAAATTAGCATTGAACAAATGGACATGAGTTACTCACTGAGACATTAAGAATCAATCAAACAAAACTAAACAAAAATGAAAACTTAGAAGAAAATGTCAAATACCACATTAGAAAACCAACTGAACCAGAAAATAGAACCAGGAGAAACAGTCTAAGAATTATTGGACTTACTAAAAACCATGTTGAAAAAAAGAGACGAGACATCATCTTTCAGAAAATCTTCAAGGAAAACTGCCCTGATGTGCTACAACCATAGGATAAAATATCCAATGACAGAATTCATAGATTACCTCCTGAAAGAGACCCCAAATGAAAAACTCCAAGGAATATTGTAACAATTTCAGAATTATCATGTAAAGGAGAAAATATTGCAAGCAGTCAGAAAGAAACAATTCAAATATTGAGGAGTCACAATCAGGATTACTCAGGACATAGAAGCTTTTACTTTAAAGGACCAAAGGGCATGGAATCTGATATTGTGAAAGACAAAGGAACTTGGATTGCAGCCAAGAATCAACTACCCAGCAAATTTAAACATTCTCTTTTAGGGGAAAAGATGGGTATTCACTGATACAGTTGAAATTCATTTATTTCTTTTGAAAAGAAAAGAGCTGATCAGAAAATATGATCTTCAAATACAGAACTCAATAGAAACATAAAAAAATTAAAAGGAAATAAAAAAAATAACTGTTTCTTTTAAAAGTTAAAAAGCTTATATCCCTCTATGGGAAGATGATATATTTAATTCTTGAGAACTGTATCTCTGTTATGGTTATACTTAGAGGGTATAATTTGTTTTTATTTTGATCGAATAAAAAAAGAAAAAAAATAGGTGGAAAGGGGATTGTAGTGAAAGAAGAGGAAAGTAAAAGTAAAATGGAGTAAATTATATCTCATGAAGAGGCAAAAAGACCTATTACAATTAAGGGAAAGAAGAGAGAGGTATGAACATTTGTGAATGTTACTCTCTTCAGATCTGGCTCAAAGAGAGAATATCAGACATAGAGAAACTTGTCTCACCCTATAGGGAAGTAGGAGCAGAAAAGGGAAAAGAAAAGGAGAGTCTAATAGAAGGGAGAACAGAAATAGAAGGGGAAAGGTATAAGAAAGAGGGAGTGGCTGTAAAAGAGGAGGGCTGTTTGAGGGAATTGGAGGCTAGAAATAAAATACAGGGGATGAGATAAAAGGGGAAAGGAAAAAGAAAAGCACAACTTGGGGAAAACAAAATACTGGGAAATACAGAATTAGTAATTTTAACTGTGAATGTGAATGGGATGAACTCTCCCATAAAACAAGTGAAAACCAGGCTGAATTAAAAGTTAGAATCCTGAAATGTATTGATTAAACATATTTAAATCAGAGTGATAAAGACAGAGTAAAGGTAAAAGGCTGGAGCAGAATCTATTATGTTCAGCTGAAGTAAAAAAAAAAAAAAAAAAAAAAATCAATGGTAGTGATCCTGATCTCTGATTAAGCAAAAGAAAAAATAGATCTAAGTAAAAGAGATAAGGAAGGAAAGTACATCCTACTTAAAAATACTGTACGATAGCATCCAAATTCCTAGAGGTGAAGTTAAAAGAGTTACAAAAAGAATTAGACAGCAAAACTACACTAGTGGGGGATCTCTACATTGCTCTCTCAGAACTAAACAAATTGAACCATAAAACAAATAAGAAAGAAGTTAAGGAGGTAAATAGAATTCTAGAAAAATTAGGTATGATACAACTTTGGAGAAAATTGAATGGAGATAGAAAGTAACATACCTTTTTCTTGGCAGAACATGAAACTTTTACAAAAACTGGCCATGTATTAGGGCATAAAATGCTAAAAATCAAATGCAGAAATGCAGAAATAATAAATGCAGTTTTTAAGATTATGATGCAATAAAAATTACATGCAAAAAAAAGTCAGGAGAAAATAGACCAAAAATTAATTGGAAGCTAAATAATCTAATCCTAAAGAATGAGTGGGTGAAACCACAAATCATAGATCAAATCAGTAATTTCATCCAAGAAAATGACAATAATAAAACAACATAAAAATTAATGGAATGTAGCCAAAGCAGTTATTAGGGGAAATTTTATTTCTCTAGATGCTTACTTGCATAAAATAGAGAAAGAGAAGATCAATGAATTGGGCTTGCAACTAAAAAAGTTAGAGGAAGATCAAATTAAACCCCCTCCAATTAAATATCAAATTTGAAATTCTTGAAATAAAGGAGAGATTAATAAAATTGAAAGTAAGAAAACTATTGAATTAATTAATAAAACTGAGTACGTGTTATGAAAAAACAACAAAATGGATAAAAACTTTAGTTAATTTGATTAGAAAAAGGAAAAAAGAAAATCAAATTATAAATATCAAAAATGAAAAGGAGAACTTTCCATCAATGAAGAAGAAATTAGAACAATAATTAGGAGTTATTTTGCCCAATTATATAGCAATAAATCTGATAGTATAAATGAAGTGGAGGAATACCTACAAAAGTATAGATTGTCTAGATTAACAGAAGAAGAAATAAATTACTTAAATAAATAAATAAATTAGAAAAAAATAAAGAAATAGAACAAGCTATTAATCAATTCCATAAGAAAAAATCTCTAGGGCCAGATGGATTTACATGTGAATTCTACAAAACATTTAAAGAACATTTATTTCCAATACTATGTAAACTATTTAAAAATAGGGAAAGAAGTCCTACCAAATTCCTTTTATGACACAAATATGGTGATTATACCTAAACCAGGTAGGATCAAAACAGAGAAAGAAAATTATAGACCAATTTCATTACTGACTATTGAGGCAAAAATCTTACATGAAATATTAGTAAAGAGATTACAGCAAGTTATCACCAAGATATTAAACCATGACCAAGATTTATACTAGGAATGTAGGCCTGGTTCAATAGTAGGAAAAGCATTAGCATAATTGATTATATCAGTAATCAAACTAGCAAAAATCATATGATTATCTGAATAGATGCAGTGAAAGCTTTCCCTAAAATCCAACATCTATTCCTATTAAAAATACTACAGAATATAAGAATTAATGGAGTTCTCCTTAAAATGATCAGTAGCATCAATTTAAAACCATCAGTAAGCATCATCAATAATGGGGACAAACTAGAACCATTTCTAGTAAAATGAGGGATGAAACAATGTTACCCACTATCACTCTTCCTATTCAATACTGTATTAGAAATGTTAACTTTGGCAACAAGAGAAAAAAAAAGAGATTAAAGGAATTAGAGCAGGTAATGAGGAAACCAAATTGTCATTCTTTACTGATGATGTGATTTTAGTATACTTAAAGAATCCTAGATAATTAATTAAAAAACTTGGAAACAATTCACAACTTTAGCAAAGGTGCAAGATACAAAATAAAGCCACATAAATCATTAGAATTTTTATCTATTACCAACAAAATGCAGCAGCAGGAGAATTAAAAAAAATCCATTAAAAATAATTGTTGATAGTGTAAAATATTTTGGAATCTATCTGCCAAGGAAAAGTCAGGAACTGTATGAATATAACTACAAAATGCTTTCCACACAAATAAAGTCAGATCTAAACAATTGGAAAACTATCAATTGTCCATGGCTAGGTCAAGCAAATATAATAAAAATGACAATACTAACTAAATTATTCTATTCATTGCAATACCTATCAAACTTCCTAGAAATTATTTTACAGAGATAGAAAAAATAATAAAAAAGTTTATCTGGAAGAACAAATGGTCAAGAATTTCAAGAAAATTAATGAAAAAATTCAAATGAAGAAGCCTAGCGGTGTCAGACCTAAAACAATATTATAAAGCAGTGGTCATCAAAACAATTTGATACTGGCTAAGAAATACAGTAATTGGACAGTGGAATAGATTGAGTTGACAGCAAGAAAAATGTCAATGATTATAGTAATCTAGTGTTTGACAAACCCAAAGATCCCAGCTTTTGGAATAAGAACTCACTATTTGACAAAAATTGCTAGGAAAGTTGGAAAGCTTTAAATGGCAGAAACTGAGCATTGACCCATACCTAACATTATATACTAAGGTAAGGTCTAAATAGGTTCATGATCTAGATGTAAAGAATTATATTACAACCAAATTAGAAGAACAAAGAATAGTTTACCTCTCAGATCCATGGAGAAGGAAGGAAGTTGTGGCCAAAGAAGAACTGGAGTACATTATTGAACACAAAATAGATAATTTTGATTATATTAAGTTAAAAAGGTTTTGTCCAAACAGAATCAATGCAGACAAGATTAGAAGGGAAGCAATAAACTAGGGAAAATTTTTACATTTAAGGATTCTAATAAAGGCCTTATTTCTAAAATATATAGAGAATTGACTCAAATTTTTGAGAATTCAAGCCATTCTCCGATTGAAGAATTGTCAAAGCATATGAGCAGACAGGTTTCAGATGAAGAAATTGAAACCATTTCTAGTCATATGTAAAGATGTTTAAATCAATATTGATCAGAGAAATACAAATTAAGACAATTTTGAGGTACCACTACACACCTCTCAGATTGGCTAAGATGACAGGAAAAGAATATGATGAATGTTGGAAGAGATGTGGGGAAAACTGGGACACTAACACATTGTTGGTGGAGTTGTGAACTGACCCAATCATTCTGGAAAGCAATTTGGAACTATGCCCAAAGGGCTTTCTAACTGTGCATATTCTTGGGTCCAATAGTGTTTCTACTAGGATTATATCCCAAAGAAATCATAAAGGAGAGACAATGGTTTCACATATGCAAAAATGTTTTTTTGTAATGGCAAGAAACTGAGTGGATGCCCATCAATTGGAGAATGACTGAATAAGTTATGGTATATGAATGTTATGGAATATTATTGCTCTATAAGAAATGATCATCAGGATGATTTCAGAGAGACCTGGAGAGACTTAAATGAATTGATGCGATGCTAAGTGAAATGACCAGAACCAGGAGATCATAATACATAGCAATAGCAAAATTGTGCAAAGATCAATTCTGATGAATATGGCTCTTCAACAATGAGATGACTGAGGCCAGTTCCAATGATCTTGTGATGAAGAGAGCCATCTACATCCAGAGAGAGGACTGTTGGAACTGAGTGTGGATTGCAACATAGCATTTTCACTCTTTATTGTTTGCTTGCATTTTATTTTCTTTCTCATGTTTTCCTTTTTCATCTGATTTTTCTTGTGCAGCATGATAATTATATAAATGTTTGTGTATTGATTTAATTATATTTTAGCATGTTTAACATATATTGGATTATTTGCCATCTAGGGGATGGGGGGTAAGAGTGGGAAAAATTTGCAAGGATTAATGTTGAAAAATTATCCATGCACATATTTTGAAAATATGAAGTTGTAATAAAGTTAATTTTTTAAAAATCTGTAGTGTTGTTGTGATTCTTTACCTGAGAGCCTTCCAACTCCTGGCTTGCTCTCTTTATTTTCATTGTCTAGTCTTTCCTCCCCCCCACCCCACCACCAATCTTCAGTCTTATCGTATAGTAACCTAGAAATTCAATCATCCCAGAACACCATTTTTATATTTTTCATCCCAGTGCTTCACTGACTCCTCATAAAGTTCCAACTCTTTTTTTTAATGGAACTTGTGATTTTTGTAGCAAGCTTTTCATGAGTGTCATGTTCATAGTTGTTCAGTTTGTTTGCTTGGTTTGTTTCTTGTAAAATTTCTTTTTTAATCAAATAACTAGAAAGGACCTTAGAAATATAACTTCTTCATTTGAAAGTGGTGAAAACTGAAGTCCAGGAAAGGGAAACAATGTTTCTCCAGCTTATTTGAAGATGAGGAAACTGAGGCAAATAGGGCTAAGTGACTTGTGCAGGGTCATACAGTTAGCAAGTATCTGAGGCCATATTTGAACCAAAATCCCAACTTCAGCCCCAAGGCTGTGTGTACTTTGTTACTTAAGGCACTGAAGTGGTTTCTAATATCCTTTTTGACATCCTCTATCAAATTAGGCTAAGGAAGATTTGTTTCACTAAATTTACTGACTTATTTTCTATCCTACTGTGGCTGAACAAGATTTGAAGAGCTATTTAAAGAGATGAATGATGTGGTAATAATTCCCTTAAGGTTTTAGTTTGTTTAGCTAAACAGAAATTTGAGATTTTTAATAACACCATTTTGCTCTGCTCTTGTTTCAATGACTGTTGAAAAAGCTGGGATTGAATATCTAAAGGGTGCATGCTTTCACCGGGCATGCTATCACACATTGACAATAAAGAGAGAAAAAAAAAAAAGATAAACACAACTCTGAACTTGGAGCCATTGAAGTAAAACAAGTATAAGACCATGAAACTTAAAAAGCTAAATAATCTATCAGACATAAATAGTTACACAATAATAACAGGAGACTTAAATATATATATATTTCATGCTCCATTAATGACGAAGAGAATAGCTATCTGACAACAGGTATCAATCACCCAATGCACAATCATTAAATGTCTGTTATATCAGACATTGTGCTAGGTATCTGGAAGTTTCTATTTTATTGATTTTTTTAATCATATAGTTAAAGGCTTACTCATTTTATTTGTCTTTTCAAAGAATCAACTTTTAATTTTATTTTTCCATGACTATTTTGCTTTCAATTTGTCTATTTATTTCCATTGTAATTTTTATATCTCCTCTTTTGTGCTTATTTTAGGTTTATTGATTGATTTTGTTATTTTTAAAATTGTATAATAGCTCATTATTCTTTTTTAAAATTTTTCTTTGTTTATGTATATTGTTAAGAATATGGTTTTCCTCCTGAACACTGCTTTAGGTGCATTCCAGAAGTTTGGGCAAGTTCTTTCATTATTATCACTTTCTTCTATATAGTTTATTAGTTGTTTCTATCATTTGTTCTGTGATCCACTAATTTTCTTTAGTATTTCATTGTTAAGTTTGCATCTGAGTCTATATCTTTTACTTGTGGTCTCTGAGGCTATTTTCATGAACTATAATGAACATATTATATATTATTGCCTTTAAACATTTGCTTGTAATATCACTACAAAAGTATATAATCATTTTTTAAAAGTTCAATGTATTCTAATTTATATGTCAAAAGTTTTTTAATTCTAGCTCTTCCAGAAATTTGTTCAGTTCCATATTTTCCTTTTTGTTTATTTTTCTCTTAGACTAAAACAAATCTTATAGAGGGGTATTGAAGTCTCCTGTTACTATTGTGTTACTATTTATGTCTGATAGATTATTTAGCTTTTTAAGTTTCATTTTTTGCATTCCTTCACTAAAAGGATTTTTTCTAACTCTCTTCCTTACCTACTCTCTCTTTCTGTCTGTTCTAGACCATCATGCTATGACTCATGAACCCTGTAAATTATCTGGTCTCTCTCTTATCTCTGTACTCTTTATGCAATCAAAACTTCTAATTTATGCATCATAGTCTCTCCCCTTTAGGTGCTTTCTCTTCTGTATCATAGGATTTGCTCTATAGATCCCTTTTCCATTGTGCTTCACTGCCAAAACAAATACAGTTATTATGCAGATGCCAGAAAGGATACTATGCCATGGTAGTGTACTTCTTTACCACATCGTTGATTATAAGACATATAAGAGAAATATAAGAAAAATCATCTTCTTCTCTTAATCCCATAACCTTTCATACTCTCTTACATCCCTCTGCTATTTGCCTTTTAATTTACTTTCTAATGTTGAAATGAAACCTTAGCCCCCAAAAAAACAAACAAACAAAAAAAAATAAAAATAAATCCAACCAAAAAAAGAAACAAAGATTCACTTGGAAGCAGTGTGTTTCCAGATTCTGTCCACAATGTCATTTCTCTGCCTTTTACTGTTCATCACACTGGATTTCTGCCTTGACCCATTTTCTTGTGAACATTTAGAAAGAATTCTAGTCTCTCTTGCCACTCTTGTTTTTCTTTTTTATTGCAATTATTGACTTCTCTTGATTTTCTGTTGTCTGAAGTGTTCAGAAGTTTATAATCTCTTCAGTTACATTTTTCTTTCTAAAATGTTTCAAACTCTCCCTTATTGTTGAATGCCCACTTTTTTGTGTATAGCTAAGTTTATATTTGTGAGATACAGCATCCTGCTCTGCATCCTGAGCTCTATTGCTATTCAAAACACATTATTCCATTACCTCTTATGTTTTCTAGTATAGAATAATGTTGTTATTCCAATGTCCTTTCCCTTGCATTTGAAGCTTTTTTTTTTTTCTAACTGCTGATAGAATTCATTGTTTATGAACTGAATTGTTCAATTTAACAACTTTATCTTCAAATTTCCAGTCATTATTTTGAGGTTTTGTTTTTCAGGATGTAATCTATGAATTTTTTCTATTAGAATTTCATGTTCAATTTTCAGAAGTTCTGGGCAGTTTTGTTCTAATATTTCCTTCTTTAGCTATAAAGTTAAGATTTTTTTTTTAGGGAGAACTATTGTGTTCTAGAAAATCTATGTATTTCACCTTGTCTTCTCTATATATCTCATCTTCAAGATAAGTGTGTTTTGCTTACATGGTGAGCATATTTTCTTTTAATATCATTGCTTTCCCTACTTCTCTTTTTGTGGATTGTCCTTCACTTCTGTGTGGTTGCTTTTTCAGTTTATTTTTCTCTTTTGTTTCTTTGGTGATATTTGCCATTGCAGATTCCACTTTTTCTATTTTGCTCGTTCTTTTTGTTGTGCATGTGATAAACTCTGCTTTCATAATTCTTATTTCTCTTTCAAATCTTTTAAGAGCAGTGTGCTATAATTCAATGTTCTCAAAATCCCTAGGATCCTTTATTTTCTCAAATATTGGATCATATTCCTTTGCTTTGCAGTATTTATTCATAGATGACTAGATCTATTTACTAGATATGGAGGGCATATTTCTTTTTCTTGTCACTATGTCACCTGTTGATTTATCTGCTAATGTTTAAGGTTTTTGATTATTTTTTCTTGAAATCTGGCAATTTCACTTTTTTTTATTTCCTTCTTTTGTTCATTGCTACTTCTCTTCTCTCTGAATATAGATTCTCATTGAGACTATGGTCATCTGGCTGCTTATGGCCAGGGAAAATTTTCCTAATCAAGAAGTGGGATCTCCTCAGCACTTGGAAGCAGGAAGGGAAACTTGGGCCTAGAGGTGGGTTTTGTAAGCTCTTGTTATGTGCTTGAGTTTGCAAATGTACCCTTGCTGTCAGTAGTATAGTATGTGGAAAAGGGGTGCTGAGTGACCTCAGGGTCAATGAGCATCATTTTGTGGGTTTGCATTTTTTTAAAGCTTCTTTTGGATTCTGTGTATACTCGACCAAGGATATAGCTAATAGTGATTTAGTTTTGGTGTATAAATTCTGTTTGGAAAGATCTGAGAGATTTTAGCAATCAGAGAAAATGTCCAGTCCCCTGCCATTGTTCAAGTGACCCCACTGTTTTCCCTATTATATTTTAACCTATTTCAGGCTGTACTACAGAGTTTTTGGCACAGTCATGATTTTGATACCTCTGTGATGTATGAAATTTTCCAATGTATCATTTTAAGAAAGATTTCCATGAAAAGACTTTAAGTTGCTTGCCACTCTAGATTTTTACTTCAGTGACTGGAAACTTGGACAGAACAGCATGTGAAAAGATAGGGAGATTTCAAATGAATCTGAAACAAAAATCAGAAGACAATCAGTATGAGTGGAACCTACCCAATGTTAAAAATTAGAAGCAGATGATTCAAGTGATTCTTTAATCCTCAGTCTCCTTTTTTCTGTTTGTTTAATCATTTTCCATAATTTAACACTTCACTCTCCACAATCTCTCACATCTGTTTCCTTCTCTATATTCAAACCTCCACCTCTCTAGATCAGACCATTATCACCTCTCACCTGAACTCTTAATTGATCTCCTTGAATCAATTCTCTCTATTCCAATCCATTCTTTCTTCAGCTGCCAGAAAATGTCACTTTCCTGATCAATAAAACTTAAAATTAATAGCTCCCTATTGCTTCTAGAATCAACTGCAAGTTTCTTGGTTTAGCTTTAAAATTCCTTTCAGCATGGTCCCAACCTATATCTCTGATATTGTTATATTTTATTTCTTTTACTATATTATATTAAAAAATGGAACTTTTTTTTTACTGATAATCACATTTTCACTGACTAACCCCCATAACTTAAAATTGCAAGTTACTTTCAAAATTCTTCTCAAACAGTACCTAAATAAATCATTTTCTGAATATATCAAGTAAGTACCCTGTTCTAAACTTGTTTGCCTTTGATTATTTCATATACATTTCCCCCCATATTACTTATTTTGTACACAAAACAGGAGAAGAACAAAAATATATGTGTATTTTGGGGGATCAGATAATGTAGGTTCAAATTCAAAATGTTATTACTTTGGATGATCTTTAATCTCTCTCAAAAAGAATGGGTTCAGCAATATGGCTTTTCACTTCAGTTTTATCTGTGATGCCATGATTCTACATATCATCTCTCTGGATATAATGGAGGATCATAGAGGTGAGTGAATATCATGTTTTGTTTTTGTATCACTTGTAGTATTTGACATTTAATAGATGATTGATTTATAATTTGTAGAGAGAATTTCCTAACTACCAAAGAAAACTTTGGAGAGAGAGACAGAGACAGAGAGATTGACACAGAGATTCGGAGAAAGATGGACAGAAACAGAAACAGTCAGAGAGACAGAAATAGACATAAACACATATAGAGAAATAGAAGAACACACAGAGATAGAGATCCAGTGGATGTTTCCAGGGATACCTAAAACCAGAGAAAAAAATTAACTATGGACACAAATAAGAATTCGCCCTAGTAGTATATAGTTGAACTTCCAACAGGAAAAGTTATAAGGAGTCCAGCTGAATAATCTGCTTAATAGAGATACTATGCCCAGAGTGCAGTAGTGTGAACAATTGAAAAGAAAAAAGAATAGTATGGCTTTGTTTATATGAATAAATGAATAAATACACACACATATAATGCACATGCCTTCCAGTATGCTGTTTTTGTGCCCCATGTCTTCCCCTTGTATTTGTGGAAAAAGAAGTTCCAAGTATAGGGGATATGTTTTATACTGACCCTACTCTGAATTCCTTGGTAATTTTTTTTAAGCTTATTGTTTCTGTTAGCTGACTCAATACAATAATACATGTATGGGATCTTAAATTATATCTATATGTATATGAACTTTCAGGGTACCTTTGAATGTAGCAAAGTATTAACCTTCCTGGGGACCTATCCATGCAAATTGCTTGTTGTTTTAGCAAGGGATGATACATAAGAATAATATATCCATAAATAACAAATAATTATTTTCATGAAAATGGATATTTATCTCAATATTTTAGAAGATTTCCATATTTTGTCAATTCTTAATAAAGTACTCTTGCTTCACCTTAATTTTTTAGATTCCTAGTTCCCTTTATAGGTCAGCTTAAACAGTGTCTTCTATATGAACTTCTGATCTACATATTGCTGGTGCTCTCAGCACCTATTTTGTATATATCTATTTTGTACATATCTATTTCATATGTACCTATGTATGCACATTTCCTTGATAGAATTTAAATTCCTTAAATTCCTAATTTTTTTTCTTTGGATTCCTTGCCCCAGTACATAGAGTTTTACTTTCAATCTTGGAAGAAATGGATTAACATGGTAGAAAATGAAATGTGCCAGAGATGCTGGAGCAAAACTTAACCAATTCACTTGGAGACAGAGTTTTCTAACAATTTTAACACAGAAATATTATCAGAGAAAGAGAGGAGTCAAAAGAAAATCTCTCAGGTGGAAGATAAAGAACAAAGAGGAATGACTCATTAGGCAGTCAAGAAGAAAGAAATTAAGGATATCAGAGAAGCTTGGGATATACAGTCTTGTAGGCCCTCATGAAATATATTGAATGAACACTTCTTATCCTTCTCATGTGAAAATTCTCATGGAAGGTAGAGGTTTATGCTCATGCTGGGCATGAAGTCAGAATTTAATCAATGTGTGGATTGACTCTTATGGTTAGGGGAGGCCTGTGATTCTTTCTTAAGGGGAAGTCAGTTAAAACTTCAGCAAGAGAGAAAGAAATCACAACAGTGTGTTTGAAATCACAACAGAAAACTAGGATCAGACCTTTCTGTGAGCAGATTGTGGCAGAGCTCAATTAGTTCTCTTAGCAAAGTCCGGAGGCTAAGGTTAAGGCATCAAGGCTCCATCTCACCTTAAGCAATTCAGGTTCTGAAGAGTTCAGTTAATAAAGAGTTGGTGTGAAAAATTTTTGGTATAAAACATTTATTTCAAAGATTAAAAGCATTTAAATTGACAAATTACAAGAAGTACTACTGTGTAAAATTTGTATGCAAGGATGTCCAAACTCACTTTGCTTTCTGTTGAGTATTGATTCTTGCATCCCCAGTTGGGGAGGGGAATGGAAAAGTGAGAGAGAAGATGAGGAAGGGAAAAAAGGAGAAAGGAGTAAAATGGGAAAAGAGAAGAAGCACTGGAAATGGGAAGGAAGGAAGAACTGAATATTCCAACAATAGCATGGTTTAGGGAATGTCTCAGGAGTATCCCAGGTAGTAGATGGTCTGAAAATAAAAGTAAAGAAATAAATAAGGAGTATATAATAATTAAAAAGTTTAAATAAATAGTTGAGGAGTTTCTGATGTGTGTAATTCATTGGCAAGTGTTGGCTGAGCAATTGCTGAAGTTTGATTCTTTAAATCAGTTAGACATATAAATTGCATCTCTGGCATTCTTATATTGAATGACATAGTAAGGGTAGCAATAATGTCTATTGGACACTGCAAAGACAGTAGGTTTTAGTGTATTGTTTACATGACAATCAAATTGGCTTTCTTCTGAATTAAGAGGTGGAACTAAAGAGTCTGGTTTCTCAATTGTCATTTCTCCAATCAACACTTTTGCTAATACCATGTTATGTCCAAAGAAGGAGGCTTTTCTAGAGGTCATAAAAGTAGAGGCTTTGGCTTCTTGGGTGAAGTATACTGCAATTCCAAAATTATCCACACAAAAATGTTGAGTAGGTTCCAAGCCACACAAAGCTAGATCTTCCAGGTTCATGTCAGTTTGATGGAAGAGGTGGCGCTCTATGCAGTTTAAATGAGATCTTTTCATCACCATTATTTTTTTATTCCTAAGAGGTTAAGAGTGGGAGAATTCATATAAGTACATTATATATTTTCAAGCTCAATGCATTGTCCCTCTGCTTTTTCCCATAATAGTCCTTTATTGCCTCTCTCTGGCACCTCCCATCTACAAATATCTGCTGCTCATCACTTTTGTTTTCCCAAATGCCCAACTTAGAACTTTTTAATATATAAACCAAAAGATTTCAAACTTGGGAAGGACTCTAAACACCTTTTAGTCCAATTCTTACATAAATTGATACCCAGTCCCCCAGTCATCCTGTTTTTCCCCTCCATGCCATAATGGTCCTTTTGATATTTTTCCCCTAAATATTTCTCCCATTTGCTTTCACACCTAATATATTCTTTCCAGAGGTTTCTATTATAAAGCCGGAAGATTCTTAGCACAATAGTTTGCTGGGATGGCATAGAGTGATGAAAGAGTTGGCAACAAGTCTGGTATGCAGGATCTGAAGGTAGCATTTCCGTTAATGTGAATTTTTTTTTCTCATTTGTTTGAATCAGTCTGCTAATTCCTGGATAAGGTCCAAAATAGGAATCTTCTTCTTCTTCCCCCAACAATGGGGGAAAACTGTTCGAATCCCATGGCCTGGGAAGTAAATGGGAATACATCAGAAGGAAAAAAGAGAATATGAGCAACAAATTCCCATGTAGATAGTGCTTTTGAGGGATAGATTATAGGAGAGAATTCCAGAAGAGAAAGATACATATTATACTCAATTACCTCATTTTAGAAAATGTCATACTCTTCCATTTGCCTAGCCAAATAAGTCTAGAAATAAAAACCTTCATTAGCAACATCATTCCTTTAATGTTGCTTTACTTTTGATAAAGCATTCCAAATATCCCACCATATGTGTCTGTGTCTCCATCTGTCTGTCTTTTTCTCTCTCTCTTTCACGTGTCGCAATGAAAATAATAGAGGGAAGAAAAGAAACAAGCATTTACTAAGTTCTTAATATGCAGTGTACTAAGTGCTGGAGATATAGATATAAGTTTAAAGAAAGATAATCTCTGCCCTTAAGGAGCTTATATATTAATAAATAGAGCTAGGAATATGTACAAAAGAATTCAGAAAAGTACAGTAGGAAGGTTGAAATGAAGTGATATAGCAAGGGTGAGGGCATAATTTTTATAGCTATAAATAAGAATACAGAGGAAAATGGAGTTAGGATGACCTTGTACTTTTTACAAACTGGAAGCTTTAAGAGTAGCTCACCAATAGGAGAAAATGAGTTATCTTTACCCATTTTAGAGATGAAACAACTATGGCTTAAAATGGGGAAGTGACTTGTTCAGTATAAATATACATTATATTTTAGAAGCAAGATTTGAATACAGGCCACTTTTAATTCTACCTTCTAAACAATAATTCCTCATCCTCAGTGACACAGAAAATAAAGCCCTAATCTAAATTTAGGAATCCACATACATTTTTTGGGTGCATAGTTGTTTATATGTTGTCCTTCCTTCACTTATCACTACCCTATGATCTCTGTGAATAGAGATGTAATTTGGCTTTTTTTTTTTTTCTTTTTAATCTCTTAGAACAGTGCTTGGCTATGCTTGTCAATTGACAACCTATGGATGTCATTTGAATTCTGGATCACAGAGTATTCTAGGCTTAAAATCCTCATCCTGCTAATAAAAATATTCTTAGTCAAACTATTTTTCCTAAGTTTTCACATATTTAAAAAAAAGTTAGGGGGTTTTGGATGATGTTAAAGTCCCTTTTGACTCTAAATCTTATGTTGTAATTCTAATATATGCCCTTTTTCAAATGTGGAACAATTTGGTAAGGGATATAAGGAGTTGTTCTTTTTGTATGTGGACAGTCTGTAGAAAAATAATTTTTGTTCACAAAACATACTATAATTACAATGTATGAAAACAATTTTTCATATAATGTGAAAAACATTCACAGGAAGACAAATTAAAAAACTGAAAGGCTGTATTTGAGTACAGATAATCAACTGAATTTGGGGGGCATCAGGATTTTTTATCTTATTTTTATGTAAATCAAGAGTTTAAAATTGATAATATGTAAAAATAAAATATCTGATAGGAGTCTATGAAATATTGAATAAGGAACATTGCTTTCATAACTAGCAGAAAAGCTAGTTTTTTCTAGCTTTTACTTCATAAGAGAAAGATAAACCCTGACATGAGCTATAGACTAATGTGGAGATGGACTCCAGCAAAGATAGATTAGGAGGAAGCCCTTACTCAATTCCTTCTACCATACATCTCACTCCAACCTCAGCTATTCCAACAAAAATTTAAAAAGAATGTCAGAAAAAGTAGTGATCTGAAATCACAAGAAGAATGAAGAAATCACAGTAAAATGAAAAATAATGAGTCTTTTTTTCCTAACCTAATATTAATTCATCTTACAAGCAAATGACCAAAGCAGGATTTCTTTTTAACAATGTTGGATTGACAGTGAAACTTTAAAGCCTCAGCCCTCAGGCTCAATCTGGGAGCTTGGATCTATCTCTTTGACCCAAAACTGCAGATGAGAATTTGACAAAATGCATATCTATCCAGCCTGTAGGGGTTGGTCTACAGATTTCTTGTTTGGGACCCAGAACAGTATTGTGAATTCAGTTTCTTATGTTATACTATAGTGTTAGGGCTTTGATCCTCTGGAATGTTTCAGCTAGTTAATAAAACCTGAGGAAAGGAATTGTCTATTGGAACTCCACGCAGAGCCAAATATAATACTTGCTAAGATGTGAACCAGACTACAGGGTCTAAAAAGTCCAACAAGGCAGCAACCAGACTATATCCTAAATAATACCACAAAGGAATCACTAAAAATCAGTACCCAAACTGGCTTGTACCATTCCTGAAATTCTTAAACAACCCAGGATACAATGCCTGGAGGATATAGCTTGCAGGACCCCATATAAGAGAAAGTAGGAACATTAAAAACAAATCAAAACAAAACAAACAAACAAAAAATCCGGATTCCTCAAGAAAAGCCATGGAACTTGGCTATAACAGAAATTCTCAATACTAGAAGAATGATTTTTTAAAAAAATATCCCCACAATAAAAAGTTGTCATAGTACCACAGATGCTCAGTATTTAAAGGCACACAAACAAAATCCCTCTAAAACACCTAGAAGCAAAGACCATAGTTAATTAAAATTCTGTTAAGTGGTAAAATTTCAGTGGCAATGTCAAAATGGCAGAGAACAGGGAGCAACTCAATTGAACTATCCTAAAATTCCCTTTTAAACAACTTTAACACCTCAAATAAATTTATTTTGTGACAAAGACAACAAAAGATGAGGTTAAGGAATTTTCCAATTTAAGACAATTTAGAAAATCAGCAGGACAGGCCTGAGATACTACAGGGAAAGGGGCAGAATGAAAAGGTAGAGACTTAGGTGGTAGCAGTACTAGTAGGCTTTGGTGGAGGTAGTGAGGATAGCAGTAGGAGCAACAGCTTTAGGAGCTCTTAGCCCAAAGAAAGTGAGTGGGTTAAACAATTAATTAAAAAGAGATTACAGAGTGCCTTTTGCTGCTGTAGGTTTCAGGATCTATATAATTCCCCACACACAGTTCCAGGATGAAGAGGAGCACTAATACTTATGGTAGCAGGAGAAAAGGGATCTTGTTCACAACTACAAGGTAGACAGAAGCACTGGCATCTATGGCTGCAAGAGATCCTTTTTCACAGTTCCAGGATGGAGAAGAGAATGGCTGCTGACAATGGACTTTGGTCTGAATTCCAAAGCAAAAAGGAACACTAACCATTGCAGCCACAGGAGAATAGGGAACCTGGTTACAGTCCCAAGGCCAAGTAGAGCACCAGCACTTGTGACTTCAGGGCAATAAGATCTGGTATAGATCAGAGTAGAGATCACACTTCTTTTTGTATCATACCATCTTAAAAACACCAAAATCTTGCATATCCCCAGAACGAATTCTAAGTACAAAAGCACAAAAATCTGAAGCTTGGGACAGTGCTCTTCTCACCCTAAGAATAGATTCCAATTTTGAGATCAAGTTAAAAAAATCAAGAAATAGAAAAAATAAGCATGGTCCTGAAGTCAAGAGGACCTGAGTTCAAATCTGGATCTCAGACACTTAACGCTTCCTAGCTGTGTGACTCTGGGCAAGTCACTTAACCCCAATTGCTTCAGGAAAAAAAAAGCATTCAAAGAAAAAGCTTAATTATAAAAATTGACTATGGTAACAAGGAATATCAAAACACAAAATAAAAAGACAACAATGTCAAAACAACTACAAGAAAGACTCAAAGGCTGAAAAAAAAAAGTATATCAGACAAAATATCTTTGCCTTTGTTATCTTTTGAGTGTATATTTTGGTCTTCCTTGTCACCATAGTAACATTCTATAGTTAGAAACTTTTTCTGCTGTCTGCTCATGTTCCTAGCCTATGACCCAATTTTTAATTCTTTGTTAATACAGGGCTCTGTTTCCAGGGTGGAGACAGCATTTTCCCAAGCTTCAGGGGTTTCATGCAGCTGTTTTCAGAAATCCTTTTAGGCACCTGACCACAAACACTCTTTTCTGCTCTGGAGCTCTTAGGAGTATCCTCGACCCACAGTAGCTGTACAATCAAGTATGCTAAAGCAAGGGTCCTTCCTCAGTGTTAGTAAAGAGACTTCCTGTGAGCTGAGGCTTTTGTAAGCTGCCAGTGTCACCACTGCCCATGCCAGCCTCTGATTTGCTGGTTTCCCAGGACCTTCTCACTCTACTGACAAAACTTTCTTGCCAACATTCCAAGCTGTCTTCAGCATCTCTGGGCTGAGGTGTCTGGAAGTCTCCAGTACTGCTGCTGATTCAGAGGTCCCTAGGCCAGTTCCTTCTCAGCACTGGTGCTGGAGCTAGGGTCAGAGCTTTGTTGGCACATGGTCTGCTTGCTGGGCTCCTACCCTACTGCCACACACCTTTCCTGTTGTCTTTTAAAATTGTCTTTGGTGAGGAAATTGCTTCACTCTGTCTTTTTGTGTGTATTGATATTTTAAAATTTGTTTAGAATCATTATTTAAAGTAATTTTCAGCACTGGGGGGAGAACATGCCAGGTTTCTGGCTTTACTCTGCCACATTGGTTCTGCCTCTTCAATAGTCAATTTTAATAAAGAAGATGACAATAATTTAAAAATTGCCAAAATTAGTGGGATGGAGCCAAGGAAATAGGGGAAAATTTATATTTTTAAATTTTTATCTTAATAAAAGAGGTAAAGAAAAAAAATCAAGAAATTGGTCATGTAATTAATAAAAAAAAAAATAGGAGAAAAGGACACATTAAAAATCCTCAATTACATATGAAAATGATAATCCTAAAAATCAAATAAGAGATTAATAAAATTGAAAGAAAAAACATATTGAGTAATAAACAAAGCTAGAAATTGAATTTATGGGGAGGAAACAGTAAAATAAGCCATTGTTTAATTTAATTTATAAAAAGAAAGAATAAAATCAAATATTCATCTTCAAATATTATAAAGGTGAATGCATCCTCCATGATGAGGAAATTAAAACAATCATTAGGAGCTATTTTAGGCCAAGAATATGATAGCAAATTTGACAATTTAAGTTAAATAAACATTTACAAAAATATAAATTATCAGATTAGCCAAAAAAAAAAAATTAATAATCTACCTTTAATAATCCTCAGGACCAGATGTGTTCACAGATGAGTACTACAAAACATTTAAAAAACAATTTAAATATTTATAAAACATTTGGAAAAGTAGGCAAAGAAGGACACCTACTAAATTCCTCTAACAACCAAAGGTCAAGAATATCAAAGGAATTTCAGGGGAAGTGAAAGAAGGCATTCTAGAAATGCAAAATTTTAAAATGTTCCAAAATATTCCCAAAGTAGAGAAACAATTTAATTATGGCTAACAAAAAGGTTACTGGATTAGTGTAAAAGATTATGTACACATTCAAGAGTATATTAAATTACCATTGCAATATAGTATTTGATAAATACAAAGATCATCTCTTATTTCAAGGAAAGCTCCCTATACCCCTATGCTCTCTAGTGTTTTTAATAGGAATGGGTTTTGTATTTTGATAAAAGCTTTTTTTCTGCTTTTATCATATACTTATCATATAATTTCTTTTGGTTATGTTTTTGATATGATCAATTATGGTACTAGTTTTCCTGATATTGAACCAGCCTTGCATTCCTAATATAAATCCCACTTGGTTATAGTGATTACCTTGCTGATCAGTTAATTTCTTTATTAATATTTTATTTAAAATTTTTTGCACCAATATTCATTAGGAAGGTTGGTCTATAGTTTTCTCTGTTTTGGTTCTTCCCAGTATTTATGTATCAGTACCATATTTGTGTCATAGAAGCAACCTGGCAGTACTCCTTCTTTACCTATTTTTTCATTAATGTTATTAGTTTATATAGTCATGGAATTAATTATTCTTTAAATGTTTGGTAGAATTCACTTGTTAATCCATCTGTCTCTGGAGATTTTTTTCTCAGGAAGTTCATTAATGACTTTCACAATCTCTTTTTTCTAAATGAAAATATTTAAATAATTTATTTCTCATTTTCTAAATCTGGGCAGTTTATACTTTTGTAAATATTTATTCTTTAGATTGTCAGACTTGCTGATATACAGTTGGGCAAAAGAGCTCCTAATTCTTGCTTTAATTTCTTTGTCTTTGGTGGCAAGTTCACCCTTTTCATTTTTGATATTGGTGATTTATTTTTTTTCTTTCTTTTTTCTAATCAAATTATCCAAAGATTTATCTATTTTTTTTTCATAAAACCAACTCTTAGGTTTTTTTTTTTTTGTTAGTTCAATAGTTTTCTTAGTTTCCAATTTATTAATTTCTCCTTTCATTTTTAGAATTTCTGATTTGGTATTTAATTGGGAGTTTTTAATTAGTTTTTTTTTTTTTTTTTTTTTTTAGCTTTTTTCAATTGTTTGCCCAATTTTTTTTTTTTACTTCAGCTGAAGCATAATAAATTCTCTTCTAGCTTTTAGCTTTACTCTGTGTCTCTCTGTGTCAAATGTGTTTCATATAAACATAATGTAGGATTCCATTTTTTTTAATCCTCTCTGCTACTTGCTTCTATTTTATGGGACATGTCCTCTTATTCACATTCACAGTTGTGATTAATAGAGAGAAATACAAAGCTGATAATTTTTTTTAACCCACCACACCCACAACTTATCTTCTATCACCCTTTCCCTTTTCTCTTACCATTTTCACTAGTGTTTTTGCTCTCCCTTCAATCCTGCCCCTCCTTTTACTTTCCTCTTTCTCCTCCTATTTATTTATTGGGTTAGATAAATGTCTATAGGCAACTAAGTGATTAAATTATTCGGACTTAGAGTAGATGAGATCAAGCTTCAGATAATTCATTCCCCTCCCTTCTTTCCCTTGATTGTAATAGACTGGGCCTCTTCATGTTATCTAATTGTCCTATTATAGTTCTCCTTTTCTCTTTTCCCAGTATATAGCCCTCTTCCTATTCCTTAATTTCTATTATTTTGAAGTCATCACAGAGTCTATTTACAGTCATACCTTCAGTCCATGTGATGCCTTTCTTTATCTGTTCCAGTGACAGATACAGTTCTCAAAAATCCCCCATCTAGAATTTCCCATCTAGGGATGTAAACATTTTAATCTTCAAATAATATTTTCCCCCTCTTTACTTTTCTATGCTTCTCTTGACTCCAATGTATGTAGATTAAATTTTTTTGTTTAGTCCTAATATTTTGAATAGAAATGATTGAAAGTCTCATATCATTGAAGATCTATTGCCTCCCCTGGAAAATGATGCTGAATTTTACTGGATAGTTAATTCTTGGTTGTAACCCTAGGTCCTTTGCCTTCTAGAATATGGTATTCCAGGCCCTTTGACTCTTTATTTTAGAGATTCCAGATCCTGGGTAATCCTGACTGTTGCTCCTTGATATCTGAATTGTTTTTGACTGGCAGTTTATAATATTTTTTCCTTGAGATTGTTGTGAAACTTCAGAACTACAATGATCCTTGGAGTTTTTCTTGTGGGATCTCTTTTTGAAGGTGATCAAAGAATACTTTCAATGAGTATTTTCCCTTCAGCTTCTAGAATATTGGGGACAGTTTTCTTTAATGGTCTCTTGATGAATGCTATCCAAGATCTTTTTATGATCATGGACTTCAAGTAGGCCAGTAATTTTTAAATGGTCACTTCTGGATCTATTTTCTAAGCTGGCTGTTTTTCCAATAAGGTTTCACATTTTCTTCCATTTTTTCATTCTTCTTAATTTGATTGATTCTTGCTGTCTCACAGAGTCATTAGTTTCCATTTACTCCATTATAATTTTTAATGTATGATTTTCTTCGGTTACTTTTTAAGGTCTTGTTTTCTTCAGAATATATATATTTATTTATTTTGCTTTTCCAAATTGTTGACTCTCACGCATATTCCCATTTCCTTTCTCATTTTTCCTTCTACCTCTCTTGTTTATCTTTTCAGGTCTTTTATGAACACTTCCAAGAACCCTCTATGGACTTTAGACCAATTCATATCACTCTTTTAGATTTCTTCTGTGGACATATTGTCCTTTTCTAAGTTGATGTTTTGGTCTATCCTGTCACTCTAGTAGCTTTCTATGCTCAAGGTTCTTTTCTGTTTCTTGATCATTTTTTTTTTCTTTTTCTTTTGGTATTACACCTTTTTTTTTTTTTTTTTTTTTTTTTTTTTTTTTTTTTGACTTTAATTGTTGAGCTCTACTCCTGGGGTGAAGGTCTGGGAAAGCGTCCCAAGGTTCCTGTTTAGCTCTGAGCTTTGGCTTTGAGCACAGGGGTCCATTATGTTTGTAGAGGGTAGCTTTGACTTCTCTTTTCAAATAACAGCCTGGTTTCCCAAGATTTGCCTTCTGAGAGCAAACTGGAACAGGAAGCTGCTCCACTGATTTGCTCCAGTACTGAGCCAGGAATAAGGGTCTCAGATGCCGATTTGTTATGATTAAGACTCTCACCAGTTTTTCCAGAGTCAGTCTGAGCTGGACTGAACTTCCCTTTTACCCCAGCAAGACTGACTTTTCTTGAAGTTTGTCTATTCTATTTTGAGCTGAAGAGTAGTTTCATTTATCAGACTCTGTTCAGAGGTTTGGTTTCATGTAGTTTTCAAGGGAAACTAGGAAAACTTGAGTCTTGCTGTGCCATCTTGTCTCCTTCAGTAGTATTTGAGATCCTCATTTTTGAAAGAACAATTCATTATTTCACAAAAATGCTGAGGAAGTTTGACAGAAACTTATTAAAGATCAAAATTGTACACTATGTTTCAAGAAAATGTCAAAATGAACTTATGATTTAGACAATTAATGTAGCCTGAAGGATTTCCTGTTAGAAATATTTTAAGGGAAGAATTTATGACTAAACAAGAAATAGAAAGGAACATAGAAAACAAAAGTAATCATTTTGATTCTATTAAATTTAAAAGGTTTTGCACAAAACTCATGCAGCTAAATTAGAAGGAAAGCAAAAAATTGAGTAGGTAAATTATGGCAAATTTTATTGGTATTGGTTCTTTATATATTTGAGAAATGAAAACAAGTTAAATTTGTAAAAAATAAGATATATTACTTAATTTTAAATGGTCAAATGATATGAACAAGCCATTTTCAGAAGAAAAATAAACCAATGCTATCAATGTTTTCAGATGAAAGATTTAAGCCTGTATATAGTTATATAAACAATGCTCTAAGTTATTATTGATTAGAGAAATGAAACTTAAAACAACTCTGAGTTAAAACCTCATACCAATAAAATTGGATAACATGATAGGAAAAATATGAGAAATGTTGGAGGGGATGTGGAAAATTTGGGATAGTAAAGTACCATTGGTGGAGTTGTGAACTGGTCAAAACATTTTGTAGAATAAATTGGAACTGTGCTAAAAAGACTTAAATTGAGTGTATCCCTTACCACAATAATTTAAAACTAGTGGTTCTATAGCTCAATGAAGAAAAAATGTTACACACACACACACACACACACACACACACACACACACACATGCACACCATAATCATTTGGTATATTATTGTGATAGAATACACTTGTGCTGTGAGACATGATGAGCAGAATGTTTTAACAAAACTTAGAAAGATGCAAGAGCTGAAGCAAAATAGAAGGTGCAGTATCAGAACATTGTACACAGTAATAGTAATACTGAACAATGAGCAATTCTAAGTTACTTAGGTATTCTGACCAATACAATTATCCAAGACATTTCCAAAGGACTAATGAAAAAAAAATTCTATCCATCTCTAGAAAGAGAACAGATAGAGTTTGAGGTTAGATCAAAGCATAATTTTTTTACTTTCTATATATTTTTTGCATTTTCTTATGTGAACCACATAAGAAAATACTTTACGTGATTTCACTTGTAAAATTTTGATCTCATTTTTTGCCTTCTTAATGGATGGGGAAAGGCCAGGAAAGCAGGAAAAAATTTGGAACTGAAAATTAAAGAAAAAAAGAATGTTGAAAATAAATAACAAAATTATTTCAAAATACAAAATGAAGTTTCTCCAGCTTCACTCTCAACAAGCAAAAAAGCAATTATAATCTCAAGGTGAAATGATTTAGAATCAAAAAGACAAGAAAGCATGAACCCTAACACTGTATTAATGTTATGAATTAATACCATAGAAAACTATTCTTTAATGAGCTCACTTAGCATCTTCCCCCACTAACCTCCATCATCTGTTAGATGGCAAAATTAACTCTAGATCTTGTTCTTTCAGGTGTAAACAGCATTTAATATCTTATATTAGAAACTCTGCACCCATTGCTCTGATTTTCCCTATTCCATTGCAACAAGCAATGGAGTTGCAGTCCCTTTTTATTGGCGATTCTCATGTTTGGAATCCACCCTTTTCCTTTGCTACAACTTAGAATATCTAGCTTTTTCAAACATCAGGTCAGTTGTCATCTTGGTTGAGAAACTTTCTGATTATTCTCATTCCACCAGAAAAAAATATTTAATAAGTTTCTACTATCTGCCAGTTACTGTGCTAAGTACCATACACACACACATACTCTGCAAATATACACAAAAACTGATTTGATCACAACAATTATGCAAGTAGGTACTATTATTGCCCTCCTTTCCTAACCAAAGAAAAAGGAAGACCGAGTTTAAGTTACTTGTCCAGACTCATACAACTAGTGTCTAAATCCAGTGCTATTACTATTGTACAACCTACTTGCCTAAAAGAACAGTGGCTGCAGAAAAGATATAGAAGCCGAGCTATAAAAATCTGTGAAAATAAAGAGAACTTTTTTGGTGATGAAACTATTTTCAATTTTATCTTTTGGAAAAAAAATATTTCTTTTCTTTGAAAAAAACTGATTTTTTCCACCAATGAAGACAATTGACATAATGAAGATTATATGATGTTTGTTATGGAATTTCATGCTAAAATATTGACAATAGTTATGTATGCCTATTGATTTCATCTGTTAAATTATAATAATCATTTTAATATTTGATATTATGATATTGCTCTTTATAAGAATTACTAAATAGTAGGTAGAAGGACAGGCATGAGTTTAAATCTGACTTCAGATGCTTTCTAGCTGGGCAAGTCAAATACTCTAAGCTGCAGTTTCTTTATCTGTAAAATGATAAAGAAAATAGCACCTACTCTGGCAGGGTTGTGGTGAAGACCAGATGAGATAAAAATATAAACCATTCAGTACACAGTTCCTGACATATAATAGCTATAAAATTTTAGGTTTTATTATTATTATTGCTATTCAAAGTAGATTAATTAATATGAAATTGGCTAATTAAATTAATGCAATTTAATGAGTTGGATTAAAAAAATGAAAAAAATTGTTAGTGAGAAGGAAAATACCCAAACCTATATCTGTCTCACTGTAGAATTCAGAAATAAATCAAGTGCTAAAAATTGAGCAATGTGTCAATTTCCTGATTTTATTTTTCTTGCTTACAATGATATCTATGACATAGGAAAAAAAGGCAGATTAAGAATATTGTTCAAATTTATATGAAATTAAATGTACAAATAATAGCCTTGTCCATAAATTTCAAACCAAATCAAACAAACAAAAAACAAAGAATAACTATGAAAACAAACATGGAGAGGTACTAAAAATTGCCAATGAATTAGTTACATCACAACTTGACTTAGAAGAAGAAAGTAGGTTGAAATTGCTTTTGGCAAACAGGAAATGTACTATTCTTTTAAATGGGCTTCTTCATATTGATAGGATACTGTATTTACATGATCTACGGAAGCAAGATGTTGCTAATACTCAGTACTTAAGAAATACTAAAATTATTGAAGATGGAGATTATATCCCTAAAGAAAATCTAAAAAGGAGAACATTTTATTTTAAATGTATATTTGGTGGAGAGGGGAATAGCTAATTAAAATTCTTGCTCCAAAGAACTTTTCTTGTGGCAGTGGCCTGTCATTTCATGAGCAATCATCCTGGGGAAATATAGTATTGCATTCTCTTTCCCACTCAGAAAACAAAAGTAAACAAACAAAAAAACCCAGAATATAGGTAGAGAGACTATTCTCCCAAGGAAACATCCAAGGTTGGTAATTCTTACTTGATCTTGCACACAATTTGATGCAATGGTAAATACTCCTGTTTAAGGAGCAGTGGATATTTTGAATTCTTTGTCATTTGCCAGGATTCCTTCAGGTTAAACAAGGTTTTCTCTCCATTAATTGTAATCTGAAACAGATTATCTTCTCCAAAATTTATTTTTTCCTGCACTTCCTGGAAGAGAAATTATGAAAGGAGGCTGACTCTGGGTTCCATGTATCACTTTTTATCACCCCCCCCTTTTTTTTTAATAGCAGGTATTCATGGAAAAACTGTATCATCAAATTGGATAATCTTTGTTTCTGAATTCCTGTGACTTCACTTTAAAATTAAAAGACCCTTACCTCTCAAATAAGATGATTATATATTTATTAGGGCCCATTAGAACCTGACAAATGAACACATTTCCCTAGAATTGCTGTTCTTCCAAGGAATGTATCAGTGAGAACTCTCTTAATATTTTTGTTTTTGTTTTTGTTTTCCTCTAACAATCCAGGGCTTAAATCTTCTTTTAGGCCTCTGATTAATTCTATTTTTAACCTCCCCCCAACCCCCCATATATAAACCCTAAAGCAAACTTGGGGCACTTGATTAGGCTTTCAATCCATTCAGAAGATTTTGCATTGTTTCTTTCCCTAGTATTTGCAGGCTTATTTATACACTAACACCTTTCCGGGAACCTTTAGCAACTTAATTTTTTTTCTTCCCCAAGCCTCTGGCAAGTCAGGTTCCCAGAGATAAATATAAATATAAATACAATTTTAATGTGTGCATATGTACATGTATGTTTGTATACACATGCGTTACCTGCATTTCTGACCTGGTATACAACTTTTTTTGCTTTTTTTTTTTTTTTTTTTTTTTTTTAATCATTGCTCTCTGCTTTTGCTTTGTTTTGTTTTTCAGATAATTAATAGAGTTTACGTGTTCCTATAACTCATGAGTTATATGACTCATTCATGTTGCCTACTTAACTAAAAATTCAAAAAATCTGGATTTTTAAGCCTGCTTCTAACACTAGCCTTGGGGCAATGACCATAATTCTATAAGCCTTAGCTTTTCTAAGTTTTAATAACTATACTTACTTCACTGGACCAATACCTTAGATTTACAAGGCATGTGAAGGTCACAAGAGATAATATATGTCAAGGCCTTAAGAGAAGGCACACTGGAACATTCCTTGGAAGAATAGGAATGAATTCTCAGGATCTGAACCCACACCAAAGGGCCATGCAGGAGACCAGCACAATGTTGGGCCTTGGAAAGAATACAACCATAAACAGACCAATTTTTGATGAGTAGTATTCAAGGAAAAGACAGATTAGCAGAATTTAGCACTGCAGTGAACTACCAAAAAACTAGTCAGTAATTCAGGACCAAATACCAACCACCTTTTCTGGAATGACAACAGCATCTAGATCAAAAAAGACTGTACAAAAAAAAAAAAAAATGTAGATTCCAACCCCTTCAATAATGCCATAGAAGACAGAGTACAGTCCTGATAAAAATTCCTATTCTCAAAACAGTGTTTGCAAATATCACTAAACAGAAGAAAAACGTGAACACTATTAAATACTCTAGATTGAGAAAACTCCCAGTGGTCCCTGTATGGGAAAAAAAAAAAGAATTTTACAAACATAAGCAAAGAGACACACATACACACACACACATACACACACATACACACACACACACACACACACACAAGCCTTCAGCACAATCAACTCTGAAAGTTGCTGGAAAAAATGAAGAGATAAAAAAGTGAAATCAGAGTTCTATTTATTTCTAGAGGGAAAAGAGAAAAGAAGAAAAAATAGCATTGTGAATAGAAGCTGTAAAAATCTTACAACTCTTTGGGGAATAGGAGATTCCTTGGGCAGAACAAAAAAGGTCAGTCAGAACTCAATATTTCTATGAGACAAGAAATTTCTGAAAAAAATAAAAAAGTTGAAAATATAAGATAGATGTCAGAAATAACCTGAAAAATAGGTCAAGGGGAGAAAATTTAAGCTTCAGACTAGTTATATACCATGTCCTAACAAAAATCTGGATATACTATTTCAAGAAACTATTAAGAAAATTTCTCAGCTCCATTAGACTCAGGATATAAAGTTAAATTAAAATCTATTGACTATATCTTTAACAACAACAAAATTAATATACAAAGAAATGAATAGCTCAAATTTTTAACATCAAAATCAAATTAAACATTCTCTGGAAAGATTTCAGGTACCAAAGTAACAGCAATCCAACTTTGCTACCACAAAGACTAAGATGCAATTGACAAAACTGGAATAAAATATGCAAAATGATATTCCAAAAGGCCATATAGTAAGGCTTTATTCTTAAGACTAAGTCACCTTACCAAACTGACTATACAATCCCATAAAGGGTATGGAAATAGATTTTTAATAGAGTATTTTAAAAATTTCTGATGAAAAGACCAGGGAATAATAGACATTTTAGAACAACAATAACAAAGAAAACCAAGAGAAACCTAGAAAAGTATATATTTGCATTTGAGTACAATTTACTATGAACTATACCTCTTCCTACTCTAAAAACACTTACCTTTTTATGTTGAACCCAGAAAAAATCTTGACACCAATAGAGAACTTTGGAATGGAACAATGAACTAGATGGTAAACAGGAGAGCCTCCGAGCAGCCTTGTATAAATGAGAATTCACTAAGTTTAACTGCAAGTCCAGAATAAAGGAAATACCCATGCTGAAGAAAGAAAAAAAAAAAAAAAAAGAAATAAAAAGCAGTATCTAGAATTCTGTGTTTATAACAAAATCTTTTTTGCATTTTCTTCCTGCCTTTTATCCAACTCCCATTATATGATATTGAAGATCCCAAAAAGAACTTTAATGTGTGTTCAAAGGGTAAAGGAGGTTTATTCAGGAAAGACCATGATCAGTTTGGAAAGCTTTCTGGAATAATCTGATAACAATTTAGAGCAGTTTGTTAAGAAATCTGAATATAAAATATGATAGGGCCAATCTCAATTCAAAAGATTTCTCAGTCAAGTTGATGGGATTATACGGTGCTGACCATTAGACAAATCCAACTGATGGGGAATGGAAAGTGTCTTTATATTTCTTGAGCAATCACCTGTCAGGTCTTTAAAACTTCTTTTAGCCTGATTCTGAGTGTAGATACTTAGGTTTTTAAGTCAGCTCTTTCTTGAGTATAAGCACTCAACAATCACCAACTCACTCGTTACTTTTTCTTATATTCTTCTTCCAGAATATAGCTGTTGGATTGATTTCCCTTATCCTCTATTACCAGAACAGAAATGGCAGCTTCCAGCAGTATCACACGACTGTGAGAGACATGTGCTTAAACACACAGCTTTAGGAACTAAAAACTTTGTTTCTTAGAATTTACATAGAATGTTGGAAGTCTATGTAGATTTTACACTTGCTCTCTGGTCCCCACTGCCTGGAGGCCAGGTATATTCAATTTCACCCCTCCCCAGTGTTGGCCAGTATGCTTAAGAGGATTTGGGAGTGTTTGGGCTCTCTGAAATAGTCTCCAACCCCCACTGATAGTGTTCCCATATATGATAAGGGTCTCTTCTCCCCAATTCCATTAAGCTACTAAGAATTTTTTGCAAAGGAATATTTATTTCAAAAAGAATAATCACAAATATACAAATAACTTATTCCCTACACCTGTAAAGCTTAATTCTTCCCAAGTAGTACCTCAGATTTTAGGGAGGGAAAAAGAAGTTAGGTTTAGAGTTTAGTTCAATTCTGATAGTGAATAGTCTCATTTCTAAGTCTAAAACTCTCTTTGTGGTCAAGTACTAGGCACTCTGACTTGCCTTCCAGAAGGCCTGGCTAGCAGTAACATCCCACCTGTAATCTAGGTCCAGTACTGTCATGGTCTGAATTCTCAAATTGGGTGGAAGTCATTACCTCCACCTGAAACTGAGGAGGAAAAACAAAACAGAATGGAAAGAAATATTCCCTAGGCCCATTTCTCAGAGTTGGGGTAAAAATAAAATAGGAAGAAAGATGTTTTCCCTTTCAATTTATGAACATAGCAAGAAAGAGAATGCAGAAAAGCTATAAATTGTCCCAGTCTGACTAGTTTTAAATATTTATACTTTTTGGGCTATCAAACTGTGCATACCCTTTGATCTAACAGTGACTCTACTATCCCAAAGAAATCATAAATAAGGGAAAAGGACCCACATGTGCAAAAATGTTTGTAGCAGCCCTTTTTGTAGTGGCAAACAAATGGAAACTGTTTAATGTGGATGCCCATTAATTGGAGAATGGCTGAATAAGTTATGGCATATAAATGTCATGGAATATTATTATTCTATAAGAAATAATCAGCAGGCTGCTTTCAGAAGATTTACATGAACTGATGTTAAGTGAAGTGAGTAGAAAAAAGGGAACATTATATGTAGCAACAAGATTATATGATGATCAACTCTTTTCAACAATGAAGTGAATCAGTTCCAATTCCAACAGACTTGTGATGGAGAGTCCCACCTGGGTCCAGAAAGAGGACTATGGGGACTGAATGTGGAATGCAACAAAGTATTTTCCCTTTTTTTGTTGTTTGCTTGTTTTTTTTTTTTTTTTTGTTTTGTTTTCTTCCTCATTTTTCCCCCCTTTTGATCTGATTCTTCTTGTGCAGCATAATAAATATGAAAATGTGTATAGAAGAATAGAAGAACATTTAACATATATTCGTTTACTTGCTCTCTAGGGGAGGGAGTGGGAAAAGGGAAAGAGAAAATCTATAATACAAAGTTGAGCAAGAGTGAATGCTTAAAGATATATTTGCATATATTTTGAAAATAAAGCTATTTTTTTTAAAAAGAAAATACATGCACATATTAAAAATATACAAAATAAATACAAAGTAAATATAAAAAAAAATTAAATGTAGCCTTTTTGGCCATATAGCCAATCAAAAGAGAATGGCCTTACTGATGTATTTTGGAAACAGACCTCTATGTAAGGCAAACTGGGCATTCTCTAAAGGCATTTCATTTCATTACACTTAGGATGATTATAGAATCTAGCCTTAACCTTACAAAAGAAACAGGAGATTTCTGGCAAAACACTAACTCTATGAATTGCTGTATAAGTAACTCAACTTCCTGAGTTCCTGACTTTTGAGATTCAGGAACTATATATTCCCTGAATACATATCACTAAATGTATATTACTGAATGTATTCTGCTCTTTTCCAAAGTAGTCTTTCCATATAGTTACTGGATCAACTTACTGGAAGCAAAATGTTCAGTTGATCCAGATACTGAAGGTAATGGGAAATGCAGGTAAGCAATAGCCAGAAATTACCAACAAGGCAGCAGTCAGCAAGACCAGGAAGAGGACATTAGAGTTCTTGAAACATCTGAAATATGTATTAGCTAAGATGTACTTTTTAGGATTCTGTGCCATCTCTAAATGTTCCTCTTTAATAGTATGTGCTCTCATAATGTTTTTGCTGGATTTCTTTGTGAGAGAATGCACAGTAGCTTTAGAGAAAAGATGCTTTCTTCCTATGAAATTTCAATAAATACCTTAGCCTAGAGCTCATAATTTTCTCTAACTTGATTTTTAAAAGCCATATAATACAGTAGAAATTTATAAGCTACACTTTTAGGGAGTATAGACCCACAAAATAACTTGAAACATATATAGCTATCCTCTTGACAATATATCCCAAGTTGAAAGGAGCCCTAAGATTATCATATAAGATATGAGTTGAGGGAGAAAGTCAGATAAAATTTGGATTTTTTTTTTTTGTTGGTAGCATTGATGCTTCTTTTGAATAGAACCAAGAGAACCAAGATTCATGGCCACAGCAAGATTATATGATGATTAATTCTGATGGATGTGGCCCCTTTCTAGCAATTTGATGATTCAGGCCAGTTCCGATGATCTTGTAATGAAGAGAGCCATCTACACCCAGAGAGAGGGTTGAGGGAACTGAGGGTGAATCACAACATAACATTTTCACTCTTTTTGTTGTTGCTTTCTTTCTCAGTTTTCCCTTTTTGATCTGATTTTTATTATACAGCAAGATAATTGTATTAATATGTATGCATATATTGGATTTAACATATATTTTTACCATGTTTAGCATATATTGGATTACTTGCCATCTAGGGTAGGGAATTGGGAGGAGGGGAAAACTGGAACACAGATGTTGAAAAATTATCCATGCACATGTTTTGAAAATAAAAAGCTTTAATTAAAAAACATACAAAAAAAAAAAAAAAGAACTTTCTTCTTTGCCTTTAAAGACATCATGATCTAATAGAGAAAGTAAGTTATGTGCTGTTTGTGTTCACTTGTATGAACAAAAACATGTGCTATAAAACTGTGACAAATGATACAAGAGAGTATTCTATAGTAGGCACTGGAGTTCAAAAGAAGCAGAGAAATCCCTTCTGGCAGATGGTTGGGAAGAATACAGAAAATAATATGTTTTCATATCAGACTCCCCTTTACTGTCAAGTATTTAAAATTTTGAGAGGTTGAGCCAATGATGTGGTGAGAATAGGAAAAGAATATTCCATGTACAGAAAGGCAGAAAGATGGGCACGAGAGCTATATTTGGGTGGTGGTTGTTTAATTATATTTAACTCTTCATGACCCCATCTGAGGTTCCCTGGCAAAGATATTAGAGTAGCTTGCCATATCCTTCTTCAGTTAATTTGACAGATGAGTAAACTGAGGCATACAGGGCTAAGTGACTTGATTAAGGTCACATACCTTGTGTCTGGAGTCAGATTTAACTTAGAAAGATAACTCTTTTTGACTCCAGCCCAGCACTCTATCCACTGCTCCAATTTTCTTTAATTTTCATAATTATTACCATATTATTGTCTATAAAGAACATTTAATCCCAATTTTTGACTTTCTTTTTAATCTAAGAAAATAAGTTCTTGAATAAGTCTCACAGGAAACTGAAAAATGTACATTACTAATATTCTCATTCAGAAGAATCTATTAGCACTGACTTAGTTTTTTGTAACTTTTTATTCTTTTGTAATTTATTTCTGTTAGTTGTCAAGCTTTGACAAAAAAAAAAAAATATGTTATCCTAAATTTGTCTCTTCTCTAGGTTTTGTTTTTTGTTTGTTTGTTTGTTTTGGTTCATTTTAATTAGCTTTTCCTTTAAGAACTTTGTTGCTATGCCATTTGGCACACACATTCAATATTAGTATTCTTTCAATTCATTATTTATATTGACATAAGTAGGTTAGTATCCTTTTTGTTTTTGTTCAATTGTTTAAATTGTCTGACGTTTTATGAACCCATCTAGGATTTTCTTGGAGAGATACTGGAGTGGTTTGTCATTTTACAGATAAAGAAACTGAGCCAAACAGGATTAAGTAATTTGCACAGTCTCACATATCTAGTGTCTAAACCTAGAATTGAACTCAGGTCTTTCTGACTCAAAGTTCAGCACTCTAATTCCTGTGCAGTCTATCTGCCATATATATCATATCTTTTCTTATCAATAGGATATACTTATAAAGCAAATAGTATTGTCTGCCTCAGAATGAAATCTAGTGCATTGAATGTCTCTCCCAATTTACTAACAATAATTACTTAATACATGAAATGTAGAGAAACCCTTTTCCCCACTGGCAGGTTTTACAATAATCCAAATTATTTAAGAAGAAGTTGAGCTAGGTTAGTGATTGTTAGAGAAATTAAATAGGAGATGGAATCAATAAGATTTTTGTGACTTCTAAACTAGGGAAGGTGGAGAAAGAAGGCAAGAATGATTTCACTTTGCAGTGCAGGTGACTGACAATAGTAGTTCCTTTTACATAAATTAACTAAAAACAGAAATAAAATTATCTAGAGGAAAATATTTATTTGTAGTTTGAATATGTTCCTCTTAAATGTCAGATTGCCAGTCATGCAGAGATGTTCTTGGAGATAGTAGGAAATTTGTGGATGAAATTCATGAGTAGTCAATCACTGCTGATTTGAGAATCAACCACAAAGAAGTACTACATGAAACTTTTGAAATTAATGAAAATACTCAGAGCTATAATGCAGAAAGGCAAAAAGATAAGAGATTTTACTATGGAATAGACTGTTAAAAAAGAGAATGTTCATGAAATTATGAGTCAGAATTTCAGGATTCAAATCAAGGTACAGAAATCTATTATAAGGGGTATTGATGAGTGTGACCACTGATTTTCTCTTTCAGCTCTATCTAGGATATCATAACCTTGCAGAGTCTCTAAATAGAGATATTTGTATAGGTAAAAATAAAATGAGCTGGCAAAGGAGAACAGAGGAATGGTGAAAGATTTATGGGGAAAACTTGGATAATATAACATCATTGAATGCAAAGGGAGGGAAAATATTTAAATTATAATATGTAACTGCAAAAAGAATCAAGAAGGATAAAATTTAAGGGAAAAAGCCAATAGAAAAATCACAAGGTACCAGGGTTAGTAAAGTGTTAGTGCTATAAGACAGATTGCAGAGAATTAGTTGATATAGTAAATGTACATATGTCAAAACATTGAAATGAAAGAAATATGTTAGTTCATGGTTAGGCAAAGACCAAGGGAGGAAAAACTTATTTTGTTTCTTTTTTTTTCCTTTTTTGACACAAGAAAGGTAAAATATTTGTACTTATTAGGAAGAAGATGGGGGGATAGAGGGATTGATGATGCATGTAAGGTTAGGAATTATTTATGGAACAATGCCTCCTGAGAGAGAGAGTTATAAAACCTAGATCAGAAGTTAAATGGTTAGCATTCAGCTAGAAGAAGAGTATCTCTTTCCTCTGAGATAACATGGATAGAAGAAGAGATAAAGGTTTACTCAGAAGTTCTGATAAATATACAAATGGCCATAGGTTATGAACAAAATGTTTTCAAAGAAGAAATAATGAAAATGTAAAAGGTTCAAAGTTGCTTAAAGGAGATAGGTTTAAAGAACTAAAATCTTACCTTATAAATATAAAAGTTCAAAATGATTCAATATTGAATGGATTATACACAAACTGGCATAATCATTCCTTGGTGGCGGGCAGTGAATTGGTTCAAACATTTGGAATAATTATATATAAGTTACTCAAGTATTTATCCCCTTTCATTTAATGATCCTATCACTGGTCATTTTTTTTCCAACTGGTCAATCATAGAAAGGCAATATTTACTACAAAATATTAATAGTCGGAATTTGTATTTGTATGTGGGTGTTAGCAAAATACTGAAGGAAATGAAATGCCTATCGACTTGTAACAACTGAGCTATTTTGTAGAAATATATGAAAATTTTCTTACATTATAATATAGATATAGAAAATTTAAAGAAACATGGGAAGATTTGTATAAACTGATGCAAAGTAGAGTACACAGTGCCAGGAGTACAACCTGCACAATGACTGTAATTGCCCAATCATATAAATGAATTTAATGTGAAAGTCAGTTTAGCTGATTATTATTAATGACCAGTCTTTTCCCTAGCGAACAAAGGATAAAACATGGGGCGTTTCTCCATGGGAATTTTGTGGGGCTATGGATGAAGAGTATTGCAAATGATTTCAGATATACTAGCTTTGTTGATTTTACTTACAATTTCTATTTTATAAAGAAGGACTCAACTGTAGCAGAGAAGTATGTTAGTAAACAAAGTAATGTAAAAATAAGGGTATCAAATACAATTTTAAAAAATGAGAGGGAAATTTGATGAAGCTCATGTCAGACAACCTCAGTCTTGTCATTGATGCAGGATGGGAAGGGAAAGAGTTGGATTTAAATATTTAGGATAACCAAATCGAGTAACAATATGAATTCAAAATATGAACAACTAAACTAATACTATTTTAACACAAGGCCCAAACTTGGGGTTGAGAGTCCAGATTCTAATAGATCCAATGAGAATACATATATACATATATATGTAATGTTCTCCAATCCAACAATGACAAGTAGTTCAAAGGATTAGAATTTCACAAGAAACTGATATTATGGGTAGTCAAGGGAGGGAGGAATACATGGGTATCATCTAAAGTATGATTGAAATATGTGGCCAAAATGTCTCAATTTTCTTTTCCATTCTAAAATTTGAATTCTATGTTAGACTTCTCTACCTCTGAGGATGAGGAGCAATATATATCTCTTACAAGGGAAGAACAACTTTAGGACAGTTTTCAGGAACTCATTATTTTAGTTTCCCCATTCTGTGAATAACTGTTACTCTGTACCACTAAGTCAGAACTTTTCTCAGGCTTCATATTCCTTTGATCTTTCTGCATCCCTTACCATTATTCAATGAAGTTTTGTTTCTTGGCTTTAGTCACACTGTATCTTCCTTACCTCTATATTGGATCATGAATGTTTTTGCCTCTCTGCTCTTTAATTATGATTTTACCTCAAGCCTCAGTTCCTTTGATTTTCCTTTTTTTTATAAATGTAGTTTTAAGTGTTCCTCCATTCATTCTAGTTGTTACCATATGATCAACATAAATCTTGAAGTACCTTTCATATGTCAGGTCAACATTTCCAGATGCATATTGGATATCACTTGGATGACTTGTCATTAGCTAGTTCGAATTATGATAAATAACCTATCTTTTCAATTCCTCAAGCAGAAAAAAAAAAGAAGCAAATAAACAACAACCTTGAGCTTACATTTAATCCTATTTTTACTAATACCATTGTTAATTTTCCTTATTACACAAGCTCAGACCTCCAGTGGCATCTTTGCTTTTCTCCCTCTTCAGTTCATCCATGCCAGCCAAAAAATTCTGAAATATTCTCATCAAAATATTTTGTAGTCATCTTCACCTTAGTTATGTATAGGTAAAGCCTTTCTCTGGACAACTCAAATAGCTTAGATTTTCTACATTTAATCTCTTTCTTTTCCCGACTTAAGCCCTTATTACTCCAGTTCTAGTCTAACCTATATTTGGCTGGCAATTTCATCTTCTTCAGAACCTCTTGTTATACTATCACCACTGCTCCAATAGCTCCAAATTGCCTATAGAATAAAATCTCAACTCTTTTTCTCTTTACAATAGGGCATCATGATATTTAAGCTATATAATCTGATAATGTTTTACATTATTAAATTTCCATGACCTTTCTCATAGCATTGTCCTTATCTGGAATATCTCTTTTATTCTTTTGCACATAATGATGCTGTCTATTTTTAAAAACACAGCTCAAGTCATTCCTATAATATATAATATGAAGTCAATTAGCTCACAGAGTAATTGCAATTATAGTTCTGGGTTTCAAGACTCAAAGTTACAGAACCTTTAGGCATTGATACTATATATTGAAGAAAATCAAAGAAATATGAGAGGTCTTCCCAGAGGATGAAACCTTCTTGAAGAAATCTGCCAGTTACTGACATAGGTGATAAGACTTCTTCTGAGAAGGATATGACTTGATAACATTTAGAGAAATGAGATTTATTGTGGTTTTCCTCAAACATTCTTGAGATACACTGCATTGTGTCTTGATCTCACAATATAATACAAGATTTTGAAAGTTAGGAAATAAAAAGGATATTAAAATAATTTAGTCAAACTCTCTCACTTTACAATTGAGGAAACTGAAGATCAGAGGAGGAAAGGAATGTGCCCAATATTCCATAGCTTGTCAGTGACAAAACCAAGACTATGGACAAAGCTCACTGATTTTAAAGCCAATATTTGACTTTCCACTATGGTGTACTGATAATCCCCTCCATCTCATTATCTTTGGCTAACATCCAAACCTTCCCAGAGACAAAAATACCCTAAGTCTCTCCTAACTCATATACATTTCAAAGGAAATCTTTTGCATTCTACTCACATATTATTGAGGTATAGAATTCTTCGGTTGGGATCAGAATAACACATTTCCAAATGAAGCTGAGTTACCAAGGGTATACTGTGCCACGAGCCATCATTCTTAGATTGAAACTGCCAGTGGAAGGGTAGCAGGGTATGGAAGGCAAGGCAGTGTGTCCCCAGAAAGCATATTCCCAACAAAAAATCTTCACAGATATGTAAACGTTCCCCCTTTTTCACAAGCCCAGAATATGTGGCTGACATAATCTTTACTATATCACCATTTTTTCTGTGTAAATAATATGGGGAAAAAAATTGAGGTAGCCACATATTTTCCTTCTCATATGTTGACAGCGCGGATTTAGGATTTGAAACTTTTTCCATGAATGACCTCTCAAATATTTTATCTTGAATAAGCTTTTGTTCTGGGATCTTGGTCCGATTCTCCAGAGGCCACCTTTGAAACTGCCTGAGCTCCTGGGAATTTGTTATAGATGATTTACCTAGCAAGTTCCTAAGTTGATATATTTGATGATAGTGTCCAAAGTAAATGAAGACTCCATTCAAAGTTCACTATTTCAAGGGTTAAGGAAATAAGTCAAAACCATATGTTCTTCACAGACAGATGTTAATGAGACAGATCTTTAAAATAGGTTTTTTTTAAAATCTTCTCCCACCTATTACTTATATTGTAGATCACCTGCCACTTAAAAAAAGTCCCAATTTCTCCTGAAAAAAACATTTATTTTTGAAACCTTTCAGCTGGGACCTTTTTTGATTTAAGAAATCAATTAACCTTTCTTTCCGTCAAAGATGCACATTGACCAAAAGTGTGGTAAATGAAACTTCTGCATATAAGGGCATTATCTTGTGTCTTCTGCTAGAGTTTTTATCTCCTGCATCTTTCAGAGATTAATTAAAATAGAAGAGAAACTGGATCTTTTAAAAGGTTGGAATGATGTTTTAATCAAATCAACAAGTATATTCTGTGAAATTCTTGAGAGTAGAGACTGTTTTCTGTCATTTTAACACCTTGCTATAACATTTAGAAAACTGCTTGGTACATAGTAGATAATTAATGTTTGTTGACTTGTTAAGGTTCATAATTAAGAAAGAAAAATGTAAAAACTTTTATGGATGGGATAGGATTGTAAAGCATTTCTTCCCTGAGTATTCTAATTGGGTTATTAATCATGAGACAGCTGAATTTCATCAAGGTCCTTCTTCACTATGAAAGAAATATATTCTTTTTTTAAATTGTTATTTTCTAATCTATTTATTGACTTTTAATTTTGTCAATGTTGGGATCCCAATACCTATGAGACCATGTCCCGAACCTCAGACTTTTTTATATTGCTGTTTTCACTACAAGTACTAAGATTTTGCAAACATTTGGTGCTTCCAAGGTGGTTTGATTTACAGAATTGTGGTCGCTGCCCTCCCTGTTTTGTTTTTGTCCTTACCCAGGGAGGAGTTCTGTACTCTTGAAACCACAAACACTAGCATTCCTCTCTGCCCTAGAACAGTGATTTGGAACTGGGAATAGGCAATAGATTTAACAGGGTCTGGTCATATGTTTGCTGCTAGCACAGGAGTTCCTTGTAATGTTTTCTGACTATCCAATGCCCTTATCATCTCTGGGCTGAGTTCCTGAAGCTACTTTTGTTGCTCCTGTTGTCTCTGTCACTTCCAACTCCCAAAGCTAATGTTGTCATTCTATATGCTTCAGGACAGAGAGAAAGAGAATGTTATGAAGAGAAGTAGATGATTAATTAGTGAAACTCATGAATATGCTTTTAAATATATTCCAAGTATCTTGTAAATTTGCAACCTTTTCCCTTTGGCTATTGCCAAAATACATCTCAGCAGTTCTACTCCCCCCCACCCTCAACTCACTCAATAAGCTAATTATTGTTGTTCGATCATTTCAGTTCCCTACTCAATGGCTCCCTATAATTTCAATTCAATAATGTTTGGCATTTAAAGTCCTTCCAATTAGCTGCTCCCTACTTTTCTAAGCCTATTATACTTTCTCTTATATCCCCATTGTATGATCCTCTTACTGTTTATCACACAGGACACTCCATCTTCTAAATTCAAGCCTTTGCACTCTTCTCTCACAGAGTTTTCCTTATTACTGGGCTGTTTTCCTTATTACTCTTAGTTTTCTTCCCTTCATTCATAACTCAGCTGAAACTGTCACCTTCTGAAGGAAACCTTTGTTAGTGCACCCAGATGCTACTCCCTTCCCTTTACTATTAGCTTCCATCTATTCTGTAGATATCTAGTATTTTGCCTTTGTATTTTCAGTTATTAGCATGTAGTAAATACTTGATAAATACTTATTGATTAATTGAGAAATATATTTTAATTTTTGCCATCCAAACATATATATATATGCCATATTAAATATACATATATGAAAGCTTTAATATTTTAATTTGTCTAACTTCCAAATTTATTACTATGTAGGGTAGGTAGAGTGTTTATAAATCCACCAATGCTTTGCAATTATCTACAACTTTTGATTTTTTAAAATAAATGACCATTTCAATAATTAGGCAAGTAAACATTCTTTGGTCATTTGTTCCACTGAACACTCCTTGGAAGAAGGTAAAAGTCACGGGCACAAAACAGAAACAAAAGTCTTTTGGATTATATAAGCCAAAGACCAGTTAAATTTTCATATACTGAGCATGGAATGCTGGAAATGGAGAGAGCTCTCCAAGCTTAATAGGGATCTCTGAGATGAGTACTGTTTTGTGAATTGGAGTTAAAGAAAATTACTGGAGATACCTGGTGCCTAAAATAAAGCATGAGAATAGATAATTTTTTAAATGTAATACTGAGGAAAGAGGAAACCTGGAATTAAGCTTCGAAATATCTTTGTTCTTGTTTGTCAAGTTGCAATCAAGTGCCCTCTTCTGGGGTAGAATTACTGCAAAGTAAATTACAGTCAAGAAGCAGAGAGAAAGCTACAGCTGCAAATACAAGGCGCATAGGATATTCAAAAAAGAGCAACATGTCTTAAGTTTAAACCAGTTGGTGTAGTCACAAAGCATGCTGACTTCGCTTGTTGCTATCGAGATTTCTTCAGGATTTGAGGTTGGTGGCAACAATCAGAATCTTATTAAGATAATTTCTTGAAACTTGCTCTCCAGGCTCTTTCTACTGATTATGGTTTTCAGGTAGTCCAATGATCTCTTCTGGATCTATTTTCCAGATCAGTTATTTTTCAATTAAGTATTTTATACTTTCTTCTGTTTTTTCATTCTTTTGATTTTGTTTGACTGATTCCTAATGTCTCATAGAGTCATTAGCTTCCCTAATCCAAATTTTTAAGGAATTATTTCCTTCAGTTAGATTTTTTGCCTCCTTTTTCTCTTTTAAAGAAGTTGTTTTCTTCAATGGAACCCCGCCCCCCCCCCCAATTTCCCCAATTGTACTTTTAAAAAAATTGTTTTCTTTAGTCTATTTTGTTATTTTCTTTCCAAGCTGTTGACTCTCTCTTGCATTCCTTTCATTTCTTTCCCCAATTTTTTCTCTACATCTTCTATTTAATTTTTAAAATCCTTTTTTGAGCTCTTCCACAAAGGGTTTATAAAATAGAAATAATTCATGTTCCCCTTTAAGGATATATATGGAGGTAATTTGACATTGTAGTCCTCTTCTGAATTTGTGTTTTGATCAGGACTTTTTCTGTTTTTTTTGTTTGTTTGTTTGTTTGTTTGGTTTTTTTGCTCATTTTAAAAGTTGACCCCTCCAGGTCAAAGAGGGCACTTTCCCACATTTCTTCCACTGGCATCCTGGCTCCTGCTCACTAGCTTTCTGTTCTGAGGTCAGATGTGCTGGTGGCTTGCACACTAAGCTGGAGTGACCTAAACTAATTGCACCTATTGTGCCAAAGATTCCAAGGTTGGAATCTTTCTGCTAAGTTTTTCTGCTAAGGTGGGAATAGAGACATTACAGCTGGCCTACTGTGTCACTAGCCTACAAGGCCAGCATAACAAGGCTTAGTTTGCTCATCTGTGCTGATCTGAGCCTCCCACTTTATTTCCCAGACACCCCCAATGCTCTGGGCTGTATTTGCCTTTTACCCAAGTGAGACTTATTTCCTGAAGCCCTTCTCAATTTTCTTGAATTGGAAAACTGTTTCATTCTGCTTTCTGTGAAATCTGTCCCTCCAGAATTCTTTCAGAGGCTTGATTTAATGTTTTTTTCCAAAGGAAAGCTTATGAAATTTCTTGATTTCTTTCTACCATCTTTGATTAATTCAAATGTAATCAGAATTAGATAATTTAATTCACATTTATTGCACCAATGTGATTTTTAAGTTTTGGTAGTGACTTAGACTCTGTGTTTTACCTGAAGCTTTTTGATTTAAAAAATGATGCTAGGTGGTACAGGGCCCTTGGTCTAGAATCAGCAAGACCTTCTCATAAGTTCAAATCTGTCCTCCATCATTTGTTGACTGAGGACCTTGAATAGTCTTTTCATTCTGTTTGCCTCAATTTATTCATCTGTAAAATAAATTGAGAAGGAAATGGAAAGCCAGTTCATTACTTTGTCAAGAAAATCAAATGGGATTATGAAGCATCAGACACAACTCAAATGACTCAACAAAAACAACAGTAATAAATGTGTTTTAGGGGAAGCTGGGTGGTGCAGGAAATACAGCACCACGCCTGGACTCTAGGAGATTTAAGTTCAATACAGCCTCAGACACTCATTAGTTGTATATGACCAGGGGCAAATCATTTAACCCTATTTATCTTAGTTTAGCTATAAAATAAGTTGAAAAAGGAAATGACAAGATACTACAGTGTCTTTGCCAAGAAAGACCCAGGTAGGATTACAAAGAGTTGTACATGACTAAATAGCTAAATGATATCACAACAAAACTGATTAAAACAACAACAAAAAATTATTCAGAGGGAACTGCCATTTTCACAGGTGCTAACATACAAACCTCCATGGCTGCTAAACAAATTCTCTTTTATTCTAGAAATATCTAAGGAAAATAGAAGAAGCAGTCTAAAGGAGAAAATGCTTCAACCATTTAATATAGTGAGGCTTAAAATGCTAACACTGCCCTCTCCCTGTGAGTCATGTGCATTTCTAAGTTCAAAATGACTGGCTAATGATTTCTCTTTGGTCTGGTTATTCTACTCATTTTTAATTTACTTCATCATAGTAAATTTAGTGCATAGCTCTCTATCATTTCCACAAGGATATCATGACAAATTTCATCATATGTTTCCCTAAAATATAAGTAAATTACATTAATGGTGTTCTCTATCATCTTAACCTAAAAGCTGTCAGAAAAAGGAAATAATGCTAATTTGTCATGAGTCATTCTTAATGACACCATGCTGGCCTTCAGTGGCCACTACCTTTTTTTAAATGCTCAAAACTTATCTCTTTAGCAATATATTTTAAAATTAGGCCAAGTTTCAAAATCTATTTTTGTTTAAGACATTTTACAAATATATTTGAGAGCATCTAGGCAAATAGCCCTCATTATGAGGGTTATGAACTCACTATGAACTACATGTTTACTATTTTTAGACAAAATTAATTGTTTTTCATTGGTTTTATTTAGTTGTCTAGATTTTCAGATACTTCTTAATCAGTTGTTTACTTTCCATATCTCTATCTTTCACTTGTGAAGCTCATATCTTTGAATAGTAGCACTGAGGAAAATACCAATTTAGTCCTTAATATCTTGAATTCCTTTCCTGGGATTTAATAGTTACTTGTGATATTTTCTAGTTTTCTACTACATATGGCAATTATCTCCTTTAAATTGTTAGGTTTGATGAATCTCAAATTACTTAAAATCCTGGGTTTATGTCCCCAGAGAATATACCTCTTTTCTTCATGTTAGATGGACAAATAGTTTTTTTAGTTTCCCTTATCAGGTTATGTAACAGTGGTACATACAGAGTAGTAAACCTACTAATTTTTCACTCTCATTTTTGGGAGAACAAGAGACATGAATTTTCAATTAAGTCTTTAAAAGTTCATACCAATAATATGGCTAATATTTTGATGCATAGTGAAATACACTATTATTTTTACCTACTATTAAAGGGTATTGTCAAAATTATATTAAGTTTGCTCAAAATGACCATGGATTAAAATTCTGGGTTAAGTAGTAAGTATTTCATTTTTATTTGGGCACAAACACTATGAATAAAATATAAGCTCAGCTTTGGACATCTCATTATCAAAAACATATAGCTGAACTCATTGGAATTTCAGAAAATATTTTCTTTAAAAAGCATGATTAATATCTGGGATAAAATGATCAGTGGAAAAATATGTTAAAAATTTCCTGAATATGTGGTGAATGACATATAAAAATGTATGAATAATAGATTTCTCACAGAAGGAGGACTGTTTGATGTATTTTATAGTTAATTGTTTCCATGTACAGTAGTGAAAACATTATCACCCGAGCCTGACTTGATTGATGTTTGTTCACACATCAAGTATGAAATGCAAATGATGGTAAGTAGAATGTAATCAGACCTCTATTTTATATTTTTCTGGGTATTGGGGAAGGATATTGAAAAAAATAGAAAAATAAATCTTTAGGCTACTTAAAGTATTGATTAGTTTGTTACTTGGAAGCAGAGATATATAAAATAATCTGTGCAAAGACAGAAAGGTAGAAATGGAATATGATATGTGAAAAACAACACATCAGACAATTTGGCTAGAGTAAACAGTAAGGGAAATGACTAGAAAAAACAGTTAGAATAAGTCAATCAATAAACATTTATTAAGCAGCTATTATGTGTCAGACACTGTCCTAAATTCTGGGGATATTAAAAACATACAGATCCTGATCTCAAGGAGCTCATTGCCTAATCAGAGAGTACTGTTAAGTTATGAATATCAGGAAGATTCACTCTTTTTAAAATTTTATTTTGTCTAGTAAATTTATTTATTTTTAATACATATTTCTTTAAAAATAATGTTGGGAGAAAAAAAATCAGAGCAAAAGGGAAAAACCATGGGAGAGAAAAAAAACCCAGGAAAAAAAAGAAATGAACATACCATGTGTTGATTTACATTCAGTCTCCGTAGTTCTTTTTCTGGATGCAGATGGGATTATCTATCCAAAATCTATTGGTATTGCTTTGGATCACTGAATTAGTTAAAAGAACCTAGTCTTTAATACTTGATCATCATATAGTCTTGCTTTTATTGTGTCCAATGTACTGCTGATTCTGTTTGCATTGCTTGGCATTAGTTCATGCAAATCTTTCCAGGACTTTCTAAAATCAGCTTGTTCATCATTTTTTTATACAATAATATTATTTCATTATCTTCATATACCACAACTTGCTCAATTGATGAACATTTGCTCATTTTCTAATTCTTTGCTATTTCATAAAGCTGCTACAAATGGATTTAAACATATAGGTCATTTACCCTCCTTTATGATTTCCTTGAGATATAGACTCAGTAATGGCACTGTTGGGGTAAAGGATATGCACAATTTGATACCCCTTTGGCATATTCTAAATTGCTCTTCAGAATGATTATATCATTTCACAACTCCATCAATAATGCATTAGTGTCCCAGTTTTCTTACATCTCTAACATTTATCTTTTCTTGTCATTTTAGCTAATCTTAGAGGTGGAGGTGATTCCTCAGAGATGTTGTAATTTATATTTCTCTAATCAATGGTGATTTAAAGTATTTTTTCATATAAGTATAGATGGCTTTAATTTTGCCATCTGAAAAAATGTATAGTCAAATCCTTTGACAAATTATTGAAAAATGACTTGAATTCTTATAAATTTGACAGTTCTTTCTACATTTTAGTAATGAGACATTTATTAGAAACATTGGCTATAAAGATTTTTTCCCTTTTTTTTCTTTTCCTTTATTTTTTCCTTTTTTAAACTTTTTCTTTCATTTTGTTTTTGTTGTTTTGTTTGTGCAACAATTTTTTAATTTAATGTAATCAAAGTTGTCCATTTTGCCTTTCATGATGTTTTCTAGTTCTTCTGTGACCCTCTCCAAAGATCTGACAGGTAAATGATCCCTTGCTCTCCTGATTTGGTTATGGTGTCATCCTTTATGCCAAAATAATGTACTCATTTTGAGTTTATTTTGGTATGGGGTGTGAGATGTAGACCTATGCCAAGTTTCTGACAGATTATTTTCCAGTTTTCCCAGATTTTTTGCCAAATACTGAGTTCTCATTCCAGAAGGTAGAATTTGGGAATTTATCAAATGTTAGATTGCTATAGACCTTGATTATTTTGTCATGTCTATCTAAACTATTCCATGAATCCAGCACTCTATTTCTTAGCCAGTACCAATGGTTTTGATAACTGCCGCTTTATAACATGGTTTTAGGTTTGGTATTGTTAAGCCCCATCTTTTGTATTTTTTCATTAATTTCCTTGCTATTCTTAACCTTTTCTTCCAGATGAATTTTATTATTTTCTCTTATTTTATAAAATATTTTGGCAGTTTGATTTGCATGGCATTAAACCAAGTAGACCAATTTAGGCAGAATTTTCATTTCAAATTAGCTAACTTTCTCCATGAGCAATTGATATTTTTCCAATTGTTTAGATCTGACTTTATTAGTGAGGGAAGTATTTTGTAATTGTATTCATATAGTTCTTGGGTTTGGCAGGTAGATCACTAAGTATTTTATTTTATCTACAGTAATTTTAAATGAAATTTCTCTTTCTATCTGTTATTGATGGGCTTTGTTAGTAAAGTATAGAAATGCAGATAATTATTATGGGTTTGTTTCATATATTGCAATTTTGCTATTCTTTTTCTTTTCTTATTGCTAAACCAACATTTCTAATACAATGTTGAATAATAGTGGTGATAATGGACATCCTGTTTCATCCCTGATCTTTTTGAAAATAAATGCAGTTTTACTCCATTGCAAATCATCTATTGTGTTTAGATAGATACTACTTATTGTTTTAAGGAATGTTCATTTTATTTCTATTCTCTCTAGTGTTTTTTAATAGGAATGGGTGCTGTATTTTGTCAAGAGTTTTTTATGCATCTATTGACATTATCATATGATTTTTGTAGTTTTGTTATTGATAAGATAGATTGTGGTAATAATTTTCCTAATATTGTTCAAGCATTACATTCTTGGTATAAATCCCCTGCTGAAAGTTGTTGCAATCTCATTGCTAATACATTATTGAAAATTTTTGTATCAATATTCATTAGGGAGATTGTTCTGTAATTTTCTTTCCTTTTTTTGGCTCTTCCTGGTTTTGGTATCAGTATTGTATTTGTGTCATAGAAGCAATTTGGAAGAATTCTTTTTTTAAAGTATTTTTTCAAATAGTTTACTTAGAATTGAAATTAATTTTTCTTTAAATGATTGGCAAATTTACTTGTGAATCCAACTGACCCTGGAGATTATTTTTCTTAGGAAATTCATTAATGCTTTTTTTTTTTTTCAATTTATTTTTCTAAAATTTCCTGTTCTGTTAATCTGGGCATTTTATATTTTTGTAAATATTCCTCCATTTGGGTTAAATTGTCAGACTTGCTGCCATATAGTTGGGGAAAATAGTTCCTAACTCTTGCTTTAATTCTTTTTCATTGGTGGTAAATTCATCCTTTTCATTTTTGTTGCTGGTGATTGATTTTTTTTTTCTTTTTCTAATCAAATTAAACAAAGCTTTAGCTATTTGGTTGTTTTTTTTCATAAAATCAACTTCTTAGTTCAATAGTTTTTCTTTTTTTCTTTTTTCTTAGTTTCAATTTTATTAATCACTCTTTTAAATTTCAGAATTTCTAATTTTATATATACTTTTTTAAAAATTTGTTCTTTTTTTAGGTTTTTTTTAGTTGCATACCCGATTCATTGATCTCTTCTTTCTTTATTTTATTCATGTATTTATTTAGAGATATAAAATTTCTCCCCAAAACTGCTTTGACTATTTCCCATAAGTTTTTGGTATATTGTCTCATTATTGCCATTCTTTTGGGTGAAATTATGGATTGTTTCTATGATTTATTGTTTGACCCACTCAGTTTTTAAAGTAAGATTATTTGGTTTCCAATTAGTTTTTAGTCTATCTTTCCCTGCCTCTTTATTGAAAATGATATAATTTTTATTACATTGTGGTCTGAACAGGAAGAATATACTATTTCTGCCTTTCTGCATTTGATTGTGAAGTTTTTATGCCCTAATATATGGTCAGTTTTTGCATAGGTGCTATGTCCTCCTTAAAAAAAAAAAAAAAAAAAGATATTTTCCTTTTTGTCCTTATTTAATGTTTTCCAGAGTAGTCTATGATATCTGTTTTTTAGGATTCTATTAATCACTCTAGTTTCTTTCTTCCTTATTTTGTGATTAGATTTGGCCAATTCTGAGAGGAGAAAGTTGAGGTTCCTCACTAATATATTTTGCTATTTCTTCACGTAACTACCTTAAAATATTCTCAAGAAATTTGGCTGCTCTACCAGTGAGTGAGTACATATTAAATATAATTGCTATTCCATTCTTTATGGAAAACTTTATCAAGATGCACTTTCCTTCCTTATCTTTTTAAATAAGATCTATAATTCCTTTTGCTTTATCTGAGATCAAAATTACTACACTTACTTTTTTTTTTTTAATTTCAGCTATAGTATAATAAATTCTGTTCTGGCCTTTTATCTTTACTCTGAATTTGTTTCTTTGTGTCAAACTTGTTCTTGTAAACAGCATATTGTAGAATTCTGTTTTTGAATCCATTCTACTCTATTTGCTTTCATTTTATGGAGTTCTTTCATTTCACAATTATGATTACCTGTTCTGTATTTCTCTCCATACTATTTTCTCCCCATATATGTTTTTGTTCTCTCTTTCTGCTCTGTCTTTAGATGTGTTCTTTTTAAACCCATTCCACATACTACCTTTTCTTTTAGCATTCTTCATACTTTTCTTACTAGTGTTTTTGACCCATTCCTTCTACTACATTATCCCCTATCACCCCTCCCCTCTTTATGTGAATTAATTGTGTGCTTATATCTTCTCTTTCTTTTTTTCCACAGCACAGACCTTTAATATCTTTTTTAATTTAATCACATCAGAGGCAATTCACAACCACACTCTCAGTACATATAGTGACTCAGAACATATAGTTCTGTCCCAGTAACAGATATAGTTCTCAAGAGTTACAGAAATTGCTCCCACCTAGGGAAGTAACCAGTTCGACCCTTACATAACACACATTTTCCCCCTGTTTATCGTTCAATGGTTCTCTTGAGTCCTGTGTTTGTAGACTAAATTTTCTTTTTAGTCCTGCTTTTTTTTTTCAAAAGAAATAATTGAAAGTTTCTTACTTCATTGAAGATCCATTGCCTCCCCTGAAAGATGATGCTGAGTCTCACTGTAGTTATTTCTTGGTTGGAACCCTAGGTCCCTTGACTTCAGGAATATTGTATTTCAGACCCTCTGATCTTTATTGTAGAAGATACCAGATCCTGGGTAATCTTGATTGTTGCTCCTTGATATTGGAATTGTTTTTGTTTGGCAGCTTGCAATATTTTTTCCTTGAAATTATAGTTCTGGAGTTTTTAAAATTATATTCCTTGGGGTTTTCCTTGTGGAATCTCTTTCCAAAGGTGATTGATTGTTGGATTCCTTCAATTGGGGTAATTTTCCTTAATAATCTCTTTTTTATTTTTTTTTATAACTTTTACTTTACAAGATATATGCATGGGTAATTGTTCAGCATTGACTCTTACACAACCTTCTGTTCCAACTTTTCCTCTCCTTCTCCCCCTCCCCTAGATGGCAGGTAGAGCAATACATATTAAATAAGTTAAACTATATGTTAAACACAATATATGTATACATAGCCATACAGTTATCTTGCTGCATACAGAATAATCGAACTTAGAAATAAGATAAGAATAAACTGAGAAGGAAAACAAAAATGCAAGCAGACAAAAACAGAAGGAGTGGAAATGCTATGTTGTGGTTCACACTCATTTCCCATAATTCTTTTGCTGGGTGTAGCTGATTCTCTTCACTATTTCAGAGGCTGAATTTTCTAATCAGTAGTGAGGGTAGAAGGGATCTCAGAATGAAGCATGTATCTTTTCCACCATCTTGGCTCTGCCCCTCCCTTAATGATCTCTTGTAGAATGCTATCCAAGCTCTTTGTTCTTTTTTTTTTTTTTTTTTTTTTTTTTTGGTCATGGCCTTTAGGTAGGTCAACAATTTTTAAATGGTCTCTTCTGTATCTATTTTCTTAGCTGGATCTTTTTACAAGGAAGTAGTTCACATTTTCTTCTCTTTTTTTATTCTTCTTAGCTTGTTTGAATGATTCTTGTTTTCTCACAGTCATTAACTTCCATTTGCCCCATTCTAATTTTTAATGTGTGATTTTCTTCACTTAGCTTTTACATCTCTTTATATGTTTGGTTAATTCTAATTTTAAGGTCTTTTTTTTCCAGACAATTTTTTTTTCCTTTTCCAAGTTGTTGACTCTCTCATGTGTACCCTCATTTCCTTTTTTCTTCTACCTCTCTTATTTGATTTTCAAGTCTTTTATGAATAGTTCCAATAAGTTTTTTTGGGCTTGAGACCAATTAGTATTACTCCTTTAGATCTCTTCTATGGACATGTGAAAATCCCTGGCCCAAACTCCCTAAAGTTTTGGATGTGAAACTCTTCAGTATGAAAACAAAGTCCTACTTTCACAAAGAGTTAAAAGTTAAGTTATATCCTGGGAAAATGAGCCAACAATAAAAAAAAATGATTCTGACCATAAAAAGTTAGTATGGTGACAAGAAATCCAAACATACTCAGAAGAAGGTAAAAAAAGTCATTTTGTATGAACTAATCTAGGACTTCCTAGGTTTTTCTGAGTGAGAAATTCACTCAGCAAAAAATAAAATAAAATAGAAAGCTACCAGATGACTAATTGGATTGTTTATAGCCAAGTTTGAATTTGTCAAATTAACTACAAGGAGTTACTTATATAGTCAGCTGTCATTAGAGAATTGATTTTGGTACATGTTGAAGAACAAAAATTCTAGCACATGAACCCTGCTCATCATTTCTTATAGAACAATCATATTCCATCAAAATTACATGCCATCATTTATTGAGCCCTTGCCCAGTTGATGCGTATTTCTTCAATTTCCAATTTTTTGCCCTTAGAAAAGAGTTGCAAATGAGCAGGACCAAGAGATCATTATATACTTCAACAACAATACTATATGATGACCAGTTCTGATGGACCTGGCCATCCTCAGCGATGAGATCAACCAAATCATTTCCAATGAACCAACTATGCCCAGAGAAAGAACTTTGGGAGATAACTAAAAACCATTACATTGAATTCCCAATCCCTATATTTATGCCCACCTGCATTTTTGATTTCCTTCACAAGCTAATTTGTACAATATTTCAGAGTCTGATTCTTTTTATACAGCAAAATAATGTTTTGGTCATGTATACTTATTGTGTATCTAATTTATATTTTAATGTATTTAACATCTACTGGTCATCCTGCCATCTAAGGGAGGGGGTGGGGGGTAAGAGGTGAAAAATTGGAACAAGAGGTTTGGCAATTGTTAACGCTGTAAAGTTATCCATGCATATAACCTGTAAATAAAAGGCTATTAAATAAAAAAAAAAAAGAAAAAAAAGAAAAGATTTGCAATGAATATTTTTGTACATATGTCCTTTTCCTTTTATTTTTAAATATCTTTTGTGATACATGACTAATAGTGAACAGATTCAATCATTCAATAGAGCAATTTGGAACTGTTGTTAAAGGGCTATAAAATCTTGTATACTTTTTGACTTAACAATACCAATGATGAGCAGGATGCTCTCAGAAAAACCTAAGAAGTCCTAGATTAGTTCATACAAAATGAAATGTACTGTGTCAAAGCAATAGCAATGTTGTTATGAATGACTTTGCTTTTCTCAGCAATAAATTGATCCAAGACTACTCTGAAGGATTTATGATAAAAAAAAATCTATCTATATCTAGCAAAAGAATAGATTATGTCTAAATCTCAATTGAGGCATGCTTTTTTAAACTTTATTTTTATTAAGGGTTTTTTTTTTTTTTTTAGTGGGGATGGGAGATTTGTTTTCTTTTGCAAAATGCCTTTTATGAGATATTTTGCCTAAAAAGGGGAACTCTGGTGACCATGATTATGTCCTCCAGTTACAGAGTCAGTTGGAGGGGTAGAGAGTCCTGATAGCTTGTAAATATTAGGTAGATTCAGGAGGAACTCTGTCAAATAGGAGTTTCTATTTTATCCTGTAGACATTATGGAATCACTTTAATATCCCGAGCTGGGGAAATGATGGGTCAGATCTGTGTTTTCGTATTATTAGTTTGGCACTTTACTGGAACATGAAATTAATGATTGATGGGCTGAATGCTGGCAGACCAATAAAAGATAGAAAAGAGATTTTGGTCAGGGTACAACAGTCTAGAAATCAAGTACTTTTAAGTCACTTTGATATTTGGAGGGTATATAAGAGGGACAAAAATACTGAAGCCAAATTGATTATTTCAGTCTTTCTTGAAACTTTGAGCATAATGGAGGGAGGGAAGGAAAAAGTTGGAACAGAAGTGAGTGCAAGGGATAATATTGTAAAGAAATTTTTTTCAAAATTAAAAAAAAATTTAAAAAAAGAAACTTTGAGCATAGCAAGGTGATAAACAAAATTGTAACCAACAACTAATGTGGTGTGAGTGGAAGGTACCAAATGCTTTTGCCCATTATTATATTTCCCACTGATCTGCCTTGGCATTTGGTCTTTGTCTTTCTTCTGAGTATCTTCAAGTATTTCATCCCATTAAATTTTTAATAGCCATTAATAACCTGGGAAAGAACTTTGAGATAGGAAATGAGGAGCTAGCTTAAAAGACAGGAAGAACTTGCTTCAAATCCTCTCTCTGAGACATAGTAGTGGTGATCATCAGCAGGTCATTTATCTTCTCAGTGACTCTGGAAATTTTGTAATGTAATTTCAAATCTCTTTGTCAAACTAAGATGTGATTAGTATAGATGAACTGTTGATCTACATTAATAGAGGGAATTTCCACACCAGAAGCTCCCTACCCCTACAAAAACAGAAATCTGAACTAGATAGACAGACAGACAGATAGATAGACAGATGTCATACATAGACTTAGATGTAAGTCAAGATTTATATATATATATATATATATATATATATATATATATATATATATATATATTCAGGACAAGAGATCAAAATTTCCTTTGAACTGAATGTTTGATAATAAATCTTATGATACTATACCCTGATAAGGTTCTGAAAGAATAGAGACATAAAATGGTCCATTTTTAGGGAGATAGAGTTGTCACAAATAGCTTGGAGTATGAGTACTAGCAATAGTCAATGGAATGCTGTGGATTGTTCTAATGATGTGGGACACCATCAGAATCTTGGACACATGAGTATGAAAGAGAGAAGGGTCACAAAGATAGTTATCAAATTCACTGAAAGGGAGATTAAATAATGCTGAAGACAAGACTTGTGTATTTTGCAAAGGGTGTATTTGTGTGTGAGTGTGTGTTTGTGTGTGTGTGTGTGTTCTACTGAATGAAGCAGACAAAACCTACTTACACAGGAGGGTCTATGTCCTTTGTCTTTTAATGTTTCCCAGGGTTTAGCAAAGGGACTTAACTAAAATCAGTTGGCATTAAAATAAAAAAAAAATTTTCATCACTTTTAAAAGTAGCAGTCATTAACAATAAATCAGTCCCTGATTCCTAGCATTTGCTTATTTCCGAATTGTAAATATTATTACTGAATATTTTATAATCAATTCTCACTAGCTGGTTTGAGCTGGTTGCAACATACCTCTGGATAACGACATGGCTTCATCTTTTGAGTTGAAATTGAAAAGCTATCCTTCTGTCACTTTACCCTCAATATAACTTTTAGATTCTAATAGTTAGCCCTATGGTTTTCCATGAATGAACTGTGAAAGAGATTTTCTTTTCAGGGCTAGAAAAAGCTCTATAATAGAACTTCCAACTAAATTCTTCTCACTATATTCAATTCTCAGAAATTCCACATTCTGTTTGGCAGGGAAATTCATATTTTCATAAATTACTTGTCCTTAGTCCATTAATTCTATAGCCCAGTACTATTTTTTTCCCCTGTGGGCCAGTTGAGATCTAGGTTATAACCTGGGTTCTGCCATGTAATTCCATTTTTCTGGGACTTGGTTTCCCGTATGTATAATTAGAAGTTAGAATATTTGATCTCTGTGGTTCCCTTCAACTTTAAAATTCATTAATTCATCAGTGGCAGAACAAAAATCATATTTTAAAAGGTTTTAAATATTTTAAGACATCAGGAAAGGACTGTCAGATAAGAGTAAGATAGCAAATTAATAGTCTGTACTCTAGTCTAAAGAGGTCTCATGGAAGGTGAAACAATGGTAAAATTATGGAACAATATGAAATATTGCAGAGTTTTGCATTCTATGTCTGGAGACTAGATCACTACTTACTCCATGTGAATATAACCTAGTCATTTAACTTCAATATTCAATAAATTTTAGTTCCTTCATTTGTAAAAGTTAGATTAGGTAATGCCTAAGGAACATTTCCACTCTAAATTCAATGATTACTAGGTGATGTGTGTTTTCTTTCTCCTTTCTGCAAAGATGCAATGAGTATGGGCCTGCTGATAATTTGTTACTGCTGGCCAAATTTAGAGGTATCAAACTTAGATGACCAGGTCCTGACAATATCTGTTTCTTTTAAGCATCATAGAAATAGAGTTTAGCATCTAGTTGAAAAGAATAAAAAATAAAATAAAATATAAAGCTACTAGATGACCAATTGGATTGTTTATAGCCAAGTTATGTCAAATTAACTACAAGGAGTTACTTATATAGTCAGCTGTCATTAGAGAATTGAATTTTGGTACATGTTGAAGAACAAAAATTCTAGCACATGAAAATCTCTTCCAAATCAATTTTATTATTTTCCCAATTAACATGCTCCCCACAGCAGTCTTCACTGTATTTGGATATGAATGAGACTTGATGAGTAGTATATCACACTAGGAAGGGGAAATAATATAAAAAATCTCCACAGTGTTTGGAGAAAATAAATAGATTAATTGAGTTTGAGTGAGGTATTTTTAGGAATGCAGGAGATGATAACATTTTTAGGGGAAGGTAAAGATAGGATTGTATTCTTGACTTTGCTGCATGATTTTCCCAGCCTTTACCTTAGTTTTAGAATTCCACACATTTTTTTACTTCATACTGATACTGCTTGTGTTTGATATGACTCTGATGACAGAAGTCCTAAATTCATAATTTTCTGTATCCACAAAATCTGTACACTGGAGACTCATTATAAATGGTTTTTTATTATTATTTTTATTATAATTGTGCTTTTTGCTTAACCCTGTTTTCCTTCTGGAATCACTTAATTTTCCTAATCTGGACATTTAAACAAACATTCTTTCTTCTTTAACAGAAACCATACTGTGGAATGAGGATTAAGGATATATAGGAATGCAAAAAGAAACAAACAAAAATAAATCCATGTTTTGAAGTAGCACACAGATTAATGAAGAAGAATATAAAGGTAAATGTATACAAAAAATATGTAGACATTAAAGGAAGATGGGGAAAGATTTCATGTAGAAAGTGGAATTTCATTCAGACTTGAAGGGTTCCAAAGAGCTAGGAATGAAAGAATTCAAGCTATAACCAGATAAAATGCCCATAGTCAGGAGCTAGAGTCTTGTTTGAAGAAAAGCATGAAGATCAGTATAAGAAAGTGAGGGAGTAGAAGGGAGTAAGATGTAAGCAGAATGAAAAACTAGGAAATGGCAAGGTTATAAAACTTAAAAACTCAGCAATTTTTATATTTGATTTTTGAGGCAATAGAAAGCCACTGGAGTTGGTTAAATGTGTGTGTGTGTGTATGTGTATGTGTGTGTGTGTGTATATGTGTGTTATTGTTATACTTGTGATTTAGGAAGAACAGTTTCATAGATGAATGAAGGATGGCTCTGTCCAAATTTCCATCACAATTCAATTCAGTTCAATTCAACAAATATTTATTAAGTATTTATTATATTCCTGACAATGTGGAAAACAGTGGGAGTGCAACAACAAAAAAAAAACATATAACTGTCATGCTTTAAGGAATATAGACTGTATAGGTTTTGTAGGGGGAGATACAACATGTATTTGCACAAAGATAAAAATTTACAAAATAACCAACTACAAGGAAAATCAAGACCTCTTGTAGGATGTAGCATTTGAACTTAACTTTGAAGTGATATAAGGATCTGAAAAATTGAGATGGAAAGTGACAATATTCTAGCCATGCTAAACAATCTGTGTGAAGATCCAGAGACAAGGGCTAAAATGCTAGATAGAAGGAAAAGCAAGTTAAGTAATTTTGGCCAAAGAGTAGGGTAATTTATGAGGATTTTTAATGAGGATTTTATGAGAGGATAGACTTTAATGAAGATTAATGAGAGGATGAAGGAACAACAATGAAAAGACTAGTAAGATCCATATTATAAAGAGCTTTAAATAGAAAGAAATAAAAAATAAAGTAGGGATTTTCTTTTCTTTTTTTTTCTCTCAAAGCAATAGTGAGCTACTATTATGAAGCTTCTTGAATAGGGAAGTGCCTTGGTTAACCTGCACTTTTGGCATATTGGTTTTGTAACTCTTTTGCGGATGGATTTGAAAAGCTTCACAAGCTTAACCTTCAGGGTTTTGCCCTGGAAATCTGTCCAGCCCTCTCCAGCTTGATCATATCGATGACTGGCTATATCATCCTCAATGCTCAGCATCTGATCAATTTATTTTTGGTTTAATAAACTTGGTGGAAATCTCTTGAAAATGTGCTGGTGAGATTTCTGCTACCTGTCACTTCCATCTAGATTAAACATAGCAAATGAACAGCCTTTTCCACACTGGAGCCCATTGTACATCTAGCGATCTATGTTCTTCTATGACAGCTATCATCTCAGCAGTTAGTTACAGAGGGAGATGAGACAGATGTATCATAATTATAATCCTTCTGAATCTAACTGGAAGGTACAGAATTATGTAAAACAACATAAAGAAGCAACTGAGTTGTGTTTTTGATTTCCCTATAATGTAAGCCCCAAATGTAAGCATCTTATTCTATTGGAACTGGTCATTTATTTTCATTTGCATTTATCTTGACTCCCATTCATATACCTGGGTATATTCAAGCATTAACCTCTATTTCTTGATAAAACTTAAGTAGGGTATGCAGAACCCAGGTTACAAGTGAAACATGTAGAAAAATGACAGAACTTTAATTTTGTCTTTTTTTCCCCCTTGAACAAATACTAAGTACATATCACATGTAATCATTGAAGTCAAGAAATCAGAGCTGTTGCTTTCACACAGTGGTCAATGTTATAAGTCCATGCATAAGCATGAATAGACAGTGTAATATAAAAAAAATATACAATGTATAAAAATATCAGAGTTTTCAACATTTTAAATACATTCAGACTATGTAACAGAGCTTGGAAAGTATATATAATAACTGGAACAGAGGTAATTCATTGAAGTCCTCAGGATGCTGATTTAATGATTGAATAAAATTAATTTATAATTAGTACTGGTGTGCTCCAGAAGTTCTCCATTTTGAAAATTGCTTCATTTTGTTTATAGATATGTCTGTACTCTCCCATTAGTATTTCCAAGGTACATATATAAAATAGTATGTGCCATAGTATGTTATTGTGCAATTTCTTCTGAGAAATAATTTTCTGCAGAAGCAGAAACCCCTAATGCTGAAATTGGGTAAAAGAGTTATTGCATTAGATCAGCTTTCAGACCAAGCGCAGTGAGGTCATTGATCAATTTTTACTCCATCCTGCTCCTCTATGGCCTTATAACAAACATTGCTTCCTCCACTAAATAGTGTGACTTTACCTAATTCAGAAAGCCACAATTACAAATTTCTGATCTATTTACCTGTTTATTTCCTTCATTGCTCCCCCCACTGGTTAACAACTCTTCATTCTTTGCTTGCATTAGAAATAAATCATTGATGTCTCTTACTTTGTTCATCATCGTGATGCCCCTTTATTTGCTTCCCATTTTTGCAACTTTCCTTTGTTAAAAAACAACAGGAATTTAGCAATCTCATCTTAAAGTAAATTTAACTTTCCACTGTCTGAATTGAATGTTGGGCAGGATATTTTATTATGTGACCTCTTAAATCTCCTGCATTTATTTTGTTGTGGTGTTCTTAGAAATATCATGTTTTGTATCACCCTCTCAAATGTTAATTATTTAGATGAACACATTCCAAGACCTTAAAGCAAGATTTGTTGCTTAAATGTATACAGGCTCCATGCTGAATGGGAAAGCATTTTATGTCTCTTACACCTCTCAGCTAAATTCCATGGCAAATCTACCTGAATTCTGCGCCTTTGTTTCTTCTCCTCTCTCTTTCTTCTAAATCCTCTGCAATCAGGTTTCTGAAGTCATCACTCAAATGAAAACTGTTCCTTCCAAAGCCACAAATATTCTCTTAGTGCCTAATCTAAAAACCTTTTCTGTTTTCATCCTTTTGGACCTCCTTTCACACAGATATTATTGATCATCTCCTCCTGAATAGTCTTTCCTTTCAGTTAAATAACTGCCTTCTTCATGGTTTCCCACACTGCTCCTTCTCAGTGTCTTTAGCTAATTCCATATCCACATCATCTGTCTTTTGTTTTCTTCTTTTGTCTACACTTACATTCCATCCTTTGGTGATTTCAACAAGTGCCATAGATGCAAATATTAGCTATAGGCAAATAATTCCCTGATATTTATATTTATCCCTGACCTCCTGGGTTCCTTCACCAATTGCCTTTAGGATATCTCAAGCATCATGTTCTTTAGGCAGCTCAAAGCCAACATTTCAGAACTCCTGATGAAATTCTGATTCTTGCTCCCAGCCTACCCCAGCCCAAATTTGGCCCTGACCCAACCCCCACAGAAAGCATTGATCATTTAACTTAGTAGAACAGGCCAGCATATTCTATAACCATATCATCAGTTTAACACATGACAGTTACCATAAAACATAACACAGAAATCAATCAGTAAGAAAGTAGTACCAACAAGATGTGGAACAGGACATTGGACACTGCAAATCTCAATAAATCGTTCCCTTAAAATGTTTGTGTATTTCCCTTTCTTTGCAGTCCTTAGGTGGACCTGTGGTAATTATAATATCATTATCCTATATTATTGGTGTTATTGCTGGTTTTTCAGTACTGAAGAAGATCATGACATCAGGGGAGTGATTCCATGACATGCAAGTGAATTGTATTTAAATGGGGAAAGGATGTGCAAGATCATTTGTGCTTCATTTCCCCCTCTAGAGCCATCTGGGTCCACTAGTCAGTTATATATCAAGATGAGTGGAGATGACCCTGAATGCAATGTGAGGTTTTCCATATACATTCTTGGGCACCACATGCATAGATCCACCAAGGACCTCCCCATGTAGCAAACTCTTCCTATAACCTCAAAATTTACATTTCGTGTAATCAGCACCATTTGCTCTTAAAAAATTCTTGTCTTGCTTTGCTGATTTTTTCAGAGAGCATCATTTGTCCACTGAGTGCATAAATCTCTTTAAAATGTCTTTGCTCCTGCTAAAGACTGAGTCTGAATTCTGTCAGAAGTGACTCCACTACACAAGGACACCTCAACATTATCATCTTTTCTGTTACCCAGGCTCAAAAACTAGTATAATTCTCATTATTTACCCTATATACAAATCTATTACCAAATATTGTCATTCTATTTTTAAACGTATCTTTCTACTTACTGAACTAAACCTCCCACCCCAGTCTCCCATCCCTATTCAGGCTTTCATCACTTTTCATTTTGACTTGTGTAATTGAATTTTAATTAATATTAATTAATATAATTACACATATATATATTTCTCCACTCAAATTAGTCCTATGTGTAGTTGGAAAAGAGGATTTTTTTGTCTGTTTGTAAAACATAGATCTGAAAATGTGGTCTTCCTTCCAACCCTACACTCAAAAAACTCTGATAGATCACCAATATATCACAGATAAAATAAAAATCCTGTGGCAGTTAAAGCTTTATTTATACTTGGCCCCTTCCTATATTTCCACTTGACTTATATTTTACTCCCCTTATATACCATATGATTCATCCTTATTAGCCTAATTATTTTTCCTTATATCTGGCTCTATCCCCTGTCTTGATGCTTTGGTACTGGCTTTTTAAATATTTGGAATGCCTTTCTTCCTCATTTCCCCTCTTTCCTTGACATTTCTCAACACTCAGCTCAAATCCCTCCCAATACTTTTTGCAGGAGGATTTCCTTGTTCATCTCAGCTATTTGTGCTTTCTCTGAGATTACTTTCCCATATTATTTATATATGTACACACATACATATACATATGTACACCAACATATATAAATATACATACTTGCATACACACATATATACATGAGTATAAAATTATATAATGCATGCAATATATAAATATATATGTATGTATTTATATCTATATATTTTCTATAATTAGTTATTTATATATCATTTTTCCTCCCAATAGCATTTATGAATTCTTTGGAGGCAGGGACTATTTTTTTTTTCATTTCTTTGTATTCCTAGCAAAAGTATATGAAAGATAGTAAACATCAACTATTCATTTACAGGGTGAATATCACCCTGATAGATAAAGTATTCTTTGGTTAGCAGTTGCAGTGAGGAGAGAAATATTCCTTCAAGGGCCAGATGAAATCAAGCTATTGTACAAAAGTTCTTCTATCCTGTTGTATGTTTTATTCTTTTCTGAGTTATAAAAATTATCTCCAATGATCTTTTCTTAAAAACTCTTATCATTATATCCCTAATTTAAGGTAATTTTGTTAGGACCATAATACTTCAGTCTGAAGTAGGTTTTTTCCTCTCTTGATTATTTTCCACATTTTCTTCCCAACTCTATAAATCCTTTTTTCTTTCCTAGGAGTTCAGGAAATTCTTAGAGGAAAAGAAAAAAAAAAAAAACAGACGAACAAAAAAGCCACAATCCAAACAAAAAAAACCCTAAAATATTCAATTCCAAAGTGAAACACTTTTAAAAGAACAAATTAATTTGAAACTTGTTTCTACTTCCTTTTTCTCTAGTTATATTTTTCTTGTCTTTTTTCATAGACTTCTAACATTCAAGTCTTTACTTGCTCTTTCCTAGTTTCTAAGTTGTTTTGTAGGATAAATGTTAACTGAGTTTCTGAGAAGGTAAAAATGGAGTTTTTATCCTCCCTATTTTCTCTTCCCTTTCTGATTTTTACATTTTTCTTTTTTTTTTTTTTTTGCTTTCAATGAAAGTTTCCAATTTCCTCACTCCCTCTTTCCACGATCATTTCCATTCTATGATCATTGAAGGAGTTTTCAATATTCATTTTTTACCTCAGAAGATTCAATCACCTTGAGTTTTTCCTGTGGGTTCTCATATCTCTGTGAAGTATAGTATACATTTTATAAATAGTGAACATCAAGCACTCAATAGTTACTTAACTCATCTCGTTTTCTCATCAAATAATGGTCAAACTAGAAGTGTTTGAGCATAATAATGGGAAAAGTCTAACATGATAACATTTAATGCAATGATTTTTTAAAATGTTTCATAAGCCCATGAAATATATCTGATGAAAATACTTTGCAATATTCAAGGGAAAATGATTTTTACAATTTAAGTCCTAGTTATTATCTAACAGATAAGTGATTTAAAAATATGACCAAATATGATTTTAAAACTTAAAAACTATTGAAAACATACAAAAATCCCCTAAATAATATTAATATGACTATAGTACACATGGCTAACCTTTCAATAAGTATTCTGGTTTTGATAGACTCATAGATTGATTACATCTTGAGAATCTGACACTTAAAAGAAATCGAGTAGGCTTCTTGCTTTCTCTCTGTGTCCTGTAGTCGTCACCTTGGAATAACTCCTAGGAAATCTCTAAAACAAAATTTAATTATGTTTCATATTAATAGCCTCTTCCAGGGGAATTCATGGTGGCCTTTCTGGAAATCATGATCAAGTTAACAATATGAATAACAGGTAGAAGATGGTAGTCTATTTCCTCCATTACAGAAAATTTTTAGTATGGAAAAGAACACAAAGGCATACATTTAAAATAGACAGACATATAAAACAATGCATTTTAAACTCCTAGAAGTAAAGGCCATTTTTGTAGGTTTGTCAAATAGATATTTAAAGGATATTTTATAGCAACATCAGCTATATATTGGGTAACTCAAAAGATCCAGATTTCCTTGCCAGACAGGATGTAGATTTGGTTTTCTTTAGTTCTGCTAAAGATTCCTCCTGGATGTGGTAGTGTCCCCCAGCCCCTAAGAAGATTTTGCAGAAATTACATTTAGTTTACATTTAGTTGGATAATGTAATGTCTGGGCTTGCTCTCTGGAGGGCCTCAGGATCAGTTAGAGTCAAGATCAGTCAAAGTCCTTGATCTTTAGGAGAAGTGAAGGAGGCAGACAAGCTGCCACATGGCTCATCAAAGATAGATCCTGGACTCTGGAGTCTGGAGCCTGAAATCTTCCTTGCTGAGTGTGCTGCTGGGTAGAGACTCTTGACTCTCCCCTCAGCCCTCCAATTCTCCCTTACAATTACCTCACCACAACACATTCAGCAGGCTCCAATCTTGAGGAGAGCCATCATATCACCTTCTCATTAAGTATATGTTTATAGAAGCATTATCTCACATTGAGTAGGTACTTAGCCTTAAATGCTTCTAGATTTAAGTATACCTTTTCAGAGTTCTAGCACTCTACAGAGGGCCACAGCTCAGAGCCGACTCTGAAATTTTCAAACTCTTCAGATAACCATTGAGGCAAAAAATGTTCACTGTATCTATTCAGTAATGTATCAGTATCTATTTGGTGATTTGTATTAAAGGTAAGGGACAATAAAAGCAGAAGGAAGCCAGGAACTTGGGTCCACTCAGATAGGTACAAGTTGCCACTGCCATGTGCTTGCAGTAAAGAAATACCCTCTTCTATCCCTTGCTGAAAGTATAAGGAAAATAAGGTACTGTATATAGGATGATTTCAGAAATTCCTGTAGAGACTTACCTAAACTGATGCTTAGTGAAGTAGCTAGAACTAAGAAAACATTGTATACAGCAACAAGAGGATTATGTGATGATCAGTCTGATGGATATGGCTCTTGTCAACAATGAGGTGATTCAGGCCAATTTCAGTGAACTTGTGATTGAGAGAGCCATCTGAATCTAGGGGGAGGACTGTGGGGACTGAATGTACATTAGAATATCGTATTTTTACTTTTTTTGTTGTTCTTTGCTTGCTTTTTTCTTTATAGTTTTTCCATTTTTGATCAGATTTTTCTTGTGCAGCATGATAAAGGTAGAAATATGTATGAGATAATTGCAAAAAATAAAAAGAAAGAAACTCATAAAAAGAAGCAAAAGACGAGTAGAAGAGGAACATATCAGGTTCCTGGCAAAGGGGACATGGAATAGAAAGTCCAGAGAGTCAGCAGAGCAAATTGGAATGAAATTAAGATATGACCTATTTGGACATCTTTCTTAAAATGGAAGTTCTGTAAGGAACTATCAAATCAGAAAGAGAGTTCACAGTGAGCAGAAGGTATTTCCAGCAAACTACTGGAGTACATTCTCTGAAGAAAAACTACAACAAACTTAGTGAACCTGCCTAGCTCCATAAAAGGTACCCTAATCCAGATTATCCAGCATTTACCTGATTAATCTCATTAAGAGTTGCAAAATAAAGAAATTGCCAAGTTTTATTTCAGAGTAAATTGCAAAAATTATTAGACATGCCAGGACATTTTGTAATTCTTGGGAAGACCAGTGAAGTACTGACCTCAGATATTTTTATTCCTCTTAGTACTAAAATGATTGAATGTCCACAATGAGTTTAGAACCAATTTAGAGTTTAGAACCTTGGGGTCTTGGTGCCATCAAAGTTCCTGAGGAGGACTGAAGCAATCCAGATGAAGAATAGAGCAGTTCAAAGTTTTGGACTAATTAGCAGTAGGGTTATGCAATGACTGGCTGCAATACTTAGATCTTGGATGAAATAGAAAGATACATTTCAAAAAATTGATACAAATAAAAAATTCAACATACATAAGACAAACATACTGCAATAGCAGATTATTGAAAACAATTTTGAATTATTCAGATAAAAAGTGATAAAACAGAACAGAAATAGCAAATTTTCATTTAGCAATCTACTATTGTACACATAACACAAGATTAAAGACAGAATGTATTAAAATATTTCTAGAAGGACCTTTCGTGGAAACAAAGAATTGAGGGGAAAAGAATATAGCTATAATTTAGGAAATCATTCAGCAAATAGTACTAAGAAGAATATGATATAATGTTATTTTCAGTAGGAAATACTGACTATGAAAAATTCAGAGACCATTCTAACACTTGTATGAGGTCGAATAGAATGAAGCAAAAAGAATCAGGAAAACAATTAACCCTAAAAGGAAGTCTAGCTGAGTAAATGTAATGACACAAAGAACACATAATGAAATTGATATTTACTTTAAATAATTTTAAAAGATATATTAATAGGATATACATATTATAGTGTATATATTCATATAATTGTGCCTCTGTGTGTGTATGTACATGTGCATGTGTATAGAGGACTAAAAATAGAGAATATTTCCTGTTATTAAATTCATTTATTTTGTGTTTATTTTGCTTTACTATTTCATTCATTAAGAGGGAGTGTTCAATGTAGGGAAGGAGTATCATATTTTGGAGGGAATGGTTAAAAAGTAATAGTTTAAAATTTCTTCAGAAGTACATCTGAGTGAAACAATTTTAATGAAATAGATTCAGTTGAATAAGCATACCTCAATCCTCTTTAAAACAAAGAATCAGCATCATTTTGACTATTTTTCAACTACCAGTTTATTTGGTATGAAAACAAAGAATTCCACTGACATTAGGCACTGAGTGAAGGTGAGAGGAAAGTGTTTTTTTCTTTTCTTTTTTTTAAAACAGTCATTAAGTGACAAATTTCATCCATGACCAGAAACTTCATTGCTGGCCTAGGTATGAGAAAAATAATGAAATTTCCTTAAGCATTTTAAATTATTTAAATATTAAAACACCTCGCAAATCTTAAAGTCACTGCAGAACAGAGAATATTTCTCATCCTGAGGAAATGGAGGAAGACAGATTTCCATCACTGTACATACCACAGGTACAAGCTGGAGGAAGCACTAACAGATGCTTGGATTTCTTCACCCAGAACTCTATAGCTTGTTAATTAATTCTCCTTCATCTATTTTTCTCCCTAGGGCTGTTATGCACAAAACTCACAGCTGATGACAGAGGTGCTTCTCTAAAAATAGCAGAAAGCTGTGAGTCCAACCAGTGAAAAGTGGTTCACCCAGGGATGCTGAATTTCATTTCTGCATATGGCAATGAAAATGGCTCTCCTGATTGTGTCTGTAGAGTATCCCAAAAAAGATTGGTTATACAATATAAAATATGATTCCCTAAGGTAAAACCAAACAAACCTCTTTGTTTCAATAAATTTGTATTTTTGTTGTTTTAGATGGACTCCCACCTTCCCAGCTGATTATTACTTCCTGAAAACTAACTGTAACACATGGAAATATGCTTTACTTTGTGTAAAAGGTACAAACATGGGAAATCAGAAGACAATAAAATTATATTTTAAATGTTATAATAGGACTCACTGTCAAAGCATTTATTTCTTCTGTAGTTTAGTTCTTCTGTAGACTAAAAAGTGTTTTCATAAAAGAAATAATTCTGTTTCTCTCTTACATGCACACATAGGAGACAGAGAGACAGAGAAAGAGAGAGAGATAGATAGACAGACAGACAGACATGGAGAGAGAGATGGAGAGAGAGAGAGATAGAGAGAGAGATAAAGTAGAGAGAGAGAGAAAGTGGAGAGAGAGAGAGAAAGTAGAGAAAGAGAGAGAAAGTGGACAGAGAGAGAGAAAGTAGAGAGAGAGAGAGAGAGAGAAAGAAAGTGGAGAGAGAAAGAGAGAGAGAAAGAGAGAGAGAGAGAGAGAGAGAGCGAGCGCACGCTGGAGAGAGAGACACACAGAGTTTTCAATGCAATTCAGATTTGATTATAAATTTGACTTCAAATATGAGCCCTTTTGTAGAGGTAAGCAAGGAGGGTTCATAAGTATGAGACTGTATATAGGTTTAGATTTTTTCTAAATAGATATTTATTTTGCTGGAATGTTATCTTCTTTTTCTTCTTTTCTTAATTTTTTCTTAGAAGAGATTGCTTTTTGGGAGGCCGGAAGGTATGTAGGGAGAGATCTACGTGTTGTACCTCCCCAAATCAATTAAATCTATTTTAAAATAATTCGAATGTTTCAATAATGGCTTTACTTATATTGAAGGAAATTTGTGGTTTTCTAATTGTGTGGTTTGGGTATGTGATTAGTAAATCCTTATTTATTCAGATGTGGTAGAAAATAATATAGGCCAAGCAATCTAGGACTTTTTGTTTTCAGAAATCTGATTGAACAAATGAAAAGCTTCAAAAAATAGTATTGATTACCCTAACCATGTCACAGAATGTTCATCATCTAAGTTCAGACTACTCAAAACTTCAGACAACTTTTAAAATGTCCTAACTGAAGACTTAATAACTTACATAATCTGATAAGAAATATACCAAGATATATAAAGTCATCCACAGACATCAACCACTAAATCCAACTTGTTCTACCTCACAGAATTCTCATCTGGCTTTGATCAGACTCTCTCCCTTCTTTCTTCTTCTCACAGGATAATGAGCTATATATCCACATTATCTTGTAGATGAAGGTAGTCAAACAAAAATCCATCAGCTCACAAGTTCTCCCTATCCCTGATTTATCTGCTGCCTGAGGGTACTTTCAGATTGGGAGTGAGGCTGGCATTCTTCTTAGGGCTATTGATAACAGATGTCACTTTAATGCCCAATTCATGAATCTACTATTTTGGATTCATGGTTATGTAATAAATAGAGTTACTTAAACAAATTAAATATGTTTAAAAAGTATTCATTATCTATGGCTTATTATAAGATATAGAAGTAATATTCTTTTATAATAATATTTTTCAATATTTTATGATTTATTGGAAAGTAATGTTTTTGTTCTGTCATTCCTTAGGAGCAGGTTGAGACTTATTGGTGAAAGAGCTCAATCAGGAGGACAATTTTTATTTTAAAAATTGCAGTTCTTATTAACTTTTTTCAAACAGGGACTCCAACAGAAATTTGGCTAAAGGGAAACAAAGGTCAAAGATGGCATTTTGTCTTTGGAAAAATAAAATTTTATTCATTTTTTGTTCCTATTAGGTCATAATCCAAATAAAATAATAGCCTCTGTGCAGAATATTTCTGAAAAGATTACCTTAAACCAATGTTTGTAATTAATCCTTTAAGTAAAGGGAAATAAAAAGGTAGGTTGACAAAAGTAGACTGTTTTTCTACTATCACAAGATCATAAACCTTTTGGAGGAGAAGCAGAGAATAAGAACTCAGTATATTGTGTGGAGGACATAATGTCCTTGGACCTTGGAACCCACTTATCAAATGACTGGAAAAAGAAGAAAATGACCTTTGGCTATGTCATGAGGAGCTTGTGGGGAGATTTTGTTCTGACCCAATAGGGCACATGGGATCAATTCTGTGAGAAAAAAGAAACAAATACTAAGATATGTGTGTGAGGAGTGGGAAAGGTACATTATAAATCCCAAACATACCTTGAAGCAACTCTATGTAAAAAAGACAGGATTTCAGGTTTTAAGTCCAGAAAGGCAGGAATATGAAGTTATCATAAATTATCAGGATCTATTTCATAGACTATTTCCTAAATATTATTACTCCACAGTGGGCTGTATATTTTATGACTATTTAATAGCAATGACTAAAAGTGGCAACTAATGAGAAATGGTACAGAGTAATGGATAAATTACTAGACTCAGCAACAGATACATTGGAATCCTGCCTCAGACAATGAATAGTTTTTTCAATATGGACAAGTCACTTTATCATTTGAATCTGCAGTTTCCTTATATTAAAACTGGGAAAACAATATAGATAGTACCTATTCTAAAAGATTATTGTAAGAAAAGTGATTTTCAAAACCTTCAAGTTCTAAGAAAATATGCATTAAGTCATAAGTATAGTGAGAAACTCAAATAATGAATATTTAGGTCTGGGCAATCTATTGGATTCAGTTCATCCTGTTGGATTCATTTTTCCCACTTTTTTATTAAAGCTTTTTATTTATAAAATATTTGCAAGGGTTATTTTTCAACATTGACCCTTGCAAAAGCCTTCTGTTCCAAATTATTCCCTCCTTCTGTCCATTCCCTTCACTAGATGGCAGGTAGTCCAATACATGTTAAATATGTTAAAATATATGTTAAATCCAGTATATGTATACATATTTATAGTTATCTTGCTGCACAAGAAAAATTGGATCAAGAAAGAAAAAAAACCCAGAAAGTGAAATGTTATGTTGTTGTCCATTGCACAATTGGAATTAGTTTGAATCCTCTGATTGTTGAAGAGAGCCACATTCTTAAGAATTGAAAGTCATATAATCTTGTTGCCTTGTATAATGATATCTTAGTTGTGCTCATTTCACTTAGCATCAGTTCATATAAGTCTCTCCAGGCCTCTCTGAAATCATACTGTTGGTCATTTCTTCCAGAACAATAATATTCCATAATATTCATATACCATAATTTATTCAGCCATTCTCCAATTGATGGGCATCCACTCTGTTTCCAGTTTCTGGCCACTACAAAGAGGGCTGTAGCATAGCTCCAAATTGCTCTCCAGAATGATTGGATTCATTCACAGTTCCACCAACAATGTATCAGTGTCCATAGTCCTTCCAATATTCTTCATTAACTTTTCCTGTCATCTTAGCCAATCTGAGAGGTATGCAGTGATATCTCAGAATTGTCCTCATTTGCATTTCTCTCACCAATAGTAATTGGGAGCACCTTTTCATATGACTACAAATAGTTTCAGTTTCTTCATCTGAAAATCATCTCTTCATATTCTTTGACTATCAATCAGAGAATGGCTTGAATTCTTATACATTTAATTCTCTATGTATTTTAGAAATGAGACCTTTATCAGAACTTTTGAATGTAAAAATATTTTTCCCAATTTATTGCTTCCCTTCTAATCTTGTCTGCATCAGTTTTGTTTTTACAAAAACTTTTTAATTTAATATAATCCAAATTATCTATTTTATGATCAATAATGATCTTTAGTTCTTCTTTGGTCACAAATTTCTTCCTCCTCCACAAATCTGAGAGGTAAAGTATCCTATGTTCTTTTAATTTGTTAATAATATCATTCTTTATGTCTAGATCATAAGCCCATTTCGACCTTATCTTGGTTTATGGCAGGAGTCCTCAAACTACGGCCTGCAGACCAGATGTGGCAGCTGAGGATGATTATCCCCCTCACCCAGGGCTATGAAGTTTATTTAAAGGCCCACAAAACAAAGTTTTTGTTTTTACTAGAGTCCGATCTCCCCCAACAATCTGAGGGACAGTGAACTGGCTCCCTATTTAAAAAGTTTGAGGACCTCTGGTTTATGGTATAAGATGTGGGTCAATGCCCAGTTTCTTCCATATCAATTTTCAATTTTCCCAGCAGTTTTTATCAAATAGTGAATTTTTATCCCAAAAGCTGGGGTCTTTGGATTTGTCAAACACTAGATTGCTATAGTTATTGACTATTTTGTCCTGTGAATCTAACCTATTTCACCAATCAATTGCTCTATTTCTTAGCCAGTACCAAACGGTTTTAATGTTTGCAGCTTTATAGTTTTAGATATGCTACAGCAAGGCCACTTTTATTTGTTTTTTTTTTTTCATTAATTCCCTTGAAATTCTTGACATTTTATTCTTCCATATGAATTTTTTTGTTGTTTTTTCTAGATTGGTAAAATAGTTTCTTGGGAGTTTGATTGGTATAGCACTAAATAAATAGATTAGTTCAGGTAGTATTGTCATATTTGTTATATTTGCTCGACCTATCCAAGAGCACTTGATAGTTTTTCCCAATTGTTTAGATCTGACGTTATTTGTGTGGAAAGTGTTTTGTAGTTTTGCTCATAGAGTTTCTGACTTTCCTTGGCAGATAGATTCCCAAATATTTTATACTCTCAACAGTTATTTTAAATGAAATTTCTCTTTGTATCTCTTGCTGCTGGATTTTGTTAGTGATGTATAAAAATGTTTATGATTTATGTGGATTTATTTGTATCCTGCAACTTTGCTAAAGTTGTGGATTATTTCTTTCTTTTTTTTATTTTAACTTTTTATTGACAGAATATATGACTGGATAATTTTTACAACATTATCCCTTGCACTCACTTCAGTTCAGACTTTTCCCTTCCCTCCCTCCACTCCCTCCCCTAGATGGCAAGCAGTCTTATGCATGTTAAATATGTTATAGTATATATGTGTGCAGAATCAAAAAGTTCTCTTGTTGCACAGGGAATTGGATTCAAAAGGTAAAAATAACTTGGGAAGAAAAACAAGAATGCAAACAGTTTACACTCATTTGTTCCTTCTCTGGGTGTAGATGCTTCTGTCTATCATTGATCAATTGGAACTGAGTTAGATCTTCTCTTTGTTGAAGATATCCACTTTCATCAGAATACATAGTTATGGATTATTTCTAATAGTTTTTCAATTGATTCTCTAGGGTTTTCTAAACATACCCTCATATCATTTGTGAAGACTGATAATTTGGTTTCCTCATACCTATTCTAATTTCTTTAATTTATTTTTCTTTTATTACTTCCAAAGCTAGCATTTCTAATACAATATTAAATAGTAAAGGGGATAGTGGGTAACCTTATTTCACCCCTGAGGTTATTGCTGATGGTTTTAAATAGATGCTACTGACTATTTTAAGGAAAAGTCTATTTATTCCTATACCTTCTAATGTTTTTAATAGGAATGGATGTTGAATTTTATCAAATGCTTTTTCTGCATCTATTGAGATAATCATATGGTTTTGTTAATTTGGTTATTGATATAGTTTATTGGTTATTGATATGCTAATGGTTTTCCTAATATTGAACCAGCCCCACATTCCTGGTATAAATCCTATTTGGTCATGATGGATGGTCCTGGATGATTTTCTGTAATCACTTTGATAATGTTTTATTTAAGATTTTTGCATCAATATTCATTAGGAAGATTGGTCTATCATTTTCTTTTTCTGTTTTCGTCCTACCTGATTTGGGTATCAGTACCATGTCTGAGTCATAAAATGAATTAGATAGGAGTCCTTCATTTCCTGTTTTTTCAGATAGTTTATATAGTATTGGAGTTAATTGTTCTTTAAATGTTTGGTAGAATTCACATGTAAATACATCTGGTCCTGGGGATTTTTTGTTAGGGAGCTGATTAATAGCTTGTTCTATTTCTTTTTCTAAAATGGGACTATTAAAGTAATTTATTTCCTCTTCTGTTAATCTGGGAAATCTATATTTTTGTAGCTATTCCTCCATATCATTTAGGTTATCAAATTTATTGGCATAAAATTGGACAAAATAACTTCGAATTATTGCTCTAATTTTCTCTTCATTGGTGGAAAATTCTCCCTTTTCATTTTTGAGAATAACAATTCGATTTTCCTATTTCCTTTTTCTAATCAAATTAACTAAAGATTTATCTATTTTGTTGTTTTTTTATAAAACCAACTCTTAGTTTTGTTTATTAATTTGAGTTGTTTTTTTACTTTCAATTTTAATAATCTCTCCATTTATTTTTAGAATTTCTTGTTTGGTATTTGATTAGAGATTTTTAATTTGTTCTTTTCCTAGCTTGTTTAGTTTCAAGTTCAATTCATTGATCTTCTCTTTCTCTATTTTATGCAAGTAAACCCCTGGAAATAAAAAATTTCCCCTATTACTGTTTTAACTGCATCCCACATATTTTGGTATGTTGTCTCATTATTATTATTCTCTTGGATGAAATTATTGATTGTTTCTATGAATTGCTGTTTCATTCTTTAGAATGAGATTATTTAGTTTCCAATTGCATTTTGGTCTATTTCCCCCTGGCCTTTTATTGACTGTAATTTTTATTGCATCAGTATTTGATAAAAATGCATATACTATTTCTGCCTTTCTGCATTTGGTTTTGAGACCTATGTCCTAATATATTGTCAGTTTTTGTAAAGATTCCATGAACTGCTTAGAAGAATGTATAGTCCTTTCTGTCTCCATTTAATTTTCTCTAAAGACTTGTCATATCTGACTTTTCTAGTATTTTATTTACCTCTTTAACTTTTTTATTATTATTTATTTTGTGGTTTGATTTATCTAGTTCTGAGAGAGCTGAGAGAGCAAGGTTGAGATTTCCCACTATTACAGTTTTGCTGTCTGTTTTTTCTTGAAGCTCTCTTTACTTCTCCTTTAGGAATTTAGATGCTATGCCACTTGATGCATATATGTTTAGTATTGTACTCTTTAGCAAGATATAACCCCCTACCTTATCTCTTTTAATTAGATCAATTTTTGCTTTTGCTTGATCTGAGATAAGGATGGCTACCCCTGCTTTTTTGACTTCACCTGAAGCATGATAGATTCTGCTCCAGCCTTGTACAAAAGTACATACTCTGTATGTATCTCTCTACTTTAAATGTGTTTCTTGTAAACAACATATTGTAGGATTCCAGCTTTTAATTCAGTCTGTTATCTGTTTCCACTTTATGGGAGAGTTCACCTTGTTCACATTTACAGTTAAAACTACTAATTACCTGTCATTGTATTAACCCCAAATTATACTTTTCTCTTTCCTTTACCCCTTTTCGCTCCTCCCCAGTGTTTTACATATTAGCACCACTTGCCTCAAGCAGACTACCCCCTTTACTGTTCCTTCCCCTTTCTTATACCTGTTTCCTTCTATTTGTTTTTACTTCTATTTAGCCTATTCCCCCTTTCCACTTCCACTTTTCTATAAGGTGAAAGAATTTTCTCAGTGAAACCAAATATGTCTAATATTTTCTCTTTGAGGCAAATGTGATGAGAGTAAGATTCACACAATGCTCATCTCCCTTCTTTCCCTCAGATATAATAGGTTTCCTTTGCCTCTTTGTGAAATATAGTTTCCCTCTTTTTACCTCCACTTTCCCCTTTTTCCAGAACAATCCCCTTTCCAACTCTAGTTTCTTTTTAATATTATAACAGTAAAATCAAATTATACATGCATTTTCTATGTATACCCTTAACAGAAACACAGTTCTCAAGAGTTCTTTTATTTTTATGTTTTTATGCTTCTTTGGAGTTCTCTATTTGGAAGTAAAGTTTTTTGTTTATCTCTGGTTTTTTCATCAGAAATAAATGGAATTCACCTGTTTCATTGAATGTCCATCTTTTTCCCTGGAAGAAAATGCTCAGTTTAGGGGGGTAGTTTATTCTTGGTTTCACTCCAAGTTCCTTTGCCTTTTGGAATATCATATTCCAGGCCCTTTGATCCTTTAAGTTAGAAGCTGCTGTGTCCTGCGTAATCCTTATTGTGGCTTCTTGGTATTTGAATTATTTTTTTCTGGCTGCTTGGAATATTTTTACTTGGTCCTATAGTTCTGAAATTTAACCATGATATTCCTTGGAGTTTTAATTGTGGAGTCTCTTTCAGAAGGTGTTAGGTGAATTCTTTTCATGACTATTTTACCTTCTGATTCTATGACACCCAGGCAATCTCTTTAATGATTTCCTGAAAAAACAGTGTCTAGGATCTTTTTTTCATCATGGTTTTCAGGAAGTCCAATAATTCTTAGATTGTCTTTCCTTGATCTATTTTACAGGTCAGTTGTTTTCCCAAGTAGCTATTTTACATTTTTTCTATTTTTTCTTTTTTTTTGGTTTTGCTTGACTGATTCTTGATGTCTCATTGAGTCATTCATTTCCATTTCTTCAGTTCTGATTTTAGTGTATTATTTCCTTCATTTCCTTTTTTACTTCTTTTTGTATTTGTCCAATTGAATTTTTAAATGAGTTATTTTGTTCTATAGAATTTTTTCCCATTTCACAAATTCTGTTTTTTAAGGAGTTATTTTATTTTTCTGTTTCATAAATTCTGTTTTTCTAGGAGTTATTTTCCTTTACTATTTTGTCAAAACTATCTTTTAATGAATTATATACACTTTTCCATTTCATTAAGTCTAGTTTGTCTTTCCTTTTCTAAAATCCTCTTGCAAAGTTTTCCTTTGCTTTCCTCATTCTTCTTCTACCTCTTTTTAAAGATCCTTTTTAATTTCTTCTAAAGGAGCCTTGTGTGATGGGGACCAGGTTAAATCACCCTTTGGGGCTTTATCTGGAGACAATCTGCTTTTAGTCTCCTCAGGGTTTGAAATCTGTTCTTTTTTTTTTCACCACAGAAGCTGTCTATCTTCAGAGTCCTCTTTACTTTTTTACTCATTAAAACAAACAAACAAACAACAACAACAAAATTAAGATCTGCCTTTATGGTAAGGGAGGTTTTCCAAGTGGCTCCCGCTGTATTGGGTCAGTGGTAATTCACTGCCAGTGCTGGGTCGGCATGGCCAGGTCCCATGAGACTATGGCATTTCCAGGTTCACTGTTGATCTTTTGTGTTTGTATCCAGGCCAGTATTTTGGTTAAATTACTTGGACTCTTCATTTAGGTTTTAATATATAGTTTTAAAATAGGCCTGCGAGGGGCATAAAGACAAGGATTAGTAGGAAGTAAAGCATGGAGGCTAGTTGGCTGATAATGATAAATGGTTGCTCTATAGGTTGGTCACTGATTCAGGTAAGTGTGATTAGATTTGCAGTAAGGATGTTTTTTAACTTCTCTGTTGATCTACTGGCTTGTAACCATGAAAGAGTAGCTAACACTGTTCCTATAGATTCCTCCCTGTAGATTCTCCAGTGTGCACCACCCCAGCACTTGGTGCTGCCTGCACTACCTGGAGTCTATGCTCAATCTTCTTGCTCTTGGCCCACCTCTCTCTGGGCCAACTGAAACAGACCTTTTCTGGAGATCTTCAAAATTATCATCTGCTGGTAATCTGTTGCACTCCTGATATTCGTGGATTCTGCCAGTCTGGATCTAATTCAGAGGCTGGATTTGCTAATTAGTCTGAGCGTTGTGGGAGAAGGTCAGAAGGAAATGTGTGTCTTCTTTGCCATCTTGGCTTCGTCTCCCTCTGGTGGATTCCTTTAGGTCTTGATAATTTTAGTTTTAGAGACTAATTATTTAAGCTCAAATATAACTTGAAGATATAGTTTCTTTTTATCTCTTTCTTTGTTGTTAATGAATTAGTGGTAATTCATTATTAACTAGGAATTAGTTGACAACCAGATGAGAACAGGATATTGTAACTATGAAATATTTAAATTAGGCAAATTGTGTGAACAGAAAAGAGAAGACCACCAAAGACAAATAGCTGTATGGAACAGTATATGGAATGCTAGGCCTGGTGTCTTGAGTATCTGAGTTCAAATGTGACCTCAGATACTTCTTAGCTGTGTGACCCTGGGCAAGTCACTTAACCTTGTTTGCCTCAATTCCTCATCTGTAAAATGAGCTGGAGGAGGACATGGCAAACTACTCTAGCATCTTTGCCAAGAAAACCCCAGATGAGATCATGAAGAACTAAACATGATTGAAAGCAACTTTAGAGAAGACCACTCCAGACAAAGCACCTGATTCACAATTTTCTGCAGGGATTATCCTGATAACAACATACACAGGTGATCATGGAAGATGACAATAACATCTGAGTAGAGAAGAAGATAATTCAGGAGTCTAAAAGTACAAGGGCTTAAGAACATGTGCTTTTATTTCCAGTTTTGCTGCTATTTTTCTGAATTACTTGGGGTTTTTCAAATATGAGGTTGCTGATTATTCACATATATCTCACAAATAAGGATATCACAATAAAGGATGTGTGTATGTATATGTCTAAGTGTAAATGCATGAGGCATATATATGCATATATACATACAAATATGTATATATATATATACAAACACATATATGTATACTAACATATATGCACATATACCTATATATACACACACATTCAGTGTCATTTAGTCTTAAAAAGGCATGAATCTCTATATCTAAATTACAAAACAAGTATAAATGATTTACGCACATATGTATATGAACATACATTTTATATATGTTCATATTTACAAATCTGCATTATACATATATATATACATACACACACACACACACACACACACATACACTCATGCACATACTTTTTTGTAATACCTTCTTTTGTATCTCTTACTCTTCTTTGTTCCCATCTCTCCCAACAAGAATTAGCTCTTAAGAATAAAACATAACACCCAGTTACAATAATCAGTTTGTTTTAAATAGAGAGAGCAATATAATGGTATTTAAGGTCTACTTTATTCTCTCCTGTTTCACTTTAGGGAGGTTATTTCAGATGAAAAGTTTTGAATCTAGTCAAAATAACTCTGATCACCCAATTAACAAATTTTCTAATACTTATTTTAGATTTATATGTGTTTCTATTTAAGGCTTAGTATTTGAGGGAAAATATGATTTTCCTAAAATCATTAAGTAATTCTACAGCAGCTTTATTATAGTGTCTGTGGATAAACAGGCACTGGGAGGAGATATCAAGGTAAGAGTTGGCACATTTTTAGGACTTCTGCTTATATCATCTGTTTTGAGATATTTGAACACTCTCTTTAATTTATCCCTTCTTTCTGTAGTCTTTCCTTAGCTCCTCACATGTGTGCTAGAAATGTCATGTTTATTCTAATTTCTTGAATCAAGAATCCACACACAATCTTTCTGTCTGGTTCTTAAATAATTTTGGACTTTTACATAGGAGGGTATGACTTCTCTCAATGACTTTGATTGACTTAAATATATAGATATTTCCTGTTCATATTCAGTTCTGACTGATTCAATCAAAAAAACTTTCTGACCTGACTGAGGTATCAACCATAAATGGTACTGATCCATTTTTAAAGAGATATTAAAAAAAGAGGGAGGGACTTTGACAAGCCTAATTAACATCAAAATCTCTGACATGTTATTCACAGTGAGGCACAACTATAATTCTCAATATCTCCAACAAAAAGAGGAAGATATCTTTTTTTTAATACATTACATTTTATTTAATACATTTTCTTCAGTGCTAAAATTTGCTATTATAGTTATTTAGCATATAGTTTTCAAAATTATTTTGCTGTTCCTGTTTTTTCCTTTTATGTTTTCAGAAATTATTGTGTATATTGTATTCTTAAGCTTGTTGTGCTTCCTTGCATGACTTTCAATGAAGAAAGTCTATATTCATAATATCAATTATTATATATCATATGTAATATATTATCACATGTAATTATGATGATTTATTATAATAATGATAAAAATGATGTTGCACATTCATATACCATTAATTGTTGAATCATTCCCCAACTAATGTTGATCTATTTTGTTTCTATTTAACATAAATCATTCACCTGATTGTACTATTAATTTGTAGTGAAATAATGTGGGGTTAAAATAAAAATTTATTTGCCTAGGATTCTACTATCTACATCATGTTCCAGATGACTATTACTCCTCCAGGGTTACTCACTTCTAAAATTAAATAGTACCAAACTTCCTGGGGCTTCCATGTGACCATGAGGGTTAAGTGACTTGGCCAGGGTCATGCAGCCAGTAAGTACTTGAGACTGAGGACTTTCATATCAAACCAAATGATAGACTAAACCTGGAAATTTTGAGAACTGTGACATGCCAGTGATAAGGTTAGTTTTGGTTATGAGAGACATTGGGGATGTCTTTAATCACCCACTATGTAGACACAATGTGTCTACATACAGGTAAATCCAGTCTTTATACAAGTCAGAGTTTCAGTGTGAAAAGTTAAACTGATCCCCTATAGTGGATGCTGATGAAGGACATAGTTATCAGATCTATCATCATTCTGAAACAAGTATCAAAGAATCACAAGCATTCACAATTAGAAAGGTGTTAAGAGATTTTCTCTAGTTCATCTTATTTTAGAGAGCAGAAAATTGACATTCCCTATCAATAATTTAGAGTAGTGTAAGCTACCATAACACATCCAAATGCCTTTTAAGATTGTACTTTGTCCATTTATGATTTCTATTCACTTTCAAAGATGTTCTTGATTTTCATTTAGATCTATTTTTATAGAAACCTGTGATAGTATAAGAAGATATACTATGTGATTCTTGGAGTGGTGCCATTCATGCTTACTTCTGAGCCTCTACCAAATGGTAAGTTACACCTATTTGCCACAGGACAATGACTTGCAGTAGTGAGACATCAAAAATGCATATTTTCAACTTCTTATTAACTAGTTTTCCTGGAACAATATTTGAGGCCTGTGACAGGGAATTATTCACCAGATTTAATTTTTCAAAATTATTCTATTTCAAATTGCACATGTAAAAATCCTTCCCTGACATATTAGAAGTTACACCTTTAGTGAAGACTTGATATGCTGTTAAGTGGCAACCACATTGTTTTCCCTATGTTATTTATTATAACATAAATCTATAGTTTTGTGTATGCTGAAAAATCTCAGAACTGTTAAATGATTTCAGAACTGTTTTTAATAAAATAAGATATCATGGCATTCTTTTTTATTCTTTCATAGTTCTATCCCATTTTCTAAACCCTTGAATGTGCTTTCGGAAGGAAGTGTCATTATATCTCTAACTTCAGTACGACTGCCTGGTACCATTATCACCCACTGGTGTTCAGAACACAGAGATGTGAATATTAACACCTTGTGGGAGGGCACTAAAGGAATAACAGGGAGAAAAAGGTCAGATATATCATTGCTAATGAGAGCAAAAGAGAAGCCACAGCCAAAAACCGAAAGGAGCTTTTAGTTCAGCATCATGATCTTACTTTACAGAGGATTTGTTCAAAAAACATTAACTTCTCCTTCCCCCCATCAATCACCACCCCCAATATATCTGCCAGGGAAGTCAGCTTGAAACATTTGACTCAAGGTGAATAGATTTGCATAGATTTCCTTATGAGTGATTTTCATTAATTTGTCTTCCTCTCCTACTCTTACTGAGAAATCATGATACCACTGTGAATTTGACAAGAACACATATGGAAATTGTAAATTCCTATGAAAAGGAATGTTAATTTGCAAACAGACCCTGATTCTCTTCTCCAAAGTGCAGAGTCGAGCAGAAGAAGATGAAAGAGACAAAGCGATATGGATGTTTTTGCTTATGTAGCTCATGAGTCTTAAGAAAACAAGACCTTTATGAGCTTATGTACTCATTACATAATTGTAGCATGTGAAATCAGCTGTGTTTAGATGGGTAACATATGCTACCAGGGAACTCGGGGACTCCAGAAAGAACGTAATCCCTGCCAGCTGCCTAGTGTTAATGCTTCCTCTTTGGAATGGAAACTTATGCCCATCTTTCACATCAGATTGAAGAACAGGAAGACAAAGGTCCTTGTCTCCAGGAGCCAAGGGTGGTATTTAGCTGACCTTGACAGGGTCACTGGAGAATTTGCTTGGGAGCCTTTTTCTCCCTCCTTAGTTAGTCAAACCATTGCCTGGCTTTACTGAAGGCTGGGGAAATACAGCTTAATGGGAAGCTCAGCCAGTCACTAATCTAGTAGAGAAAGGAGCTCTTACCTCCTCAATCTTCCCACAAAATACAGTTTCCTTTTCTCTTAGCAGAACAGTTCCTGACACTAGAGGGAGATCTGATTTTGCTCATACTACTATTTCAATTCCAAGGTTTAGTCTGTGTGGTTTTAAAATTATATATATATATATATATATATATATATATATATATATGTATATGTATATGTATATGTATATATATGTATATATGTGTGTATATATGTATATATGTGTGTATATAAGTATATACACACATACACACTATACATACACATGTGTGCATACATACACACATACGTATATGTTTATATACACACACGTATGTGTATATATATATATATTTATATGTATATGTATATGTGCAGATGTATATATATATGTAAATATATTTTTAATTCCTCTTATAGAGAATATAAAATCTGTTATTACAATATATTAATGCTGGTTGTATTAATTAAGAAAGGGCATTTCCCTATATACCCTTGGAAAAATGAAGTAGACTCATATGGGGAATGGATCATAAAATATTGGGTCTAGAAACTATTTTAAAGGACGTTGAGTGCATTGTAGTACTGATGAGGAAACAAGTCACAAATAGGTGAAGTGACTTATCTAAGATTAGTGGCAGCACCAGTATGAGAAAATTCCAATGCATTTGTTCCCAAATCATCTTGTATAAATTCTCTTTATGTACATGTCATATCATCCACATACGACTTAAATTTCCTTAGAGAAAGATTACTTCATTTCTGCCTTTCTGTTCCTAATACTTAGTTCATAATAGATACAAAAATGCTTTTTAATTTAGAAATTAATCCATTATATTGTATAAAATTTGAATTTTTTAAAAAATGATTTAAATTATTAAATTTTGAAATATTTTCATTTAACATGCCTATGCAATCAACATTTTCCCTTGTCTAGCAATACACTTTTTGACAATAGCTTTTTATTTTCAAAATGCATGCAAGAGAATTTTTAACATTCACCTTTGCAAAACTTTTTTATCTCTCCTATCCTTCTCCCCCTCCCATATACAGCAAACAATCCAATATATGTTAAACATGCACAATTTTCCCATACATATTTCAACATTTATTACAGAAATGCAATCAAAGTAATTTATGTAATGGACTTTCAATATTCATAGAGCATTTTAAAGTTGGAAATCTACAAATATTATCTTATTTTGTTTTCATGACCATTTGGGGAGGTAACTGCTGTTATTATCTCCATGTTACATATGGGAAAACTAAGTTCAACTGGTTAAATGACATGTCCATGGTGATATAATCAGAGACCACACAAATCTTTCTGACTCCAAACCCAGTTTACATTACTGCCTAGCATTCCATAATTCATAGTAACATCAATTTCTGAACATGGATCCTGGCCACAGTTACCTACAGATTTTGCTCTGATAGTTCTTATAGAATACAACATCATTGGTATATAAATTTATAATTATTTACTTATGAAACAAGGAAAATAAAAAATAAATCTTTTTTTCTTACACCCTCTGGGCCAATTTCGAAAACATTAAATCTGATTTATTCAATAGGTACCCTGATTAGGGTTGTTTGTATATGAAAATGTTAGTTGTTTGGTTTACTAAAGTGAAATGTAAAAATTGTGAAATTCAATCAGTCTTTTTAAATGTGAGCAGAGTTTTATGTATTAATGGTTGTTAATGACCTGATAATTAATTCAGAATCTCTTAGGAAATCAATTAATTGATGACAGATACTTTATCTGCATATCATCTCCAATAGAATAATGAATTCATTGAATTTCCAAATTGGATGGGACCTCAGTGGTATAACCTCCAGATGAAATCTGAATATTTTGTTCTACAAACATCACCTTCAGATGTTTATCCATTTTGCTCTTGATCCTTAACATTGATGGGGAATTCATTCATACAAGAAGTAGCCTATTCCATTCAGGGGTAGGTGTCATGGTGAAAAGTGGATTTCTTATATACTGCTGAAATTCCTTATATTGTGTCTCCCTTATAACTTGCATCCATTGGCCCTAGATTTACTGTGTATTAGAAAGATAATTCGTTTAGAAAAGGACTATGTCTATATTCTTTATAAGATCTTAAATATCTTTCTAGTTATTTTATGAGATATTTCCAAGTTCCTCTCATTTTCCTTTATTTGAAAAGCCTAGCACTGTACACAATAAAATATTAGAGATGAAAGGAATCTTAGTTGGATTTATTCATTCTTCCCCCCTCTTTCACATTTGAGAAAATACTTATAATGGATTAGCTCTCTCCTGAATGTAAAGGATGAATTATTTTTCCTTATAATCTGTGTTTGAGGATGCTATATTTATTGAAAACAGCATTCCATTTCTTTCTCTACTTACTACTTGCATTTCACCATGCCTGGACCACTCTGTCTGGTGTCCATCATGATCAAACTTAATCCCATAATTTCAGAAGGATTTACTTGTCCGTTCCTCACTTCCAATTCCTAGCTGCTAGTATCTTCTTTTTGTCTAATTACCTTCCATGTGATTTGCATGTACTTTCTATGTGCCTAGGTGTGATGACCGTGTATTTTAAAATCAGCCAGAGTCAGGAACTCAGGTTAAGGGAAAATCTTTGATCTTTATTCTCAGTAGAGATGAAGAAAGATCGGAGGTAGAAGGGAATCGGCAATAGCAATGTGGGCAGCTGAGTCAAGAAATTAGCCAGACCAGAAGCCATGAGACCGGTAGCCACCAGAATAGAACCCAGCCAGCAATCTCTCCCAGCCTCTCTTCCTGCCCCTCTGTCTCCACCCACCAAAAATGTCATTTCCCAATCTCATCTTAAAAAATGATTGGGTGAAGCAGCAAATTATAGATACAATTAATAATTTCACTCAAGATAATGACAATGATGAGACATCATACCAAAATTTGTGGGATGCAGCCAAAGCGGTAATAAGAGGGAATTTTATCCTTAGAGGCTTACTTGAATAAAACAGAGAAAGAAAAGATTAATGAATTGGGCTTGCAACTAAAAAAACTAAAAAAAGACCAAATTAAAAACCCCCAATCAAAAATGTCATTTCCTATACAACACATCATGACTTGCCCAGAGAGTGGGGGGGGGGGGGCATTCTTTCTCCAAGCATATATATTAATAGAATATAGTCCAATTACTATTTAGCCTCAGGTGCTTGAGACCTCAGTGTATCAACTCAAGCCTCAGCCCATTACACCTAGGTATTTACATTAACTCTCCCAACAGCAAGTGATGGAAATCCTTGAGATCCACATTTTGTCCTTCTTTCTATCTCCAGTGATTAACACAGTACTTGGAACATAGTAAGGAATTAATATGCTCATGGGCTCATTGCTTGTGCCAATTACCTCTAATGTTTTTTCAGCTACAAAAATATTTATGGCTTGTTTTTCATATCCAAAGTGTTTTTTTTTTTTTTTTTTTTTTTTTTATCTCTTACTGTACCTACTTCTAAATGAATAAAAGATTATTTGGTATAGATAAATGAGCTTTAGCAAATTCCAGTGATGGTTTGCATAATATAAGAGGCATAAAAGAAATTCTTTCATGACTTGCAAATGAGTTGGGCAGTCATCAATCAAGCTGCTAGCCTCAGAGTCAGGAAGATCTGAATTCAAATTCAGCTTTATTAGCTGTATGACAACTTAGCAAATCATTTAGCCTCTATTTGCCTAAGTTTCTGTATAAACTACATAGGATGAAGAAAATAATAGTGCTGGCCTTTCCATAAACAAAATACTACATATGTTGTACTCTGTAAATGCTACAAATAAAGATTAGATACAATGATGATGATGATGTATTATTGTTATTGTAATGGACAAGGAGAGCGTTCAATTGCTTTCCAAAGAATCTTTACAGAACCAGAGAAAACCTCTAGATACTTTCTAGAGGCCTTATGAAAGGATATGGGTGAGGCATAAACTGGGAGAACAGTGATGGAAGAATTAAGATGCAAACAATCAGCACATTCTCCAAAAAGATCATAACTATATTATAATTTCAAAGTTCCCTTCAATCAATTCTCAGATTTCAAAGCCTTTGTAAAATGGTGCCTTTGTTGACTTTTAATTCTTTATATTTTATCAAATCTTCCCAGTTTCCCAAGGTTCCACTGAATTTTGATCCAAGATTTTCCAAAGTTCGGAGTACTCTTCAGTTTTGTAGCAAATTCTCATATTTTTGTCCTTTGGGTCACTGACAAAATGAGAAATCATAGAATCAAATAACAACTATCAAGGGGCACTAACTATTATAATCTTCAGGATAGAATTAAAAATCCATATCTAGAGGTAGATAGATGGCATGGTAGATAGAGTTCTGGCCCTTGAATCAAAAAAAACCTGAGTTTGAATCCTTTTCCCTGTAGTAAGTGTGATATTGGGCAAATCACTTAAACTTTCTAAGCCTAAGTTTCTCCATCTATAAAATATTAATGACAGTAGCACCTGTTATTAAGATCAAATAAAATATATATATATAATATTTTGAAAATTTCAAAACATTATGCAAATACTAGCTATTGTGAGCCTAAATACAATTTATTCAGATTCATTTTGAATTGCTGAATTGTGTCGAGCAAATTTTTCTACTGCATTGATGAGCATGCTGTCTTTTTATTGTTTTGTTGTTCCTGTTGTTTGTTTTAACAGAATCCTTTTATCTCACTCAAGTCAATACAGGTCACATCAATCACTTCTCCTTAATCTATTAGGCTTGTCATTTTGTCATAAGAGGAGGAAAATTTTCTCTTAATCATGCTAATTAGTTCTCTGGCCTCTTTTTTCCATCTAGGCATTTGACCTTTGATTTTTTACAATGCTTATCCAGATGCAAAAATTAAATATATATCATCATTTTAAGAATCATCCTTTCTTTTTATCATTCTGATTCCCTGAAACTAAGTTGCTTCTTTCCTATCCTCTGGTCCCAAACATGCGCGAAATAATTCCTTGACTTCATTCTTCCAAAACATTTGAGCATAATCTTGAACATCAGATCTTAATAGATCCAGATGTAGCTCAATTTTAACCTAAAGACAATATAATAACACTGTAATAACACTGTCTATACTTTAGAGTATATCCATTAGAAAAAAAAAAAGTTGAGATTCAATCCTTGGAAGAGAAGGAAAAAATAGACAAATAAAACATACCATCAGTTATTTCAAATCACTGATTTGGAAATGAAAACCAATCAAATAAATATTGATTCAGAACCACCAATTATGCACCAGAAGGCAGTAATGGCACAGTAGATAGAAAGTGACAGACCTTGAGTTAGGGAGACTCAACTTCTTGAGTCAAAATCTGACTTCAGACACTTAATAGTTTTGTGACCCTGTTTGATTAAGTTCCTCATTTGTAAAATGGCTATCTACTCACTGTTTTGGTGAACAGGAATGAAAATTGCATATTTGTGTTGGCCTGGAATAAATTCAAAGAAATATCTTTTTTCCTTCTTTTTTTACTAGCTTACTTTTATGAATCTATAGTCTCATGTGTATGATTCCTGACCCTCTTCTTGGCCTCCCTGTTGCATAGTTGATATACCTTCTCCACTTCTATTCAGCTGTAACCTTATCTTCCAGGATCTTCAAAAGACCAAATAATAGCTTTCACAGCATCTGCAGGTACTCTAATGGCTAGAGCCTTCTCCAAGATACCCTTGTGTACATTCTATATATATTATTTGTACACTTAATTATTTGTGTCTTGTCTTCCAGACTAAAATATAACCTTCTTGAAAGCAGAGTTTGGTTGTGTCTTTCTTTGTATACTCAGAATTTAGCATAGACCCCGAAACACAGTAAGCACTCAGTAAATGTTTGCTGATTTCCCAATAACAATCCACCCAACATCTTGAAATATTGAAAGCTTTTTTTTTTCTGTTGTATTTTTTAGATATACACACATGTGCATATAAGTATATATACATATGCACATATGCATGTATAGATAGATAGATAGATGGATATAGATATATACACATACACATATGCATATATATAAGGTGTTATACAATAATTATGTAGCAGAAATAGCAGGGCAATCCTTGAACTTAACTGCCCATTTGTTTTCTGCCTTCGTGCTATAAAATTTTGCATAACACTTTTGCATATTTCTTCTAATGATTTAAAGAACACTTCTCTAGAAGAGTACAGATACTTTGAAGTAGTACAACGAGGCTGATGTTTTGATTCTGAATTATTATCAAAAACCCACATGAAAACAAAAATAAAAAACTAAACGGATCAGTATCAGTATAATGTAGCCAATTTTGATGCCTGACCGATCCCTAGCCAAAACTCTGTGGGAGAATTCTTCCAATGAAAAAGATAATAATAATAATAATGAGAACAACAATAATAATAATATCAATTATAATTTGCTAGCATTTCATTTTGCTTTACTATAGAAAGTATTTCATTGCAGTTTGTCATTTAAAATTATGACATTATAGAGTTCCATGATTTTCAGCCATATTAAATCATCAGAATAATAATGTTAGAATTGGTTTTATACTGAACATCCAAGGATCCCCAAAAAGACTATATAATTTCAAAACATATCCCAGATTCTTCCTTTTCCATTTCGGATCTGGTTTTGTCTAATTACATTCAAGATATATACTGACATATAACTAAATCAATTCTTATCCAATTACACCTTTGAATCTGTTAATTATTTACTCACTATCTCCTTTGTCTTCCATGGTAAAACTACCAGACCAATTTCCTTTTAAGAAGTCATCGATTTCATTAAAAAGCCCTGTAGTCTTCCAAGAATTGAAGTAATCAAAACAGAATTATCAACAATTATAGTTCATAGCTACTTAAACTTGAAAAAAAAGTTTTAAAGAAGAAACAATATATTTTGTTTTTTTTTAATTGTCTTATATAGGCTTTATAATATTTCATAGATCTCATTTTTGAAGTTGAATTTTATGACTTGTCTAGAGAAAATGTAAATGAGTCACTCTGTGGCATTCTAATGATTGCCAAAGTACATTATTATTTACAAGATACCTTTAAAAACATGGGCCAGAATTTCATTCTATCTCAGTAAATGTTAGAGTTTTTTACATACACACACAAAAAATATTTTGTAATGGGGCAATATATTCCCACGAAATAGGTAGTTGAGAAGTAGTAGCAGTAAATAAATATTATCTTTGCATAAACTTTTCACATATATAATTGCTCAGAATGAGAATCATTATATAAGTTTGAAGCATGGATTTTTTTTTCAGAAGGCAATCTGTAGAATCTTTTGATTTGTGTTTTATTTTTTCATATTCAGAAATTTGGATATTTTTGTACTATTTTTTGCTTTATGTTGTTAATGTTTTGTCTTCTAGTGTGTTCTTCTAAGAAACCTATGATCCTTAAGCTTTATACATGCTATTTTGGTGATTATTATAATCAGACCATCTCTTCTTTTAACATTTCATCTTTTTGCTTCTCTTTTTCTAGATTTGTCATTCGATTCAAGGAATTTTTATTGCTAAACTGTTCTTATTTTGTTTCTATGGAGAGATTTGCTCATGTTGATATATTTTTTTTTCATTTTTATTTTATTTTATTTTTTTTTTTTTTTTTTTATTTATTTATTTATTTAATAGCCTTTAATTTACAGGATATATACATGGGTAACTTTACAGCATTAACAATTGCCAAACCTCTTGTTCCAATTTTTCACCTCTTACCCCCACCCCTCCCTAAATGGCAGGATGACCAGTAGATGTTAAATATATTAAAATATAACTTAGATACACAATAAGTATACATGACCAAAACATTATTTTGCTGTACAAAAAGAATCAGACTCTGAATTATTGTACAATTAGCTTGTGAAGGAAATCAAAGATGCAGGTGTGCATAAATATAGGGACTGGGAATTCAATGTAATGGTTTTTAGTCATCTCCCAGAGTTCTTTTTCTGGGTATAGCTAGTTCAGTTCATTACTGCTCCATTAGAAATGATTTGGTTGATCTCGTTGCTGAGGATGGCCTGATCCATCAGGACTGGTCATCATCTAGTATTGTTGTTGAAGTATATAATGATCTCCTGGTCCTGCTCATTTCACTTAGCATCAGTTCGTGTAAGTCTCTCCAGGCCTTTCTGAAATCATCCTGTTGGTCATTTCTTACAGAACAGTAATATTCCATAATTTTCATATACCACAATTTATTCAGCCATTCTCCAACTGATGGACATCCATTCAGTTTCCAGTTTCTAGCCACTACAAAAGGGCTGCCACAAACATTCGTGCACATACAGGTCCTTTCCTTCTTTATAATCTCTTTGGGATATAATCCCAGTAGTAACACTGCTGGATCAAAGGATATGCACAGTTTGATAACTTTTTGAGCATAGTTCCAAACTACTCTCCAAAATGGTTGGATTCGTTCACAACTCCACCAACAATGAATCAATGTCCCAGTTTTCCCACATCCCTCAACAATCATCATTATTTTTCCTGTCATCTTAGCCAATCTGACAGGTGTGTAGTGGTATCTTAGAGTTGTCTTAATTTGCATTTCTCTGATTAATAATGACTTGGAGCATCTTTTCATATGACTAGAAATAGTTTCAATTTCTTCATCTGAGAATTGTCTGTTCATATCCTTTGACCATTTTTCAATTGGAGAATGGCTTGATTTTTATAAATTAGAGTTAATTCTCTATATATTTTGGAAATGAGGCCTTTATCAGAACCTTTGACTGTAAAATATTTTCCCAGTTTATTGCTTCCCTTCTAATCTTGTCTGCATTAGTTTTGTTTGTGCAAAAACTTTTCAGTTTGAGTATAATCGAAATTTTTCTATTTTGTGATCAGTAATGATCTCTAGTTCTGCTTTGGTCATAAAACCTTCCCCTTCCACAGGTCTGAGAGGTAAACTATCCTATGTTCCTCTAATTTATTAATAATTTCATTCTTTATGCCTAGGTCATGAACCCATTTGACCTTATCTTGGTGTACGGCGTTAAGTATGGATCAATGCCTAGTTTCTGCCATATTAGTTTCCAATTTTCCCAGCAATTTTTATCAAACAGTAAGTTCTTATCCCAAAAGCTGGGATCTTTGGGTTTGTCAAAGACTAGGTTGCTATATTTGTTGACTGTTTTATCCCTTGAACCTAATCTATTCCACTGATCAACTAATCTATTCCTTAGCCAATACCAAATAGTTTTGGTAACTGCTGCTCTATAGTATAGTTTTAGATCTGGTACAGCTAAGCCACCATCATTTGATTTTTTTTATTAATTCCTTGAAATTCTGGACCTTTTGTTTTTCCATATGAACTTTGTTGTTATTTTTTCTAGGTCATTAAAATAGTTTTTGGGAGTCTGATTGGTATAGCGCTAAATAAATAGATTAGTTTAGGTAATATTGTCATCTTTATTATATTTGCTCGCCCTATCCAAGAGCATTTAATATTTTTCCAATTGGTTAGATCAGACTTAATTTGTGTGAAAAGTGGTCTGTAATTTTGCTCATAAAGTTTCTGATTTTCCCTTGGCAGATAGATTCCTAAATATTTTATATTATCAGTAGTTACTTTAAATGGAATTTCTCTTTGTAACTCTGACTGTTGGATTTTGTTAGTGATATATAAGAATGCTGATGACTTATGTGGGTTTATTTTATAACCAGCAACTTTGCTAAAGTTGTGGATTATTTCTAATAACTTTTAGCAGAATCTCTGGGGTTCTCTAAGTATACCATCATGTCATCGGCAAAGAGTGATAATTTGGCTTCCTCATTGCCTATTCTTATTCCTTTAATCTCTTTCTCAGCTCTTATTGCTATAGCTAGCGTTTCTAATACAATATTAAATAGTAACGGTGATAGTGGGCAACCTTGTTTCACTCCAGATCTTATTGGGAATGGTTGCAGTTTGTCTCCATTACATATGATGCTTACTGATGGTTTTAAATAGATGCTGCTGATTATTTTAAGGAAAAGTCCATTTATTCCTATACTCTCAAGTGTTTTTAATAGGAATGGATGTTGGATTTTATCAAATGCTTTTTCTGCATCTATTGAGATGATCATATGGTTTTTGTTAATTTGGTTATTAACATGGCCAATTATATTGATAGTTTTCCTAATATTGAACCAGCCCTGCATTCCTGGTATAAATCCTACTTGATCATAGTGTATTATCTTGGAGATGATTTTCTGTAGTCTTTTTGCTAATATCTTATTTAAGATTTTAGCATCAATATTCATTAGGGAGATTGGTCTATAATTTTCTTTCTCTGTTTTCAGCCTACCTGGTTTAGGTATCAGTACCATGTCTGTGTCATAGAAGGAATTTGGTAGGACTCCTTCATTCCTATTTTATCAAATAATTTATATAGCATTGGGGCCAATTGTTCTTTAAATGTTTGGTAAAATTCACATGTAAATCCATCTGGTCCTGGGATTTTTCTTAGGGAGTTGTTTAATTGCCTGTTCTATTTCTTTTCTGAAATGGGACTATTCAAGCAATTACTTCTTCCTCTGTTAGTCTGGGAAGTCTGTATTTTTGGAGGTAGTCATCCATTTCACTTAGGTTATCAAATTTATTGGCATAAAGTTGAGCAAAATAACTCCTTATTATTTCTCTAATTTCCTCTTCATTGGTGGAAAGTTCTCCTTTTCATTTTAAGACTACTAATTTCATTTTCCTCCCTCCTTTTTCTAATCAGATTTACTAAAGGCTTATCTATTTTATTGGCTTTTTCATAGAACCAACTCTTAGTTTTATGAATTAGTTCAATAGTTTTTACTTTCAATATTTTAATTTCTCCTTTTAATTTTAGAATTTCCAATTTAGTATTTGATTGGGGTTTTAATTTGGTCTTTTTTAGTTTTTTAGTTGCAAGCCCAATTCATTAATCTTTTCTTTCTCTGTTTTATTCAAGTAAGCCTCTAAGGATATAAAATTCCCTCTTATTACCGCTTTGGCTGCATCCCACAAATTTTGGTATGATGTCTCATCATTGTCATTATCTTGAGTGAAATTATTAATTGTATCTATAATTTGCTGCTTCACCCAATCATTCTTTAAGATGAGATTGTTTAGTTTCCAATTACTTTTTGGTCTATTTCCCCTAACTTTTTGTTGAATGTAGTTTTATTGCATCATGATCTGAAAAGAAAGCATTTACTATTTCTGCTTTCTTGCATTTAATTTTGAGTCTTTATGTCCTAATATATGGTCAATTTTGAATAGGTTCCATGAACTGCTGAGAAGAAAGTATATTCTCTTCTATCTCCATTCAATTTTCTCCAAAGATCCAACATACCTAATTTTTCTAATATTATATTTACTTCTTTAATTTCTTTCTTATTTGTTTTGTGGTTTGATTTGTCTAATTCTGAGAGTGCAAGGTTGAGATCTCCTACTATTACAGTTTTGTTGTCTATTTCTTCTTGCAACTCTCTTAACTTCTCCTTTAGGAAGCTGAGTGCCATACCACTTGGTGCATATATGTTTAATATTGATATTGCTTCGTTGTTTATGCTCCCTTTAGCAGGATGTAGTTTCCTTCCTTATCTCTTTTAATTAGATCAATTTTTACTTTTGCTTGATCTGAGATAAGGATGGCTACCCTCTTTTTGACTTCACCTGAAGCATAATAGATTTTGCTCCAGCCTTTTACCTTTACTCTATATGTATCCCCTGCTTTAAATGTGTTTCTTGTAAACAACATATTGTAGGGTTCTGACTTTTGATCCAGTCTGCTATCTGCCTCCTCTTTATGGGGAGTTCATCCCATTCACATTTACGGTTAGAATTACTAAATCTGTATTTCCTGCCATCCTAATAACCCCAGATTGTGCTTTACTTATTCTTGCCTCCCCAACCCTCTTTCCCCTTTTAAACTTATGTACCCCTCTTGTATCACGATACTTATCCTCTTTATAATCCCTCCCTCCCCTTTGAGTCTTTCCCCTTCCTTCCCTTATTACTCTTTTCTTTTCCCTTTTCCTCTCCCCGTTTTAATGAGGCGAGAGAGAATTTTCTCTAAAACAAATGTCAATTATTTTCCTTTGAGCCAACTCTGATGAGAGTAAGATTCACACAATGTTCCTCCCTCTCTAAATTCCCTCAGATATGATAAGTTTCCTTAGCCTCTTTGTGGGATGTGGTTTCCCTCTTTTATCCCTCCTTCCCACCTTATTCTGCCATCATCCCTTTTCCATATCTACTTCCCTTTTTTATGTTATATCAGTACTATCAAATTTTACATGTATTTTTTGTATATCCACAACAGAAATACAATTCTCAAGAGTTATTTTACCTTTTTCTGCATCTCTTGAGTTCTATTCTTGGAGATCAAATTTTTGTTTAGTTCTGGTTTTTTCTTCAGAAACAAATGGAATTCATTTGTTTCATTAAACGTCCATCTTCTTCCCTGGAAGAAAATGCTCAGCTTAGCTGGGTAGTTTATTCTTGGCTGCATCCCAAGTTCTTGTGCCTTTCGGAATATCATATTCCAGGCCTTCTTTCCTTTAATGTAGAGGCAGCCAGATCTTGGGTGATCCTTATTGTGGCACCTCGGTATTTAAATGGTTTTTTTTTGGCTGCTTGTAAAATTTTTTCCTTAATCTGATAGTTCTGAAATTTTGCCACAATATTCCTTGGGGTTTTTATTTTAGGGTTTCTTTCAGAAGGTGTTCGATGAATTCTTTCAATGCCTATTTTACCTTCTGATTCTATTACATCTGGGCAGTTCTCTTTGATGATTTCTTGTAAAATAGTATCTAGGTTCTTTTTTCATCATAGTTTTCGGAAAGTCCAATAATCCTCAGATTATCTCTCCTAGATCTATTTTCCAAGTCTGTCATTTTAGCAAGTAGATAATTCATGTTTTTTTCCAGTTTGTCATTTTTTTGGTTTTGCTTGACTGATTCTTGCTGTCTCAATGCATCATTAGTTTCAATTTGTTCAGTTCTAATTTTTAAAGAATTATTTTCTTCATTAGCTTTTTTTACTTCTTTCTGTATATGTCCAATTGAGTTTTTGAATGTATTGTTTTGGTCTGTGGAATTTTTTCCATTTCACTAATTTTTTTTTTAGTGAATTATTTTCTTTTTCCAATTCACAGATCCTACTTTCTTGCGAGTTCTTTGTCTTTTCCAAATCACAAATCCTACTTTGTAGTGAATTCTTTATTTTTTCCAATTCGTATTTCAGGAAGTTGTTGCTCTCTTGTAAGGCTTCTCTTTCCTTTCCCCATTTATCTTCTAACTCTCTTTTGAGACTTTTAATGGCCTCTTCTATGAGAGCATTATGTAAAGGAGGACAGTCTGATGCATTTTTGCTGTTTGAGGTCTCTTCAGGTTTGCTGACCTGCTCTTTTTCTGCATAGAAGCTGTCGATTGTTCTTTTCATCTTTTTATTCATGTTTTAAAGCCTTTAGGGTAGGTCTCCTAGGCAAGGGGGTTACCAGCTTCCTCTGCAGAGCAGGGAAAGATGTAAACCGATTTCCGGCTCCGAGGTATGGGAGTGCTCTGAGTGAGAGTTTTCCCTTCCCCCAACAGGAAGTGGATTCAGCACTGGCCGAGCTATCAAACTGCTTAGTAGGGCTGAGTGGATTATCGATTGCCCTCGGCTAGAGACTAAGTGGTGAAAGTGTCACCGCCCCAGGCCGGAGCCTCTTGTGGGACTGTGAGTATTAGCAGCTGAGCGCAGAACGCAGACAGCCACAAACTCTGCCCAGTGTCTCTGCCTGATGCAAATCGGCCCTGGAAAAGCTCTATGGCCCCAAGCCGAGCTCCCCCCTGCGCAGATTGGAGGCTAACCCGGGCTGCGTCCTCCTGCCGTGCAGGATCACAACTGCCCCAAGGAAAATCCCCTTACTGCGGGTTGGGGCTGCGCGCTTGTGCTGAGATCTGTGCCTTCACCCTGGGTTTGAGACTCTCCTCGGAACCTAATTTCTCTCCCAGTCTGCGCCGATCTCCCCCCTGGCCCCGGAACCAACCTTTTTTGGCGAGACTGCAGATTTTCTTCGGCCGGTGAGTTGTTCTACTTCTTATCTTTACGAATTGTAGCAGTCAAGACTATTTTTGAGGCTCGATATAATATTGATAAAGAGGGTAAGAGAAGAGCTTAGAAAGACGCGTGTGTCTTCTCCGCCATCTTGGCTCCGCCCCCCTTTTTTTTCATTTTTAGCAAAATTATTTCTGCAGAAGTTCTTTTTGTAGTGGCTAGAAACTGGAAATTGAATGGATGCCCATCAATTGGAAAATAGTTGAGTAAATTATGGTATTTGAATGTTATGGAATATTATTATTCTGTAAGAAATAACCAGCAGGATGAATACAGAAAGGTTGGGAGAGGCTTACATGAACTGATGCTAAGTGAAATGAGCAGAATCAGAAGATCATTATACACTTCAACAACAATACTATATGAGGATCAATGCTGATGGAAGTGGCTATCATCGACAATGAGAGGATCCAATTCAGTTCCAATTGATCAATGATGAACAGAATCATCTACACCCAGTGAAAGAATATTGGGAAACGAGTGTGGACTGCTTGCATTTTTTCCCAGGTTATTTTTACATTTCTAAATCTGATTTTTCTTGAGCAACAAGAGAATTGTAAAAAAATATACACATATGTTGTATTTAAGATATACTTTAACATATTTAACATATATGAGACTACCTGCCATATAGGGGAGGAGGTAAAGGGAAGGAAGGGAAAAGTTGGAACAGAAGTGATTGCAAGGGTCAATGTTAAAAAATTACCCATGCATACATTCTGTCAGTAAAAAGCTATAATAATAAAAAAATAAAAATTATTTCTGCAGAAGAGGCTAGAAATTTTGCTTTATCTTCTTTTCTAACCACTCCATCTTACTTGTCACTTAATTTAGCTCAGTAGTACTCTATCACAAGCATATGCCACAATGTTTATAGCTATTTCTCAAATTATGGTCATACCCTGAATTACTAATTCTTTACCGCCACAAAAACAGCTAATATAAATATTTTTGTATGAATAGGTTCCTTTTCCCCCTTTTTGTTCTATTTGGATCTGTTTGGGAAATAAATATAATAATTGTATTACTGGTGAAAGTATATGTATATTTCATAGCTTTTTGGGCATAGTTCCAAATAGCTTTTTCATAATGGATTAGTTTACAACTCTACCAACAGGTGCATTAATGTCCTAACTTTCCCACAGATCCTCCAATATTTGTCATTTTCCATTTCTTTTATATGAGTAAATCTGATAGGTATGAGGTACTACATTAGGGTTGTTTTAAATTCTATTTTTCTAATCAATAGTGATTTAGATAATTGTTTTATATGACTAAAGATAACTTTGATTTCTTCACTGAAAATTGCCTATAAATAGCTTTTGACCACTTATTAATTAGTGAACGACTCATTTTCTTATAATTTTTGACTCACTTCTCCATATATTTGAGACACAAAGCCATTATTAGAGAAATTTCCTATAAACATTCTCCCCCCCCCCTTTTGTTTTCCTTAAAACCTTGGCAGCATTGGTTTTAATGTAAGATTATCATAATTATATATTTTATAGACTATAATACTCTCTATTTCTTGTTTGGTAATAAATTCTTTCTTATAATCATAAATATGACAGGATAAATTTTCTGTTTCCCTAATTTCACCTTTTATGTCTAAATCTATCATTTTTTACTTTATTTTGGTGTTATGGTGTAAGATGCTGATCTATAACTAGTTTCATCCAAAGCACTTTCTACTTTTCTCAGCAATTTTTGGCAAACAGTGAGTTTATGTTCCCAAACCTTGAATCTTCACATTTATCAAACACTAAATTGCTATAGCCATTTACTACTCTGCATTGTGTATCTAATCTATTCCACTGCTCTACTACTTTTAGCTAGCACCAGATTGTTTTTATGATTAATTCTTTCCAACACTAAGATCTAGTACTGCTAGGCCACCTTCCTTCACTTTAAAAAATTTGATTACTCTGATATTGTTGATATTTTGTTTCAGATAAACTGAAACTAAAGAAGAAAATTAAGTAAAATTGTCATGTGTATTAAATTGGCTTCATATATCCCTAATTAATTAATATTTCTTCAGTTAAGATATCTTGATCTAGAATATTAAGTGAATTTTCTTTTTCCTAAGACTTTTAGTAATGTTCCTTTTTTACCCTTTATACTTTCTTAGAGTTTATTTTCTAACTTTTGTCCCATTTGATAGAGAGTTTACATTAGAGTTGTACCTCTAATTACAGGGGTTGGGGGGGGTATTGGTCAGAGCTTAATTCTATATAGTTCCACACACCCCACACCCCCAGATTTAGTATTGCTTTGGTGGAAATCCAGCATTCTCCTTTCTTTAATTCTCTGACTTGACTGATTTGGTGTTTACCAATGTTTACAAGTTTGGGAGAAAGCTGGGTGGGTAATTCATTGAACACCCCTGTGAATTTTGATTTCCCTAATCTAGGTGAAATTGCCAGCATAACTGATACTTCTTCTGATGGTCAAGGAGTGTTGAGTAGCACCAATGCTTTGCACAGTACCCTGCACATAGTAGACACATTATAAATGTTTATTGAATGTATGAATTCAACTTGCTTGTTGCAGCAAGTTGAGCAGTGCAGTAATGGTTTGTTCAATGGCAGAGAGTATAGAAGGAAAGATATCCCTGATTATATTCCAAAATCTGTAGATTGGTTTGCATGCCCTGTGGATGCAATGAGACTAGTATTGAATGGCCTCATGCAAGATTAACATTCTCCACTATGAATCTTCATGGGTATTGCCTTGTTGGCTTTCATGCTCTCTTATCTTTGGATACAACCATAATTTCATTTTTGGATTTCTTTTGTAAATTATTAGGGATTAGAGAAAATTTCTAGTTATCAATCTTGTTGCTCATGTGGCCCAAACTAATTACTTAAAAGGAAAATCATCCCATTGAACAGGCCATTGTCAGACAAAATGCATTAACCATAGACAAATGTATCTCAAGTAGATTGGAAACTCCTCAAGGACAAGTATTGTGTCATATTTCCTTTTTATCCCAAAGAATATTGGATATAAGGCTGGACACACAAGAGGTGTCCAATAAATATTATTTAGTTAATTGATTTGCAACAAATCAACTGTAGAACTGATTGCCTAGGCTATCAAATAAAGCGAGAAGTCAGTAGAGTTAGTATCGTGATAAATGGCTTTCATGGATTTAGATCAATGATCTGACCACTAAGTGCTGATAAAGCATCCAGGCTGGTAGACATAATTAGAATATTAGCATTTCTCATATCTGTTCAGTTATATAAGAAGACACTAATAAAAATTAATAAGAATACACAATTCAAAAGACAAGAAGCAAAGAACAGTAGTTGAAACTAAAGTTCTCTTTTTAACCACCATGATTCTAGCCTCAAAAATCTCCAAATATTAGGAAAAGTTAGATAAAACAAAGTTGTTTTATTTTTCATTCAAGACAATCCATCATTGTTATCCTTAGTTCTTGAAGAGGACCAAAATGACAACACTGTTAGATCAAGTTACAATACATCTGATTGTGACTAATCAGACCAATCCAAGCTTGGAATGCTCTCCCACAAGTCAGGCACAAATAATTCATGTGAACATTGGGGTAGATTCTCTCCTTTTGTACATCTTGCACTTTTGAGCTACTTCAATTCTGCTCAGCACCGTCTCTGATGAAGTCATGTCATTCTGGGCAGTTCTGTGCCATTGTCTGCCATGTCATCTAATCAATTTTAAGGTTCATACGAGACACATTGAGAATATCCTTGTATCATTTTTTTTTCTGACTATGTTGAGCACTTACCCTGTGTAAATTCTCCATAAAATAGTCTTTTAAGCAGACTATTTTCAAATGCAGGCAGCCCAGTGGAGTTGTGCTTTCTGCACAGAGTTTGGTAGTTAGTTCAAGGAAGAACCTCAATGTCTGGTAACTTATCCTGCTAGGTGATCTTCAGACTCTTCCTAAGGCAATTCAAATGGAAGCAATTCAGTTTCCTGGCATGGCATATACTTTCCAGGTTTCACAAGGTATCTATAGACTTTTAATTTGATAATATAATTAACTCTTCTCTCTCATACTTTCCTTTGGAGCCTCCCAAACATTGAACTACTTTTGGCAATCAATTTGTCAATCTTATCACTGTGTACATTCCCTAGAAAGTAAAGTAAGAGAACTTAGCAGCAGCATTCAAAATTTTGCTGTAACTGATGGTTCTACATATAGATGATGTGGTCCTGGCTGATGGAGTACCTGTGTGTTCTTGGTGTTAGTAGTTAGGTTAAACGTAGCACAAGGAGCTGAGAATCAATTCATGTTTTGTTGCATTCCAGCTTCAGAGGCTGCATTGAGTGCACAGTGATCTGCCAACAAAAAATCATGCATCGATTAACTTTTGGATAGTAGCCTTTTCAAGTTGAAGAATTTACCATCAGTGTAGAAGCTGACCTTGATGCTACATTTGTCTTTATAGAAGATGCTTGACAACAAGGTGAAAAGATCATGCTAAAAAGCATAGGATCAAGCACACTCTTGGTGACTGGGAAAGCTCAAGAGCAACTTGGGCAAGCAAGCTGTCATGAAATAGACATACAATACTGTCGAACTTTTCTGGACCACCAAATTTTGACATGTCAAATTGACTGACAGTGTCAAAGATCTTGGTCAGATTTACAAATATTGTGTACAGAACTGTTTTATTCCTAGTATTTCTCTTGAAGTTGTTGGGGAGCAAATACCACATCAAATGTTCCTCAACTCCTTTGGAAGCTACACCGGCTGTCAGGTAGATGAACATCTTCCAGGTGTAGGATCAGCCTTTTAAAAAGGATTGTGATAATTATCTTGACAGCAATAGCTAAGGGAAAGACCCCTCTCCTCTATAATTGTCACAGAACAGGCTATTCTCTTTATCTTTATAGATATGGATAATGAAGGAATACTTGAACTCCTGGGTGAGAAACTCCTCTTGCAATATAATCCAGAAAATTCCAGTCAACATTTGTATGAACAAAAGACATGCCATACCTTTTAAATTTTACCTATAAAAGAATCAGCACCAGATACTTTGCGAAATGAAAAAGAGCCTAATGGAATTAAAAACTTCTTCTTCAGTTGAGACTTCAGAGAAGGAGGGATTAACTTTAACCTGAGGTAAATGCTCAATGGCTTCAGCATTAATTGATGACAATTTTTTCAGAATCCTATGCAAGTGTTCAGCTCATCTTTTCAAGATCAAGTTTTTATCACTAATCAATGTAGATCCATCAGCACTGAGTAGTTAAGATGCATCATATATCTTTGGCCCATTAATAACCTTCAAGACTTCATAAAAAACACTTTGAATTGTTAATATCAGTATAAAACTGAATTTCATCTGCCTTTTTTTACTGAGCCCCAAATTCTGCATCTCCCTAAACTTCATTTGTATTTTACTTTTGATGGTATTAAAGACTTCCTTCTTAGAGAGGTACCAATTATCAAATGTTCCTCAACTCCTTTGGAAGCTACACTGGCTGTCAGGTAGATGAACATCTTTTTTCCTTTGATCTGACCAAGGTTTATCATATTCATATTCAACAAAAATCATAGGCATTGATGATGGTTACATGGTATTTTCCTCCAAGTGGCAATTGCATTGAACCTTTCATACACTTGGTTTGGTCCCATACAAATTTGCTGGCTACATCGTATTTTTAAATTTATTTTATTAAAAAACAGAATGGAAAACAAAACAAAACAAGACAAAATAGAACTTTGTTATGTGCCTAGCAGAACATCAGGAAGGATTCAAAATATATAACAATAAATTACTGATTCAAGAAAGAATATATAATAATAGAAGAAATTATATTCATAAGTGTCCTTCTTTCCTTCCTGGTAAGTGGTTCTTTTGTTCTCTGCAGTGCACATTTTTTTACTTTATTCTTTTTTCTCTCTTTTATTCCCTGCACTTTCCCCAAGCAAGCTACAAATAAGTAAGAATATATTTATGTATAGATATATAGATATACCCACACACTCACACATATTTTTCCACAACACACACATCCTTCATATGACAGTTAACTCTTTGCTTTAATTCTGCTCCTTAATTTGCCTTGATGTTATTTAACCTCCCCCATCTATGGATCTCTCCCTTATCTTCTTCCCCCACCCTTTGCTTCTGTTCTGCTCATCCAGTCCTTGTTTCTTCATAGATTTTGAAAGATGCTATACCCTTAATAATATATATGCAGTGTTACCTATTTAATCCATTCCCAATGTGAGTAGGTTTTCAGAACTATAAGCCTTCCTCCAACCTCTTATGTATCTGTGTCTATTCTTCCTCTTCACCTCATTTGCATAACATAATTATTATTACTTTAACTCTGCCCTAATTTTTCTTTTGATTCACCCAATTGCAGATGTCTATCTTATACATATGGAATACATTTCCATGTAGAAAACATAAGCAATTTTTCCATGTTAAGTTTCTTGAAACTGATCTTTGATATTGGCTCTGATTTAAAGTCCTGAAAACCTTCAAGTTTGTTGAATATCCATTTTTTTCATTCAATATTATAGATAATTTTGTTGGATATTATATTGTTGGCCACAAGCCTAGTTTTTTTATATATATTGTTGGTATATATGATTCTAGATTGTGTGGTCTTTTACTGTGCCTGCTGCTAAGTCCTGAACAATTCTATTTGTAGCTCTGTGAAGACCGTGTATTTTTAAATCAGCAGGAGTCAGGAATTCAGGTTAGGGGAAAATCGTCAGTCTTTATTCTCAGTGAAGAAGGATCGGAGGTGGAAGAGAATCGGCGATAGCAATGTGTGCAGCTGAGTCAAGAAGCTAGCTAGATCACCAACCACAAGACCAGCAGCCAGGAGAATGGAATCCAGGCCCAAATCTCTCCCAGCTTCTCTTCCTGTTCCTCTCTCTGCCTCCACCCACCAAAATCGTCATTTCCTCTACAACACATCAGGACTTGCACAGAAAGTGGGCAGAGACCATTCTTTATCCAATCATGTATATTAATAGAGTATAGTCCAATTACTATTTAGCCTCACGTACTTGAGACCTCAGTGCATCAACTCAAATTTCAGCCCATTACATAGCTCCAACACATTTGAATTACATTTTTCTTACTTCTTGTCAGATTTTCTCTTTGATCTGGGGATTTTAAAATTCAGCAATATTTCTGTGTTTTCCACAAAGGATCTCTTTGAGATGGTGATTGGTATATTATTATTTTTTATTTCTACTTTCACTTCATGTTCTATCATGCCACAACAATTTTGTTGTATTGTTTCTTACAGTATTGTGTCAAGGTTCTTTTTTTTGGTCACAGCTTTCAGGAGGACCAATTATTCTTATGTTTCCTCCTCTTGATTTGTTGTTCTGATCCATTGTTTCTCTTCTAAGATATTTTACATTCTTTTCTATTTTTTCATTCTTTATATTCTGTTTTATTTCTTTGTCTCTTACAGCTTTACTGGCTTCCCTTTGCCCGATTTTAATTTTCAAAGAGCTATTTTCATCTTGTAAGACTCTATGTCTTTTTCTATTTGTTTAACTTATTTGCATGATCTTATTTTTCAAAGAATGGTTTTCATTTACTTATTTATTTTAGCACCAATACAGAGAAGCTTGGAGAGAATTACATGAACTGATGCTAAGTGAAATGAGCAGAACCAAGAGATCATTATATACGTCAACAACAATGCCGTATGAAGATGTAATCTGATGGAAGTGGATTTCTTTGACAAAGAGACCTAATTCAGTTTCAATTGATCAATGATGGACAGAAGCAGCTACACCCAAAGAAAAAACACTGGGAAATGAATGTAAACTGCTTGCATTTTTGTTTTTATTCCCGGGTTATTTTTACCTTCTGAATCCAATTCTCCCTGTGCAACAAGAAAACTGTTTAGATATGCACACATACATTGTATCTAGGATATACTATGACATATTCAACATATATAGGACTGCTTGCCATCTAGGGGAGGAGGTGGAGGGTGGGAGGGAAAAATCGGAACAGAAGTGAGTGCAAGGGATAATGTTGTAAAAAAAAAAATTACCCTGGCATGGATTCTGTCAATAAAAAGTTACTATAATAAAAAAAAAAAAAGAAAAAAAATGTCTGATTTGATTTTTAAAGTCTTTTTTGAGTTCTTTGAATTTTCTCTGGACAGGGAGCCATTTAATATTACTCTTTGGGGCAGAAGAAACTTTTTTTACTTTACTGTTCTTTTCTGAAGATGAACCCTAGTCTTTCCTAGTAAATTTCTAATGTGGGGTTCTTAATTCTTTACTGGTTCATTTTTTTTTTTTTAATAAGAAGTGTTAGGGAAAGTATTTCTAACTATGGAGTGGGGGTGGTGCCTCTAGCTTTACTTTAGCTTTCCCTTCTGATCTGGAGCCCTAAACCAAGCATTCTACCCTCCTATAAATCCATTGAGTGTCCCTGCCCTATTGTCTCTGCACTCATTAGATAGCACCCAGGGTCATGAATCTTTGCAGCACAGCAGGGCCTGGTGTTCCTGATCACCAGAGCTTCTCTTCAGACTCAGACTCCTGACTGCATACACAGAATGGAAGGTGAAAGTTTCTGTGGTTGCTGATGAGGGTCTAGCCACACCCAGCTAGCCCCAGGGCTCCCCACTTATTCAGAGCTAGCCTGGAGATGTGTGCATTCATTCTAGTTAATCCCAGGCCTTGGGTCTTCAGATCTTCTTGGGTTGTACCCAGGAGAACCCCTATTCTGCTCCAAGTCTTTGTATTTCATTTGTTCAGCCTGAGGTGCACATTTGTTCTAATTGTTAGGGAAATCTGAAGAGCTTGAAATTTACCAGCTTAACACAGCAATAGTAAGATTATATAATGATCAATTTCTGATGGATGTGGCTCTTTTCAACAGTGAGATGATTCAGGCCAGTTCCAATGACCTTGTGAAGAGAGCCATCTACATCCAGGGAGAGGGCTGTGGGAACTGAATATGTATCATCCCATAGTATTTTCATTCTTTTTGCTGTTGTTTCCTTGCATTTTGTTTTCTTATTCAGTTGTTTTTTTTTTCCTTTTTGACCTGTTTTTCTTGTGCAGCATGATATTTGTGGAACTAGGCAGAGAAGAACTTTACATGTTTGTCATATATTAGATTACTTGCCATCTAGGGGAGCGGAGGGGGAAACGGATGGAAAAATTAGAACACCAAGTTTCACAAGGGTGAATGTTGAAAATTGTCTATGCGTGTTTTAAAAATAAAAAGCTTTAAAAAAAATTAAAAGAAAAACAAACTTGTGAATGGATTAAAAAAAAAAAAAAACTTATTAACTTAGTCCCCCATCTTCCCAGAATCCTCTCTCCTTCTCCACTATGTTAGTTTTGATTGCAAACCCCATACCTGTTTCATGGTACTCCATTTCACCGTGATCACTCCAGAAAATGTGTATCCAGTTCTGATTTCATCTAGCTGGCCCTCATTGGCCAGCTCAGATATTTGGATGTGATACTTGCAGAGTTTTCTCACAAGAGCTGTTCATCTTTTAGGTCTATTGGATTTTGTGTTATCTATAAGTGTACACATATTCCATTTACAAGTGATGAGTGGAATGAACTATGCAGAAGTTATTGTACTATTTTTGTGTTGGGACTATAAGGGGGGACCCCTCCTGTCATTGTAATCAGTCCAAAGTTGAATAAGCAGACAATTATTAGGGCATATTTCACCAGGAGGTGAGCAGTGTGATCCTTAAAAATTTGCTCAACAGCTTGGCAGCTGCTGAATCCCACTACTATGTCCAAGGAGAAGATGACTCTATGGCCTGGGCCACCTGTGTGCAGGGTTGTTACTATAACTCCCCATATCTATACCTGTTCCTTCATCATTCATCCATCACTACAGGACTTGCAGACAAGTAGAAATGGCAAAATGATATGGGTTGATTCATGAGTAAATTGGCTTTAAGTGAGGCACAAAGTCATTGACCTTACTCTCTCTTCCATAGTCCCTTCCTGGTATAAATCCCATTTGGTCATAATATATTATCCTGCTGATAAATTGCTGTAATCTCTTTGCTAATATTTTATTTAAAATTTTTGAATCAATATTCATTTGGGAGATTGGTTTGTAATTTTTTCCCTATGTTTTGACCCTTCCTGGTTTAGGTTTCAGTACTTGTGTCATAGAAGGAATTTGGCAGGTTTCCTTCCTTGCCTATCTTTCCAAATAGATTATCTAGCATTGGAATTCATTGTTCTTTAAATGTTTGGTAGAATTCATTTGTGAATTCATCTGACTTTGGAGATTTTTTTCCTTAGGGAGTCCATTAATGGCTTGCTAAGTTTTTTTTCTAAAATGGGAATATTTAAGTAATTTATTTTTTGTTCTATTAATCTAACCAATTAATATTTTTGTAAATATTCAACCATTTGAGTTAAATTGTCAGATTTGCTGCAATATGGTTGGGCAAAATAGCTCCTAATTATTGCTTTTTTTTTTTCCTTTGTGGTAAGTTCAGCCTTTTCATTTTTAATGCTGGTGATTTGGTTTTGTGCCTCTTCTTTTTTAAATCAAATTAATCAAATGTTTATCTACATTGTTGTTTTTTCATAAAATTAATTGTTTTATTTATTAGTTCAATAGTTTTCTTAATTTCAATTTTATTAATCTCTCCTTTGAGTTTTGGAATTTCTAATTTTGTATTTAATTTGGGGTTTTTAATTATTTCTAGCTTTTTTACTTGCATGCCTAATTCATTGATCTCCTCCTTCTCTATCTCTCTTTTTTTTTCTTTTTTTTTTTTTGCATGAAGCTATTTAGAGACCAAAATTTCTCCTAAGCACTACTTTGGCTATATCCCATAGGGTTTGGCATGTTGTCATTCTCTTGGATGAAATTAGGGATTGTTTCTCTGATTTTTTGTTTGACCCACTCATTTTTTAGAATTAGATTATTTAATTTTCAAGTGATTTTTAGTCTATCTTTCCCTTCCCTTTTATTGAATATAATTTTTATTGCATTTTGGTCTGAAAAGCTAGAATTTACTATTTTAGTCTTTCTGCATTTGATGGTGAAGTTTTTTTATGCCCTAATACATGGTCAATTTTTTGTGAAGGTACAATGTACTGCCAGGAAAAAAAAAGTATATTCTTCTCTGTCCCTATTCATTTTTTTTTCCAGAGGTATATCATATCTAGGTTTTCTAGATTTCATTAACTTTCTTTCTTTTATAAGTATAGCTCTGGGGTTCAGACCAGAATTCCTTTTCTTGAGAAACAAAGGAACTAGAGTTGATGGTTATCTGTGAGTTGTCCCTTATTACATAAAACATCTGTTCATTCCACAGAAAATTGTGAGAATTTAACTTGCTACTCTATCTTTAAGTGGATTAGAGAATTATCTAAAATAAAGCATTTATTTATTTTAAAAATTCCATTGTACATATAGAGATAAATTTGCATTAAGATTATTTTCAACTATAATTTCTATTTATATTCCCTCAAGAAAATTGCATATAGTATTGATTTCACACATACACACACACACAAAATGGAGTTAGTCTCTATTAAGAAGGAGAGTCAAGCTATGGGTGGGCATGTGGGAGAGAACAATATTTAAATCTGATGTTGTTTACTTACTGACAAATTTAATTTAGCTTAGTTATTCACAAATTATCTGTGGAAATTTACATAAGGGCAATTAAGCTGCACTATAATTTACTGAAGCCATGCAATATTAGATTGAAGCATCCATAGTTATCATATGATACAGATAAGCATGTCTGGGTCTACACAAGACCAGACACTAAGTAGAGAATGAGTGAGCAAGTAGTCCATGTTCACTATTAGCTTTTAGCAATTTATTACCAGGTCAGATCTAGTGATCTTTTCTGAATTCCCCTAAAATCATTAATTGTGGTTACTCAGGATTATTATTGCTTTACCCTTCTTTGAATGAGATTCATGATTGCTTCCATGGGATGTCTCCAAATGCCCTGATTAGAAAACTCCCCCTACCTCACCCTAGTCAGCCTCCTTACTCTTTAAAAGATAAATTATTCTGGGTCCTTTCTAGTAGACCCCGGATCGATGGAACATACTTCCCAAAGATTCAATTCTGTTTGGTCCATGCAACCTCTGAATGTCATTAATCAGTAATTATTTCTTAACATTAGTATGTGGGAGTGGGACTAATTGTAATACTCACAGTTTAACAGAAAAAAATCCCATTTGAAACCTTGTCCTTTTAGAAACTATTTATTTTGAGGAAGACTCTGTGGGTGGTTTCACTTTCTTATTTGTTATGCTAGAAACACAGCTGTTATTTAAAGGAAGGCATAGAGAGGAAAGGCCTGAGGCAGAAAGCACTTAGTCCATTGCCAGAAGGCAGGTTCCTGTAGTCTACTGCCTATCCTATCCAATTTTAAATCATTTCTGTGATAAGATTTCTCACATCTCTATTAGGAGTATATTTCATAGGCTAATAGACCTTAGTTGCTAGAATAGGTCTTCTGATACTGAACTTATCTTGCATAAAGAAATGATAACAAAACTATCAGAAAAAAAATCTTATTCTTTTACTTTTTTCAATTTTTTTTCTTGGTAATCTATTTTACATTATGGTTAAAGGGTTATATTTATATATTATATTATGCTGCCCTACCACAAGTAGATTTTAAATATATATGAAGGAAGTAGGCTATGTTTTAATTAATTTTTCCATCAGGCCTTCAATGGTTTTTAAATGAATGAATTAATAAAATGAAATCTAATTCATTTAGAACTTTTATGTTAGGATTGTTCAAAGAGATTAGAAACTTTGGGGAGAAGGCTTGTCAATGCATTTTCAGGGCTGCTATTTCACTTTTGGTGTCTACCTCCCACAACTTTCACTAGTAAAAAGCTTTATTTAGCATGTGAAGTAGCCATATTCTAGTAGAACCATCATGGCATGTTGAGAATAACCAACAGTTCTCAAATTCATTGGCGAGTTAGAAGAATATTTATCCCAAGTATATAAAGACTTCCTCCAGCAGAGAAGGCAAGGAAAAATATTTTTTTCCTATGGTCATGAAGGTAATTGAAGGAGTTCTTTGAGCTTGATTAGATATCAAAAATGGAAGATTAACCCACTGCATTTCAGATCATTTCCAGTCATCTTGAATTTTGTCCTGCAATTAGATTCTGTTGATTGGAAGAGTGGGGATATGCGACTCTGCTTTACTTAAATCCAATTCATATCCAAATCAAGACATCATCCATCATCTACTGTTGTACCTCAACACTATGATGTGATTAGCGATCTTTTAAAATGAAACATGAACAACAATATTTGAGGGATTCTAGTAAAGCAACTAATGGGGGTACAAAGCACTCAGTAGGATATTTGTAGTTTTTTCTCCCATAAAATGAAAGAGGTATATATATATATATATATATATATATATATATATATATATATATAGGTAAGGGTTCCTAGGCTTAAAACTAAATATAAGACTTGTTCCAAGAAAATTATAGAGTAAATAGAATTTATCCTTCCCAGGGCCATTAACTTCCTTTTTATCTCTTTTTCTCTATTGATACTCAGTATCATCAATCTTCCCCATGGCTGCTTCATGTACTATATTCTGATAGTCCATCTGTGCTAGTCTGCCTCAGCTAATATATCAGAATTTTGAGCTTTCCTTATCTCCTTCCAAGCCCTAATATACATTTTGTCCTATTTCTCCCTTACCTCAGGATATTGTGCAGTATCCAGAACAATGTCTATTAACATAGGGATTTCAGGCATGATGGCAACACTAAGCAATTAGACATTCTGGGCTTCACTTGCCCCTCTGCCCAAGGAGAAGTGAGGCATTATGATAGGATGATTTGAAGGAATTTTATTTATATCAGTGAAATTTGTCCCTAATGGTATTACTCTGGGGGACCTCTTATTCTTTCTTTCTGCTTTCCCTCTTCTTCTTGCTCTTGTTCTTTTTTTCCCCTTGTTTTCCCTGGGCCTCCTCCTCCTCTTCTTTCTTATACTTTTTATCCTCTTTCTCTGTCTCCTGCTTCTTCCATATTTTCTTCCATGTTTTCTTAAATAGCAGCAATCATTTCCTCCAGACAGATCTTTCTGAGCAGATGCTACTTTTAAATTCATCTTGCTATCTTCAGCTTAATCACAATGTTTGGCAGATAGTAAGCTCTTACTGACCATCAACACTAGAGTCAGTAAGGCAGCAAAAAAGGAAGGATTCACTTTTTTGCATCAATAATCATTAGTGAAATTGATCTAAAATTTTCTTTCTCTGTTTTGATTCAACCTGGTTTAGATAACAGTACCATATTTGTGTTATGAAAGGAATTTGATTCCTTTCCCTATTTTTCCAAATAGTTTGCATAATATTATAATTAAATGTTTGATAGCATTAATAAGTAAATTCATCTGTCCCTAGAGATTTTCCCTTAGGAAGTTGATTGATATATTGTGCAATTTATTTTTCTAAGATGGGACTGTTCAAATAATTTTTCTTCTATTAATTTGAGCAATCTATATTTTTGTAAGTATTCAACAATTTCATTTAGATTATTGAATTTATTGGCATACAATTGTGCAAAATTGTTCCTAATTATTGTTTTAATTTCCTCTACTGGTAGAAAGTTCACTATTTTCATTTTTGATACTAGCAATTTGATTTTCTTCTTTCTTTTTTTCTTATTCAAATTAACTAAAAGTATATCTACTTTGTTGGATTGTTCATAAAATGTAAAGGGTTGAAACTGAGTAGGTGCACTGGAATCAGATAACAGAGCACTTAAAGCTAATTATCCATTGGACAATACAATATTAGCATATGCTTGGAAAATGGCCCTTCCCACTATTCTGTGTTTGCTCAATATTTTGGTGTATACATATAATTGTAGGAGGGATTAAGGGGCAGAGTAAGCCAAGCCAGAGTCTCTTTTGTGGTGGACAAGGAGAAGGGAGGTTGTGGAGAGCTTGTGTCCATTCCCTTAACTTCCACCCTTAAAGACTAAGAATAAAGACCAAGGACTTTTGCTTATCCTGATTCCGGCTGATTCTAAGACATCCAATGTGCTAACTAGGTCTTTACAATAAATAAAAAAAAAAAAACAAAAAAACACTTTTGTTTATTAGTTCAATAGTTTTCTTATTTTTAATTTTCTTCATCTCTTTTATTTTCAGAATTTCAAATTTGATGTTTAATTGGGAGTTTTTAATTTGTTCTTTTTCTAGCTTTTTTATTTGTATGCCAATTCATTGAGCTTTTTTTCTCCTTTATTTTACTCAAATAAGCAACTAGAGATATAAAATTCACTGCTTTACTGCATCCCATTAATTTTGTTATGTTGTTTCATTTTTGTTATTCTCTTATGTTATGGGCAAGAACTCTGAAACAAGGATTCTTACAAGATGTTAAGTCAGTGGAATTGATAATACAATGGTTATCTAGTTTAGCATGGTGATTAATAGTTCTCTAGTTCAGTACATGTACTTAGTACTTAATATAGTTCCACAAGATTCACACCTATGATAATGTAATTATAATAGAGTATATAACATCCAACAGGCAATGAGAGACAGATTCATTCATTCATTCATCCCATTTCACACCACCTTGGTGGCTGGCCTCCTGCACTTCCCTCACTGAAAGGTCTTGAAAGATTGTATAGAAAGCTGCCCAGCCCCAGGCAAGGAAACAATAAAGAATTTGGACTTTGGACTTTAACACCTGGCTATTCTCCTCGTGATTACTACTGAAAGGAAGGCTGCTTCAAGACCTCCAGAAAACCAACCAGGAGATTACCCTCTTAGATGAAATTATTGATTGTGCTGTGATTTGTTTCACCTATTCATTCTTTAGCATTAGATTATTTATTAGCCTCCCCTTTTCCTTGCCCCCTTTCCCTTCTAATTCCTTATAGGGTGAGAAAAGTTTCTTCAATCAAATAAAATATGTCTGATATTCTCTCTTTCAACCAATTCTGATGAGATTAAGAATCACCCAATTCTCAGTCTTCTCCCTTCTTCTCCTTACTTACAACAGGTCATTTTTATTTCCTCATGCAATGTAATTTACTCTGTTTTACCTCTCCTTTCCTCTTCTTTCAGTAAATCTTTTTTCAACCTTCAGTTTCTTTTTTATATCATCACAATAAAGTCAAATTATACCTACACCCTCTAAGTATACTTTTAACAAAGATACCATTTTCAAGAATTCAACCTATCATCTTCTCATAGAAAGATGTAAACATTTTACCTTTAAAAAAACTTAGTTTTTTCTTCCCTTTTTAACTTTTTATGTTTCTTTTGACTTCTGTATTTGAAAATCAAGTTTTCTGTTCAGCTCTGGAGTCTTTCCTCCAAATAAATGAAAATCTATTTCATTGAATGTCCATCATTTCCCCCTGAAAATTAATGCTTAATTTTGCTGGATGGTTGATTTTTGACTGTAATCCAAGTTACTTTGACTTTTGGGATATTTTATTACATACCCTTCAAAACTAAAGTAAAAGCTGCTAGATCCTGGGTAATCCTGATTATAGCTCCTAGATATTTGAATACTTTAATTCTGGCTAGTTGCAGTATTTTCTGTTTGATCTGATAATTCTGGAATTTAGCTACAATATTCTTTGGAGTTTTGATTTTGGAATCTCAGGAAGTGCTTGGTGGATTCTTTCAATTGCTTTATATATGGAAATGTAGACTATATGTCTAAAATTGTGATTAGTACGTGGGAAGTTCAAAAGAAAGATGGATAGAGTTGAGTTTGATGTTATTCTAAAAAAGGAAACCATCTAGATTAATATAACATGTGTAATCAGATTATACAAGTTAAATGGGAGATCTGGAATTGAAACAGAGGGATGATATTGGGGAGGAGGCTGATAGTTCTGGAATCCTAATCACATCAGAATAGGTTAAAGAGGGAAATAAGCACACATATAGATAGATAGGTAAATATCTATCTATCTATATGTGTGTGTGTGTGTGTGTGTGTGTGTGTGTATGTGTGTGTTTACATCTACATTTTTTAAGAAATAAGAGGAGGAAGAAATAAAATAAGGGGGATAAAAGAGTTTGTATCAATTAATGGGAACAGGATAATGTGTGTAGCTTAACAGGAATGGGATAAGGAAAATGGTGGGAAGAGAGGATAAAGGCAGAATCCTTGGGAGGGAGGGAGATAAGTTAAGTCAAAATTTCTTAAACTGTGAGTTTTGACCCCATTTAAGGTCATATAAATGAATGTGGGAGTAATGGGATTATTATTATTGTCAGTTAAACTCTGATTGCATATCTGTTTTAGATAGCTATTTACCTAGTGCCAAATGAACATTTCTCAGGCAAAAAGTGGTTGCAAGTGGAAAAAAATTTACAAAGCACTGGATTAAGTAATAGCAAGACAAGGTGGCAGGTACAAGTAAATAGGAGAGTCAGCAAAGATAAGGAAACAAGAGATACCCCAAACATAATAATAATGATTAGGAATCAGGAATATAATTTGTTAGGAAAAAAGTACGGTTAGTGCTTGTAGGGTTAGTGCTTGATTTCAGAAAAGTTAAAGTTAAAATAGTTTCATGTAGTAAGAGAAAAATAGGGAAATTATATTATATGGTAACCATATTAATCAATATTTTTTAGATTATTTAAACAACTAAATAATGTGAGATTGGCATGTTGCTGCGGTGTAGGAAATGATTAGTTGGTGGATTTAGAAAAAAATATGGAAAGACTTGGACCTAAGAAGGATGCTATCCACCTTCAGAGAAAAAGAGGACAGATAAGTATAGTACTTAGACATATCTGCATTTATATGTACAAATATATACATATACCCACATATACAAACATAAATGAGTATGTATTTATACATATTTGCTTAATTGCAGACCACAAGTGGAAGGTGGAGCAGAAGAAAGGGGGCAAAAAAGAATAAAGTAAAAAGTGCATAGTAGAAAAATGAAAACCTAGTATGAAGCAGAGATGGACAGTTCTGAATACAATATATGATACTTATATATTCTTTCTTGAAAGAAAATTTGTTTCATATATTGAATATTCTCTTGTTTTCTACTGTGCACATCACATTTTTTTCTTTTTTCTTTTTCCTTTTTGTATTTGTTTTAAGTAAATACATTCAAAAAGGAGAATAATTTTTAATTAATTTATTTACACATAACATAAAGTGATGTTACTGTACATATGTTATTTCCAACTGTGCAGTAATGTGTTGCAAAATAAATTATCTAGAAAGCAGCAAAAATACATTGTTAATGTAAATAAAAACTGCACAGCACTTAGGGGATACATTTTTATGAGTATTGACTTTGAATTTTTTCAAGTTATGTTCTCAGAAAGAGAAACAAAATGCCCAAGATTAAAGGAAAAAAATATATAAACCACATGGATTTGACTCCATTAAAAATACAATTGTCAGAATCACCACTTGTCCCCCACCTTCTTCAGGGACCACCTGGGCCTTCACTCAACAGAAGTGTCCACAACCCTGCTGTCTGTAATAAAAGGGGACCAGTGACTGCCCTGGGATTTTAGCTGGAAAGCATCCTTAGACTGGGAAGTCTATTAGCTCCACCCCATTATACCTCTGTCCATGAAAGGTGGGTATGGTGTCTTTTACTTTATTTTTTGTTAGATACAATTGGAACGAAAAAAAAGTCAGTTCTCTTCTCCACCTTCTCTGAAATGAGTCTGCAGCTGAATGAAAAACACAAATCTTAAAATAGCCATTTCCACAAAGATAGAAACCCCAATGGCTCCTGGTCCCTGTGCTGTCTCCTAGTGGGCAAGTTTTTCACTCTCTGGAAGGAGATACATTTCCCTCTTCTGTAGCTGGGGGTCTGCCATCAGTTCAGAAATGCCAGATACATTGTGAAGAAAGTGTAATTGTTCTCTGGCTCCCTGTCCCCCACATCCCTGAAAGATGCTTCTTCCTTCGCACCCAGGGATTCATCCATAAGCGAAGGATGAACAGGAGCTCAGCCATTTGTTCAGAAGGGCTCCCGCCATGGCCAGTTTTCCTGTAAGAATGCCTTGGGATCTGGTCTTGTCATTCTGGCAAGAGCATAAAGTTATTGTTGACATGGACTAGTGATACATAGAAGGATCACACCCCCTTTATACAGAGAGATTTGCCCCTGTAGGGTCCAGCTCCGCACCTTCATCTGCTGCTACAGCCTTTGCACCACAGTGAGAGCTGCTGCTTCCGATTGCTGCCGCATAAATAGACTCGTCTTCATCGGGTCGTTATTAGCCACCCACATTCTGTAACTAAGAAATGAACTGAGCAGTGAAACGATCGCTCACTGCTTATTTTCACCACCATCCCTCTCCACTGACTTTCCAGGGACATGATGCAGACTTTGTAGTCCCGCAGCATCATAGAGGCACTGAATGATACAGCCTGGTTGGCTGATGTCCGTGCTACTGGATGGTGAACCTGCAAGATCTGTTCACCCGAAACAATCAGGTTTTCCCTCTTTCTATTGCGCTGAAGAAGTACTTTCCCCATTACACTTTCCTGCTGCTTAAATAATTCCTTCAGTTGTTCTGCCTGAAATAGTGGCAGGCAATCACTAGAAAGTGTAGCTTGCTGAGAGGCTTGCTGTCCAACTTGTAAGAACCAGTGTAAGTGACACATTCGGCATAACACTGAGGGACCTGCGGAGTGATGTAGCAGAGAATTTTCTGGCTTTTTCCTCAATCTTTTTCCTTATCTGAAGGTATTCAAAATGTATTTGAGGTATCACTTTGATAAGATTCCATGTCATCCAGTTGTATAGCATCCACAATGGCTGCCAATGACTGCTGTATCATCTCCCCTTGTCTGCTGGGTGGTTGTGTTAATTTTCAGCTGCAGCTGTTGGCTGGAGCGTTGGAAATGATGTTTTGGTGGGTGTTAAGATTGAGAATCTTTTTTCTTCTCTAATTTGCACCTGTGGTGAATATAATTCTTAAGGGGAAAAAATGTATATTCAATGAAATAGATGATTTTCAAGCATTCCAGATAAAAAAAACACAGACGAAAAGAAAATTTTATTTTCAAATACAATACTCAAGAGAGTGCAAAAAAGTAAGCAGAAAAGGGAAACCATAAGGGATTTTATGTTAAACTATTTACATTCCTACATGGATATTATTACTTTTAATTCACAAGAACATTTTAATTATTTGAGCAGTTAAAAGGAATTTACATACATACAGATAGATAGATAGAAAGATAGCTAGACAAAAGGTACAGGTGTCAGCTGAATATGACAGGATGATATCTTTAAAATTTTTTAAAATAATAGTAATATGTGAGATACAAACATGCCCTAGGACAAAGGGAAAGACAGAGAATAACATAAATCTTCAATTGGGTATGGAAATCTGTCTTATAAAGGAGTGGAAAGGCAGAAGACAAGAGGAAGGCATAATGGGAGGGGAGGCAGTAGTCAGAAAAACACTTGGGACAGGACAAAGTAAAAAGAGAAATATAATAAAATAAGAAGGCAGGAAATAGGATAAAGGGAAATACTGTAAGCATTCATATCTATGAAAAATGTAGCAAGTTTCTCTGATAAAAGCCTCATTTCTTAAATGTATGGAGACCTGAGTCAGGTTTATAAAAAATAAGAACCATTCATCAGTTTTATAAATGATAAAAATATATCAAGTTAGTTTTCAATTGAAATAATCAAAGGTATCTATAAACATATGGGGAAAATGCTCTGTCTCTATTGATTGGGGAAATGCAAATTAAAATTATTCTGAGATACTACTTCATACCTGTTAGATTGGCTAATAGGATATAAAGGGAAACTGATAAACTTGGAGAGGCTGTAGGAAAATTGAGAATTAATACACTGTTGAGGGAGTTGTGAACTGATTCAACAATTCTATAGAGCAGGGCTTCTTAAACTTTTTTTCCACATGGGATCCCTTTTCACATGAGAAATATTTATGCAACTCTGGACTTATAACTATATTAAATGTGTTTATAAATCAAACATTTAGTGATAAGAAATGTTATGGGCCAGAACTCTGAACTTGAAACAAAGGATTCTTACAAGGTGCTAAGTCAGTGGAATTGATAGAGACAATGGTTGTTTAGCATGGTGCTTAACAGTTCTCTAGTTCAGTACATGTACTAGTACTTAATATAGTTCCACAAGATTCACACCTATGATAAGAGAGCATATAAGCTCCAACAAACTCAGCCAGAATCAGAATTAGAAGACAGTGGGGGGGGTCCTCCTGCCTCCCCCACAGAAACCAAGACACATTCAGGAGGACCTCAAGAAGTTGGCAGAGGCAGAGAACACAAAGGACTGGTGGCAGGAGCTCAAGCTCTCAGAACCAAGGAGAGAGATAGGCCTCTAAGAAAGTTAACTGGGCCCTAGGAAAGGAGACAAGACTTTGAAAGAGACAATAAAGGATTTGACTTTAACCCCTGGCTGCACTTGTGGTGATTACTGAACTGAAACGAAGGCTGCTCCCAGAGAACCCCAAGAAAACCGAACCAAAGAGAACATTACAAAGAAATCATAATTTCATGATCCACATATTCAATTTTGTGTCCCCAAATGGGGATATGATCTATAGTTTAAGAAACTTTGCTTTAGAGCAATTTGGAATTATATTTAAAAGGCTAAAAAAGAGGTATGCATACCCTTTGATCCAGCAATACCAATGGTAGATCTATATATCAAAAGAGATTAACCCTTCCTCCTACACACACATACAAAAGGACCTATATGAACAAAAATGTTCCTAGCAGCTCTTTTCTGGTGCCAAATAATTGGACACTGAGGGGATGCTCTTCAATTGGGGAATGGCTGAACAAATAACTGTGGTATATATTTGTGATGGAGTAGTATTATGCCACAACAATTGATGAGAAGTATGCTTTAAAAAAACAAAAACAAAAACAAACAAACCTAGAAAGACTTACATGAACTGATGTAAAGTTAAATGAGTAGAATGAGAATAATATTATTAGTATTGTAAGAAGATCAATTGTGAATGACTTAGCAATTCTCAAAAACACAATAATACAATTCTGAAGGACTTATGATAAAAAATGCTATGCATCCCCACAGAAAGAATTGATAGAGTCTGAAAACAGATTAAAGTAAACATTTTAAACTTAATTTTTCTTTCTTTTTTTTGTGATGGTTTTTACAACCTAATATGTTTTTCAGGGCTATATATGTATAGCATAGCAAACTGAGTGATGCTGGGAGGAAGGGAGAGAATTTGGAATTCATTAGAAATGAATGGAATGTTAAAATATTTCATATGTATTTTGGAAAAAACAAACTGCTAAATAAATATTCTTAAAATGACCATCATACTTTATTGAATTAAATATAAGAATTATATTTTCTCATCAAACCCTTTGAGATCATTTCCAGGAGGACTGTCATTTGAAATAAAAGTTGAGCTTCTGATAAAGGCCTCATTTCTAAAATTTATTAGAGAATTGAGTGAAATTTATAAGAAGTCAAGCCATCCCCCAGTTGATAAATGGTCAAAGGATATGAACAGACAATTTTCAGATGAAGAAATTGAAACTATTTCTAATCATATGAAAAGTGCTCTAAATCACTATTGATCAGAGAAATGCAAATTAAGACAACTCTAAGATATCACTACATACCTCTCAGATTCACTAAAATGACAGGTAAAAATAATGAAGAAAGCTGAAGGGAATGAGAGAAAAATGGAACACTGATACATTGTTGGTGGAACTGTGAATGGATCCAACCATTCTGGAAAGTAATTTGGAATTATGCTCAAAACGTTATCAAACTGTGCACACCCTTTGACCCAGCAGTGTTTCTACTGCGCTTATATTCCAAAGAGATCTTAAAAGAGGGAAAGGGATCCACATGTGCGAAAATGTTTGTGGCAGCCCTTTTCATCATGGCAACAAACTGGAAACTGAATGGATGCCTGTAAATTGGAAAATAGCTGAATAATTTATGATATATGAATGTTATGGAATATTGTTGTTCTGTAAGAAATGACCAGCAGGATGATTTCAGAGATGCCTGGAGAGACTTACATGAACTGATGCTAAGTGAAATGAGCAGAACCAGGAGATCATTATACATGACAACAAGAAGATTATAAGATGATCAGTTCTGATAGGCATGGCTTCCTTCAATAATGAGATGATTCAAAGCAATTCTAATCTTTTGGTGATGAAGAGAGCCATCTATACCCAGAGAGACAACAGTGGGAACCGAATGTGTTTCACAACATAGACTTTTCACTCTTTTCTTTGTTGCTTGCTTGCATTTTATTCTGCTTCTTTATTTTTTTTTTTTACTGGTTTGATTTGATTTTTTTTCATTTATTGTTCTTAATTTTGTCTTCTCAGGATAAGTAAAATAAGTCTAATCACTTTTTCACATGTTATCTCCTTCAACAAGAATGTAACTCCTTGTGAATTTATCTAATTGTTCTGGAGAGGAGTTTGGAACTCTGTCCAAAGGGCTTTCGAACTATACATATGCTTTGATCCAGCAGTGTCTCTACCAAACCTGTATCCCAAAAAGATCATAAAAAATGGAAAAGGACCCACATGTGCAAAAATGTGGCAACCCTTTTTGTAGTGGCAACAAACTAGAAACTGACCAGATACCCATCAGTTAGGGAATGGCTGAATAAGTTATGGTATAAGAATATAATGGAATATTATTGTTCTAAGAAATGACCAATAGGATGATTTTAGAGAGACTTGGAGAAAGTTGCATGAAGTGATGCTAAGTGCAGTGAGTATGACCAAGAGAACATTGAACACAGCAACAAGATTATAAGATGATCAGTTCTGATGTACATGGCTCTTTTTTTTTAATTGAAGCTTTTTATTTTCAAAACCTATGCAATGATAATTTTTCACAAATGAGCCTTGCAAAACCAATAAGGGCATAAGTTCTAAGATTTCTAAGTCATTTGCATTAGGAAATAGGGTGTTATATATTTTATTCTGAATCCACATGGTTTTGACTTTTTTATGACTATTCCCTATACTTCCAGAAGAATTTATTGTACATATTTTGGAGGTGATGAATCTTCAATATTGTTACATTATTAAAACATTGTCATGTTATACAAGATTATCAGTAATAATTTGTCTTTAATAATATTATGGTTGCAATACAGTTTGTTTTATTTTTAAAGTATATCTATCTATCTAATATTTGTAAAATATAGTTTTCATTATTTGTTATTTTATGAAGTATATTGAGCCTCTGATCCATGTGTTGTATGTTGTCTCTTTGTTGCATGCTGTGAGTTTGTGAATATGGTGAAATTTTTGTGTTTAATTCTTATTATCTGACTGTGTGTTTTCAGGTATTTGATTTGTTCTACATTTTTGTGGTTTGAGGTTATCTATTTCAGACTTTCAACAACTTACTTATATAATTCCTAGCACTTGATATGCCTGAGTACCTTAAGAATGAACTTTCTGTAATATCTGTTGATAACTCCCTGCTCCTAAATTTTGATGTTGTTCAGTCACTTTCAGTCATGTTCAATTCTTTATGAAACCATTTGGGTTTTCTTAGTAAAGGTACTAGATTGATTTGCATTTCCTTATCCTGCTCTTTCTAGAGATGAGTAAACTGAGGCAAACAGAGGGTCATATAGCTAGTAAGGGTTGGAGGCCAGGTTTGAACTCAAGAAGATGACTCCTGACTTCATGTCTAGTTCCATCTACTGAACTACCTAGTTGTCCTTAGTCCTTAATAGTTATCATAAGCTCCTCTGTATTTGGAAAGCAATTTGTTTAATATATCTATTGATTGAGTTCATGCCAATTTTACTCATGGAAGAAGACTTTTCAATAGCACATTTGCGTCCTGTCAGTATAGGCTGAATGCAGATATAAGCCATTTGCAGTTATGTTCAACCAATACTATGATGTGCATCATATATTGCACATCATATGCATCAAAATTTGATGTATCATCAAATTTTACTATTTGATAGTGAATCATCAAAATTTACTATTATTTGATGAAGATATATGAATTTGTTTTTAATAGTATTTCATTAAATTTTAAATGTTTGTCATGTAACAATATTATTGATCTATCCTTTCTCTTTATCATCAAAATATTAATCTTTCTACAGATTCCAGACTTAGGGAATAGGGGTAAGGTGATTTTTTTATCATTATTGCATATTTTATGAGGATGCTTCCTTACTGTGTTGTTCATTTTGTTATTTTATTATGAAGACTCTTACCAAAACTCCAAGAATGTTTTTTTTTATTTCCTAAGTAGAGTGAAAAACACTTTTATCTTGCAAGTTAAATCCTTATAATTTTCTTTGAAGTTGTTTATGAGCCTCTAGAAATATATGTCAAAAGTTTGATAGCTAATTACTTCAAAAGGCTTTCTACTTACTTCTCTCCTAGCATCCATCTCTTATAACAAACATACACACACACACACACACACACACACACACACACACACACACAAGTGAATATATGCATACATACACAACAGACATGCAAACACATAGGTCAAGTTAAAAAAAAACTTCTCAGAATATTCCTGAGGATATTCTCAGGGTATTCGTTAGGATTTAAGCTAAGTATATTTCTCATCTTGAAATAATTATCATCTCCAAAGAAATGAAGGAGAACAATTTAAACACCGGCTATTCTCCAGACAATAGATATCTGTCTAAGGTCATAAAGGATCTTGAATATGTGACAAAGTCAAATTAGCTCAATGTTAAATTATGAGTACAGAAAAAAGTATATATGTATGTATGTATGTATGCATACATACATTATAATGTATATGTGTGCATATACATAATATGTGCATATATAAATGCAATGCACATAGCTATATTTGTATTGTACTTATATGTATACATATATGCATTATGATGTGTATATATGCCAATATGTATATATGTATGTGTGTATATAGATGTATCAATAAATGCATTCATGCATATCCATATGTAAATATAAATATAAAGAGTTAGTCCTGTGAGCCATGGGCAGTTATTATAACTCATTCAGACATTTGATTTGAGTCAGGTAGTTCTTTTTCATCTTCAAGAATACCTAAGGATTGGAAGGAGTATGGAAATATTATAATAGAAGGACATTGGGAGTAGTTTTTTGTTGTGGTTTTTTTTTTCTGTATAAATAAGAGCAATCCTTAAACTTCATTGATCCTATATAGAGATTAACACTTTTATTGGCATATATTGGTCAAAGGAAATGCAACTGCTCTGGAAAGTATTGCTTCATATGGAAGAACTCAAGATGAATTTAGTAGCTTTTGTATTACCTGCATTTATTTTTTATCTATGATATTGCTAGTTAAAATTAAAATGGTTTAATAAATACCACTTTTATGTGTGTATTTTGTGTTTGAATTCATTTTCACCTTTAGGTGTATGGAAGTAATACTCCTAGCAAGAATTTTTTTTTTTTTAGAAAGCATTTGGTACTAAATATTTAAGAATGCATGAGAAAGTCTGATTACCTTCTCTGTACTTTTGGCCTATGAACCAAATACTTAATTCCTTGTTGTTAGTTTTTTTTTTTTTTTTTTTTTTTTTTTTTTTTTTTTTTTTTTTTTTTTGGGGTGTGTGTGCTTTTCTTTGTATCAGTAGTTTGTAGAATTATGCCTGGAACATTAGACAATGCTTGATGATTTGATATGACAAGTTACTACAATAGTTAAGGATCTATATTAGGTGCTGAAGATAAAAACAAAACAAAAAAAACTGACATTTTTTTGGTACAAAACAACATAGTTTCTAAATAACTCTAACAAATTTTCAACTTAAAAAAATTATTATTTAGTCCCAATCTTGGTGTGAACCTGAATCATGTCAACTCTCCTGCTTTCCCCTCTAAATCAATTTCAATTTGAACCATTTTGGGAGGGAGAAGGGAAAGCAATTAGATTAACACTATAAGGAATAAGTATAGATGAGAAAAACAAGGAACAAAAAATAATTATGATTATTAGAAAGAACATTGTTGTGGAAGTAAAAAAAAAATTTGTTTTGTTTTGTTTGATAGAACCAAAGTGATAGAACCAGTATCAAGGTGCACTGGAGTATAAAAGAATCTGCTTTTAATGAGACCTACAATGTGTTTAAATGTTAGCTATTGTTTATCTTTTCAATATTAGATAAAAAAATAGACAATAATTTCTTAAGGTTAGTCTAATCATCAGGATGCAAGTTTGAATCTAGAAAATCTTTTCTTTATGTATGCATACAATGATTTCCCTGGCTCTACCATTATAACCAATTTAATATATAGAAAAAATAGAAGTGAGGAAGTATGTCATTTTTATCTACCACCTACAATATTTAGCTTAAGAAGAATATATGATTTTTGATTTACATAGTTCCTGATGTAGAAGGCTCTATAACCATTTTATTAAAGGATTATTCATTTACTTATTCTATATTCCTTTAAGGCTATAGCAAACATTATTTCTGAAAAAGATGAAACTTCAGCATAAAAATAGCTTTCTTGACCAAAATTTTTCCTTTAGTTTCATGTAAACACAAGAAGAAATCTTATTTGTACTACCTCTTTGTATTATCATCCCTATTTGTCCCCCTGTTACATTAAAATAGCCACCACTCATGGTAGTGTACTATTGATGGAGCATTGAATTTGATCTAAAAATTAATTAATTAATTAAATTAAAATATTTATACAGTTTGGCACTGAGATCTTACTGCTAAAGATATAATCCTCAAGGATGTCAAAGACAGCAAGATTCATACAACAAAATATACTTAACAACACTTTTTTGTGGTAGCAAAGAAGAAGAAAAATATTCACAAATTTGATAATGGATAAAGAGAATTTTGTTATACAAATGAAAATGGATTCTTATTGGGTTAAAAATAATGAACATAGCAATTTCTGAGAAACATGGGGATACTTAGTAAGTTGTCTCAGAATGAAGTAAACCAATCCAGGAAAACAATATGCATGATGATTACAACACTATAAATGGAAAGAAAAACAACTAATAGCTCCCATGAGTTATCCTCTTGATACATGGATGTTTTCTTCATATTTCTTTTCTTCTTTCTCCCTGCTTTCTAACTTCCCTTCTGACAGTAGCCCTGTCCCCTTTTAAAGCTTCCCTATATGTTTTGGCTTTCTCCAGTAATGCAAGCTTCTTGAGTTAGAGATTAGTTTTCTTGAATCTATTGACCTGATGCCAAGTATAAAACCTGACCAATAGTATATACTTAATCCCCTCTTGTTGCCTGTTTCTTTCTTCCCTTCTTCCTCTCTGTTTCTCTCTCTTTGTCTTCATATGTCTCTGTCTCTCTGTCTTCTGTCTTTCTGTCCCTCACTTTCTCTTTCCCTCTCTTACACACACAATATAACCAAGCTTGACTTTCAAATCTTCAAATTCAGATAAGAAAATGGACCTCCCACCTGTTTAGAAACGAGGGATTTTGAATATATAATATTTTATGTACTCTTAGATTGGGTTAATGTGTTAGTTTAGTGAATTACATTATCCTTGTCACAGTTTCTGTCTCTGACTGTCTTATCTGACTCCTTTTCTTCCTTCCTTCTGCCTGCCTCTTTATTTGTCTGTCTGTATCTATTTCTTATTACAATTCTTTGAATTCTTTACTATAGGTAGTGAAATGGAACTGGAATGGAGATTTAAAAAGAAATATATCAATTAGCCAAACCCTCTGCACCGCCCCTAAAAAAAAACCAGCTGATTATATAAATAGAAAGTTGAATGGAAGGCAGGCTTTCAGACTATTTTTCTATATTTAAAAATTTATATATGAATCCTCTGTATCTAGAATCTTAAGGTACAGTAGTAAAACCAAAAGAATTTGTGTTGTGTTTTGTACATGTAACCATGATGTTCTATAGGACTATGCTTTCCTGTAATGTATGTTAGGATTAAGTCCCTGATGAAATCATACTGTCTGGTTCTTGGTTGACCATATGACTGCTTGTTATTTCTGGCTTTCCTAAAGGAACATTTAAATACCACTTGTATCTTTGGAAAAGCATAAAATCTAATATGTACCTCATGAAAAATTAGAATCCAAAGCCCTGTGGACTGAATGAACATATGGACACCTTCTTATTTCCTGTAATGCTATCGAACATTCAAGCAAGTACTTGGGTCTCAAGTGTCCATGCTTTCCCTGAAGATAACCTGCAATTTACCTTTCCTGTTGGAGGAAGTGGGATTTTCTCCAGCTCTAAAGAATCTCTACATGTGCCAGAAATATAAACCAGCTTTTAAAATCAGAAATATTTTGAGATGTCAGAAAGACAAACAATGGAAAGGTTTCTCTACTTGCTATGTTTGTACAGACCTATTCCAACCCAATTGCCTATCATTAAGTCAGAAGCCACTTTCTGTCTGTCCTCAAATCACTCAGCTCTTCGTATGTGAAAGAGAAAAATTAGCAAGGACTCTACTGAGGGCACTTAGAATGTGCTATTTGATGGGGACCACACAGCACACAAGGAGAGGCTTTCATTTCACAGAGTCTCATATAACATTTAAAAAAGAGAAATAAGAAAACTAGATGGATATGGGAAATTCTTTTTCATTGGCTTTTCTCTTGCTTCTTTTCTTTCTTCCTTCCTTTTTTCTCTCTCTTCCTTTCTTCCTTCTTTCCTTCCTTCCTAATAATATTATCCACTATCACTCCCAGTCCAGGATTTATATCAAATAATATTGCTATTATTTTATTTGCAATGTATATATGTGGTTGAAACTCATGTAAAAATACCTTTTTGTTAACTGAAATCAAATTTTGCACCAATATTTATGATATAAGTTGAAATGTATATTTTAGAGACAAATTTTGTGGTTTCAAGCTATATTGGATATATCCCTACCATAATAGCAAATCTTTAAAAAAAAAGTCATTTAAAGGAAAAGGATAGTTTTATAATAACTGTTGTTAATAAATAAAAAATATACATATACAGTTATTTTTAATAACATATGGTTTGAGAGTTGCAGAATTTCATATGAAAATATGTATTCAAGTATAACTCAAATTGAATAGATTTAAGTAGTAAAGCTAAATCAAGCACAATTTAATATCTGGAAAATCCAGATAACTAGAAATCTAGATAACTGTATCAAATAAACATAATTTGATTTGCAAATAACTGAAAAAAATTAGGTATCTAAAACAAACATTGTATATAATTTTATGTTCCCCACCCCATTATTTCACTATATTTCATTCATATTTTGGTAACTTGTTTTGGCAAACTAGAAATTACAGTGCTTGTTCTGTGAAAATATATTCTCCCTCCATCTCTCACAAAAAAATTGCTAGTTTTGAAAAATCAAAAATACTTTTCACTTAATTGTGAAAAAAATTGAGACTTGGGCCATTTACATTATTTATGAGATTAACTATATGGAAATCCATCAACATATGAACTGTGGAAAAAAGCTTAATTTTCATTTGGTCACAGACTGATTTTTTCTCCAAATTACAAGGAAGTGAACCTATTTGGACAAATTTGCACCAACTCCGTAACTGGAAGTTTTATATTTTGTAGCTCCAAAACTGTATTTCTCTGGAGTGAACTAAAAACAAGTTTAGAAGTGTTCCAACTGAAGTCTATAAGTGCAGTAATACTTGACTTCAAAGGAAATCTTCAATGTTTGTAATAATTCAGTCAATTCATGATTTTCTGTTAATCTTGCTTTCACATTTATTGATAACATGTATACATATAACTCCATAGAATTACTTTCTAGGTCAGCATCTCTTCATTAATTTTAACTTATACAAGGCTTCTATTTTAGCAAGAAATTATTATTAAATATAGAATCTGTTGCCCATCTTTGTTCCAGAGAATGTAAGAAAAATTAAATTGCCTTCAGATCATTTTTATAGCAATTTGGGATGCTAAGAATGCACTTTTGAAAATGGAGTAGACAGATATAAAGAAAATGGCAGGACTTCTGGGGGCAGAGCCTAGATGGCTGAGACGACACACCTTTCTCTCTGACATTCTCTACAATCCTCACACTAATGAAGAAATCAGCCTTTGAATTAGCTCTGGATGGGCAGAACCTATAAATACTGGGAGTGCAACAAATTATTAGCAGAAGATAATTTTGAAGATCGCCAGAAAAGGTCTGTTTCAATTGGAAATGGGAGGGAGGCAGCCAGTGCAACCAGCTGAGTCCCAACAAAGAGTCCCAGGTGGTGAAGACTCTGCTGGCAATGAAGACTCCACTGGGTGAAGACTCCACATGGCAGAGAAACTAGGGGGAGGAATCTACAGGAATCTACAGCAGTGTTGGTCACTCTGTCCTGGTTGCAAAGCAGTAAATCACCAGAGAAGTTATAAAACATCGAACACAAACACAAAAGGTCAATAGTGAACCCCAAAACACCCAGAATCTTATGGGACCAGGCCATGCCCACCCAACACCAGGAGTGAATGAGCACTGACCCACTGCAGCTACTTTGAAAACCTCCCCGCCCTAAAGTCAGACCTTAACTTAAAAAAAAAAAAGAGTAAAAATGTAAAGAGGACTGATGATAGACAACTTCTATGTGAAACAGAAGAACAGATTTCAAATCCTGAAGAGATTAAAGACAGATTGTCTCCAGATGAAGGTCCAAAAGGCCATATAAACTGCTTCCCATCACACAAGGCTCTCCTAGAAGAAATTAAAAAAGGATCTTAATAGAGAGCTAGAAGAAAAATGGAGAAAAGAAATGAAAAATTTGCAAGAGGGTTTGGAAAAGGCAAATCAGAAACTATCTACAAAATATTTAGTGAAATGGAAAAAATCATATAATTCATTAAAAGATAGATTTGATAAAATGGAAAAAAGAAAGCAACTCCCAGAAAAACAGAATTTTTGAAATGGAAAAAAAAAATCAAAGAAAAAAACAATTCACTTAAAAATTCAATTGGACAAATACAAAAAGAAGTAAAAAAAAAAGCAAATGAAGAAAATAATTCACTAAAATTCAGAATTGAATAAATGGAAATGAATGACTCAATGATACAACACGCATCAGTCAAGCAAAACCAAAAAAATAGAAAAAAAAGTAAAATATAGATCTAGGAGAGACAATCTAAGGATTATTGGATACCATGAAATATATCATGAAAAAAGAGCCTAAGCATCATCTTTCAGGAAATCATCAAAGGATGCCTGGATATTATAGAATCAGAAGGTAAAATGACCATTGAAAGAATTCACCACACAACTCCTGAAAGAGACTCCAAAATTAAAACCCCAAGGAATATCATGTCTAAATTTGAAAACTATCTGAAACCAAGGAAAAAATATTACAAGTAGCCAGAAAGAAACAATTCAAATACCAAGGAGCCACAATAAGGATTATTCAGGACCTAGCAGTTTCCACTTTAAAGAATGAAAGGGTCTGGAATCTGATATTCCAAAAGGCAAAGGAACTTAGAAAGCAGCCAAGAATAAATTAACCTGCTAAACTGACCATTTTCTTTCAGGGAAGAAGATGGTTATTCAATGTCCAAAAGCCAAGGGTCATCGCTGCACAGGAAACCTGGGAGAGTTTCACCTTTCCTTAGGAGCAGAGCTTCATCTTAAAAGTAAAAAAAAAAAAAAAAAAAAAAAAAAAAAAAAAAAAAAAAAAAAAAAAAAAAAAAAAAAAAAAAAAAAAAAGGAAAGAAAGATAAAAAGAAAGAAAAAAAAATGCCAAAAGAAAAGGAAAAGAAAATGACCAAGAAATAGAAATGAACCTTGACCATAGAAAGATACTATGATGACAACACAGACCAAAACATGAACTCAGGCAAGAACAGAATGTGCACAGAGGAAATCTCAAAGTTTGATTTGAATTGGTCTTAAGTCCAAAGAGGTTTCTTGGAAGTGCTCATAAAAGACTTTAAAAGGCAAATTATGGAGGAAAAAACTGAGAAAAAAATGAGAGATCTCCATGAGAGAGTCAAAAACTTGGAAAAAGAAAGAAAAAATATTCTAAAGAAAAAAATCACCTTAACCAATATGATTAATCAAATGGAAAAAAAGATATACAAAAGCTAACTGAAGAAAATAACACATTAAAAACTATAGCAGGGCAAATGGAAGCTAATGCCTTTGTGAGACTGAAAGGATCAGTCAAACAAACTAAAAAGAATGAAAAAAAGGAAGAAAATGTGAAATGCTTCATTGGAAAAAAATAGCCAACTTGGAAAATAGATCCAGAAATGACAATTTAAAAATTATTGGCCTATCTAAAGGCCATGACCAAAAAAATAAAAAAATCTCTATAGCATTCTACAAGAGATCATTAAGGAAAATTGTCTCAATATTGTAGAAACACAGGGAGAAATACTTATTGAAAGAATCCATCAATCATCTTCAGAAAGAGATCCCACAAAGAAAACCCCAAGGGACATTGTTACAAAACTCCAAAACTACAATCTCAAGGGGAAAAAAAAGTACTGTAATCTGCTAGGAAAAAACATTCCAAATGTCAAGTATCAAGGAGCAATAGAAGTTTGACCAGGATTTGTCATCTTCGACAATAAAGAATTGGAGGTCCTGAAACCCCATATTCTGGAAGGCAAAGGACCTGGGATTACAACAAAAAACTACCTACCCATTGAGAAGCAGAACCATCTTTCAGGGGAGGTGATAGAGCCTCAATGAAGTAAGACACTTTCAGTCATTTCTATTGAAAAAAACTAGAACTAAATAGAAAATTTAATCTACGAACACAGGACTCACAAGAACCATAGAAAGATAAACAGGGGGAAAATATATATTATTTTAAGGTTAAAATGTTTACATCCCTAGATGTGAAAATAGTTATTTGTAACTCTTGAGAACTGTATCTGACGCTGGGCCAGAGAGAGGGGGGCATTGTATGGATTGATAGTGTGGTTGTGAATGGAGTCTGATGTGATGACAAAAAAGACGTTCAGGGGGAGGGAAAAGCTCAGTGCTGGAAAAAAAGGAGGAAAGGGGAGGTACAAGGGTACAAGTAGTTCATCAGAAGAGGCACAAAATACTTATTACAATCCAGGGAAAGAAGGAAGGGCAATGAATGTTGTCTAAAGCTTGATCTCAGCAATTTTAGATCTAAGAGAGAATAACTTAATCAGTCAAATGGATATAGAAATTTATCTAACACAATAAAGTAGTAGGAGGTGAAAGAGGAAAAGAGGGAGGGACAGGATAGAATGAAGGGCAGAAACACTAGGGAACAAGGTATGAGAAGGAAGGAAGAAAGGGTTGATAGAAGATAAGTTAGTGGGTAGAGTTGGTTAAAAATACTCTAGGAAGAGAAGGGGGAGGGGTGGTAGGAGATAAATTAGTGAGTGGGTTGGATAAAAAAATACTAGTGAGAAAAGGGGGTGGGATGATAGGAGATAAGGTAGTAGTTAGGTGGATAAAAAAACACTATTAAGAATAGGGTGGAAAGAGTAAAAAAAGTATAAACAGGGGTGAAAATAGGATAGAAGGAGATATAGTGCTGGTAATCATAATTGTCAATGTGAATGAAATGAACTTATAAAGCAGAGAAGATTGAAAAACAGAATCCTACAGTATGTCGTTTACAAGGAGCATATATGACACAGCCAGACACATAGAGAGTAAATGAAAAAGACTGGAATAGAATTTATTATGCTTCAGCAAAAAATTCAGGGTTAGCAATTCTGATCTCAGATAAAGCAAAAGTAGAAATATATCTTAATAAAAGAGTTTGAGGGAAATTACATCTTGATAAAGGTTACTGTAAATAATGAAGTAGTAATGACACTAATTGTGTATGTACCAAGGGTTAGAGCAGGCAAACACCTAGAAAAAATTTTAATCCAGTAAAAGAAAGAAATGGAAAGCAAAATTATTCTAGGTTAATCTTCCACTCTCAGAATTATAGAAATCTAACTCCAAAATAAACAAGAAAGAAACTAGGGAGGTTAATAGGATTCTAGCAAATTTAGGTATGATAGCTCTCTTGAGAAATTTGAATAGGGACAGAGAGAAATATACCATTTTCTTGGCAGTACATGGTACCTACAAACAATATGCCATATATTGTCAAAATTTCACTATCAAATTCAGAAAGGCAGAAATAGAAAATGCTTCTTTTTCAGGCCACAGTGCAATAAAAATTATATTCAATAAATGGTCAGGGAAAGATATAAATACCAATTGGAAGTTAAATAATTTAATTCTAAAGAATGAGGGGGTCAGACAACAAAATATCAGAAACAATGCATTTCATCCAAGAAAATGACAACAATGAGATAACATATCAAAATCCATGGGATGAAGCCAAAGCAGTTCTTAGGGAAAATTTTATATCTCTAAATAGCTACAGGAATAAAAGAGATCAATGAATTAAGCATGGAACTAAAAGAAGCCAGAAAAAGAACAAATTAACCCCTCCCCGAAATAAATGCTGAATTGGAGATTCTGAAACTCAAAGGAATGTTTAATGAAATAGAATTAAAAAAAATAACTATTTAACTAATAAATAAAATCAAAGAATTGGTTTTATTAAAAAAAAACAATAACAACAAAAGAGATAAATCTTTGGTTAATTTGATCAGAAAAAAAGAACAAAAATATCAAATCACCAGCAAAAAAAAAAGAAAGAAAGAAAGAAAGAAAGAAAAGGGTGACCTTACCATCAATGAAAAAGAAATTAAAGCAATTATTAGGAACTATTTTGGCCAACTGTATAGTAGCAAGTCTAACAATCTTTCTGAAATGGATGAATATTTACAAAACTATGAATACGAAATGAATTCTGATTAACAGAAAAAGAAATAAATTACTTAAATACTTCCATTTTAGAAAAAAAGAACTTGAACAAGGCATTAATGAACTTCCTAAGAAAAAAATCTCCAGGGGCAGATGTATTAACAAGTGAATTCTACCAAACATTTAAAGAACAATTAATTCCAATTTTATGTAAAATATTTGGAAAAATGGGTAAAGAAGGACTACTGTCAAATTCCTTTTGTGACACAAATATGGTATTGATACTTAAACCAGGAAGAACCAAAACAGAGAAAGAAAATTAGAGAGCAATCTCTCTAATAGATATTGATGCAAAAAATTTTAAATAAAATATTAGCAAAGTGATTACAGCAACTGATCAGCAAGATAATACATCATGAACAAGTAGGATTAATATCAGGAATGCTAGTTCAATGTCAGGAAAATGGTACCATAACTGACCATATCAATAACAAAGCAAACAGAAATTATTTATGATAATCTCAATAGGTGCTGAAAAAACTTCTGACAATATAGAGCACTCATTCATATTAAAAACACTATAGAACTTTGGGATAAAGGGAGCTTTCCTAAAAATAATAAGCAGTATCTATTTAAAAACTACATGTAGAATTATTTGTAATGGCAGGAAGTTAGATGTATTCCCAATAAGATCAGGGATGAAACAAAGATGCCCATTATTATCACTATTATTCAACACAGTACTAAAAATGTTGGCTTCAGCAATAAGAAAAGTTAAAGAAATTGAAGGAATTAAAATAAGCAATGAGGCTATCACTCTTTGCAGATGATATGATGTTATACTTAGAGAGTACTAGAAAATAATCCAAAAACCAACTGCAAAGTTTCAGGATATAAAATAAATCACACACATTGTCAGCATTGTTATATATTACTGACAAAGCCCATCAGCAAGAAATAGAGAGATTTCATTTAAAATTACTGTAGACTAAATAAAATATTTGGAGGTCTACCAGCCAAGAAAAAACCAAGAACTATATGAACATAATTACAAAACACTTCTCACATAAATAATGTCAAATCTTAATAATTGGAAAAATATCAATTGTTCATGGCTAGGTCAAGCTAATATAATAAAAAATGACAATTCTGCCTAAATTGGTCTACTTGTTCTCTGCCATATCAATCAAAATGCCAACAAATTATTTTGTGGAAATAGAAAAAATAACAACAAAATTCATCTGGAAGAACTAAAGATCAATGATAATAAGGAAATTAATGAAAATAAATAAAAATGATGAACACATAGCATCACCAAACCTAAATCTATATTATCAAGCAGCAGTCATCTGAACCATTTGGTGCTGGCTACTTTGCTCCTCTTGTGAGCAGGACTAGGGTCTCACTTGCTGATGTACTGTGATTAAAATCCTCTCATGGGCTTTCCCAGATTCTTGTCTGAATTGGACTGAGCACCCTTTTCACCTCAGTGAGACTGACTTTTCTTGAAGTTTTTCCAATCTATATTAAACTGGAGTGTGGTTTCACTTCAGCAGATTCTGTACAGATGCTTGGATTCATGTTATTTTAAAGGAAAACTGGGAGAACTTGAGTAGCTTCTTGGCTTTGCTCCACCATCTTGCCTCCACCCCTGAAAGTGAAAATTTTGCCTTATTTTCTCTGCAATACATGCACTGTAGTTAAATAACACTTAACTCACCAATTTAACCTGATGATAAAATGAGTAATTTCAAAGAATAAATTGCTTCAAATATATTAGCTTTAATTATTATTTTTTGTTATGCTCATGATGTCCTTCAATATCCATAGCGTCATACTCTTTCTTAGTGAGAAGAAACCTTAAAGATCCATAAGTTCATCTACTACTTAATCAGATAACTCCTAAGCACTCCATGCTAAGTGTTTACATTTCAAGAACTGTAGTAAAGGGAAACTTGTTACTTCCCAATGAAGCCCATTCTACTTGTGGACAGGTTTCATTAGTGAATTGTAATATTCCCACCTCCTCTGTTCCAGTTACTTTGAGCTAAAATCTCTCTTTGTGACTTTGAGCTATGTCATCAAAGAATAAAACAGAATACATCGAATCAATTTTTTATGTATATGTCCTTTAAATACTTAGACTCTAGTTTTTGTATTTGACTGACAAAATTTCTTGAGAAATAAATCACAAATTCCCTTAGATAATTCTAATATTCAGTTGTTTTCATTCTTCTTAGCTTCAGATTACTAGTCATATCCTTCTGTGTGTGGTCAACAGATTGTTAGCATTTATCCTAAAATGTGTCATTTAGAACTGAGAAAGTCAATCCAGATGTCAATTGATGATAGCAGAATAACCCTGACACATTTCAGCTTCTAGGTATAAAATTTTCTCTTAATCATATCTAACATTATATTACATGTCATTATTGACATATAATATACTTTGTCAGTTAAAATCCTTAGGGTTTTTTAAATTACTTATTGGCTAGCTGTGATGACAGAAAAGGATAATAGTGTCAAATGACTACATACAAAGACCGAAAGGAAAAAGTAAATTGGTCTTGGGCACAAAAAAGCAGAACTTCTGGGAGAGATGAAAAAGGATTTCAGTAGGTAAATAAGAGAAATAGAGAGAAAAAAGTAGGAAAAGAAATGACAGTAATGAAGGAGAATCTTGAAAAGTAATAAACAGCTTGATGAAAGAAACAAAAAAATAGAAAAAAAGATCTATATATTTTTTAAAGTTATTAAAGTTATTGAAAAAAAACCAACTCATTAAAAAGGAGAACTAGGCTACTGGGGGAAAAGGTACAAAAGCTCACTAAAGGAAATAATTCTTTAAAAATTACAATTTGACAAGTAGAAGCTAATTACTGCATGAGACATCAAAAAACAATGAAAGAAAGAAAAGAATTTTTTAAAAATAGAAGATGTGATATTTATTATTTCAAAAACAAATGTTAAAGAACTGTAGGGCTTGGAATATGATATTCTGGAAGGCAAAGTAACCAGTATTATAAGCAAAAATTACTTACTTAGCAATATTGAATATTATCTTTCAAGGGGAAATATGGGTATATAGATAACTTTCAGGCATTCTTGATGAAAAGAACCCAGTTAAATAACAAAGTGATCTTCAAATATGGTTCAAAAGAAACATAAGTTAAAAAAGAAAGAGAAGAAAGAAAACACAAGAGAATTAAGGTAAACTGTTTATATCCAATGTGGTAAGATGATATGTATAATCTTTTATTAAAAAATCCTTATCACTATAAGGACAATAAAAAACATAAATAGACAGAAGTGTAGATTTGAACTGATTATTGATGAAGATGAAAAGATTTCACTGAATGAAAAGGAAAAGAGGATATGTAATAGGATAAATTATCATTAAATTGTTATAACATTGTCATATAAAAGAAGCACAAAGTTGCTGTTCCATTGAAGGAGAATATGGGGGGATCAGGCAATTTTTAAATGTTACACTTATAAGAATTGGCTCAAAGAGTTAATAACTTAAGCCCAGTATTATATAGAATTCTATTTTACCTAAGAAATGAAAAAATGGATGAGGAAAAAAAAAAGAAGAGGAATTGATAGAAGGGAAGATGTATTTGGGGAGATGGCTTTCAGAAATAAAATGCTTCTGAGGAGAGATGTGATGTGAAAAGTAAGAAAGAGAGAAGGATGAACAAGGAGAAAAAAAAATGGAGGGAAATACATAGTTACCATAACTATTTGGCTGTTATTGTGAAAGGGATTTATTCACCCACAAAACATAAGTGAACAGTAGACTTAATTAAAAACCAGAATTCTATAATACACTCAATACAAGAAACACATTTGAAACAGAGAATCACATAGAGAATAAAGGTAAGAGGCTGCAATTGGATTTATTATGCTTTAGCTAAAGCAAAACAAACAAATAAACAAACAAACAAAAACAGAAGGCATAATAATCATGATGTCTGACAAAGCAAAAGCAAAAAGAGATCTGATTAAATGCTAAATTTGTACCATAGTCAATGAAGTAATAACAGTATGCATCAAATGGTATACCATCCACATTCTTATTTTATTTTTATTTTTTATTTAATAGCATTTTATTTACAGGATATATACATGGGTAACTTTACAGCATTAACAATTGCCAAACCTCTTGTTCCAATTTTTCACCTCTTACCCTCCCACCCCCTCCCCTAGATGGCAGGATGACCAGTAGATGTTAAATATATTAAAATATAAATTAGATACACAATAAGTATACATGAACAAAACGTTATTTTGCTGTAGAAAAAGAATCAGACTCTGAAATATTGTACAATTAGCTTGTGAAGGAAATCAAAAATGCAGGTGTGCATAAATATAGGGATTGGGAATTCAATGTAATGGTTTTTAGTCATCTCCCAGAGATCTATTTCTGGACATAGCTAGTTCAGTTCATTACTGCTCCATTAGAAATGATTTGGTTGTTCTCGTTGCTGAGGATGGCCTGATCCATCAGAACTGGTCATCATATAGTATTGTTGTTGAAGTATATAATGATCTCCTGGTCCTGCTCATTTCACTCAGCATCAGTTCGTGTAAGTCTCTCCAGGCCTTTCTGAAATCATCCTGTTGGTCATTTCTTACAGAACAGTAATATTCCATAATTTTCATATACCACAATTTATTCAGCCATTCTCCAACTGATGGACATCCATTCAGTTTCCAGTTTTACCACTACAAAGAGGCTGCCACAAACATTCGTGCACATACAGGTCCCTTTCCTTCTTTATAATCTCTTTGGGATATAATCCCAGTAGTAACACTGGATCAAGGTATGCAATTTGATAACTTTTGAGCATAGTTCAAACTACTCTCCAAAATGGTTGGATTCGTTCACAACTCCACCAACAATGCATCAATGTCCCAGTTTTCCCCCATCCCCTCCAACAATCATCATTATTTTTTCCTGTCATCTTAGCCAATCTGACAGGTGTGTAGTGGTATCTTAGAGTTGTCTTAATTTGCATTTCTTTGATTAATAATGACTTGGAGTATCTTTTCATAGGACTAGAAATAGTTTCAATTTCTTCATCTGAGAATTGTCTGTTCATATCCTTTGACCATTTTTCAATTGGAGAATGAGCTTGATTTTTATAAATTAGAGTTAATTCTCTATATATTTTGGAAATGAGGCCCTTTATCAGAACCTTTGACTGTAAAATATTTTCCCAGTTTATTGCTTCCCTTCTAATCTTGTCTGCATTAGTTTTGTTTGTACAAAACTTTTCAGTTTGGTATAATCGAAATTTTCTATTTTGTGATCAGTAATGATCTCTAGTTCTACTTTGGTCATAAAGACCTTCCCCTTCCACAGGTCTGAGAGGTAAACTATCCTATGTTCCTCTAATTTATTAATAATTTCATTCTTTATGCCTAGGTCTGAACCCATTTTGACCTTATCTTGGTGTACGGCGTTAAGTATGGATCAATGCCTAGTTTCTGCCATATTAGTTTCCAATTTTCCCAGCAATTTTTTATCAAACAGTAGTTCTTATCCCAAAGCTGGGATCTTTGGGTTTAATCAAAGACTAGGTTGCTATATTTGTTGACTGTTTTATCCCTTGAACCTAATCTATTCCACTGATCAACTAATCTATTCCTTAGCCAATACCAAATAGTTTTGGTAACTGCTGCTCTATAATATAATTTTAGATCTAGGTACAGCTAAACACCATCATTTGATTTTTTTCATTAATTCCTTGAAATTCTTGACCTTTTGTGTTTCCATATGAACTTTGTTTATTATTTTTCTAGGTCATTAAAATAGTTTTTAGGAGTCTGATTGGTATGCGCTAAATAAATAGATTAGTTTAGGTAATATTGTCATCTTTATTATATTTGCTCACCCTATCCAGAGCATTTAATATTTTTCAATTGGTTAAATCAGACTTAATTTGTGTGAAAAGTGGTCTGTAATTTTGCTCATCAAGTTTCTGATTTTTCCCTTGGCAGATGATTCCTAAATATTTTATATTATCAGTAGTTACTTTAAATGGAATTTCTCTTTGTAACTCTGACTGTTGGATTTTATTAGTGATATATAAGAATGCTGATGACTTATGTGGGTTTATTTATAACCAGCAATTTTGCTAAAGTTGTGGATTATTTCTAATAACTTTTGCAGAATCTGGGGTTCTCTAAGTATACCATCATGTCATCGGCAAAGAGTGATAATTTGGCTTCCTCATTGCCTATTCTTAACCCTTTAATCTCTTTCTCAGCTCTTATTGCTATAGCTAGCGTTTCTAATACAATATTAATAGTAATGGTGATAGTGGAGCACCTTGTTTCCTCAGATCTTATGGGAATGGTTGCAGTTTGTCTCCATTACATATGATGCTACTGATGGTTTTAAATAGATGCTGCTGGTTATTTTAGGAAAGTCCATTTATTCCTATAATCTCAAGTGTTTTAATAGGAATGGATGTTGGATTTTATCAAATGCTTTTCTGCATCTATTGAGATGATCATATGGTTTTGTTAATTTGGTTATTAACATGGCCAATTATATTGATAGTTTTCCTAATATTGAACCAGCCCTGCATTCTTGGTATAAATCCTACTTGTTCATAGTGTATTATCTTGGAGATGATTTTCTGTAGTCTTTTTGCTAATATCTTATTTAAGATTTTAGCATCAATATTCATTAGGGAGATTGGTCTATAATTTTCTTTCTCTGTTTTCAGCCTACCTGGTTTAGGTATCAGTACCATGTCTGTGTCATAGAAGGAATTTGGTGGACTCCTTCATTCCTATTTTATCAAATAATTTATATAGCATTGGGAATTGTTCTTTAAATGTTTGGTAAAATTCACATGTAAATCCATCTGGTCTGGGGATTTTTCTTGAGGGAGTTGTTTATTGCCTGTTCTATTTCTTTTTCTGAAATGGGACTATTCAAACAATTTACTTCCCTCCTCTGTTAGTCTGGGAGTCTGTATTTTTGGGTAGTCATCCATTTCAGTTAGGTTTCAAATTTATTGGCATAAAGTTGAGCAAAATAACTCCTTATTATTTCTCTAATTTCCTCTTCATTGGTGGAAAGTTCTCCTTTTCCTTTTAAGACTACTAATTTCATTTTCCTCCCTCCTTTTTCTAATCAGATTTACCAAGGAAACATCTATTTTATTGGCTTTTCATAGAATAACTCTTACTTTTATAATTAGTTCAATAGTTTTTTTACTTTGAATATTTTAATTTCTCCTTTTAATTTTAAATTTCCAATTTAGTATTTGATTGGGGTTTTAATTTGGTCTTTTTTAGTTTTTTAGTTGCAAGCCAATTCATTAATCTTTTCTTTCTGTTTTATTCAAGTAAGCCTCTAAGGATATAAAATTCCCTATTATTACCACTTTGGCTGCATCCACAAATTTTGGTATGATGTCTCATCATTGTCATTATCTTAATGAAATTATTAATTATATCTATAATTTGCTGCTTCACCAATCATTCTTTAAGATGAGATTGTTTAGTTTCCAATTACTTTTGGGCTATTGCCCCTAACTTTTTGTTGAATGTAGTTTTATTGCATCATGATCTGAAAGAAAGCATTTACTATTTCTGCTTTATTGCATTTAATTTTAGGTCTTTATGTCCTAATATGGTCAATTTTGAATAGGTTCCATGAACTGCTGAAAAGAAAGTATATTCCTTCTGTCTCCATTCAATTTTCTCCAAGATCCAACATACCTAATTTTTCTAATATTCTATTTCTTCTTTAATTTCTTTCTTATTTGTTTTGTGGTTTGATTGTCTAATTCTGAGAGTGCAAGGTTGAGATCTCCTACTATTACAGTTTGTTGTCTATTTCTTCTTGCAACTCTCTTAACTTCTCCTTTAGGAAGTTGAGTGCCATACCACTTGGTGCATATATGTTTAATATTGATATTGCTTCGCTGTTTATGCTACCCTTTAGTAGGATGTAGTTTCCTTCCTTATCTCTTTTAGTTAGATCAATTTTACTTTGGCTTGATCTGAGATAAGGATAAAGCTACCCTACTTTTGACTTCACCTGAAGCATAATAGATTTTGCTCCAGCCTTTTACCTTTACTCTATATGTATCCCCTGCTTTAAATGTTTTCTTGTAAACAACATATTGTAGGGTTCTGACTTTGATCCAGTCTGCTATTTGCCTCCTCTTTATGGAGTTCATCCCATTATTACGGTTAGAATTACTAAATCTGTATTTCCTGCCATCCTAATAACCCCAGATTGTGCTTTCTTAGTTCTTACCTCCTCAACCCTCTTTCCCCTTTTAAACTTTGTACTCCTCTTGTATCTGATGACTTATCCTCTTTATAATCCCTCCCCTCCCCCTTTGAGTCTTTCCCCTTCCTTCCTTATTACTCTTTTCTTTCCCTTTTCCCTCCCCGTTTTTAATGAGGCGAGAGAGAATTTTCTCTAAAACAAATGTCAATTATTTTTTCTTTGAGCCAACTCTGATGAGGTAAGATTCACACAATGTTCCTCCCCTCTCTAAATTCCCTCAGATATGATAAGTTTCCTTAGCCTCTTTGTGGGATGTGGTTTCCCTCTTTTATCTCTCCTTCCCACCTTGTTCTGCCATCATCCCTTTTCCATATCTATTCCCTTTTTTATGTTATATCAGTACAATCAAATTATACATGTATTCTTTTGTATATCACAACGAAATACAATTCTCAAGAGTTATTTTACCTTTTCTGCATCTCTTGAGTTCTATGCTTGGAGATCAAATTTTGTTTAGTTCTGGTTTTTCTTCAGAAACAAATGGAATTCATTTGTTTCATTAAATGTCCATCTTCTTCCCTGGAAGAAAATGCTCAGCTTAACTGGGTCGTTTATTCTTGGCTGCATCTCAAGTTCTTGTGCCTTTCGGAATATCATATTCCAGACCCTTCTTTCCTTTAATGTAGAGGCAGCCAGATCTTGGGTGATCCTTATTGTGGTACCTCGATATTTAAATGGTTTTTTTTATTTTGGCTGCTTGTAAAATTTTTTCCTTAATCTGATAGTTCTGAAATTTTGCCACAATATTCCTTGGGTTTTTATTTTAGGGTTTCTTTCAGAAGGTGTTCGATGAATTCTTTCAATGCCTATTTTACCTTCTGATTCTATTACATCTAGGGCAGTTCTCTTTGATGATTTCTTGTAAAATAGTATCGAGGCTCTTTTTTTCATCATAGTTTCAGAAAGTCAATAATCCTCAGATTATCTCTCCTAGATCTATTTTCAAGTCTGTCGTTTTTGCAAGTAGATAATTCATGGTTTTTCAGTTTGTCATTTTTTTTTTGCTTGACTGATTCTTGCTGTCTCAATGAATCATTAGTTTCTATTGTTCATTCTAATTTTTAAATTATTTTCTTCATTAGCTTTTTACTTCTTTCTGTATATGTCAATTGAGTTTTGAATGTATTGTTTTGGTCTGTGAATTTTTTCCATTTCACTAATTTTTTTTAGTGAATTATTCTTTTTCAATTCACAGATCCTACTTTCTTGCGTGTTCTTTGTCTTTTCAATTCACGGATCCTACTTTCTAGTGAATTCTTTATTTTTCAATTCGTATTTCAGGAAGTTGTTTCTCTTGTAAGGCTTCTCTTTCCTTTCCCCATTTATCTTCTAACTCTCTTTTGAGACTTTTAATGGTCTCTTCTTGAGAGCATCATGTAAGGAGGACAGTCTGATGCATTTTTGCTGTTTGGGTCTCTTCAGGTTTGCTGACCTGCTCTTTTCTGCATAGAAGCTGTCAATCATTCTTTTCATCTTTTTATTCATGTTTTAAAGCCTTTAGGGTAGGTCTCCTAGGCAAGGGGGTTACCAGCTTCCTCTGCAGAGCAGGGAAATATGTAAACCGATTTCCGGCTCCAAGGTATGGGAGTGCTCTGAGTGAGAGTTTTCCCTTCCCCCAAACAGGAAGTGGATTCAGCACTGGCCGAGCTATCAAACTGCTTAGTAGGGCTGAGCGGATTAGCGATTGCCCTTGGCTAGAGACTCAGGGGTGAAAGTGTCACTGCCCCAGGCTGGAGCCTCTTGTGGGACTGTGAGTATTAGCAGCTGACTGCAGACCGCAGACCGCAGACCGCCCGGAACTCTGCCCCTGTCTCTGCCCAACCATCGGCCCTGGAAAAGCTCTATGGCCTAGGCTGGCTCCCCGCAGATTGAGGCTAACCTGGCTGCGTCCTCTGCCTTGCAGGATCACAGACTGCCAAGGAAAAGCCCGTACTGCGGGTTGGGGCTGCGAGCTTGTGCTGAGATCTGTGCCTTCACCCTCGGTTTGAGACTCTCCTCGGAACCTAATTTCTCTCCCCGTCTGTGCCAATCTCCCCCCTGGCCCCGGAACCAACCTTTTTTGGCGAGACTGCAGATTTTCTTCGGCCGGTGAGTTGTTCTACTTCTTATCTTTACGAATTGTAGCATTCAAGACTATTTTTGAGGCTCGATATAATATTGATAAAGAGGGTAAGAGAAGAGCTTAGAAAGTCGCGTGTGTCTTCTCCGCCATCTTGGCTCTGCCCCCCCATCCACATTCTTAAAGCAAACAATTAAGAGTTACAGGAGGAAACAGACAGTTAAACTATACTGGGGAGGGGGTGAGAATTTCAACTTTCTGCTTTCAGAAGTAGATAATACTAATCACACAAAAATTGAAAGAAATTAAGGAGGTGAAGAGAATTTTAGAAAAGTTACATAAGACAAATTCCAGTGAAAAATTGAATGGTAATAGAAATATACCTTTCTCTCAATATTACATGGTACCTACACAAAAATTGACCATATATTACAGGACAGAAACCTGATAACCAAATATAGAAAAAAAGAAATATGAAATGTATCCTTTTAAAATGGTAATGTAATAAAAAGTACATTCAATAAACGGTAATGGAAAGCTACATTAATTGGAAAGAAAATAATCTATTCCAAAAGAATCAGTGAGTCAAAGAAAAAAATAATGAATACAATCAACAATATCATTAAAGAGAATTTCAACAATTAGATAACAACAAATAGACAACAGAAGAAAACAAGATATTTCTCATTGGAAATACAAATGACCTGGATTTAAATCATGTACCCATTTTGATCTTATCTTGGTATATGGTATGAGATATTGGCCCATACCTCATTTCTGCTAAACTTTTTCCAATTTCCTCAGAAAACTTTGGGAAATAATGAGTTTTTGTTACTAGAACTTGGATTTTTGGGATTTACAAAACACTAAATTACTATGTTTATTTACTGCGATGTATATTGTGTACCTAATCTGTTCCACTAATTCCCAACTCTTTTTGTTAACTAGTTCAAGTTTGTCTTGATAATTACCACGTAATAGTACAATTTGAGATCTGGTATGACTAGGCCATCTTTAACTTTTATTTTTCATTGATTATATTAATAATCATAAATTTTTATTCTTCTAGATGAATTTTATTACTTTTTCTATATATATATATATATAATTTTTGTTAGTTTGATTGGTATGACACAGAATAAGTAGATTAAGTTTGGTAGAATTGTCATTTTCATTGTATTTACTTGGCCTACCCATAAACAATAATTTCCCCATTGTTTAGATCTGATTTTATGTGAAAATTGTTTTATTATTTGGTTCATACAATTTTTGGATTTGTGTTGAAATTCAGCCTACCAAGTATTTCATATAGTCCACAATTATTTTAAATGGAATTTCTCTTTCTATTTCTTGCTATAGGACTTTGTTGGTAATCTATAGAAATGCTGAAATTCTCTGAATTTACTTTAGGTCTTGCAACTTTGCTAAAAGTGCTCATTATTTTAAGTAGGATTTTTCATTGATTCTCTAAGATTCTCTGAGTATACCATAGATCTCTCTGCAAAGAGTGATTGTTTTGTTTCCTCACTACCTCTTCTAATTCCTTTGATTTCTTTTTTTTTCTCTTATTGTTATAATTAGTGTTTCTAGTACAATATTGAATAATAGTGGTAAAAATGGGCATCCTTGTTTTATCCCAATCTTATTTGGCAGGGTTCAAAAGTTTATTGCTTTTGTATAATTAAAGCTTACAGATTGAACTTTTAGATATGTCCTTTTAAATAGATATCAGTTTTTTAAAACTCCATTTGTTCCTATTCTTTTTAGTGTTTAATTTCTTTAGGAATAAATATTGTCTTTGTCAAAATCATTTCTAGCTTTTAGCATCTTATTTTTGTCATTAAAATTTTTTTCTAGGATTCCTATGTCTATTTTTTTCAAAATGTTTATGGAGTTTTGGAAGTAATTGTATTTTTTAAAGGTTTGGTAGAATTCACTTATAAATCCATTTAGCCCTGCAGATTTTTTTCTTAAGGAGTTCATTGGTGACTTGCTAATTTTTTTTTCTAAAATGGGGTTAAGTATTTTATTTCATCTTCTGTTAATCTGAGCAATTTATATTTTTATTTATATTCATCCATTTTGATTACATTTTGTTATACTTCTCTATCAATTTTTGCTCTTCTTGGTTTAAATACCAACTTACATTTGTTTTCTAAAATAAATTTTTGAGGAACCATTTTATGGAAGATAGTGGAGACAAGCAAGGAAGTTGCTTGAGTTTTCCACAGTTTCCCTCAGGAACAACACTAAATCAAACATCTCAACAGATTGTAGTATGTCATAACCCATCCAAAGATGGTGTGAAACAGTCTTCTAGCTTAAGATAACTTAGAAGGAATTCAGGAAAGATCTGCCCTACTTGGGGAGTATAGCCCAGCACAGGAGATGCTGGCAATCTAGTGGAAAGCTCTTATCCACAGCACATAGCAACCACCAAAGCTCCTTATTGCTGAATCGGAAGGCCACTGGTATAGCAGGCCACATTTAAGTCCACCAGTCCCAGAAGAAAAGGCAAATTGTGAGCCTGGGAACATTGGCACAACAGAAATGATAAGGCTCAGTCACCCCAGCACAGTGGACAAACTTCTAGCATCTCAGGCTCCAGCACAGAAAGCTGATGAACAAGTCTCTGACCCTCAGCTAAAGACATGTGGGACACTGCCCCATGTGCCACAGAAGCAGAGTTCAACTTTACAAAATGAGCAAAAAACCAAAAAGAACCCTGATCATAGTAAGGTACTGTGGTTTCAGTGAAGATTAGAACAAAAACCCAAAAAAGGACAGTAATGGGAGAAAGCCTACATTTCTTCAAAGAAGAATATGAATCAGTATCATATAAAATGTTCTTTTGCAAGAGCTTAAAAAGTATTTTTAAAACAAAGTGAGAGAAATAGAAGAAAATTTGGAAAATAAATGAGAATTATGGAGTATAATTAGGTGGGAAAAATTTAACATCTTGTAAAAGGAAACACAAAAACTGATTGAAGATAAAAAAACTTAAAAAATAGAACTGACTAAATAGCAAAGGAAGTAATAAAGCTAATCGAAGAAACTAATTTATTAAAGATTATAATTGGGCAAGTGGAAGTTAATAATTCTATGAAATATCAAGAATTAATCAAAGGGGTGGAGTCAAGATGGCAGAGTAAACAGGCCTTTAAGCCCTTCCTGGCTTCCCTCAGATCAAAAATATATATTTTTTTAATTTTTAATAGCTTTTTATTTACAGGTTATATGTATGGGTAACTTTACAGCATTAACAATTGCCAAACCTCTTGTTCCAATTTTTCACCTCTTACCCCCACACCCCCTCCCCCAGATGGCAGGATGACCAGTAGATATTAAATATATTTAAATATAAATCAGATACACAATAAGTATACATGACCAAACCGTTATTTTGCTGTACAAAAAGAATCAGACTCTTGAATATTGTACAATTATCTTGTGAAGGAAATCAAAAATGCAGGTGGGCATAAATATAGGGATTGGGAATTCAATGTAATGGTTTTTAGTCATCTCCCAGAGTTCTTTCTCTGGGCGTGGCTCTCAGATCAAAAATAGGTAAAGCCTCTGAATAAATTTTATATCAATAGAATCCACAAATAATTTGGAAAGTAACAAACTTCAAGCAAAAGATATTTTGGAAGAACTACAGAAAGGGTCTGTCTCAATTGGGCAGGGGTGGGAAGAAAGGTGGGGAGGCAGGGGGCAGGAAGGTTGCAACCCACTACAGGCACAGCACAGTGCAGCTCAGGGAGACCTGGGGTGCAAAGGTTTCTGTGCACTAGAGGAATCTAGTGGAAGGTTTGTAGTCAAAATACAGCAGCATTGACTACTTTATCCTGGTTCAGAAACCAAAATGGATCAGTAGCCTAAATGTGAAACCTCCAAAACAATTACTGAAGACAAATAGTGAGCACCTGAACTCCAGCATAACAAGTGTGACTTGACCAAGCTCACAGAGCATGAAAAGGAAGTGTCACAAGTACCAGCCCCAAAGCAGTGTGAAGCCACTGTGACCTGGAAAGGAAGCTTGGGACAATCTCCCCTTTGTCCTAAGAGCAGACCTTATCCTTTAAAAAATGAGTAAAAAAGTGAAAACATCTCTGACCATAGATAACTTTTATGCAGTCAGGGAAGAACAGATTTCAAACCCTGAAAAAATTTAAGGCAAAATATCTTCAAATGAATCCTCAAAGGTGATGGTCTCTATCTCACAAGACTCTCTTGGGAGAATTAAAAATGAATCATAAAAGAGAGTTAGAAGAAAAATGGGGAAAGGAAATGAGAGCTCTGAAAAAGGAAACAAAGAAATTGCCTGAAGAAAATCAATCCTTAAAAAATGGTTTTGGCAAAATGGGAAAAGAGAATAACTCCTTGAAAACCAGAATTTGTGAAATGGAAAAAATTAAGAAAACAACTCATTTAAAAATTCAATTGGCCAAATGCAAAAGGAGAAAAAACGATAATTGAAGAAAATAATTCACTAAACGTTAGAATTAAATAAATGTGTTTTAATGACTCAATGACACATCAGAAGTAAAATGCGGGTGAGGAGGGAAAGGTGGAAAGAAAAGAGAAAAGTATAACTTGGGGAAAACAAGATGTCAGGAAATACAGTTAGTATTTGTGGGAATTCTCCCATAAAATGAAAGCATATAGCAGATTGGATTAAAAGCCAGGATCCTACAAAATGTTGTTCATAAGAAACACATTTAAAGCATAGTGATATATACAGAGTAAAGGTAAAAGTCTGGAACAGAATCCATTATGCTTCAGCTGAAGTAAAAAAAGAAAGATTAAAAAAAAGCAGGTATAGCAATCCTGATCATAGATCAAGCAAAAGAAAAAAACTGATCTAATTAAAAGTGATAGGGAAGGAAATTACATTTTGCTAAAGGGTATCGTAGATAATAAAGTAATATCAATACAAAAACATATATGCACCAAGTATTATAGCATCTAAGTTCCTAGAGCATTTAAAAAATGCAAAAAGAAATAGACAACAAAATTATATGAATGGAGAACCTCAATCTTGCTGTACCACAACTAGATAAATCGAACCACAAAATAAAAAAAAAAAAAAGGAGTTAAGGAGGTAAATAGAATTTTGGAAAAGTTAGGTATCATACACTTTTAAAGAAAACTAAATGGGGACAGAAAATAATATCCTTTTTTTTTTTTTTTTTTTTTTTTTTGCAGTACAAGGAACCTACACAAAAATGGACCATATATTAAAACATAAAAACCTTGGTGTCAAATGAGGAATGACTGAAATAGTAAAGGCTCTTTTCAGATCTTGATGCAATAATGCAATAAAAATTACATTTGTGCAGGGGAAATTAGTTGCATACTAAATAATCTAATCCTAAAGTTAATGAGTGGATGAAACAAGAAATCATAGAAACAATTGTTAATTTCAACCAAAAAAATCACTATTATGAGACAACATACCAAAATTTATGTGATGCACCAAAAGCAGTTTTTTGGGGAAATTTTCTATCTCTATATGCTTACTTGAATAAAATAGAGAAAGAGAAGATCAATAAATTGGATATTCAAATTAAAAAAACACCTAGAAAAATAACAAATTAAAAATCCCTAACTAAATACCATGTTTGAAATTCTGAAAATAAAAGGGGAAGTTAATAAAATTGAAAGTAAGGAAATGATTAGACTCATAAACTAAATAAACTTATAAATTGATAAACAAAACTAAAATTGATTTTATGAAGAAACCAACAAAATAGATATGCCTTTAGTTAATTTGATTAGAAAAAAAGGAAAGAAAATCAAGTTTTTAGTATCAAAAATTAAAGGGTGAACTTTTCACCAATAAAGAGGAAACTGAAACAATAATTAGAAGGTATTTTGCTCAAATGTGTGCCAATAAATCTGATAATCTAAGTGAAAAGGATAAATACTTGCAAAAATATGGATTATGCAGATTAAGGGAGGAGGAAATAAACTACTTAAATAGTACCATTTTAATAAAAGAAATTGAACAAGGTATTAATCAAGTCCCTAAGGAAAAAAATCCCCAGGGCCAGATGGATTTACAAGTAAATTCTATCAAACATTTAAAAAACAACTAATTCCAATACTATCCAAACTATATGAAAAAAGGAAAGAAGTCCTATCAAATTCCTTTTATGACACAGATATGATGCTGATACTTAAACAAAGTAGGATCAAGTCAGAGAAAGAAAATTACTTCCCTAATGAATATTGATACAAAAAAAATCTTATATGCAATATTACAAAGAGATTACAGTAAATTATCAGCATAATTGTCAGCATTATAATACACTATGACCACTTGGGATTTATACCAGGAAAGCAGGACTGGTTTCATATTAGGAAAACTATTAGCATATTTGACTATACCAATAATCAAACTAACAATAGTTATCTGATTATCTCAACAAATGTAGAAAAATAATTTGAAAAAAAAATCCAACACTCGTTTTTATTAAAAACACCAGAAAGCATTGAAATAAATGGGATTTTCTTTGAAATGATCAGTGGCATCTATTTAAACCATCAATAAGCATCATATGTAGTGGAAATAAATGAGAAGCATCCCCAAGAGTAACAGGGCTGAAACAAGATTGCCCACTATCAGCATTACTATTCAATACTATATTAGAAATATAAGCTTTAGCAATTAAAGAAGAAAGAAAAAAGTTAAAAGAATGATAGTAGGTAATGAGGAAATCAAATTATCACTTTTTGCTGATGATATGATTGTATGCTTTAAGAATGCTAAAGAATCAGTCAAAAAAGCAACTTTAATAAAGTTGCAGGATATAAAATAAATCAACATGAATCATTAGCATTTCTATATATCATGACCAAAGTGTAGCAGCAATAAAAATAAATTCAATTTAAAATAATTGTCAGTAGTATAAAATATTTGGGAGTCTATCTGCCAAGACAAAGTCAGGAACTATATGCACATAATTACAAAACACTTTCTATACAAATAAAGCCAGATCTAAATAATTGGAAGACTATTAGTTGCTCATAGTTAGACTGAGGTACTATCATAAAAATGACAGTTCTACTTATGCAGTGTAATACCAATCAAACTGCCAAGAAAGTACCTTACAGATGCAGGAAAAATAATAACAAAGTTCATCTGGAAGAGCAAAAGGTCAAGGATTTCAAGGAAATTAATGGTAAAACCTGTAGATTAATGTGACCTAGGTGTACTATATCTAATACTATATTATAAAGCAGCTGTCATCAAAACCTGTTTTTTTACTGGCTAAGGAAAAGAATAGATGATCAGTAGGAAAAGGTTAAGTTCCCAAGACACAATAATAAATGAATATAGTGATCTGTTTGATAAACCTGACACCCTAGCTTCAGTGATAAGAACTCATTATTCAATAAAAATTGCTGGGAAAATTGAAAACTAATTTAGTAGAAACTAGGCATTGATAAACACTTAGCACTCTATTCCAAGAGAATGTCTAAATAGGTTCATGATTTAGATATACAGAGTGATAATATAAACAAATTAGAAGAACAATGGATAGTGTATCTATACGATCTGTAGAGAATGGATGGTATTTATAACCAAAGAAGAATTAAAAGTACTGTATGTAATGCAAAATGATCATTTTGATTATATTAAATTAAAAACTTTTTGTACAAAAAATAAAAAAAACAACAACAAAAAAAAAAAAAAAACAAGACTTAAGGAAGCAGAAAACTGAGGGAAAATTTTACATCCAAGAGTTTTGATAAAGGCCTCATTTCTAAAACTACATAGAGAATTGACTCAAATTTATGAGAATACAAGCCATTCTCCAATTGATAAATGATCAGAGACTATGAAAAGACAATTTTCAGATGAAGAAATTAAAAACATTTTTAGTCATATGGAAAACATGCTCTAAATCTCTATTGATTAGAAAAATGAAAATTAAGACATTTTGCACCTCTCAGCTTGGCTAAGATGACTGGAAAAGATAATGCTAAATGTCAGAAGGGATGTGGGAAAACTGGGACAATAAAACATTGTTGGTATAGTTGTGACTTGATTCAACCATTTAGCAAGCAATTTGGAACTATGGATAAAGGGCTATCATACTGTGCATTCCCTTGGATCCAATAGTTTCTCTAGTGGATCTATATCCCAAAGTGATAATAAAAAAAGGGAAAATGACCCATATGTGCAAAAATGTTTATAGTAGCCTTTTTTTATAGTGTCAAGATACTGGAACCTGAGTGGATGCCCATCAGTTAGAGAATGGATTAATCAGTAATAGTACATGAATGTTATAAAATATTATTGTTCTATTAGTAACAAAAAGCAGGTTCATTCCAGAAAGGCCTGGAGAGACTTGCATTAACTGATACTGAGTAAGGTGAGTTTCAGAACTAAGAGAACAATATCCTCTGCAAAAGGATATATAAAGGTCTTTTTATGGTCTCTGAGAACCACTTTTTTTCTGCCCAAGTTTTTTGAGATGAATTATAAGATTTTATGAAGTAACCACCATGGGAATAATTTGGTAAAGCAAACCAAAGAAATGATTTTGGAGACACCAGCCATGATTAAAAGTGGTCTCTGCAACACTGAGCTTGAAGTATACAACCATGAATTTAAAAATGATCTACATTCTAAGAATTTAAAATAACTTATATACATGATTTGTTTGTGATCTTTGAACAATCATGGCGAATAGGAGAGATTATAATACTGGAGGACTATTTATTATACTATGACATCTTTGATTCACTAAGCCTTTTCTGTTTGAAATTTAATCTTTTTTTCAAAATGTTCCCTTCCTGTATTTCCAACATTTTTTTTACAGATTTTTCCCTTCTGTGTACTATAGGATATAGTCATATTGACATATGATTCATCCTCCATCTCTTTAACTTTACATTGACTATGTCCCATTCCTAGAAAAATCACCCCGTGTCCCCAACCTTTGGAATCTTTGGCTTCTTCCAATATTTATTTCAAGCACAATCATTTTCATAAAACTTTATGATTTCCTGCATCTGCTGGGGTTTTTTCCCCTTTTAATGTTACCTTCCATTACAAGCACACATGAATATAAACATGTACATACATGTACATGAAGTCATGCACATATATTCTATAACAAGTATATATGTATATATACATGACATACACACATGCATACATTTACATTTATACTCTCCACATAAAGATATGTATGTATGTATATATATATATATATATATATATAAACAAACATATATATATCCATGGAGAGATGGGCTGAAGACTTCCATTAAGTCAAGTTGAAGCCAGTTCTTCTCTAGCCAAACACCCAAACCAAAAAGAGGTTTTGAATGACATTAAGCTCTTCTCCTATGGCAAAGCATCTGGTGTGGATTCTATTGCAGTGGACTTATATAAAGAAGGAGTTGTTCCATTGCTTGTACTGACTGAAGTTCGTAACTGAAAATTTATGTTATGTGATAAGAGATTATCCCCCAGGAGTTCAAGGATGCTTTCACTGTCCCTGTTTATAAAACTAAAAGAAATAGATTGTCTTGTGACAATCACAGGGAGATCTCTTCGTAGTCTTTGCTAACTAAGTCTTATCAAACTCCTCCTTAATAGGCTGATTTTTCATACGGAAGATGATTATTTACCTGCAAAATAGTGTGGCTTCAGAAAGGGATGGTGAACAGCTGATATGGTGTTTGCTGCCCAATAACTCCAAGAAAAATGCCAGGTAAAGAACAGAGATCTGTATACAATGTTCATTGATCTAACCCAGGGCTTTGATACTATCAGTCATGAGGGTTTATGGAAAATTATGTTAAAATTTGGTAGCCTGGAAAAGTTGCTCTGTATATGTCAATGTCATGATAGCATGCTTGCCCTGGTTCTGGATAATAGAGGATGGTCTCACTCTTTACCAGTCATCAATGGAATGAAATAGTGTTGTGTGCTTGCTCCCATGCTTTTTAGCATGATGTTTTCAGCTTTGTTGTCAGATGTTTTCAATGAAAGTGAACCTGGTGTCAAGATCAGCTACCTCATGGATAGTAAATTATTTACCATGGAAAGGCTAAGACTTAACTGGAGGGAGACTCCATGCATGTTTTTTTGTTTGTTTGTTTATAGGTGATAGAACACTCAATGCAGCCTCTGAAGCTGAAATAAAGCAAGGTATGGATCCATTCTCTGTTGTTTGTGCTAATTTTGGCCTAACAATTAACACCAAGAAAACACAGACACTCCATCATTTAGCACCACACTATCTATATGTGGAACCATTGGTTACAGCAAATGGAGAAGTTTTGGGAAGTTTCACTGTTTGGAAGTGCTGAGGGAAAATATGAAAAAGAATAGACTTCCAGACTGAGGGGCTTCAGAGCTGTTCTGCCGACTTCATTGTTGTATGCCTTTGCAATCTGGATAATATGTGACATGCCAGGAAAGTAACTTGTGTCCATTTGAATCATCTTAGGAAGATATCTGGGAACAATAAAGTACCAGACACTGTTTTTCTTCCTTGAATTGAACTGCCAAGCTTTCAAATTCTACTGTTAAATGTGCAACTCCAATGGCCTGGATACATTGTTTAAATGCCAAATGCACACTTAACCTAAAAGACTATTTTATGAGGAACTCACATGGGGCAGGAGCCTCCATGGCACTCAGAAGAAGTGACATTCTCAAAGTCTCTCCTAAAAACGTTAAATCTGATTGTGTGACATAGGACACACTAGCACAGAACTGCCCAGCATGGTGTGCACTCATCAAAGAAGGTGCTGTGCTCTATGAGCAAAGCAGAGCTGAAGTAGCCTAATAAAATGTAACATGGACAAATTTAGAGATTATGCCCCAAATGTTCACATGGATTACTTGTGTCCAAACTGTGGTAGAGCATTTGAGCTCATATTGGTCTGATTAATGACAGATATACACAGTGTAACTTGATTCTAACTTTGTGATGTGATTTTGGTCTTCTTTGAGAATGAAGGACAACAATCAACCTATTTATCTACACATTTTATTCTATATTAGCTTTATTTATTAGGATATTATTTTGCTTTTCCTTTGTATGCCTACTACTTGGCCCAGTTCCTGGCATTGTTGAATCCTTGTTGATTGTCAAAGTAATTAGGGAGTTTATTCCACTCAAAATTTTCAGTGAGAGGACAGATAGCCACTTAGCAGTACTATGGGCAGTGTTCATTCTTTGTTTTCCCTAATTCTGGAATTAATCCTTTGGGTGATTACTGTTTCTTTTTGGTCAGATACTTTAATTTCCTGTACTGGCATATATTTAGGAAATATGGCTGCAAATCCTCTGACAAGCAACATAGAAATCATTATAACAAAATCAACAAACACAATTACTAACATTGGAATAGGTTTTAAGTTTTATAAAACAGCTTATCTATATTATTTAAGTTTATCTTTTCAACAAAATCTCTTGAAACAACATCATGATCAATTCTTAAAATAATCTTAAGTAGGTGTTCTTATGAGCTTCATATTACATAGAAAGAAACTGAGACTCATAGAGCTTAGTGACTTGTCTGTGGTCACATAATTGTTAAATGTTTGAGGTGAGATTCAATTCTAGTTCTTCCAAACTCCAAATCTATCACATTATCAAAGGGACTGCATGGCCTCTCCAAGTGAGTCATATAAGAAGATAAAGCCAACCTAAAACAAGTATACATCAATTTTCAACTCTTACTTTATTTCAAGGGCCCAAAAAGTTCAAATTATCTACCACTTCAAAGATATAAGAACATTTTATAGATACATTTTATTAAAGCAATGGACATCTTACTCTCATTTGGAGAAGCATCATTTCACCTGGATATAACCATTCAAAGGGGAAGGTGAGATCAAAAAAGATAATTGATTTAGAGCTGTAAGCTTTTATAATTAGATGGATATTATAGCACTTGCCCTTGCTAGTAATGGCTTAATATAATATCATTAATTATAAATGCCCCTGTAGTCTTTTTTCATCTAATTTGGATTTTAATGATCTCTAAACACATATTTAATAACTATCTTGAAGATGCTTTTTAAAGAAACATAAGAACATTGGGAAGGAGCCTAAAAAATTTGGAGAAATATGGGCGGATAGTTAACATACAATCTAAGGAGCTTGTGAAATATTTTTCCAGAAATTATTTGGATAGCTAGCAAAGGATAGTTATCTAGAGTATACCTATGCAGAAGTACATTTCACATTTAACTTTGTCATAGCTCACCATAAATGTACAGTCATTAACAATCAGAATCAATTGTCCTATACTCCTCTTGTCAAAAATATGGAATAGTGATTCATCTTATTCAAATTTTCACCTTCTGCTTACTTATGTCCTTCTTCTTGTATCCTTACTCCTGCTTAGCCATTTCTGTTACTAAATAATCCCATTTTATACATATGGGAATTATCAATTATGAGTTATGTCACCTAGTATATTGTTACATTACAGCCAGACATGAAGTTAGATCCACCACTCCTAATATTTCTAAGATGCTTAATTTCCATATGGAGCAGAGAAAGGTTTTACAATTTTTTTCATTATATTCAGAGTAGTTTCATGCTTCTAGTAGTAATGTTTTCCTGTTCAACAAGTGATCAGGGTCTAAGTAAAAACAGAGTCAATTTTGGGAGAAACAGAGTCCAGGAAATCATCCCATAAAAGTCTGGTAATCAGAATCAAGAAAAATAAGTACTAACTAAGGAGCAGGATCACTGATGATCAGACAAATGGAAACAAACTTGATATGAAAGCAGACAATTAGATAGCTTAGCCTAGAGAATTGAGATGATAATCAACTTTTCAGAAATCATGGATTATTTATTGTTAATATATTTGAGATCCTCTGCTAGATGCTGGGGAAACAGAAACATAAAACAGTCCCTGGCCTCAAAGAGCTTATATTCTAGTATATGTACACATATTAATATGAATAAAATATATTCAACCAGATAATCTTCACATTTCTTTAATTAATATAAAATATGCATTTTGTGGTGAAGCCTTAAATCTTTTTATAATTAATGTTTATTTTATTTTGAAATTAATATCCACTTTGTCTCTTTCCCTTCACCCCCATTGGTGAATTCCCCATTGAATTAAGGGGAAAAAAAACTACTACAAACATGTGTATTAAAGCAAATAAATTACCACAGTTCCTGTTCCCCAAACTATATATCAATCTGCAATCTGAATCTATCATCTCTCCAACTAGAGAAAGATGGCATATTTCATTATGAGTCCTATGAAACTATGGCTGGTCATTGTATAAATCAGAATGTTCAAATCTTTCTAAATTTTTTAGCTTTACACTATTCTTGTTAATATCTAAATCACTCTACCAGTTCTGCTCAATTTATTTTGCATCATGTCATCCAACTATCCCCAGGTTTCTCTGAAATCATCCTGTCTCATAAGTTCTCATAGCACAATATCATAGCATATTATATTTTGTTAATCTTTTCCTGAATGATAAATGTCCCCTCAGTTTCCAAGTCTTTGTCATCATAGATATTTTAATACATATAATCCCTTTACATCATTATTTGATTTATTTGTGGTATATTCATCACTGGATCAAAAGTTATGCACAATTTAAAATTCTTTTGGGTATGCATCCTAATTATTTTCTAGGGTGACTAGACCAGTTCACAATTACACCAATAATTCATTAATGTAGCTTTTCCTCTATTTTTCACTTTTGCTAACGTTAGGGATATTAGGCAAAAATTCAGAATAGTTTAAGTCTGAACTTCCTTAATTATTAACTATTTAGATTATTTTATATATTTAGATTATTTTATATAATATTTAGTACTTGAATTTCTTCTCATGACCATGTCCTGTTCAGATACTTTAAATTAAATGATGAATTTATCAAATAAATGCTATATACTAGGCAATGTGTAAAGCTCTGTGATTTACCAGAAACTGTGGTTTCTGTGGTTACCAGAAATGTTTTTCTTTCTTTTATGTCAATATCTTTTTGATTTCTGATTGTCTGTTCTCTTGTTTCTCAATAGAATGAGTCTCCTGACAAAAGATGTTCATTTCTTTGCAATTCCACCTTCTTCAGCAAAACTATTCCACACTGACTATTTTACCTTATATTCCACAGGATCAGTAAAATTGCATTTGATTTTCTTTAGCCCACAGTCTCGGCTTGGGGTTGAAAAGAAGGAAACGGGACGAAAATTTATCTATCTGTCTGTCTGTCTATCTATATCTATCTATCTAGATCTAGATCTACAGTGTTCTATCTGTATCTATAGATGTTCCAGTTGTTTTATAAAAAAATTATCTCGTTTAATCCTCACAAAACCCTGCAAGTTAGGTGATACTATCCTTACTTTAGAGTTGAGTAAATTGAGGCAAACAGAGGTTAAGTGAATTGCCTAATCATACAGCTAGTCTGTAAGGCCAAATTTGAACACAAATCTTCCTAATTCCTGACTAGGATTAGGAAGATGGCAAAGTAGATAGAAAGTTGGACCTGGAATCAAAAAAGAACTGGATTCATATCCAGACTCAGCCACTTATTAGCTCTGTGACAATGGCCAAGTCCCTTACACCTTTTTTGCCTCTCAGTTTCTTCATCTGTAAAATGAACTTGAGAAGGAAATGGCAAACTACCCCAGTACCTTTGTCAAGAAAACCCCAAATTAAATAACATGGTGTTGAACCAGAGTGAAACAATTCCTAACTTCGGGCCTAGCACTCTATCCATTGTACCACCTGACAACCATTTGAAGTAAAATCGGCATTTGCAGATAGAAGTTTGAAAGAAATAACATCAAATCTGGAGGAAGAATAATGATGTTTTCTTGAAACCATATTACTAGTTCTGAATCCAGAAGGAAAATCTCTTCTGAAATTTTTGCTTTTTAAAACTCATAATTTTTTTAACACTTTATGGTTTTGCCAGTTAGGTAAGACTAATGGTACATCTCAGCCCATAATTCTGTTGTTCAGATAAGCACCAACTATTAAGTAGTGAGAGGTCATGGATATCCTTATTGATATACATTTCAAAGCCTACCTTCTCTTGTTAACTTCTCATGTATAATTGTCATATATCATGTCATATGTCATATGTATAATTTCAGCTATCATATATTTTCATAACTCTGTAAAAGTTACAATAAATCCTGATCGAGTTTCCTCAGCCCCTTCCCTGGAACTTATTGCAATACAAAAGAATTAATATTATTTCCCCTCATCACTAGAACAAAGAGCAGAGAGTTCTGATCACTCTCTCCTCTTCCCATTCCCCTCTCTTTCCAAAGAAGCCCAGTAGAATCAGAAGATGACTTAATTCAGCCTTGTAATTTTATAAGCAAGGAAACTCAAGTTCTAGGGAGGGACTTACCTCACATTTGACAGATAATTAATAGCTAAGATAGGAATAAAAAAACAGCTATCTGATTATTCACATTACTACTGAAAATGGAGTAGTAAAGAGCTAGGTTAAATCTTTTTTCATAGAATTGGAGCTGTTACTGCTCTCAATATCAAAAAAAAAAAAAAAAAGACTCAAATAAGTTGTTCTGACTTAAGGTCATCTTGATGTCCCCATAATGGAAGTAAATAATTGTGGGCTAGATTTCAGTAGTTACTGTTTTATGCCTGCTACCATATTGTTACTGCTTACATGGCTTGGTATTGCTTTAAAAGCTTTGATCAATCCTTATTTTTGTTAATTTCCTAAATCAGGACATTTTAGAAGCAAAATGAAAAATCTTATTGGTATTAGATATAGTAACTAGGTATTAGATATAATAATTAGGCATTAGGTATAATAATTATATGTAATTCCCTTTTCTTAAGAATGGCAAGAGAAATATATTTCATGGGAATATTGATGTGTGTTCCATGGTTTGTTGATGACTCAATCAATAGAGAAACAGTCTTAAGTAAGGATAACTGGATCCTAAAATTAACCTATAAGACCACAAATATATATTTTTTAATATTAAAGCTTTTTATTTATAAACCATATGCATGGGTAATTTTTCCAACATTGACCCTTGCATAATAACCTTTTGTTCCAAATTTTCCCCTTTTTCCCCCCAGCCCCTCCCTTAGCTGACAGGTAATCCAATACATATTAAACATGTTTAAATACATGTTAGATACAATATATGTATACATATTTATACAGTTATCTTGTTGCACAAGAAAAATCGGATCAAGAAGGAAGAAAAAACTGAGAAAGAAAACAAAATGCAAACAAATAAAAACAGAGTGAGAATGCTATGTTATGGCCCACACTCAGCTGCCACAGTCCTCTCTGTGGGTGTAGATGGCTCTCTTTATTACTGAACAAGTAGGACTGGTTTGAATCATCTCAATGTTGAAGAGAGCCACATATAGAAGGAGCACAGATTTAGAACTAGAAAAATCATGAGGCAGAACAGGTGATCATGAAAAGTCTGGACCTAGTTAACATTAGGGATGTCCACTAATAAGCAACAAGGAGATTTCCCACAAGGTTGGCAGAATATAGCATCTTGAAGACTGGGAGTACCATGGTATGGGCTCATAAACAGCAGGGGAGTGCAGTAGGTAGGAACCTAGACATGGAGTCAAGAAGATCTAAGTTTTCATTCAAATTCAGATATTTACTAGCTATGTAACCTTCAGCAAGGCAAACTCTCCCTCAGTTTCAGTTTTCCCATCTATATACTGTAAGTAATAATAGAATCTAGCTCCAAGGGTTTCTGTTACAATCAAATGAAATATTTGTAGAGGACTTAAAGAAATCTTAAAGGGCTGTATATATAATAATGTTGCTGTTGCTGCTGTTGCTGCTGATCTTGGCAGTTAGTATCAGAGAGGTTTGGTAGACAGATGGAAATGGTTAAGTAATATGAAATGTAGGTTCAAAGGGAAAGTGCTAGTACTGGGAAATGAGGGTAAAAGACAGTAAAATATCAGGTGCAGAGAAACCAGGATGTTTTGTAAAGGATCAAAGAAGGAAATAAAAGATTGGGTGAAAATATGGAAACTGAGGTCCAAGATGACAACACGACTAACTTCAAGACTGATTTAATGATAAGAATTCCTAGACTTAAACTAAAATTGATACAAATTTCAGGTGGGACAAGATACACTTGGCAATTAATGAGTTTCACTTGAAAATCTTGCAGGATTATAGGGGAGATGGTCAAGCATATTGTTATAAGGAAAATATATTTTTTTCCTATTTAGAACTAATATGAGATCATTTAATAAAATTATCTGACACATTGCCTCAATTCATAATCATGCTTTGCTTTACATTGTTAGTTAAGCTTTTCAACAATATGCCTTGTCTGTTTAACTAAAATATAAGTTTCTTGATTTCAGGAACTATATATTATACTTCACTTAATCTTTTACACTTGATAGATAATTCTTCACATATTGGGCACTCAATGTAATTGGCAAAGTTAATTTAATGAAAAGCAAGGCATTTCTGATTAGTAAATGGTTATGTCAGAGTCAGGGTTCATAAATATTTAATAACTATCTGTTATGTATCAGACAGTATGCTAAGCACTAGGGATACAAAAGGATGTGTAAGACAGTCTCTGACTTAAAGGACCTTACAATTTAATTAGGAAAAACAGATAAAATGAAGCTGAAAAGGTGAAGGAGTAGGAAGTTTACCAAATATGATAAAGTTCTGCAATGGAGGTGGGAAATGATCTGAGAAGATGAGTTGATGTTAATTTATCCTTGAAGAAAGCTGAATTTTGAAAGATTATGAATTTCAGGAAAGCAACAGAGTAGGGAATAATTAGAATAATTTCCTGGGTATCCTATTTAAATGGCAGAGAATTTGAGTCGAGATTTGTAATATCTCATACTCTATAATCAGAAAGTTGGTGGTACCCCAATGTCAGTGGGATGCTGAAGATATGAATTTCAGAGTTGATCTCATCTTGTAGAATAATAGCTGTCTAAAGATAACAAAGTTCACCAAGTAGCAAAAAAAAAAAAAAAAAAAAAAAACCACTACATGGCATCTAGACTTTGTGAAGAGAGAAATGATATCCAGAACCACCAGCAGGGTGATAATCTCAGTTCAGACTTCATATGGAGTACTATGTTCAATTTGGGACAAAGTCTTCTCATAAATTCATTAGCAAATTAAGCCTCTTTGGAGAAAGAGCAATTAGGATAGGGAGGTTTGAGACTATGGAATCTAAGAAATACATAAATATGTTGTTGGTTGTGGAAAGTTATAGTTGACTTACAAACATTTGAAGATCTGTAATTTGGAAATATGATTAGACATATTTTACTTGTCCTTAGAGAGTGGAATTAGGATGGATGGGTGAGTTTTTCAAATTTAAGGAAAAACTTCTTTAACCAATTGAGCCATCAAAATGTAGAAGGAGCTGTGTTTCAACTCTAAATAGATGCCATATGACCACTTATAAGTGAAATTATAAGCAAAGGCACTAATTGAACTGGATGGCTTTTTAAATCCCTTTCAGCTCTGAGGATATATTAAACTTTGACTTTGTTCATTTTCTTTAGAATAATTAGAGAAAAGCTAAAAACAAAATAAAATCTTTGAAAAATCTTAACAATGCCAAAAAGGGCATTAGCTATTTTCAAGATGATAATCTTAGATATGTAGGTATTATCAACATGTAAAATGTGAACATTAATATTAGAATTTGGCTCTGACATTAAGTTTGTAGCCAATTAAAACATGGAACAAATTACCATACAAATTCATCAAAGAAATACCAGGAATCCAGAAACTAATATTCTTATAAAAGGCAATCTTGTCACTTCTGGGGAGAAAGACTTAAAAAAAGAATGTTATTTCATCTTTATTACATTTTCAATCTTATGCTTTCCATATTTAGATGATTCAATATAATCATAGTAGTGAATAGTTAACCTGATAGACAAAATTGAAACAGAGGTTAAGTGAAGAGAATGGCTCTTTCACTTCCCTTTCTAATAGAATGGATTTCTTTTAAATCTTATCCTATTAAGGGAGATGAAAAAAATATGGAATAACATATGCCTTTAATTTTATTTATATTGTTATTGACTAAGGCTCTCAGGAAAAGTAGATGCTTAAGGAAATAACAGATGTAATCTGAAGAAAAACTGGTTCCTCATAAAGCAACCTTAGCTAATGTGAAACCAAGGGAAAATTCCTTGAGATTTTTCACCAGTGGCCTATAGTATTAGTCTAGGAAGTTTAAGAGGAAGTATATTCATAACTAAGCAAATCTCAAATAAGTATGATAGGAAGAAAGTAAATTAACTCTGGGTGCTTTCTTTTTATGTGGCTGAGAAAAAGAAATAGAATGTGACGTGACACATATCTGGGGCTCTTCTTATCCTTAAGCATTCCATTCATCATGCAGCTGCCTTTCTTTGGGTTAGTCCAGCAAGGCACTCTCCCTCCTTACCCCTCCAAACCTTGTGCCACATGGTACCTTCCCTAATTCCACTATGCTTCTCAAACTGACTTTTCTCCTTACAATTAAATAATTCTTTTAGGAGGCTAAGTCCCTTTCAAGATTTAGCCTGACAGCCAAGGAGATGCTCCATCCTCATAGGGTGCTCCCTTTTCTATTGGGTAATTGTGAGTTCTACTGAAGAACTTGTGTTCTATGCTCTCCCACTGTATTTCATATTTACCATTCCTGGTGACTATTGTGTTCCTTAATTTTGTCCATAACCTCTTCCCTAAATAAATCTATCTTTTCCAGAGAGAATGGCATTGTGAATTCTTCACATAATCTAATCCCAAATTTTGGTGCCTATCATCATTTGGTGATAAACCCCACATAGGTTTGAAGAGTTTAAAAAAGGACTTTAAAATCAAATAAGAGTTTGGGGAAACTTTGAGAAAAGGAAGAAGAGTAATACATAAAAATAAGGAAAATTATGATAAGAAAGTATGATAGGGAGAAAGTTAACTCTGGGCACTTTCTTTTTTATGTGGCTGGTGCAGTATAACAGTGTAGCAGTAGAACTCAGTGAGAGTTCAAGAACCAGGGAAAGTGAGACAGGACGTGTGTGTGTGTGTGTGTATGTGTGTGTGTGTGTGTGCGTGTGTGACTGAATGGCATGTCACCAAGCCTGACAAAAAGGGTCAAACAATCCATTTATGACCAGTTCTTTCCTCATCAGAAGTCAATATAGATAGAAATTGAAAAAGAGATCCAAAAGCTTATGGGAAAAATAAACAACTGTCAAATTTCAGAAGATGGGAAACTAATATATTTTACCAAAACTTGCCTCTTGAAAGTATGCTTATACTTTCATGTTTAAATATCTTTTATTTTATGTCAGAAAAATGTGATAAGGCTATTAACCACCTGCATTACTAAACTAAGTTTTATTGTTTGAATGAAGAAGAAAGAGGTAGTTGGAGAGATCCTGAAAGGAGATTTAAAATTGAAATATTATCCACAGTGTTATCACTGGCTGGGGCTTAGAGCTATGAAAGAAGTTATAGATTCATTTTATAATTTCCCAGGATAAAAAGAACATAATTTTCTGATATTCTTTGAAGCAATTAAATTAGTAGTGGTTGCAGTGACTAATTAAACTAGTAGTGCAGTAGTATGAATTCAACCAATTTTTCTAGGATTAATTTGAGAGGAAAACCACTGAGAAGGGGAAGTGACCAGTAGAATAGCTGAGATTGCTGTCATACATCAGGGGAGGAGTAGCTCTCACCAAAAGAAGGGGGATATCATCCTCTACCTTGTTTTCAGTATTGGACCACAGAACAAGTAAGAATAAGTTGAAAGTAATTGAAGAAATTTAGGAGAAATATGCTGATGTGCATAGAAACATGAGAAAACATGGTTATAGTGATGTTAGGACTAGTATTGGAAAGTGTAAAGGAAACAAATATACAAATGAAGCAACTTGTACTTGATATTTGCTTTTGAATAGGGAATTCATTCAGAACATGGTCCACTTTTGAAGTTATTTTGGTTCATAAGAAAGAAGGAAAGAAAAGAATTAAAAAGAAGAAAGAGGAAGAAAGGAAAAAACAAAGGGAGAGAAGAAAAGAAGGAAGGAAAAAATAAAAGACAAAGAAGAAAGGAAATAAAACTAGGAAACAAAGAAATAGAAGGAAACAAATATTTAAGAGAAAAAGGAGTCAAATACAAAAAATTTCAACTATTGAGCAATATCACTTCATAAGTTGAATTAAAGAAATAAAAGCTATAAAAAGCCAAAGAGAAAATAGTACAAAAGTGTGAAACAAAAGTTGTTAAATATTCATGATAATTTACTAAATAAGTAGTATACTTAATAAGTAATATGCATTCTAAGAAAGACAGAAAAAGGTATTGAGAAATTTTCCTGGGGGAATTGATGTAATGAAAGTTGTTTAAGATCTGGATAGAGAGGTTGGATAAGTTATTTCAGGTGGGATACAAGAAAAGGGAAAAGACAAAGAGTGAAAGAAAGACTTATACAAGTAGTTCTAAATAGAGTAGATAAAAGATATTGAACATGAAACCCATAGGCTGTAGGAGGCTCAAAATACTACCACAATACTGGCCAAAATCAGATTAAAATGTAGTTAAGAAATATTTAGCAAAATAAATAAAATGAAGTAAAATAAATATAATATCACTTATTAAAACTATCAATATGTGACTTGTAAGAACATTTGTGTAAGAATTAGTGGTTCTTATTTTTATTTCAGTTTAATAACTTTGAAAAGATGAAACAGTGAACTTTTGGGAAATAAGACTTTTAGCTTGGACACTGATTATAGTAGAAATTAATGTCAGATCAGGACTTCCTAGTCATGTGACCAGGAAGAAGATGGACTAGATAATTTCTAGTGTTCTATCAAAATTGGAATTGTGTGGAAGAAATAAATTCATTTAAACTCTTGCCCTGGATAAGAAGAAGGTAGCAATTTAAAGAACTAACAAAAAGAAAAAAAAAAAAGAAAAAGAATTCCCTAACCCCTAACTCTTGATTTATGCTTTTGATCCCCCTTAACAAAACCCACTAGCAGGAGGGCTGTGTAAGCAAATTCACAGTTTTGCAGATTGCAAAAGAATCCAATTTTCTTTGACCTAATCAAAGAGAAGAAACAACAAAAAGCTGATGCTTTCTCAGGCTGTGAAACAATGGAGCAGTATAACAGTGTATCAGTAGAGCTCAGTGAGAGAATTAAAGAACCAGGGAAAGTGGGACAGGACCTGTGAGTGTGGGTGTGACTGAATGGCATGTCACCAAGCCTAACAAAAAGGGTCCAATAATCCAGTTATGGCAAGTGCTTTCCCCATCAGAAGTTAATATGGATGGAAATTGAGACTTAGGGATTGCTCATCATGGAAAAACAAGTGAGATAGGTTTGAGATTCATTCCCCAAAGGAAATGACATCGAAATGGAGCAATACATGAATATTATATAAAAGAAGGAAGGAAGGAAGGAAGGAAGGAAGGAAGGAAGGAAAGAAGGAAGGAAGGGTAGATACTAAAATTATAAAAGATCTCGGGAGGAACATGAAGCTAAGCATATAAACCAGCAAAGAAGTTATTAATAATGGAAGGGAAAATAATTTTCCAGATCAGGTAAAGAATTCAAGAGAGCTAACAATAAAGACAAGACAATGCTGTACAAAGAAATACCTGCTGATGGAGATGATCCCATAGACTTCCAAGAGAGTGCATAACCATAGTAAGAACTTCTTGAATGTTTTAAAGCGAAATGAGAATTTTGAAAAACAGAAAATAGAGATTACAGAGCATAAGTAATCAATAGAGTAAAAACATCTTGAATCCACAGGGGCAAGCATCATCAAAGAATTAATCAGTAAACAATTGTCTGGGTATGTAATTACACGAAATTAAAATACACAATCTGAAAGAAGAACAAAAGAAAATAATAATAAAATTAAAAGAAAACATGATCTGTATGCAAAGATATTGCTCTCAAAAACAGACTGCAGAGAGATTACAAATTTTGGAAGAGCAAAATAACTCAACTTCAAACAAAAGGGATAAACCTTGGAAATCTAAACCTAATCATTAATGAAAAAAATACATTTAATAAAAAGAGACATTCAAAACATTTTTGGAAAGAAACCTAGACCTAAAGAGATTATTTGTTTTTCAAACATCTTTGTCAACAAATTCACCTTAAAAGAAAACAAATACAAATGTATACTAGGGAGTTTGAGTTTTATTATAAAAATCATAGGGAACCTCTAAATATTTTAGTAAAGGAATGTATTCAGTAAGCAATATATAAAGGGAAGTAAAGATAGTGATGGATAACAGAAAAACTTGTTAGAAAGATACTGCTATCGATTTCCTTCTTCTCCACAAATAAGATACTCATTATGGAGATAGAAAGACTGAGAATGAAAGAAATCATAAGGACTACATCTACAATAATTGTTGACTAGATATGAAGGATTGCAAAGGGTGGATGAGGGGACCGAATTATGATTCTATGATTTCTAAATTAGATGATTAGGCAAAATATTAATCCAAAATAATGAAGTATTTGAGAAGGCTAGTTTGGGGAAGGGAAATGGTGTGGGGGAAGGAAGAGACAGATGGGACTGAGAATTATGGTTTTAGTATTGATGATTTTTTTTTTTACTAATTTCATCAGCAGGAATGATGAGGAAACTGTTGCTGCAGCTCAGCCATATGTCTGTAAGTAATAGTTTTAGTTTCCTAGTTGCAAGAGGTTAAATTACTTATTAAGATTCAAAAGGAGAATGTGACAAAGGAAATTAGACTTGAAGTCGCCTAACATATGAGACTGGTTTGCTGCTTTCCAAGTGATTTGAAGTGAATTAATTGTTACCTCATGAATTTTACTAATGTTGCTTTTATTTATTTTGAATATATTAACTCATTATAAGAAAACATTTTTCTGTTAAGTTATGTTCAGATTTTTAAAAATAAAAAGAAGATAGAAGATCACTTGTTGGGTAATAATAATGACTGGCATTTATATAATGCCTTAATGATTATAAAATGCCTTTAAAGTGGTTATTTCCTTTGAGTCTTACTACAGTCTTTTAAGTACTAGATATATTATCATCTTTATCATAAAGATGAGGAAGTAGATTCTCAAAGATTTAAATTATTTTGTCAGTGACCAGATAGTTAATATTTCAGAAGTAGGATTTAAACTCAGATTTTCTTGCCTCCAGACACTCTTATCTGCTCAGACTATAGGATTTTCAACAGCAACATGGTATGATATTGATAGTTTTGCAGAGAGAATGCAGAAATACTATATTCACAATTTGCCTCTTTTTAACAAGAGAAAGAAATTTAAAAACTGGAAAGCTTAGACAACAAACATTGTTAACTACATGGAAATTGAAAATCATATGTTGGAGAGGAGATAATATGAAAACATCTAGCCATTATTTATTATGATATTAAATTATTTCAAGGCTCATGTTCTTGGAGTTAGGATTGTAAGTCAGGTAGTGAAAGAACTTGCAGATGTGATTATTCAATTACCAAGTGATCTTAGAGGAATCATGAAAAGCTGCTAGAAGACAGTAAATAGGCCCATGCTATTTCAATTTCTAAAGTTCTAAAGTCCAAATGTAAGGATTAATAAAGTCCTAATATATATTACTTAAACAGATCACTTGTGAATGCTTAGAAAATAAGTTATTAGCCATATTTAACATGTATGGTACTACCTGTCATCTAGGGGAGGGGATGGAGGAAAGGAAGGGAAAAGTTGAAACAAAAGTTTTTGCAAGGATCAATGTGAAAAAATTACCCATGCATATGTTTTGTATATAAAAAGCTATAATAAAAATGTAAAAAAATAAGTTATTAGCATAAGATCATTAAGTTGTCATGGCATATTAATCTGAGTTCACTTTTATAAGATTACTAGATTTATAGATTAGAGGAAAAATAGTGTATCTATCTCTATACCTAATTTCTATATATGTATATTTCAATATGACATTTAACAAAGCTTCCCATATTATTCTTGTTAGCAAAATGGGGAAGTGTGCATGATAATACAGTGAAATTGATTCCTTCTTGGTTTGAGAAGTGCCACAGGGACCTGGGTATGAGCATATTGTATTTAGCACCTTTACAAGTTATGTTTTTTTCATTCCACATGTCTACAGCAAATATATATATCAAATATTCATATTTCACAAAACTTGCACAAAGAACTAATATGTAAGATGAGAAACTTTGGATCCAAAACTATTTCAAGAAGTTTGATTGCTTGATTTTTTTTAAAGGAAATTTTAAAAGGATAAAACTAAAGTCCTGCACTTTTTAAAATATATCATGCTAATATTTAGGAATGGGGAGATGTGTCTAAATAACAATTGATGTCAAAATAAGTCTATGTTTTTAATAGATCATATGCAAAATGAGCAACATTGTGATTACTAAGTAGGACAATGGATATGTCATGGTGTCAGGAAGACCTGAGTTTAAATCCAGCCTTAGATACCGACTAGTTGAATGATCCTAAGCAAAGCATTTAACATTTGTTCATCTTAATCCACTGGAGAGGGAAACAGCAATGTATTACAGTATCATTGACAAGCAAATCTCAAGGATTAGTAGGGTGCATGGTGTCCCAATTGAACAGCGACATGGTGGATAAAGTGTCACATCTGTTATGAATAACTCCATTTGAAATTGGTCTCAGATATGATGATGATAATGATGATAGAAGATATCTAGCCCAATCTGTATCTTATGTGGAATTTTTCTTACAAATACCCGACAAGTGACCATACAGACTCTGACTTTTTACGTTTTAAAGACCAATTCTGATGGAATAAGTATTTGAATTTCAGAATTGCAAAAATTAATCACTTCCATGATCTTTGATATGTCTGATTCTAAACAACAGGAAAACATCAGGAACTTTGGTGTCAAATAAATTAATGGGGGATTTTTTATATGATTTAAAAGATAGGAAGAGAAATAAGTGGTAATCTTTGGTAATCATATTGATGTTCAATGAACTGAAAATGTTTACCCATAAGTAAGCCATTTAAAAATGTCTACTATGTAAAAGGCACTGTGATAGGCGCTGAGTGAGATAGAATGCCATCCAAGAGCAGAACGAATTATTTTTCAAAATGGGGAGCCCCTTATCACTAGAAGTGGTAATGCAAAGTTTAAATGAAATTTTATCAATGATGCTTGTAGCACAACTCAGATTTCATTTTTATGAAAGTTTTTTTTCAAAACACATTAATAGATTATTTTAAATTTTCACCCTTGCAAACCTTGTGTTCATATTTTCCCCTCTCTTCCCCTCCCTCCTTCTGTAGATGGCAAGTAATTCAATATGTTAAATATGAGCTATTCTATACATACTTCTACAATTATCATACTGCACAAGAAGAATCAGATCAAAAAGAAAAAAAAATGAGAAAGAAAACAAAAGGCAAACAAATAAAACAAAAAGTGAAAATACTATGTTGTTTGTGATCTACACTCAGTCACCATAATCCTTTTTCTAGGTTCAGATGACTTTGTTCATGACAAGACCATTAGAACTGATCTGAATCACCTTGCTGTTGAAAAGAGCCACGTCCATCAGAAGTGATCATCACATAATCATGTTGTTTCCATGTACAATGATCTTCTGGTTCTACTCACTTTCCTTAGCATCAGTTCATGTAAGTCTCTCCAAACCTTTCTGAAATCATCCTGCTGACTATTTCTTATAAAACAATAATATTCTCTAATATACATATGCCATAATTTATTCAACCATTCCCTAGCTGATGGGCATCTTCTCAGACTCCGGTTTTTGCCACTATAAAAAGTGCTGCTACAAACTTTTTTGTCCTTTTCTCCTTTTTATGATCTCTTTGGGATACAGGCCCAGTGGAGACATTGCTGGATCAAAGGGTATGCACAGTTTTATAGCCCTCTGAGCATAGTTCCAAATTGCTCTCCAAAATGTTTAGATCAGTTTGCAAATCTACCAACAATGTATTAGTGTCCCAGTTTTCCTACATCCTCTTCAACATTCATCATTATCTTTTCCTGGCATCTAGAATCTTGGACTTCTTAAGAGCTATCTCAAAACATCTAGTTTAACACTTGAAAGTGTTGAAGCCTATCTATATTATCATAAATAGGTAAAGATACTACTTCTCCTTGACATCCTTCTCTGGTGGAGAGTTCACCCCTGGAGGCAGTACATTATATTTCTGGGAAACTCTAATTCTTAGGAAGTTTTTTTTTCCCTTCAGTTGAAATCTAATTTCCACTCAGTGTTACATTTCACATCATTAAGAATAAATCTAACCATTCATGCATAAAAGAATTCTATAAATTTTTGATCATTGTCCACCAAGTCATCCCTTCTCCAGAGAGAAAGCCTCTAATTTTTTTTTTAATGAATGCTTTCTTATCCTGACTTTCAATAACCCAAATTTTCTGGCTATCTTCCTCTGTTGGGATGTATTCCAGATTTTCAGCTTGTGGATATTTCTTCAAAAATTATGTATCTTCAAACTAGATTCACCTCTCCAAATATATAGTCAAAGAAAAGAATAATACGATCATTGCTTTCTTCTCTCTGAATATTGCATTTTTATAGTAGCACAAATTTATAATATAAAATCATTTCAAGTCTATGGAGTGCAAAAAGCTATAGATCATTTTAGAAGTTATTTTTTGCTACATTCCCTTGTTCCAGGATATGAAGAGTTTATATTTATTGCCTAGAATCAACATTGACATTGCAGAAAAATATTCTATGTTGGGAGGAAAGTTGGTCTAAATGACTGCTGATATACATTGGAGTACATATCCATCATAAAAAAGTGATTGTTGCCTAGTTTATCTGTAACAAAGTGAATTATATTAATATAAGCTTTAAATTAATTTGTTACCTGTAAGTGCAAATGGATCATTTCAGAACTCTACTTTTCTATGTGTTTTATTAAACTTGCAGGCTGCCATTCCCCATGTCTCTTATACTAAGCACTTGCAAGACAATACCATTTATATGCTGACCATTAGAAACATACCGTATCTTCCACATGTCACACAATCTTCTTCATCACTAACTTCAGAAGCTGATGTTTACATTAATGATCACATTCAGAGGCATCAGGAAAGTATCCTGAGGTTTGCCATCAATATTTGCTTTACCAATAAAGAGGAAGATCTTAAAAAAAAAAAAAAAAAGACAAAGCAAAGAAAGAAACAAAAAAATAGTATCTGCCTTAGAAACCTAAACCATATTCATCCTTGGACTCTGCCATACAATTCTACTTTTCCTGTGGCTATTTGTTATGCTTAGAAGTTCTACTTTCCCAAGTCCATTCTTTCCTTTCACTTCTATTCCACAATCACATTTTTTTCTCATCTATTCCAACCATTAGTGGCCATTATAATCTTCAAAGTTTCACAGTACCTACTGTCTACCCAAAGGTATCAAACAGGGTGCTACAGCTAAATCAACTTAAAAATATAAGTGGGGGGTTAAAAAATAATATAATTTATTATGATTAATAATAATTTAAAATATAATTATAATCATAATATAACATAGATAATGTTAATGTGTGGTTTTCTAAACCAACATAGAGTCCACTGGTGTCCTTAGATATTAGTAGATCCTGATTATTTGTTTGTTTGTTTGTTTTGGGTCTGTGTATCTCTTTAATTTTTTTCTCAATAGTATTTTATTTTTCCAAATCCATGTAAAGATAATTTTCATCATTTGTTTTTGTGAGACTACGTGTTCCAAATTTTCTCTCTCCCTTATCTTTCCCTTCCCTAAGACAGCAAGCCATCTGATATATGTTAAATATGTGCAATCCTTTTTTAAAATTATTTTCCCCAATTACATATTTAAAAAATTACATTTGTTTTTAAAACTTTGAGTTACAAATTTTCTCCCTTCTTCCTCATCCCTCTTTAAAAAGGCACATAAAAAGTTATGTGAAACATTTCCATAAAAGTTATAATATGAAAGACAACATATATTTTCCCCTCTCACTTATCACCCCAAAAAAATCCCTTATGAAAAATAAGAGTTAAAAATAGTATGTTTCAATCTGGATTCAGACAAAGTCAATTCTTTCTCTGGGTATAGATAGTCACAAGTCCTTCAGAGTAGTCATAGATCATTGCCTTTCTGAGAATAGTAAACTCATCCACAGATAATTATCTCACAGTATTGCTATTGTTTTGTACACAGTACATTTCATTTTGCTTGACTTCATGGAGGACCTTCCAGGTTTTTCTGAGAGCAGCCTGCTCATTGTTTCTTATAGAACAATAGCATTCCATCATAATTACATACCACAGTTTATTCAGCCATTGCCAAATTGATGGACATCCCCTCAATTTCCAATTCTTTCCCCTGAGAAGAGAGCTGCTATAAACATTTGTGTGTGTATACATATATCTATATATGTATATATATATATATATATATATATATATATATATCCTTTTTCTTTGTTTTGGAAATTAATATCTAGTAATGGTATTGTTAGGTCAAAGGTTGGGCATAATTCATATCTTTTGATCAATTATCAATGGAAGAATTTTTTTAAAATTTTACTTAGTTATCTATATAGATGAGAAATAAAGTCTTCATCAGAGAAACTTATTTAAAATTCTTTTCCTACTTATTATTGCTAACTATATTTTCCCTGGTTTTTCTCTCCATTCTCTCATTTCACACTGATCCTCCAAAAAAGTGTTTTGCTAATAACAACTCCCTCTCCCAAAATGCTTTCTCTTGTATCACCCTCTCCCTTCCATTATCCCCTTCTTTCCTATTTCCTGAAGAGTAAGATTGGTTTCTGTAACCATATTGGGGGGGGGGTGCATGCTATTTTCTACTTGAGTCAATTCTAATGAGAGTAGAATTGGCTCACTCTCCTTTTCCACCCCTTTTTCCCTTCCACTGTAAAAAACTTTTTTCTTGTCTCTTTTATTGCAGATAATTAATTCCATCTCTCCCTTTATCCATTCTCCCAGTACATTCATCTATCACCTCCTAATTTTAACTTTTTATACATTGTCCCTTTGTATTCAACTCACATCTCTGCCCTCTGTCTATACTTTCTAATTGCCATAATAATGATAAAGTTCTGACTTAGAAATACAATATTTTCATATAGGAATATAAAGAGATAAACCTATTAAGCCCCATATGATTTCCCTTTCCTGATTAGCTCCTTATGCTTCTCCTGAGGCCTGTATTTGAAAAGTAAATTTTCTATTCAGGTTTGGTCTTTTCATCACAATGCTTGAAATAGTCCTCTATTCTTAGAATATCCGTTTTTTTCTGCTAAAGGATTATACTATTTGGGGGGAGTGGGGGGGTAGGTGATTCTTGGTTGTAATCCTTGCTCCATTGTTCTACAAAATTTAATATTACAAGTCCTCTTATCTTTGATATAGAAGATGATAAATCTTCTGGCTATGGATCCATTATACAGGAATTATTTGTTTTTGGATGCTTGCAGTATTTTCTCCTTTACCTGGAAGTTCTGAAATTTGGGTTATAATATTCCTAAGAATTTTCATTTTGGGATCTATTTCAGGAAATGATGGTAGATTCTTTCAATTTCTATTTTACCCTCTGATTCCAGAATATCAGGGCAGTATTCCTTGATAATTTCTTGAAAGATAATGTTTAGGACTGTTTAATGATCATGGATTCTGGGTAGATTAAGCTATCTGTCCTGGGTCTATTTTCCAAGTCAGTTATTTTACCAGTGAGATATTTCATATGGTTTTCTATTTTTTCATTCTTTTGTTTTAGTTTTAATTTCTTGATTTCTCATTGTCATTAACTTCCATTTGCTCAATTATAATTTCCAAGGAATTATTTTCCTTAATGAGCTTTTGTACTTCTTTTCCTCATTTGATTAATTTTGCTTTTTAAGGCATATTCTCTTCCCAATTTTCTTTTATCTCTTATTAATTTTCAAAATCCCTTTTGAGCTCTTTCATGGCCTGAAATAAATTTTTCTTGGAGGCTTTAGCTTTGACTGTTATTTTCTTTTGAGTATATATTAGTCTTCCTTGTCATCATATTAACTTTCTAAGGTCAGAATCTCTTTTTATTTGTTTTCTGTTCATTTCCCTAGCCTATTAATCAAATTTTAACACTTTGCTAAAGTAGGGCTCTCTTTCCAAGTGGAGGGTGCCCTGTTCCAAGCTGTTTTCAGATATATATATATATATATATATATATATATATATATACACACACACACACACACAAATATATACACACTGGTTTCATATATATATATATATATATATATATATATACAAAACACACACATACACACCATTTTCCTATATATATATGTATACATTCTTTTCATATATTTACATATACATCTTTTTAATATATATATAGATACAATTTTTTCATATATATATGTACACACCCTTTTCACATATATATACACTCTCTTAATATATATATTATATATATATACACACACACATATATATATATATATACTAACCCTTTTCATATATACATATATATATTCTTTTCATATATACATATATATATACTATTTTCATCTATACATATATATACTCTTTTCTTATGTATATATATATATATATATACACTTTTCATATATGCATATACATACATACCCTTTTCATATATACAAATATATACACTCTTTTCATATATATATATATATATATATATATACACACACACACCCTTTTCATACATATAATTATATACATAAATGTATATGTATATATACTCTTTTCATGTATATATACTAACCCTTTTCATATACACATATATACACATGTGTGTGTGTGTGTATATATATATATATATATATATATATACACACACACACACACACAAATATATACACACTGGTTTCATATATATATATATATATATATATATATATATATATATACAAAACACACACATACACACCATTTTCCTATATATATATGTATACATTCTTTTCATATATTTACATATACATCTTTTTAATATATATATAGATACAATTTTTTCATATATATATGTACACACCCTTTTCACATATATATACACTCTCTTAATATATATATTATATATATATACACACACACATATATATATATATACTAACCCTTTTCATATATACATATATATATTCTTTTCATATATACATATATATATACTATTTTCATCTATACATATATATACTCTTTTCTTATGTATATATATATATATATACACTTTTCATATATGCATATACATACATACCCTTTTCATATATACAAATATATACACTCTTTTCATATATATATATATATATATATACACACACACACACCCTTTTCATACATATAATTATATACATAAATGTATATGTATATATACTCTTTTCATGTATATATACTAACCCTTTTCATATACACATATATACACATGCTTTTCAAAATATATATTATATATATATATGCACAGCCTTTTCACATATATATATATATATATATATATATATATATATACAGAGACACATACACACCCTGTTCATATATACATATAAACACACACCCTTTTCATATATATATAAATATAAATACATATATATCCACACACTCTCTTTTCATATATATATATATATATATATACATTAGAAGTGTAAAGTCACTAGAATTGGTAGAAATAATGCTTATGTTTACACCTTTGAGAGTTCACACATTAGCTCACACATTAGTTCACAAGTTTGGGAGATTTCAGGATTCAGTATGAGATTCATAAGTTTACATCTCCCACAATCCCACTCTCTCAGAGGAGGAGTCAACCTTTGGGTTCACACCTTTAAGAGATCATATATAAGAAGCTCTTAGAGCTTCAGTCAAGAGACTTGAAGAGATTGAGAAATGAGAAGTCAGTTGAAGAGACTGAGAGCCAGAATTCAGTTGGAAGATTGAGAAGCCAGAAGTCGAAGTTGAGCTAGATGTAGAAGCTGCAAGAGCTCTTGGAACCAAGAAGGGAGATAGGCCCCTAAGAAAACTAACCAGGCTATTTTGGAAAAGACAATAAAGGATTGTATTTTAACTCCTGGCTGCATTTGGGGTGATTAATACTTTGAATTGAAACTAAGTCCAGAAAACCTCCCCAAGAAACCTGCTCCCAGAGAACCATCATATTTTTGAAATGAAGAGAACACTACATTTTGGCACCCAAACAGGGACTGACAGGACCCTGATCTCAGTGGAAAAGCCTCCGAATGTGATTTCAGTGAAAAAGTCTCCTCGACCCAGAAATTAGGGTGAGTACAATAAGGAAATTCTGTTAAAGGGCTAAAATAGTATTTCAGCTAAAATGGGACAGATGTTTAGAAAACAGCCTTCTGTTTCTCTTCAAGGAAAATGTGAGGACATGTTTAGAACTTGGACAAAACTTGTTGTGGATTTCGGACTATCATGAATTATGTAGGATTCAAGCCCAATGCAATAGGCAAACAGGAGTTAATGCGCAAATAGCTTTTGACCAACTAGCTGGTGAAGGTCAGTATGGAGAGAATCCAGAATAGATTGATTATCCCATAACAGTGTATGATCAAATTTATAAGGCTGTAATAAAAGCTTGGGGCTCTCTCTCCAGACAGAAAGATGGAGGTAAAGCCTTCACAAAAATAGAGCTAGGTTCCAATGAACCTTTTACGGATTTTGTGGGACGTTTACAAACAGCTGTAACAAGAACCATTGGAGAGAATGCAGCTACAGAAATAATGACCAGACATCTGGCTAAGGAAAATGCTAATGAGGTTTGCAAAAGAATTATATGGAGACTAGACAAAGATGCTGGCCACAGTGGGCACAAATGCTTATTATATCCAAACTATGATGAACATCAGAAGACAGGATCTCTCTTGGCAAGGGACTTCTAGAGAAACTCGTAGGTGCTTTTAGTATGGAAAAGTTGGACATCTTAGAGCTCACTGTAGATATAGAGACAGAGTGAGAGGACAGGGTGAGAGAATAAAACCCCAAACCCCATGTCCAAAATGCAACTGAGGCTTCCACTGGGCCTAAGCATGTAGATTGACCCAGAGGAATGAGAGGCAGGGCCCAGCCCCAAGATATCAATCAAAAGACAGGTGGAGCATGATGGCAGCTGAGGTTATACCCAAAGAGTCTTTAGAGGGTCAGGATTCTGATGTGATCAATCAGCCTAAAAGTAATCATATAGCAGAAAGTGATTACATTTGGGGAGAATACAGACTTTTTAATCCAACAGGGCAGTGTCCAGTGCAAACAGCTCCAATGTAATTGCCAGATGATGAGGAAAGATTTAGAAAGTGGTAAATAGAAGGGAATTAGATAGGTTAACTGCTTGGGAGAAAGGGTTTGCTTGTGTTTTTACAGACAGAGAAGGAAACATATGGGTGGCAATGAGCACCTGGAGAGAGACAGAAAAGCAGAAAAACCTCAAAATAAAGGAGAAGATTTAAGAAACATCTGACACTAAAAGAGCATGGCTGACAATGAGACCGTTAAGAGGACTTTAAAACCTTCAGGAATCAGTGGATTCCCTAACATAAGATGAGACTGTTTCAAGGACTTGAAAACCAGCAGGAATCATTGGATTCCTTGAGATGAAAAATTGTTGATGAGACTATTGCATTACTTCAAAGCTTGAAGGAATCATTTTGATTCCTGGCACATGAACTAATGGACAATGGATTCCTTTTGGACTATTTCTAAAACTTATGGACATATATAAATTCTCATGATGATTCATTTTATTTGTTACATCACTACTAGCTTGTGTTATATTGCTATGTGCTTATGTAATTTATGTAATTATTTGTAATACCTCCCATATTGATGAATTTATGTATACCTGTTTTAAGAGTGAGCCCCTTTATAAACCCACTAATCTGATTTGATTTTCCATTTCCTTTCCTGTTTTCATCTCCCTTCCTGAGAAGTCAGGGAGGGTGTGACCACCTTCTTTTTATGGTGTTTTCACTTCTTTTATGAGCAGTCAGGGAAGGTGTGATCACCTTCTTTTTAGAGTTCTCAACTTCTTGAGAAGTCAAGGAGGTCATGACCACTTTATGTTCTAAATCAAAAGAAAGCAGGAGATGTTAGAATCCTTACAAGGTGTTAAGTCACAAGAATTGGTAGAAACAATGCTTATGGTTACACCTTTGAGAGATCACACATTAGCTCACACATTAGTTCACAAGTTTGGGAGATTTCAGGATTCAGTATGAAATTCACAAGTTTACATCTCCCACAATCCCACTCTCTCAGAGGAGGAGTCAACCTTTGGGTTCACACCTTTAAGAAATCATATATAAGAAGCTCTTAGAGCTTCAGTCAAGAGACTTGAAGAGACTGAGAAATGAGAAGTCAATCTATTTATTTAGCGCTATACCAATCAGACTCCCAAAAAACTATTTTAATGACCTAGAAAAAATAACAACAAAGTTCATATGGAAAAACAAAAGGTCAAGAATTTCAAGGGAATTAATGAAAAAAAAATCAAATGATGGTGGCTTAGCTGTACCAGATCTAAAATTATATTATAGAGCAGCAGTTACCAAAACTATTTGGTATTGGCTAAGGAATAGATTAGTTGATCAGTGGAATAGATTGGGTTCAAGGGACAAAACAGTCAACAAATATAGCAACCTAGTCTTTGACAAACCCAAAGATCCCAGCTTTTGGGATAAGAACTTACTGTTTGATAAAAATTGCTGGGAAAATTGGAAACTAATATGGCAGAAACTAGGCATTGATCCATACTTAATGCCGTACACCAAGATAAGGTCAAAATGGGTTCATGACCTAGGCATAAAGAATGAAATTATTAATAAATTAGAGGAACACAGGATAGTTTACCTCTCAGACCTGTGGAAGGGAAGATCTTTATGACCAAAGCAGAACTAGAGATCATTACTGATCACAAAATAGAAAATTTCGATTATACCTAAACTGAAAAGTTTTTGTACAAACAAAACTAATGCAGACAAGATTAGAAGGAAGCAATAAACTGGGAAAATATTTTTACAGTCAAAGGTTCTGATAAAGGCCTCATTTCCAAAATATATAGAGAATTAACTCTAATTTATAAAAATCAAGCCATTCTCCAATTGAAAATGGTCAAAGGATATGAACAGACAATTCTCAGATGAAGAAATTGAAACTATTTCTAGTCATATGAAAAGATGCTCCAAGTCATTATTAATCAGAGAAATGCAAATTAAGACAACTCTAAGATACTCACTACACACCTGTCAGATTGGCTAAGATGACAGGAAAAATAATGATGATTGTTGGAGGGATGCGGGAAAACTGGGACATTGATGCATTGTTGGTGGAGTTGTGAACGAGTCCAACCATTTTGGAGAGTAGTTTGAACTATGCTCAAAAGTTATCAAACTGTGCATACCCTTTGATCCATCAGTGTTACTACTGGGATTATATCCCAAAGAGATTATCAAGAAGGAAAGGGACCTGTATGTGCACGAATGTTTGTGGCAGCCCTTTTGTAGTGGCTAGAAACTGGAAACTGAATGGATGTCCATCAGTTGGAGAATGGCTGAATAAATTGTGGTATATGAAAATTATGGAATATTACTGTTCTGTAAGAAATGACCAACAGGATGATTTCAGAAAGGCCTGAGAGACTTACACGAACTGATGCTGAGTGAAATGAGCAGGACCAGGAGATCATTATATACTTCAACAACAATACTAGATGATGACCAGTTCTGATGGATCAGGCCATCCTCAGCAACGAGATCAACCAAATCATTTCTAATGGAGCAGTAATGAACTGAGCTAGCTATGCCCAGAAAAATAACTCTGGGAGATGACTAAAACCATTACATTAAATTCCCTAATCCCTATATTTATGACACATGCATTTTTGATTTCCTTCACAAGCTAATTGTACAATAATTCAGAGTCTGATTCTTTTGTACAGCAAAATAATGTTTTGGTCATGTATACTTATTGTGTATCTAAGTTATATTTTAATATATTTAACATCTACTGGTCATCCTGCCATCTAGGGAGGGGGGGGGGTAAGAGGTGAAAAATTGGAACAAGAGGTTTGGCAATTGTTAATGCTGTAAAGTTACCCATGTATAAATCCTGTAAATAAAAGGCTATTAAATAAAAAACAAAAACAAAAACAAAAAAAAAAAAAAAAAAAAAAAAGAAAACTCAAAAACAAAAAAAAACAAAAAAAAAAAAAAAAGAGAAATGAGAAGTCAGTTGAAGAGACTGAGAGCCAGAATTCAGTTGGAAGATTGAGAAGCCAGGAGTCGAAGTTGAGCTAAAAAAGGCAGAAGCTGCAAGAGCTCTTGGAACCAAGGAGGGAGATAGGCCTCTAAGAAAACTAACTGGTCTATTTTGGAAGAGACAATAAAGGACTGTATTTTAACTCCTAGCTGCATTTGGGGTGATTATTACTTTGAATTGAAACTAAGGTTGCCTTCAGAAAACCTGCCCAAGAAACCTGCTCCCAGAGAAACATCATATTTTTGAAAGGAAGAGAACACAACATACATACACACACACACCCTTTTCATATATACATATACATACATACACCTACTCTTCCTATATACATATATATACAGCCTTTTCATATATATATGTGTGTATATATATATTAACCCCTTTCATATATACATATATATACACATTCTTTTCATATATATATATATATATATATATATATACATACATACATACACCCTTTTCATATATATATATACTCCATATATATATATTTGCACACATACACCCTTTTCATATATACATATATACAGACTCTTTTCATATAGATACATATTCTTTTCATATAGATACATATATGCCCTTTTCATATATACACCTATATACACATTCTTCTCATATATATATATGTGTGTGTGTGTATGCATATATATACACACACACCCTTTTCATACATACATATATACACTCTTTTAATACACACACACACACACTCTCTCTCTCTCTCTCTCTCTCTCTCTTCTGCCCTAACACTGTGAGGAGTACCCTGGCTTGACTGTGGCTAAAGTTCTAATATGATAAAGTGACAGCCCTTCCTCAGTGCCATTGATGAGACTTGCTATGAGCTGAGGCCCACAGGAAGCAGACCGATGACTGCCCATTTGCACTTTTGGTCTGCTGGTTTCCCAAGGCCTTCTCACCATACTCACAGACTTTTAGCTGAACTTTAAAGTCATCTTCGATATCTCTGGGCTGACAGGTCTAGAAACACCAGGTCTGATGGTGACTTCAGCAGCCCTAAAACCCATTCTTGCTGTGCGGGGGCTGTACTTCCACTCTGGTTCCACAGACCTTTCCCACTGACTTTCTAATTTGTCTTCAGCTGGGAAATTTTCACTCTGTCTCTTTGTGTGTTGTGATATTCTAAACCTGTTTAGAATCATTATTTAAAGGAATTTGGAGTGGTTTGGGGGAGAGCTTGGTGAGTCCCTGACTTTACTCTTGCTGTTACTATGTACACCGTTGTTCTGGTTCCGCTCACTTCACTCAGCATCAGTTTTGAAATCAGTTTGCTCATCATTTTGGACAACATAAATATTCCATTACATTCCAGAATTGATGGGCTTCTATTCAATTTCCAGTTCCAGAGGATCCTTTTTCCATATGAGTTTGACATTACTGGTCCACTTGTTTGGCATTTAGGATACCTTGTATTGTACTTTCTTACATATATATTCTGATTCAGTCAGCAAATTTTTACTTAAGACAATAGGTAGTTTCTCATATACCTGTATCCTCTGGCACAGAATAAGCATTTAATGTTTATAAATAAATGATTATAGGTGGAAGTGTTGGAAACTTCAGATGTGTCCAAATAAACCATTTAAAAGCATATAAAATATCAAGATGGCTCAGAATGCTTTCTTTGTTTAGATAGCCTCTCACAAGCATATCCATTTTTCTACTACTTCTAAAAGCAGAATGTTGCTGCTGTGTATACAACTTCATACTCACAAGATATGTTCTGCCAACAGATCACTTTAATGGTGAAATTTATTAGAGAACTTAATCAGTTTAGAGTAAGAGATGAGGAAAGTTTCTTTCTGTGGTAAACAGTGAAGTGTTCTTCATTAAATCCCCATTGAAAATACAAATACTGGTGTTTTTGCTAATTTCGTGCCATTCCAGGTCTGATAAAGACAGAAAAAGTGTTTCTAATGGGAAAGTATGTTTCTGCTGGTTCATGTTTGTTCTGTCAGGAAATATTCATTGGATTGTTTTCATTTTTAATGCTATTAATTCTTTTCACGTTACATTTGAATCTTCATGGACTAATTGTGGACCAGCAAGTGATTTTTGTTTAATCTGCATGGTAATTAGAGAATCATGGTTAAAATAAGATCCTCTGTGCAGTGTCCCATGTGTTTCTTAAACTAGCCCCCTGATGGCATGGGGAAGGTCATTATTTACTAATTTTATTTGTTGTAAAAGAGCAAAAGCAATTTATTTCTTGTCCTTTCATAATTATATCTGACTTAAAAGTGCTAGAAGAATCAGCAACAGTAGTAGTCATCATAGTAGCAAAGACATTTTCATTCCCGTACTTCAAGCATTTGTAATTGTCAATGGGATTGTTTTCTATGGTCCAGTAGAAGTCACAGTGTTAGAATTTAGTAAATGATGTTTTGTTTTATTTTATTTAATAAGAACCAAGATAGTTTATTTACAAGTTTCATTGAACTAGAAGAAAATCTGATACACATTGTAGGCATTGATAAATGTCTGTTAAATATATGAATTGAGTGAAAGAAAATACATTTCAAATTGCAATTGGATAATTGGGATGAGGAAAATGTTTTATTTTATCAGGTGTTCCTTACAGGATCTTTCAAGTACCGAGTATCCAATAGCTGTTTTTTTCCCCAATGAATGAATAAACTAAGTTGATGTTCCATTTGGTCTAATTTAAAATAGCAAATTATTCTAGAGAGACATTTTTCCAAGTTATTTGGGGACTTAAACCATTTGGTACAAACAATTTAGGCATTATGGATATATATCTTTAAAAAAGTGTCACTCATTCAACTTATTTCTTAAAAGACATTGAATGTAATTTAACCTTATCTTATTGATTGAGCTCATAAATATGAACATAAAATCAAAGAATATTAATGGCAGAAGGAAGTTGAGCAATCATCCAGTCTAGCAGTCATTAAGTTTTCTGTGCCATAGATCCCTTTGGCAAATAAATTGAAGCCTATAGATTCCTTCTCAGAATAATATGTTTAAATGCATAAAATGAAGCACATAGGATTGCAAGGAAGACAAATAAAAATCAAGTAATTATCACTATATTTTAATAGAATAATTAATTAATCTATATTAAGAACCCAGATCTAATCCAAACTCTTCACTTTCCAGGTAGGGAAAATAAGCTTTTGAAAGTAGAAGTAATTCTATTTTTGATTTTTTTTTTTTAGAGTTTTCATAATTAAGAATTTTATAACTGTGTGGTCAACCTAATGTTGAAGTTTTTTATGTTAAGCTGTTCTTATATAACAGACAAAATCTATCACTGAGACTATATTAAAAGTCCTTCTAGGTTGGGAAGACTTTCCACAACTTGCAAGTATTAACATTGTGTTTGAAAAGTACATTAAACCTGAATGTCTTGATGTGGTAGGGTGGTGACCCTACCACAAAGCTACATCCTAATTGTAATGAGAGGCATAGTGGTTTAGTATTCAAAGCGATGGATTTCAATCATGAAAACCTGGGTTCAAGTACTGCCTCTAACACATACTGCTTATATATGACCCTAGGCAAGTCTTTAATCTCTCAGTGCCTTAGGCAGCTCTTATAGACTATTAAATTGGAGAAAAGTTTCCAAACTACATTGGAGAAGGGATTTTCCTTCCTAGAAGTTCATTATTTCAATGAAATCATTTGTTTACATAAATATATACACACACACACATGTTATATACATATACATACATGTAATATATATATATATATACACACACATATAATCAGTCCATATTTGTATCTGTTATAATGCATATATTTATATTTTATATGATTACATGTATGTTTATTCACATAGATATAGACATAGCGATCTACAAATCTACATAAATGTCTATGTTTGCATGTCTATCTATGCCTCTATTATCTCTTATCTCTATCTATCTCTCTTTCCACAGATGTTAAATCTGGATGAATTCAGATGAATTAATTAAAGACCAATAAACAATAGAAAGAAAACCAAATTTTTAAGCTCTATTTTGCCTTTTTTTTTCCTATCAGGGATGTTGGAATTAAGGGTGGGAAAAATAAAACAAAAAAGATGAACAGGGAATTATAACTCAAGCTAAGTAAGAAACACCTTACTGCCTACAATTATCTAGATGAACTTTATTCCAGGGTAGGTAAAGAAAGAACCCACACATCCAAATAAGGAATTTGATCTTTGAGAAATTCTGATAAATGGAAAAGGCATACTTGAGATGGATATATTCTAATTTTTAAAAAGAGCAAGACAGTAACTTTAATCTTATAACTTTAGATCAATAAGACTGACACTGATTATGATCAGGTTCTAGGACAGTTAATAAAGAAATTATAATGCTTATTTTGAATTAACTTATTATAGACATGTTATTCCAGGCAAATGTCAAAGGCTTCTTTTTCAAAGATACTGGAGTACTACTATTAACTAAAATTTTGACACTATTAGAATTCAGTTCTTCTTGATTATACATTTTATACTCTCATCAGTACATTACCCTGTCCATTACATAGAACAATATGTCTTTTTTCAAAGTTCTTTTCTTACACTATCCCTACATTTCAGGTTGTACAACCATTAATATATAATTTTATAGACTTCAGGTATAATAGACTTAGTGAAGGGCACTGAATTATGTGTTGGAGTTGAAACTTAAGCTTTATTTTCGATTCCAGATACAATCCTGATTCTGCCATATCATTATGCCCATAATGAAAATGTATTACACATAACTGAGTTTCAGTAAAGTGTTTGACAAGGTCTCTGGCAATATTCTTTTAGATAAGTTGTAGAATTGTCATGAGGTTTAAAGTGTGGTTTGGTTGAATCTGAATTGCTTATCTTACATAATACAAGAACAACTAATAAGTGGATTTATGTCAAACTGAAGTGAGATATCTAGTGAGAATTTCAGAAGTTTGTTTTGGCCATGTTCCATTAAATATTTTTTGTCACAGACTTTAATAATGGAGTAGATGAAATGCTTACTAATTTCTCAAAAGATGCAAAGCTTGTAGCTAATTACTAAAATGGATGAGGGAAACAATAAAAAAAATTGACATGACAGAACATGGTTTGAAACTAAGATGAAAAATGGAAGTTATGAATTAAAGACCTGCACTTAAGTTTAAAAAAAATTAAGTAGGATATAGTAGAAGAATGGATAGTCAGGGACTAGTGTGTAAAGGACTGGGTTAGTATTATATCCTTGAAAAAATTCAAATAGATCTCTTATCTCTTGAATATTAATGCCCTTATCATCAACAAAAATTGAAACACATCCATGTTCAAATTTCTTTTGATTCTCTTTTCTATGATTTCCTAAAAGTTTGTGACTCAGTAAACTGGGAGTCTTCTTTTTCTCTTCACATAGTAAGGACAGCAGTGCAGCACACTGAAATATATAAATTGTCCATCTGGCATCCCCCACTCTTGCTACTTAGCTTACTTTTTTCTTTCACTGTGTTCTGATTTCTCTAACCATATTTTTTCTTTGAGGATATCTTTCATGTGATATATTACATATGTTATGTTACATATATTCTTTATTACATCATGATCTGAGAAGATAGCATTTAATATTTCTGTTTTTCTGCATTTTAGTATGAGGTTTTTATGTCCCACCATGGTCAATTTTTGTGTAGGTGCTTGTACCACTGGGGGTAAAAAGTATATTTGATATGGAACTGAGATGGCAAACTGAAGTCAGGAACTCAATTGAGTTCTCTCTCAACACCCCAAATGCCTTCTAAATATTAAAGCAGAAAAACCCACAAAAAGATGGAATAAAACAATTGTCCTGTCCAATACAGCTTAGGAGGCTGGCAGAGAAGATCTCATATCAGTGTGAGAATTCTAGCCACAGTGGAGCACAAACCCTCCTCACAGTTTCAGAGCAGAAAAGAATTCCCATGTTTACTCACAAACTAGGGCATAAGCCAGCAGATTGATAAACACAGTTATCCCTAATTTATACTTCCTTCAAAGAACTGAAAACTTATAGGTCCCTAGAACTATCTCTGAAAACATGTGTACAAAAACTATGAAGTTTGGGAGTGTACTTTCCACCCTGGAAGCCAACTTTAAGAGAGAGTTAAAAGTCGTATTAGACTGAGAAAATCAGGAAACAACAGGAAAAAAAAATTCTGACCATAGAGTTACTATGGTGACAAGGAAGATCAAAATAGACACTCAGAAGAAGATAACAAAATCAAAGCTTCTGTATCCAAAGCCTCCAAGAAAAATATGAATTGATCTGTGACCAGGAAAAATATTAAAAAGAATTTTGAAAATGAATTAAGAAAGGTAAAGTATAAAAATAGAAAGAGAAGTGAGAGTGATGCCAGAAAATCATGAAAAACAAGTTAACAGCTTGATAAAGGAGATATAAAAAATACTGAAGAAAATAACACATTAAAAACAGTTTAGACCAAATCGCAGAGTATGGTCAGACAATTAGGAGAAAAATGCCTTTAGAAATAAAAGTAGGGGCAGCTAGATGGCACAGTGGATAGAGCACTAGTTATGAAGTCAGGAGGACCTGAGTTCAAATCTGACCTCAGGAACTTAAAACATTCTAGCTGAATGAATCTGGGCAAGTCACTTAACCCCAATTGCCTTAGGGGGAAAAAGAAATAACATTTTTCAAGTAGAAAAATAGACACAGGAATTCACTGAGGAAAAAAAAAACTCACAAGAAAATACTATTGAACAAATGAAAATGGAAATACCAAAGCTCACTGAAGAAAATAATTCCTTAAAAATGTGAAATGAATAAATGGAATCTAGTGACTTTGTGAGAAATCAAGAAGCAATAAAACAAAAACAAAACAATAAAAAAAGAAGACAATGTGAAATATGTCACTGGAAAAAATAATTAAACTGGAAAATAAGTCTAGGAGAGATAATATAAAAATTATTGGTCCCCCTGAAAGCCATGATCAAAAAAAGAATCTGGAATTCATTTTTCAAGAAATTGTCAAGAAAAACTGTGGTGATATTTCCAAATCAAAGGGTAAAATAGAATTTGAAAGAATCTACCAATCATCTCCTTAAAGTGGTATTAAATAAAACTTCCCAGGAATATTATAGCCAAATCCCAGACCAAGGAGAAAACATTTTATATATCTCGAAAAAAAAACAAACAAGCAATTCAAGTGTATTGGATCCACAGCCATAAAATTTAGCATTTTCTATATTAAAGAATTGAAAAGCTTAGAATATGAAATCCCAGGGAGTAGTGAAGCTAAGATTACAAACAAAAATCACCTGCCCAGAAGAAATGAGCATAATCCTTCAGAGAGAAAAATGGATAGTTGGTAAAATAGAGACTTTCAAACATTTTTGAGGAAAAGACCAGAGCTAAGTAGAAAATTTGACTAACAAATAGAAGTATAGACAAACACATAAAATTTGACCTCTGGTTCTTTAATATCAAGGCAATTTCCATAAAAGTTTCTTGAAAGATCTTGTGCAGAGAGAAAGGGAAAGGGAGAGGTAAAAATGGGGTAAATTTTTACAAATAAAAGATACAAGAAAATGTTTTACAGTGTTTTATGGTGATTATGAGTGTGGGGCTAAGAGGGAATGAGTAAATTCTCATTAGAATTGGTTCAGAGAGGAAATACATACTCAGTTGGCTATAGAAATCTATGTTACCTCATGGGGAAGCAAGAGGGAAAGTGAATAAAATAAAGTGGGAGGGTGACAGAGGGAAGGGCATAGTGAGGGAGGAGTAGTCAGAAGAAAACACTTCTAAGGAGGAACAGAGTGAAAGGAAAATGATAATAGAATAATCATGGAGGAAAAACAGTAAGAGTAGCTTGACTCTAACATAGTGATATCATTTTGGTCCTCTCTGAGAATGAAGGACAATCAGCTAACTAAGCAACCACTCCAAGGTTTATATCCCAAAAGAGATTTTAAAAAATGAAAAATAAAAGGATCTATATGTATAAAATATTTATATGATCTCTTTCTGGGGGCAAAGGATTAGAAATTGAGTCAATGCCTATCAATTGGAAAATAGCTAATTACCATGGGATATGTGGAAACCATTGTGCTATTAGAAATGATATGTAGGATTCTCAAAGAAAAACTTGAAACAACTTCCATGAACCAATACAAAGTGAAATACTGTGTAAAAAATAACAGCAATAATGTAAGATAATCAGCTGTGAATGATTTACCTATTTTCAGTCATATAATGATCCAAGAAAGCTCTAAAGAACTTATGATGAAAAAATATCTGTTCCCAGAGGAAAAAAAAACTGATGGTGTCTGACAATTGCTTTAAACACACACTCATACACAAACATTTATGTATGTATATATAAATTACTTTGAAAAATTCAATAGCTTGTTGAAGGAAGAGCAAAAATACTGAAGAAAATAATACCATAAAAACAGAATAGGTCAAATGGCAAAAGAAACACAAAGTCCAATGAAGGGGGAAATGCTCTAAAAAGCAGAATTGATTAAGTTGAAAAAAGTTGAACAAAGATTCTCTAAAAATCTCCCTAAAAAGTAGAATTGGGCAAATAGAAAAGAAACTACAAAAGCTTATGAAACAAAATGATTCCTTAAAAGTTAGAATAGGGAAAGTGGAAACTAAGAACTTTATGAGACACTAAGAAACAAAATCAAAAGGATCAAAAATTTTGAAGAAAATATGAAATACCTCATTAGAAGAGCACCTGAACTGGAAAACAGATGCACAAAAGATAATTTAAAAAAAAACAAAATCAAAAACCTAGACTATCTCAAAACTATGATAAAAAAGCATCTAGAAATCACTTTCAAGTAATTGTCAAAAAAAACTGCCCTGATATTCTAGAATCAGAGAATAAAATAGATTTTGAAGGACTCCACTCAGTTCCTTAAAGAGATGCCCAAATGAAATTCCTATGGATGTTATAGGCAAATTTCAGAGTTCCCATATCAAAGAGAAAATACTGCAAGCAGTCATAAAGAGATAATTCAAATATTACTTCATTATCTATGGTACCTTTTAGCAAGATGCAGTTTCCTTCCTTGTCCCTTAACTAGATTTATTTTTGCTTTTGCTTTGTCTGAGGGCATGATTGCTACCCTTGCTTTTTAAAAAATTCATATGAAGCATAATATATTCTGCTCCAGCCTTTAACTTTAATCTGTATGTCTCTCTCTCTGCTTGAAATGTGCATGTTGTTAGCAACATAATGTAAGATTCTATTTTTTAATCCACTCTGTTATCCACGTCTGTTTTATGGGAAAGTTCATCCTATTCATCCCATTCCAATTCACTGTACATTTATCTGCTTCCTCTTTCCCATCTGTTTATAGTTCTCCCCCACTCCTTTCACCCTGACCTCCTCACCATTGTTTTGCTTCTGACACTTCCCTCAATATTCCTTCCCTATTACCACATTTCTTTCCCTTTTGCCTTTTTACTTCCCAAGAAGTAAACTAGTTATTTATACCCAACTGTGTGTGTTATTCTCTTTTTGAGCCAAATCTGATGAAAGTAAAAGTCACACAATCCTCATCCCTTTCCTTTAATTTTTTTTGTACTTCTTCATGTGATATAATTTATCCCATCCTGTCTCACTCTTCCTTTTTTCCCCAGTACAAAAATTTTTCACCTCCTAATTTTTTTATATCAGCATATCAAAGTCTACTTAGACCTTCAACCACTATCTTTGTAATACTTTTTACAATTATTCTAAGAGAGATAAAGTTCTTAAGAATTAAAAGCATCATCTTCCCATCTAAGGGTGTAAACAGTTTAACTTTATTGAATAACTTGTTTCTTTTCTGTTTATTGTTTAATCTTTCTCTTGAAGCTTGTATCGAAAATTAAATTTTCTGTTGAGTTTAGTCTTTTTATCAGGAATTTTTGAAGTGTCTATATTTCATCAAACATTCATTTCCTCCCAAAAAATTATACTCAGTTTTGCTGATAGTTAATTCTTAGTTCTAATCTAAATTCCTTTCCTTTCTGGAATATCATATACAAATCCCACAGAAGCTTTAATGTAGATTTTGCTAAGTCTTGTGTAATCTTCTCTGTGGCTCTTTGATATTTGAATTGTTTCCTTATGGTTACTAGCAATATTTTTTTTTTCCTTGATCTGAGAGTTTGGAAATTTCGCTATAATATCCCTGGGAATTTTCATTGTGAGATTACTTTTAGAAGGTAATTAATGGATTATTTTAATTATTAGTTTACCCTCTGCTTCTAGGATATTGTGACAAATTTCCTTAATGATTTCTTAAAAGATGCAGTTCAGGTTCTCTCTTTTTTTGGATCATGATTTTCAGGTTGTTCAATAATTTGTAAATTATATCTCATGGACCTATTTTAAAATTCAGTTCTTTTTCCAATCAGGTATTTTGCATTTATTCTACTTTTTTATTCTTTTGATTTTATTTGATTAATTCTTGATATTTTATAGGATCATTAGTTTCCATTTGTGAAATTCTAATTTTTAAGAAATTATTTTATTTAGTTAGCATTTTTTTAAACTTCCTTTTGCTTTTGGCCAGTTTGACACATTTATTAGTCGGTCTATGGATATACAGGCATCAGTAGGGGAAGTTATAGGAAGAGCAAATATTTTCTTCTGACTTCCTATGTTTTATATACCAAGATTTCTTTAGAGCCAGTGGTATCTACATTGCCTTGATATCTACCTTCTCTTACATTGTTTGGGTATGTGCTGATACCTTTACTCTATCATCTCAAATCATTCTGCCTCTCTAACTTGATAATTTGTATAACACTATAGGGAATATTTCAGTTTCTTCAGGCTTTCAAAATTACATTTTTATGCAATGCCACTAAAATTCAAAAGTCTCATGTTTTTAATCTAATGCCTATGACTTGCATATTATTATTTTGAGGTATGAGTTTGAGGAAATGAATCAATCCTATATTTAAATATGTTAAATGAGGGTCTAGATTAGATGATCTGTTTAATACTCTTCTAGCTCTAATATATAACTATAATATATGACTATATAATTCTAAATCTAAACTAAGAAAAAAACTGTGATATGGAAATTGTTACCTCTTGTTACCTCTGCCATACTTTTTTTAATCTCCTTTCAGTCTTTTGTCTCTCTCATCTTTACAAGCATGTATTGATTTTGTTCCTTCAATATCCAGGACCTCCCACTGTTGCTCTCTGTCCTTTGCCATGAAACACTAGATACAAGTCTTGATATTTCAGACTTTTTTCATATCCATATTCCAGCTCCAAATTCTGTTCCATTCTCTCAATGCTTTGATTTCAGCTTTTCAAGTTAATATAATAAATAAACCCCTTGTGATATTGTGACAATATGTATGTTACATTTAGTTGTTGCTACTTTCCAGATAGCATATGTATATTTCATACTTCAATAAGGATTAAAAATTAAGAATTTCCCTCTACCATTCACTCAGTATTGCACATAGTAAAAAAGGATGTTTGAAAGTCAGAAATAATACAATTTCAAATTGAATAAAACCTTGCTACCTGTTAAGAGTGTCTTCTTATGAGAGAGTCATTTAATCATTTATTTCACAAGTGCTATGATTTTTCTAGGCACCAATGCTTCAAAAGTCTTAATAGTCTTAGGCACCCCCATCTGGAACCCATTCCATAGACAGATTCCTCCCTGGCACATCTGTTCATATCTTAAATCAAAGTTAAAAACATTTCTTCTGCAACAAGCATTGGGGTATTCTGCTAGTTAATTCTTTGCCTGTTTCATTATCAATATTTTCATCTACATTTTCTTGTGAAGAACTTGAAGACATGGTGTGAAAAGAACCTGCTTACTACATCAAGATGAACATAATAGAGTGAAACAATAGTCTTCAAAGGGAGCCCATTCAAAGACAAGATATATACTTTGACCTCAACATGAGGACAGAAAAGTGTAATTGTTATAATACTTCCAGTAGACAGAAAAGTGTCATTGTTATTATACTTCCAGTATCAGAATGTTCAACTGGCCATAATAAATCACTTCACTGTAATATCACTGAAATAACTATGCTTTGTTTCTCCTGAATAGCTTTAAAAAATTTCCATATGTTAAATGGACATATGCTTTCTAAACCTCATCTCCAGATGTCATAGGATGAATAAATCCTGAATTGTGCTTCTAGGGGATAAGTGAATAATGTTATTTATTTCTTCTAAGGGGGAAGTACATGTTTCTGATATTTGAAATCTATTTCAACACAAAATGACCATATCATTGGTCAAATGGGCTATTAGTCAAGCAATTCACATTTGGATCACAAGTGGAATAAATTTCTAAGAACTGATGAAATCACAAAATAGCAACTCTTTCCTCAAAGATAAATATATGAAATTGAATTGGGGAAAAATAAGCCCAAAGCAATTCTATATAATATCTTCCCATTTAGAGTTAATACAGACATTTTCTTCAACAATGCCATGGAACCAAAAATAAATTAAACACAACAGACTTAGGATACTTGAAAACTGATAATACCCAGGTGTTCCCATGGTAAATTACAGAGCCATAGACTCAGAGTTTCAGCAATATGTGACTTTTTAAGCAGTCTGAAACATTAAAGAGGCTTCTGGTAGGGAAAATCAGCCCTATCTTGACAAAGGTGCTTTTCCACAAACTGAAAAGGATTCTGCAGTCTATTTATTGTGGGTTCTTGAGGGGTGATATCTGTATACCTCACAATAAAAATTCTGTGAGATAGGTAACCAAGGGAATTTCCCCTAGGACAGAAAGTTAGTCATTCCACCTGTGTGCTCCCGTGTGATTCTTCCTTAAAAAAAAGTTAGGGTTCTCAACTTAATACAGCTTGTATCATAAAGTCTGGCCATTTATGACCCATATTGAACAGTGAGCCTCTGATTAATGTACACATTTAAATAAACAAAATATCTATTAATCGACCAACTCTATAACAAACACTATTGTTTGGTTGTTCTTCATAATTGAAGGTATCCAAAATTGCATCCTTATGTTGGGATCGATTTTACTACAATGTGTTCAACTGTGCCTGGTCAGATCCATACAAGCTCAGAAGGTTCTTTCACAGGTCTGGTGCAAATAGTCTGTATGATTATTTGTAATGAAGATGTCTCTACATTTGCACATCAGTTTTATTTTGAACTACTGCAATTTTGCCTTGTTATTAATAGAGTGCCTTCTTTCATGTGGACATGTCTTATTGAAGAGATCTGTACCAGTATCTCCCATGTCTCACAATCAATTCTAAAGTTCTTCAGAGAGATATTGGTAGTGTCCATGTATTGATTCTTCCAACCTTCATGTGTACACTTGTCATAATATAATCTTATAGATGTGGTATTTGAACAATGTCGCCAATCCATAAGAATTGTACTCCTCTGCATTAGGGTTTGAATGCTTAGCAGTTTAGTTCAAGAAATGACTTCATTGGTTAGAACTTTATGTTTTCAGGTGATTTTCAGAATCTTCTTAAGACAATTTAAATGGAAGTGATTTAATTTCCTGGCATGAAGCTGGTATATTGTTCAGATTCACAGAAATATAATAATAGTTATCTGTACAACAGCTCTGTAGTCCTTCAGTTTGATAACCTAATACCATTTTTCTCCTATACTTTCCTTTGAAGCCCCCTACATAATGCTAGCTTTGGCAATGTGTGTTCAAACTCTATTTATGTGTATATCCCTGGAAAGTATACTGTCAAGGTAAGTGAAGATATCCCTAGTATTCTAAATTTATCTATTGCAACCCATAATTCCATCTATGCTATAGTACTGGCTGGTGGAGAACCTGTTTTCTTGGTGTTAATTGTCAGGCTAAAATGATCCTATGTAGCAGACAATTGATCACTGACAATTGCATCTCGTTTGCATCTCAGCCTCAGAGGTTGTATTGAGTGAACAATTATCTGCAATCAAAAGTCACATACCAGCTTTTCTTCCACTTTAGTCTTGCTTCATAGCCTTTTAAACTTAATTTGTCATAGGGATGGTAGTTGACTTTAATGCTGTTTTTGTTCTTATTGAAGGCATTTGACAACATTACTGAAAACAGCATGTTAAAAACATTCAAGCAAGCACACAGCCTTATTTCATTCCATTGGTAGGTGAGAGAAGCACAAGAACATTAACTATACTCCAGAACTTGTGCAAGCATGCCATCAAGAAGGGTTCATCTTTTAGATCTAATGGAGTTAGTGTTCTCCCTAAGTGTCTGTACATTCCATATGGTGAGTATAATCATATTATGCAAAAAGTTTTATGCAGTTTTTCATGTTTCTATCACAAAGTAGGAGTCCTCCCTGCTAGGGTAAGGAGACCAGAGCTAGGTTAGAGGAAGCAGATGATTTTTAGGGCACCATTTTAGCCTTTGCTCATGCCAGGAGATGAACAGTATGGTCCTTAAGAAAAGGCTGCTCAAACATCCAGAAGTCTGTCAAATCCCACTGCTGCTCCAGTGTAGTGAGAAGATGACCTTAAAGCTTAAGTGAGCATGCAGAGCTGAGACTACAGTTTCCAGTGTTTCATCACTTGTCCTTCACCACAAGACTTCTCCATAGGAAATGTCTTTTGAGTAGTGCATAAATTGGATGTAAGGAAGGCAGTATTGTACAAAGTATTCAGCTTCATTATCTCTTCCAGAGTCTTCAGAGTTTAGTGGCAAAATAAAAGTCAAGATGATTAGTTATGGGTTGGGATTCAATGGATAACCTTGATAGCTTTGATGTCGAACCAAGCTCTAAGCATTCTATGGTTCCCATTTCAGCCAGCTGGAATGCATTATTCCCATCTGCCTATTCCACTGGGGAAATCTTCCCATGTTTGGACAAGCTATCCTAATAAATCCCAGATAGGTTTGAGGCCTGTCAGATAACCTCATCATGATTAAGCTTTTATTTAAAAATGATTTGCCAAGGTGTGGTCACTGCATAATACAACTTTTTGGAGACAAAGGTAAGAGCTAACTAGCAGGTGGACACTGTAGCTGGATGAATGGCTCTTAAAGGCTTTTAGAAGCTCATACACCAGAAGTATTAGTGCTCCAGGTACTCAGAAGTTAGCTGTGTAGAATTTGAGAACCTGGTATGAAGACCACCTTTTTAAACCAGAGGTAAATATCAGTGTGATTAAAAAAAATAATAACATATGGCAACTGAAAGGAACTCCAGAAAGACAAGTTTTAGTAATGGCATAGCCAAAATTCAGAACTACAAATACAAGCAAAAAAAAAAAATTTGCAAGGAACAAGGAAGTAATTTATGTGACATGGAATCATAGTCAGGAGCTAACATGATTGGGCAGTTTCTAATATAAATAAAAAATCTTAGAATAGAATATTCCAAATGAAAAAGATACAGCATATACAAAGCATACATACTTGCAAAGCTGATTAAAATTCTTCATCACTTTAATTCTATATGACTTTAATAACTTGCTGCTGGTTCTGTTTGCTTCAAGTCTCTCTTTCCTTCAAGCTATCATACATTCAATTGCTAAATTTTTCTTAAATTGAAAATCTGTCACCCACCACCCCCTACTTAATATTTTTTCTTGGTTAACTATTACCCTTAGGATAAAATGCAAAATTCTTTGCTTGGAACTCAAAGCCTTTTTCAACATAGGATCCCTTTACTTTTCTAATCTTTTTTTTTTTTAATAACTTGCTCCTGGTCACATATTCTTTGACCTAGTCACATTGACTTTCTTACAATTCAAAGAATATGACACTCCACTTCTCAGCTCTAAGCAATTTTTATTATCCCAGGAATATTATCCTTCCTCATCTCTGAGATCTGTTAAAATTCCATGGGTTCACTTAAGAATCAATTAATTTCTATCTTATAAAGCCTAGTTTCTTAAACAATGGGACACTATCCCATATGAGAGCTGATTGCTGAATGTTGGGGTTGCAAAATTATGATTTACTATCAGCAAAAGTTTGATTTCTATACCAGTTTTATATTCCTATATACCTAGGGTCACTTAAAGATTTCTGGGGGGTGAAAAGGGGTAATAAGTTGGAAAAGCATCAAAAGTCTTCTTTTTTATTTTTTTTTTAAATATTTATTTATTTATTTGCAAAGCATATGCATGAATAATTCTTTTCAACATTGACCCTTGCAAAATTTTTTGTTCCAAATTTTCCCCACCTTCCCCCCACCCCTTCCCTAAAAAAAATAGGTGGCAGGTAGTCTAATACATGTTATATATGTTTAAATACATATTAAATCCAATATATTTTTACATATTTATACAGTTATCTTGTTATACAAGAAAAATCAGATCAAGAAGGAAGGAAAAGAAAAACTGAGAAAGAAAACAAAATTCAAGCAAACAATAACAGAAAGAGTGAAAATGCTATGTTGTGGTCCACACTCAGTTCCCATAGTCCTCTCTCTGGGTGTAGATGGCTCTTTTCATCACTGCACAAGTGGAATTGGTTAGAATCATCTAATTGTTGAAGAGAGCCACATCCATCAGAATTGATCTTTGTATAGTCTTGTTGTTGTTGTGTATAATGACCTCCTGGTTCTGCTCATTTCACTTAGCATCAGTTCATGTAGCCCTCTCTAAGCCTTTCTGAAATCATCCTGTTGGTCATTTCTTATAGCACAATAATTTCCAGTTTCTTGCCACTACAAAAAGAGCTTCTACAAACATTTTTGCACACTATTTTATCCTGAAGTTAAAGGAAAAAAAGGCAAAAATAAAATCCTACTCAAAATTAGGGAATGGCTAAACAAATTTTATAATATATAGTTACTCCTTAATTAATTGAATTTATCAATTAAGTACAATTATTGACTAAACAACAAAAGAGGCAAATTTAAAGATTCTCAGATATATGAACTGACTGCAGATTGAACTGAACATTTTCAGGAGAACACATAATAAAGACATCATAATAACAATTTTTGTGAGATTTAAAAATTGGATTAAAGCAACAAACACAGCTTTTAAACACTGTGAAAAAATCACAGGCATTGCACTACGCCCAGAAAGTAAAAATGCAAATAAAAACAGAGAGTGTACCTGGTTTAAAGTGACCTGCTATTTAATGGAAGAAGACAGCACACAACAGGGACATGAAAATAAATATTTGGAGCAAAAAGATATCTTGTGTGGATGAAATAGAAGTAGAAAAGCAAGCATCTCTAGTGAAAAATGAGGGAAATGAGAGACTTAGTGTGTGGAAGGAAACATACATTTTTTTAATTAAAGATTTTTATTTACAAAACATATGCAAGGACAATTTTTCAAATTGACCCTTGTAAAACTTGTTATTCCAAATTTTTCCCTCTTTCCCCCACTCCCTTCCCAAGATGGCAGGTAGTCCAATACATGTTAAATATATTAAAATACATGATAAATCCAATACATATACAGTTATCTTGCTGCACAAGAAAAATCAGATCTAGAAAGAAAAAAAACCTGATAAAGAAAACAAAACACAAGCAAAGAGCCACAGAAAGCAAGCTGCTTTGTCAGTACCAACCCCCTCCTGCTCTTTCTCTTTTTTCCTTATTTTAAAACTTGTGGGATTCTTTAAAGCTAACAAGTCTTGCATCTTCATTAACCTAACTATGTACAACATTCAGAGAAGTAAACTCATCCTTGGGAAAACTGTGAAGTAAGATGTCTCCAGTCCCCTCCACCTATTATTTTTGCACCCTTTTCTGAAATTTAGGGTTGTTCTTCCCTAAAATTTTTTCCCATTCTGGCACTGCTCACTGCATCAAAATGTCCTCTAAAAATATTATATCAGTAACTAACACTTAATTGTCAATTCAATCTGCAACAGGAATGTGTTCATTTTAAATAGATTTTTCATGAATTTGAAATCTGTCCCTTTTTAAGTAATTTTAAGTACCATTGTTCTGTAAATCTCATCATGTATGTAGCCACTTATTCTACATAGGCATGAAAATGGCTTCACCTGAGTTATCAAGTTTTAAGAAGGACTCTACAAATATAGCTTTATGTTGAGACTGTAAAATTTCAGGTGTTTGACTGGAATTTATAACTTGAGAATATTTACCTTGAAAAGGAAATGTAAAGGAGATGAAAGGCAGGAGACACCATAGAGGAATTTTCTAATGAATACTCTGTTTACATCTAACCTATCATATTCACATATATTTTTGTTATAGCCAATAACTGACTCACCAGTTGAAATGACAAACTACTCTTCTAAAGGGCTGAATCTTTTAACCATTTTTTTCAGCATTTTTGTAACAGAAAAAATAGGAAATAGCATCTTTTTCCTGTTTTCTGAGGATAAATATATTCTATTTTTCTTAGCACCTTCTGTTACTAATACTAGATTTTCCTGTCAAGACATAGTACTCATGGGGAAAAAATATGCTCTATGCTGCCACTATGGGACTTTAAATTTAAGAAGAACTAGGGTGGGAAATTTAGACTTATCAGTATACTCAGTGTTACCATGTTCAAAAAAGTAAAAAGTGATTTCTTATTATTGCAGAGACTATAGTTAGGTAGTTGATGTAGCTCACATTATGGTTGATCCTTTTTCTTTTGGCATCCTGCTTCATCTAAGAAATGGGGAGGGGGAACCATAAAACTGATCATCAAAAACTCCCAATGAAATTGGCAAATTATAAACAGTACTCTCTGCTGCTGCCATAGATAGAGATACCATTGTGAAATTATGAATAGTATATTAGTTCTCAACTTCCTTGACCTTCCTTCAAGAATGATGAAAACATAGCCTAAGTAATAGCCACAATTATTCAGTTGGAGTAATCACAAACATTTATTACAGCAACTAATCTTAGTGAAGCATTTCAAAGGTGAAAAATGAGTATTCCCTCCCCCTCACTTTTTTTGCATTTGGAGTTGTAATGCTTATAATTGAGTGCCTAGGATTCTAAAGGGTCTGAAATTAGTATACAAATTACTTATTTGAATAGTGATCATTTATCCTCCACTGAAATGAAACAACTTTAGGGCTAGCAAATCTACCCTGGATACCATCTGTCAGGACCATGCCATTGATTGCAGTTTGTGACAAGAGGCAGTGAACAACAATGTTTTCTCCATTGGTACTATAGAATTCAGTGTTACTGTTATTTTATGTTTTAAACACAAATGTTTAACTCCTCACAATTTATTGGTCAAAGAGAGGAGCCAGAATTCACTGATACCACCATGAAAAATATGCTATGATTTTTCCCACAAAGTATTCATTTATTGGACTCAAATAATTTTTATATGCTTGAATTTACTTGAATTATATAATTTAAATTTTGAAAAGAACATATGTAATAATGGTTACAAATTTATATAGCATTTTGTAGTTTGCAAAAGGCTTTACATATATATATATATATATATACACATACACATGAATACATATATATGTATATATATAAACATACATATATATATATATATATGTTATATGAGGCTCACAGCTCAAAGAGAATTATTTTTCCCATTTCACATATGACAAAAATGAAGATTAGAAAAGTTAAATTAAATTACTTATCCATGAATACATAGCAAATAAGCCTGGTGAGGTTTGAAAAGAGTGCTGAATTTATAGTGCTAAACTTGGTCTTACCCTATCTGAGTTCAAATTCTGACATTTCCACTGAACTAATGACATGTGCACATCTGAGCAAGTTACTTCACTTTTCTATGGCTCAGCTTCCTCATCTGGAGAATGAGAAAATTGAATAGGCCTTTCAGTTTCCTTTCAACTTTTCATCTATATTAACTTCCTAATTGGTCAGAATTAGGATTTTAACATTTTTGCTCATTCCATGTCCAGCATTCTATCTTCTACAGCAAAGTATGCAAATCTATCATTTTACAGATAAATGGATTGGGGTCCAGACAGATAAAGTGATTCTTCTTCACATCATATAAGTTAATAATAAAGCTTGCACTAGGATATTAGTCATATTTTCTAAATTCAATTAGGGTTTTTTCATTATATTGGTTATTCTCCATTAAATTATAAAATTGAACCCAGATTTTCAATGTAGCACTTAAAAATTTTATCACTGAAACACCAAGGCATTATAGTATCAGGTTATTTTTAATCATAGTATAAAAACCATTTTATTTGTTTTCTATTTTTTTCAATAGACTTAAAATTCTAATAAATAATATGATCCTCAAGGCTATGAAATGACTGTTCTTAGTTGATACCATTCTCAGACCATAATTTAAAATAGTTACATTTAAATTTAACATTTTAAATATTTAAATGTAAAGTTATTATCTATAAGAGTCACATAATTTCTTTTTGGCAGCAAAAAAAGTAAAATAATTAGAAAAAGCACTAGACTCCTATACCCTTATGAAAGACATTGATATTTACCCTCAAGTTCCTACTCAGATTGTATCAAGTCTCTATTGACAAAGATGCTTCTTTTAATATAAAGTAGACTTCTAATTATTGAGTTAATCTTGAAATCTCTACTGAATTGTATACTAGATGTGAACACTACACTCATCAAGAGCAATTGTAGGTGTCAGGCAATAAAGTGTAGATCTGGAAAACATAGAAGTACTCTTTAGTCTCATTTGGCGTTGTGGTGGACATAGGAGAATTATTGGTTTACAATTCAATTTGTATTATGTTCTTGTTATCTTTTTAATTATTCAAAATAGCCTGAAGTTTTTTAATCAGAAGCAAATTCTTTAGTAAACAAATTCAATTGTGTATAAAATTATCCTTAATTCTATAATCGGGAAGGGCAAGCTCTAAAATAGGAACACTAAAAAATTAAAAGCAAAACAAAAACATAGCAGAATTAAGGGGATAACACACTGCTGTTATATTCCAAGTTATTCATAATTAAGAAAAAATAGAATATTGGAAATTACAGGCACCTGAAGAGTGACTCTCTCCTAGTTTAGGAATTTAGTTGGTTTGAAAGTAGAAGATTAAGAAAACTGGACAGGAAAGTCTTGTTCAGATAATCTCATAGTGAAAGAAACTTCAGTTGTATAATTCAACCAATATCTGGCCATTACTTCTTTTTATAACATCCTCAATAAAAACTCAGCTGGCCTTGGACCATTTAACATTTTAATTAATCTGTTGAAGTCATTTGTAGTTATTTGGTGTGATTATTGAACATTGGGTTTATGTTATTTGAAATAAACATAAAAAGGTCTATAAAAAGATAATTCTTAAAGACATTTGAATCACTTCCTCATCCAGTACTTTTAAAATGATAGAGTGAATTGAATCAAATTTTTGAAGAAGTTTTATACTTATTAAATCCTACAAGGACCCCAAAATTAGATTTTTTTTTAATTCATCATTGTTGTGATTCATTCTAAGCCTCAGTTTTTTTTAGCTGCAAAATGAAAATAATGTCATGAAGCTAATAATTTCGAGAATATTTCTCTCTCAAGTCTGTTGTGAGGACTTATTGAAATTATGTATTTATAAGAAGTTTTGTAAATGTATATATCCATATATGCTAAACAATTTATATGGCATAGACAGATAATTAGAAGGGGACAGAAAATTGAGATTGGATGATCATAGAGGTTCAAAACTATTTAAAAACATTTTAAGTTACTTTTTTTTCAAGAGTTCTATCAATAATGGTTATTAATTTTATTACTATTACCACAAAAGTCTTTATCAAATCTCAGTATTTCCTTCCCAAATATCATCCATCCTCTTCTCTCTGTTCATGTGTCCCATCTTTTTTTTTTTTTTTTTTTTTTATTTAATAGCCTTTTATTTACAGGATATATGCATGGGTAACTTTACAGCATTAACAATTGCCAAACCTCTTGTTCCAATTTTACCTCTTCCCCCACCCCTCCCTAGATGGCAGAATGACCAGTAGATTTAAATATATTAAAATATATTAGATACACAATAAGTATACATGACCAAAACGTTATTTTGCTGTCCAAAAAGAATCAGACTCTGAAATATTGTACAATTAGCTTGGAAGGAAATCAAAATGGGTGTGCATAAATATAGGATTGAATTCAATGTAATAGTTTTTAGTCATCTCCAGAGTTCTTTTCTGGGCATAGCTGTTCAGTTCATTACTGCTCCATTGGAAATGATTTGGTTGATCTCGTTGCTGAGGATGGCCTGGTCCATCAGAATTGGTCATCATATAGTATTGTTGTTGAAGTATATAATGATCTCCTGGTCCTGCTCACTTCCTCAGCATCAGTTCGTGTAAGTCTCTCAGGCCTTTCTGAAATCATCCTGTTGGTCATTTCTTCAGAACAGTAATACTCCATAATATTCATATACCAATTTATTCAGCCATTCTCAACTGATGGACATCCATTCAGTTTCAGTTTTACACTACAAAGGCTGCCACAAACATTCGTCACATACAGGTCCCTTTCCTTCTTTATAATCCTTTGGGATATAATCCCAGTAAGTAACCTGCTGTATTAAAAGGGTGTGCACGTTTGATAACTTTTTGAGCATAGTTCCAAACTACTCTCCAAAATGGTTGGATTCGTTCACAACTCCACAACAATGCATCAATGTCCAGTTTTCCCGCATCCCTCCAACAATCATCATTATTTTTCCTATCATCTTAGCCAATCTGACAGGTGTGTGTGGTATCTTAAGTTGTCTTAATTTGCATTCTCTGATTAATGTTGACTTGGAGCATCTTATCATGTGACTGAAATAGTTTCAATTTCTTCATCTGAGAATTGTCTGTTCATATCCTTTGACCATTTTTCAATTGGAGAATGGCTTGATTTTTATAAATTAGAGTTAATTCTCTATATATTTTGGAAATGAGGCCTTTATCGGAACCTTTGACTGTAAAATATTTTCCCAGTTTATTGCTTCCCTTCTAATCTTTCTGCATTAGTTTTGATTGTACAAAAACTTTTCAGTTTGGTATAATCAAATTTTCTATTTTGTGATCAGTAATGATCTTCTAGTTCTTCTTTGGTCATAAAGACCTTCCCCTTCCACAGGTCTGAAGGTAAACTATCCTGTGTTCCTCTAATTTAATTAATAATTTCATTCTTATGCCTAGGTCATGAACCATTTTGACCTTATCTTGGTGTACGAGTGTTAAGATGGATCAATGCCTAGTTTCTGCCATATTAGATTCCAATTTCCCAGCAATTTTTATCAAACAGTAAGTTCTTATCCCAAAAGCTGGATCTTTTGGGTTTTCAAAGACTAGGTTGTTATATTTGTTGACTGTTTATCCTTGAACCTAATCTATTCCACTGATCAACTAATCTATTCCTTAGCAATCCAAATAGTTTTGAACTGCTGCTCATAATATAATTTTGATCTGGTACAGCTTTCACCTTCATTTGATTTTTTTCATTAATTCCCTTGCAATTCTTGACCATTTATTTTTCCCTATGAACTTTGTATTTTTCTAGGTCATTAAAATAGTTTTTGGGACTCTGATTGGTATGCGCTAAATAAATAGATTAGTTTAGGTAATATTGTCATCTTTATTATATTTGCTTTCGCCTATCCAAGAGCATTTAATATTTTCAATTGGTTAGATCAGACTTAATTTGTGTGAAAAGTGGTCTGTAATTTTGCTCATAAAGTTTCTGATTTTCCCTTGGCAGATAGATTCCTAAATATTTTATATTATCAGTAGTTACTTTAAATGGAATTTCTCTTTGTAACTCTGACTGTTGGATTTTGTTATGATATATGAATCTGATGACTTATGTGGTTTATTTTATAACCAGCAACTTTGCTAAAGTTGTGGATTATTTCTAATAACTTTTTAGTAGAATCTCTGGGTTCTCAGTAACCATCATGTCATCGGCAAAGTGATAATTTGGTTTCCTCATTGCCTATTCTTATCCCTTTAATCTCTTTCTCAGCTCTTATTGCTAAAGCTAGCGTTTCTAATAAATATTAAATAGTAACGGTGATAGTGGGCACCTTGTTTCACTCAGATCTTATTGGGAATGGTTGCAGTTTGTCTCCATTACATATGATGCTTACGATGGTTTTAAATAGATGCTGCTGATTATTTTAGGAAAAGTCCATTTTTCCTATACTCTCAAGTGTTTTAATAGGAATGGATGTTGGATTTTATCAAATGCTTTTTCTGCATCTATTGAGGGTGATCATATGGTTTTTTGAATTTTTTATTAATGGCCAATTATATTGATAGTTTTCTAATATTGAACCAGCCCTGCATTCCTATAATAAATCCTATTTGATCATAATGTATTATCTTGGAGATGATTTTCTGTAGTCTTTTGCTAATATCTTATTTATGATTTTAGCATCAATATTCATTAGGAGATTGGTCTATAATTTTCTTTCTCTGTTTTCCAGCCTACCTGGTTTGGTATCAGTACCATGTCTGTGTCATAGAAGGAATTTGGTAGGACTCCTTCATTCTTATTATATCAAATAATTTATATAGCATTGGGGCCAATTGTTCTTTAAATGTTTGGTAAAATTCACATGTAAATCCATCTGGTCCTGGATTTTTTCTTAGGGAGTTGTTTAATTGCCTGTTCTATTTCTTTTTTTCTGAAATGGGACTATTCAAGCAATTTACTTCCTCCTCTGTTAGTCTGGGAAGTCTATATTTTTGGAGGTAGGCATCCATTTCACTTAGATTATCAAATTTATTGGCATAAAGTTGGCAAAATAACTCATTATTTCTCTATTTCCTCTTCATTGGTGGAAAGTTCTTTCCCTTTTCATTTTTAGACTACTATTTCATTTTCCTCCCTCCTTTTTCTAATCAGATTCCAAAGGCTTATCTATTTTATTGGCTATTCATAGAACCAACTCTTAGTTTTATTAATTAGTTCATAGTTTTTTACTTTCTATTTTAATTTCTCCTTTTAATTTTAAATTTCCAATTTAGTATTTGATTGGGGGTTTTAATTTGATCTTTTTGTTTTTTTAGTTGGAAGAATTCATTTCTTTCTTTCTCTGTTTTATTCAAGTTTAGGATATAAATTCCCTCTTATTACCCTTTGGTGCATCCAAAATTTTGGTATGATGCATCATTGTCATTATCTTGAGTGAATTAGTTGTATCTATAATTTGCTGCTTCAAATCATTCTTTAAGATGACATTGTTTGTTTCAATTACTTTTTGGTCTTTTCCCCTAACTTTTGTTGAATGTAGTTTTATTTGCATCATGATCTGAAAAGAAAGCATTTACTATTTCTGCTTTTTGCATTTAATTTAGTTTATGTCCTAATATATGGTCGTTTTGAATAGGTTCCATGAATGCTGAGAAGAAAGTATATTCCTTTCTATCTCCATTCAATTTTCTCAAAGATCCAATACCTAATTTTTCTAATATTCTATTTACTTCTTTAATTTCTTTCTTTTTGTTTTGTGGTTTGATTTGTCTAATTCTGAAGGTGCAAGGTTGAGATCTCCACTATTACAGTTTTGTTATCTTTTCTTCTTTCTCTTAACTCTCCTTTGGAAGATGGATGCCATACCACTTGGTGCATATATTTTAATATTGATTTGCTTCATTGTTTATGCTTGCCCTTTGTAGGATGTAGTTTCCTTCTTTCTTTTAATTAGATCAATTTTGCTTTGTTGATCTGAGATAAGGATGGCTACCCTCTTTTGACTTCACTGAGGCATAATGATTTTGCTCCAGCCTTTTTACCTTTACTCTATATGTATTCCTGCTTTAAATGTGTTTCTTGTAAACAAATATTGTAGGTTCTGACTTATGATCCAGTCTCTTCTTGCCTCCTCTTTATGGGGAGTTTCCATTCACATTACGGTTAAATTACTAAATCTGTATTTCCTGCCATCTTAAATTAGATTAGCATTCTTGCCTCCCCAACCCTCTTTCCCCTTTTAAAGATGTTACCCCTCTTGTATCACGATGCTTACCTCTTTATAATCCTTCCTCCCCTTTGAGTCTTTTCCCTTTCCTTATTACTCTTTTCTTTTCTTTTTCCCCACTTTATGGGGCGAGAGAGAATTTTTCTAAAACAAATGTCAATTATTTTTTTTTTGGAACTCTGATGAGGTAAGATTCCACAATGTTTCCTCCCCTCTCTAAATTCCCTCAGATATGATAAGTTTCCTTTGCCTCTTTGTGGGATGTGGTTTCCTCTTTTTTATCCTCCTTCCACCTTTTTTGCCATCATCCTTTTCTATTACTTCCTTTTTTATGTTATATCAGTACAATCAAATTACATGTATTCTTTTTGTATATCCACAACAAATATAGTTCTCAAGGTTATTTTACCTTTTTCTGCATCTCTTGGTTCTATGTTTGGAGATCAAATTTTTGTTTTAGTTCTGGTTTTTCTTCAGAAACAAATGGAATTCATTTGTTTCATTAAATATCCATTCTTCCCTGGAAGAAAATGCTCAGCTTAGCTGGGTAGTTTATTTTAGCTGCATCCAAGTTCTTGTGCTTTATTCATATTCAGGCCCTTTGTTCTTTAATGTAAGAAGCAGGGATCTTGGGTGATCCTTATTGTGGTACCTCGGTATTTAATGTTTTTGGCTGTTTGTAAAATTTTTTCCTTAATCTGATGGTTTGAAATTTGCCACAATATTCCTTGGGGTTTTATTTTAGGGTTTCTTTGAAGGTGTTCGATGAATTCTTTCAATGCCTATTTTTACCTCTGATTCTATTACATCTGGCAGTTCTCTTTGATGATTTTGTAAAATAGTATCTAGGCTCTTTTTTTCATCATAGTTTTCAGAAAGTCCAATAATCCCCAGATTATTCTCCTAGATCTATTTTTTCAAGTCTGTGTTTTGCAAGTAGAATAATTCTGGTTTTCCAGTTTGTCATTTTTTGTTTTTGTGACTGATTCTTGCTGTCTCAATGAATCATTAGTTTTCTGTTAGTTCTAATTTTTAAAGAATTTTTCTTCATTAGCTTTTACTTCTTTCTGTATGTCAATTGGTTTTTAAATGTATTGTTTTGGTCTGTGGAATTTTTTCCATTTCACTAATTTTTTTTTGTAGTTATTTTCTTTTTCAATTCAAAATCCTACTTTCTAGTGAATTCTTTATTTTTTCAATTCACAATTTTTTCCTACTTCCTGGATTTTAACTTTTCAATTCGATTTCAGGAAGTTGTTTGCTCTCTTTGAGGCTTCTCTTTCGTTTCCCATTTATCTTTCTCTTTTGAGACTTTTAATAGTTGTCTTCTATGGAGCATCATGTAAAAGGACAGTCTGATGCATTTTGTGTTTGGGTCTCTTCAGTTTTTTGCTGACCTGCTTTTTTCTGCATAGAAGCTGTAGATCATTCTTTTTCATTTTTTTTCATGTTTTAAAGCCTTTGGGTATGTTTCCTAGGCAAGGGGTTTCAGCTTCTCTGCAGACAGGGTGAGATGTAAACTGATTTCGGCTCTGAGGGTATGGGAGTCCTCTGGTGGTTTACTTCCCAACAGGAGGTGGATTCAGCACTGGCCCACTATCGGGTGCCGTTGGGTTGTGGGTTAGCGATTGCCCTGGGCTAGAGACTAAGGTGTGAAAGTGTCACTGGCCCAGGCCGGAGCCTCTTGTGGGACTGTGAGTATTAGCAGCTGACTGCAGACCACCGCAAACTCTGCCCAGCGTCTCTGCCTGATGCAAATCGGCCCTGGAAAAGCTCTATGGCCCCAAGCCGAGCTCCCCACTGTGCAGATTGGAGGCTAACCTGGGCTGAGTCCTCCTGCCCTGCAGGATCACAACTGCCCCAAGGAAAAGCCCCGTACTGCGGGTTGGGGCTGGGAGCTTGTGCTGAGATCTGTGCTTTCACTTTCGGTTTGAGACTCTCCTCGGAACCTAATTTCTCTCCCCGTCTGGGCCGATCTCCCCCCTGGCCCCCGAACCAACCTTTTTTTTGGCGAGACTGCAGATTTTCTTTGGCCGGTGAGTTGTTCTCCTTCTTATCTTTACGAATTGTAGCAGTCAAGACTATTTTTGAGGCTCGATATAATATTGATAAAGAGGGTAAGAGAAGAGCTTAGAAAGTCGCGTGTGTCTTCTCCGCCATCTTGGCTCTGCCCCCCTCCCCCCCCATTTTAAGTTATAAAAAGTAATGATTTAGGAAATCAGGAGATAAATCATAAAAAAAATGCATACGATGTTAGAGTTAAAAGGAACCTTCATCTATATTTTTGCTTTAAATGGTGACTAAATCTCTTATCCATCATTTCTGATTGTCTCTCCTTAATTACACTGAATCACAAGAAACAAACTAATTGTTGAAATAAAACATTCTACTTTCAGACAGCTCTTACAAAGTCTCTGCTTGTGAAAATAAGTCCAATTCTGGCTCTTTGTAACATCCAGAGAATGACCAATGAATATATTTAATTCCTTTACTACATATTTTTTATTTTGTTCATACTTGGCATTTATTGATGGTGGGGAAACCTCAATATTGAGACTCCTTCTAGTGCAGATTGACAACTCACCTGCAATTTAGTCTTACAGAGATCCCTTGTTCCATGACACTTAAACACTTGGCTCAGGTGCACATAGCTAGTAGTAACAGAGGCAGGACAAGGGCCCAGGTTTTTATAACTCTCTAGTCAACTACCTGAAAATCCTTGTGATAATGACCAATGTCTACCATGATTCTCCTAGATTTTATTTTCCTTGAAAAACATTTCAAGGTCCTTCCATTATTCCTCATATACCATATCTGTTTGTGCATGGCCACTAGATACTTATTATCCTCATAATATATTTCATCTTGTCAATGCATCCCTAAATAATATAATGTGATACTCTACATGCTGTCTGATCAATATGGAGTGGATCAGCTCATGAAGACTCTCAATCTAAGAGACAAAACAACACCATTGAAATCGAATGAACATTAAATTTATGTGATTTAAAACTTATAACAAGGGCAGCTAGGTGGCCCAATGGATAGAGCACCAGCCCTGAAGTCAGGAGGACCTGAGTTCAAATCTGGTCTCAGACACTTAGCACTTCCTAGCTGTGTGACCTTGGGCAAGTCCCTTAACCCAATTGCCTCAGGGGGAAAAAGACTTAATGAAAACATATAACAAAAATAAACTTCTGAGAAAAGATTGTTCTGATAAGCACAATAATTTATTTAACTTTTTATATGCCAGATAATATGCTAAGTCTAGAGAAATTTTAAAAAGAGCAAAATACAATGCATAACATTAAGGAATTCAGTTTTTAATAGGTACGAACATATGGATATAACTATGTACAAATAAACTATACACAAGACAAGCTGGAGAAAATCAACTGAAGGTTTTCCAGTAGAATGTTGGATTTTTTCTAAGACTTAAATGCACTATGAAAGCAGAAAGCAAATGTGGACATGAGAAGAGTTATAGTAGTGGAGAATAGTAAGTGAAAATATCAGGAGATGAAATGTCTTATTTGAGAAACAGTGAGGAGGTTGGAGTTACTGCATTATATAAGGTGTAGGCACAGCGAAAATATGAGATGGTGCTATGGGAAAGCTGTGAATGTTGGTGTGGAAGAATTGCAGGGGGTGGAGCCAAGATGGCAGAGTGAAGCCAGGAAGCTGCTCGAGCTCTCCCAATTTCCCTCAAAAACCACATGAAACCAAGTCTCTGAACAAAGTCTGAGGTAAGGAAACCCCTCTGCAGCTCAAGACAGACTGGAAAAACTTCAGGAAAGGTCAATCTCACCGGGTTGAAAAGGGTGTTCAGCCCAGCTCAGAGAGACTCTGGGAAAGATGGTGAGAGGATCTTAATCAAAGAAAATCATCAGCTAAGACCCTCAGTCCTGGCTTAGGAGCACAGCAGTGGGGCAGCTTCCAGTCCCAGCTGAGAGAAAAAATCTGGGAAACCAGACTGTTTCCTGAAGAGGAGAGGTAAAGTTAAACCTGCAAACACTGCGGGGGGGAGGGGAGGGGAGCTGCACAGGAGGCTTGGAACAGAGCCTCCTTTACCCCAGGAGCAGAGCTTCACCACAAAAGGTTTTTTAAAAAAAGAGTAATGCCAAAAGAAAAAGGAAAGAAAATGAGCAAGACACAGAAAAGAATCTTCACCCTAGAAAGCTATTATGGTGACAAGGAAGATCCAAACACCAAATCAGAAAAGGACAGAATGTACACCAAAGAAATCTCAAAGATATGAATTGGCTTCTTGAAAGTTTCTGCCTATTAAATAAAAAAAATTTAAAAAAAAAGGAAAAAAAAAGAAAGTTTCTGATAAAAGACTTTAAAAATGCAAATAAGAAACACAGAAGGAAAAAAACAGAAAATGAATGAGAAATATATGAGAGAGTCAATAACTTGGAAAAGGAAGGTAACTTTTAAAAATAAAATTGGCCAAATGCAAAAAAAACAAAACAAAAATGAAAATCCACTGAAGTAAACATCTTCAAAAGTAGAATTAATGAAATAGAAAAAGAGATCCAAAATCTCACTGAAGAAAGATCAAACTGGCTAAGAAAGATAATGATAAATGTTGGAGGAGATGTGGAAAGCTGGGACATTAATGCATTGTTGGTGGAGCTGTGAAATGATTCAACCATTCTGGAAAGCAATCTGGAACTATGATCAAAGAGCTATCAAACTATATATACCCATTGACCCAGCAGTGTCACTCCTGGCTCTATATTCCAAAGATATCATAAAGAAGTACAAAAATGTACTTCTTTTTGTGATGCAAAGAATTGGAAAATGAATAGATGCCCATGAATTGGGGAGTGGCTAAATAAGATGTGCTATGTGAAAGTAATGAAATATTATTTTTCTATAAAAAGTAATGACCAGACTGATTTCAGAAAGGCTGAAAAGAAACACCAACTGATGCTGAGTGAAAGAAGCAGAATCAGGTATACATTGAACACAATAAAAACAAGAATGTGTGATGATCAACTATGAAAGACTTGATTCTTCTCAGTGGTTCATTGATCCAAAGCAGTCCCAAAAGACATGGGGCAAATGCCATCTGCATCCAGAAAAAGAACAATGGAGATTGAATGTAAATGAACAATGCTATATTCACTTCTTTTTTTTCTGTATTTTTTCTTCTCCCATGGTTTTTCCTTTTTTGTTTTGATTTTTCTCTCCCAACATGCATCATAAAGCAATGTGCATTAAAATTAATAAATAAACAAATAAATAGGAAAGGAAGGGAAAAAAAGAAAAGTTTAGTATGTCAAATGAGAGTTTATACTTTGTCCCAGAGATAATATGGAGCTCCTGAACTTTACTGAGTGGAGCATGGGAATAATATAACATAGTTAGGCCTGTGCATAGGAAATCATTTTGGCAACTTAGTGGAAATTGCGCTGAAATAGGAAGATAGATACTTGAATGTGAATTAAAATGGCTACTAATTATAGAATATGGATTCTAGAAGAGCATAGTGTTCTGAGTGGTTATATTTGAGTGGACAATTTTAGGAGCTGCAAAGAATGGGCATAAGGAACAGATAGTGTGTAATATGCAGATAACTAGAGTGCTTAGTATCACTGAGATAAAAAAGATAAGATTAATAAGTCTAAGCATTATATCAATGCCTACCTAGAGATCCATTTAGTGAGTAACTTCGTTAAGTTGTCAAAGCCCTTCCTTATGATCCAAACTCATAAGTGTAGAAACACTGAATCCTGAGTCCCAGAAGGCCAGATTCACAGCAAGCAGGAGCAGATGGTCTTATGGTGGGAGGGAAGTTGGGACAGTAGTCAAAAACTGAAAATTCTCTTTAAATCTGATCTGAGAAAGGTCTCTATAAAGAAATCTACCTTACTGGAATACATTTTGAGCTTAAAGGAATAATAGAAAAATAGATAGGTAGAGTGAGAAATCACTATACAGAACTTTGAAGACTTGAAAAATAAATTTCTATATAATGCAATAAGTGATGTGTAGTTAATGGAAACATTCAAGGAAGAGAGTAATAAAAATTAAAATATTATGCAAGATAGATAACAAAATCTTAGATTGGAGTCTTCTGGTTCATGTGCAAAACAAGATTACAGAGAACACTACATGTGATTCCCAATGAACTTTCAAACCTCTCCAAAAGAGAAAGAATAAGCCAAAGTTCAAGCAACTCTATCTCTGACTATGGTCTAGGACACCTCAAATTCAGAATAACATTAAAAAAAAAGAATTATGCCAACTCAATGTGAGTTCATTCATATCTCTCCTAAACCTCTCATGCTCCTGGAAATGAGATTACCTACAATCTTTGCTTTTAAGAATCATTTGGAAACAAGCAAACAATCAACAACAAAACAAAGAGAAACAAAAAAAATAAAACTTAGGGAATGAGAAAATTTTTATTTTTCATTAAGGAAATCCCAAAAAGCAGGAGTTGAAAAAATGATAAAAAAGGAAACATCATTCTGATGAAATGAAGTATAGAAAACAAACTAATATCAGTAATATATGCTCTGATGGACAACATACATATTCATAAAGAAAATATCTGAACTTTAAGAAGATATAGACAGTAACACAATAATGATTGAAAATAGCTCTCTAGGTATTTGGATAACTTCAATAAAAAGAAAATATGGGACTGAAAATTTTCTTAACATGTAAGAATTCAAAGATATATAGCATCTTATAAATGGAAGAGCAAAACAATATAAATTTCTCTCCATGATATAGGCCATTAAAAGAAACTGCCAGGGGCGGAGCCAAGATGGTGGAGAAGGCACACATGACATAAGCTCCTCTCATACCCTCACTTCACGAACAATTATTAAATTCAGCCTCAAAAATAGCACTTGACTGGTAAAATTCACAAAGATTAGAAGTACAACAATTTACCAGCCAAAGATAATCTGGAAGATTGCCAGAAAAGGTTTTTCTTAAGTGGCCGGAGCAGATCAGCACAAGCAGGGATAGAATCAAAGGCTAAGGTCCAGAGCGGACCAGGGATGGGGATGGCCTCTGTGGTTAGAAAAGTTATAGAGATGACTCTGCCATAGGCTGATTGCTCTGCCTTGATTACAAAGCAGTAAACCAGAAAAGAAATTAAAGCCAAAGGTAGAGGATACTCTTAAAAAATGCCAAAACCTAACAAGATCTGGCTATACCCACCCAAAACCAGAAGTGACTCAGCACAGATCACAGCACAGCTGTACAGACACACCACAGCTGTACAGACGCAGCACAGGCTGGGACAGTCACAAATCTGTACAGCAGTGGGCTACAGCCCGGGGCAGCCTCTAATTTTCACAGTGGGGGGCTCAGCCTGGGGAACCAGAACTTCCACAGCATGACTGTATTTCCTGGGTCAGAGATACTTCCGGTCCCTGTGCAGGGCTATTAACTGGACAACTGCTAATACTCACAGCCTCACAGCAGGCTTGGCTTGGGGTAGTGACATTTTCTGCTCAGCCTCTAGCCCCAGGGCAGTCACTAATCTGCACAATGGGGTTCTTCACTGCGTACATCTGCAGCTCAGCCCTGTGCTACCCAGACCTGAATCACTTCTGGTGGGGAACTTATTCCATAACACTCCCGTACCTCACCACTCTTTGGAGCCCATTTGTAGGACAGCTACTGTCCAGACACCTATCCTGCTCTGCAGAGGAAGCTGGTAACCTCCTGGCCCTGAAGGCAGACCCTATAGGCTTTTAAAAAAAATCAAAAGGACAATTAATAGCTTCTATACAGAAAGAGAGCAGGTTTTCAACCCCTAGGAGAATAATAGCAAACAGTCTCCAGACAAAACCACAAAAGGGGATTTTACCTGGTTCCCTAGAAGAGACTCTTAAAAATCTCAAAAGAGAGCTAGAAGAAAAATGGAGAAAGGAAAGAGAAGCTATGCAAGACAGTAACAACTTCCTGAAATGTGAATTGGAAAATGTAAAGAACTCCCAGGAAGTTCAGGGAAACAGAATTTATGTGGAAAAGGTAAAGAAATCCCAGTAGGATTTGTGAATTGGAAAAGATAAAAACTCCCAAGAAAGTAGGATTTGTGAATTGGAAAAAGAAAATAACTCAATAAAAAAAAAATAGTAAAATGGAAAAAAAAATTCCATAGAGCAAAACAACTCAATTAAAAACTCAATTGAACATATAAAAAAAAGTTTTTAAAAAAAGCTAATGAAGACAATAACATTAAAAATCAGAACTGAACAAATAGAAATGAATGATTCATTGAGACATCAAGAATCACTCAAGCAAAGCCAAAAAAATGAAAAATTAGAAAAAAAACATTAAATATATACTTGAAAAAACAACAGACCTGGAAAATAGAGCTAGGATAGGTAATCTGAGGATTATTGGACAATCTTGTTTCACCTGTGATCTTATTGGAAATGCTTCTAATTTATCCCCATTATATATGATGTTTGCTGATGATTTTAGATAGATGCTACTTATCATTTTAAGGAAAACACAATTTATTATGCATACCTTTAATCTAGCAATATTACTACTAGATATGTAATCCAAAGAGATCATAATAAAGGGGAAATGTCTGACAAGTACAAAAATGTTTATAGCAGCTTTTACAATAAAGATTTTTGCTATAATGCAAAGAATTCAAAATTTAGTAGATACCCAATAGTTGGAGAATGACAGAACCAATTGTGCCATACCAATTAATGGAATACTATTGTATTAAAAGAAAAAAAATATGAATGGGTTGGTTTCAGAAAAGTTTGGAAAGAATTATGAATTGATGCCAAGTGAAATGGGCAGAACAAAGAGGACATTGTACACAGTGATACTAACATTGTGTGATGGTCAGCTTTGATTCACTTAGCTCTTCTCAACAATACAGTGATCAAACACAATCCCAAGACATTCAAGATGGAAAATCCTGTCCAGATCCAGAGAAAGAATTATGGAAACTGAATGCAGATTAAAGCATATTATTTTTATGTTTTTCTTCTTTCTTGTGGTTTTTCTTTTTTGTAATTATTCTCCTTTCAAACATGACTAACGTTGAAATATGTTTAATATGATTGCACATGTATCAGCTTTATCAGATTACTTGTCACCTTGAGGTGGGAGTAGGGAAGTGAGGAAGGAAGGGAGAAAAGCAATGGAAATAAAAATCATATGAAAGCAAATGTTGAATTTCATATTACCTATAGCTAATCTAATTAAAAAGAAGAAAGTAGAAAATGCAATCCTTGGTATTACTTGACCAAAGTGAAATCACATCAAAACAAGAAGAAAATAAAATAATAATCAGAACATATCATGCCACTTTGTTTAGTCCTGAAAATTTACAAAACATGGCTCAAGATCTTTTGCTACATACAAAGATGCACAAGACATAGTCTCTGTGCTCAGATTCAGACAGGCTATTGGTCTCTGACATCCTCCCTTCTCACTCATTTACAAAGTCTCTGTCATGCAACTTCCAACTTTATCATTAAATGGATATTTCTCCCTCCAAATTACCAGTAATTCATTAATTGACAAATATAATAGTTTTTTTCAATCCTTCTTTTTATTGATCTTTTTGCAATCTTTGACAATGTTCATCATTAAAGTCTTCTGAATATTCTCTTCTCTAATGAAACTGGTGACAGTTTTCTCTCTTTTTGCTATAGTTGTCTGACCACTATTTCTTAGTCTTATTTATTTAAAATTTATCAACATCACACTAATTAAACCCTCTCTAATATCTCAATAAGCTTTCTTTGCTATCTCATTAACTTTTATAGGTTCAATGATCATCTCAATACTGAATACTTTTGTTTCAATACAGTCAGTCTTTTTCCCAAGGCCTTTTGGGCATTTTGAACTCTATATTTTAAAAATTAATTATTTCCATTTAACTTGGAATATTTTCCTTCTCCAATTTTCCTATTACTGTTAAAGGGATCAACATAGGAGAAGAGATGATAGAATAAGGGACGAATGTGTTTTGTGAATTATGGTGAAGGAGGTATGCCATTGGCCTTTGGTCATATATGATTCCTCACTGTAAATGCCAATTATCTAAGGGAAAAGATTGTGACAGTAGATGCATCCCAAAATATATAAAATAATCTTTGAAATTGACACATGAGGATATTTTAAGTGTTATGTGACAGAGAAGACTCAAAGGACTTAGAAGCTTGCATACTGAAATTGTTAGGATGTAATTTTTGAAAGCTACACATGGGAAGCTTTTCATTTAAATTCAGTCATACTTCTAATAGCCCATCCATAGTTCCAGATACTGCATTAAATATTAGTGTAACTTTTTTGATTTATTCACTTCAAAAATACTTTTTTTATTTTATGCATTTAAATATTATTAAGGATTTTATTATGTTTATGCCAGGAATCTATAAGATCAGCTAAATAATCCATTAAACAACTAATGAAAATCATCTTACTTTTCAATTTCTATACATTAGCAAGAAGAAACTGTCACCTCATCATTTACTCTACAAAACAAATACTAAACGACCTTCCTGACTCGAGCTTCATTTGTATTAGAAATCATTCATGTCGCTAAATATACTTGTCACCTTAAGTATTTTGTAGGCACATAAAACTTACAACCTCAATTTGGAAACATCAAGATTCTTAGTTCTTTAGGTAAGTCAATTAATCATTAATTAAGAACCTACTATATGTTAAGTATTGTACTTGTTCCTGGGGATCACAGGATATTTTTGAGAAATTCTCTGCTTCAAAGGAGCTCACATTCCATATATACTTGTCAGTGCTAAATGTCACCCCCAGAAATGGCTTCTTCAATCATATTTAACTTTCTTTCCTCCAGAATGATCAATCTGACTGATAATGATATTGAAACACATTTAAAATGAATGTAAGATATTGACCCCCAAAATAACTTTACCAGCTTTTCAATTTTTTTAAAGAATTTTAAGGGTGTAATAAAAACTGCAGTAGTGGAATCAAATCGCACCAAGTAATTTTACATGGCTTATGAAACTAGGAAAACTTCTCTATATGCAATGAAATAATTTCATCTTGTATTAAACAACAAATCAAACAAGTGATAATGCCAACTCCAAATTAGGAAAGAGAAGCAGCAATGAAAGAGGGAACAAAAATTAAAAAATAAATGTTTTGAAAACACTAAAACTTTGTTACTTGAAATTCTCTCTATCAATATATTTTGAGTTTATATGATAAAGTAATTTATAATTTAAATAATAAGTAATTATGGTCATGGTAATTCTATCAGTAGGAACAATTTCATTAACTGCATTGTTCCCTTAGGAAGTCATTCTTGGATAAACTTATCAGTAGGATTATGTACATTGCTCAGCAAAGTTTTTCTTAGGAAACTAGAGCAGTTCACATCCATATTCAATGGGTCTCTATATATTTTCATTTTAAAGAGATTCTTATGCCTATCTCCTAAGCTAACTCTATTCTACTATTTTATTGTGACAGATAAACTAGATTGATTATGAAATAAATAACCAAGGTACACTATGCTGGAAAAAAAAAAAAAACAAAAAAACAAATTACCTAAACTTTGTCTACATAGGATGACCTACTAAAATCATGGGTATGCAGAGTATGGATGATTTTGCTGATCTGGGTCAGGCTCTCTTTACTCCTTTGGCTACAGAAAAAAATTACAATATGGCCATGCTTGTCCAAAGATCTAAGCCCTTCTGTCCAAAACATCCTGAAGATTTTAAAATTGTCTATAAAAATTACAAAGAGTATAATGTGCTCTAAATCAAAAGGAAATATCTCATTTCAGTTTATGATATGATAGGTTCTTATCAGAATGACTCCAACTGGTGAGACCAAAAGACAATTTCCAGTTCCAATTAATTTTGGTTAATCTGGATCTTTGAGGAAAAAATAATAAAATATAAATCTTGTGGTCGAGGACTATTTAATTTTTTATTTTACATAATTTAAATTTTTGTTTTACACAATGCTCATTTAATTAAATTGATATTCATTAGTGTAATCCGTGGAAGTACTATGCTATTAACTTAGACTCCCAAGTTCAGGAAAGATAGTTCTATAGAAAAGGGAGGTCAATAGTTTTTTTTTTTTTTTTTTAGCTTTGAAATCGTGTGGAATTTATTATATAATTTTTAAAACAGGCTATATTTAATAAAGATTTGTCATTTCATAGGTTTTTCCTAATTCTCTTTATTTATGAAAATGTGTATTTTTTAAGTTCAGAATGATTAAGAAAAAAGGTTGTCAAACCACAAAAAAAAGCAAGTCATTTTTTCATATTAATATATATTTTAATTTTAAAATTTGAAAATCAAAGGAAGCTGGTCCATGCTACTGTTTTAGCAATTATTAGTTTTTTTTTAATAGGCAGCAGCTTTATTTTTTATTATAACTTTTTTATTTACAAGACATATGCATGGGTAATTTTTTAGCATTGATAATTGCAAAACCTTCTGTTCCAACTTTTCCCCTCCTTCCCCTCACCCCTAGATGGCAGGTAGACCAATACATGTTAAATATGTTAAAGTATATGTTAAATGCAATATATACATATTTATACAGTTATCTTGCTGCACAAGAAAAATCAGATTTAGAAATAAGATAAAAATAACCTGAGAAGGAAAACAAAAATGCAAGCAGACAAAAACAGAAGCAGTGGAAATGCTATGTTGTGGTCCACACTCATTTCCCAGAGTTCTTTTTCTGAGTGTAGCTGGTTCTCTTCATTATTGAACAATTGGAGCTGAATTGGTTCATCTCATTGTTGAAGAGGTCCAGGTCCATCAGAATTGATCATCACATAGTATTGTTGTTGAGGTATATAATGATCTCCTGGTTCTGCTCATTTCACTCAGCATCAGTTCATGTAAGTCTCTCCAGGTCTTTCTGGAATCATCCTGCTGGTCATTTCTTCAAAACAATAATATTCCATAACATTCATATACCACAATGTGCCCAACCATTCTCCAATTGATGGGCATACAGTCAATTTTCAGTTTCTAGCCACTATAAAAAGGGCTGCCACAAACATTTTTTTGCACATATGGGTTCCTTTCACTTCTTTAAGAGTCAATAGGTATTAAATATATTTTTAGAGCCAGCCATCAAGTTGGAAAACAATGCCAATCTGAGTGGGATTGCTGCTGATTTCCAGACAGAGAATATAGGCATTTAGAGGATCAAGGAAATATGAAAATTATTTAGTTTAATAATCATATATAGGAGAGAAAAATGAAACTTAAATAAAATGGTGTGTACAAACCTCACCTAGTAAAAAGAAGAGCTGAAATAAAATGGTGTGTACAAACCTCAACTAGTAAAAAGAAGAGCTGGAATTAAAACCCCTGCCTTTTTAAAGTTGTCTTTCCATCTAATCATGATTTTGATGCAGAAAAATAAATTACATTTTAGCTAAGTTCCCAGTGATTATTCATTAAAATTCTTTTAAAGAATTGTAAATAAGGAAGAAGAGAGCACAAGTAAACTTTTAGGCAACATGACATTCTGCTGTATATATATTTTTTTTTTTCCCCTCTCCCTTCCTCTTCCTCTTCCTCTTCCTCTTCCTCTTCCTCTTCCCCTCTCTCTCTCTCTCTCTCTCTCTCTCTCTGTTCTTCCTCTCTCTCTCTCTCTCTCTCTCTCTGTCTCTGTCTCTCTCTGTCTCTCTCTCTCTCTACACACACACACACACACACACACACACACACACATACACACACACATAAGGAAAGGACCTGGGTACAAAAATGAATAGGAGAAGTAAAATGAGTTGTGTGACCTCTGGGAAATTGCCATGTTCATTTAATGAGCTCAACTTTCTCCCTATACCAAAGGCTTATCTTTTCCAGGCCAATATATTTTCCCCAGAAAAATATTTGTATGTTTGCAAATCATGAGAACTCAGAAAAATGGAAGATCCACAGGAAGTAAAATGGGAGTATAAGTAAGTTAAAATAAATAAGCTAAAATAAGCAAACTAACATGGAATGATAAGTACAACAAAAAGTATATCAGCAAAGAAATAAATGACTGCAAAAAAAATGGACTGATCATATAGAACTATGTGTGATAAATTAGATGTGAGAAGAAAACAAAACAAAATTCAGAAGATCCTAGCACATATTGTGGATTCATGTAACAAACTTATTAGGAATAAACATCACTTATTAGGATTTCTAATATAGCTTAATAATTTGATGGCCAGAAATGGCAGTTTGAACTAAGAACTCTGAGCCAGCCTTTGGGATGCCTTCCATTGGCAAAGAGCGACTTCCCATCCAAACAGCCCAGAGATCTAAGCTCAAGTGCCATCACCAGAACCTCCCGCAGTTGCCGGGGTGCTGCTTCCATACCACATGGTTCCTCCCCACTCACTGGTCAGAGGAGGAGACTCTTTTGGAGATTTCACACCATCCCTGGCCAGCCAACATCAGCCAACATCTGAGCGTAGATGTGCGTGTTAGTGCCCATAGCGATATCCTGCACTAACACCTCTGAAGTCCTCAGGAAGTTGAGGGATGCCTGCATCGAGTCAGTGTCACATCCCTAATGTCAGAAGAACTGGAAGGTCAGAGACCACTCAATTTACAGACAAATAAACTTAGGTCTGGGGAGCTAGGGAGCCTGGCTCAAGGTTAACGAGGTCAAGCTGGGAGAGAAAACCGTGTCCCCTGCACAAATGCCCTGCAACTGTTAGCCTCATTCTCAGGAGAACTGTGGGGTGGAAGTCAGCCTCTGGGCACTCAGCCACCAGCTCGAAGGGATTACCTCTCCATGAGGTGCCTACTACCCACAGGCGGGCACTCAGGCAGAATTAGCTGAGGGCCAGCACCCTGCCCCACTCCCCCTCCCTCCCAAGTTCCTTCGTTCCTCCTAGCCCACCACGAACTTATAAAAAAGAGAGATGCTGGTCAGCTCAATGGGTCAGGCAAGCATAGCCGTCATAATAGGTCTTTGTGCACTGAGGTTCCCTCCTTAGGAGGCAGGAAGACTCCAGAGTGACTCCTTGGAGAGAGAAGAAAAGAGGAGCACCAGCAGAGAACTCCAGAGGGAACAGGAGCTAGAGCCAAACAATGACTCACTATCCTTCAACGTTTTACCCATAACTAGAGGGAAGGAGGAAGGGAAGCCCAGAATCCCAGGTGGCTAACGTCCTCACCAGTAGTGAAGGCCTAACCTTGAAGATACTACTGATTATATAATGCATTCATTAGAGTATTGAAATACTGGTACCTCAACTTGCATTTAAATACAAAATGTGGGCTGTCTTTTTAAAGAAAATAAAATCTTTTAAAAATAAAACACTATAAATCTATCAAATTTCTTATTCCATTGTGAAGAATAACAAGGGAAATCATAGTATTATTTTCTAAACCACCTTCTTATTCTACAGTAATGAAAAATGCATTATGATTAATAGTCTTCTTTCGTACCTTAAATTAATAATATCTAATAGGAAAGAATGAATGCACACCTACAATGTAGGGACAAATAAATTATTTATATTATATTATTTCATCTAACTTCTGTATAAGAAAAACCATTGTTTAAGTGAAAGTATTCATTAAAGAAAACTCTTTGAAAAAGAGAGTTAAAGCAGTTAATAGTATTTCTGAGTTTCCAGCTACAGGAATCATAAATATATATCATGAAAATTTTCCTCTTGGTAAAGCTGAGGAAAACTTGAAGAATATTGTCAGTGTCTAAGGGATGAATCAACCTCTAGGGGGCATAGTTTGCAAATTTAAAAGTTTCAGATTGCAAACCTCATGAATGCATATGTACAGAACAAAAAGTGATTCAAGAAAAACATTCTTTTTTTTCTGAAAATGTTTGTTGTATGAGTATCATTCCCCAAGGTTCTAATTAATTTTCTATTGTAGAAACATTAGTAATTAAGTCTCTTAACCTGGCCATGACATAATTGAAAGAAAATGGATAGAACAGTATAAATGTATTCCTACTTCTCAACTGCCTTCCAAAAACAAAATAAAACAAAACAAAAACAAAAATCCCAAACAAACCTTAAAACACCTGCTCTATCGAACATAAGTTGAGTATTTCTCCCTAAAAATATGGCATTATCATACCTTGAACAACCTCTCATATTATTATATTCAATTGTCTGAAACAGAAAATGAGTTATTGCATATTATTACAGTCTAAAATCAGTGGGAATCAGCCTCCATTCCAAGTTCTGAATACTAAAGTGACACACATTATGTACCCAGATTATAGGACAGCTATATCAGTAGATTATTACTTTATATAACTTTTTGAGCAGAAGGTACCTTTTCATGTTGGACACTTCAGGTTTCTTGAAGCAACAACAAAATTAAAACTCCCCAAATCTAAAATGAATCTTTAAAAAGTAACATTTTAATTGCCTTTTCTATTAATGATAAATCATCCCTTTTGCCTTAGAATATGTCAGTAGTAGACCAAGATATATTATGAAATACTGATACAACAAATACTTAACATTTATATGACATTTTATGGTTTACAAAATATCTCTATTATTATCTCAGTCTTAGATTCTATCATTTCTCTCTAAATATTGTTATCACTACAACTATAGTTATAATATATCTGATTCAACATATATATAAATATAGATAGATATATGGACTGAAATATATATGCATATATATTGAATATACAGTAAAATATATAAGTATATATGCTTCTGTTTACATATAATTATCTTATATAATCTTCATTACAACCAAACCTGTGAGGTTGATGCATGTTATAATTATTTTATGCATGAAGGAACTGTGGATCAGATCAGGGAAGGAACCTGCTTAGGATCCTGTAGCTTTAATTGTTTGAAGTAGAATTCAGAACCTAGCCTGTGGTTCTAAAGCAGTACTTTATTGTAATCTATTAATTTTGCCAGGCTATTTCATTTTCTAGATCTGCTGCTACATTGTAGTTATTTTTAAAATTTGTTTTATCTTTCTTCTATAGATGAAGATAGCAAGGGATTAAGGGGGTTACTGTAGGCCTCCTTTTTGTCATTAAAGAAGAGGGAAAAAAAATTTCTATTGCTGTTTTGTCCAAGAACCTGTACACGCACACGCATAGTCTTTTTTGTACTTGACTTGGGAAGTGTGGTGGATAAATTGTGGTATTTTATACTACTGATGAGTCCTGAAAATAAGTATACTATGGGCTAACAAAATGGCATGAAGCAATGGAAATACCACTTGATCTAGAGACAAGAGATTCTCTTCTAATTTTACCTAAGGTTGATGATATGTTTATCAATATACGGACGTTTCCTAACCAAACAAGTCTCCTTTTAACTGTATGCACAATTATAAAGTCAGAAGAGTGACTCACTATGAAAGAGTGAAGAAGCTATTAAAAAAAATCTTAGAGTATCATGGAAATGAGAAAAAGAGGAGAAAGAGGGCTTGCCTCTGTGTCTTGATAAAGAATGCTTTTGGGACCCATTTAGTAAAAAAGTGAAAAAAAAATCAACCTCCCTTGTGGTCTGACTATATGTCATTTGAACTAAATAGTCCACAGAACAAAAGACAGGAAAAAGAAATGGATACACCCACATCTTTTTTTTTTTTTTTTTTTTTTTTTTTTTTTTGTAGAGATAGGACACAAAATGGAAAATTGATGAGGCGAGCAATGCAGGAATTCAGTTCCACAAGATAAGACTCAATTATGGAGTGTGTGAAGGAAAAAGAGGGAACAAAGATTAGACAGGTGAGTGGCAGTGCTCTCTAAAATACCTGTTCATTCTTTGCTGATGAGAAAGTCCTTAAAATAAGGGACCATATTTATCTACTGTGCTGAATAAGTGAAACCATCTTATCTCTTCAATTATTGTTGAGAAATAATCAAGTAGTAAATCAAGTTTTTTTTATTATAAAGATTTGATCTAGGTTACACTCTCCACTTCAATATTTTTTTTTGTGAAATCTCTTAGAAAGATGGTCTTAGACTTAGTTACCAAAGTATTTAAGAGAAAACTAAGTTGCCAAGGTTTCACATTGTTTGTGTCAGAAGTGGGATTCAGACTCAAGACTTACTGGAACTAATTTTAGATCGAATTTCATTACTGCCTCTAATTTAGTAAAAGTGTCAATGAATCCATGGAGGATAACTTAAAAAGTATATTATATGCCTATTTTGTAATAATCTAAGAAATGGATCAAATAGTTCAAGTCAATGCAGACTATAAAAACAAATGATTGTGACAAATACCCAACTTGACATTAATATGTTATGATAATTATATGAGAAGCATGCTATTTTTCAGGACTATAAGTATGGGATATGACAAACCCATATATTGTAAATATTGACCTCAAGGGGAGCTGTATTGAAGATGGTTTCAAGTAAACTTAAAGAAGATGAGCTTCCATCTTAATGCTTTTAGTCAATTACAAATAATAGCTTTTTTATCCACTTATATGTAGTAGTCTACATACAGAATAACAATATGAGTCTTATCCCAGAATATTGTTTTCCTGACCACAAAGGAAAAGATGGGGGAAAAAGATGAGAAAATGAAAAGAAATGAGTTATGAAGCCCCTACTATGTGCTAAGTACTTTACAAATATCTCATTTCATAAATAAATGAGAAAATATTGGCAATAATTGCACAACAATAAATAATAAATTTGGGAGTAATCAGAGCATCCCTGATCAATTTAGTGCCCTCAGCCTACTGGATGGATTTATATGATGTTGGAAGCATGTAACAAAAAAAAGTGGGGTGGTAAGGTTTTGCCTGTTTCAGCTTCTGAATGGATGCATTCTCAGCTTATAAAGAAACATTGTTTGAATGTATTACAGCCTAAATGATCTATATTATAAAATATATAATATAAGAAGTATTTAATGTCTGTTTTTTGCTCCTTAAAATATATGGTTTTGCTTTCAAAGCTTAAATGAATCGATGTAAAGAAAATGCAAAGAAGTTAATAAACTCCTTTAAGAGTCATGAGAAAGATCATCAATAAAGTTAAAAATATTATAGAGCTTTGACCAATGTATGGAAGCAACTAATACTGCACTGTTAGCTTCTAGTGATAATGTAAGAGTAACAGTCATGCCCTTTGAGCCTATATAACAAATATAGCAAGTAAACTGAATGGTGAGTTGAGAAGCATTTAGCAGTTGAGAAGACAGTGTTTGGAAAGGTGGAAATTCCTTGCATTATTTCTTAAGTTTCTTGTAATGGGAAAAGAAGAAGAAGAGGAGATGATGTTTTTTTCTCTCGTACCAGGCCATCAGCGATGGCGTGATGCAGTTTACTTTGTAGGAGACATCAGACCCAGCAAATAGCAGACCCAAAGAGTCTTTCTGTTCCATTAACGTTTAACTGTAGAAATGAGTAGCCAATGAAGCTAGCAAAGTTACAAACTCATCATACACACAGCAAGGAGGCAGAGAATGATGTTATTGTGAGAAAAGAGAAAAACATTGGGACACTAGTGCTAAAGATATCATCTCCATATGTGTGCTGTTCTTACTGTATGCTGCTCTACTCTAGAATCCTGGCTTCCCCCCTCTCTTTCCAATGATAGTGTGTGCATTGGTAGAAGCCCATGCCCCAATTTTATGGGGGTGATGTTTTATAGGCATTTTTCACAATTTTCATTTTAATAAATCCCTTTTCTTTGAGGTATTTGTGTCCTCTGGCTAACCACTGAATGTATGCATGTATATATATGCTGGGACTTGAAAATTATCATTTTGTGGTATGCTCTATCATATTATAGATGCTAAAGAATAATGTAGCAGATGTAGCTCTCCTTTTGGGTGGAGGGATTTGGGAGCAACTTTAAAGGGCAGGTTTTGTGGGTTAGCCCCAGAAAGGGGATGCATTGGAAGGTACTGTATATCAATAACTCACCTACTGGTAACATTCCAGGACAGATGGCAGTAACCACTAAAGTGCCCCTGAGAAGTGAAAGCACAAAAATTAAGGGAAAACACAGGTGAAGAACAAAGTGTGTGTGGGAGGGTTTAAATAGAAATGAGAGTAACAAAGTTGACATATTATTTTCAGATTCTTCTGTGTGCCTTGTAGTCTAGGTTTAAAAAAGGGTTTGAATAATCTAAAATATATTAAATAATTGGTTAAAAAGTCATTATTGTGGAACATAAAACTAAAAGATGTGGACTGAACGATTTCCTTTGATAGGGAATACTGTGAAGAGGTTTCCAACCTTACTGACTCTCTCTCTCTGTCTCTCTGTCTCTCTCTCCTTCTGTCTCTCTCTGTCTCTCTCTCATCTCTCTGTCTTTGTCTCTCTTTCTCTCTCTCTCCTTCTGTCTCTCTCTGTCTCTGTCTCTTGTCTCTCTGTCTTTCTCTCTCAGTATCTTTCTCTGTCTCTCTACTTCTATCTCTCTCTCCTTCTGTCTCTCTCTCTGTCTCTCTTGTCTCTCTGTCTCTCTCTCTCTGTCTCTCTCTCTCTCCCCCTCTCACACACACCCACTCACACACACACACACAGACATGGAGAGATACATGGTAATGGAACTGAAAGTGATATTATCTTGAAGTGAAATGAAAAGGCACAAAATTTGAACTGTTGTTGATTTCTGAGCAAGGCTTTCTTTGACAATAACAATCTCTTTTCTAACTAGCTTCTCTTCCTATTTGATTTGTTCCAATATTTGTCACATCACAGTCATTTCCATGGTGATGAATCGAGATATTGCAAACACTAACTGAATCAGGCAAGAAGGAGAAGCTGATTAGGAAAGAAAGATCTTATGTTAGCACACAAATAACATGGTAATCATCAATTATGAGAAACTTTAAAGGAAAATGAAAGCTTGATATAAAAGAGAACCTAATGATCACATCTGATTTAATAAAAGAAGAGGAAATTAATAACTAATTTTTAAAAGTCTATAAATGCAGTAAATGCAACAATCAGCAATCAAATATTAAATCACCATCTTATTAGTTTTGTTGTCATGGATTGCAAGATAAGGAATGGAGTGTTATTTCTGCTTGGGAATAAAATAGAAAGTCTTATAGGGCTTGCAAGCTAGGTGAAATTTTATGGAAAAATGTAAATAAAAAAGTGTTTCTTTTATCCTTTGAAGTACTTAAAGGAGGAATCTATTCCATATATATCATTTAATAAAATTATGATGATTCATTTGGTATTTCATCTTTTGACAGGAATTTACTCATATTTGGAAACTTTTTTTCTACATTCTCCTTAAGTTTATAGACATTCCACTTTTCCATTCATTTTGTTTGAAATAGAACACCCACAGAGGTACATGTAAAAACTGAAATTAAATTGGATTAAATGCAGGGAGGTGAAAACTAGAGTTCTCATTCCCCCTTACAGAGCAATATGTGAGGATTTTGATAGCATTTTGCTTCATCACTTTCAAATACTTATGAAAACAACAGAATTCTATAGTCTATGTAACTACAATTGTGGGCAAAATGAGGACATTCAAAGCTATTATTAGATTATCATGGTTTAGCAAATTGAGCAGTCAGTGATGATCTTTTTAAAAAAAGAAAACCTTTGTTACAGTCACACACATATAGCTGTATATCAATGACTATATTCCCAAAATACAAGCATATATATACACACATACACACATACCAGAAATATGACTAGAGCATCCATATTTAAGAAGTGAGTACTGTAGACAAAGAAATGGAAAATCATTACATTTGGATCAGAAGAGCAGAGTTCACATCTTAGTTCTGACACTTTCTATATGCATAAAAGTATTGAATTGAATATTTAGGAGCTTATTGTCTGATTTGTGCAATGGGGAAAATAATAGATTTAATATTCACCCAGAACTGTTTTGAGAAAATTACTCTGTAAGCCAATAAAGTGATTTATTATGAATATATGTATATATTTCTATAGCTATATAACTTCATTATATATGTGTGTATATATATATATAGTTGTTACAAACACAGCAAAATAACTGTTTGGACATGTATACATATATTTTATTTAACTTATACTTTAACATATTTAACATGTATTGGTCAACCTGCCATCTGGAGGAAGAGGTAGGAGGAAGAAGGAAAAAAGTAGGAACAAAAGGATTTGCAACTGTCAGTGCTGAAAAGTTACCTATGCATATATCTTGTAAATAAAAAACTATAATCATAAAAAATAGAAAAAAAATTAAAAAGGAAGGGATAATTGCAAAGAGACAAAGAGGCTGCATGACTTCAACAATAGGACATCATTGAAGACTAAATTCATTTCTTTTTGTGACAGGATTACTGAACTAGTAGATAAATGGAAAGCTTTTTAGCTAGTATACCTGAGTTTTAACAAATTTTTATACTGTATTTGTGGAAAATATGGAGAGATGTGGATAAATTAATATTATAATCAAATTGATTAAAAAAATCTCATTGGTTGTCCAGATTCAAAGATCAAGTTTTCATAGTTCAGAACCAATATTGCAGGAATTATCCAGATATTCTGTCTATGCCTCTGTGCTATTAACATTTTTAGCAATGGCTTGATTAAAGGCATAGATAAAATACTCATTAAACTTGCAGGTTACATTTATCTGGAAAGAATAACTCACTGACTGGGTAACAGAATCAGGATCTCAAAGTAGGTTGAAAAATGAGAACATGAGGCTTAATCTAATAATTTAAAATTAAATAAAGATGAATATAAATCATTTTTATTTTTAATTTTTAGATTATACATGTACATTAATAGTTTTATATTTTTCCATATTAGTCATATTAAAAGAGAAAAATATAATAAAAGGGAAGAAATATGAGAAAACACATAAGAAAAAAAAGGTGAAAACAATAACTTTCAATCTACATTCAGCCTCCATAGTTCATTCTCTGGATTCCAATGATACTTTCTATCCAAAATTTGTTTGAATTGTCTTGGATCACTGAATTGTTGAATATACTAAATCTATCATAGTTGATCAACTGTGATAGTTTCTGTTTCTGTGTACTGTTTTGTTTGCTGTGTACAATGGTTTCCTACTTCTGCTCATTTCATTCAGCATCAAACCATATAAGTCTTTACAGGCTTTTATGAAATCAGTGTTCATTATTTCTTGTAGAACAGCAATGGAATGTAAATTATTTTAATAACCACTTTATAAGTATAGGTTCACAGAAATATGAATAAATAGCAGTTATTTTGAAAAAAAATTCTTGCAGCTTTAGTGACCTACAAATTCAGTAGCATGATGTAGCAATCAAAAAACTAATTCCAACTTTAGTTGGATTAAGAATAGCATTGTATATAAGAATAAAATAATGAGAGTTCTATGATACTCTTGTTGTGATATGGAAGCCACCTACCAGTGACTGCTGGAGGTCTAACTCAGACTTGTAGAATGGATCTCTTCATGTGAGAGGATGCCAATGATACAAGGAGACTGAGAGGCAGTTGCTGTTCTCTGACTTCTCGACTGAGAGGCTGTTGCATTGCCTGACCTCTCTCCTCTTCCCTCTTCCTCCAATTTATTTCATTTCCAGTCCACAAGGAATATCTGTGAAGGCTGCTTTGCAACTCCTTCCAGTGTTAATGATTCACAGCTCTGGATGCGCTTGGCGAATTGACTGCCCCTTCACTTAGGCATGCTCTGACTGATGAAATGTCATTCTGAGTATACTGTTCAATTTTGACATCAGTAAGGTGAAGAGGATTTAGAGGAGTACAAACAGTAATAGTGTGGGCAACAAGTCCATATCCTGTGAAGGATGAAGAAACTCAGCATAATTAAGCATGGAATAAGAGCACTTTGTAAGTATTAGATGAGGTGCCCTATGGAAGAAGAAGAAGATTTAGTTTGTTTATGCTTTGAGAGCAAAAATAGAAGCAATAAGTAGAATTTAACACAATGCAAATTTAGGCTTGATGTTGGGGAAATATTTTTTCTCTAATTAAGATCTATTATATTTTCAGTGTTTGCATCTTTAGGATTAAGAATTCTTCCTTTACCCAAAGCTGTGAAAGATTATATTTTTCAGGGTTTTGCTTTTCCTTTTATAAATAGAATTTTATTTTTCCAAATACAAATAAAGATTATTTTCAACTTCATTTTTGTAGCACTTTTTGTTCCAATTTTTTCTTCCTCCCTCCCTTATTTCACTGATACCCCAGACTACAAGCAATCTGATTTAGATCACATTTGTGTAGTTTTTAAAACATATTTCCATGTTTGTCATATTGTGCAAGAAAAATCAGTTTAAAAGGAAAAAAAACCAGAAAACAAACAACAAAAAGGTGAAAATATTATTCCTTGATCCTCATCCAGTCTCCACAGTTCTATCTATGGATACAGATGGCATTTTCTATCCCAAGTCTATTAGAACTGACTTGAATTGCGATGTTAAAAAGAGTCAAGTCCATCACAATTAATCATCACATAATCTTGTTGTTACTGTGAACAATGTTCTCTTGGTTCTGCTTAATTCACTCAGCATCAATTCATTTAGGTCTTTACAGGTTTTTCTGAAATCAGCCTGCTCATTATTTCTTACATGAGAAATCTATCCCATTACATTCACAATCATAACTTATTCAGCCATTTCCCAACTAAAGAACATCCACTCAATTTCCAGTTACTTGCCATTACAAAAGGGGCTGGTACAAATAGTTTTGCACATGTGTTTTTTTTTCCCCATCTTTTATGATATCTGTGGAATACAGACCCAGTAGGGACACTGCTGGTTAAAAATATATGCTCAGTTTGATAATCCTTTGGGCATAGTTCCAAATTGCTATCCTGAATGTTTAGATCATTTCACAACTTCACCAACAATTCATTAGTATTCTAGTTTTCTCACATCTCCCCCAAAATATATATTTACCTTTTCTTGTTATCTTAGCAAATCTGTGAAGTGGTACCAAAGAATTGTCTTAATTTTCATTCATTTAATCAGTAGTGATTTAGAGCATTTTTTAAACTTTGATACACACATATAGTGGGATAAAAATATATAATTTATTTAGAAATGGAAATTAAATTTTATACATAAACTTATTTTCAAGTTTTGTTAATTTTTGTACAAAGCCACTAGAGAAGTCTCTGTGAATTCACATCAATGCTTTTAAGAAGTTTCCCTTTATTTTTCCTGAGATGGTGAGATTATACTTATCTTTTCTACCTTTCCTATGAATTTTTAGATTTCCTTTCTCTAAAATCTAGGATACATATGACTCTTTCCTAGAATTTCCATTCCCTAGTCTGACAAACTCTAAACCTATCTACTTACCTTCTCCCAGGATTTTTCTCATTTTTTATAAAGTTTTTAAATTTTTCTTTAGTTTTTCTAGGAAATTTATTTATTTTTAATACACATTAATTAATGAATCATATTGAGAAAGAAAAATCAGAGCTTTTAGGGAAAACATGGGGAGATAAAAAACAGGAAAAAAAAATAAGGGAATATAGAGTGGTTGTTTGATTTACATTCAGTCTCTTTAGTTCTTTTTCTGGATGCAGATGGCATTTTTTGTCTGAAATCTATAGGGATTCCTTTGGATCAATGAACTACTAAGAAGAACCAAGTCTTTCAAAGTTAATCATTACACTTTCTTGATGTTATTGTGTACAATGTATTCCTGGTTCTGCTTGTTTTGCTCAGCATCAATTCATGTAAATTTTTACATATCATCATTCCTATAGAATAATAATATTCCATTATGTTCATATACCACAACTTGATGGTTATCTACTCATTTTCCAATACTTTATTACAACAAAAAGAGCTGCAACAAACATTTTTGCACATGTGAGTCCTTTTCCTTCCTTTAAGATAATCTTGGAATACATTTCCAGTAATGGCACTGCTGGGTCAAAGGGTATGTACAAATTGATAGTCCTTTGGAAGTAGTTCCAACTTGTTCTCCAGAAGGGTTGGGTCATTTTACAACTCCATCAACATTAGTGTTCCAGTTTTTCCACATCCCCTTCAATATTAATCATTATTTTTTTCTATCATCTTAGGCAATGCAAGAGATGTGAGTTGGTACCTTAGAGTTGTTTTCATTAACATTTCTCTAATCAGTAGTGATTTAGAGATTTTTTTTCTTATGACTATAGAATTTATATGGCTATAATTTCATCATATGAGAATTAACTGTTCATATTCTTTGACTATTTATCAACTGGGAAATGACTTGTATTCTTATAAATTTGTTCTTTAAATATTTTAGAAATGAGACATTTATCAGAAACACTAGCTGTAAAGATTTTCCCCAAATTTATACTTCCCTTTTATTCTTATTTCTGTTTATGCAAACCCTTTTGAATTTAATGTAATCAAAGTGGTCCATTTTGCCTTTGATTATGTTCTCTATTTCTTCTTTGGTCACAAAATTATCTTTTCTTCAAAGATCTGATAGGTAAATTATCCTGTGCTTTCCTAGTATGTTCAAGTTATCATCCTTTATGCTCAAAGCATGTACCTCTTTTGATGTTATTTTGGTATGGGTTGTGAGATGTAGGTCTATGCCAGGTTTCTGATATATTATTTTCCTGTTTATTCAAGCAATTTGTGTCAAATAGTGAGTTCTTGAGTGGATACCCATCAGTTGCAGAATGGCTGAATAAGTTATGGTATATGACTGTTATGGAATATTATTGTTCTGTAATAAAATATCAGCAGAATGATTTCAGAAAGGCCTGAAAAGGCTTACATGAACTTATGCTAAGTGAAGTGAGTTGAACAAGAGGAACATTATATAGAGCAAAAGCAAGATTATACAATGATCAATTCTAATAGAGGTGGCTCTTGTTTTTTTTTTTTATTTAAAGAAAATAATTTATTATTGTATCATTAACTGTTTTGCAGATTGCAAGAGGATGCAATTAATCAGAGTGCCTGAACTCTTTTATTTTCTTTATTAAAGCTTTTTCTTTTTAAAAACACATGTGTGGATAATTCTTTAACATTGACCCTTGCTAATGAGGAAACCAAACTATCATTCTTTGCAGATGATATGATGATATACGTAAAGAATCCCATAGATTATACTAAAAAAAACTATTAGAAATAATTCATAAGTTTAGCAAAGTTGCAGGATACAAAATAAATCCACATAAATCCTTAGCATTTTTATACATCACCAACAAAATCCAATAGCAAGAGAATTTCCATTCAAAATAACTGTTGATAGCATAATATTTGGGAATCTATCTACCAAAGGAAAGTCAGGAATTATATGAGCAAAAAAACAAACCACTTTCCACACAAATAAAGTCATGTTTAAATAATTGGAAAAATATTAAGTGCTCTTGGATAGGTTGAGTGAATATAATAAAGATGACAATACTTCCTAAACTAATCTATTTATTTAGTGCTATACCAATCAGACTTCGAAGAAAATATTTTAATGATCTAGAAAAAAATAACAACAAAATTCGTATGGAAGAACAAAAGGTCGAGGATCTCAAGGGAATTGAGGGAAAAAAATCAAATGAAGGTGGCCTAGCTGTACCTGCTCTAAAACTATATTATAAAGCAGCAGTCAACAAAACCATTTGGTATTGACTAAGAAATAGATTACTTGATCAGTGGAATAAGTTAGATTCACAAGACAAATTAGTGAACTATAGCAATCTAGTATTTGACAAACCCAAAGATCCTAACTTTTGGGATAAAAATTCATTATTTGACAAAAACTGCTGGGAAAACTGGAAATTAGTATGGCAGAAATTAGGTATGGACCCACACTTAACACCGTATTCCAAGATAAGATCAAAATGGGTCCATGATTTAGGCATAAAGAACGAGATTATAAATAAATTAGAGGAATATAGGATAGTTTACCTCTCAGACTTGTGGAGGAGGAAGAAATTTGTGACCAAAGATGAACTAGAGTTCATTATTGATCACAAAACAGAAAATTTTGATTATATCAAATTAAAAAGCCTTTGTACAAACAAAGTATTAGCATTAGCAAACAAGATTAGAATGGAAACAACAAACTGCGAAAACATTTTCCACAGTTAAATGTTCTGATAAAGGCCTCATTTCCAAAATATATAGAGAATTGACTCTAATTCATAAGCAATCAAGCCATTCTCCAATTGATAAATGGTCAAAGGATATGAACAGACAATTCTCAACCAAAGAAATTGAAACTATTTCTAGCCATATGAAACAGTGTTCCAAATCACTATTGATCAGAGAAATGCAAATTAAGACAACTCTAAGATACCACTACACACCTGTCAGATTGGCTAAGATGACAGGGAAAAATAATGATGAATGCTGGAGGGGATGCAGGAAAACTAGGACACTGATGCAATGTTGGTGGAGTTGTGAACGAATCCAACCATTCTGGAGAGCAATCTGGAATTATGCCCCAAAAGTTATCAAACTGTGCATACCCTTTGATCCAGCAGCGCTACTACTGGGCTTATACTCCAAAGAGATACTAAAGAAGGGAAAGGGACCTGTATGTGCCAAAATGTTTGTGGCAGCCCTGTTTATAGTGGCCAGAAACTGGAAAATGAATGATGCCCATCAATTTTGGTTGGGTAAATTGTGGTATATGAATGTTATGGAATATTATTGTTTTGTAAAAAAAGCAAATTTTTTTTCATCAAATCAAATTTTGAGCACAAGTTCATTTGTATTATATTACATAGCAGAAATATACAAAATATGACTAGTATTGTTGCATAAAAATACAAGAAATAGTAGATGAGCAAGCCTATAGAAAGGTTTGTGTAAAGTTCTAGTAAATTAATATTCTCCAAAGTATTTTCAGTATGAAAGCTTACAAAAAATTAATATGTAAGGGATGAGATTTACTAGTGGTTTTTTACTGATCTGTTTTAAGCATCAGTGGCAGATTTAGCCTTCATCTCAGGAACTGATGAATTACTAAAACAATAAAAAAAAAAACCCTCAGGAACTAAAATAGCATCAAGGAATCATGAACTCTCAGGCCTATTTTCTCATGCTATAAAATATGGCAATGGTCTATATAAAAATCAAGAGAATCCTGAGAAATTCCCAAGGCATCTAGCATCAGCAAACAACTATCACTTAGTAAATGTTGGCTGATCTCATGAATGAATAAATACATCAAACAACAAAAATTGATCTGTTAGTGTATATATAGGCGTTGGTAGGTATTGTGGACGTATAGAAAAGATATATAAGATGTATCCTAAGTCCTTGATGAAATTGTTATTTTAATATAAGAGAAAAACTGGCACATATATATCATACAACTAGTAAATAATTCAAAGTGGGGTATAAATCTAGTGCTTGCATAAATATACTATAAATTTGATAAAGATTTACAGGACCGAGAAATACATATTTTTAGAAACAGATTAGAATTTTGCAATGTATATTGGACATAGAATAAAGAAAGACTTGAATTTAGAAATTGACTCTGACACTGTCTAGACATGTAGCTTTGGACATGTTACTTAGAGTTACATAAGCCTCAATTTCTTCCTCTACTAAATGGTAATAAAGCTTAAAACCTACCTCATAAGATAGTTGTAAGGAAAGTGCTTTGTAAACTTCAAAGAACTATATAAATGTGAGCTATCACAGGCAAGAATATTACAATAGACAGTTTAGGAGGTAGCAATTATGCTGGCAATTGACACTTGGATAAGTAAAAGTTGATGGGAAGATCTTATTATGAGTAAACATGGAAGTAATCATGAGTATGGAATAATCCTAAGAGTTCAAAGAATGCTATTCTGCTTTCTCTATTTTTCATTATTCCTATATCTTCACATAGTATGTTAAATTTATACCTGCCAAAGCAAAAATGCTTACTGGATTTCAGCACTAAGCTGAAGTGCTCCTTGCTGTCCTAGAACAGCAATTCAGAACTATTTATAGATAATAGAATTGCCCATCAGGACTAGCTGTACCCAATACCAGTAAAGGTCTCCTATAATCTGAGCAGCCTCCAGACCCTTTTACTGTTTGGGGGCTGGAGAGCTCCTGAAACTGTAACTGTTGACACTGCTATCTCAGCTGCCTCCAAGGTCCACGGATGGATCTCCTGCTGTTATCTGACCTGGCTCCCATCCAGGGCTCATAGACCTCCTGCTAATCTGCTAAATTGTCTTAGGCAGGAAAAAAGTCTCACTCTGATGCTTTCCTCATTTTTTTCTTGACTATCCTATTCCAAAATTTGATTTAAGGAGCTATTTCAAAGTTGTTCCATGGGAAATGGTTGGAAAGTTCAACTGAGTTGCAGATTGTTCTCCACATCTTGGGTCAGTCCTCAAGCTTCAATTTACGAAGCCCTACTCTATATTTTCAACTTTGCTCATCATAACTAATTCCCAGTTTCAATTATAACTCCATGTGGATAGTTAGCACATCTGTACTGGAACTCAAGAGAAAGACTAGAACTGAATGTTTCATAACCATCCAATGTCAACATGTTCAAAATAAAACTCATTATTATTTTCTTCCAAACTTTTATATCTACCAAACTTTCCTATTACTATCAAGGATACCATCACCTTTCTACTAATCTAGCCTTGCAATTTATTTATCACATTCTTCTCTTTACCAACCCAGATACTTAATCTGATGCACAATTATATTATTTCTGCCTTCATATCTTCTGTATACTTTCACTTCTATTTATATATACACAAAAAAGGATATGTTGGCAAATGTTTAATAACTGTATCTCCAAGAAAAAGGGAGGCAACGACATACCTTTAAGTTTAATCTCTATTTTTCATATTTTCTCCATCATTTTCTTAAATAAAGCAATCAACTAAACAAACCAGCAAATTTTCATGGCATAAATTGTCACACTAAAAATTTAACAATTTATTTTCTACTGTCCCTTTAAAATAGCTCCTGTATAACTACTGCCATAATTCAGGTCCTCATCACTATTCTCCTGGCATGTTATCATCATCTGCTAATTGATCTTCCTCCCTACATTCAGGTTTAGTACTTAGCACAATTATTGACACATAGTAAGCACTAATAAAAGCTTGTTGAATAATTGCCTGGCTGGAAAAGAGGATTCATTATGAGGAATAGTGGACATTAGTTTAAATAGATAGGGGAAGGAAAAGTCTTAAGATATCTGGATGCACATTAAAATATTAACAGATATACCATCTATTAAAACTGGAAGTAAAAGGCATTGACAATGTTAGAAATATCAAATTAGGCTGGCAAAAGGTATTTATTTTAAAATTCACCTATTGTTTGATAACAGATTGATATTAAGCATTTATTTTTCTTGAGAAATCAGCAAACCAGGACAATTTAACAGATAAAATTAGAACGTAAGAACAAAGTTCCTGAATTCAGAACTCTTACTTGTCTGACATAATCAAGTACATTGAACATAACCTTCACAACATTTGTGGAATGAGTCCTTTCATTCATTTATTAAACCATTTTCACTACCCACAATATCTCCTCCTTCCATAGAAATCACCAGTCATTTATTTTAACTTCTGACTAGTCATGGTCAATCACTCAGGTTTAAAACACTGGGATGTATGTTCTCTCATGTGTCTACACAGCTCTGAATCCCAAGTATACATGTAAACTTGTTGAAACCTAAATTAGTATTCCATTGATGCAAACTTTATGCTCTTCTGTCACTCTTAAACTAGCAATGTAATTATAAGCATCTACCTCCTGGTATTTATTATTAATAGGAAGATAATGAAGTGGGTGATTAAGCAGTTGCTAGTTACTCCTGTAATCACTGGACTAGCCCCCTGAGGAGTAGGGGTTCAATAACATGTCACCAAAGTGATAAAATCTTAATGAGTCATCAACTAGCTGTGGATTGTGAGACTGAGCAGAGTTTATATGCTGATGATCAGAAAAGAGCAAGTTGAGGACAAAGAAAAAACTGCAGTAGAAGGTTACAAGGATTTAATAGAAAAAATGTAAAGAAATGCTGTAATTTTGTATAATTCCATTTTACTTCCCACTCCCATCCTTCAATTCACAAGGCCACCCACACCTAGATGCTCTAAGGCACACTTGATTAATTCACAGGGTGGGGTTTTTCTTCTCTATTTCTCATAATATACCTTAGGTAAGTAGTGATTTATAGAAAGAATTTCCAAGCCTTTGAGTTCCTTTGCATCTACTTATACAAGCTGGTCCTGATTAATTCAAAATTCTTCTTTTGATAATCCCTTGGATTGAAAGCCTCTTTGTAGTTTCTTTTCTTTTGTTGCCTTGCAGAAGAGCAACCTCAGGTAATGACCATTTATTTTTCCCCTTTTCTTTCTTTAAATCCTGTGGGTTGGGGGATCTGTGATATCCTTTGGTTTCTCCCTCTCTGTCTCACTCTCTTTGTTCCTTTCATTAACAATTCATCTCTTGTTAAAAGGAAAACTCTGCAAGAATTTAAGAAATGTCAGTGTATTGAGAATGAAGATTCTAACCTTGCTCTTCTCAGAATGCTCATGACACTGAAAAAACACTTTTTTTGCTTTATGCTCTACCCCAATAACTTTCAACTGTCCCATCTTTCTACTTGGGGTAAAGTGTTGGGTTCTGAAATGCTTTGTTTAGTCTTATAACATTGTGAAAAGAGCTTTAGTTGTGCTAAGATCCAAATTCTACCCATAACATAGTTTGTTTAGTACTCTGTCACTTTAAATTTTTTCAACTGTAAAATGCAGAGAGATGATTCATGTATAGTGATTAATATATACTCTGTTTCCCAGAGGCAGGCAGTCTTTATCTATCCTTCACATTTCTAGAGACATCCTGGAAGAGCTGGGAATGCCTTACCTTGAATGCTATCTGCTCAAAAACCCAATTCCTCTCTCTGTTAGCCACCAAAGACAAGCACTCGGTTCCAGTTTACAATTAGCTTTTATAGATGAAAATTTACTTCAAAGATATATCAAAAAGGCATAAATATAAAGTCTAAATAATTTTACTCAAAATAAATCCCTGAGGAAAATTATGTCAAGCTCAAAAAATAAATCCCTGAGGAAATTTGTCAAGCTCAACACAATTTGCACATGGCATTTCCCACATCCTTCTCTTTGCACACCAGATTTGTTTCTAGATATGACAAGGTTTCTGAAAAATTCCTCATTTCAGCTAGTACCAGGCTGAGTTCCTCCAATTATTTTTCAAGGCCTAAATGCTCAGCTGGATGGCTGAAAAATCTTGCAAAGCATTTGATTCTTCTGATGGTTTACTATTATGCCTTTTTAAAGTTCATAAGATAATAAATGTTTCCAATTCTCCTCAAATACTATGACACAAAAAGCAGAGAATTATATTTATAGGTCATATGGAAGCTTCAGAAGGGAAGGATTTAAGTAAGGCCTCTGTTGTTAGATCATTTTTGATTGGTTTGTTTTTTTTGTGTGTGTGTTTTTACCATTGAAAAACTAGTTAAGCAAGAAGGAGCCTTAATAAAGCCAGGACCTCATGATTTTTGGTTGTTTCCTTTTGAAGGCATTCCAGTTCTATCTGCACACATGATCAATAAAGTCTCCCATACTCTATTCTTTTATGAGTAACACTAACATTACAGGATACATGATTCTTCCTAAATACATTTCCAAGCCAAGAAAAGTACATGGAAAGCATTTGTTAGTGTGTGTGGTGTGTGTGTCTGTGTGTGTGTTTGGGTATGTGTATATGTGTGTGTGTGTGTACACTAGATGAAGTTTCCTAGGACAAAAATTTTGAATAAATATTCTTTAGGGAATTTGCTCTGTAATTTTAAGATGACAAGAAATACAAAGTTTTCTCTGCTTTGGCTCTTCCTGTTTTAGGCATCAGCAACATATTTATATTATAAATGGAATTTGGCAGGACTCCTTTGCTTATTTTTACAAATATTTCTAAGTATTGGAATTAATTGCTTTTTCATTGTTCAGTATAATCCATTTATAAATCCATCTGGTTCTGGAGATTTATTCTTAGAGAACTCATTGATGGCTTGTTCAATTTCTTTTTCTAAAATAGGGTTAAGCGGGTTGAAGTCAAGGTGGTGGAGAGTAGATAGATCTTTGAGCTCTTCCTGACTTACCTCAGATAAACACTAGTTCAAGCCTCTGAACTGGTTTTAGGGTGACAGAAGCCACAAATATGTGGAGTGTAACAAATTTTCAGAGAAGACATTTCGGGAGAACTTCACAAAAGTACTGTTTCAATATGGAAGGGAGTGGTTAGGGAACATAGGGCAAGGCACAGCACAGGGATTCAAGGCAACTGGCCTCTATGCACCATGGGAATATACTGTGAAGCTTTTAGCCAAAATATGTCAGTGTTGGATACTTTGTCCTAGTTCAGGAACCAGGAACAGAAGACTAGCTGTGAGACTTCCAATTGAACTAGAGAAGTCAAATGGTGAGCCTTTGAACCCCAAAATAATGGGACATGGCTATATCCAACTAGCATGGGAAGGAAGCCAGCAACACTGGCCCCAGGGCACAGTAAAGCACCTTTAAAGGAAGCTTGGGACAATCTCCCCTTTGCCCTAAGAGCAGACCTCAACCTTTAAAAAAGAGCAAAAAGGCATTAAAGAGCCATCACCAAAAATAACTTTTATGGACACAAGGAAGAACAGACCACAAACCTGATGAAACTAAAGGCAAAATAACTCCAGAAGCCTCAAAGAGTGATATGAGTTGGTCTTCATTTCACAAGGCTCTCTTGGAAGAATACAAAAAGGTTCTTAAAAGAGTTAGAAGAAAGATAGGGAAAGGAAATGAGAAGTTTGCAGGAGATTTAGAATAAGGAAACACATAAATTATCTGAAGCAAACTCCTTAAAAATAGATTTAGTGAAATAGAAAAAAATCATATAACTTCTTAAAAATAAATTTGATGAAATGGAAAAAGAAAACAACTCCTTGAAAAACAGAATTTGTGAAATGGAAAAAAAAATCAATGAATAAAACAACTCTTTGAAAAGTTAGGTTGGCTGCATATCCTTTGATCTAGCAGTGTTTCTACTGGGATTATATCCCAAAGAGATTTTAATGAAGGGAGAGAGACCCACATGTGCAAAAATGTTTGTGACAGCCCTTTTTGTAGTGGCTAGAAACTGAAAATTGAATGGATGCCCATCAGCTGGAGAATGGCTGAATAAATTATGGTACATGAATGTTATGAAATATTTTTGTTTTGTAAGAAAAGATCAACTGGATGATTTCAGAGAGTCCTGGAGAGACTTACATGAACTGATGCTAAGTGAAATGAGCAGAACCAGGAGATGATTATACATGATAATAACAAGACTATATGCTAAATTCTAATGAATGTAGCTGTCTTCAACAGTGAGATGATTCAAACTAATTTCACTTGTGCAGTGATGAAGAGAGCCATCTACACCTAGAAATAGAACCATGCGCACAGGGTGTAGACCACAACATAGTATTTTCTCTCTCTGTGGTTGTTTGCTTTCATTTTCTTTTGTTTCTCATTTTTTTTCTTCCTTCTTGATCTGATTTTTCTTATGCAGCAAGATAATTGTATAAATATATATACATATATATTGGATTTCACATATATTTTGACATATTTAACATGTATTGGACTACCTGCCAGCTAGGGGAGACGGTAAGGGGAAGGAGGGGAAAATTTGCAACAAAAGGTTTTGCAAAGGTCAGTATTGAAAAATTATCCACAAATATATTTTGTAAATAAAAAGTTTTAACAACAACAACAACAATAAAAAAAGAAAATGTTTTTTAATCTCTGAAAAAAAGTTAGATTGGCCAAATACAAAAGGAAATTAAAAAGCTATCTGAACAAAATATGCAATAAAAATTAGAATTGAAAGCCAGGAAGTGAGTGCCTCAATAATAAGCAGATCAAGTTCAGTCAAACAAAATAAACAAAAAAGAAAAACATAGAAGAAAATGTAAAATTACTCATCAGAAAAAACAACTGATCTGAAAAATAAACCCAGGAGAGACAATCTAAGAATAATTGGACTACCCAAATACCAGGAGGAAGAAAAGAGCCTAGACAAGAAAATTTTTAAGAAATCATCAAGGAAAACTGCTCTGATGTCCTAGAACCAGAGGGTATAAATAACTATTGAACAAATTCCTGATTATCTCCTGAAAGAGACCTGGAAAATAAATTAAAAATTATTGTTCTATCTGAAAGCAATGAGGGAAAAAAAAAAAAGGAAAGAAGAAGAAAGAGGAAGAGGAGGAGGAGGAGAAGGAGAAGGAGGAGGAGCACAATCAGCATTACCCAGCATCTAGCAATTTCCACTTTAAAGGATCAAAGGGCCTATCATATGATATTCCGAAGAGTAAAGGAACTTAGATTGCAGCCAAGAATCAACTATCCAGCAAAAGTAAGCATTAGCTTTCAAGGGAAAAGATAAACATTTAATGAAATAAGTGAATTTCATTTATTTTTGATGAAAAGACCAGAGCTGAACCACAAATTTGATCTCCAAATACAGAATTCAATATAAGAATAAAAAGTCCAAAAGGAAAGAAAAAACACAACAAAATTTTAAGTTAAGAAGTTTATATCTCTTATGTGGAAAGATTATATATTTAACTCTTAAGAACTCCTCCTCCTCCTCCTCCTCTTCCTCTTCCTTGTTCTTCTTCTTCTTCTTCTTCTTCTTCTTCTTTCCTTTTTTTCCTTATTGCTTTCAGATAGAACAATAATTTTTAAACTGTCTTTCCTAGATCTCTTTTCCAGGTCAGCTCTTTTTTAAAATGGAATATTTTATATTTTCTTCTTTTTTTCCATTTTAAAATTTTGTTTGACTGATTCTTAATTTCTCATCATTTCATTAACTTTCACATGCCCACTTCTGGCTTTAATGTATTATTTTCTTCGGTTAGCTTTTGCATGTCCTTTTCTATTTCATTAATTTTATGTTTCAAGTGCTTGTTGATTTGGCCAATTGTATTTTTTTTTAAGAAATTAATTTCTTCAGTGAATTATTTTTGCATTTGAACAATTATATTTTCAAGGAATTGTTTTCTTTTCCAAGTTGTTGAATTTCTCTTTCATAGATATTGTTTCTTTTTCCATTTTTAAAATCTAACTTATTTGATTTTTAAAATCCTTTTTGAGCACTTCCATGAGGCTCTTTGGACTTGAGACCAATTCATATTTCCCTATGAGGTTTGTCCTCTTTTGAGGTGATATTTTGCTGTTCCATGTTAGTGCAGTGGTTTTCTATGATTAAGGCTTTTAAAAAATATTCCTGCCTGTTTTCTTTCTTTTTTAATTTTTTACTATTTTGTGACTTTTAAAGTTGAATTTTATTCCTTGGGTACAGAGGGCTCTGTCCCAAACTCCTTGTACAGCATTAAGCTTTGACTTTGAGGACAGGGCCCTTTTGTGTTTGGTGTTTTTGCTCATGTCCTACCTGTGGTTGCCTGGTTTCCCTAATTGGCACTTTGGCTGCCCTGCCTGTCTTCTCTGCTACTGTCAGGATTGAGGCTCTTGGTGGTTAATCTGCTGTGATTAAGACCCTTCCACTGATTTTCTTGGACATTGTTGGAGCTGGAACACATTTTTTTCATCCCAGTGTGATTGATCTATCTTGAAGTCCTTCAAAATTATCTTGAGGTGAAAATTGTTTCATTCCATTGTACTCTGTTCAGAAGATTGATTTCATGTATTTTTTTGAGGGAAATGTGAAGAGGTTCAGCAACTTCCTAGCTTTGCTCCAACCTCTTGAATCCACCCCCAGACATCACATAATTGTTAAAATTTTACCAGAACACTATTACTTCTGACTCTATTTTGTTCAGTATAGAATAAGTGGGGACCCTAGCATGAGTGTGTTTTTTTTGTTGTTGTTGTTTGTTTGTTTGTTTTCAGATTAACTGAAAAAAAAAAAAAACTGTATCTGAGCCACTCACACTTTAGATTTACAATCAAGTCCCAAGTTTCATAAAATCATAAGCTCTGTCACAAAAAAGCATGTCAAGGCTCCTCCCCATATCCCATGATATCAGAGTTTGTTGACTTATGGATATATATTCTCTAACTATACAAACAGGCTTTCTTCTCAACAGTAATTTAATTCACCAGCATCTAAAGTGGTTTTAATAACCTTGATTCTGGATTGCAGTTTGATATAGTTAGATCTAGAGTGAGACCAAATATATACTGTTGTTGTTGGTTTTTTTTTTTTTGAATGTTTGAATCTCCCAAATTCTTTGCTGCAGAACTATAAATAGTAACTATGAAGGCTATGAGTTATAGCCATTCTATATTTTCAAAAAATACTAGTTTTATAGAATCTAAAAGGTGGAAAAGACTACATAGAAAATGTAGTTCTCCCTGTATGTAAGATTTTTTGAGCATAATACAAATCTAAACTTAGATTTCATTTATAGTTTGTTTTTACTAGAGACAAATAATGATTAATTTTAAATTTTAGAAAAGAAAAATTATCATTATATTTAGAGAGCCTAATTCAACAGACATTAATCTTATAGGTAAGAAATTGATTAGCCTTCTTACTTTAGGTACAGTGTGTTCCAGTTTTATTTTTGTTTTTTTGTTCTATTTTAAGTTGGTATATTCAAGTACACACACTGGCAAAGAATTTACTTGTAATCGCTAATTTGGAAAAGCAATACCTTTAGCAGTCCATAACATATTAAAAACTTGAGTGAATTTGTGTGCAAATTGTTGTGTAATCCTTGTATCAAAGTTTAGGACAGAGTTCTTTGTCCTTTAGCCTTATCATAAACCATTTTTTTCCTTGCCCTTATGCAAATCAGTTCTTCTTCGTTTCTTAATGAATCAATAAAATATTTATTAAGCATCCTCTGTAAAAAATTGTACTAAATGTTGGTGATATGTGTATATGTATATATATATATATATGTGTGTGTGTGTGTGTGCATGAGTGTGTATAGAAATCTATATATCTGTATCTATCTATAGCTATTAATCTATCTGTAGACACATTATATATTATTAAGGAATTCATATTTTAGTGAGGGAAAATATATATAGAAGATTTTAGTTGCAAGATACATATGCCCTAGGATCCTTTAGGTACAGTAACAAAAGAGATGATGAGATTTTTCCTTTAATGTCATTTCTATTATTAAAATCATATTAGTTTCTGATGTTGAAATATTTGACACTTGCAAGGGTTACTTGAACTTTGGAAATTTAGTTCATTTTTTTATTTTGCTTGACTTCTCAGTTTATTCAAATGTTTGTATGTATATGTACACAAATATGCATGTATATGCATATATGTTTAATTTTGAAACTTTATATTTTTTCCAAATTTTTCCCATGTAATTTATTTTTATTCATATTTACCTTAAGATAAGAACTGTTAAGTTTGAGCAAAGATGACTACCTAAACACATGAAGGACAGATTAAATTAATGATTAAAAAAAAAATCCATTAAGTACCAAGCCCAAGTATTATACTAAGTTTTGGAGAAATAAGTAGAAAAAGTAAGAGGACCTATTTTCAAGGAGCTCCCACTCTAATTGAAAGAAATAGTGCATAAAATAAAATTCAGCTAAAATAGTAGGAAAAGCTCAGACATCACAAGGGTTCAGCAGGGGGATTATGTCAAGGCCCAGGAGTCTATAAGTAAAATCAGAAAAGTTAAGTCAGACAAGAACACTGGGAGTTTGCAGGCATAGATAAGGGGTAAATGGAGGACTAAAAGGAATTTGGATTAGAGCTGTCTAATACTTTGTAGGGTTTTCAAATTGTTATTCTCACTTCTAATTTAGTGTTATTTATGTCCTTAGGTCTTGATCATTATCTGCCTACAAATCCACACCAGATTCTGAAATAGTTTCTACTGTGAATAAACAGTAATTTCCTTTGGGTTAAGAAATGACCATTTCATTTGCAGCTATTACATTTGTGCCTTATCTAGTGTTTGTTATGTCCAGTTCTTTTTAATTCTATTCTTGAAGAAAAAAAAAGATGACATATACACATGACATTTCTAAATTATTTAGGAAGCTTGACATTTATAATTTCTTAAAGCGACATATATTTTATATCTTCTCTTTTGCTGAATTTGTCATTGAAATTACCAAGCCTATGGTTACTTCTTTCAGGTTACTTTATCAAATTCTTATTATTATTTCTCTCTTTTGTCATCTGACAGTTTCCCTTAACTTATAACTACATGGTGATTCCTCTGACTAAACTCAACATGAACATATCAATCCCAAAAGAACATATGCCTTCTTCAATGCTATTTTTTATGTCTTTGGTTATATAAACAAACAAATTCTGTAGTCTTCTTTATTTACTCTTTCTGAAGAGGAGAGTTATGAGCATTTTTTCTCCCTATTTAGCTGCAAGTTCTCTTCACATTCACTTCTGTCCATATATCATGGAATAGGGACTCTCCCATGAAGAGTGCCTGATATTCACCACTATCAAGTGAAAGAAGCTGAGTAATTTGCTTCTGAGTGATCTGTGATGATGCAGAATGAAAGTGCCTTGGAGAAGCTTTGGCATCTGTATAGTCATTCTGTAACTAGTTTCATTCTGTTAACCATGTTTTTAGGAGAGGCTTTTAATAGATTGTATAGCCATAAAACAGAGAATGTCTTCAAAAGAGACCAGCTGACCAGACCCCTTTGTTCTGGATCACTTTCTCTTGATGAAACTCTGATACTTGATGTCTCTGATTCAGTGAGACACAAGGATTTAAAGTGAAGTTACCATCCACGTGGTTAACAGATGAGAATATCCATGCATGCTCTAAATCCTTGTAGTTTGCACTTGTTGCCCAGCATCATGACTCCTAGGGGAAGCAGGCTCAGCAGCTTCTTCCATCTGGAGAGCTGTCAGCCATAATCTTTACACATGCAGTTCTTATTTAAATTTTATGGAATTTCATTAAGTCTCCAGGTTTCTCTGATATTAAAAACATTGATATTCCCATGGTATCATCTCAATGACACAAAGATTTCCTATGTAGAGTACTAACAGTTTAATTAGTACTTGTAGATAGTCTGAAAATTGTGATTCTTAGCATCTTATCTCAACTTATTCCATTCCATTAACCCTGTGGAAGTGGAAGAAGGCAACCTAGTGCTATCAATCATTTTGTATTTTTATTTGTTTCATATGTTGCCTATGGACAAAGTGTTTCTCATTTAGTGGTCAACCTATTTTGTCCATGCCTAGTGTGACTTGCCATCAAAAAAAAGACATTATCTATCACTCAAACCTCACTGGAAATTTTCAAAATATATCAGTTTGTGTTTCCTGACATGGATTTCAAGAATCCAATGGTACCTCCATAGTATGATGAAGAAGCAGTTACACTTTTATAGAAGTATTCAAACTTGAGGCAACACAAAGTGTTTATGCATGAAACACATCTGGTTTGAAATACTTAAACTCTCCTTAATTCTTTATAACCAAAACCTTCTGATCCAGTTGATTCCACTGTCTGAATATGTTTAGGAGGGCCAAGGAAGTATAGCACTGTAGGTCACACTAAGAGTCTCTGGAGAAGAAGAGAAGGAATTAAGCTCCAAGTGGAATGCAGATGAAGCAGCAATGTGCCAATAATATAGTTTCTCATATTTTCAGTACACATTATCCTTTGTGTAACTAAGGGAGAAATCTGTCTCTAGGAATAGCCTTTTTCTTGGCCCATCCTCCTTTTAGTGTATATCAATTGCATTGTATTTACTCAATTATTGGATAATGCCACCTAAATTGATCATTTGTATCCCTGGTTACTTCAGAACTCTATTCTGTTTGCTATGGCCTCAAATACCTAAAAATATTTCTATGACTCAAGAAAGCACAAACTGCATATTTAATTTTCTTGAGTTGTAGGGTGACCTTTAACCCTATGCTTTAAAGTCTGCTTGATGCTTCAAAAAACCCTATAAAACCTATACTAGACTTCCCATATAACCCTGCAGGAATTTTATCCAGAACAATCAATATATTCCAATGCTGATCCAGAATATAGCAAGCTTCTTCATATGTCATTTCCCAGTCCTGTGTATCTAAAATTGTGTCGCTGTTTGTTTGTTTCTTTGGTTTTTGTTGTTGTTGTTTGGGGATTTGCTTTGTTTTACTCTTCATTTTTTAATTCTTATTTTGGCACCCAAAAAATATTAGCACAACTTGTTATTAAGTGATAATTTCTACAGCAAGTCCAATTTCATCCTCTCATTATCCAAGATATAGAAACACTACTTTTACTTTGACATTCTTGGATCTATAATAGAAGAGATCTGGGGAAAACATGCTAAGTCTTATTTCTTTCATTGCTCAGTCAATATAGTGATAGAAGACACTAATGTCTCAACAAAGTGATATTTCAGAAGTCTGAAAGGGAAAGCAAGATGGGTAAAAAAAAACCCAGCATTATTCTTTGAAATGTTTTTCAATATATCACTCTCAGCAAGTAAGCAGTTTAATGCCACAGTTTTTGTGGGAATGATTTGAAAGATTGCTTCAGTATTTTCATAACATCAACTACTCCCTACTCCATCCCAACCTATCTAGCCAGAAATATTTATATGTTTTATATGTGTTGTCTTCTCCCATTAGAATGTGAACTTTTCAAGAGTAGAAAAGGTTTTGCTTTTCTATTTGTAACCCCAGGGCTTAGTACTTTGTAGTGTACTTTGCACAATGCTTTAAAAAAAAATGATCTGTAATTCATCCATTCATTTTCACAGTTCTCTATTTCCAACTCTCTCTTCTAGACATGATATTTGCTGAACCCAAAAAGTCATGCATAAATTTATCAACTCTTTAGTTATGCTATTATTTTATTCTAATCTCTTCATTCTTCTCTGTCTCTCTGAATTCTACTGATCAATCAGGGTGCAGTTCAAGTGGCACTGCTATTGAAACATTTTCTCCCAATGTACTGTACGTAATGTTTTCTCCTTCCTCTGAGTTTTTATAATATTTGTTGTTCCAAATTCTTACAAAACCAAATGTTGAAAACTATCTTTAAATGTATATGAAAAATAAAATACAATTGAAAATTAAAAAAAAAACAAAAAACACCTTGTTGCCTTTAACACTGAAACAGCTCAATTTCCACATCCAAATTGGTATAACACCTAATGCACAGGGCTGCCATGAGTAAAACCCCTCATAAACCTTAAAGTCCTATAAAATATGAAAATAAATAAAAAATAATGATTTAGTATTTACCATAAAATGTATAATCTCAGGTTACCCTGGCCTGAATCACCAATAAAAATATTTTTTTTGGCTTTTTTCACTCTCATAAGAGAGGTGAATTGTATTTTTCAACTTATTCTAAATACAGATTCAAATTTTACTTCTTATCCTCTTTATAAAGGATAGTAGTTTTATACTTTTTTATTTTTATGATTTTTAAATTTTATATTTTATTTTTCCAATTACATGTAAAACTATTTTTAACATTTTTTAAAATTTGAGTTCCCAATACTCTCCCTTCATCCCTCTCTACCCTTTCTACCTTCATTGAGAAGACACATATGAAATTATGCAAAATATTTCCATAAAAGTCTCCCCAAAAACCTCAGAAAAAATAAAGTAAAAGACAAATTATTCTTCAATCTGGATTCAGACACAATCAGTTCTCTTTCTGGATATGCATGCTATTTTTCATTTTAAGTCCTTCAGAGTTATCTTGAATCATTGTATTGCTGAGAATACTAAAGTCATTCACAGCTGAATCATTTTGCTATTACTTTATACATAGCACATTTCAATTTGCATGAGCTTATGAAAGTTTTTCCATGAGAACATCCTGCTCATCATTAATTATAATTAAATAGCATTTCATCATAATCACATAAAACAATTAATTCAACCCTTCCCTGATTGATGGGCATCCCCTCATCTAGAGGGCCTGATTCTGGAAAGGTATACTTGAATCAAGGACAGCAGGGAGCTTATAGTGAAGCATCTACTCAGTGTGATTGATGGGATAATGGTCTCTACTTAAACATATACTTAATGTGATGTAATGATATAATCACTCTAGTTGGCATATACTTAGTGTGATATGGTGATATAATGGTTCTACAGTTGGCACATGCTCAGTGTACTGTAGTGATGCAATCATATTAAGATATTTAAGGGCTGGGAATGGAGAGTCTCAGCAATAGACATAGAAAAGACTCCAGACTCCGGACTCCATCTTTGAACAGCCTCATGGGAGCTCTCCTGCCTTTATCACTTCTCCACCTAAAGACCAAGGCCCATCCAGAGATACTCCAGAAAGCTAGCCTGGACAAAACACCCTCAATTTTCAAATTTTTGTCCTGAGAAAAGAATTGCTATACATATTTCTGCACATAGAAATCCTTTTCCTTTTAAAATATCTTTTGGGATATATACCTAATAGTGCTATTGTTAGTTCAAAGTATATAATAGAGTTATTTTTTAAAACAACATTGAAAAAGCTAAAATAAAATGTTCGTTTAACTCTATTAAAATATAGCCACTGGTGATTTCTAATTGCATTTTATCTATAGAAAATCTCACTATGCATACATACACACACTCAAAATGTAATTAGTTTGTTGTAATTCTATTTACTCAAATGTGGCTTTTTCATTGTGGAAATTTTTTATAACTATCTTCCTAACGTTCATCACTAATGAGAATTGAATCTTCTGAGAAAATTATTGAAATGTATTTGGAACCTCACAGGCAAATACAAAAAAAGAAGTATTAAACACATTCAATTCAGACCATAAGGCACTAAAAATTATATTCAATTAAGGGCCATGGAAACAAATTAAAAATTAACTGGAAACTAAATAATCTAATTTTAAAGAATGAATGAGCAAAAATCAAATCACAGAAAAAAGAAATACTTAACAGAATGAACATAATGAGACAACATATGAAAATTTGTGGGATGCAGCCAAAACAAGAATACTTAATATATGTTATTAAGCTTAAAATTGTACAATTTTTTTGTGATACTATGTATTGTATGAATGTTCTTATAACTAATTTCTGACAAATTGGTTTAGAAAATTGTCATCTGTTGATAGGCTAATTGTTGTTCTCTTGAAGCATAAGAGTTACAAATGGCATGTACTTTTTTTTTTTATATTTACCACACTAAGAGCTTAATAAATGATTTTTGACTGTATGTGACAAGATCCATATACATAGGTCCAGTCATTTTCTAGGCTAACAAGTTCTGATCAGCTATGTTACAACTAGAAGAGAAATTCATAACCGATTCAAAAGATTGACACATTTAAAAGTTATGTTGAGTATTTATGTAAGGCCCACTAAACTTCTTTGGAGAATAAATACTTGAGAAAAAAAGGATTAGGAACAATAATGCTTACCAAATGATGTCTGGCACACAATTGACCTAAAAGTCTGCAACATATTGAGAATATTGCTGCATGACTGAACACATGTGAATGTGCTTCTGCTGTCCCAAAACACTGTACATAAACTAGGATTTCACTTTGAATGCAAAGCGAACAAAGACCCCACAAGTTAACTAGTGACTTTTACTACACTTCTACTACCTCACTCCTTCAATTAACCACATTGTAATATTGCTTCATATTGCATAATAAAAATCAACATTAAATTATCAGTAAATATCAATGGGTAATAGAGGCATTTTGTTTGCTTTTGGTATTTGTCTCCTTTCTTCCTAGACTTTCACGTTGAATGCATCTTTATGGATATCCCAGCAAGGCTTACTATCAGTATTTGTTGAATGACTATCTAATGAAATGCCATGATTTCAAGATCTGAATGTTCTAGAAACTAAAAAGGATCTGGGCTGTGAACTATAATGATCCTTGAAATATGTCACAGAGGAAAATATTGAAAAGGATCCAAACCTGACTCCTAGAATTTGGGAAAAGTAGAAAATGGATTTGTGTCTATATATTTGCTGTTAAAGATCAAAGATAAAAGATAATGTCAAAACAGAGTAAAGAGGATGAGATCTCTAAATTTCTAAATTCTATTTTGAAATTTTGTGCACTATGGATTGAGGTAAATTATAGAATTTAGAAATATAGAATTTTTCTATTTTCATTTTAAATGAATTTCATATATCTTAAGCACCCCAAGGGTGGAATTAGTCACCACCTTTGAACATGGGATTTATGACCAGGGAGAGGGAATTTCTCTAGGAATAATACTTGAAAGATGGATGAGGAATGCTAAAAACTGGGAAGACTTGGGCTAACCAGAACTATGAAGGCAGGAATAGGACTAATTTTAGAGTATAAAAGTTGGTTTTCCCTTCTGAATGTGAATGTGAACTTATATGCAGTTTTTATACCTGTCTCTGCAGAAGCACATTAAAAGTTTAAACTGATTCACTCCTGAAAAAGTTGTTCATTTACTGTACCATTTTTTGGGATTCAAAATTGTGTTTCCAATCCTATGAAAAAGACCTGGGCTCAACTTCTTCCTCTAGTATTTACTAGCTGTGAAACCATGGAGATTATTTTCCTTATGTACAAAACTGAAAAAATAATAATAATATGGGAACTTCTGGGGGCAGAAGCAAGATGATGGAGAGCAGAAACGACTCTGTAATCTTCTCTGACCTTCTCTCAAACCAATAGCACGTTAAGTCTCTAAACTCTTTTTGGAGTTAAAGAATTCACAAATATTTAGAGTGTGATACATTTCTAGAAAAAGATACCTTGAAGAACTTCAGAACAAGTTTGTTTCAATCAGGCAAGGGGACAGTCTGTGGAGCCCAGACCACAGCACAGAGAGACTGGGGCAAGGAGCTGGAGTGGGGAGTCAGAGTATTGAAGTTCCCACCCAACTGGGAATCATCTGTGAGCCTCTTAGGCCATGCAGTCATGGTTGCAAACAGGAGGTTTAGCAGACTTGCCTTTTGTAAAAGACAAATTGTAAACCCCTGAGCTTGGAAGAATGTGGGACCTAGCTCCATTACTTGGCACTGGTAATCAATAAGCAGAACTGCCCCAGGACAAAGTAAAACAGCTGTTGCTCCTTTGCATTGAACAGGCCTCAAGCCATAAAAAATGAATTAAAAAACAAACAAACAAACAAACAAACAAACAACAACAACAACAACAAAAAAAAAAAACCTCTCACCACAGACAGCTTTTATGGAGAGAGAGAACAGACCTCAAATCCTGAGGTTCCTAAAGGCAAAGCAACCCCAGATGAAGTCCCAAAGAGAGAATTGAGCTGGTCCCCATTTCACAAGGCATTCTAAGATTGAATAAAGGATATTAAAAGATAGAAGAAAAATGGGGAAGTTAAATGAGATCATTACAAGAAGGAATGGAAAAATGGGGAAAAAAAGAATACAATGAACAAAAAATGTAATTGGCAAAAAGAAATATTCAGCAAAACTATACTAATGGGGGAATCTCAAACTTGTTCTCTCAGAACTAGATAAATCAAGCCACAAAATAAATAATAAGAAAGAAGTTAAGGAGGTAAACAAAATGTTAAAAAAAAAAAAAGTCGGGTATAATAGATTTTTGGAGAAAATTAAATGGAGACAGAAAGGAGTTTACTTTTTTCTCAGCGGTTCATGGACCTTATACAAAAATTTGACTATGTGTTAGGGCATAAAAACCTCGAAATAAAATGAAGAAAGGCAGAAATAAAATGTGGTGTTCTTCTTCTTGTCTAAAATATGATCGTTCTCTGGGGGCAGGTTCCTTGGGGAGGTTTTCTAGAGGCAACCTTAGTTTCAGTTCAGAGTAATAATCACCTCAAATGCAGCCAGGGATTAAAGTACAGTCTTTTGTTGTCTCTTCCAAAATAGCCCAGTTAGTTTTCTTAGAGGCCTATCTCCTTCCTTGGTTCTAAGAGCTCATGTAGTTCTCTCTGAATCGCCAGTTCTCAATCTCATGATCATGATGCAATAAAAATCACATGCACTATAAGGTCAGGAGAAAATAGACCAAAAAGGAATTGAAACTAAATAATCTCATTCATTCTTTTGGATGAGACACCATATCATAGACACAATAATCTCATCCAAGAGAATGACAATGAGACAACAAACCAAAGTTTGTGAGATGCAGCCAAAACAGTAATAAGGGGAATTTTATATCTCTAGATGCTTACTTGCATAAAATAGAGAAAGAGAAAATCAAGGAATTGGGCTTGCAACTAAAAAAACTAGAAGAAGAGTAAATTAAAACCCCTAATCTAATACCAAGCTTGAAATTCTAAAAAATAAAAAGAGAGATTAATAAAATTGAAAGTAAAAAAAAAAAACAATTGAATTAATAAATAAAACTAAAAGTTGGTTTTATGAAAAAACTAACAAAATAGATAAACCTTTAGTTAATTTAATTAAAAAACAGAAAGAAGAAAATCAAATTGTTAGTCCCAAATATGAAAAGGGAGAATTTTTCCAAGAAATGAAGAGGAAATAACAATAATTAGAAGTTACTTCATCCAACTTTATGCCAATAAATCTGATAACCTAAGTGAAATGGAGGAATGGCTACAAAAATATAGAATGCACAGATTAACACAATAGGAAATAAAGTACTTAAATATACCCATTTTAGAAAAAAAAATAGAACAAGCTATTAATCAACTCTCTAAAAAAAAAATTCCCAGAACCACATGGATTTACATGAGAATTCTACCAAATATATAAAGAACAATTTATAAAATCCAATACTATATAAACTATTTGTAAAAATATGGGATGAAGGACTCCTACCAAATTCCTTTTATGACACATACATGGTATTGATAACTAAAGGAAGCAAACAGAGAATGAAAATTATAGACCAATCTCCCTAATAAATATTGATGCAAAAATCTTAAATAAAATATTAGCAAAAATATTATAGAAAATCATCTCCAGGATAATACACCATATCCCAATAGGATTTATACCAGGAATGCAGGGCTAGTTCAACATTAGGAAAACTATTAGCATAATTGGCTATATCAATAACCAAATTAACAAAAAACATGATTATCTCAATAGATACAGAAAAAGTATTTGATAAAATCCAACACCCATTCTTATTAAAAACACTAGAGAATATAGAAATAAATTGAGTTTTTCTTAAAATAGTCAGTAGTATCTATTTAAAACCATCAGCAGGCATCATATATAACAGAGATAAACTGGAACCATTCCCAATGAGATCAGGGTTATAACAAGATTGCCCACTATCATCACTATTCAATATTGTATTAGAAATGCTAGCTTTGGCAATAAAAGAAGAAAGAAGAGATTAAAGGTATTAGAGTAAGTAAGGAGGAAACCAAATTATCACTTTTTGCAGATGATATGATAGTATACTTAGAGAACCAGAGCAAATCAGGTAAAAAGCTATTAGAAATAATCCAAAATTTTAGCAAAGTGCAAGATACAAAATAAATCCACATAAATCATCAGCATTTTTATACATTACTAACAAAATTCAACATCAAGAGATACAAAGAGAAATTCCAGTTAAAATAATTGTCAATAATATAAAATATTTGGGAATCTCTCTATATGAGCAAAACTACAAAACACTTTCCACACAAATAAAGTCAGATCTAACCAATTGGAAAAACATCAAGTGCTCTTAGATAGCTAAAGATGACAATACTAACTAATGTATTTATTTAGTGCTATGCTAATCAAACTCCCAAGAAACTATTTTACTGACCAAGAAAAATTAATAACAAAATTCATATGGAAGAACAAAAGGTCAAGAATTTCAAGGGAATTAATGAAAAAAAAAAGCAAATGAAGGTGGCCTAGTTGTACTAGATCTAAAATTTGTAGCTAAAAAAAAATTAGTTGATCAATGGAATAGGTTAGGTTCACAGGACAATATAGTCAATGACAATAATAATCTAGTGTTTCACACTAAAGATCCCAGGTTTTGGGATAAGAACTCACTATTTGACAAAAACTGCTGGGAAATTTGGAAACTAGTTTGGCAGAAACTAGGCATTTATCTACACCTATTGCCATGTACCAAGATAGGGTCAATATGGGTTCATGATCTCGACATAAAGAATGATATTATAAATAAATTAGAAGAACATAGGATAGTTTACCTCTCAGACCTGTGGAAGAAGGAGGAAATTGTGACCAAAAAAGAATTAGACCTCATTATTGATCACAAAATAGAAAATTTTGATTATATTAAGTTAAAAAGTTTTTGTACAAACAAAACTAATTCAGACAAGATTAGAAGGGAAACAACAAACTAGGAAAACATTTTTACAAAGGTTCTGATAAAGGCCTCATTTCCAAAATATATAGAGAATTGACTCAAACTTATAAGAAATCAAGCCATTTTTCAATTGATAAATAGTCAAGTGATATAAACAGACAATTTCAGATGAAGAAATTGAAACTATTTTAATCATATGGAAAGGTGCTCCAAATTATTATTAATCAGTGAAATGCAAATTAAGACCACTCTGAGATACCACTACACACCTCTCAGATTGGCTAAAATGACAGGAACAGATATTGATGAATGTTGGAGGGGATATGGGAAAATTGGGGCACTGATAAATTATTGGTGGAAGTGTTAACAGATCCAACCATTCTGGAGAGCAATTTGGAACTATACTCAAAAAGTTATCAAATTGTGCATACCCTTTGATCCAGCTGTGTTTCTACTGGGCTTATATCCCAAAGAGATATCAAAGGAGGGAAAGGGACTCACATGTGCAAAAATGTTTGTGGCAGCCTTTTATTGTAGTGACAAGAAAGTGGAAACTGAATAGATAGATGCCCATCAAGTGGAGAATGGCTGAATAAATTATGGTATATGAATGTCATGGAACATTATTTTTCTTTAAGAAATGATCAGCAGGATGATTTCAGAGAGGCCTGGAGAGACTTACATGAACTGATGCTAAGTGAAATGAGGAGAACCAGGAGATAATTATACACAGCAACAATAAGACTATAGGATGACCAATTCTGATGGATGTGACTCTTCAACAATTAGATGATTCAAACCAGTTCCAATTATTCAGTGATGAAGAAAGCTATCTGTGGGAACTGTGTGTGGACTATATACATGCTTTCAGTTGATATTTGCTTAAATTTTGTTTTCCTTTTCTGTTTTTCTTTCTACAATCAATTTTTCTTAAGTAGCATAACTATATAAATAAGTATACACATATTGGATTTAACATATATTTTGACATACTTAACATGTATTGGACTACCTGCTAACTAGGGGATAATTTTCACAATTTTCATAAGTGATAGCCAAATAAACATAACACAGTTTATCACAAAATGGATAGGAATCTCATGTAATTTACAATAGCTTCCAATTTTAATATACACACAAATTAAAAATATTTTAAATATCAATACTATACCTTATGATATTCTAACTGAGTATTCCATTTAAATTATCAATAATTATGCAAATCAATCTTTCTTGTCCCTTGTTTTAAAAATCATCTCTTTTTTACAGTATAACTAATATCTAAGTGGACCAAACTTCATAAAACTTATACCTATGTCCAGCAGAGCTGACAAAATTTTAAATCATAGCTCATAATTTTTACAAATTACCCTATATAATTTTAGAAAGAAACATATTTCATCTAATTAGGAGAAATAAACATGACCTCTTAAAGAAAGTTATCAGAACTTTGTTTTAATAACATGCTTTTTAAACTTGGAGTAAAATACAGATTTAAATTTTTAGTAGTAATGTTTCAATATTTGCACACAAATGTCTGAGGTCTTGTGCTTAATTAATTCACAATTCTAGCATATACCAGTTAATAGTGATTATCTCATATAATTGTAATACTAAGAGATTCATTATATAAAATTTACAACTCATTTTGCTATCTATGGAGATGGCGTTAAGCTCAACATTCCTGGTGTAAAAGCCAATCATTAGTAATTGTTCCTACTTAACAAAGTTGTATATTATCAGTAAACTCATTCCTTCATTGGGACCTATGTAACTCCAACAAGTAATTTTTCAGGGATTACAATCTTAATCACAAGAAAGTTTTAATAAACCCTAACAAACTTACAATTTAAGAGGAATTCCAGAAAAAGCGATTCTCCTTTACTTCCTCTCTGTTTACTTTTTTTGATTGACATCTGCTTTTACCTCTCCCAGTTCAGAGCTGCATACTCTCAGGTCTCTAAGCTTTTAAAGTGTAAACTGATGCAGATAAGGACTGACTTTTTTTTTTCCCCACATAAAAACTTTGAGTTACAAACCAAGTTGCAGTTCTACAATTTTAGAAAGAAATTATTATATTTGAGTTGTTTTTGCCAGTCCACACAGATTGTTTTTCTCTTTCCTCTGAATAGGAAAAGGTTTGCAGACTAGGCTGCTTGCTGCTAGGTTTTAAAAGTATCTAAGCACTTTTCTGTTTTCTCCTAAAATTCACAAATTCTTAAATCTTCTGTTAACATAATGCAAAGAAATTACAATTTACATATCCTTTTAGTGGGCTTTTATTACAGATCTTTCAAAACTGCTTTTATTATCATATCTCAAATAATGAATTTTATTGAACTGAGTGAGCATATTTTCTTTTTTTCCTCTCTCCTTCTTTTCAATTTTCCTTTCTTACTCCTTCCCTCTCTTCCTCCTTTTCTCCACATATCCCTGCTGCACTCAAGGAATAGGGGAAGGGAGAAGAAAGAGAAAGAGACTCTCTTTATTCTATGCAATATTCTCCTTGTGGAGGCCTTAATTTATTTAAATTTGCTTCTAGATAACTTTACACACAAAAAAATCATCTATCTCAACATTGGCATTGTATGTTGATCCCATCCAAAGACCCATAAAGTTATCATATATGAAGCAATGAAATTCAGCAAAGTTAGCACTCTTTTAGCCTTTGTTTTATGCTAAACCCTTTTGTATGACCTATTGGCAAACTCCACAGTCATGGGTCTCCAAATTAGCTAACTTTATTTCTGTGGACCCTAGTCTTGCCAGATCTGGGGTCAGGAAAAAGTCAGGCTTTTTTCCCTTTTAAGGCAGGAGTCAAGGGTTTTAAGAAATCTTTCCAATATTCTAACTTCTGCATAGAAGTTTCTCTTCTTCCTGGCTTCATTTTAAATCTTTACTGGTAACCAGTTCTAGCTTACAGAACAGACATGACACAGACATTCTACACAAAGACACAAATACAAACACAGACAAAAATTATGTGGAAAAGAATCAACCCTTCCTCACACAAAACAGCAATATCTCATCAAGTGCACTGCCTGGTGTGTGTTAGATTTTTGCTCCAAAAATTTGGGTTTGGACTCTCCTTTCCCTTTCCCTTCTGTGGAGAGCAGCTGTAATCCCATGGCTTATGATCATGTAATCACAGAAATTACCTCGACTCAGATCCCCAAGCTCAGAGAAGTTGTTCCCATCCAGCAGTCATCCAGACCATCCCTGCTTCATGCCATTTATTAGGACTTCTTTCTGGCTTAGTAGGTGGCTCCTGACCTTGGTTCACCAAGCCTTAATGATCTCAGAGTCCCCTTCAGCCTAAGGACAGCCTATGGGCAAAGGCAGTGCTCTTACCTCTGGATTATGTGCACACAAGCCCAGCCACCTCTCTGGGAACTCACAGATCCTGGATGAGCCCCCATAAACTGTGTTGGATGGGTGCTAGAACTCCTTAACCGAAGTGACTTCTCAGAGGCATCTCCAGATACAAACAGAAAGCATTTATTTGGGACTTGTAAGGAGAGGTCCAAGCACATCTACTGAGCAGCTCAGCATAGTGTCTGGTACATGGTGGAAAACAGAAGGTGAATTATAAAGCAGGAAAAAAAAAAAACAAAAACGAAAACAGAAACAAAAACAAAAACATGAGTTCAATCCCCCTTCCTGTTGATTTTTAAATTCATTGTACGGACTGAAAAGGAAGTAATCATTGACCAATGGTCAGCAATGTTGTCTACTTCCTGTGGGTTATGTGACTTCCTGAAGCTTACACCTAGGCTCTGACCTTTTCTGCCCTATAATTCTCTGAGAATATGAATCGCAACTTCCTGAAACTTAGGCCTAATGTCCTACAGCCTCTAAGAAATATTCAACTCATCCTATTCAGTATATTTATTTGTTTGTTACCATTTGGATTATGATATCTGATCTATTAGCAAAGAATTCATGAGATAGGACCTTGCTTTATATATGAATAAAACATTTGAAAATTTGATTACCCCAAACACCTAAACAGTGAGAGGGCTGTTGAATATAGTGCAACAAATTAAATTAGATGATTTCTGAGATCCTTTCTAGTCCTAAAATCCAAAGAATCTTCAAAAATTACCTCTCCATCATTTTTATCATGGAATTGAAGACCTAATTTTTAAAATTCAATAAATAAATTCTCCCCAATATACATTCTAACTTTGAATAAAAAATCTCCACCTCTACTGTCTAACTAGTTAGTGCTCTCATTTTGAGAGCATTGAATTCATAAGATTCAGTCTGAATTCTATGTCTCACAGTAAGTTACTAAGTGACTACAAAAATTTACTTCACCTCATCTATAAGAATGAAAATTATGTATACAATTTCTACCTCACAAACCTGTTTTTATGAAAATGACTTTGTTTCATATAAAGTACTGAAAATATGGGCTATTAATAGTCAATTTTGATGTATATGGATTTATCAGTGAATCAAATGATACCTATGGCAAAGAACATAACAAAGCCCCCTAATCTTTTTTCGCATTGTTTTTCCCATTTTCATTTTCTAGTTTCAGAGACATTACATGCTGAATGTATCTGTAATTTATGGAGCCATATTCTGACATAGGACTCTGTTTAGTGATAGAAAAATTTTTTTAAAATCATTTACTCGTGTCTCCTGATATACTTCCAAGTTCTCTCCTCAAAGTCACCCAAAATAAGTGCTAGAAAGAACCAAAACAAAGCATCAGACTTAAAGAAAACCTTATAGAATTCCAGCAGATATGAGTTCTAATATTAACAATATAAGAAATATCTTAATGATAAATGTTGGTATATATGTGGGAAAACAGACACTTATACATTGTTGGTGGAGTTGTGAACTGATCCAATCATTCTGGAGAATAATTTAGAATTAAACCCAAAGGGCTATCAGTTTCTTTACTGGCTCTGTTTCCTAAAGAGATCACAGAAAGGGAAAAGGACCCACATATGCAAAAAATATTTGTAGTAGCCCTTTTTATAGTGGCAAGGAACTAGAAAAGGAGTGTATGTCCATCAGTTGGGGAATGGCTGAATAAGTTATGGTATATGAATGTTATGGAATATTATTATTCTATATGAAACAATAAGCAGAATGATTTCAGAAAGACCTGGAGAGACTTGTAATAGAGAGAGCCATCTGTATCCAGAAGCCACTGAATGTGGATTACAACATAGTATTTTCATTTTTGTTGTTGTTTTCTTGCTTGTTTTTTTCTTTCTTATTGTTTCCCCTTTTGATCTGATTTCTCTTTGATAGCATGATACATGTAGAAATATATTTAGAAGAATTGTTGTCTGCCTTTCTATCTATCTCTGTCTCTGTCTCTGATTCTGTCTCTGTCTGTCTTGTCTGTCTCTTCTCCTTTTTTCTCTCTTTTTGCATTTGTAATTTCAGAACAAAGTCAGACATGTAGTAGGCACTTCAAAATATTTAGTTGCTATTGACTAACAATCCTGACTACCATTATTGCAATCTAACCAGCAAACTTCTAACTCTCTCACTTGGAAATGAGAAGGGAATTAGTTAAAATTAAACTCTTGTCCCAGTGGAACTCTTAGACATATCTTCATAAAGGAGAGTAGCATAAACTGCTGCAATAGCAACTGCTCCTCTGCCCCAAGTGGTCTCCGAATCGTACTTTCTTCCCTCATCAGGAGTAATCATATTATATATAATAAAGTAGTTTTTTATAGAAATAATAACAAACTCTCAACACATTAAAACCGGGTGAAGTTGCCTGATAAACTATTGAGAGAGGTTTTGAAACAGAAAACCATTCCATTGTCTTTTATTAACATTAGATAAGGAGTGACTTGCTGATTAGAGGTCATTCCTGAATAATTCTAGTCTAATTGTTGCTTACAGGTTTAATTCCTATCATACTGTTTAATGTGCAACTATCTTATTGACCCTTTACCACTCAATGTCAATTTGGTACAGCTCACAAACAGCTCAATAAAATACATTTTTGAAATGTTGGTCTTTGCAACTGGATAGAATGGAAAGAAAATAGTTGTTCAATAGAAGACATCTGTATACAACTGGATAGTTATTTGAAAGCAAGTGTGCCAGATTTCTGCTTGATCTCATGATGGAGCTCCTTTGTCCTGTTTCTGTCATTAATTAACTATGTGATTTTTAGCAATTCCTCTTCTTGGATATATTTTCTCATCCCTAACAGTAGGAAGTAAGAATAAATGATTTCTTAAGTCCTGGCTGACTCTGCAATATACCTAAATCCTCAAAATAACTTTTGCTAACTTTTTGTCAGAAAAAATGTGCCTAGGATCAAAGCACCTAAGGATATCCATGAGTGACCAAAAAATTGAAACTGGTGAGGTTTTTCTATTTATGCCCTCTTTGTATAACTCCTTTAAGCTCAGGTCTTGTTAAGACTTGGTAAAGGTTTGGGAACAACTAATATACTAAGATAAGTAATACTATTTAGACACAGGAATTCTTATTCAGGACTTTCTGAGTTAATATTTCTCTTTGAATCATAGCAGGAGGATCTAGTTTTATTGAAACATAAGAAAAAGAAAGTAAAGGGTCAATGAGTCATAAGTCTTGTAATACAAACTTCTATTATTGCAACTTTTTATCATCATACATTGATTCACTCATTCTAGGATCCAACATCAAGGGTAATGAGGAAACAGTAGATGGCTTAAAATATAGGGAGGGTTGTGAGTATGTGCTACAGGAAATATTAAGGGAGAAACTGATCACTAAGCAAAGAAACTGAGGAAATGTACCTTATACCAAATTATCCAAAAATGGGCATTGATCTGAGGAAGTCAGGGAAAAGCTGGCAGAAGATAGCTATGAAATAGTATATGGCATTATAGTATTGGAACAGAAGCTGATATGGATCTAGGAGTGTGAGAACCCCTAATCACACAGGCTTCTATTTGGAAAGATAAGAGACAAGTGGACAGGCAAGAGATATGATGTGATCAGCAAAGAAGGTCCCTGTGGGGTCCCTAATTCCTTGCAGACAACTGTCTACAGATTGGCAATGAACTGTTCAGTTCAATCTCCACTTCCACATGGATTCTATTTTCTTTTATTTCCTTCAATTTATCCCCCTAGCTAAATTGTGCTGGGCCATTGTACAAGAAACAAGACTTGATGGGGAGGGCAGTAACAGTGCACAGCTTACATATAATGGTGGTATTTGGGGTTTCTTTCTGACAGATAACAATTGCAAAAGATCCAGTATACATCTGATTTAGCTTAGTCAAATAATTAGAAATAGTGCAGCATTTCTGAAACTATTTTAAAACCTTTGGTGATATATTGAACATTATCCGTATTTTATTTATATAGCCCAGTGGAAAGTTTAAGGGATAGAGACTTAAAAATAACACCTTGTAATGACATAGCATGGAAAGGTTGCTAAGTACTTTGTAAATATTTTGTCCTCATAACAACCAGGTTAGGTAGGTGTTCTTACTATCTCCATTTTACAAATGAGGAAATTAAAGGTGATAGGTGATTTCTCAGTGTTATACATTTATTCAGTTTCTGAAGGCAGATTTGAATTCAGGACTTTCAGACTCCAAATCCAAATCCTCTAGTCATGAAATCACATAGCTGCCTAGAAGCCAGATTTGTTTATTCTTCTTAGTTTGTTTTTCTCCATCTGGGATCAGGAGGTATTTGTTATTTTTCTCAGCCATTTATCCAAATTTCTCTTCAAGAGTTATAGATTTTAGTAAACTGCACATAGTAGGATCATAGAATTTTAGAGTTAGTATGGATCAAAATCATTTGTATAAACTGGCCATTTTAAAAATGAGAAAACTGCTCTTAGAGGGAGTTCTCTGCCCAAAGTTGCATAGCTATATTATAACAAGAATAGCAAAACCCAGGCTTCTGATTTGGTTTCTATATTGCTAATTACATATATGCTTTTAGATTGATCAGTTGCTTGTTTTATCTATGTAATCCTCAGTTGCAAAACAGGAATAATTATGTAACATACTTCTCAGAGTCGTTGTGAGAACCAGATGAGATAATATGGTATAAAGTAGGTAATATATAAATGCTTATTCTCTTCCTTGCTATAATAGCCATTATCAAATTATAGATTTTGGATCCTTGGGAGGTCTGGAAACACTTTTAGGAGTTCCATGAAATAAAAAAAAAAAACATTTTAATAATATGTTCCAATATGGTAGAAATCAATATATAGATAGATAGATAAAAAGATAGATAACTCATATGAATATCATGTCTTTGAGAGATCCTCAATAATTTTTAAAATCTAGAAAAATTTGAGAGCTAATGCCTTATAATTATTCTATTGCTACTGTTGAGTAATTCTGAATGTACTGCTATAAATATAACATATAATTCAATGTGCAGAACTGTCCACATAATAGACACTAAACAAATGTATTTGAGATGTTGATTATTGAAGAATGTTAGTTACTTCCAAACATCTCTAGCACCACCTCCTATTGCAAAACTTTGCTAATCTCTTTATCTCTTAGATAAGATAGGAAATCAATTACTCACTTATTATTCTTTGCTGCTACACTGCCAACCAAGGAAGTTGTGATTTGCAGAAGGGTCCTATTGCTACAAGAACCAACATTTCTGTGGCCTATTTGCCTGCCTATTAGCAAAAAAAGAGGACTCTTGCTTTCTTCACCCACCTTTAAAAGACACAGAAAAATCCACTCCCAGGAGCTCCATGATGGTATAGTAAGGAGTTAACTGCTGTCATTCTCCTATATTCATCTCCAAAGAATCATAAAATAGTACTACAAAATAAATATTAAAACATCAGAACCAGAAAAAAAAATGAGGTGAAACAATCTTTGAACCCCCAAAATTTGGAAGATCAGCTGGAAAGGTCTGCCTTACTCTGGTAAAATAGGAGTGCAGTCCAGGTGTGGAAGTATCACAGTATGGAAGCAATCCTCACCTCCACAAGCCAGTGACAGATTCCGAATTCCCCATGGGGAAGGGTCACCAAACACCAATACCAGGACTGCCATGTGCCTCTTCATAGCCAGGAGAATGGGGAGACTTCAGCCCTATGAAGTGCTTTATGTTTCAGCATAGATCTGAGCAAACAGTCTGCCACCACCTGCCAGAACACCATATGTTTCAGTGTTCTTCCAGGGAAACACAAAAATATCCCTCTTTCCTTAGCACCAGACAAGTTGCCAGACCCATATGGCCTTCAGCAATGCAGCCACCCCTCAGGTGACACTCTAAGCATGGTGTCAAACCAGAAGGATTTCTGTGGGGCTCAGGGCAATATCACATAAATAGTCAGGGCCTCTAATTCTTGGTCCAACAAATCTGAAACAGTGTCACTTCCACCCTGGGATCAGAGTTTAAATTTGAAAGAGAAAGAGAGAGAGAGAGAGAGAGAAAGAGAGAGAGAGAAAGAGAGAGAGAGAGAGAGAGAGAGAGAGAGAGAGAGAGAAACAACAAAAGAAGTTGATCATAGAAAGTTGTTACAGTGACAGGGAAGACAAAGACATAAACTCAGAAGAGGACAATAATGTCAAAACACCTATGGCAAAAATCACAAAATAAACAGGAAATTGTCTCAAGCTAAGAAAGAATTCATGGAAAAGTTCAAAGAGAACCTTAAAAATAGTGTAAGAGAAGTAGAAGAAAAATCCAGAAGGGAAATGAGTGATGTTAGAGAATTATGAAAGAAAAAAAAAAAGAGTCAATAGCTTGGAAAAAGAAAACAACTCCTTAAAAATCCAATTGTCCTAATAGAAAAGAAAATACAAAAGCCAATAATTAAGGGAAACAACTCTTTAAAAGTGCATAAGGCAATTAGAAACTAATGATTCTGTGAAATATCAAGAATCAATCAAACAAATTCAAAAGAATGAAAAATAAATAGAAGAAATATTGAATAACTCATGGGAAAAAATTTAAAAAATAATAATAATAAAAAATCATTACCTAGAAAATAAATACAGGAGAGGCAATATCAGAATCACTGGACTAACTGAAAGTCATAATAAAAAAGAGTACCTAGATAGTATTTTAAAGAAATTAATAAGGAAAATCAAGCCAATATCCTTGAATCAGAGGACAAAATTGATATTGAAGAAATCCTTTCATTACCACCAAAAATATATCCAAAAATATAAACTCAAAAAGAAAAAATAGCCAAATCTCAGAACTATCATATCAAGGAAAAAATGCTGAAAGTAACCAGAAAGCAACAGTTCAAATATAGAGGGGACACAATCATAATTATACAAGACTTAGCAGCTAGAAAATTAAAAGACTGGGGGTCATGGAACATAATATTCTAGAAAGTAAAGAAGCTAGAACTACAACCAAGAATTACTTAACTGGAAAAATTAAGGATAATACATAAAGGGAAAAGTGATTATTTAGTGAAATATAAGGATTTCAGGATTTCCTAAAAAAACCAATATTAAATCAATAATTTGACCTCCAATATCAAGATACAGAGATGGATAAACAGGTGAAAATGGGGAGAAAATCATAAGGAATTCATTAAAAATTAACTTTATATCCTTGCATGGGAAGATGATACTTATAACTCTTAAAAAAATGTAGCTCAAATAGTACATCTACAAGAAATATACATAGACAAATGTACATATACAGGTGTCAGGTAAATTTGAAGGAATAATATGAAAAATATTTAAGTGATGAGAAATAGGAATGCACTCAATCCAGAAGGAAGGAAGAGATAGAATGGTGTAAATTGTTTTGCAAGAAGAAAGAATAAAAGACCTGTTATAGTGGAGGAGAAGATAAGAGGATGGTTGATAAGCATACCTTAAACTTTACTATTATCAGTATTGACTCAAAGAAGGAACAATATATACAATCAGCTGAAAAAAGAAATTTATCTTACCCATTCAGGTAAGAGGGAAGCAGATGAAATAAAGTGGGAGGGCACTGACAAAAGAGAGGGCAGATCAGGGATGGGCAGGGCAGACAAGCAAAACACTGATACTGAGGGAAAGGTTAAAACAATAGAGAGGAGAAATGATCAAAAAGGTTGTAGGGGAATATACAGGCAGCAACTAAGATTAGAAGGAAAACAGAAAGCTGGTAAACAATCTTCACAGCAAGTGTCTCTGATGAAAGCCTCATTCCTCAAATATATAGAGAAGTGAGTCAAATTTATAAGAATAAAAGGCATCACCTAACTGATAAATGCTTAAAAGATATGAACAGGGAGTTTTCAGATGAAGAAATCAAAATTATTTATAGGCTTATTGAGAAGTGCTCTAAATTATTTTTGATTAGAGAGATACAAATTAAAACAACCTTGAGATGCCACCTCACATGTATCAGATTGAATAATATGACAAAAAAAGAAAATTAATATATGTTGGAGAGAATGTGGGGACATTAAGACACCAAAAATTAAAAATTAAAATTAAGATACCAACAGTACATTCTGGCAAGCAATTGGCAACTATGCCCTCAGAGGGCAACCAGACTATTCATCCAGGAGTATAAATACTAGGTCTGTTTCTTTAAGCGATGATAAAAAAGGGAAAAGCAATTAAATGAGTAAAGACATATTTGCAGAAGCTTTTTTCATAGTGGCAAAATATTGGAAATTGGGGAAATACCCATCAACTGGAGAATGGCTGAACAAGGTGTAGTATATGAATGTAATGGAATAATATTGCACACTAAGAAGCTATGAGCAATCAGATTCCAGAAAAACTGGAAAGACTTGTATGAACTGATGCAAATAAAATCAGCAGAACCAGGAAAACAGTGTACATAATAATATCAGCAACATTATATGATGCTTAAGTTTGAATGACTCAGCTGTTCTCAAAAACACAATGATCCAAGACAAGTACAAAAGACTCACTAAAGAATATGATATACATACCCAGATAAAGATAACAGATGGAGTCTGACTGCAGATTTAAGTATTTTTCCAACTTGTTTTATTCTTTGTCATGTCTTTTCCCCCTTTTGAGATTTTTTTTTTCTTTTCACAACTGTGATTAATATAGAAATATGTTTTACAGGATAGCTCATGTATAATTTATATCAAATCACCTATCATTTTTGGTAACAGGGAGGAAAGGAAGGGAAAGAAGTAGAGAGAAAAATTTGGAACTAGAAATATTATAATAAGGAATGCTAAAAATTGATTTGACATGTAATTGGAAAAAAGAAAATACAATTAAAAATAGTTATAGCTAGCCCACAGAATGTAATGGTCATTGAAATGTGCCAGATGTTCAACAAAGCAAAACAAAACTTCAAGGATTTAGTACCATAAGAGGAAATACTTTTTGTTACTCACACAAAAAAATGGATAAACAATTGTGCTATTTATATATTGTGGGGAGGGAAGAAAAGAAAACAGGAAATAGCATCAAATACATAAGTTTTACAGCTTCATAGGCAACCATCTTTCCCTCTCCCCATTCTTGTATATTATGGAAATGCTTGTTTTATTTTCTAAGTTCAGAATAAAATAAATATTAAAAAAACACATTTCAAAATAAACATACAGAGACATCTTCTACCAGGAGGGAAAGCAGAGCAAAACCATATTGAAGGAAAGGAAAGCTACAAAAATATAGAACTAAGTGAACAAAATAAGGAGTTAAAAAGAGATTTTTGCAGATGTCTATGGGGAAAAGAGACACTTAACCAGGTTGCTAATAAACTTTTCATAAATACTATAACAGGCTTGTGATACATAACTCATAATTAAAATTGATTATTGACAAAAAAAGTGAACATAACAAATAGACACAATGAAAATTAAAGAAAATCTAACAAACTAGAAACAAACTAAAATGGAAATTAATCAATTTAAATGTAAGGAAACTGGGGAGGGCAGATTACATGCATATTGAAGATTAAAGCAAAGCCCAAAATAACATTTAAAATTTCTTTATATTACTCGGGAAAGAATGATGACAGATTGGAAGAAAATCTACAGGGAAAAAATGCTGATAGCTTCCAAAAAGGAGCTAAGAGTATATTCCAAAGGGTTAGGGAAATGCAAAAATAGAAGAAATGTTAATAAAGCTATAGAGTTTACATCTACATTCCCTGCTTAAGGATCTTGACTGACAACAGAGACTACCAAAGTGATGGTGCTCCATCTATGACTGACACTTTAATTACTATTCTGATGACCAAGTCAATTCTAAGAATAAAATGTTTGGGTGATATTTAGCCAAGTTTTCAAATAAGTTAAGATTTTCTTTGACAGACCTATATTATCCTCTTAATTTTCCTCTTTCTTTTGCTATCTTTGATCCTATCTTGTGACCCATTTACAAAATGAAGATTGTACCAGTTTAGGAAAATCATACTAAAGAATAATCTAAAAATGCTAACGTTGATGTTGATGGGAGTTGATGGAAAAAAAAAAAGAAAGAAAATATATATACATATACTTTGGTTTCTGAATAATGCTCATTTGATAGTAACTGGTTTGTTTAATGTGTTGCTTTCTCTGGGAAATTTGTATTTGGACTAGAGATTGAATAGAGAAAATTCTTCAATAGCCAAATGAATAAATGAGAGGAATTCAATATTGTGTTATTTTGGAGGAAGAGGCCTTCTTGATATTCTCCAAATTGGTCATTGTAGATGGTTGCATGATAATCCTTATAAAGTTAACACATCTCATTCATTCATTTACTTTCAAATATTCAAAACCCCAATGGACTTAATATGCCATTGATATGGACATTATTTCTGACACTGTAGATTTATTGTCCCTAATTTATGATTATGTTTCTTGTGCAGTTGTCAGCCATGGTCTTTTAGAAGTTCTTCACTAGTTTCTTCATTTCCCTCAATATCATGAAGATAGCAATAAGGCACACAACCCAGTCCTTGAACATCTTCCAGTCTCTCTATGTAACCAATCCCTTGTTCTTTGTTGATACATTTATTTATCATTTGATAAGATATGATTAAATATCTTTTACTTCACTTTTCCTTTGTGAATCTTTATTTATATAACACTATAGATTAATTATCTTCTCTACACACTTCTTGCTCCTTGAATGATCCTCACTCTCAATTCTTTAGAGTCTACAGTATTCCTAGACATATGCTTGTATCATAATGATGTTGGTTATGAAAAACTTGGGCCTTCATTTTAGGAGAAACAGTCATTAAAATAATTTTCTGCTTCCCAAATGCAAATGATAACCATTTTTTCCTCATCCAATTTGGAATTCAGTTTATTTTTGTTCCACATTTCCTGTCAAAGATCAACCATCCTATCTCCTTATCATTTATCTGCCTATCTATCTATTTATCTATCCTCTTACCAGATAGAATGTAAGGTCCTTCTGAATAGTGGCTATCTATGTTTTCTTGTATTTTTAATCACAATATTTAGCATGATTTCTGATAAATGGTAAATCCATTAACATTGCTCTCTCTCTCTCTCATCTATTCCTTTATTCTGTTTTCTTTCTCTCTATCATTATCAACAACTCTGTTTATCCACCTATCATTGAAAGAATGCTACATGTTGACTGAATGCCTATTGAACAGTTGCCTACTATAGTCTGATTATTAGATATATTTTTATTACCCAGAATGGATAAAAAGACCATTTTCTTGGGTGATTGTGAATTTGATTTAGGAGTTCTGAAATATTCTGGGTTTATAAGCAATCAGCCTTAATATCATCCAAAAACAATAGCATTTTGTATACTTCACCATCTATAAGAAATCCTTGCTGACTTTTAACTCTGTCCTTCAACTTCTCTATGACAGGATTGGGACCATTGCATGACGTTTACTTTTGTATTTATACCTTTTCTGATAATAATAATGAGATATTTGTCAAACAAAGTTATTTCTATTTTTATGACTTCCAAAGTGTCTTATTTTACCAAAATGTAAGACATATTATGTTGGAAGCTATGTTTGGTTCTATTTAAGTAAAAATTTTCTTTAAGATAAAAATAATAAGTATGATTATAAAAAGTGATAGAATGATTAAAAAACAAAGAGTAGAATTTTTATTTTCTTCTTTTTAGAGTAATTTTTGAAAATATTTACAGTGTACTTAATAGTGGAAAATCTCTTGTAAAAATATAAAATGTTCTTTTTTAAAAAAAGCAATAAGATTTTTTGTTTTCCTATGTCATATATTTCCCCCCCCCAAATTTCTTCCTGCTTGTTCTCTCTTTAGCATCCAGAGGCCATTGCTTATTATAAAGAATTAAGATAAAAAGAATAGCAATCAGTAAAATTAATCAATACATCAACCAATTCTGATATAATATTTTTTATTCCATATCATATTCTCCCATCTATTTAAAGAAGGAAGGAAAATTAAGACTCATTTTTCTTCTCTGGGGGAATGCTTATTTGTTTTAATATTATAGACATTCCCTTTAGTTTATTTTTGTTTTTCTTTCCATTTTACTATATTATTTTCCTAGTTGTGCTTGATTTGTTTATATTGCTCTATTTATCTTTCCATATTAAAAAAAAAATTCTGAACTCTGTTGTTTCCATTCACTCATTTTTCAGTTGTGTCCAGCTCTCTGTATTTCAGTTTTGGATTTTCTTGGCAAAGAGACTGGAATGGTTTGCCATTTCCTTCTCCAGTTTATTTTATAGATGAAGAAATTGAATCAAACATGTCCAAGCACCTTGTCTAGGGTCACCCAGTTAGGAATTGTCAGAGGTGAGATTTGAACTCCAATAACTTAGTCTTTTTGACTCTAGGCCTAGTACTCTACCCACTGTTTTACCTAGCTGCCAAACAAATATCAAATAAAATGAGTTTTTCCATCTAGTAAGAAAAATCAATAACCATATATTAACCACCTATTATGAGCTAGTCAGCCTGTCAAGCATTAGAAATACAAATATAAAATAGACACTCCTTGCCCTTGATGAGCTTATAATCTAATGGGTAAAGAAAATATACAAAAGGAATCTGAAAAAGGGGAGGAAGCTAATTGTATAGAGTCATGATAGAGAAGCCCAAAGGAGTGCAATAAATTAGGAAATGAAAAAAAAAACTGTCTTGGGGGGCCCTTCTCAGTGAAGACTTTCAGAAGCATTTTTTGCTCTTCTTTCTAATAAAAGAGACAGAAGGTTCTGAAGATATTGATGATGGAGTAGCCATGCTAACCATTATATCAGGAACATGAAGTTCCTCTTGAAGAGGCTCCTGGTAGTAGTAAAGTGCAAAGTATGGTCCAAAGGAATGCAGTCAGCTCAAAACTGAAAATTAGAACAAAACATCCAAAGTAAAACAGAAAAAGAAAATTATACGTGAAACCTTGTGTTTTAATTAAGTGCAGTTGACTGTTATTTTTTTCCCTTTCTTACATTTTTCTTTTATTACTCTTTCCCTCTTATCCCCTCTCCTCCCTTCTCTCTTTCTTTTTCCCACTTTATCTCCCATAATCTTCCCTTGTTACCTCTCCCCTCCCCTTGTCTCCTCTCTAATCTCATTTTTTTGTTCATTTTGGAAACAACTCATTCATTAGGGCCACCCTCTCCTCTATTCCACCCTGGAAAAATAATGAAAAGAAAAAAAAAAAAACTGTGTAATAAATATGCATATATAAACAAACTAATTCTCACTTTGTTCACATGTCTGAAAATGTAACTCATTTTGTTTTGTAATGGGTAGACAAGTAGGTAGAGTAGTTGATAGAATGCTCTTCCTGCAATCAGGAAAAATTCACATCTAGTTTCAGACACTGACTAAATCTGTGATGTGGGGCAAATCATTTAACCTCTCTCTCTCTCTCTCTCTCTCTGTTTCTTCAACTGTAAGATGGAGATAATAATAGCCCTATCATCCAGAATTGTAAGAATCAAATTAGATAATATTTGTAAAAATATCAATTTAATATAACCTATGATTTCTACTGTATTGATTTCAATAAATAGATTTTACTTTCAAACCTTTAATATCAGGCCTACCTTATCATTGGAATCACTGATGGCAATTTCTTTGATCAGTTCTTTCAATTTTCAATGTTTTTCCCCCTTAAATGTTGCTTTTATTGCATTTTTTTCTCCTGGTTCTTATGACTATATTTTGTTTCAGTTTCTCTAAGTTTTGCTTTATTTTAATTTTTGAAAGCAACCTTTCCATCATTTTTTATGCTGTAATAATAATCCATTACATTCATGTACCACTTTTTCTTTCAACTTATTTAGATTTCAATTTTGTTGCTGCCAGAAAAAGAACTGTTATGAATACTTTTGTACATATATTCTTTTCTTCTTTCTTTGATCCCTTCATGATATAGATTTAATAGTGATATTGCTTAGATAAAGACCATGTGTGTGGCATAGTGAATGTTTTACAAAGTTCCAAATTGTTTTATAGAATACTTGAGTTAATCTTTTTTAAACCAATCTGATTGGCATGAAGTGGAATCTCAGTATTATTTTAGTTTACATTTCTCTATTAGTAATTTGCAAAATTTTTTCTGTGTATTTGTCAGTGACTCAGATTTGTTCCATTAAAAATTCATTAACATCCATATTTTGGAATTTTTAAAATATTTATTTGGCAAAATCTCATATATCTGGGACATCTAATCTGCATTTGAAACAATTGTTTCAAATATTATCTTAATATTAATTGACTCTTTTCAAATTTTGAATGCATTGGATTTTTCCCCCCCCAAGGTAAAAGAAGAAAAAAAGTGTGTAATCAAAATTTTCAACAAATTTCAAGTAATTTGGATGGTTACAGATTTGTGATAGATCTATTATCCTCCTTCCTTTTCATTTTTATTTTTATTTTATTATTTCTCTTGGTGTTAATAAACATGCCTACAATGCAAGGATTTTGTGAGGATCAAAGAGATATTATTTGTGAAATAAAACTTTAGCATATTGCCTGACACATAATAGCCCCTATATAAATGCTTGATCCCCACTTCACTTCTACAAGTACTTAATTAGTATCAAAGTTTCACTTAACAGCATTATTAACTGGTAAAATAGATTCATTTGAAGTTTAATTGTAAACTACATATTTTCTCACTTTTATTCTTTTTTACACTGTATAGTTTTTAATCTTTTCTTTATCAAGTTTAAAGTTTAACTAGATAAAGAATGATTCAGAAATGTTTTAGTAATAAGCCATCTCCTTTTTCTTGATATAAATTCAATTTCTTAATTTTCTATATAATGCTTGCCATGTTTTTTTTTCATACTTTCCCATTGTGTTCTGAAAGAGTGTATGAATAATGAACAGATATAAGATTTTCTATGTGGTTTAAATCTCTGTATCCACTAATTACTTATAGCTGAATTATTTGTTTTCTTAAATAGTTTTTGTCATTCTCTCATCTTTTTAATTGCTGACATCTCTGAAAAAAATATGATTTTTCAATTTGTGTTTTGTCATATTTTTTATTTATATAATATGTATGAACATCTATTAATTTACATATATATTTTCTATGACAGATATTAGTTTATTTATTTATTTTTTTTCTATTTATTTAATAGCCTTTTATTTACAGGTTATATGCATGGGTAACTTTACATCATTAACAATTGCTAAACCTCTTGTTCCAATTTTTCACCTCTTACTCCCCCACCCCCTCCCCTAGATGGCAGGATGACTAGTAGATGTTAAATACATTAAAATATAAATTAGATACACAATAAGTATACATGACCAAAATGTTATTTTGCTGTACAAAAAGAATCAGACTTTGAAATATTGTACAATTAGCTTGTGAAGGAAATCAAAAATGCAGGTGGGCATAAATATAGGGATTGGGAATTCAATGTAATGGTTTTTAGTCATCTCCCAGAGTTCTTTCTCTGGGCATAGCTGGTTCAGTTCCTTACTGCTCCATTGGAAATGATTTGGTTGATCTCGTTGCTGAGGATGGCCAGGTCCATCAGAACTGGTCATCATATAATATTGTTGTTGAAGTATATAATGATCTCCTGGTCCTGCTCATTTCACTCAGCAGCAGTTCGTGTAAGACAGATATTAGTTTAATGATACAATTATTTGCTTGTAGATCTTTGTAAATATTTATCATGATCACTAATATATGAGATGAGCAATTGTTTAATGAAATAATATTCCATGCTGCCCTGGGACATAACAAAGTCAATTCCAATTTTCAGATGAAGAAATTAAAACCATTTCTAGTCATATGAAAAATGCTCTAAATCATTGTTGATTAGAGAAATGCATATTAAGACAACTCTGAGGTACCACTTCACACCTCTCAAATTGTCTAAAATGAAAGGAAAAGATAATGATAAATTTTGGAGGGGATATGGGAAAACTGGGGCACTCGTGCATTGTTGGTGGAGTTATGATATGATCCAATCTTTTTGGAGAGCCATCTGGAACTATGCCCAAAGGGCTATAAAACTGTGTATACCCTATGATCCAGCACTGTCTCTATTGGGTCTACATCACAAAGAAATTATAAAAAATGGAAAAGGATTCACAAGTACAAAAATGTTTGTGGCAGCCCTTTTTGTACTAAAAAAGATACTGGAAACTGAATGGATGCCCAACAGTTGAGGAACAGCTGAGTAAGTTATGATTTATGAATGTAATGAAATATTATTGTTCTATAAGAAATATTATTTACATGAACTGATGCTAAAGGAAATGAGTAGAACCAAGAGAAAAGGATTATGTTATGCAACAACAAGACTATATGATGATCAATCGTGATAGACTTGGCTCTTTATAGCAATGGGGTGATTCAGGCCGATTCAAATAGACTTGTGCTGATGAGTGCCCTCTGCATCCAGAAAGATGCCATGGGGAGAGAAGTGGATCACAACATTGTATTTTCACCTTTGTGGTAGTTGTTCTTATTTTTTGCTTGCTTATTTGTGTTTTCTCTCTCTTTTTTTTTTCCTTTTTTGATCTGGGTTTTCTTATGCAGGATGATAAATATGGAAATATATTTAGAAGAAGTGAATGTTTAATATATATTGAATTTCTTGTTGTCTGGGAGAGGAGGCGTGAGGAGGGAGGGAGAAAAATTTGAAACACAAGGTAAATTTACAAGGGTAAATGTTGAAAATTATCTTTGCATGTATTTTGAAAAATAAAAAAGCTATTATAGTTTAAAAAAATAAAAAAATAAATAAACTCAATTCAATTCACCATCATAAAGAATACTTTTGGGTTATCCTTACATTTTGTTAAAATCCTTGTCTTTGCCATTTAATTATAATGATAATGTCAAGGTATATATTATTCATTTGTTCAAACAGAAACAAAAAGTCATTGGGCAAGATGCTTATATTACATTAGGCAAGATCCTAACAACTAAATGATTTTGATTGTCTAAAGAAGTGTGGTTCTTGGATCCTTCTGTCATATTACTACAGAAACAGAAGGGGGCTAATAGGACAGAAGGCCTTTTTTTCCCCTTGTATTTTTCTTTGTTTTATTGCTTTTCCTCACCAAAGAATACATCACTGATTGGGCTGCTCAGTAATTATGAACCTCTCTGTATTTAATTAGTCTTCTTCAGAAAGAAGATGCAATGGCTTGTCAGGACTATTCGCAAAACCTTTTCAACAAGATTCAAACATGCATATCTGGCAAAGTCTTTCAAAACCTTGGTACACTCTAGAATAAAACCTGGAGTGAGAAGATCTGGGGTTGATTTGCAACTATGATATGTTTTAACTGTGTGACCAATTGAACAAGTGTTTTGATACTCTCTGAGATGCAAAATAAAGCTGATAAATAGTCTTCTACCTCATAGAGTTGTTTTGGAGATAAAATGAGACAATACATATTATTTCAAAACTACATCATTAAATAGATTTAAGCATTAATAAAGTATTAGGAAGCTACTTGCAACCTTTGAAAATGGAGCTTAAATAGAATAGTGGAAGAACAAGTGAATTTTCACTGTTAACAAGTGATTAAATGATGAGTCAATGGAAAAAAGAAAGTATAAACTGTTCTTTTAAGAAGTCTCACGGTGATAAGAAAGAAAGATCAATTGAGTAGCAAAATCAAGGGAAGAATTTACTTTTTTTTAAAGGTGAAATACTTGGTTTCATAGAAGACTTACTCTAATGGCTCATTTGGGATTTGAGGAGACTCTGTGTTTTTATCACCTATGGGATCATTGTACAAACTCTGACAGGTAGTAATGAACTAAAAGTCTCTATGTGCCAGCCAAGAAAGAGATTGTCTCTTAAGGAAAAACCTAATAAAATTTTCACTAGAAAAATCTGCCATTGGATGATTGCCTTTTTTGGTAGCAAAAATCAACTAGACTGACAATAATGACGAATAAATGTTAATATTTGGAGCAGTGAAGAGAGATGAAATAAATGGGAGATCTTAGAAATGATGTAGAAGATAGGGGAAGGTGGAAAATGCAAAAGAAATAAATGTAAATTCAATAATACATGAAATGCAACAAGAGAAAAAAGGGAATTATTTAGTCAAATACAAAGAAATATTTATAAGGAAATAGGATCAAATGTGAACAATTTAATGGGTATTCTGTGGTTGAATAGTTTCCTAGATGAATTAGCTAAGGCCTTCTTACTTGAAACACTGAAAACTAGAAAATGTATATTAGAAATTAAGAGATGAATGTAGATTTCCTTCTTGGGATATCCTTAACTCTCTTTTTTTTTCTATTCTATCAAATCTGCCTTTTTTTAATCTTCAATACCTCAAAGAAAATATATTGAAAAACCATATTTCCATTTCTTCAGTTATATCTAACAGGAGGTATACTTAATACTATTTATCACATATATAGTTCAAGGATCTGTGATTTCATCATACTATCTGTAATATAGATTGGAACCCTTCCAAGCCTGAGCTGACAATTTTTATGAGATCTAGTGAATGAAAAGCCAGCATGCTACTTATGAGTCTCTATATTTAGCAGGACTGATACTAAGAATACAAATATGTACTTCACAGTTTGTACTACATTCAAAACTTGTCCAGTTTATTAGCGCTTGTGAGAACTTTTAGATTACAGATAGATAAGGAAGAAAAGAGAGAGAGAGAGAGAGAGAGAGAGAGAGAGAGAAAGAGAGAAAGAGAGACTGAGAGTCAGAGACTGAGATAGAGAAAGACAGATAGACACAGACAAAGAGACAGACACAAAGACAGACACAGAGAGAGACAGAGAGAAAGACAGAGAGAGACAGAGAGAAAGACAGAGAGAGGGAGCAGAGAGAGACAGAGGCAGAGAGAGAGAGAGAGAATGTCTTCATAATGTTCCAGAAATACAAATGTAATAAAAAAAGAAAGTCAGTCCTTGATCTCAAGAACATTACTTTCTTTTTTTTTCTTTTTTTTATTATTTATTTTTTAATAGCCTTTTATTTACAGGGTATATGTATGGGTAACTTTACAGCATTGACAATTGCCAAACCTCTTGCTCCAATTTTTCCCCTACTTTCTCCCACCCCCTCCCCCAGATGGCAGGATGACCAATAGATGTTAAATATATTAAAATATAAATTAGATACACAATAAGTATACATGACCAAACCGCTATTTTGCTGTACAAAAAGATTCAGCCTCTGAAATATTGTACAATTAGCCTGTGAAGGAAATCCAAAATGCAGGTGGGCATAAATATAGGGATTGGGAATTCAATGTATGGTTTTTAGTCGTCTCCCAGAATTCTTTTGCTGGGCGTAGCTGGTTCAGTTCATTACTGCTCCATTAGAACTGATTTGGTTCATCTCATTGCTGAGGATGGCCAGGTCCATCAGAATTGGTCATCATATAGTATTGTTGTTGAAGTATATAATGATCTCTTGGCCCTGCTCGTTTCACTCAGCATCAGAACATTACTTTCTAAGTGAAAAAAAAACTCCTAAAATGAATACAGAAAATTGGGCAGGAGAGGATGAGAGGGAAGATGCCTAAATGGGAAGTTAAAGAAATAAACAACAATGACAACAACAACAAATAGTTTGGATCTGAGCCAAGAGACAAATTAACTGACAGATGTCCAGATATTTCTGCAAAAGAAGTTTTCAGGAAGAAAGTCATCAATGGCAGTGGTGGGTCTGGCCTTAAGGTAGAGACATCTTCAGGGTGACCAGGAAACTGGGTAAATGGAGGAAAAATCTGCAGAATCAGGAACTGATGTACAAGAGATATGTTATTAGCTTACAATCAGCCAGTTGATAAATTTACAAACACTAAGCTTTTACCATATAATAAGTACTGTACTAAACTTTAGTCATGCAACAATAAAAGATAAATAGTTCTCACCTTCCATATGTGATTACATACTGATGTAACTCCCCCCACTTGTGTTATCTTCCAGGGGATTGACATTCAAAAATTCTAGGTGGGGTAGCTAGTGGAGCAGTGGGTAGAGCACCAGCCCTGAAGTCAGGAGGACCTAAGTTAAAATTTGACCTCAGACACTGGGAACTTCCCAGCTGTGTGACCCTGGGCCAGTCACTTAACCCCAATTGTGTCAGCAAAACAAAACAAAAACCACAACAACAACAAAAAAATTCAAAGTTAGACTATTAGTGGATATGTCCAGTATCATTTTTCTGATCATATACAGATATTCCTTCATGTTAGTCATTATAAATCAGGGATACAAATGTGGGATAAATCTTTAATTAATTAGCTTTTTAAAATTGTGTTTAATTGGCTATATAGCCATGACTTCATGAGTATACTAAAGAGTTGATTCTCTTCCTTGAGGCTTTCAAATGAAGTAGACTGGCAGAATGTGAAAAAAAGAATTAAAGTAATGAATGATGGGAGTAACCCAGGGTTGAATGTTGTCAGGGAAATATTGGCAATAGGATAGGGGGTGAAAGATTCAAGAAAATAAAAACTCTGGAGTTAGATTTGTTTATTAAATTTCCTAGATAGGGAAAGAGGATAGTGTAGCCAGTTCTGGGTTGTTAGTATGGGAAAGAACCAAGAATTATTGGTTCAGAAGTCGTGGTAATGTAACTACATTTATATCTATATCTATATCTACACACACATACATATATAGATATGTGTTGCTATAAATTGCCTGCATTACCTTGTGTATTTTAAAGCTTATTTTTCCATTTAGTTTCTTTTTTATATAGTTCCCTGTCTTACACAGTTCAATGATGAACCAAGCTCACTGTCCATTGAAAGTAAACATCTAGATTGTCTATATTGTACACTCAGTTTTAATGTAGAAATTCTTTGCTGCCTTAAGAGTTGTCTGAATTATTATACTTTTTTTTTTTTTTTTTTTTTTTTTTTTTGCAGAGTATGGGGCTTATTAAGTAAACTTCAAAAGAGAGATTACTGAGTTGAAGAGGCAGAAGGAAAAACTAGGAATGGCAGAAATATCATCAAGAAAATGATAACTCCAACTCTACCACCTTGTTTAGTGAGATGTGGGGAATGAATAAAGTTTCAGAATTAATGGTATTAATCATCTATGATACTTTGTACTCAAAAAAACCTAAGGGCTGAGCAAGGGAGTGATTCATCCTTTGCTGATGTCATTCCCTAAGTCACCTTGAGGTGTCTCCTAAAAGAAAACAAAAGTAGTCAGGACCAGAAAGCATATGACAATATAGAGTTTTTTTTAAGCTTGTGCTGACTCTTCCCAGGACTTATATGCATATGGAATATGAATACACATGCAAAAGTGCAATGTTCCTCTTATAACTATTATCCTTGCAATAGCTTTTCCCTAAATTTCCTTTTGTTAAAGCTAATTGATGCCAATTATTTAATTTTTGGGGGGTGGAGTGCATAATGGATAGAGGCTTCTAAGAACTGATAAGACAATATCCCAGTACCTCAGGGTTAACTGATTCGTCAGATAGGTGGTACAACGGATAAAGCACTGACCATGGAGTCAGGAAGAGCCAAAATCAAACCATGTCTTAGACACATAGTAGTTGTGTGACCTCTTAGTACCAGTTTCTCATCTGAAAAATGGGGATAGTAGTACTAACTGCCTCTTGGGATTGTTAGGATATTAATCATGTGAAATACCTTTAAAATCATAAAGTATTTTGTAAATACAGCTATTATTATTAATAGGAGGGAAAGTAATCATCTGAGTTCTGAGGCCTGGGCCTGCCCATATAATTATGACCAGGAAATGAGTGAATAATCAGGAAGGCTGCTATACAAAATACTGAGGGGAACTGGGAAAGAAAGAAGCCTTGTAAGGACTGAGCAAAGCTTTATGAAGAAGGTAACTTTTGAGCTGATTCCTGAGAAATTCTAAGAGATGGAAGTGAAAGGGGATCACTTTCCAAATGTGGGCAAAGGCTGGTTAAAAGGCACAGAGTATTGCAGTGATCCTCTAAGATGTAGTTTTTCATTGTCCTTCAGTTCACCTGCTATTTTTAGTTTCCTAAGATCATAAGAGACTGTGATTTATAGCTATATAACATCACCAAAAGGATACTGGCAATAAAAAAAAAGTTAGTCTTTTTTGGCAGGGAGTAACTTGGAATCAAAGAAAATCCTGCTTTATATTACTAAATGAGGTCTAGACTGATCTCTGCCTATAAATTCTTCATGAATTTCATGGTTCATTTTCAGCATCAGTTTCAAAATGTATGCATCCATATTTACACAAAGTAATCTGCTTTATATATTATATATATGGATGCATAAGTATATATTATATAAATACATATTTATAAATGTATGCATAAATGTACATAATATTAATTTTTCTTTTTTCATTGTGGGATCTGCAACCTTATCAGTAATGTAGGTTCTCTTTCCAATAATATAGCGCTCATCCCATATATGTTCATCCATCCTATATAATACTTATTTATTTCCTTGCATAAGAACTCTATGGAGTATCTACTCAATGTTTTAAAGACCATCTTGTAGCTATATAGACACTGCAGAGGTAGCAGTGTTTATACTTTCCCCTTCTATATTCCTGGACACATCTTTTTCCAATCATAGATTTATTTTATGATATCCTTTGTGCTGTCCCGCCTGCATTTTTCAGCTCACTCAAGATTGATATATACTTCTAAATTAACATATAGGTGATCTGTAAGTTTAACTTTTTTAATATTGTATTATTTTCACTACTTGAACATATACAGTATCACTGGAATATTATCCATATTATGAATCTCTTTGTTCCAGGGAAAATTTTATGGTCATTAAATTAAGAGTAATTTGCCAAGGACAAGCTACTTACACATGCATACATACACACACACACACACACACACACACAGACATGTGTTGCTGTAAATTATCAGTACAACTATTTTGTGTATTATAAATCTTGTTTTTCCATTGACTTTCTTTTTTTCTCTAACGTCCTGTCTTATTGCACTTCAAAGACAACCCAAGTTTATTGTCAATTGGAAGTAAAGGTATCAACCAAATACTTTTATAGATTATTCATTCAATTTCAATAGTAGAAATTCTTGGCTGACTTAGAGTTGCTTGTGTAGTTAGTTATACTGGGTTTTTTTTTTTTTTTTTGCAGGGTATGGGTCTCATTTCATAAGCTTTATACTGATCTAGGGCTTGAAGCAAACAAACAAACAAAAATGCATTTTACCTGCAAGAAAATCTGTAGGGTATCAATAAGGAAAGTTTTCTATTTTCAGTCACCATTGGCAGTTTTTCATGATGGCCATAAACATTTTTAGTAACATATATCTCCATTTTATGTTTCAGCTTTCTAGATAGTAACAATTAGAAGATTATTAAAATAAGTTTAACATTCTTTCATACCATTTATTTAATAGTTTCTGTAGTTTATGACTCTTTTTCCTCCTTTGTTCCTTACTTATCAATCATTTCCTATCATTTTTAAATATTTCCACCTGGCTAGAGCCAATGAAATCTCCAAATTTTATTAATATACAGAGTCATGAGGATTACTTGATAATTGATTGAGAATCTTCCTGTAAGCTCCTTGGGAGAAATAACTCTCATATTAGTACTCTCTGAAATTTATATTCCATGATGCTGAGAAAGATTTTGGCTCTCTCTATTTAATTTGTATTGAAACTCAACAGTTTTGAACTAGTTAAAAATTCATAGTCCCATCTGGCTTCAATTTGCTCTACTAATCATGAGACCAAAAGATCATAGATTTAGCGCTACAAGCGACCTTACAGGTCATGTAGTTCAATTACCTCACTTAACACATGAATAATCCAAGGCCATGAGAGGATAAGTGATTGCTTTTGGTGTTACATAATTATTAAATGGTACAGGTTGGAGATGAATCCATGTCTTCTGACTCTAAATATGTTTTTCTAATGGATAATTCTACTCAATCAAATTCATATTTTAAAATTGGTTAATTATTTGTTATTACACACATAAACATGTATATATGAGTATACATACATGTTTGTGTGTAAAAATGTATTCTGTATATTTATATATTACATATGAGCATAGATGAAAAAGAATTATATATTTATATATTTGTGTGTATTTTTGCATTTATACATCTGCAGAGAGGAAGCTTGCCTATTCTTCTATTTTCATCAAGATATCCATCCATTTCCCTATCTTTTTTTTTTCCCCTTTTTGAGCAGACCTGTGTTCGGACGTATAGAAAATTTCTACTGAGGAACTTGCTTTATCAGTGCAGATCAACTCTGAAGTTTGTAATCTGAAAGTAGAAAACTCTGAGTCTGTGATATAGAATAGGTAAGTGACTTGCTTAGGGTCATACCTTCAGCAGTCAGTGTGTTTCGAGGCAATATTTGAGTACAAGTCCAAATTAAGACCAATTCAATGTAAATTATTCTAAACTGCCTCTCTATAAATATTTTATATCTTAAGAACATTTTATATCAAAATATTTATATAAGAAATTAACTATTTCATAAATTTGAAATGATCACATAGAACATTAGTTGCTGCCATATAATTGGTAACTTACATGAAATATAAGCATCATCTATTATTTTATATTCTTTTGGATCTGCCATTCCATTTGTTACATGTCTTAAAAATATATATGTACTTATATTTAAAAATTCATGATTTTTTAATTATTAAATTTTTTAAATTTTAAAAGTGTATTACCTCTAGCATATATGTATATATTTGATGACATTCAATCAATTTTTCTGATATTTGTCAATTATATAAATTATATATATGAAATCCTTAACTATGTTATCTTTAAACCAGAACATTAATGACTGGAAGAGGAAGACACACAGAGGTATTCTGTTTTACAAAGAATGTTTCTGTTCTTATTTCTAAAAGTCATGAGAGTTAGCTTAAAGGAGACCAGTTGATCTCAGTACCAGAGAGGAAATTTAGGAACTCTAGATGGTAGGAAGAATGTTGGTTTATGTAAAATTAGAGTGATTAGAAACTAGCTTTGATACTCAGTGCAAGACTGTGAGAGGAAAGACAGTAGATGTGGTCAGGATATTTAGCTTGTGCATTTTCCTCTAAGACCAAGAAAGTATGGAATCTGCAGTTCATGTTTGCTATTCTTTTTTTCCTTATATTCTCCCCCACTGTGATCATCATAGTATGTAAGAATATATGACTTTTGAACTGCTTTTGAGTATTTCTCTCTTTCCCAGTCTTCCCCACTGAACACCAGTAAAGTATGAGTACTAATGAAAGAAATAAGATTAATTCAGTCTTTTCTCATAAGGGAGGAAACTAGTTTCTACAGTAGATAAAACACTCAGCCTGCTCCGGAAGACTGAAGTTCAAAACTAGCCTTAGACACTTAACTAGTTGTGTGACTCTGAGCAAGTCACTTAATAGCTGCCTGCCTCAGTTTCCTCAATTGCAAAACAGGGATAATAAACGCACTTGTGTCCCATGGTTGTTGTGAGGATCAAATGAGATATTTATAAAGTGTGTAGCATAGCCCCTGGCATGTAGTAGGCTCTATATAATTGCTATTTTCACTATATGTCTCATTTGAATTAGGAAAACAATTGAGATCACCTCCATGGTTCCACATTTTTAAATGGCCAGTTCTGAAATTGCATGACTTTAACATAATGTACTTTTATTTATTTATTTGCTGAGGCAATTGGGATCAAGTGACTTACCTAGGGTCACATAGCCAGGAAGTGTTAAGTGTCTGAGGTCAGATTTCAACTCAAGTCCTCCTGACTTCAGGGCTGGTTCTCTATCCACTGCTCCATCTAGCTGCCCCTGCAATATACTTTTTAAACAACATCTCCAAGAGTACATGAGCTCTTAGAATGTAAACAGTTTCCAATGACATTTGCTAGAACTGCACTCCCTGACTGGATATATATATATACTTTTATATTCATATATATATATATATATATATATATATTTATATAAGAATTGATGACTACAGAAATCCAAGTCAATGCACTGAGCTGGAACACTGGCAAGACCAAATTGGAATGGACCAAAAAAAAAAAAAAAACAAAAGGAAAAAAAAAAGAGGCGGGCATCTTGAATTATACATTGGGGCATACATTCAGTCTATAGTGAGCTATGTGTCCATCAGATAACTGAGAAAACTTGCACACTAACCCAGCTGGCAACCTTCAGAATTGGGGCAAAATTTGTCTTAGTTTTCCTTCTAATTTTCCTTCTAATTGCCATTTCCCTTCCCCATATGAATTTTCTTCTTTTCATCACAACTCTCCCTACTGAATCTTTTACTTTTATTCATTCAGCCTTTATTCTAAAACATCTAATGACTGCCTACTAAGTGCAATGTACTTAGCAATCAGAGGAATAAAAGGAATAATTAGACATTGTCTCTATTCAATAAGATATTACAATCAGAATAAGAAGGAAGACAACTGACACAAATAAGCACAATTAATATAAAGATAATATAAAGAGGATACAACAAAGTACATATTATGAGGGGACAAAGTATTTTGAAAGAAATCTAATTCTCTAAGGTTGCAAATAAATTATTTTATTCTTGTGACATAGTTTAAGTAATTGAGTGACAAAATAGTTAAGTGACTTGCTCAAAGTCTTAATAGCCACTTAGAGGCAGTCAGCCTCCTGTAATCATATATTTAGAATTTTGGCACAATAAAAGTTAAAGTCCATTCCCCTCATTTTAGAAATGAGGAAAATTGGGCCTATGTGACTTTCCTATGGTCACACAGGTAGTTTTAGACAGAGCTGGAAGCATAATTCAGACAGAGCTGGAAGCATAATTCAATCTTTTGATTCCAAATCCAGCTCTCTTGCCTCTCCAGTATGCTGGAACATATCTACACTCATTCTGCAGCACATTAAGAGGATGAACTTATAGGAATGGGAATGTTTCAATTTCAGGCTTCAAGAAAAAGTCAATGGAAATATATTTCATTTCCCGAAATCAAATCATGTAGGTAGCTTTCTAATATACTCAGATATAAAACGTGCTTTGTCTGTGCATGTGGATTTATTTAGCACCAATCTGAGCTTTCATTGGCCTATGGATGGTGTCAATGGCAATTTCTAGTTCAAACTAAGTGTTGGTTTTATGTTATTGGTAGGCCCTTAGGCTGATAGTCTGGACTAGGAAATTTTGTTTTTGATTTGATCCAGATGACCAAAACAAACTGTAATAAAGAATGGTGCTCTGGATTTGTCTAACACCTTTCCTTTCCAATTACTCAAATCCTTTCCATATTATCTCAATTTCTATGTTATCACCTGAAGAAGGGTAATAACAATGTAAGGGTGTTGGAGTCTTTGCTCTAGCAGCAGGCTTCAGGAAAGGATTTACCAGTGCTCTCCAATGTTAGTGAGTGTCTCAAAATTCATCAGAGGGTATAAGCTTTATATGACCCTGCAAAGTTGTAGCAGTAACAACCTCATGTGTCAAAAGAATTTCAGGGCTGTCCTATTGAAGAGGTAGAGAGAGTGACTGAAAGAGAACAAAGGGTCCTAGCCAGGGACCCTGGCACAAAGCATATTGTAGCAGAGCATGACTAACAAAAGAGTCGAAATATAACAAAAAATATAGAACAAAAAAAAAAAGCCAAAAATCACAAAAGGGTGATAACTTCTCTTTGAAGAGGCAGTAGTCCCAGTCATAGATGTCAGCTCTAGAGGATAGCTACAGTAACCTGAAGAAAAGCAGTGAATGTCACTTAAAACAGCTGAAAGGAGCAGCAGCAGTTGGGGGGAGTAGAAGAAGGAAGAACAGCAGGTTGACAATGCTCATCAGGGAGCTGAATTTCTGAAAGTTTTTCCTTCCATGATACATCTCTGTTTGTTAGGAGGAGCTGCAGAATTTGATTCCATATCTGGTTTTCCATTGGTATTTATCGCTCTGTAATGTCTGCACTATTAGGCTATTATTGTCCTTCATGCTAAGAGGACCAAAATGACATCATTGTTGATGTCAAGGTTAAGCTTGCTATAGTTAAGCAGAATAATAAGAGTGAAGAAAGCTGTACCGCAGATCAAATAAAAATAATTCATACGATCATTTAAAATGGAGATGCAGTCAAATTTGTACATTTTCACAATTCTTTTGAGGTATTGCAATATTGCTTTGCTCACAGAATGCAACATCTTTGATGCTGTGCTGGTCAATCTTGCAACATTGTCTTCTGTGACTTACTATCAATTACAAAGTTCTTCAGAGAGACCTTCAGAATATTGCTTCTTCTGACCTCTGTGGGAGTTTTCTGTAAAGTACTCTTATAGGCAAATGTATATCTGGCCTGTTAATAATGTGGCCAGCCCAACAGGATTGCACTCTCTGTAACAGAGAAAGACTTGTCAGTTCCCCTTGGGAGGGAGAATACAAATAAACAAACAAACAAACCATAAAACCAAACTTTAGGTGTGGTTCTTTGTCTTGCCAGGTGGTCTTCAGAATCTCCCTAAGACAATTAACAATTCAATTTCCTTGTACTGTGTTGGCATGCTGTCCAGTGTGACAGGCATATAATAATATCAACACAAGAATGCCTCCACTGTGCATTTCTAAAAGGGAAAAGGAAAGACATTGCCCTATGACAATTTCAGGGAGATTTCTCTTTGTCCTTACTGGCAAGATTCTTGTCAGGATCCTCATTTATGGGCTGAATTTATCTAGAAGAAGTTCATCTACATGAGCCAGTGTGGCTTTGGAAAAGAGCAAAAATATAGTCAAAATGGTATTTGCTATCTAATAATTCTAGGAGAAATGCCCCAATTAAAACAGAGATCTGCACACAATATTTGCCAATCTGACCAAGGATTTTGCTGTTGTCAGTTATGAGGGCTTGTGGAAAGTCATGACACTATTATATGTTAGTTCTACAATAGCATACTTGAATGTGTTCTGGATAATGGACAATGCTTTCATATTTTTCTAGTCACCAATAGAGTGAAGCAGGCCTGTGTGCTTTTTAGCATGCTGTTTTCGATAATGCTGTCAAATACCTTGAGTGAAGACAAAAATGGTTTCTAAATCAACTATATACCATAGATGGAAAATTATTTAACTTGAAAAGGCCACAAGCTAATACTAAAATGGAGAGATAGGTGGTGCACAATTTTTTGTTATCAAATGATTGTGCACACAATGCAGCCTCTGAGGCTGAGAAGCTATAGAATATGGATCAATTCTCTGCTATTTATGCTAATTCTGGCCTGACAATTAACACCAAGAAAACAGATTTTCTACCAGCTACCACTGCTCAATCCCTACATGGAAACATTGGTTACTTCAGATGGAGAAATTATAAATACTGTGTATAAGTTCTTACCTTGAAAGTATACTTTCCATGGATACACACTTAAATGATAAGTTTGATGCATGCATTGTCAGAAATAGATCAGTGTTTGTGAGGCTCTAAAGGAAAGTGTGGGCCAGAAGACATATTAGGTTGTCTACTAAAATGAAGAATGTTTATAGTACTGTATTGGTTAAAGGTGTTGTTTTTGGATACTTGGTCTTTTGGAGACTTCTTAAGATGCTTGCGTTTGAGCATAAGTATAATTAAGCCCAAACACCTCAAGTGAACTTAGTAGTTAGTTGATTTAGTTGGCATTATATAATGATTTTAAGGATCCTTGTTTGTTTCTCTCAACAACTTCTAAAGTCGGTATTGAAGGCATTTTTATTGCCATTTTGCAGAAAGAGAAGCTAATTCAGAAATTTCAAAGGACTTGCTCACAGTTATTTTAATGTCCATTCCACAGATGGGAAGTTTAAGCCACTGGATGGAACCTTTCCGTTTTTCTATGTGCATTGTATGTGTGTAATTTACTCATCCTAACTTTATAGGATCATGGATTTAAAGCTTAAAAGAACCTTAGAAGCCATTGAATACAAACACTGTTATCTCACAGAAAGGGATTAAGCAATTTTTCCAGATGGAAAAATTATTAAGTGTCTTAGGCCAAATTTGAAGTTAGGTTTTTCTGACCTCCAAGGATGCTACATGGTGTAGTAGATGAAGTATAGAGCTTAGTTAGATTCAGGGAGACTTATCTTCCTGAGCTCAAATCCAGCTTCAGGCTCTTACTAACTATAATCCTGGGCAAGTAACTTAACTGTATTTGCTTCAGTTTCCTCATCTGTAAAATAAACTTGAGAAGGAAATGGCAAACCACTCCAGTATTTCCTCCAGGAAAACATCAGCTGGTTTCAGGAAGAGTTGGACACAATTGAAATGACAAGCCACTTCCTGACTTCTCATCCAGTGTTATATCATCTATCTCACCTAGTTGTCAAAAGGGATTTTTAAAAAATTAAGAATTTCTAATCATAATGGTTTTCATTAACTCATAGGACTAGAGTGATTAAGGTCTATAGAGATTATTTAGCACAACTTCCTCATTTTAAAGAAAAGAAAATTGAGGATGAGAGGTTAAATTTAGATAGATCTTGATAGCTGGACCTGATATAGATCTTTTCTTTTTTTATGCTCAATGTATTTTATTTTATTTATTTATTTATTTATTTTTATTAAATAACTTTTTATTGATAGAACTTATGCCAGGGTAATTTTTTACAACATTATCTCTTGCACTCACTTCTGTTCCGATTTTTCCCCTCCCTCCCTCCGCCCTCTCCCCAAAGATGGCAAGCAGTCCTATACATGTTAAATAGATTACAGTAGATCTTGGATACAATATATGTGTGCAGAACCAAACAGTTTTCTTGTTGCTCAGGGAGAATTGGATTTAGAAGGTATAAATAACCTGGGAAGAAGAACAAAAATGCAAGCAGTTTACATTCATTTCCTAGTGTTCTTTCTTTGAGTGTAGCTGCTTCTGTCCATCCTTGATCAATTAAAACTAAGTTAGATCTTGCTGATATAGATCTTTTAACTCCAGAGCCAGTAGTGTCTTTCAAAATGAATTCTTTGTCCTATGCAAACAACCTTTGCCTGAACAAAAATTTTATTGACTATACAGGAATTTTTAAGAAGGCAGGAGCAAAAATAAATCCAAAAGCTAGATACCTACTGTTTGCAGAAACAATAATGTCAGCAATCAGGCTTTTTTTTTTAATGTAATGGGCTGAAGCTGAGCAGATGCACTGAGATCTGAGCACTTAAGGCTAATTACCAATTGGACAATACTCTATTAATATGTGCTTGGAGAAAGAATGGCTCCACCCATTCTCTGTGCAAGTCTGATATCTTGTATAGGAGATTCTGTAGAAGATTTGGTGGGTGGAGTGTGAGAGCCAGAGGCACTGATGGCCAGATTCCTGTAGTGATTGCTCTCACTTCATATGGCCATTCACCTTCACTTCCATAAAGAATAAAGATCAAGGACTTTCACTTATCCTGACTCTGGCTGATTTTAAAATGACGGCTAAATGTGGTCATCACATTTGAAGAAATTTTTATTTTTGTAGCTATCAGTAGGCACATTGAAAAAATGTGATTCCAATATTATTTTAATATATAAGTTGTTTTTATCTTGTTTTTTTCTAGAAATAATTTTAATTTCAAAGAACCATTCTACATAATACTTTTAAAGAGCTACCAAATGTGTTTTAGTTTGTTAAATATGGCATCTACTATATATTGGAAGAAGAATGGACATTTAAGCCATTAATTCTATTTTGGGCCATTTTGTTGATAGAAAATGCTAGGAAATCTGGCACAAATTATTCAGTTTGTGGAACCAATCAAGGATATCAACACCACTCACATTAGATAGCTATACCATCACAAGTGGACTTGAAATGCAGGAGTGGGATACATTTCAAAAAGGCATTGAATCCTTTAAATATACCACTGGTTTCTTGTTCTTTAGTTTCCTTGATAAACATGGTCTAGTCCATGATTATGATAATGAAAATAATAACAATAATGACTAGCATTTTAGAGTGTCTTTAATGTCTGCAAAGTACATTCTATACATTATAATCACATTTAATCTTTAATAAAAGACTTTTATTAAGGGGAACTTTGTCCTAATGTTGAGGTCAGGAACCGAATGTTGAGGTGTAGACCATATGTGTTGAGGTCTACATTTGGGATACCTAAATGAAATTAGGGTTTAGTTAGGTCTAGTGGCAGGTTTGTGATACAGGGAGTCAAACAGAGTTCCCCTGCAACCCCCTTAGATTCGGCGCAAGGATACGGCGGTACATGAGGTCTAGAAGCGGCGCGGATTCCCAATAAAAGCATTTATTAGCCCAGAGAGCTAGATTAATAAAAGAGGTTTATTACTGAGTTTAGAAGTAGGAGATAGGTGAAGGTAGAGATAAAGAGGGCACTGGACAGAGGGTCCAGTGGACAGAGGGTCCTCACATGGCAACCATGTTTGGAATCTCTGCAAAATGGGGTTCCCAGTGTGGTCCTTTTAAGTTGGAGACTTAGCTCGAGGGGCTTTGGGGTGTAGCCCCAGAGTTGGCTCAGATCCGGGTGGGGCTGGGACAGGTCCGGACATTCTATTGGAATTCAAAGGGACCAGGATTTGTGAGTCAAAGGGTAATTTACATTAGCTAGGGGGGTTGGGAATCAAAGATTGGAATCTTTCCCACATCACTAACACCTGTGTAGGCCTTAGTATTACCTAGGCAAGTAGGAATTTTATTAGTGATTTTATTGGCCAATTTTTCTTCTGTTATGATGACATAATCTTTTACTTTCTATGCATTTTCTGTCAGTATCGAATTATGGATCAGAGATGCTAGGGATGCTGTTTTCAGCATCTCAGGGACAGTGTCAGAAGGGACACATAAGGCTATAGCAAAGCAAAAGTACTTTAATCTCTGACTTTTTTGCATAGAAAGCTCTTCCTTTGCAGCTACTCTATGTTAGAAGAGGCTTTGAAGGTCAGAGTAACTCTCTTTGGTTCTGTCCTTTACCCTTGTCAACTCACACTCTCCTGTCATATGAATGGCATGGAAGTCTCTTAGAATAGCTAGATCCCAGAAGTGAACATTTATCTCAGCTCTATTTCAGAGCCTAGTAATCAGTTTGGGGATAAAGTCTCTGAAACAACCCTCCTCCCAGGTGAAATAGTTTGTGGTAGGGGGACTGTTTCTCCTAACTCTTCTATCTCTTGATGATTTTCTGTGGTATTATTTGGTTCCTGCTGTGTAAGCCTTGTATCATACAGAGTCTTAACTCATTGTAAAGTCTGTCCTCCTCCTTCCCATCCAGATAAATAAACTCTTCTTAAGTAATCCCTGTTCCTCATTTAGAAGGAAAGCACATTGTATAAATTGCTTTGTATTGAGATGGTAATGACTTAAGTTTTTCCTCTGGCTCTTTGAATTTTAATAAAGGACTGAGAAGGAAAAACATCTTTAACTCTACATCTCTAACTAAAGAATTTCAGACACTGTGGAAAATAGGTGAGGAAATACTGTTGGGTAATAGGTCCTTTGTTCAAGTTTCAAATTCTAGATTATATAATTACCAATTTTTTGGACATATTCAACTAAATATTTCTGTAATTGAATGTAAAGGAAGTTCTATGTTTAATGAAACTCCTTAGTTTACTATTCAAGGCCTTTCATGATGTGAAGAAAAACTACCTTTCAAATCTATCTCCCACTATTATTTTGTACTTCAAAGATTCGAAAATTTTGATATTTTACCAACTATTTGTTTAACCAACAATTATTCATTGCTCCCAAACGTACCTTCTACTTTTCCACAACTTTTCTACAACTTGGTTCATTCAGGTTCATTTGGAACATACTTCCTCTTGTCTCTACTGGTCCAATTCTATACCTATTTCAAGGCTCAGATGAAGTTCTACCTCCAACATGAAGTCTACTTCAGTGGAACCGAAGTGTACTGAATTAAATGCATTGAATATTAACTGCCTGCTATGCACTGTGAAGGTGCTAAAGATACATTTTTTTCTTTTAATGGTAAGGTTCTGCTGTCAAAGAGTTTATGAGCTAGTAGAAGAATTATACAATTATATGGAGAACTTCGGATTTGGTAAGCATTTAGAAAGCTTAAACATATGCACAGTGAAATTACCACCCTATGTTAATAAACATGAAAGAAACCTCATTTCTACCCAGCAAGACTGGTGAAAGTCATCTCTATCTCCAATGAATTTTAATTTGAACAGTTTGTAGTGGCTCTTTTTGTAGTTGCAAAGAATTGTAAAGTGAGTATATGCTCATCAGTTGGGGATTAGCTGAATAAGTTATAGTATATGAAAGTAATGAAATATTATTATTCTATAAAAAGATGAATAAACTGATTTTAGAAATGTCTGGAAAGATTTACATGAACTGATGCTGAGTGAAACAACTAGAGCCAGGCATACAGTGTATACAGTAACAGGAAGATTGTATGATGATCAACCGTGAGATCTTCTCAGCAGTTCAGTGATCCAAGCAGTTCAGATCAATTCCAATAAACATTGGGTAGAAAATGCCATCTGTATCCAGAGAGAGAACCATGGAGAATGAATATAAATCAACATATGCCGTATTCAGTTTTTTACTTTTTTTCTTCTGTTTTTTTTCCTCATGATTTTTCCCTTTAGTTCTGATTTTCTCTCACAACTTGATTTATAAAGAAATGTATAATTTTTTAAAATTAATGTAGATGTATAATTAGAAAAATAAACAACAACAACAAAAAGAAAACAAAGTGAGGATGATAATAGCACCTATTTCAGAGAATTGTTTTGCAGATCCAATGACATAGGGTATTCAAAGGTATAGAGGGCTGGAACTCTGAAAAGGTGTACTTGAATCTAAGACAGTAGTACTTAAGGCTAAGTTCCTATTCAATGTGAAATAATGGTTTTGTAAACATGTATTTCCATGATATGGTGATGTGATGGCTCTCCTTATGATTGACACTTGCTGAATATGGTGTGGTGAAGGAATCACAGGGAAGGATTGGAGGGCTGAGGGACAAAGTCAGAGTCTCTCTGTTGCAGCAGCATGATTAGCAGGGAAAACTTCTGGCTCCAAACTCTAGAGTCCAATATTCATCTTTGATGAGCCACATGTCAGGTTGCCTGCCTCCTTCACTTCTCCTCCTAAGACTAAGGACATTGACTGATCTTCACTCCTAATGATCTGGAGGCCCTCTTGAGAGCTAGCCTGAACATAACACTTTGGCGCCCAACATGGGGCAAGGACCTGCATGAACCTTGACTGACTCTATTGTAACTTCAGTGGATAAGTCCCTGTGACCTGGAAATATATTGAGTATAAAAATAGACAAAGCAGGAAACTTTGTTAAAGACTAAAGTAGTAACTTTTGCTTCTTAGCTGAAATGAGTCAAATACCAAGAAAAGCATCTCCTCTACCCCAAGGGAAATGTGAAGAAAACATTGGTTAATGAAGAGCCAAGGTTTGTTGGTAACTCAGGATCAGATCCTTGGACTTTTAAAAACATTAGACTACATGTCCCCCCAGTTCTCAAGGGAAGAAGGATTAGAACTAGACAAATGAAAACTAAGGAGAGAGCAACTATTTGAATATTATGAAAATAATGGTCCTGATTCAATTCCTGAAGAAACATTCTATATATACAATATAATACTGTAAAGGGCTGAAACTCTGAATAGATGCACTTGAATCAGACAAGCAAGCACTTAAGGCTAATTGCCTATTTAACAATGAATTTATTAGCATTTGTTTGGAATTGCTCTTCTCACAGTTAATGCTGGCTCAATGTTTGGAGTTAAGAGAATTGTAGATAAGGATTAGGGGGTGGGGTGAGAGAGGCAAGAGAACTTCACTTTTTGGTAGGACTAGGAGGAGAAAGGTTGGTGGCAAACTTGTGGCAGTTTGTCTATCTTTTTCACTTCTCCCCCTAAAGACCAAGGACTGTTACTTATCCTGACTCCAGCTGTTCCTGAGGCCTACTGGGAGCTAGCCTGGACTTTACATAATATAATTAGCTTAAGTTTTACAATAAGGAAAAAGAAGAAAGAGTAGGAAGGGGAGGGCACTGATAAAGCAGCTGAAAAGTGTGGAGAATTAGATCTTGAGCATAGCCAGACATATACCTGAGCAGGCACCCTTAGTGCATTCCCCATTTCTTGACAGTTCTCCATCAATTTCACCTTTGTGGGTGAAGGGAAGAGGAGGAGGAGGAGTGGGAAGGGCAGTAATGCCATCCTCATACAGAAGCCTACAAAGAAGCTCTGCCCAACCCCTTTGACTTGATTATAAAAGGCACCAATTAAAGCCAAAGAAGAAGTGAAGGATACAAACCTATCCTATGTTTGAAGAGTTTAACTCTTCAGGTCAAGAAAAAAAATTTTTGCATTCCCTTTAATCTGGAAATTATCAAAGATTTGAAAAAGGCTTGCATTCTTTATGGTTAGGATGTTATTAGAGAATTTGGCTTTTGAAGATTTAACCACTAATGATTGGAAATCTATAGAAAGGACACATTTAGAATCTATACAAAACTTGTTGTGCATTCCTGAGTATAGTGAACTCTGTAGGATACAAACCCACCAAAATAGGCAAACTGGAGTTAATATACCAGTCACCTCTGTCCAACTAACAGGTGTAAGTCTTTATGCAGACATATCAGCACAGATTAATTACCCTATTGCAGCATATAAGCAAATTACCTCTTCTGTTATCAAAGCATGCAGCACCCTCCCAAGAAAGCAAGATAGAGGGGAAGCCTTCATGAAAATAGCACAAGGTCCAAATGAACTCTTTGCTAATTTTGTGGGACATCTGCAGATAACTGTCATAAAAACTATTGGTGAAAATATAGCAACATAAATTATGATAAAATAACTTGCTAAAGAACATGCTAATGAGGTTTGTAAAAGAATTATACTAGGACTACACAAGGATGCTCCTTTAGAGGAGATCATAAGACTCTGTGCCACAGTGGGCACAAGTACCTTTTATAGCCAGGCTATGATGCAGATTTCTCAAGATCTGAGAGGATGTGGGGAGAGTCATTACTACTACCCTGTGCTATATTGCTATGTGCTTTTGTAACACCTCCCACACTGATGGATTTATGTATACTTGTTTTCTCATAAGACCCATCAGCCCAAAAACCCACTAACAATATCTGATTTGACTCCCCACTTCCCTTTGGTGTTTTTCATCTCTTTTCCTGAGAAGTCAGGGATGGTGTGACCACCTGTGTTCTAAAACAAAAGAAACTGGGAGATGTAGAGGATTGGAAAGATTGCAGAGTGCTGGAACTCTGAAAAGGTGTACTTGTATCTAAGACAGCAGAATACTTAAGGATAAGTACCTACTCAATGTGAGATAATGGTTCTATAAACATATACTTAGATGATATGGTGATGTGATGTGATGTCTCTCCTCAAGATTGTCACTTGCTGAATGTGTTGAGGTGAGATAATCGTAGACAAGGATTGGAAGGCTGAGGGGAGAGTCAGAGTCTCTCTGCCGCACCATGCTCAGCAGGGAAGACTTCAGGCTTCAGACTCCAGAGTCCAGAATCTATCTTTGATGAGCCATGTGGCAGCTTGCCAGCCTCCTTCACTTCTCCTCCTAAAGACCAAGAACTTTGACTGATCCTGTCCCTGACTGATCCAGAAGCCCTCCAGAGAGGCAGACTGGACATTACACAAAAGTTTTGGGGGATCTATATAAATGATAACTACTTTTTAGTAGACTTATGTCAGGTATGCTAGAGTACCATTTCGGCTGTATGATGATTTTCATTCCATGCCTACTCAAGTTAAATAGTTTTTATTTCTTTCATGCATAGTGAGAATGTCAATGTAAATCCCAATTATTTCATCTAGTAATGTGTCATTTTGTTGGGTTTTGGACAAAATAAGAAATTTAGAGTTCCATTAGTTAAAATAACAAAAAAAGAAGTAACATTTTTGTTTAATTTGTTTAATACATTTATTATGGTTAAAAACAATATGGCACCTGATAAATACAATTCAATTGATGAATCTTTCATTATTTAATTAAAATTCAAATTTCAGATACATCGTTTGTCATTGGTACTACATTTATCAAAACTGTTTAAATATTGTGCTTTGTATCCTAGCCTTTGAAAAACTGACATCAACTCCAGGCCATAATGGGGCATTAGACCTTAACTAGAGAAATGTTTCCCATCAATTTAAAAGGGAAAATAACGTAGAAAGAATAGAGATATATGAACTGTGCCCTTATGAATTCTTTATGATTTTATTTGACTCAAATACCTTTAGGATAACCTTAGAAAGATTGCTGGAGACATTTTAGACCTTAATTCAAATATGATCTCAAAATTGCAAGCTTTATGAACTTGGGCAATGCTATATCTGTGTGTTTCATTTATTCTCACCTGTAAAATAGGTAATGATATACCTGATGCTAGGTTTGTCTGTTTATCAAAATAGAAGTTATTATTGAAGTATTTAGCAAATTTAAAGCAGGCCAGCTGACGGGCCTCAAATCCCATGAATCAGGCCAGTGGCCAGGCCCCTAACCAGTTAAGAGTTAAAATAAATTGGAAATATGAAATAATGTAATCTTATAAAATGAATAGGTCAAAGTACAAATCATTGAAACAATGATTTCATTTAAGAGAGTGACAACAATAAGACAATATGCAAAATTTAAGAGATGCAGTCAACACAATACTTAATGGAAAACAATCTCTAAATGCTTACATCAATAAAATGAAAAGAAAATCAATGAATTAGGCATACAATAAAAAATCAAGGAAAAGAAAAGGATAAATTAAAAATTAAATGAAAAATTAGAAACCCAGAAAATCTGAGTAGAGTCAATAAAACTGAAAGTGATAAAACAATTGAATTAATACATAAAACTAGGATTTGGTTTTCTTATAAAAAAAAAAAACAACAAAAGACATAAATTACTCAAAAATTATTTATTTATTTTTAAGTTTTGTTAGTGTTTAATTTTCCCCAGTTACCTGTAAAAACAATTTTAACACATATCAAAACTTTGAGTTCCAAATTCTCTCCCTTCCATCTTCCCCACTTCCCTTCATTGACAAAACAAGTAATTTGATATAGATTATACATGTATAATCTATACATGTGTAGTCATGTCCATATTAGTAATGTTGTAAAAGAAAACACTGACACTCTTCCCTCTACCCCCCCCTCCCCAAAATAAAACCTCAAGAAAAATAAATAAGTAAAAATTTGCTTCAATCTGTATACAGACACTATCTATTCTTTATCTGGGGATGCATAGAATTTTTTTATCATGTGTCTTTCAGGAGCAGCTAGGTGGCACAGTGGCTAGAGCACCAGCCCTGAAGTCAGGAAGACACGAGTTCAAATATGGTCTCAGACACTTAACACTTCATATCTGTGATCCTGGGCAAGTCACTTAACCCTAACTGCCTCAGCAAAATAATAATAATAATAAGTCATTCAGAGTTGTATTGGACCCTGGTATTGTTGAGAATAGCTGTCATTTATAGCTGATCTTCTTTACATATGCATTGCTGTTTATACACATTACATTTCAATTCACATCAGCATATGTAAATGTTTCCAAGTATTTTTGAGAGCATCCTGTTTATTTCTGATGGCACAAGAGTATTCCATTATCATCACACATCATGATTTATTCAGCCATTCCATGATTGATAGGCATCCCCTCAATTTACAATTCTTTGCACACAAAAAAATTTAATATATTTTTTACATAGATGTTCTTGGGGGTGGAGCCAAGATGGCAGAGAGTAGACATGGCTGTGTTTCACTTCCTCCAAGTGTCCTCTCAGATCAAGAACAGATTAAGCATCAGAACAAGATTTGGAGTGAAATAATTCACAAATATTTGGAGTATAATACATTTCCAGAAGAAGATCTTTCAGAAGAACTTCAGGAAAGGTCTCTTTCAATCAGGCAAGAGGAGAGGTGGCTGAGCCCATTCTGCAGCACAGGGAGCCTGGGACAAGAAGCTGGGGTGGGGAGCCAGGGCTTTGTAGTGTCCATATACAAGGGCTACTCTTTCCTGGTTACAAGCTGGTGATTTAGCAGATTTGCTGTGAGACACCCAAAAGCAAATGCAAAAGGCAAATTGTAAACTACTAAGGCCAGTGTGGGACCTGGCCTCAATTATCCAGCACTGGAAGTTAATCAGAAATACCAGCCCCAGGGCAAACTAAAGCAACTGTCTTTGCCTTAAAAGCAGGCCTCAACTCTTAAAATAAAATGAACAAAAAAGCAAAAAAGAACTCTGACCATAGATAGTTTTTATGGAGAAAGAGAAAAGACCTCAAACCCAGAAGTTCTTTTACGCAAATTCGCTATTGATGAAACCCCAAAGTGGAATATGAGCTTGTTCCCATTTCATAAGGCTCTTTTAAAAGAATTAAAAGAAAGATGGGGAGAAGAAATTAGATATTTGCAAGAGGGTATGGAAAGGAAAAAACAGAAGTCATCTGAAGAAAATTTACAAAATAAATTTAGTGAAACTTAAAAAGCATATAATTCCTTACAAAATAGATATGAATCCAATTTATTGAAAAACAGAATTTGTGAAATGGAAAAAATACAATGAACAAAAAAACTCTTTCTTGTACAATAAGATAACTGTATAAATATGTATGCATATATGTGATTTAATATATATTTTAACATATTTAACATGTATTGGACTACCTGCCAGCTAGGGGAAAGATGGGGGGAAGGAGGGGAAAATTTGGAACAAAAGGTTTTGTAAGGGTCAATGTTGAAAAATTACCCATGCATATGATTTGTAAATAAAAAGCTTTAATTAAAAAACAAAAAACGATTTCTTGGGGTAGCTAGGTGGTATAATGGACAGCCCTGGAATCAGGATACTTGGTTTCAAATCTGGCCTTAAACACTTGATACTTACTACCTGTGTGACCTTAGATAAGTTACACAACCCTGATTGACTTGCCAAATGGAAAAGAAGGAAAAAAATGTTTCTTAAATTAAATTACATATCACATTGATATAATTGAAACAGCTAGATAGCATACTACTTAAAAAAATGCAAAATACCTTCTATCATGTAGGAATTATATAAAATCTTCTACGTAAAATCCCATTTGGATAATATGGTACAATAACTTGAATAGTACTAGTATTGAATGAATATTTATTGTATGAATACTTTAAATCTTTAAATACTAAATTCCTTGCAGAACAAGGACCTTAACTTCCTACTTGCCTCCTAGGATATCCCTGCCCTTGTCCCTTCATTGTATTGAAAATCTGATGTATCAACTTATTTTATTACACAACAGGATACACATGACATATATAAAAGTATTGACCATCTTCAGCCCTCTCCCAATCATACTCCTGTGGCATTAAAATTACTAAAAAACAACTTTTCTTAGAGTATTTTCTGACTCAAACAGTGAGCATAAAGTCTCTAGAAGTCCAGTGTCTGAGATGTCAATCATTTATTGGCATTAAAAATGTTTTATTTTTCCACCCCAGAGGGAAAGGGTAGGTAGAAGAAAGCAAAGATGGGATTATTATTAGAGACGGGCCTATTACAGAATATGTTCATAATAATAGGTATCATACAGATATCCTTTTTTACTTTTATTTGGTTCTTAATATAATACTGAGTTAAGTAAAATGGCATGAAAAATATATAAATGAGGAAACAAAGCTCTAAATGCAACAGATGAATTACATTCTTAAGACTGGGTTCAAAAGATGTATGTTACATGTATAACATCATGAGGTGTTGTTAGAAAGCAGTTTGTTTGAGGCAAAAATAAAATAAAACAAATAAGAAGACCCCTCATATTTTTTTGTGGATAAAAAGGCTGTCATTTATAGACAACTTAAAAAAGCAAGTGCTACATTGGGCTCCAAACAAAGCTTTTGGGGATAAGGAAATAATGGTCTGATGTGCTGGCTGAGCTCTACCTGAACCATTATGTTCAGTTCTTAGAATTTATGCCATATGATAATGAACAATGGCTATGTAGACTTATAAGAAAATATTGATGGTGGGAGAGTAGGGATAATGGGACCAATTTCCAAATACTGAAAAAATATTTCCTTGAATAAGGAATAAACTGTTCCTCTATGTTTCAAGATGAAAGAAAAAGGTGACCTAGATTGCAGAATTAGGCTTAACATGATGGAAAAACAAAACAAAACTAAATAATTTAGCAATTAGAATTATCCAAAAGTAGAATAGGAATCATCAAAAGATAGTGAGTTCCTATGCCCAAAGGGCTATAAAATAATGCATGCCCTTTAACTTAACACTACTGCTATTAAACATGTATCCCAAAACATATGTTTTTAAGAGGAAAAGAATCTATTTGTACAAAAATATTTATATCAGCTTTTTTCTCAGGGTAAAAAAAAAAAAAATGGAAATTAAGGGAATTTCCAACAATTGTCTGAATAAGTTGTGGTATATGATTGTGATGACATAATCTTGTTTTGTGGAAAATGATGAGTAGAATTTCTATCAAAAAAATCTGGAAAGTTCTCCATGAGCTCATGAAAAGTAAAATGTACTGTATACAAACCAAAAACAATGTTGCGGGGATTTTATCTAAGAATGACTTTGCTATTCTCAGGCACAACAATGATCCAAGACTACTCTGAAGGAGTTATGATGAAAAATGCTATCTATACCCAGAGAAAGAACTGATTGTGTCTAAATATAGATTGAAGAATACTGTTCTTTGCTTTATTTTTCTTTCTTCTTCTTCTTTTTTTTTTGGGGGGGGGGGGCAGAGCAGGGGTAAATGGAGGGAGATCTATGTTTTCTTGTTTTCTTTAATAACATGACTTATTTTGGAGTAGGGAGGGAGGAAGGGAGAGAAGAGAGAGAATCTAGAATTCAAAGTTTTAAAAAAATAAATGTTTAAAATTTGTTTTATATATAACTGGGAAAATAAAATATTAAATAAAAATTTAATCAAAAAGTTAGTGAGGTCTTTACTGGAGGTCTCTTAAGACATGTCAAATCAGGAAGTTCTATTGTCAATACATTATTGTGAGATTGTTTTTATATATGTTGGGTTAGACAACTGCCATGCATCTTCCTAACTTCCTAGTTTTCTGAATTTCTCAATGTTTTGACTACTGATGCAAGTGATCATAACCTGGTAATGAAAAGAGTTCCTGGTTAAGTGTACATATGAACATAGGGAAGGGAAAATTTGCTTATTTATTAAATACCCAAACTTAAATCCAAAATAAACACATAAATAAATATATAAATATAGATATAGATTTTTAGTACCTGAGCTTATTGGTAGCATAATTTGGTAGGTGCTGGCGCTACATCTGAAAATGGTATAAAATTCCCATTTGATCAAACCTGAAGATATAAACTTGAAGGCAGTAAGAACAATATTACTTTGCTGTGCACATAATTGTGAAACTGAAATTAAATCATGTATATACATCAGTAAACACTTATTTAGCATTAGATATGCCAAATATTATGTCAAGTACTGATACGTACATGTGTGCATTTTTTACAGAAGCTATGATTTCATTCTTATATATAATTCCAAAAAGAGAAATTCCACTTATCAATACAGATCTACATGTCAATGCATCTGGAAATACAAAGACAAAAATGAACTAGTTTCCCAAATCAAAGAGATTACTTTCTATTGGAGGCTTAATACAGTGCCAGACATATTAGAGGTACTTAATATATATTTATTGATTAAATATCATATATCATCATATATAAAATACATATATGAGGGCTGTTCCATATTCCAATCCCAATTAATATAATCAATGTTGTGTAAGACCTTAGGGAATGACATGCTCCCACCATTCTCTCTTTGTCTCCCTCTCCCCTTCTTTCTTTCTTTTTCTCCCTTTCCTTTCCTCCTTCCTTTCTTCCCTCCCTCTCTCATTCTCTCTCTCTCTCTCTCTCTCTCTCTCTCCTCCCTCCTCCTTTCTCTGTATCTCACACATACCCCTATAACTATACAGTAGGAAATCTCATCTTGTTGGGGGATAAGAGAGGATACATTAGACATTATAAAGATAGATTTATCAGGGAATGTTACCTCTTTAAAGCAAAAAGAAATTCTGGTAGGAAGCTACAGACACATTTAAGAGGGATTTCATGAGGAATCCACAAAATAATAAAAAAGACTTTTATCTGATGAAGATTTGTATTATTCCTTTGCCACATCTATGATCTAAGGCCACATTCACTTGGATTCTGTGTATATAATGGGAAAGTGTGTCACATATATGATTTTTTTTAGATAGAAATAAAATGGTTTATAATACTTTTAATAAAAAAAGACACATCAAATATATCTAAAAGTTTAAATGACACCAAATAGCAAATTAATATATACTGGATGAACAATGTGAATCACATTACTAGAATCTCATAGGCAATAACATTAGATAACCTTAACTGCTCAGAGTTGCTCATAAAATTCTGAGAGGAAACAGGCAGTAAGCCTTGACTATCAATGTGAGTAGGAGTTGAGAAAAATTGGGCTTCAGTGAAGTGCTATATATATATATATATATATATACACATATTCAAAGTCATTTGGGAGAAAATCAGAGAAACCTAAAGTATCAAAGAGGACTTCATAACTAAGATCTTGCTTGAAGTGAAATTCCAAGAAAATGAGTTTTTAAAATGACAAAATGTGTTCTATGTATGGAGAATAGATTAGGAAAAAGCAAAAAGTAAAGATGGGATTTCATATAGGAGATACATCTAGAAAGCCAGTTTGAACTGTTAGAAGTCTGGAAGAGTGTACTGGAATCAACTGAGGAAATTTGTATTTGACACTAGTATTAGAGATTATTTGAGTCACTGGGTAGCAAAGACATGGTCAGTATAAAAGACTCTGCAAACTTAAAAACACTATTCAAACACCAAGTATTATTTTGCCGACATGAAAGTCAAGGAGGATTCACGAAGAGAAGCTGACATTATGGCTGTCTAATTTTGCTTGCTAAGGTGGATTCCACTTTTTCACACTCCCCTTATTGTAGCTTATCCCCTCCTCCTTAGAAGGAGGACAATAACTGTAAACTGTTAATAATTCATTTTGATGGTTTAAGACATTTTATATTTGAAGCCTGCATATAATGTACTGATTAAATCACATTATGCGTAACTGGGTGAATATATTATTTAACAAATTACTTCTCCCTATAACCATGAACTGTGCATCTGTAGCAAATGGTTGAACATTTTAATAAGGAAGAGTGTAATTATTTTACACTCAGTGCTTTTTGCAGGCTGATTGGCCATATTTTGGAGCTGGAATTCTCCTGATGAGTAAGTGTTATTATGAAGGAAGAATTTCTGAGTTGCAGTTTGTTCTCATAACTTACTGATAAAACCTCTGCATAGAAAATTAAATATAAGTGTGTGTGTGTGTGTGTGTGTGTGTGTGTGTGTATTTGTACATTGAGAAATTACTGAACTTAAAAGGATGTGAACCATCTACTTGTCCTTTTTTGGTCAGTTAAGATTTGTCTGGTATTGATTTATTCTTTGCTTTCAAGAAATGAACACACACACACACACACAAACACACACACACACACACACACACATATATATATATATATATCACTACTTTCTATAAATGTAAGATTGTTGTTCCTCTTTAGAAATGTAGGATGAGCAATGAGATTATGAGAAAGTAGCTCACCAATTTTGAAACCCATGTAAAGCATAAAGTCATAACGCTTTATGTTAGTAATTTGGGCAAGCTAAGACAATTGGTTCTTATCAAAGTTTTAGGATTTTTTAGAAGGATAGAGGATATGTTAAAAGAGCTCTTCTCTGTCTATTGGTCCTTCCCATGACTTTCTTTTTAAAATTTTATTTTATTTTTTAATACACATTTCCTTATCAATCATATTGGAAGAGAAAATCAGAACAAAAGGGGGAAACCACAGAAGAGGAAAAAAAAACCAGTAAAAAAAAAGTGAACATATCATGTGTTGATGTACATTCCATCTCCATAGGTTTGTTTGTTTGTTTGTTTTCAGGATGCAGATGGCATTTTCTGTCCAGTTTTGTGGGATTGCTTTTGATCATGAACCACTGAGAAGAACCAAGTCACATAGTTGATCATCACACACTCTTGCTGTTACTGTACAATGTATTCTTGGTTCTGCTTGTTTCTCTTAGCATCAGATCATGTAAATGTTTCCAGACTTTTCTAAAATCAGCTTGTTTATCAATTTTATGGAATAATAGTTTTTTATTACCTTCATATACCATAACTTATTCATCCATTCCCCAATTGATGGGCATCTACTCATTTTCTAATTCTTTGCTACCACAAAAACAGCTGCTACAAATATTTTTTCACATATAAGTCATTTTTCCTCCTTTATAATTTCCTTGGGATACAGACCCAATAATGGCACTTCTGGGTCAGAAGGTCTGCATAGTTTGATAGCTCTTTGGGGATAGTTCCAAATTGCTCTCCAGAATGGTTGGATCATTTCACAACTCTACCAACAATGTTCATCAGTGTCCCATTTTTCCCACATTCCCACATCCCAACATTTATCATTAATTTTCCTCCTCATCTTAGCTAATCTGAGAGGTTGTGAGGTGATAGGTCAGAGTTATTTTAATTTGCATTTCTCTAATCAATAGTGATTTAAAGCATTTTATATGACTATAGATGGCTTTAATTTTGTTATCTGAAAATTGTTCACATCTTTTGACCATTTATGAATTTCAGCATGACTTTGTATTCTTATAAATTTTACATAGTTCTTTATATATTTTAGAAATGAAACACTGGCTGTAAAGTTTTATTTTTTTTTTCCCCAGTTTTCAACTGGGGAATCCTGTTTTTGTTGGTTTGTTTATACAAAAATCTTTTTAATTTAACATAATCAAAGCTGTTCAATTTGTCTTTCATAATGTTCTCTGTTCTTCTTTGGTCATAAATTCCTCCATTCTCCAAAGGTCTGATAGTCACATTACCTCTTGTTCTCCTAATTTGTTTGTGGTATCACCCTTTATTCCCAAATTATATACCAATTTTGACCTTATTTTGGTATGGGGTGTGAGAAATAGGCCAATGTTCTACTTCTGCCATATTATTTTCCAGTTTTCCCTGCAAGTTTTGTCAAATAGTGATCTCTTATGCCAGAAGATGGAGTTTGGGAGTTTATCGAATACTAGATTATTACAGTCATTGGTTACTGTGTCATGTATATCTAACCTATCACCACACTATTTATTAGTTAGAAAAAATGGCTTTGATGACTGCTGCTTAATAATATAATTTTAGATCTAGTATTGCTAAGCCACCATGCTTGCTAATTTTTTTCATGAATTTCCTTGATATTCCTGACCTTTTGTTCTTGCAGATAGATTTTGTTATTTTTCTAGCTCTATAAAATATTTTTGGCAGTTTGATCGATATGGCACTGAACAAATAGACCAATATAGGTAAAATTGTCATTTTTATTACATTAGTTTATTCTACCTATGAGTAATTTATATCTTTCCAATTATTTAGATATGACTTTATTTGTGTGAGAAGTGCTTTCCCATAACTTTCATTGATTTCAGAGTAAACACATCAAAAACATAACTTGTGCTTCATGCATACTCAGAATAAAAAAATGAGCAAAATATTAAAGAGAAACCTAGCTTTCTCATGCCCCATTCTTCCTCAGTTAAAAAAAATGTTACTTTTTTTCTTGCTTCCTCCTTTGTGGATGTAAATATGATGAGGATAAAGAATTTATTTAACATGGGAATTCTATTTCCCAATGTAGATTATGTTCCCTTTAACTTAATAAATTATTTTAGAAAACTTATGGGGCCACAATTAAAAAAAAGTGATTCTTTTCAGAGCACTGTTCACTGAATTTTGTTTTCTGCCCAGCATTATTATTTTTGGAAGAGCCCAAACTATGTCAATTACTTTACTCCAAGCTTAACTTACTCTTAATATTTTTCTACATTACACTAGCTATCATTCACCTTCTCCCCCTTTCCCTTTCCAATGCTACAGAGTGAATGTTTGTTGGTTTTTTTTCATTGCATTTGTTCATTGTTTACCATGTTTTAGCAACTGAGGATAAGCACTGGATCTGTGATATTATTGATGTCGCTCCTGGATGAGTAAACTCTCTACTAATGACTGACACATAGCTTTAGTAAGTTACCCAGGGCACTAAGAAGTTAAATTACTTTTTAAAAAGCAAATTATTATTGCATGTAAGTGAGAGGATTTCAACCCAAATTTTCTTTACTATGAGGTTGCTTCTATATAGATTATACCATTTTACCTTTTAGTCATTGGTGCTATAAATATAATTTCTATTTACAAAATTCTACTGACCAAAGAAAAGAAGAAATAGTCCAGTGGAAAATTAGATTACATATTCTGATATTCATAATAAATATAAATCTACAGGTTTCCAAGAAAATAACTCTAACATTAACATATGTTACAACTGATGAGGAAATTAATAAAGAACTTGAAAAAAGCCTATAAGTTAAACTATGATTGATACCAAGTGTCTAATGTATAGAGGCACTAGCAAGAAAAAGCTGGAAAGTATCATTTTTGATCTTGAAATAACCCAGGGATTCTTAGATTCTGAAGATATATAATTCCCGTACATCATGAATTATTTCTTTAAGAAATTAATCAAACATTTTTTAGATGTAGTAAGCACCAAATATAATATGAGAAGGAACTATTTGGTTACCTATGTAGAAGTCAAAATAATTCCTGGTAGATTGAAATATAATAGTGAGAAGCCATTGGATATAATCACAACATTTTTGCTCTAAAATACAGGAAATTGATAAAAGTGAAGATATTCATTGTGTTAAAGGGGGAGGTATGCTTAGATACGAATTCATATGGAGGTTTTCACCAATTTGAATTAATGTTGAAAGGGTAGTAAAAGAAGTTAATTTGACATTAAATTTTATTTTAAAAAGAGAAAAGTTAAAGAAGATGACATTCTCTCTATTTTTTGTCTGGTCACTCATCTGTAGTACAAGGTTTTCCTTTTTTTTGTGGCATTTTCAAAAAAGAATTAATGAACTAGAAAATATTCAAGAAAGGATGTTAAGGAAATTTGGGACTATCATCCAAAGATTGAATGAAACAACTGGGAATGCTTAACATATAGAAGAGAGAACTTAGAGGTTCATGGTTATTATCTTCAAGTATTTGAAACATTGATATTTAGAAATAATTTATATTTATTATATTTATTCATAGAGCACATAACTAAATACTATCAGTAGAAGTTAAAAGAAAGAATATCAAGACTAGACACAATGGGAAAACATTTAGAATAATGCAATTATTTGTGTGAGAAGGCAGTTAGTTTTCTTTTGGTAGAGAGCTTCAGTGACCATATCTTTGCAATGTTGTATTCCTGTTAGCATACAAAGTAGCTTTAGGGTTTTCTTCCACATTTATGATTCTGTAATTATTGGGTCTTAGTCCTGTGCAGAGTCAAAAGTCTCTTAAAACTGCGAATCAATCAGCAAATACTTAATTTCTTTCCCATGTGAAGGTATATGGATAACAAGAAAAACATGCAATACATCATGGAAGAAAATGTCATAATGTCATGAATAGTACTGACTGAACAAAATGGTGGCAAAAACTTGAAGGAGAAAATAAACAAATAAACTTTAGTCATCTTGTTGAGAGACGAACAGAATTGGATCATCCAAAAAGACTTCACCAATTAAACTGAGAGGAACAGATTGGTTCCATTTTGTATCCATATGTTGTCATGCTACTTTAATCTATAATCACTATATCTCAAACCTGGATGAAAAAATATAGACATGGTTTCAAGAACCTTGCCACTGTGAATTTAGGAAAATCAGTTAACCTCTGGGTCTGTTTCCCTCAAATTAAAAATGAAGTTGTCCTAAATGTTGTCTAACGCTTCTTTGAGTTCTAAAATCTATGATTTTAAGCCAGTACTCAGTATTGCTATGTGAACATATGGTGATGATGTTTAAGATCTCTCAGGAAGACCAGCTGGACTTAACCAATTTCAAACAGAGAAAATCTATGCTAGCCCCAATTTGAATTTTTAAGGTATTGAGAGATTGAAATTTTTTCAAGATATTTCAAAGAAGGAGTTTCCCAGAGAGTGGAAATGATCATAAATGTTATTTTTATAGTCAAAAAAGCAAACAAAAATGAAAACCTCCAGCAAAGTAGAATATATAGATAGTGGGATATAATGGGCACATTCACTTTAAAGGAGTTACAGAACAATATGGATAAGACATGGCATATAAAGAGAAAGAGCAGGGCATCATTCTACAATGGGGAAAAGTAAGCCCACCAAAATAATGCCATGGTAATTTATAAGCATCTCATCAAGAGCTGTAGGAATAAAGAATTCATTGGATCATAGATTTGGAATGAGAAGGAATAATAGAAACTATGTCATACAAACTCCTGAATTTTCAGATGACTAACTGAAGCTCTGAAATATTAACTGACTTGTTCAATATTGTTAAAAGTTTTGAAATCAAGTTGTTTTATTGCAAAGCCAGGGTGCTCTTTTCAATGTATTACCCTGTCTTTATATTGTATGTAACTAAGGGTAAATCATATCTTTTTCTCTCCTAAGGGCTAATTTAATAAAACCAATCCCTTCATCTTATAGATAAAGAACATGAGATTTAGGCTGGTTAATTAAATCATATTAAAAAGTTAAAAACAAAAAGAAATTATTGTCCTATGACTGGATTCTACTTCTATGAAAATCAGGGACTAAAGGGTTAAATTAACACAAAATGCTTTCAATGAAAACATAGGACATGGCCACGTGAAAGAATTCAGTTAGTATAATAAAGCCCAGGCAGGTTACCTTACCAAGAAGCAAGGCTGAGAAACATTTTTTTTTTTTTCAGAAATCAAGGAAGAATTAATTAACTAACCATTTATTTATTTTAGACTGTGTTATGTGCAAATTACTGTACTAGGCACTGAAGCTACCCTGATAAAAGTGAATTAATTCCTTTTCTGAAAAAACTTTCAATCTAATTAGAAGAATCAAAATGTATAGGGAACTTAAAAAAAAAAAAAAAGATGCTAGATGGCTTGAGCGGGAAGGTACTAGCATCTTGGGGAATAAAGGAAAAAAAAAATCAACCAAACAGAAACCTCTTATGTAAAAGGTGACAAATGCACCGAGCCTTAAAGAAAATCAAGATTTGTAAAGGACAGAGGTGAGAATGGAGTACATTACTAGTATGAAGAATAGTCAATGCAAAGGCATCTTAATGAGAAATGAATGAAGGGCCATGTATGAGTGATAGCAAGATTTTTGGTTCTTCTATAGTATAAATGAGGCTAACCACATGTATTGTGAATTGAAAAGTAGAATGGGGATAGGTTGCATATATTTTTAATGTAAAATAGAGGAGTTTTTAGATGATCCTAAATTTAATAGGGAACCATTGGAGTTTATGAAGTAAGGGAGTGAAATAGCCATATTTGGACTTTAGAAATATATTAAATAACGTTTTAAAACATGTAATTGGAAAATATTTAATGAAACAAAAATAATTTAAAATAATTTTTCTAAAAAAATCTATCAAGGTGTTAAATTCATTTCTACTGTTCTAGAGGAAATGAGTTATAGGGGTCTCTAGAAGGCAAACTGTGTCTCTTCTTAAAAAAAAAAATCTCCTACATGTTAATCAGAGATTCATTTAGTTTAATAAGCTCCTCTTTTAAAATGCAAATATTCCCCAAGAGATTTAAATCTATTAGTCTTAGTGTGAATAATATTATTCAGACAATCAGATTGCTTCCCTTTTAACAGCTATTTGAGACAACCACAGGGAGAGGATGAGAGTTTTAACTAATGATGGAAGAATGGGTTAATTTGAAAGATGGGACTTTGAAGGAAACAATAGATCTGCTCTGAGTTGGCTCCTCCATTGAGTGACTTTGGACAATTAAAGGGCAGCATGGCACTAAGTGTTAGGCAGTTTTGGATAAAGGGATTCCAGAATATAGGAGATAGACACAAGAGCACACCAAACACAAACAGCCTGCTTTGCAGTTTTGCTGAAGGTCTTGAACCTAAAGTGTATAATATTGAATTAATGAGAGAGACAATGGCTAAAGAAAAGGACAGAGATGTTGTAAACCAGACTACTGACACTGTGAGTTTAATTGCATTTAAAATCCAGCTTTTTTTTTTTTTTTTTGCCCCTTGAGGATCACACAGCAACACAGTTCTTACAAACAAAGCTGATGTTATAATAATTTACTTTTGTAGGAAAAGTCTTATAATAAGATATTCATGCAAAATCCTTGAAGATTTATACCAACAAATTTATTCTTTTTTTGGAAATTTATTTGTTTTCAACATTTACTTTTATAATATATTGATTTCTATTTTTTCCTCCCCCCCCTCCCCTTCTGTTTCCTTAAAATGGAATGTGATGTGATATAGGTTATATATCAAAATATTTAGAAAGGAATATTCAGATTCACAGTCTTACAAACTTTTCAAAGATATAAAAACCAAAAATAAAATACCTTGTTTTGAGCAGTATATTATTTATAATAAAATCTCCAAAAAGACTTTTATATTTGGGGACAATGTATGCCCAGTTGTTTTCAGGCCCTGGTAAGTTTTAATGCCAATCCTCTTTCCAAATCCTATCTCCTTCTTTTACCGATGCCTGAATTTTTCCATGAGTATTTTCTCTCTTTAATGAAAAAAAAATTTTACATTTAATTTTTTTCATTTTTGTTAAATGTTCTATTATACTCCATAATCCTATTCTAACTCACTTCTCTGGCTTAAAGTAACTAAGTCATATGGAAGATAAATTGTAATCCTTTGAAACTTAATTTTTTTTTTTACCCAGTAGCCTTTTCCCTGCAGTATTTGCTATTGTTGGAATTACATCCTTCTCTTATTACCACCTATTGAAATCCTACTCTTCTTTCAAATCATAGACCAAAACTTTTCTTCTTCTAGGTCTTGCTTGCTTCTCTCTACTACTCTAACCTAATCTGGTAACAATCTGTGTGTTGTATTTTTTAATTTAATTTAGACTTATTATTTGCACTTCCCCTGTGTATTAATCACATTGTTATTTATATCATATACATATATATTATTGTTTTTTATGCCATCTTCCTTAGTGTCAGACTATTATTGTTATTTCTTGCTATTTTCCACACCTGGAGACACTAAAAAATTGCACTGTCAAGTCTATCCTCTGAGGATGATAATTAACAGGATGAGATGGTTGACTCAAGTTCTGGGAAAGAGGGACTTTTCAGAGTATGCAGCACCACTGTGTATCTATTTCTTTTACTGGAGTTGCATGCACACTCTCTCTTTCTTTCTCTCTTCCTCCTCGCTCCTCCCACCCCCTGTCTCTCTTGGGATTCTTTTCTCACCCTTCTAAAAATTGTAACTTTCAGTTTTTTCCTGAGAAGTGGTCTCTTGGTTTGAGCAAAAATCTCCCATATCTGGGCCTACCAACCATACCTCTTGAAAAAAATCAAAGAGAAAAATTTCCAGCAAGAACTGTATGGTAAGGTAAGAATGAAATTCCCAAGAGACCTACAGTGTCTCAATTAGTTCATCAGCATAGTACCTTACAAAAAAATGGGTAATTAAATGGATTTGATAAATGAGAATCTCTCTAGGAAAAGAAATGCTATATATAACTACTTATAACTATATAACTATACATATATATATATATATATATATATGTACCTATATCCATCCATCCATCCATTTGTCTAATCTACCTATGTATCTATCTAATTTATACCTTAGAGTGAATGGAGGAAATTTTTGATAGGGGATTGGAGAGCTAGTATAGTGAGATTAGTTACTCAATAGTTTGAGAGTTTGAGGATATTTCAAGACTAAAAAAGAAACAGCACCTTGAGATAGAGGAAAAGAGGTAAAAAAGGAGTTGGAGAGAAACTCTTGCAACTGTCACTTTTGTTGTACTGTCATAGTTCTGTTTTCAATTAATGAAAAACAATATAAGAGAATACTTGTTCTAGAAAATTTGTGTCTGTGCCCACATACATAAAAGCTTTATGTTAAAACAAGATGCAACACCAGTTGGATTTAATCCACTAGTGTGTTGTTGATGTTGTTGTTACTATTATTGTATGTTAAACCAAAAAAAGTAGTTTTGATAGAATTTTCACTTTTCCAAATAATTGTTTCTATGTCATGTAGCCTTGTCTTAGAATAGTCTCTTAAATTCATCAAAATCATTATTTCTGGAAAATAATGATTTTCCTGTCTAAGCTACTTTTTCATACAAAATGAGTTAAGCAGATATAAGGAAACTAGTTATGACAAAACAAGTCTTTTTATGTTAATTATCTATTGAAATTTTTGTACAGCATCTGTAATAAACTCTAATAATTAAATAATAAGATAGTATCAGTACAGTGACTTGGAAATAAGCAGTTGAGAACTTATAACTTCAAGCAATGAATGAGATTCTGTTTTAATTGTTGCTGTTTGTTGGAGCAAGGTAGAAAGTGAGATTTTTTTTTTTAATGGCAATAATGTTCACCATATTGGAGCATAAATGGGCTAAATGGTTTTTTCAGTTATCAGAAATCTTAGTTCTCAGCTCTGCTCTGGCATTTAATCAGCCTCAGAAGGAATATATTGCTTTACTTATTGAGTTATCATGAATGCATGCCCTTAAATATTCTTAACACATGTTCCAAGCACACATGGTAATGGTCCCATTTTGCATTGGAATGCCTACTAACAATACACCTGTGTGCAGACTTGGTTTGTAATATAGAATATCAAACAGCCAGAGAAAGGAGACACACTTGGACCAAATGCTGCCTGCGAGGAGAAAAAAAAAAAAACAGCTTTCTTTTTGTTAAACTTTAAGAAACCCAATTTGCATGATGGGGAGAAAAGGCTTATGACTCTACTCTCATTTCTTGAGAGAAGCACTATTTGCCCCATTGTGCCCTACTAACTCTCCATCTATCTATCTAATCTCTCATCTAACTATCTATCTATCTAATTTATATCTTAAAGTGAAGAGAGAAAGCAGAACTATTTTCTTCAATGTCTCCACATCATGATTCCTATTTCTCTGCAAGTTCTTTAATTAACATTTTCCAGAAAGGATGGCATTTAGCTCTGGGTCAAAGCATTTGCTGTGGGAATGAATTAATAGCAATATCTAAGCCTCTGGAATCAGGGAATTCATGAATGGGGGGGGGGGGAGAGGAGGAAGAAAAGAGAGGAGAAAAGAAGAAGAAGAAGAAGAAGAAGAAGAAGAAGAAGAAGAAGAAGAAGAAGAAGAAAACAAGGATACTGAATAGGAGGGTGAGGTATAGGACAACTATGATTAACAGTGATACTTTAAATGATAACTGGAAAAATGGAAAGAATACTGGACTTTCATCAGAACATCTGTGCTTGAATTGTGCGGCATTTACTTGAGAGATACTTGTAATGCTTGGCAAGTTATTTCACTTTCCTAATTCTATTACTTATATATTTTTTGTGATATAATTTTCTATTCTAATTGGGACTACTTCCTATTCTTCTCTCATATATCGTATATTTGGCATTTTATCTCAACTAAGTGGCTTTCTTGACTGGCATCTGAGAGCTCAGTTAATGTGCTTTTCCATTATAAGTGGAATGAGCTTTATTAATTCTCTTTTAACTTAATTCCTAAATTTGTCAGTTTATTTTCTGAGGTAAGTTGTTAGGTTTTCCATAGTCCAGTATCAGACAGGGAAAAGTTTCTCAATAGGTGTCTTCTGCATAAAAAAAAGGAAATCTGTCAAAATTTTAACAGTAGATGGCTTTTCTCTATGTAAGGAAAGTAATCACTTTTAGGACACCAGATGTTTTGGAACACAGAATAACTAAACAACTACATAGAGACTACAAGCATTTAATCTATTTTTAAATCCAGTTACCTGGCATGACTGACAGACTGCGTTTCTGGTAAGTGAGTAACTTAGGGTTAGAAGGTTACTGTAACACTAGCTTATTTCCTTGACTTCCTATGTCAGAAGAATCATTTTTTAAAGACTATCTTTTTTTTTTTTTTTTTTTTTTTTTTTTTTTTTTAACAAACTGCCAAGGGCTATATAAATCTGTCACCCCCCCCCCCTTTTTTTTTCCCTCAAGCCTCTGATTTTTTTTTTTTTTTTGATTTCTTCCCTTCCATGAGGGAAGGTAAGACCAAAAAAACTTCATTGAAGCCACATTAAAGCATTCCCCTATTTCAATTCTTGTTTTTCTCCAAGGATTCACACATGGGTACGAAAATTGAGTGTATTTGCACTAATTTCATCTCATACCCTATACTGCAACTGAAACACAACTTTCCACTCTTTATTCTAACTTCTGATGAAGAGTTTGCTTCTCACTAAGACTAAAGTATGATTCCTTTTCCTCCATTTGATGGCACCTACAATCACCTCTTCACCCAAACATCGTTATGTGTATCTATTGGCTCCTTCTGTACTTCCTATGCCTGTGATAGCCCTAACTTAAAAAAAATGTTTTTTGACCCTGTATCCTCCAAAGCTATCATCCTGCTTCTTGTCATTCTTTCACAATCAAACCTTTGTGGGGTGGGACTGGAATGGGGCTGGAATTGTCTACATTCATTGTTTCCACTTCCTTAATTCACTTTTCAACCGTCTGTTTGATGGCTTTTGACTTCATTTCTCAAATAAAAATGATCTCCTCAAAGTTATATAATAACCAAATACAATGAACTTACCTCAGTCATCATATTTAATGATCTTCCTAGCTTTTTAAAGTTTTGTAATACTTTACAAATATTATTCTTCTGTAATAAATATGCCGTTTCTTTTTGATACTCTAAGTGACTTGTCCAGTGCCACAGAGCTAGTAAGTATTAAATGTCTGGAGCCAGCACTGATCTCAGTCCTCTTTACTTGAAATACAGTCCTCTGTCCATTGAACCACCTCGCTGCCTCCCCACCAAATAAGCTTTCTTTTCTTTCTTTTTTCTTTGACATTTTTCTCTCTTGATTCTCTTTCTACCTCTCTGATTATTCATCCTCAGCCATTTTTTTGATAACTAATCTTTCATGTTCTGAGCTCTATTTTTTTGTCCTTGGTGTTTTAATCATTTGATCTTCTCTCTCTGCTTTTTCTGTCTCTCTCTCTTTCCTCCCTCTTTACCACTTAGATACAATAGCACCAATGATCATCTTAATGTAAATGATTCTCAGACCTATACATTCAGTTCATCCCTTTCCTAAATGCCAGTTCCACATCATCAACTTCCTATTAGACATTTCCAAACAGATTCCCTAAGGATATATCAAAATACAAGTCCATAGCAGGATTCTCTCCTCATCTTCATTTCCCAATAGCCTTCATTTCTTTAAGACTCAGGTGTTGGAATCTTTACAAACTGTTAAGCCATTGGAGTTGATTTGATCTTAGAGATATTTTGGGCCAGAACTTGAAACAAGATACTAAGTGGAACTGATAGAAACAATGGTTAAATCTAGTTTAGCACTGATTTAATCCTACAACAAATAATGGTTTCCCGGTGATATAATGATGGGTGTGTACTCAGTGCACAGCATATAAGCAAGAAGCTCTCAGGGCCACAGGACACTCTGGAAAAAAGCCTACAAGCCCTATCTTCGAGGCAAGAGAGATTCATCGTGTCTTCTACCTTGGTGCTGGCTGGAGGCTGAAGAAATCAGAGGCAGAAGCCAAGGACAAAGCTGCAAGATTTGGAACCAGGCAGAGAGATACGCCTGAGCTAACCGAGTATATTGAAAGACACAATAAAAGTTCAGATCTTTTATCAGCTGGTTGCGATTTTGGAGTATTTCAACTGAGACTAAGGCTGCCTCCAGAAAACCTTCACACTCAGGTCTAGTAGGACCTTCTATTGGAGGTCTCTCCAGATCTTCCCAAGTGCTAGAGGATCACTTTGAATCTATGCTGTATCTTTTTTTATGTACCTATTTATGTAGAGCATATCAGTTAGATGTTACAACAGAGTGCTGTGTCTAGAGTCAGAAAGCCTGAGGTCACATCTCATGTCAGGCACTTATTACCTGTGTAAACATGGGAATATCACTTAACTAGATTTATCATTATTATATACAATGAGTTGAAGAAGAAAATGGCAATCTACTCTACTATATTTGCCAAGAAAATCCTAAATACACTTTCAAAGAGTCACACACAGCTTAAACTACTAAAAACAAATATACATATATGGTATCTTACCCAGTAAGACTATATATATTTTCCTTTAGGGATGTGCAATTTTTTTTCCAATTTTTGTCTATGAATTACTGCTCCTAGAAAAGTACAAAACAAAGTAGGTGTTTATTGATTATTTTCTCTACCATGTGAAGAGGATTTTCATTCCTCTTCAATCCATTTTGTACATGACTATCGTGGTGATATTTTGAAAAGACAAGTTTAACAGTATGACTTTGATTCAAAATGCTAAATTGGCTACCTATTTCTTCTTACACAGATTAGGTACATTTTAAAATTTAAAATTTAAAATATATGTGCATTCTATTATCCATTCTTAATATACATTAATTCCAATCACAGAATGCTTTTCAGTCCTCACAGTCTGGTATGGTATCCAAGATAGATTAGGCAATTAATGCTTTTTTGATTGATTGACTCATTGCTATACCTAATAAGAAATGCTCTAGTATTTGAGTCATCAAACATTTCGAAATGGAATAATAGTACAATGTTGCCTGTTATCGATAATGTCCTTTATAAGATATAAAATATTATATTAATATCAGATATACTCATGATGCCTAGTATCTACATAAACTTTAATAATTATTCCTAATTGAATTATATAATATGCTCACTACAAAAATGGTAGAATGACATAGTTGAACTCAATTTTTGCCCCTGCTTCCTCCCTATTTTGTGACAGTTACCTCTCTGGGCCTCTCAATTTTTATCATGTGTAAAATGAGGAAAACTAAATAATATTATAAGGTATTATGCTATTCAAAATCCAGGAGCCTGTAAGCCTTCTGCGGTAGACAGATATTACATTGCAATCTCCATTTTTAGGTGAGTGAAATCAGGTTCAGTAACAAGGACATCTGGATTTAGTAAGTGATTTTATCTTAACCTAAAACTCAAGACGGTTGATAATTAATCCTGGGTTTTTCCCATCATACACCAAATTGAAGGAAGAATGAAGCATTGCTGACATTAATAAATTAGTTGGCTTGTTACTTCTTAAAGTATGGGATAATAATCTTTTGCAGAAGACCTAAGTCCAGACTGAATGTGCATCGCTAACTCCTGATTCTAATAAAATTGGCTTTTATGGTGGAAACTCTCATAATAAAGTCCAACTACTGGGATTTACAGCAATAAAAGAATAAATTCTGTGTTTTTCATTGGGTGTTAAAACCACAATGAGGAAGTGTGGGTCCAGTGTTTTTTTTTTTTTTTAGTATGTTAAAATGGAACTTTTCTTCATTTTCCATTTCTCAGTGGACCATGAGGCATTTTAACATTTAACATTAGAGAAAATGCAGAGCTAAATGTATAAGAAATGAAGGGGTAAAAAAGAGTGAAGTGGGAAAAGAACAAATAGAACCAGATTTTAAAGAGATGAAACTGTTCTATAAATAGCCAAAATAATCGGATAGCTGTTTACTGTTGAGAAAAATGCAATGTTTATCTGTAAGGATAGATTAGCAATAATTTCAAACTGTTCAACTGAGGATTTGTATTCAGGGTATGAGGTGTATAGTGACATATGACCACACTGGACTTCATGACCACTAATCATAGTTAGTTACTTTCTGAGAAAAGTATACCTAAAGTTTGTAAACTAATACAAATTCAGACACTACTTCTATTGGGATTTTATACTGACTTTTCATTAGTTTTGTGTTTCCTTTCCTTCCACTGACAACTCTAATGAGAACTGTGGTTCCTGTCCCCTTCACATCCAAAACTGATGTCATCCTGCCTAGCAACATTTACTTTGTCGGTTTTATCTAAAAGCCAAGAATTTGAGTTTTAAACTGCTTTCCTTGTGCCTTCTCTTATAAAAGTCTTAGCTATTCTCTGAAGTTGTGCGACTTCAACTTGATCCAGCCTAAACTTCTTTATTACAACTATGTTTCCTAGACGATGTCTATGTCTTTTTAGAGGCATGGCTTTTGTGGGTATGCTTTTAAAAAGAATCTTGCAAAAGTTCAATAACAGGGAAGCTTTCCATGTACTTTAATTGCTTGTGACATATGTAATTTTTGTTTTTGAACACAAAAATCCATATCTGAATTAGATTTTGTCATCTTACAGGCACTGCTGGAGCTTAAAATCATTGATAAATAAATTCAACATTATTAGGACATTGTCAGAAATAAAAGGAACAATTATAAATCTTTTGTTCTACCCTTATGGACAGTGATTGGGGGACTAATTCTCCATAGCCATTATTATTAAGAAAAAAAATAGTATCTTATTAATAACATAAAATATGTCTTTTATTTTCGAAGGTTCTGAATCTTTTGCCAGAAAGCAACACACTGTAATTGTCAAATGAGAAAATTAGCACATGCATGTAAAAAGATTTATCCTGGGACAAAGTAGTAGACTCACAATTTGTTTTTAAAGTTCCTAATGTCCTCATTTCTTGGCCAAACCTCAGGCAGCATTTTCAATGCTGTGCATGGAAAAGGTGTGGCCAGATGTTCACCACATGTGTTTTCATGATATATATTCCTTTCAACTATTTACTTGCTCCATTCTCTAAAGAATTCTCTTTGGGGAGACTAACAGTCTGCAGTGAGAAATAAAATACATCGTAGGAAACATAATTAGATCTTTTGAAATAAGTAGATTCTAAGACTGGTCATTTCTACTCTTTATCTTGACATGTTTTTATTTCATTGTTTTGAAATGAGAAATTTTGACATTGTTTCCCACTACAATAAAAACTGAAATTGCCAAAGTAGATAATAAGACAAGTTTTGTTATATTTTCTTCTCTTTAAACAAATAAAACTTATTGTCTTAGAATAAACAAGATCCTTTGGTCTGAATAAGAATACCCAGGAATCCCTACTCATTCCACCAGATTCTCCCACATATACTATTCTATATTATGGAAAAGGGGCAGTCTGGTAAACCATTACCAAGGGTAAAGCATGTATCAAATTCATAAAATGTTCTCTGTTAACATTTAAATATTATAATGGAGTTGCTCTTTTCTTTAATGTGTCTATCTAGGATCTAGGAGCTACCATTTATAAAAGGGAACCATGTTTAGATTTTGCAAATATGTTTGAATTTCACCACAGGAAGCAAGCTCTCTCAACACATCTCTTTGCTAACACCTGTGATGGAAGCATAACACAGATCTAAATTGAGTAACATTTGCTTTTGGAATTGACATTTCAACAGAAGGCTAATTCATGAATATGTTAATTAGCTTTTCTTGCCTCAGACATTAGTTGGTATTGAGTCTTTTGCTGCAATATCTATCCGATTAAAAGAAACTAAAAATGCTGATTGATGCAATTCACAACAGCTAGCCAATTTCCTTTATCCACATCTTTGGATCTAACACTTTGCAAGATGCTGTAGGGTATATATAATTGTTGGAGACAAATATGGAGATCAAATATGGAGATAATATTTAATCATTTATATATGCCTGTCAATAATCCACACTCCCCAATTTTGCCATCATCCTATTGCCATTTTGTAAGTATATTCTTTAATTTCCATGTAGGCATAACAGTTACCATGATTCTTCACATAAACTCTTATGATCACCAAAATTGATGAGGATTTTAAGATTTATTGAGTGTTTTCCTAGCAACAATCCTGTAAACTAAGGGTTGCATATATAATTGTTTCCATTTTACAGATGAAGGTGTTGAGGTCCAGGGAGATTGGGACATGCCTCAAATCACACAGATAATAAATGCCTGAGTTTGGATTTTCAATCTTCTGACTCAGAATCCAGTGTTCTTTCCATTATATCACATCAAATTGGAAGACCTAAAAAAAAGGTTTTTGTCCAAGCAGAAAGTACAAAAGAAGGTTTTGACTTGGATAGGAACTTGATTCAGAATTATGTTCTCAATGATACTGCTTTCTATTTTAGACTTGCATTGTGTAGCACTTCTTAGTTCTTCTAAATCTCCAGGTCCCTCAGCATCTGTCAGATCCATTCTTCATACACTCTAACTTGTTTTTCAAGATTTGAGTCTCATTTGCTCATTGATGTGATTTTCATCCAATTCAGCCTTTAGATTTGTCATTCACATGTACAAAGATATTTGCTTCCTTCTTGGTTTTGGTCTTACTTCTTTGATCTAATTTTGATTTGAAAAAATGTTTTTAATGATATTTATTTTTCCAAATACATGCAATATTATTTTCAGTTTTACCTTTGCAAAACTTTGTGTTCCAAATTTTTATCCTTTCCTCTTTCCTCTCTCCTCCCCAAGACAGCAGGGAATCTGATACAAGTTAAACATGTGCAATTCTTCTAAATATATTTCCATATTTGTCATGTTGAACAAGGAAAATTAGATCAAAAGGAAAAAAAAGTAGAAAAGGAAAAAAAAAAACAAGCAAACAATCAACAACAACAATAAAGGTGAAAATATCATGCTTTGATCTGCCTTCAGTCCCCATAATTCTCCCTCTAGATGTGGATGGCACTTTCACAAGTCCCCTGAAGGCTGTTGGTCAGTAGGTCCTCACCAGGGTGGCTGAGCTCTGGACCCCACGAAGAGCCTCAAGTCTCATCTGAAATGAAAAGAGAGGAAAGATCTGCCAGTGGGGCAACTACCCACAAACAACAAAAATGGAACAAATATAATAACCAACTATTGAAAACAGCTAAAAGGGGAGATGTAGAAAAAGTGTCCTGTATCTTACTAAAAAGGGAATCAATCCTGGTAAATTAGATGTGGAAGGCAGCTCTGCCTTCCATGTTGTTGCATCAAATTGAAATTTGGAGTGCTTAAATGCCATTTTTGTACATGGGAAAGTACTGTCAATGCTGCTGCAGAAATGCCCTTCACCTTGCTGCAAAATGTGGACATACTTTGTGCTTATAAAAGCTTTTACAATACCGCTGTCCCAGTGAACACATTGATCTGCATGGTAGGAATGCGCTTCTTTATGCCGTTGTGGTGGGTTCTACTTGTAGCACACAACTACTTTGTGATCATGGAGCCTCAGTAAATGTCGAAGAGAAGATGTGGATGCGTGCACACTGCTTGCACTGGCTACTTTCATGTGTAGACCAGCAATATGCCAACTTCTGATTGATAAAGGTGCAGAAATTAATGCCAGAGACAAGGACAACAGAACTGCACTTGTTAGGTTGTATTTTTGTAAGGATGTTGTGAAAGTTTTGATTAAAAATGGTACAGATGTCAGCTTGTTGGATATCCTTGGTCATGACATGCTTATGCTCATTATGTGAAAATTGGAGATAATCTGAACATTCTAATCTTAATGAAAATGCAGCTGAAAATGCAAACAAAGGGAAGGAATCATCAAAGGACTATCCCTCTAGCAAAAAAATCTGTTTGCCTGCAAGATAAACTTCGTATAAAACCATATCAGAAGGAGCAAAAAAAAAAAAAAAAAAAAAAAAAAAAAAGATTGGGATCTAGAGCCTGAAAATGAAGATCTGAAAGAAAAGTTGAGACACAACAAGAACAAAGGATATTATTAAACTAGTCTTTTGGAATTGGTTTGAATCATCCTATTGTTGAAAAAAGCCAAGTGTATCACAGTTGCTTATCACATTAACTTGTTGTTACTGTGTACAATGTTTTTCTTGGTTCTGGTCATTTAGTTTCATGGAAGTCTTTCCAGGGTTTTCTGAAATAAGTCTGCTCATCATTTCTTATAGAACAATAATATTCCATTACATTTGCATACCAGAATTTAATCAGACATTTCCCAACTGAAGGGCATCCACTCAATTTCCAGTTCTTTGGCACTACGGACAGGGTTTCTACAATGATTTTTGCACATGTGGCTAACTTTTCCTCTTTTATAATCTTCTTCAGATACAGACCAATAGAGACACTATTGAATCAAAAGGTATGCACAATTCAAAAATCGTTCTTAAAGCCTGATTACATGATTTTTACTGACTTGATTTTTAAGCTAGAATCTGGAATTTGGAAAATATCTCATATACTCTCTGGTTCTAAACTGAAGCTTAAGGGACGTGTTAAAAAAAAAGCAAACTTTTGACTTATGATTACATCTTCCCTCTAGTAATATCAGAATTTTATCTGGTCTACAATTCAGAAACAATCTAGAACAAAGCAAGATTCTCATATATTAATAAGGAAATCCCACTAATACTAGAAAAAAATCCCATCAGAGAACCATTGTACTTTTTATGGTGAAAATGTAATAAATTTAGAACAAAACTCATAGCAGCTGGTACAAAAACATGACACAATGCCTGGACTCAACTACTACATTGATATCACATACTAACTCACACTTTTTATAAATTTATCATCCTTAGCACCTGTGATAACACATTTAATTATAAACATTTAATTAGGCAACACAAAAATATGATAAATTCTGTCGATGAAAGTTCCCTGCCCTAAAATAAGAAAAGAGAGGCATGGTATTCTCCTCTTTTACCTAGATTCTTCAAAAATGGTGAGTCTGTAGAAAGTAAAATCTTCACACAAAGGTGCTTTTCTAGAAGTGGAAGCATTACACTACTAAATGAATGGTTCTTACTGTCTAAGAGTAAAGCTGAAGGTAAATGAATTTTATGATTACTCTCTGAGCAGGCTGTGTTCCTGCACATGCTATGGCTCCTGTAATAATACATATTTTTCTGAACACTAGATTGGGTCAGAAAGAAAAGAACCATCTAAGACAAATGACATTATGCCCTGTATGGGAAGCAATTTTTCATTTGATACCCTTGTAATTTGATTCAACAAGCACTTATAGGATAACTGATATCACCCTGGCACTGTGCTTGTGTCCAAGGATTCAAAGATATCACAGAAATCTTAAACCTAATAGAAAAGACATAACCAAAAAGGATATAGGAAGAGTAAGGGGTACAGCAAGATTCTAGTATAAATATGAGGAGATCACTTTTATTTGAGGCCATCAGTAAGGCTTCCTGAAATAAATAATAACTGAATTGGACCTTGAAGAGAGGTAGACATTTCAACAGATTCAGATTATAGTGAGAAAAGTCCATTCTGACCATGGAGTCTGATGTGAACAAAGCCACAGAGCATAAAGAAGAGGAAAGAATAAAAATGGAAGTGTAAACCATAAAAAATCAACAACAACCCTATGTCAAGATTTAAATCAGGAGTGTAAAAGTAAATTTAAATTAAGAACTTTTATGCTCATAAATTAAATATATTTCTTTTAGTTCATTATTATTTTATTTCAACTTAAATACAAAATAAGATTAAATTAAAAAAAAATTGCCAAGTGCCCAGCAAAACAGAGGATTCGAGCTATTAGGCAATGAATTTGTATTTCAAGAAAGTCTACATAGTTAATATTATACATTATATTCAGAATTGTCAATGTTTTCTTTACTTCCTTGTAAGTTTTCTTTTTTTAATCTGTTACTTTATGTTTTTATTTTCTGCTTTCTCTCCTTTTCCCCTGAGATGACTACAATTAAGCTACAATGAAAAATATAATAAATAAAAATACAAATATATGCATCATGTAACTATACATGATGCATATACTTGTATTTTACATGATGCATATATTTGTATTTTTATTTATTGTACATATATCTATGTATACACATGTATATACCTGCACATATGTGTCTATATACACATATACATTCATATGCTTCTAAGTAATAGTGTATTATGCTTATTTGTTGTCTTTCTCTGATGATGGATAAATCTGCCTTAATAAGTCCAAGTGTTTCTAAAGTTTTCTAAATAAAAATCTACCAAATCATTTTCTTACACAACAGTAATATTTCAGCTTCATAATATCTAGTTATTTTAAATAGGCCTAGACAGTACTAAGATAGCTGACATATACTATACTTTTCCTATTTTTCCTCTTTTAAATAATTTTATTTTAGTTTTAGTTTATCTGAGAACATAATTAGGACCCTTGATTAAATAAACCCTATGTTATGATCCATAATCAGTCCCAGACTCTGTGATACAGAGTCAGATGGCTCTCTTCTTCAGAAGTCAATTAAAATTGTCCTGAATCACCACATTGTTGAAAAAAGCCATTTATCAGAATTGATAATCACATAATATTCTTGTTCCTTGTACAATGTTCTCTACTCACTTCACTTCATGTGTGCCTCTCCAGCCCTTTCTGAAATCAGCCTGCTGTTCATTTCTTATAGAGCAATATGATTCCATTATATTCATATATCATAACTTATTCAGCTCCTCCAACTGATGGGCATCTATTCAGGTTTCAATTCCTTGATACTACAAAAAGAGCTGGTAAAAACATTTTTGATGTAAATCCTTTTTTTTATATTTAATTATTACTTGAATTTTTGTATCAAATTTTTTTTTGTAGCTTTCCAGTCATCTGATTGTGCTTTCTCTCCTTGATCTGTGCTCCAAATTAATTATGTTTCACAATTCTCCTCTAATTGTTTTCATTACATTTTGTTTTATTTTTTATTGTTTTGTTATAATTTTGTTGGCTTCCCCTTGCCTAATTCTAATTTTTTTAAAAAAATCATTTTTTTCTTTAAGGTTCTGAATCTTTCTTTTTTTCTAGTTGGTTGATTTTCTTTTTATTACTTTCTTTTTTTGTTCACATATATTTTTAAATCCTTAATGTCTTTCATCTGATTTCTTAATTTTTTTTTGAGTTCTTTGATTTCTTTTTTTTTTTGGCAGGTGACAATTTGATATTACTCTTTGAGGTAACAGGATTTTTTCTTTTTGTTTTTAATATCTTTCTCCGAAGATGAACTCTGGTCTTCTCTATTCCCACAGTAATTTTCTATGTGTAAGCTCTTTATTCTTTTCCTATTAATTTTTAAAGCTATACCCCAGGAGTCCAAATCTAATTCATAGAAATCATTTGACATGTTGAGTTCATTGAATTGGATTGACTGATAGAACCATAATTACCTATACTCCTGGGATATGGAGGATGGTTGCTTTGGCTTCTGATCCTCCCCGCTGACTGCAAGGCCATCAGTTTCCTTAGAATTGTCTCCACCATATTTGGGTTTTCTGATAGTGTGACAACAAACCAAAAGTTTTTGTTTATTTCTTTGTAGGTGGTATTTGAACTCTTTCCTCTCACTAGCTATTCAAAGAATTGTTCTTAAAAACATTGTTGAAACTATAGCAACCTAGTCTTTGACAAACCCAAAGACACCAGCTTTTGGGATAAGAACTTACTGTTTGATAAAAATTGCTGGGAAAATTGGAAACTAATATGGCAGAAACTAGGTATTGATCCACACTTAACACCGTTCACCAATATAAGGTCAAAATGGGTTCAGGACCTAGGCATAAAGAATGAAATTATTAATAAATTAGAGGAACACAGGATAGTTTACCTCTCAGACCTGTGGAAGGGGAAGGATTTTATGACCAAAGAAGAACTAGAGATCATTACTGATCACAAAATAGAAAATTTCGATTATACCAAACTGAAAAGTTTTTGTACAAACAAAACTAATGCAGACAAGATTAAAAGGGAAGCAATAAACTGGGAAAATATTTTTACAGTCAAAGGTTCTGATAAAGTCCTCATTTCCAAAACATATAGAGAATTAACTCTAATTTATAAAAAATCAAGCCATTCTCCAATTGAAAAATGGTCAAAGGATATGAACAGACAATTCTCAGATGAAGAAATTGAAACTATTTCTAGTCATATGAAAAGATGCTCCAAGTCATTATTAATCAGAGAAATGCAAATTAAGACAACTCTAAGATACCACTACACAGATTGGCTAAGATGACAGGAAAAAATAATGATGAATGTTGGAAGGGATGAGGGAAAACTGGGACATTGATGCATTGTTGGTGGAGTTGTGAACGAATCCAAACATTCTGGAGAGTAGTTTGGAACTATGCTCAAAAAGTTATCAAACTGCGCATACCCTTTGATCCAGCAGTGTTATTACTGGGCTTATATCCCAAAGAGATTATAAAGAAGGGAAAGGGACCTGTATGTGCACGAATGTTTGTGGCAGCCCTTTTTGTAGTGGCTAGAAACTGGAAACTGAATGGAAGCCCATTAGTTGGAGAATGGCTGAATAAATTGTGGTATATGAATATTATGGAATATTATTGTTCTGTAAGAAATGACCAACAGGATGATTTCAGAAAGGCCTGGAGAGACTTACACGAACTGATGCTGAGTGAAATGAGCAGGACCAGGAGATCATTATATACTTCAACAACAATACTATTTGATGACCAGTTCTGATGGACCTAGCCATCCTCAGCAATGAGATCAACCAAATCATTTCCAATGGAGCAGTAATGAACTGAACCAGCTAAGCCCAGAGAAAGAACTCTGGATGATGACTAAAATCCATTACATTGAATTCCCAATCCCTATATTTATGCCCACCTGCATTTTGATTTCCTTCACAAGCTAATTGTACAATATTTCAGAGTCTGATTCTTTTTGTACAGCAAAATAACGTTTTGGTCATGTATACTTATTGTGTATCTAATTTATATTTTAATATATTTAACATCTACTGGTCATCCTGCCATCTGGGGAAGTGGGTGGGGGGTAAGAGGTGAAAAATTGGAACAAGAGGTTTGGCAATTGTTAATGCTGTAAAGTTACCCATGCATATAACCTGTAAATAAAAGGCTATTAAATTAAAAAAAAAAAACAAAACATTGTTGAAATGGTGAATTGATAAAACCAATTTGGGGGACAATTTTGAATTATGCCCAAATAATTATTAAAATAACTATACCCTTTAATCCAGTAACACTACTTGACCTATAACTGAAAATAAATAGGGACAAAATAAAAGAATCTATATGTTCTTAGATATTTGTAGCAAAGAAATGGAAATTTCAGATACTCCCAGCCAATTAGGGAATAACTGAACTAGCTGTGGAATATGATAGTGATTAGAATATTACTGGACCATAAAAATGATGAGCTCACTGATTTTAGAAATATATGGAAAGACTTACAAGAAATAATAAAGAGCAAAGTGAGTAGAACAAAGTGAACAATGTATAATGTAAAACAATAGTTTTTGAAGAAATACTTTGAGTCAATAAGTTATTTTGAATATTATAAATACACTAATGAACTATAAAGGACATGTCACTATATGTATACAGAAAAGAATGTCACTATATGTACAGAAAAATAACTGTTAAGTAGAAGTATGTAGAGAATATTTTTACAAATGTGTATATATATATATGCACATAAACATATACATACATCCTTACATACATAAAATTTTGTTTGGGAAAAGAAGCTTGGATAGCTGATCAGAAAAGGATTGCAGAAGAACTTTTGCTAATATTAGATTATAAGACCTTATTGCATTACCTGTATGCAGTTGCTAGTTGCAGAATCAGGTAAAAGAACATTGATATTTGTGTTTATAAAGAAATGGGGTCCATGGTCCTGATTCCAAGGAGGAGAGAAGAGCATGTTGTCACTTGCAAGAGAATAGGTATTCTTATGAATTCCAAGAAAACTCTACTAATCTCTAGGAGTTACAAAAAAGAATGCAGAATATACCAGTTTAAAAAACAGAATTGGTCAAATAATAAAAAAGAGGCACAAATTAAGTGAAGGAAAAAAAAACATTAATCTCCTTAGAAAGTAGAATTGAGCACACTGAAAAAGAAGTACAAAACTTACTATAGAAAATGATTACTCAAAAATTAGAATTGTGCAACTGGCAGCTAATGACTCCATGAGAAAATAAAGAAATAATCAAAAAGCAAAATGAAAAGAATGAGAAAACAAAAATGATATGTGAACTATCTCATTGAAAAAAACAAGCTGACTTGGAAAAGAGAACCAGGAGAGATTGTTTAAGAATTACTGAATTACTTTAAAGACAAGATTAAAAAAAAGTTTCAACTGGGAATCTAATACATTGTTGGTGGAACTATAAATTTATCCAGCCATTTTGAAGAGCAATTTGGAACTATGCTCAGAAAGTTATCAAACTGTGCATAGCCTTTGACCCAGCAGTGTTGCTACTGAGTTAGTATCCCAAAGAGATCTTAAAGGAAGGAAAGGGATCCACATGTGCAAACCTGGTTGTAGCAGCCATTTTTGTAGTGGCAAGAAACTAGAAACTGAATGGATGCCCATCAGTTGGAGAATGGCTGAATAACTTATGGTATATGAATGTTATGGAATATCATTTTTGTATAAGAAAAGACCAGCAGAATGATTTCAGAGAACCATGGAGAGTTACATGGACAGCTGCTAAGTGAAATGAGCAGAACCAGGAGATCATTGTACACATCAATAACAAGAGTATATGATGACCAATTTTGAAGGATGTGGCTCTCTTCAAGAATGAGATGATTGTTGCCAGTTCCAATGATCTTATGTTGAAGAAAGGCAGCTGCACCTAGAGAGAGAACTGTGGGAACTGAATGTGGATCACAACATAATATTCTGACTCTTTTTGTTGTTGTTCACTTGAATTTTGTTTTCTTACTCATTTTATTTCTTTTTTGATCTGACTTTTCTTGGGAAGCAATAGAATTGTATAAATATGTTTACATATATTGGATTTAACATATATCTTAACATTTATAACATATATTGGATTGCTTGTCATCTAGGGGAGGTGGTGGGGGAAGAAGGGGAAAATATGAAACACAAAGATATGTAAGGGTCAATGCTGAAAAATTATTTGTATGTTTGGTTTGAAAATTTAAAAAAGCTTTAAATTTTTTTTCAAAAATATTAAGGAAAACTGCCTAGAAACAGAGACTAAAATAGAAATCAAAAGAACTCAATTTTTTATCTGAAAGAGTTGTCTAAATCAAAATTTCCTTAAATATTTTAGCCAAATTCCAGAGCTTCCTAGGCAAGAAAAAATATTGCAAGCATGTGAAAGGGGAAAAAATCAAATATTACTGAGATATAGCCAAAATAACATAAGAATTTCCAGATAAAAGGTTTGGAGAGGTTTGCTATATGATATTCTGAGTATAATGCTTCAAGGGAAAAATAGATATTTAATGCAACAGAGAACTTTCAAGCATTCCTGATGAAAACACCAGAGCCACATAGAAAACCTAACTTTCAAACACAAGACATAAAGGAAGAATAAAAAGGTAAATATTAAAGAGAAACCACAAAGGAATCAATAAATCTAAATGTTTCATTCATATATGGGAAGATTATCTTTGTGACTCCTATTCATGTTACCATTATTAGTACAATTAGAACAAATATACATTTAGACAGAGGGTATGGGTATAAGTTGGTTATTATTAGATGATTTAAAAAAATAAAGAGTGAGAAAGAAAATGTACTAGAAGTAGGGCAAAGGAAAAGGAAGAACATATAATATTAACTCACATAAAAGAGGGGCAAAAGAAAGAACTTTTACAAAGAAGAGGAATATAGAGAGATAGTAGGGTATGTGGATATGGTTAGAATTTACCCTTATCAGAACTCTCTCTCCAGGCTTCTCTGAAATCATCTCACTGATCATTTCTTATATAACAATAATATTCCATAATATTCATATACCATAACTTATTCAGTCATTCTCCAGCTAAAGGGCATCCATTTAGTTTCTAGTCTCTTACCACTACAAAAAGGGGTCCAACAAACATTTTTGCACATGTGGTCCCCTTTCCATCTTTTAAGATCTCTTTGGGATATAAGTCCTATAGAGATATTGCTGGGTCAAAAGGTATGCTCAGATTGGTAACTTTTTGAGCAGAGTTCCAAATTGCTCTTCAAAATGGCTAGATCAATTAACAATTCCACCAACAATATATCTATAGCCTAGTTTTTCCATATTCCTGCCAAAATTTGACACTATCTTTTCCCATTACCTTAGTCAATTTGAGAGGTGAGTAGTGGTACCTCAGAGTTGTGCTTATTTGAATTTCTTTGATCAGTAGTGATTTAAAGCACCTTTTCATATGGCTAGAAATAGTTTAAATTTCTTTATCTTAAAATTATTTGTTTGTATCCTTTGACCATTTATCAATTGGAGAATGGCTTGGTTTCTTATACATTTCAGTCAGTTCTCTATATAATTTGGAAATGAGGCCTTTTTCAGAATTTTTGACTATAAAAATATTTTCCCAGTTTATTGTTTCCCTTCTAATCTTGCCTGCATTAGTTTTGTTTGTACAAACACCTTTTTAACCTGATATAATCAAAATTTTCTATTTGGTGATCAATAATGATTTCTAGTTCTTCTTTGGTTACAAATTACTTCCTCCTCCACAGGTCTGAGAGGTAAACTATCTTATGTTCTAATTTATTTATAATCTCATTCTTTATGCCTAGATCATGAACCCATTTTGACCTTATCTTGGAGTATGGTGTTAAGTGTGGGTCAGTGCCTAGTTTCTGCCATACTAATTTCCAATTTTCACAGGTGGTTTTGTGAAATAGTGAGTTTTTATTCCACAAGCTGGTTTCTTTGGGTTTGTCAAACACTAGAATACTATAGTCATCATTTACTATTTTGTCCTGTGAATCTAACATATTCCAGTGATTGATTGCTCTATTTCTCAGTCATCACCAAATGGTTTGGTGACTACTTCTTTATAATATAGTTTTACATCTAGTACAGCTAAGCCTCTTTTATTTGCATTTTTTTCATCAATTCCCTTGAAATTCCTGACCTATTGTTTTTCCAGATGAACTGTGTTATTACATTTTCTAGCTCTGTAAAATAATTTCTTGGGAGTTTGAATGGCATGGCACTGAATAAATAGATTAATTTAGTAGTATTGTCATTTTTATTACATTAGCTCAGCTTACCAGTGAGGATTTCATATTTTCCAATTGATTAGATCTGACTTTAATTGTGTTTTGTAATTTTGTTCATATAGTTACTAACTTTGCCTTGGCAGGTAGACTCCTAAATATTGTATATTATCCACAGTTATTTTATTTTATTATTATTTTTAAAATTTTCTATTTTTCTTTATTAACACTTTTTTTTTAATTTTTCAAACCATAAGTGTGGATAATTATTCAACATTAACTCTTGCAAAATCTTGTGTTCCGATTCCCCCCCCCTCCCCTTTTTCAACCCTGTTCTAGATGGCAAGTAGTCCAATATATGGTAGAAATATATGTTAAATCCAATATATGCATATATATTTATAAAATTATCTTGCTGTATAAGAAAAAAATAAATCAAACCAGAAAAAGATAACAACCAAAATAAAATGCAAGCCAACAACAACAAAAAGAGTGAAAATGCTATGCTGTGAATCAAACTCAGTTCCCACAGTCCTATATATTTGGGTATAAATGGCTCTCTTCATCTTTTAACAAATGGAACTGGTCTGAATCATCTTATGTTGAAGAGAGCCATGCCTTTCAGAATTGATCATCATATAATCTTCCATAGTTATTTTAAATAGAATTTCTCTTTTTTTCAAAGAAATTTTTATTTCATTTTTTATTAAAGTTTCTTATTTTCAAACTATATCCATGGATAATTTTTCAACACTGATCCTTGCAAAACCTTGTGTTCCAATTTATTCCCCCTTCCCCCACCTCTTTCTCTAGATAGAAAATAATCTAATATATGTTCAACATGTTAAAATATATTAAATCCAATAAATGTATACATATTTATACAATTATTGTGCTGCACAAGAATTTCTCTTTGTGTCTCTTGCTGTTTGTTTTTGTTGTTAATATATAAAAATATTGATGATTTATGTGGATTTATTTTGTAGACTGTAACTTTGCTAAAGTTTCAATTGCTTCTAAGTATTTTTTTAGGTGATTCTTTAGGGTTCTCTAAGTATACAATCATATCATGTGTAAATAGTCAACATTTGGTAGCATCCTAATTTATTCTAATTCTTTTAATCTCTTTTTCTTCTCTGAGTTTGAATACAATATTGAATAGTAAAGGTAATAATGGGCAATCATTTCACCCATGATCTTATTGGGAATGGTTCTTGTTTTTCCCAATTGCATATAATGTTTGCTGATGATTTTAAATAGATGCTATTATCATTTTATGGTAAACCCCATTTATTCCTATACTCTCAAGTCTTAATATGATTGGTAGTTGGATTTTTTTCAAATTCTTTTTCTGTATCTATTGAGATAATCTCATGATTTTTGTTAGTTTGGTTATTGATAGAGTCAATCATGCTAATAGTTTTCCTAATATTTACCAGCCCTGCATTTCTGGTATAAACCCTACTTGGTCATGGTAGATTATCCTGGGGATAACTTGCTGTAATCTCTTTGCTAATGTTTATATAAGATTTTGGCATCAAAGGGGTGGAGCCAAGATGGTGGTGAGGACATACCTTTCTTTCTGACCTTCTCCTCTGAACCTCAGGCTAATTAACAAATCCAGCCTCTGAATTAGTTATTGACTGGCAGAATACACAAATACTGGGAGTGCAACAAATTACCAGTAGAAGATAATTTCAAAGCTCTCCACAAAAGGCCTCTTTCAATCAGGCACAAAGGGAGGTAGGCCAAATACAAGTAGGCTGAGCACAGATGCTGAGTATGGGCAGTGTAGACCTGGGGACTACACATAGCAGGAAATCTATGGGGAGGAATATACAGCAGTGTTGGCCACTCTGCCCTGGTTGCAATCCAGTAGATCAACAGAAAAGGTATAAAACATCCAACACAAACACAAAAAGTAAAGAGAGAACCCCAAAGAACCAGAGTCTCATGAGACTTGACCATGTCCTCCCAGCACAGGGAGTGAATCAGCACTGACCCAGCACAACGGCTGCCACTTTTAAAGGAAGATTTGAAAACCCCTCTTGCTCTAAATACAGATATTATTTTTTTTTTGATTAAAAAAGCAAAAAGAACTCTCTCGATAAATAGTTTTTTTGGTGAAAGAGAAGAACAGATTTCAAATCCCGAGGAGACTAAAACCATATTGACCCCAGATGAAGCCTCACAGGGTGATACAAATTGGTCTCCATCACACAAGATTCTCCTAGAAGAAATTTTTTAAAAATCTTAAAAAGAACTAGAAAAAATGGGGAAAAATGAGAACTTTACTGAGGGTTTAGAAAAGAAAACACAGAAATTATCTGAAGAAAATTAATTACAAAATACTCAGTGAAATGAAAAAAGCACATAAATCCATATAAATTGACTAAATGGAAAAAGAAAACAACTCCCAGAAAAACAGAATTTGTGAAATAGAAAAAGAAAACAACCCTCTGAGAAACAGATTTTGTGAAATGGAAAATGAATATAACTCCTCAAAAACAGAATTTGTGAAATGGAAAAAAAAATAGAACAAAACAACTGATTTAAAAATCAAATTGGCCAAATATAAAAAGAACTGAAAAAAAGGTAAATGAAGAAAATAATTCACTAAAAATCAGAACTGAATAAGTGGAAATGAAAGACTCAATGAGACATCAAGAATCAGTCAAGCAAAACCAAAAAAAAAAAAAAAAAAAAGTGAAAAAAATAGAAGAAAATTAAAATACCTACTTTTGAAAATAATTGACCTGGGAAATAGATCTCAGAGAGACAATCTAAGGATTATTGAACTTCCTGAAAACCATGATGAAAAAAAAAGAGACTAGACATTATTTTATAGGAAATCATCAAAGAAAACTCCCCTGATGTACTAGAAACAGAAGCTAGAATTGCCATTGAAAGAATTCACCGAACACCTCTGGAAATAGACCCCAAAATTAAAACCCCAAGGAATATCTTGGCTAAATTTCAGAACTATTTTGTGATTTTACTTATCTAATTCTGAGAGAGTAAGGTTAAGATACCCCACCAGAATATTTTTGCTTTCTTGCAGCATTCTTAACTTCTCCCTTAAGACTTTGGATACTATACCACTACTTGGTACATATATGTTTATATATGATATTATTTCCATCTGTGGTACCCTTTAGCAAGATGTTGTTTCCTTCTTTAGCTCTTTTAATTAGACCTTTTTTTTGTTTTTTTTTTTCTTGTTCTGATGTCATACTCACTGCCTTCTTTTTTACTCCAGCTTAACCATAATAGATTCTGCTCCAGTGTTTGACCTTTTCTCTGAATATATCACTCTATTTTAAAGGTTTTTATTGTAAGCATATTGTATGATTGTGGTTTTTAATCTAGTCTTCTATCCACTTTATGCTTTTATGAGGGAGTTCATCTCTTTTACTTTCATAGTTAAAATGACTAATTCTGTATTTCCTGCCATCTTGTTTTCTCCAAGTTATACTTTTCTCTTTCCTTTCCTCCTTTCCTTCTTTCTCAGCATTTTGTTTCTGACTACACCTTCCTCAAACAGCCCTTCCCTTTTAAAACTTGTCCCTTTTTTATGCCTTCTTCCATTCTCCATTCTATTAGTTTCTCCATTTACTTTTCCCTTTCTGCTCCTAATTCCATGTAAGATGAGACAAGTTTCTCTGTGAAGCTAACTGTGTCTGATATTCTTTCTTTGAGCCAAATTGGATGAGAGTAAGATTCACACAATGCTTACTCCCCTCCCTTTTTTTGTAGTGGCTAGAAATTGTAAACTGAATGGATGCCCTTCAGTTGGAGAATGACTAAATTAAGTTATGGTATATTATTGTTATGGAATATTATTGTTCTATAAGAAATAATAAGTAGAATGATTTTAGAGAAGCCTGGGAACACTTACATGAACTGACGCTAAGTGAAATGAGCAGAACGAGTAGATCATTATACACAGCAACAATGAGATGATGATCAGTTCCAATAATCTTGTGATGATGAGAGTCATTTGAACCCAGAGAGAGGACTGTATCAACTGTTTGCTTGAATTTTTTTTCACAGTTATTTTTTTCCTTCTTGATCCCATTTTTCTTGTATATCAAGATAATTATAAAAAATATGTATATATATCACATGCATACAATGTAATAATATGTATACATATATTGGCTTTAATATATATTTTAACATATTTAACACATATTGGATTTACCTGCCATGTATGGGAGGGAGTGGAGGGAAAGAGAAGAAAATTTGGAACACAAGGTTTTGTAAGGTTTGCCTCTTTCTCTCTCTCTCTCTCTCTCTCTCTCTCTCTCTCTCTCTATATATATATATATATATATATAATTTTATTATCTCCTTCTTTTGAAGTTTCTTTGATATTACCCCTCTTAAGATTAGGCTCCCTTTGTACTTAGACAGGGAAGAATTGGGCGCAGGTTTCAAATTTGTGCCCTACATCATCTCCTAAAAATCCCAAAATGAATTATTTAAACCAAAGTTATTTTTTAAATTGATTTAATACTTAAAGATAATTCCTATAGGAGAACACAAAATTCTCTTCAAAATGTAAGTCAGGGCACACCTGTCAGATTGGTTAAGATGACAGGAAAAAATAATGATGATTGTTGGAGGGGATGTAGGAAAACTGGGACACTGATATATTGTTGGTGGAGTTGTGAACGAATCCAAGCATTCTGGAGAGCAGTTTGGAACTATGCTCAAAAAGTTATCAAACTGTGCATACCCTTTGATCCAGCAGTGTTACCACTGGGCTTATATCCCAAAGAGATCATAAAGAAGGGAAAGGGACCTGTATGTACAGGAATGTTTGTGACAGCCCTGTTTGTAGTGGCCAGAAACTGGAAACTGAGTGGATGCCCATCAGTTGGAGAATGGCTGAATAAATTGTGGTATATGAATATTATGGAATATTATTGTTCTGTAAGAAATGACCAACAGGAAGATTTCAGAAAGGCCTGGAGAGACTTACATGAACTGATGCCGAGTGAAACAAGCAGGGCCAAGAGATCATTATATACTTCAACAACAATACTATATGATGACCAGTTCTGATGGACTTGGCCATCCTCAGCAATGTGATCAACCAAATCATTTCCAATGGAGCAGTAATGAACTGAACCAGCTACACCCAGCGAAAGAACTCTGGGAGATGACTAAGAACCATTACATTGAATTCCCAATCCCCATATTTTTGCCCACCTGCATTTTTGATTCCCTTCACAGGCTAATTGTACAATATTTCAGAGTCTGATTCTTTTTGTACAGCAAAATAATGGTTTGGTCATGTATACTCATTGTGTATCTAATTTATATTTTAACATATTTAACATCTACTGGTCATCCTGTCATCTGGGGAAGGAGATGAGGGAAAGAGGGGAAAAATTGGAACAAGAGGTTTGGCAATTGTCAATGCTGTAAAGTTACCCATACATATAACCTGTAAATAAAAGGCTATTAAATAATAAATAAAAAAAAACAAAAAGCAAACAAAAAACAAACAAAAAAACAAAATGTAAGTGAGGCGAAGAGATAAAATTATATAAATGTTAAAACTCATATTACATTGCCAAAATAAAGTGAACTACATTTGGATTTTTATTTTTTTCTCATTCACTGAATGAATTATTTCTTTCATATAATATTCATAGGCAAAAATGGATTCATTGAATCCTGAATTGGCAAGGGTCACCTCTGCAATCATATGTCAAGGATTTGGCATCTCAATTAAGAAGGTAAATTAGTATTGAGAGTCTTGAGCCAAGGGTAGAAAATAAGCAGAAAGTCTCTGTAGCCCTAACCCATTCAAAAGTCATGAGATTGTTTTGGGCTGCTTCTGTGTGATTGGGAAAAGTTAGAATCCCAGTCTCAAAGCCTGAGCTTTCAAGAAACAGCAGGCATTTTACTTAGTTTTCTTTTTGCTTGTTTGTTTGTTTGATTTTGTTTTATTGTTTGAAATCCATTCTGTTTGTTGGATCCACTGAGCTTTTCACTTTTCAGATCTCTGTCCCTACCATTTTTCTGCATCAGGTACTTCTCATTTATAAAAAGCAACTTTTCTGGCCTTCACAGTAATTGTTCTGATTAATCATAGAATTTTGGTAAAAGAGATTTCAGAGGGAAATCTATATCTAAACAGGAAACTTCCCTGATAAAAGGACATATATGTGTCCACAGAGAGTCCTAATTATTTATTATTCCAGCTTATTAGTTATTTCAACACTTCTAATGGCTAACAGTTTCTTCTTTCTATTGAGAGAAAATTGGTCTCTCTGAAACCAGACTCTATCTCACCTTTAGTTGCTCCCAATTTTGCACTTTGAAGCCAAGAAGATACCTAAACTTTTTGAGATTATGTGAGAGACAGGAGAAATAGTGCTGGATTTGGAATCAATTACAGACTGCCCCAAAAGGAACTTGCAGAAAAGTCAAATCTTCCTCTTGATAATGTCCTTGGCTCAAGTCATTTGAAGAGCTAATATTTCATTTTATTCTACATTTTAGAAAAAAAAAAACTGAAGTAGTTTTCCTCAATTCAGTGTCTGCTTTTTCTGCTACCATGTCCTTTATTCACCTCTTTTTTTATGCTTACCATTTTCCTCACATGCCTCTGGAAAATCTATTTCTCTTTTAGAGCCCAGACAAAGTGTCTTGAATGTGGGAATAGGAATAAGAAGGCTTCATTCTAGTGCTAGTTCTGTTATTGTCTCACTGTGGAACAGCCGGAAAACACTTCCCTCTTCTAAGGTTCAGTTTCCTAAGCCATAAATGGGAGGATGAAGTTAAATGCCTATTTCCAGCTGTAGTATTCTACTAGTCCAAGATAGGGTGCATGTATTTGTGTGTGTGTGTGTGTGTGTGTGTGTGTGTGTGTGTGTAGTTTAGTCAGTCAATAAGCATTTATTATTAAGGGTATACCATGAGTCATCATTATGCAAAGTATTTAGTGATACAAAGAAAGGCAGAAAGTCTTCCTACCAGAAGCTCAAATCTAATAGGAGGAAAATATGTGAATAAATCTGTACAATAGGAAATAATTAATGGAGAATTGAGGAATTAGGAAAGACTAGCTGTTGACAGAAAACAAAAGAAAATTAAAAAAAATAAAATAGGGAAAACAAGAAGCTGTGTGTAGTTGCATAATCATTTGGCTCATCTGGTTTTGTTTAGTACCTTCATTTGGGCAATGAATTATCTGCATGTTAAAAACCCAGCCTACGTATTGAGTACCACTTTGTGCCAATGAGCTAAAGAAATGAGAAATACAACAGGAATCAAATTAAATTCACTGAGTTCTGCTTATGATATAGATTTTGTAAAAGTAGAAATGGTATTTTAAACCTCTACATTTTATATCTAAAATATAATTGCCTCTTGCATATTTTTAAGTTAAAAGGAATATATGACATATGGAGTAATAGATATGAAAGCATAAGGTGATGTTATGTATGTATTCTAAAAATAAATGTACAATTAAGTATTTGTATTATGTGTGAATATGAATATAAGCCATAGTTTCAAAAAGATCTCTTAAATTTAGGTATACCTAATTATGTCATAAGTCAAGAAAATCATCCACATAAAAATCGCAAATAAATCTTTAAAAAGACATGAATTCTGCCCTCAGTTTAATTTCTCTACATAGTTCTCTAATCTAAATTCAAATCATGTCAGTAGAGAAAGAAATGTAAAATGTAGGCTTTCATTCTTATAAAGACAGCCTTCTTCCTGGCTGTAATAAAAGGAGATTACATAAGAATAACATTCTTTTCAAAGAGTTCATGCACCATCAAACAGCCTAAAATAACTGCTGCCTTTTCTTTTTTGTCCATAATATTTGCAGTCTACAGTTTTAGAGATAAGGTATTTTTCCTCCCAAGGCTGAAAGTGGGTTCCACCTAGGGAATGGTTCATAACAAGAAAGCATCCAATCTCTAAATGATCTTTAAGAACTATGCTTAATATCAGGGAAAAGACAAAGGACTCCCCAGGCTCTAAGACATGGCTATGATATCCCTGGAATGTTTGAAAGAAGGAAATGGTCCATTTTGGAGACTAAAAGGAAAAGTCTAATCATGTCATTGAACTTATTCAATAAAGCCCAGTGACTCCCTATTACCTCCAAGAACAAATATAGTTTTTTTTGTTTCGCTTTTAAGCCATAATGTGTGAATGTATGAATATTTTGATTCGTCTCCCACTTTATTCTCATCCAAATATCCTAAGATTCAGGGATTTTAAAATCTTTTCTTTTCTTCCTTAAATATATTCCATATTTCCACTGAAGCACATTTTCACAAACTATTGCTTAGGCCTGGAGCTATCTTCCTTTTCGTCTCTACCTTTGGACTTTCCTGGCTTTTTTCAAATCTCAGATAAAATCCAATCACGTTCAAGAAGTCTTTACTTTAACTACTGTAATTTGTCTTATATTTTGTAGAACAATTAATCATTTCAGTCATGTGCAACTTTTTGTTACCCCATTGGAGATTTTCTTGGAAAAAATACTGGAGTACTTTGCCATTTCCTTTTCCAGCATATTTACACATGAGGAAATTGAAGGGAAAAAAAGGCAAAGTGACTTGTCTAGTAACACACATTGTCTAAAGACAGATTTGAACTCATGAAATTTAGTCTTCGTGATTGTAAGGCTAGTACTCTATCCAGGGTATTAGCTAGCTGCCTCATTTATCAGATAGAAAGACAGACATACAGAGAGAGGCAGACAGGTAGTATATCTACAAAGGTAGTATAGATAGTATATCTTTAGTCTGTATATACATATGTGAAAACAAAAATATATGTTTATGATGTAAATGTGTGTATGTCCATATATGGTCAATATTGCAATTCTTTTTAATTTCATTACCTGATGTGTAATTGCAATTTTTTCAAAAGGTTTGTTAGCTATTACGGTCATAGGAGCCAAATATTATGGAACTGCTACCACTAATAATGGGAAGATCATTATGGAATCATGATATGATTAAATCACAATTTAAAACAAAAATATGTTTTCTAAAAATCAAGAAAGAATTAATAACATCAAAATGAAACAACATTAAAATGTTTTATAAATAAAAGTAGATAGATATTAGAATTAAATGAAATTAGGAGCTTTAAAAAATGAAGACCATATAGTAAAGTTCTTCTAAGAGAGTAATGTTCTCTTAAAATATAAAGTTCTCTGGGAGCAGGTGTCGTGGGGGGCTTCTGGATGCAGCCTTAGTTTCAGTTCAGAGTAATCACAAGTGCAGCCAGGAGTTAAAATCCCAATCCTTTATTGTTTCCTTCAAAGTCTTGTCTCTTTTCTTGGGCCCAGTTAGCTTTCTTAGAGGCCTATCTCTCTCCTTGGTTCCAAGTGCTCCTGCTGCTAGTCCTTTGCCTTTGCTAGCTTGTGCCTCTATCTTCCTCTGAATGAGCTTCTAGTGGGCTTGTCCTCTCATGGGTTTGCCCTTTAGTGGGCTTTTCCCTTTGTGCAGAATGTTATCTATATGTGCACTTATAACTATCACCTATCTATATATCTATCTGTTTTTAGTCATGACTTTACAATCAAAACTCAGCTTCACTAAATCCAGACTTTTACTGTATGCTATTTCAGGCCTTAAAGTTTTTACAATATCAGGGTATATGGATAGTTAGGGAAGACTATAACCTTTGTTGAGAGGTCACCATCCTTTTTTTTTTTTCAGGATTGTTTTTCACCTTTCATGTCCATTTGCCACTTTAACCTATGACTCCATGAAGCTGCAGCATGTACAGCATACTTTGTAAACCATATTGACAGACAGGCTAAAGAGATTGAGAATAACTATGGGTCCTCAAAACTATCAGTGAATTGGGCTATATTGGGGTATGTACACCAAACATGTGAATACTTCCCAGTAGAATAAGTAGATTTGAAAGATGTGTTCTACCTAGCCATGGAGATAATGGAAGCAGGTGATGTGAAAATCTTAAAGCTTGGTTACACCTTGAAGATGCCAGATCATTCATTACATCTTGAGTTATTGCCAGTAATATTGATTTTTGTCTTAACATTGGATTCCAATGACTCTGGAATGAGAATGAACCCAACAACTTTGTGTAAATTTGCCTTACTTTAATCCAATTCATGCACCAGTCAAAAGACATCTCCAATATCTTATATACCTGCCTCAAAGTCCTGTGACAACAGGTAAATTACAAAGCAGCAGATGCAGACATATTGAGAGCTGTTAACACAATCCTGCTCACAGACAAACTAGGTCATAGGATTTTCTTCTCACTAGATTAAAACAGCAGTAGTATTTGGCAACCCCTTGGGTGTCTGAAAACCTTTTGATTTAATTTTTCAATAGTATTTTATTTTCCAAATACAGGAAAATATAATTTTCAACATCCATTTTTGTAAGAATTTGTTTTCCAAAATTTTCTCCCTTCTTCTCTTATCTCTTCCTCTCCAAAATAGCAAATAATTTGACGTAAGTTGAAATGTGTAATTCTTTTAAATATATTTCCATATTTGTCATGTTGTGTAAGAAAAGTCAGACTAAAAGGGAAAAAAAAAACTGCAAGAAAGGAAAAAAAAGACCAAACAGAATGTGAAACTACTATGCTTCAATTGATATTGTCTCCATAGTTCTCATTCTGGATGCAGGTGTCATTTTCTCTCCAAGTCTATTGTAATTGGTTTGAGTCATCAAATTGTTGAAAAGAGTCAAGTCCATCACAGTTGTCCACCACATAATCTTGTTACTGGGTACAATGTTCTTTTGGTTCTGCTTCACTAAGTATCAGTCCAAGTAAGCCTCTGTAATCTTCTGAAATCAGTCTGCTCGTCATTTCTTTTCTTTTTTTTTATTATATCTTTTTATTTACAAGACATATGTATAGGTTATTTTTCAGCATTGACAGTTGCAAAACCTTTGTTCCAACTTTTCCCCTCCTTCCCCCATCCCCTCCCCCAGATGGCAGGTAGACCAATACATGTTAAATATGTTAAATTATATATTAAATACAATATATGTATACATATCCATACAGTTATTATGTTGCCCAAGAAGAATTGAACAATATACAATTAACCTGTGAAGAAAATAAAAAAATGCAAATAGACAAAAACAGAGGGATTGGAAATGCTATGTAGTGGTTCACACTCATTTCCCAGAGTTCTTTTGCTGGGTGTAGCTGTTTCAATTCATTACTGTTCTATTGGAACTGATTTGGTTCATCTCATTGTTGGAAAGAGTCACATCCATCAGAATTGATCATCATATAATATTGTTGAAGTATATAATGATCTCCTGGTCCTGCTCTTTTCACTCAGCATCAGTTCATATAAGTCTCTCCAGGCCTTTCTGAAATCACCCTGTTGGTCATTTCTTACAAAACAATAATATTCCATAACATTCATATAGCATAACTTATTCAGTCATTCTCCAACTGATGGGTATCCACTCAGTTTCCAGTTTCTTGCTGCTACAAAGAGGGCTGCTACAAATATTTTGGCACATACAGGTCCCTTTCCCTTCTTTAAAATCTCTTTGGGATATAAGCCCAGTAGTAACACAGCTAGATCAAAGGGTATGCACAGTTTGATAACATTTTGCTGCTCATCATTTCTTGTAGAAAAATATTATTCCCTCAAATCCACATACCATAAAATATTCAGCCATTCCTCAGTTTATGGACATGCATTAATTTTCCAATTTGTTGTGTCTAGAAAAATGGTGGCTACAAACTTTTTTGCAAGTATAAGTCCTTTCTCCACTTTTATAAGCTCTTTGAGATACAAGTACAATAGTAACATAGCTGGAGAGAAGATATGCATAGTTTGATAACTCTTTTGGTATAAACATTGCTTTCCAGAATGGTTGGATCATTTCATAACTCCACCAACAATGCATTAGTATCTTAGTTTTCCCACATCTTCTCCAATATTTATAATTATTTTTCTAATAATCTTAGCAGTACTTCAGAGTTGCATTTCTCTAATCAATAATGATTTGAGCATTTTTATGTCTATAGGTGGCTTTAATTCTTCATCTGAAAATTGTCTGTTCATACCTTTTGACTATTTATCAATGGAGGAGTGATTTTATTTCACATAAATTTAATTTTTCTCAGTTCTCTATATATTTGAGAAATGAAACTTTAAAACAAAACTGACTAAAAATTTCCACTGGCTTCCTGCTTCCCTTCTAATCTTGGTTGCATTGGTTTTGGTTTTGAAAAACCTTTTTAAAATAAATGTAATCAAAATTATCATTTTGATATTTTCATAATATCCTCTAGTTCATCTTTGATCACTACTTTTGCCCTTCCATACAGCTCAGACAGGAAAAGTATTCTTTGCTCTCCTAATTTGCGTATAGCTTTACCCTCTATGTCTAAATCTTGAACCCATTTTGACCCTATCTTTATGTAGGATTTTAGATACCTCTCAGGGCCTCCTTTGTGTCACATTCTTTTACAATTTTTCAGCAGCTTTTGTTTTTATCCCAGAAGCTGCTGTCTTTGGGTTTATCAAGCACTAGATAATTATAGTGATTTTAATATTGTAGCTTGTGCACCAAAACCTATTCTGTAGCCAAGGCAAGTGGATTACCAGGAGACTTAATGTCCACTCTATTTCTTAGCCAATACTAAATGATTTGATGATCACTATTTTATAATTTTTAGTTTTAATATAGTCTGGCTTAATTATTAATATTATTATTAAATTATTAATTATTACTAATTAATAATAATTAATAAATTATTAAATTAATAAAATTATTAAAACTATTTAAAATAGTTTTAAGTCTGGAATGTCTGGGCCACCTGCCTTTGAATTTTTTTCATTATTGGTGTCCCTGTTTTCCCCCATCCCCACCAACATTTATTATTATCTTTTCCTGTCATTTTAGCCAATCTGAGAGGTGTGAAATAGTACCTCTCAGTGGTCTTAATTTGCATCTCTCTAATCCATAAGGATTTAGGGCATTTGTTCATACAACAAAAATTACTTGAGTTTCTTCATCTGAAAAATTGTCTATTCATAACCTTTGACCATTTATCAACTAGAACATGGCTTATAATCTTATAAATTTGAGTCAATTCTCTATAGATTTTAGAAATAAGGCCTTTATCAGAACCCTTGAATATGATTTTTCCCCCTGTTTACTGCTTCCCTTCTAATGTTGTCTGCATTGGCTTTGTTTGCACAAAAAATTTTTAACTTAATATAATCAAAATTCATATTTGATATTATTTCAATTATTTATGATTAATTTTATTCATGTGAAAAGTGTTTTGTTATTGTATTCATGCAATACCTAGATTTTTTTTGGCCAGGTAAATTCCCAAATATTTTATATTGTCTGCAATTATTTTAAATGGTATCTATCTTTCTATGTCTTGTTGCTGGGCTTTGTTTGTAACATATAGGAAAGCCAATGATTTATGTGACTTTATATCTTGCAAATTTGCTAAAATTGATAATTCTTTCTAATAATTTTGGAGTTGATTCTCAGGATTCTCTAAATATGCCATCATATCATACAAAGATTGATAGTTTTGTTTCCTCATTACCTATCCTATTTCTTTGAGAAGCTGTTTTTTTATTTAAAGAACTGTGCGATTCTCTTTGTGTTTTAAGGAAGGGATAAATAAAGGTATTTTAAAAATTGTCTGCTTTACCTAATCTAACCCCAGCCTGTTCATTGTGGTAGGGAAGGACCGTTCCCTGTCGTCAAACCAAATATACACAAAAAACGAACAAAATTGCCAGCAAAAATGATTCTACTCAGCATTTATTGGCTGGCTGGCTGCTGGCTGGTTGGTTGTTTGTTTGGTTGTTGTTCTTCATTCTCAAAGAGGACCAAAATGATATCACTATGTTAAAATAAAGTTACAATGTTGAGTGTGGCTGATGAGATCAATACAACTTTGGAATGCTCTGCCACAGGTTGGACCATTTGTGTTGCTTCTCCAACTATACATCTTACATTTCTTTTGAGTCCAGTCATTTACTGGACTTAGTCATTTTAAGGAGAAGAGATAGGATATGAGAGTGCTGAAAGCATTCTTGATGCATATAATTATGCATTGCTCATGGAGCACAGCATCTGCTCTGATAAGGGCACACTAGACTGGTTGGTCCTGTGCCAGTGTGTCCCATGTCATACAATCAATACTAAAATGCTTATGAGAGACCTCGATAGTGTCCTTATATTGCTTTTTCTGACCACCTTGTGAGGGCTTGCCATGGGTGAATTCTCCATACAATAATCTTCTTCCAAACATATAGTTATTATTCAACAATGTGGCCAGCCCAACAAAGTTATACTCTCTGCAGGACAATTGGAATGCTTAGCACTTTAGTTAAAAAAAAGGAACTAATTGGTTGGTATGTTATCCTGCCAGATGGTATTCAGAATCTTACTGAGATAATTTAAATGGATGTAATTCAGTTTCCTGGCATAGCTCTGGTGTACTGTCCAGGTTTCATGGTCATACAACAATGAGGTCAGCACAATAAGCTCTGTAGACTTCAATTTGGTAGCCAGTCTAATATCTATCCTGTCCCACACTTTCCTTTAGAACTTACCACTCAGCTCTGAAAATGTGCATATCAAGCTCATTATCAATGTGTTCATCCCTGAAAAATATGTTACAAGGTAAAATAACTTATTCACAGCATTCAAAATTTCATTTCTACCATAACTGGTGGTCCTGTATATGCATGTTAGAGCAGGCACAGACTATTAAACATGTCAGAGAATTGTTGGGAGGAATGAAATTGTAAAGATCAATAGCAAATATCATTTACCATTGAAGATTTGTATATCTTATGACTTCCTTATACCAACACTGTCTTTCATTATCCCAAGCACAATAAAACTCTGTGGTTACACTCTTGCAGGAAACGTGGTCATTTACTGGACTTTGTCATTTTAAGGAGAAGAGATAGGATGTGAGAGTGCTGAAAGTGATTGTGGTACAGAGTACAAGACCAATCATAAACATCCTCTCCAAACTAAGTAGTAACATCAACAAAATCAGTGGCCTCAAGGCAAGTGGATTACCCGGAGACTTAATGTCCACAAACTGTAGACTTCTACTCTGTTGCTGACTCCAAGGGAAAGCTTAACCAACATTAAGGTGGACACAGTAAAATAGAATGGACAGTTTTTAGAAATTTGGTGTACAGCACAGTACTTATTAATCTGATTGTTCTTGCACAAAATATGAAGAATTCTTCTTACTCCAAAAATATGAAGAATTGTTTAAAAAATGATGGGAAATTCAGGAGTAACAAAATGAAAAATGAGAATTTTGTATTAATAAAATAATTCATCTGTCAATTAAATTTTATTTGTTTTTTTATTTTAATATTTATTTACAAAACATATGCATGGGAAATTTTTCAACAATGACCCTTGGAAAAACCTTCTGTTCCAATTTTCCCCCTCCTTCCAGCACTCTCTCCCCTAGATGGCAGGTAGGCCAATACATGTTAAATATGTTACAATATATGTTAAATCCAACATATGTATACATATTTATAAAAGTATGTAGCTGCATAAGGAAAATTGGATTTAGAAAGAAAGAAAAAACCCAAGAAGGAAAACAGAAAGCAAGCAAAAAATAGCAGAAAGAGTGAAAATACTATATGATGGTCTATACTCATTTCCCATAGTTCTATCTCTGGGTGTAGCTGATTCTCTTCTTCTTAAAGAATTTCAGTTCTTTACTGAACAATTAGAACTGGTTTAAATCATCTCATTGTGGAAGAGAGCCGCATCCATCAGAATTGATCATCATATAATCTTGTTGCTGTGTATAATAATTTCCTGGTTCTCCTTATTTCACTCAGCATCAATTCATGTAAGTCTCTCCAAGCCTCGTTGTCTTCATCCTGTGGGTCATTTCTTACAAAACAATAATATACCATAACATTTATATGCCATAACTTATTCAGCCATTCTCCAATTGATGGGCATCCATTCAGTTTCCAGTTTTTAGCCCCTACAAAAAGGGCTGACACAAACATGTTTGCATATGTGGGTCCATTTCCCTCTTAAAGGTCTCTTTGGGATATAAGCCCAGTAGAAACACTGCTGGTTCAAAGGGTATGCACAGTTTGATAACTTTTTGAACATAGTTCGAGATTGTTCTCTAGAATGGTTGGATTCATTTACAACTCCACCAACAAGGCATCAGTGTCCCAGTTTTCCCGCATCCCCTCAAACATTCATCATTATTTTTTCTTGTCAGCTTAGGCAATCTGACAGGTATGTAGTGGTATCTCAGAGTTGTCTTAATTTGCATTTCTCTGATCAATAGTGATTTGGAACACTCTTTCATATAACTAGAAATAGATTCAATTTTTTCATCTGAAAATTGTCTGCTCATATCTTTTGACCATTTATCAATTGGAGAATGGCTTGATTTCTTATAAATTTGAGGCAGTTCTGTATATATTTTGGAAATGAGGCCTTTATCAGAACGTTTAACTGTGAAAATGTGAGAAAACGTTTTCTAAGGTCTTTTCCCTTATTATTAATGGGCTATTATCATGTAATATACATATCAATCATTCTGTTTAACTGATATTTTTTTTAAAATTTATTTGTAAAATTCTATTTCTTACAATTAGATTGCATTTAGTTATTTTTTTGTTTGTTTTTGAAAGAGAATATGTTTGGAGATTTGATGGGATCTTGTTTCTGGTAACTGGAACACATAGGATATAAGGATTTGCTATGTGCCAGAATGCATGAAGAATATTCACTGAATTTCTCTTTCTGATGGTAAGATTACATATATTCATAAGGACTATATTTGATTAATCTGGTAAATTCATTTTTCATCCCTCACTTATGGGTACCTGATTTTTGTTTTTGTTTTTGTTTTTGCAGGATAGTGGAGTAGAGGAGGTTGAGAAGGGGGAGGAGGGAGGGCGGATGGAGAGACTCCAAGCAGTACATGCATTATAGAAGTTAGTGACTTTAGCAAACAATGGTTTCAAGTCCATCTTCCTGAAACTGTACTTTAAGTTGCTCAAAGAGATGAAATTCTGTTATCATCTGCCATTTATTCTATAGTAAGCTTTTATTTTTACTTATACAAAATATTAATAAGCAACCTAACATCAGAAGATGAGGGATATCAATTTCAAAGCCGTCAAGACCAACTGTTGATGTAGGACACTAAAGTTGAGAAGACATGTTGATTCTGAAACAAAAATATTACAAATTAAAAAAAAAACTCCCTTGATATTCTCTATATGGATTTTTTACTCTTTTGCAACTAACAAATATGTTTTAAAATAAAAGGTACTAAAAGAACTTTTCTTAAAAGGCCTATATCTTTTTTTTGTTTGTTTCTGGAAAGTTTTGTTTACTTTTGTTTTTTCCCCTTTTAATATTTTGGGAAAATAATTTGAGAACCATTAATTTTTATGTTAATTTGGGCTTGTTGAAGCTGTCAAGGATTGATGTTTGTAGGTATTATCTGGTTCAGAAATGCCAGCCACATAAACTAAAATGGCCTATGAATCATTTTAACTTATGCATTGTAATAATCTTAGTTTGACATATATAAGTTGATGTTCTTTTATTAGGTTAAATCATTTCCCTTGCTTCCTCTTCCCCCCTTCTTCTTTTGGACATACACCCCTTTGCAGTTCATGTTTCCTTGTGGGACAAATAATTCAGAATTAATGAACCTGTGTTCCTGGGGAATTTATCTTGAAAGCAACTTGGTTTGGTGGAAAGAATGCTGAAAATGGAGTTACAAATATTAATAAAAAAATAAAGACTAGGTTCATGCACCTATAATAATAATAAGAAGAAGTATTCACATAGTACTTTAATGTTTACAAAGAATTTATTATTCATTATATTTTAAACTTCACAATAATCCTTTGAGATGGGTTGTATGAATATCTCCATTTTATAGTAGAGGAAACTGATATACAGAGAAGTTAAGTAATTGGCCTATGGTCAGGAATCTAGTAACCTTCTGATTTGACGTGTTGAAATTTGTACCAAGAGGATTTGTTTCCAAGTTGAGTGATCTCTTAACTAAACTAGCTGAACAGCCATGCAAACAAATTATTGAACTCCTTTGAATCTAGCTTTTTTATAATTGAGAAAACATGGACAATGATACTTTACCTTCCTCACAAGGTTATATTCAGAAAAGTGCTTTGTAAATCATAAAGAACCACAGAAACACCAGCTATTCCTTAGAATATATAGAGTACACATCCATGCAAGTTTACACACACTTTTACATATATACACAGATATATACAATTCTACTGTCTCCTGGGTTCAAAGAAGACAGGTTAATGTTTTTAGCATCAAAATACAAAGTAAATGAGAATATAGAGGAAATAAAAATCTTTTTGGTTAAGGCAAAATAAGAAATTATTTATGAACTTACGTACTTTAGCCATAATTGAATTTGCAGTTATAGAAAATCTGATCCCCAACTTAAATATACCTGATTCTTTTTAAAAATTAAACACTGAACTAAATTATCAGCCCAGTCACAGCTGGATTTTTGTCACAAGGTCTTTCAGTCAGTACCTTGTATAACATCAATAACAGATCCCACTGAAATAATAAAATTCAGAAGGAAGCACAATGGATGTCACATGGCTGGAAAATCCATTCAAGAAAGCAGGCAGCACTAAGTTATCACCTTTCCCTGTCTTGGGAGAGGGTTTGCATTTGCTTATTAAGGGATGAAAAATGAAAAGACTATAATTTCCTGTTTTTTCATGAACCTACAAAGATTTTTAAAGGTTGGTGTGAGGTTCAAAAGAAAAAATGTACGTGAAGTGTTTTGCAATGTTAGAAAATATACGTAATTGTCATTCATGATGATGGTGAAGACAGAAAGTCTGCCATGGAAATAAATCAAGAAGATATGTGTTCAAATCCTCTCTCTGTTGCATACTGGGAAAGTTTTAATCTGGGTCATTAATTTATTTCTCAGGACACCAGCCAACTCTGTAAGATTAAAAGTTGTAGGATGTGTGTAGGAGAGGGGGGGGTTGAGTATTCTAAGTCTGAACTTGAGGCCTCTTTGAACCTTTTCATTGTTGCATTCTGTTCACAAAGGAAGAAAAATTAATAGACATCACTCCAGCTGTTAAGAGAAACTCTCCCCATGCAAATGTAGGCTTTGGCTTTTTTGCCCAGTGGGCAATGGCAGCCATGGAAATTTGACTCAAATGCAATCCCCTTTAGTTTTTTTTTTTTACCCCCCCCCCCCAGTCTAATTAACATTGTATTAAGAAGTGTGTCTGAGGTGCTTTAGATCACAGCAGGGTGGGTATCTTCAGGACCAAGCAAGGTTTTTATTTCTCCAGAGCTTAGTGAGTGAAGAATTCCTAATTGTCTGTGGTTTCCAAAATAAATAGCATTAGACTATTTGTTCCCTTAGTCCCAGCTGCAAGGAGAATTGACATAATGGATCTGACCATTTGGCCAGCTTGGTCTGATCTTCTGCTTCTGTCAGCACCTGGAGAGAATGCCCCTCCCCAATCCCCCAACTCCCAAAGATCAGGAGCAGAAGGAGCATCAAGTGCCAGGCCTAGTTCATTCTTTTCAGCAGGGCAATATTCATTCTTAGTCCTTCCAGATCATCAAGCTGAATCCTGCTTTGCTGATCTGATCAGGGCTCCAGGGCTCACATGGTCACAGATGTTATTAATGATTGTATATTTAGCCAAAGCCTCTTAAAAAGCCAGCCACACTTTCCTTCTCCATGACCTTTCTGTGGCTGTCTCTCTGGGTTGTCTCAAGGGTCTTGGGGGATTTGCTGCTTTTTGAGTCAGCCTTACTGCTCTCCACATGCAAAGGGGACATGGAGTTCGAAATCATGGTCTTATTGGGAACTTCAACGAAGATTATTTGATACAGAACTAAAGATGCAGATATTCAGATCAGCTCTTTTCTTTCTTCAAAAGGTACAGGTGGTAATTACTGAAAAGAACCTTATGTTTATATATAGAAGGAGAAATATCTGGATGGAAGCTAGATCAAAATTAGGATTTTATTTTTCTTGATAACTATTATAAAATTAAAACAATAACAATAATACTTGGTTGTATTGGCAGGGTGAGAGATTATACTAAGAGCTGTCTCAGTGCAAACTCGGACTTTCATTCTTGACTCAATCCCTTATCTGACAGCTTTGCTGGTTTGAGTTATCATAAGACATTATTCTCTAATTCTCTGCATCCTTTCATTATTCTAAACTTCATGGCACCATGACAGTGGGATAACTATGAAAATAAACATGCCAACTAATTTTTTTACATATACCTTATATCTGGCAGCAAGGTTAATTCATTCTACATCTGTAGCATGCTGGAAAGGTGAAAAAATCAATATAACAAGGCTCAGTTTTATAGTTTGACACTCAATAGGTGATTTTGTGTTTTATTTTTCTCTGAATTCAGTGTTAATTTAGTAAATGCTTATTAGTTATCTGTAGAGGTAATATATTATGTTAAGCAATGAAAATAATGCAATGACATTGGCCTAGTCTTTTTCTCTTTGAGGGGGTCTGTGTTTAAGCAATCACATTTATAGAATCATGGATTGTAAAAACTAGAAACGGTAGAGTCAAACATTTTATCCGGACTATATTCTAATGCTAACATTTGAGGTTTGGTTTTTCATCTCCTAGCTGGTCCTCCCAGAATCTTTTCTAAATGGCCAATGGAACATACTCAATGGACAGGATATCAAACCCCAAACCCCATGTATCTATCCATGTATTTATACATCTATTGTTAAATGACAAAATTTATTTGCAAAAAAACAAACCAAAAAAGAAAAATGGGAACTTAGATATATGAAGTTCAGAGAGAGATTTCTAAAATTTTAAATGTTCCATTTATAAACAATGCAATTGAATAGAATTAGGTTATACATGCATGTGTGTGTATTCATATCCTATATTATAGTACTATTTTTTTACTTCATTGTAGTTTTGAGGTAATCCTGAATTCTTAGAACCTATCAAAGCACAAAACAAACTATGGCAGGTCCTACAAAGCTGAAAATAGCTTGGATGTTGCCTTGGTTTATTTATTTTTTATTGAAGCTTTTTATTTTCAAAACATATACAAGGATAATTTTTCACCATTCACCCTTGTAAAAAACCTTGTGTTCTAACTCCTCCCCTTCATCCCACCCACCCTTAAAGATGGCAAGTAGTCCAATGTATGTTAAACAAGGTAAAAGATATTAAATCCATTATATGCATACATATTTATACAATTATCTTCCTACACAAAAGAATCAGATCAAAAAGTGAGAAAGAAAATAAAATTCAAACAAAAAAACAAAAGAAGTGAAAATGGCTATGTTATGATCCCACACTCAGTTCCTAGTCCTCTCTCTGGAGGTAGACGGCTCTCATCATCACAAGATCATTGGTACTGGCCTCAATCATATCACTGTTGAAATCCATCAGAATTGATCATCTTATAATCTTGTTGTTGCTGTGTACAGTGAAATTCTGGTTCTGCTCATTTCATTTAGCATCAGTTCATATACGTCTTTCCAGGCTTCTCTGATAATTTCTTACAGAACAATAATATTCCATAGCATTCATATACCATAACTTATTCAGTCATTCCCCAGCTGATGGCCATCCACTCAGTTTCCAATTCCTTACCACTATAAAAAGAGCTGCCAAAAACATTTTTGTGGGGCCCTTTCCCTCCTTTATGATCTCTTTGGGATACAGACCCAGTAGAAACCCTGCTGGGTCAAAGGAAAAAAAAACACTATTTGGTATGCACAGTTTAATAGCCCTTTATGTATTTTTTTATTCCTTTCCTTCAATACTATTGAGAAGAGCATTTATTGATCTAGAGTTATATCTGTACATGGGCTGTATTGGCCAAATTATCTTAGGTCTTTGAAGACTTTTGGCCTCAGAAGTAATATAACATAAATGGAGAAAAGAAGGGGACTGGGAAGGAATAAGCATTTATATACCATTTAATCTGTAGTAGGCATTGATAAAAGGTATTTACAAATATTATCTCATTTAATCCTCATGACAATCTTCTGAGGGAGGTATGATTATTATCTTCATTTTATAGTTAAACAAACTAAAGCCATCAAATACTAATTGAATGGCCCAAGGTCAAATATCTAAAATATATTTGGGGCCGAATTAGAATTCAGGTCTTCTTTACTCTAGGCCCAAGGCTCTATTCACTGTACCACCAACTACCTCTAAATTGGAAGAAAGTATGTTAATGTCTGTATCCATGCTTGTCCTCTCAAACAACAGAGAATTGGGGCATAAATAATGGTTTTCTCTTTCTAAAATATAAACTATAGGGAAAGAGACATATAATAGAAGTATGGTGCTAATAAAGCAAGAGGAAATAATATATTAGGATGGGCCAGCAAGGTCCAATCAAAGGGATTGCCTATCAGGATGAACCAATAGAGTAGGAGTTGAGAATGGATTCCAGGCCACAGCATCCATCTTCCTCTTGCTTGCTTAGGGCACTGTCTATAGCTTTAAGATTATCTGTAGAACCATACTCAGTCTGGTGACTAATGACCTGGGTCGGTAGAAGAGATGCATTCCTTCACATCATATTATAATCTGGTATGCTCTATTTTCAAGTACAGCACCACACCAATTCTTTTAAAAGTTATTTTTTAAAATTATGATTTACAGTTATTATTATCAAACCTTACAAGTGATCAGAGTTAAGGTCTCAGGGAGGGAAAGACAAGCCTAAGGGATAAGAGAATTATACTCACTTCATGATTAGGAGGAAACGAATAATTTGGAGAGAAATTGTCTATAATTTGCAATATTCTCTGCAATATGCATAACATAGATTGCCATTATGAAGAGAGACATGTTTATTAGCTAGATCTTTCTGTTTTCAGAGACTTTTTCTGTCTGTTGCTGTCATCAGAGAAATACAATCCCCTAACCTCATTATTTAACTTTTCTTTAATTCTCTCAATTCCAGATCTAGTCTGAAGGTTATAATAATGACAACAGTCATATTTATGTGGTGGGTGTATATACATGAAAATATAAAGTGTTTACTTATGAGTAAATATATACAAACATGTATATGCACACACATATTGGCCTATCAATATATATCACTCCTGTATTGAACCAGTTATGCACATTCTCTTTTTTGCTTTTAACTACATAATTTATAGAAAAGTGAGATTTTAATTTTTTTTTTTACTTACGTGAGAAGGACAAAATAACAAACTAGAGTTTATTATATGATTTATTTAGGACTACTGTGCCAAAGCAGGATTATTTCTTTGTAGAAAAGACACTTTTTCCCTACTTTCCTATAAGCATGTCCCAATTTCCCTATCTGATTTGGCAGTACAAGCATGGATACAGACTTAAATGTATTTCCTTCCAGTAGAGAGATAGCTTGTGTTGGGCCTAGACTGAAGAAGATCTGAATTCAAATCCTGTCTCAGATATTTATTGGCTATGTGAATTTGGGGCATTCCATTAATCCTCGAAGGTCTTAGGTACCTCAGCTATAAAGTTTTACCTTCTTACATAGAGCTTTAAGTTTTCTCTTATATGTTTAAAAAAACTTTGTACTTAAAGAAACACTGAGCCTATTTACAAAGTAGTATCTAGTACATCTGAGATTTTGTAATTATAACCTCTTTCAAGGGACAATCTCAATCTGAAGCAGTGAAGAAAACTATTGTTGTAAAGGGAAGCATTATATTTACTAAAGGAAATAATAATTAACTCAAGTTTCTATTCATAAATGAAAAGGTCCCTTTTTCCTTTGAGAGTTAGGTATAGAGGGAAAAATCCTTGTGGAAAAGGACATCACAGAGTATTATATTACTGAGAGAGATTGCCTCATGTGATCCTAAATTTCCTTTCAAGTCACTTGGATTGAAAAAGACAAGAACTAGAGCAAAAAAAAAAAAGGAATACAAGATTGCATCTTAATTAGTTGTAACATCTAAGCAGAGACGAAAAACAACTAAAATACAAGTTAAATATTGATAACTGTTAGGGAGAAAGTCATTTAAGATATGGACAACTTATCAATAAGCAAGTATTGGACTACTTCTAAAGTGTGAAGGAGAGACTAGTGGTATCATGTTAAAAAATGTAGAATCTCATTGATCTGTGTCCAATAGAAAATAATTCTGGGGAAAAATGATTCAGGATAAATTCAAACAAAATCAATTTACCCAAGGCTAAGGACAGAAAGTAGGATTTGAGTAAGATTGAAGTCAATTCAAACTAATTAAGAAAAGTATGAAATTTTCATTCCAATGCACATTTAACTAATTGGTTTATGGCATCCATTCCAACTCAGATTTTCATGATTTTGTGATTTTTTTTAAATATAATTTTATTTCTTTTTTAAAAAACAGTTTTTAGGATGAATTTTTCAGGTGGTTTTCAGTTTGGTGACTTTCTTTTAAATATGTAGAAAAGCCTTAGTTTCAAGTAATCACATTTGTACAGATGTGGGCTATCTAGAACATAAGATCTAGGCAAAATATTGCTGCTCAAGCCCTTTTTGCAGTGGCAAGGAACTGAAAATTGAATGAATGGGCATCAATTGAGGAATAACTGTATAAGTTATGGTATATGAATATAATGGAATATTATTGTTCAATAAGAAATGAAGAGAAGGCTGATTTCAGAAAAGCCTGGACAGACTTACCAGAAATGATGCCAAGGAAAGTGAGCAGAACAAAGAAAACATTGTATACAGTAACAATAAAATTATGTGATGACCAACTGTGATGGATTTGTCTCAAGTGCCATCCCTATCCAGAGAGAGAACTATGGAGACTGAATGTAGAGCAAAGCACAAATTTATTTATTTTTCTATTGTTGTTTATTTGTTCTTTCTCATGTTTTCCCCCTTTTAATCTGATTTTTTTTCTTGTGCAACATGACAAATGTGGAAATATATTTAGGAGAATTGCACATGTTTAACATATCAGACTGCTTTCTGACTTGGGGAAGGGGAAAGTGGAAGAAAGGGAGAAAAATTGGAAAACAAAGTTTTCAAAGGGGAATGTTGAAAATTATCTTTGCATGTGTTTGGAAAAATAAAACACTTTAAAATATTGCTGATCAACTAGTATAAAATATACTTATTATAGGCACAAACCACAAAGATAACACTTAAATATTCCAGTCTTAAATACTGGACTGATATATATATAGGGACACACTCATTGCTTTTGCTTGTGGTCATAAATGTTTTTCTTTTGAATAAAGAAGTTTTCGGGCAGTTAGGTAGTACAGTTGATAAAGCACCAGTCCTGAAGTTAGGAGGACCTGAATTCAAATGTGACCTCAGACACTTAACCCTGTGGTACTGGGCAAATCACTTAATGCCAATTGCCTCAAAAAAAGAAGTTTGGTAATCATGGCCAAACAGAGAACCTGGAATAAATGATAGAGAAAAGAGAGAGAATAGGTGAGTGCATTCCATGCATAAGGGAAAAAATAGTTTCAATTTCAAAAAAAAAAAAACATACATAGCAAATAGTTTTGATGCCTTCCTCGGGCTATATCTAAAGCATCGAGTTTAATTTTATCCCTCATATTTTACCAAAAAAAATGATTGGCAAATGATCACATACAGAAGCAGATGACATGGAAAAACATTGTATCATAGACCTCTGTCACACAAAGTTAAATTTTTAAAAATAGTGTTGTCTGACCAAAAGAAGAGAAGAATTAATAGATACATAGCACATCAGTTATCTGAAGGGCTGTTAAGTGAGAAAGGCATTTGAATTGTTCTGGCTAGCCCATTTAGAGAACTAAATATGTGGAATATTCAGAGAGATGGATTCCTGAAACATATACAGATAGCTCCCTAACAATTAGAACCGTCCAAAATCTAATGGGCTTTTTTTTTAGGAGTAGATAAGTTTTGCCTTATTGGAAGGCTTTACTCAGAGAAATCTCACTAACCCAGAAAGCTGTTTGGGGAATTCTTCTTCAAGGAGATAGCTGGGCTACAATGACCTCTTATAACTTGTGACAGTGAAAACCAAACTTAAAAAATAAATGCCTAAGAATTTTAGTTATGACAGGAGAAAATTTAGGAATCTAAATAAAAAACTAGAGGGAACCTCTGAGGTTTTCTATTTTACAACCTGCCCTGTATTTTACAGATTATGAAGCCAAAATCCAGTAAAGTTAAATTGCTTGAGCAAGATCATGTCAGTGAGTGATCAAGAGGCAAGATTTGATGCCCTAATCTATAACTCCAGTGCCAGGGTATCCTGTATCATTGCTGCCACTTTCAGTAAATGAATGATATTACCAATATGCTTATATATTTCTATCCTAGCATTTCTTCTTAGGGTATAATCCATAAAAACATTGTTCATTGTATCAATTGAGCTCAGTATCACTAAAGAGTAGAATTTAATTTTGTCTCTCTACCATCTCCCTTAAAACATTTGGTTAAAGTTTGGAAAATCAGTTTGTATTCTTGGTATTTTGATCATAGGTCAACTCTATGTTTGTAGTGCCAGAGAGCTATAGCAATCACAGGAATTTCAACATAATTAGAGCTCATATATTGATCAGGGACAAAAGATCAAAAGGTCTTCCCTGAATGAAGCCATCTCAATACAATCCTGTCTTTTAGCTAACCTGGTGTAGCAGTTTTCACATGAGATTGTATAAGACTCCAAGGCAGAACCTTGATGAGATTCCTTAGATCTACTAAGGGAGAAAGAAAAGATATAGGGCCGTGAGAGAGAAAGGAAGAAGAAAAATGGAAACATAAGTGAGAAGTGAAAATCTACTCTTAAATCCTTGTACACAAAATGAATTCTAACAACTCTTTCTTGTATTGTGTATGTTTCCTTCTTTGAAGAAAAGGTAAAGATAATTCTAGCTTAACATTTCAAAACAATAATCACTATCTTTGTCTCTGCCTTCTCCTCTTGACTTCCCTTTTGCAATTAGTTATCAAATGCTATTGATTCTATCCATTGTATTTAGTCAGATTATAGTTTTAGACTACAAGAGAGCTTAAACGAAACCTAAATGCTTCATTATAGATGAAGGATCTGAAGCCTAGAGAATGTATTCCTCCAATGATCTTGTGATGAAGAGAGCCATCTATACCCAGAGAGAGGACTGTGGGAACTGAGTGTGAACCACAACATAGCATCCTCATGCTTTTTGTTGCTGTTTGCTTGCATTTTATTTCCTTTCTCATTTTTTTATTTGATTTGATTTTTCTTGTGCAGCAAGATAATTGTATAAATATGTATGCATATATTGTTTTTAGCATATATTGGATTTAACATATATTGGATTACTTGCTATCTAGGGGAGGGGAGTAGGAGAAAGGGAGAGAACATTGGAACACAAGATTTTGCAAGGGTCAGTGTTGAAAAATTATCCATTCCTATGTTTTAAAATATAAAAATATAAAAAATATGAAAAAAAGAATATAAGCTTCACATAGTCATGTAAAGAGTAATAAATAGTAGACGCAATTTAACCATCCATAATGCTTCTATCCTTCTCCTTTCCCATTCAATGATCAACTCCAATAACACAAGCCCTCATGATAAGAAATTGATATTCTTGGTGGCAGCTGGGTGGTGCATTGGATAAAGTAACCAGCCCTGAAGTCAAAAGGACCTGAGTTCAAATCTTGTCTTAGACACTTAACACTTCCTAGCTGTGTAACCCTGAGCAAGTCACTTAAGTCCCAATTGCATTAGTCAAAAAAAAAAAAAAAAGAAATTGACATTCCTTCTTGGCTTTTGTACACACTGTCATGAAAGTGATTTTTGTGCAAGATAGTGGGTTAAATTGTAGGAAATTTCTTTAAAAGCTTATCTTTAAATATTGTTATTCGTATTAATTATCTTTTCATTTATGTACATATCATTATTCTTCAAATAGGTGATTTTTTTCAGAGCAGTGACCAGATTTAATAATTATTATCTGGATTATTTCATTTTCTTATTTATCATTTCACCTACTGCATTATTTCTCACATAAAGGGTTTTAAATCATTATTTGTGGTTTGATTTATAAGAGAAGAAAATTAAATTATCTATTTTGTTAGATAATTTTTTAGATTTGGAACCTAGAAGACAGATTCAAATCCTGCCACTGGTAACTTCTGTGTGACTATAGGGAAACCAAATAACATGTATATATCACATGATCTGTGATAAAAGTATAACACATATAATAAATGATACAAAAGTAAAGATTCCACAATAATATATGACAAACGTTATCATGTGATAAATTATGTATGTATAATGTCACCATGGAATATATGTAATTATACACATATATTTTATATGTATAGAATATAGCATTTGTTTATATATGTGCACATATGTGTATATGTGTAGACACATATGCATGCATATATGTTCTCATTATTGACTGACTGTAACAATTTAAGAAATAGTCTTTCTTCTACCATTTTTTATTTCTAGATTGTTGAACTAAAGTCCTTTGATTATCTATGGATTTAAGAGAGGAATCTCTGTAGCTTTAATATATTTATGGATTTAAGAGAGGAATCTCTGTAGCTTTAATATATTTATGCAATCAGCTGAATCTCATCTTCAAATAATAAAACATTTCATCATTGTGGGTAACTGAAAGGAGAAATCCATGTTATATAAACTGAGTATGAATTAATATATCATCTTTATTATAGCTTATTTCTCAAAACATATGCATGAATAATTCTTTGACATTAACCCTTGCAAAACTTTGTGTTCTAATTTCCCTCTCCTTCAGATATACGTGAAACATGGTAGAAGGATATGTTCAAGCCAGCAATATATTATTTTCAGAAAAAAAATCACCTGAAGGAATATATGAAGAAACTAAAAGTTTTTTTTGGAGTAAATCTCTCTCATCAATGCAGTATCCTTTCCCTCGTTCCACCTCCCACTACCCAAAATGACATTGCTGTGCTAGAATCAAGTTAATGAGTCCAACTTTACTTGATCAGACTATGATGAGCTCAGAATGCTCTGCCACAGGTCATGCACAAATCGTATCTATGAACATTGGTGGTAGATTCTCTGACTTTGAGCATCTTGTTTCTTCTGAGCTAATTCAATTCTGCTGTGCTCACAGAGCACAGTATCTTCTCAGATGAGGGCATAGCATGCTGGGTAGTCTTCTGTGCCAGTGTATCTTATGTCATACAATCAATTCTAAAGTTCTTAAAGGAGCCCTTGATAGTGTCCTTTTATCGCTTTTTCGGTTGACCTTCTCAATGCTTGCCCTGTGTGAGTTCTCCATAAAAAATACTCTTTCTGGAAAGCATGCATTTGGCATTTCAATGTAGCTAGCCTAAGAGAGTTGTGCTCTCTGCAGTAGAGTTTGAATGTTTGACAATTTAGTTCAAGAAAGGACCCCAGTGTCTGTTATCTTATTACTGGCAGGTGATCTTTTTTTTTGAGCATTTTATTTTCAAAACACATACATGGGCAATTTTTCAAGACTGACCCTTGCATAGCTTGTATTTCTCATTTTCCCCTCCTTCCCCCTAATCTCTCCCCTAGATGGCAAGCAATCCAATATATGATATAAATGTTAAAATATTTTAAATGCAATATGTGTAAATATATTTATACAATTCTCTTGCTGTACAGGAAAATCAGATCAAAAAGGAAAGTAAATAAGTAAGAAAACAAAATACAAGCAAACAACGAGAAGAGTGAGAATGTTATGTTGTGATGCACATTCAGTTCCCATAGTACTCTCTGTGGGTGTATATGGTTCTCTTCATCACAAGATCACTGAAACTGGCCTTAATTATCTCATTGTTGGAAAGAGTCACATTCATCAGAACTGATCATTGTATAGTCTTGTTGTTGCCCTGTACAATGTCCTCCTGGTTCTTCTCATTTCACTCAGCATCAGTTCATGTAAGTCTTTCCAGGCCTCTCTGAAATAATCCTGTTGGTCATTTTTTATAGAACAATAATATTCCATAACATTCATATACCGTAACTTATTCAGCCATTCTCCAATTGATGGGCATCCACTCAGTTTCCAGTTTCTGGCCATTACAAAGAGGGCTACCACAAACATTCTTGCACATACAGGTCTCTTTCCCTTCTAGGCCCTTTTTTAAAGCCTACATTTGCATGGGGAGATTTTCTCTTAACAGCTGGGATAATGTCTATTTTGCTTCAATGTGAACAGAATGGAACAAATTAAGGCCCTTTCTAAAACCACACTGGTTGAGGTAGATGAACTTCTTCCAGGTATAGAATCAGCCTATTAATGAGATCTTTTGCAAAAATCTTGCTAAGATTCACTAAGAGAAATGCCCCACAGTGATTGTCACAGGTTAATAATAAATAAGGACCTTATATCAGAGTCTTCCCCAAATACACAAATGAGTGTATATATGTGAGTTCTGCAGATACAAGATTTGTGGGTTTGTAGTCACCTTTGTGCCATCAGATGGCATTGGAATAGGAACGTAATGAACTATAGTAAGGGAAATCACATCACCAATGCATGATCAGAAAAAAAAGTTGAACAATCATGTAAGGAAAACAAATTATAATAAGTCTATGTTTCATTATTATCTATGGAAAGAAAAGGGAACCAAGATGTATTAAATGCCTATAGTATGTAGTTTTATTTAAGTGTTTTGCAAATATCTCATTTGATATATTGAATGTTAAAATAACAAAAAAAAATTCTGGGCAGTTTATCAGATGATGACTTATTGAAGGACATAAGCAAGACTACTAAAATTACTAAAAGATATAGTTCAATTGTTATCTGTACTTATTGAACTATAGCTGTTATGTACCTAAAAGAAAAAAAATATCAACAATACATAGTCCCTTAAATAAATGCTTGTTGATTGGATTTACTCAAAAAGTTACCCTGCAGCTTCTTTTGAATACCAATATTAATGGAAAATCCATGATTTATAATCAAATCTCCCCTATATTCAGAAGTTTTCTAATTGTTTGAAGTTTGCCTTTATCCAATGTTTACCTTCCCCTAAGTTGCATCAAATAATTCTAGTTTTCTTTTTTTTGAGTAGAATAAATCTAATGAACTTTCTACTTGAGAAACTTTCCAATACTGAAAGACAATTATACATGTTATTGCAAATCTTTCCATGGAGTTGAATATAACTAGTATGTCTCATACTGTTGCACATACATACACTCATTTGAGGTAGGTTGAAGTAATTTCCTCCAAATCATTATGATAATTATCATGAACATCACTACCATCATCATCATCATCATCATCTAGAAACATTCCAGATAGTCAAATGTTTCTTTCCTCTAAAATGTGCATGCAAAATTAGAGGTAATACTTCATAAGGATCTGTCCAGAGTATGATAGAGAACTCTCATCTACCATATTCTAATAGAAATAAATAAATTAAAAATAAAAATAACAAAAATAAATAAATAAATTCTAATAGAAATAATAATTTCTGCTAACATTACAAAAATATTTTTGGCTTCCATAAGATATTATATTTTGAGCTTATACTATACAAAACCCAGATAGTGCTAATAGATGTTTAATGACTAACTCAGGGGCAGAGGGGCCTGCACAATATACTTCTATGTTTGATTTGCATTATTAATCTTTTTCTCAGCACTTTCTTATGTCTAGATAGTCAAAGAATAATAAAGTTTTTATTTGTAGCATTTGCTGATATACAGAGTATAAATCTTAATATTAAAAAATTAACAATCACTTCTTGTGAGCTTGTTAGAATTAGAATTGGCTCTGACATTGTCCTAAAAACCTTGTTAAAGTTAAGAGTTGGCTCTCATACTGTAATGAAAACCTCACTTCTTTTTAATATGAACTAATTTCTAGACAAATTTTTCCTAAATTATTGTTTTTTTTAAACTATTTTAAACCACTTTGAAGACTTTTGTACTTATTTGTACACTGGTGCAATTAAGAGCAGGATAGAGCTATGCCAGGTTTGCTGGGTGATGACACAAATGACCGTAGTATTTCAGACTAAGACACTGTATTATTAGGGGCATAGACATATAAAGATCTAACTGCCTGGAAACAATAAGGAGCCAAGTCCAGGGGTTCCAATAAGGCAAGGACAGACAATTTTGCTTGGCAACTACTTTAGATGTCCCATGATAATCCCTTTCTCCTCCCCCCCAATTGTACTTTGCCTCTGCTGCTAATTATTTGAATTCATGCTTGAATTCATGTATGAGAATTATTATATTTCATCTTGCTGATTTCAGACCATGTCTCTTATGTATACATGATTCTATGCATGTGTGCATATTATACATATATGTATATATGTTTATGCATATATATATATGTGTATGTATGTGAATATCTCTCCAAGTATTGTGTCATCTGTAAATTTGATAAATATGCTACCCATACTTTCAAGCCAATGACTAATAACAATATGGAATAAAGCAGAGCCAAGGTCAGTGCCTTTTGAGACTTTACTAAAGATGTTAATACAGGAATGAATTTACTTTGAGTTCAGTCAAGCAATTCTAGCCAACTCAATTCAATTGTACTTAAAGCATGTCTCCGTTTTGCTCAAAAACATTTTTTTCAGATTTGTTCAATGCTTTGGATCCAGATTTATTATATATTTTTCCATTTCTCTGATATGACAGTCAAAAGAGGAGTGAAAAGAAATAGTTACATTGGTCTGACTCTTTTTTTTTTTTTTTTTTTTTTTTTTTTTGAGTCAGATAGAATTAAGTGATTTACCCAGGGTCACGTTGCTATTAAGAGTTAAGTGTCTCACTTTAAGATACCACTACACACCTGTCAGATTGGCTAAGATGACAGGAAAAAAATAATGATGATTGTTGGAGGGGATGTGGGAAAACTGGGACATTGATGCATTGTTGGTGGAGTTGTGAACGAATCCAACCATTCTGGAGAGTAGTTTGGAACTATGCTCAAAAAGTTATCAAACTGTGCATACCCTTTGATCCAGCAGTGTTACTACTAGGCTTATATCCCAAAGAGATTATAAAGAAGGGAAAGGGACCTGTATGTGCACGAATGTTTGTGGCAGCCCTTTTTGTAGTGGCTAGAAACTGGAAACTGAATGGAAGTCCATCAGTTGGAGAATGGCTGAATAAATTGTGGTATATGAATATTATGGAATATTACTGTTCTGTAAGAAATGACCAACAGGATGATTTCAGAAAGGCCTGGAGAGACTTACACGAACTGATGCTGAGTGAAATGAGCAGGACCAGGAGATCATTATATACTTCAACAACAATACTATATGATGACCAGTTCTGATGGACCTGGCCATCCTCAGCAATGAGATCAACCAAATCATTTCCAATGGAGCAGTAATGAACTGAACCAGCTACGCCCAGAGAAAGAACTCTGGGAGATGACTAAAAACCATTACATTGAATTCCCAATCCCTATATTTATGCACACCTGCATTTTTGATTTCCTTCACAAGCTAATTGTACAATATTTCAGAGTCTGATTCTTTTTGTACAGCAAAATAACGTTTTGGTCATGTATACTTATTGTGTATCTAATTTATATTTTAATATATTTAACATCTACTGGTCATCCTGCCATCTAGGGGAGGGGGTGGGGGGGAAGAGGGGAAAAATTGGAACAAGAGGTTTGGCAATTGTCAATGCTGTAAAGTTACCCATGCATATAACCTGTAAATAAAAGGCTATTAAATAATAAATTAAAAAAAAAAAAAGAGTTAAGTGTCTGAGGCTAGGTTTGACTCGGGTCTTCCTGACTTCAGAGACATTAGTCTATCCATTGAGCCATCTAACTACCCTGTCTCATAATTAATGAACCAGTGCTGGTTTGTAGTGACCACCACTTACCTTTCTAAGTGATGGGAAGCCTTTCTTTAATAATGCATTCTAGAATTGTCCAGTAATTTATATCAGATTCATTGGATTATAAACTGAAGAATCTATTATATCCCTCCTGAAAAATATTAATTCATAATTATACACAATACTTCAAATATCAGTTGTGATGGCTGAAAAATAATATCTTTTCCATAAACTGAAAAACACTGTTTAGAACAGGTCATATTTTACCAAGAACTCAATTAACTTTATTCCATCAAAGAAAAACTCATTCATTAAGTACTTTTTTACTGCAAAATATAAGAAATAGTCTTGAAGTCAAGAAGCTTACATTTTAGTGGGGGAAATGGAAATAACATGGATATAAATGATCCACATATATACATATGTATAAAATGAATTCAAGATTTTCTATTAAGGGAATGGTACCAACAATTCGGAAAATCAAGAAAATCATTCTGAAAAAGGCAGTCAAAGGGCTGAGCCCCAAGGGTGTGTGGGAGTCATCAATTGCCTGTTGACTGTTTTGTTCTGCCTTTCTAGTTTGAAAATTATTCTCTTTAATTTCAGCTCAGATTTATTAAATACCTACTATGTCAAAGACATTGTGCTACTACCCCTGAGGATAGCACATGCTACTGGAAATTTAGTCAATAAACACTTATTAAATATGTACTATGCGAAAAGAATTTGCTAAGTACTGAACACAAAAAGAAAAAATAGACATTCCTTAACCTCGAGGAACTTACAATTTAATAGGGAAGATAATAAACAAATTATTCAAAAGCAAGCTGTATAAAAGTTAAATAGGAAATGATTAATAGAAGAAAATATTTTAGAATTAAGAGAAATTTTCTATAAAGGATGGTAGTTTAGTTGGGACCTGAAAGAGGAAGAATATTCTATAAATATAATTCAGTCAGAGAAAATTCTCAGATCTGAGAAAACAGAGTGTTCTGTTTGGTGAACAAAGATACCAGTATCACTGGATTGCAGAGTACATGTCATGAATAAAGCACAAGGTTTATAGAAAAGCATGTGTGTGGTGGTTGAAGGGCTGAATTGGTTATAAAACATTAAGTGTCAAAATTAGAGTTTTGTATTTGATACTGAAGGCAATAGAGAATTAGTAGACTTTATTCAGTAGATTATGACATGGTTTGTTCTGAACTTTAGGAAATTAACTTTGATGGGAAAATGCAGAATTAATTGAAATGGAGAGAGACTTGAGGCAGGTATAAACATCAGCAGGCTAATTCAATAATCTAGGTGTAGGATGATGAGAGTTTACACTAGAGTGATGTCAGTGCCAGAAAAGAGAATAGGTCATCGTCAAGAGAACATATATCTTAAACTCATCCATAAAATGGAAGTGGATAATTGATCAAATGATGAACAGAACCAACTATACCCAGAGAAATGAGTGTGGACTGCTTGCATTTTTGTTGTCCTTCCCAGGTTATTTTTACCTTCTGAATCTGATTTTTCTTGTGCAGCAAGAGAACTGTACAAATGTGTATACATATATTGTATTTAAAATATACTTTAACATGTTTAACATGTATGAGACTGCCTGCCTGCATAGGAAGGGGGTGGAGGGAAGGAAGGGAAAAGTTGGAACAGAAGTGATTGCAAGGGACTATGTTGAAAAATTACCTGTGCATATATTCTGTCAACAAAAAGCTATAATAAAAAAAAAATTAAAGGAAGTGGATAGCAGAAGGGATTGAATACAGCAGTATTCCTTTTTTAAAAAGTTATATTAATATCTCCTGTTTCTTACATGTAATAATTATCTCAAGTATCCCCATATCTCTCCTTCCAGAGAGATATTCCACGTAAAAATTAGTATTTTTAGAGAGAAATATCAGCATAATTGGTCAATACATAGAAAAAGTCCAAAAATATGCAGTATGTAACCTCTGTTGAGGGGTAAATTGGAGATGTCCTTTATTCCTGCCTTATCTTTATAAATTTTTTCAAGTATTTTATAGGAGCAGCTAGGTGCTGCAGTAGATAGAGCACCAGCCCTGAAGTCAGGAGTACCAGAGTTCAAATCAAATCTGTCTCAGATACTTAATACCTCCTAGCTGTGTAATCCTGGGCAAGTCACGTAAACCCAAGTGCCTCAGGACTTGTCAAGAAACATTTTAGAATTCATTTTTAAAGGATTTTAAATGTCAAAATTTTCTCTCTCCTATACTCTTCCAAAAATCATAGACAGCATAGTTTATACATGTGCTATCATGTAAAACATATATCTATATTACTCACAATTGTCAAAGAAGAAAAGATTAAAAAGAAAATAAAACAACATGAAAATAAGGTAAGTGGAAAAATATGTTTGAATATGCATTCAGAATCCAGAAGTTCTTTATCTGGATATGGATGACATTTTCCTTTTTGAGTTATTTTATTTATGTGAAGAATGTTTTGTACTGTTTATATAGTTTGTGGATTTGACTTGATGGAAACTATTATTATATTGTTTACACTTATTTTAAAGGGAATTTTTTCTATTTCTTAATGCTGGGTTTTATTAGTTATATAAAGACATTCTCATGATTTATGTGAATGTATCTTATGATCTGAAACTTTGCAAAAGTGTTGATTATTTCAACTAGCTATTTAGTTGATTCATTAAGGTTCACCAAGTATACTATCATGTCATTTATGAGTGATAGTTTTGTTTTCTCATTGCCTATTCTAGTTCCTTCAATTTGTTTTTCTTTTCTTATTGCTATAATTAATATTTTAACTTCTCTAATAGTAATGATAATAATGAGCATCCTGTTTCACTCCTGATTTTATAGGGAAGACTTCTAACTTACTTCCATTACAAAAATGTTTGTTGATGATTTTGGCTAATTTTAAGAAATGCTCCCTTTAATCCTATATCCATTCGTGTTTTAAAATAAGAATGTGAGTTATGGTTTGTCAAAAGCTTTTTCTGGAAGGATTTTGGGAACATGGAAGAGTAGCTCAGAAAATGTCAACAGCTTCTTTTTTTCCTTGCAAACAAGAAAAAAACTTTACTTGAGGAGAAACAAGAAATGGAAAAAATATATACTGATCATCCTGAAAGAGATCTTATCATTAAAACCCACAGGAATATCATAGCAAAATTTTGAAGCCCCTAGATCAAGCAGAAAATATGAGCAACAAGAAGAAAAAAAAAACTATCCTCTTATGGCCGAGCCACAGTAAGAAGCACACAAGGCCTATCAGTAGCTACATTAAAAGACAGCAGGTCTTGAAACACTTATTTATCAAAGGGCAAAAGAACTAGTGTTGGGGCCAAAAATATAATACTTAACAGAGATAAGTATAGTGTTGAATAGAAAGGAAAATAGATATTAAATGACTAACCAGACTTTCAAGGTTTTGTTGCAAAAAAGACCTGAACTTACTCGAAAGTTTTCATATAAGATCCAAGAGAAAAATGAGGTAAATACAAAAGATTAATGTTAAAGGATTCAATAATAATAAAACAAAAACTATATATGTTTTATATTTATATATATATATATATACATATATATATATATAGTTGTCAGTAATTGGATAGTTCAAAAGAAAGACTGATATACAGCTACATACTATATGATTCCAAAAAGAAAAACTACATAGGAAAAGATAAAAATATTAATTGTATTACGTTAATAAGGTATAAGTGTTAGAACTAACATAGAGGAATTAGATAGGGGAGGAGGACTGATCATTTTGGAATGATAAGAATGGGATAAAGAAGGAGGAAATAAGTGGGGAAAAAGGGATAAGGGAAGGATTCTTGGAGGTGAGACAGGTTAAAGAATACCAAGGGAACTTCTGGGATGGAGCCAAGATGGCAGAGTAAAGCAGGAATCTGCTCAAGCTCTACCAGTTTTGATTGAAAACCAAATGAAACCAAGCCTCTGAACAGTCTGACAGACTGAAATCACTCTTCATTTAAAGATAGACTGGAAAAAATGTTAACAAAGATCAGTCCCACTGGGTTGAAAAGGGTGTTCAGCCCAGCTCAAACAGACTCTGGGAAAGATGGTGAGAGGGTCTTATATGACAGTAAATCAGCAACTGAGCCCCTCAGCCCTGAGTCAGTACAGGGCAAGATCAGCGGGGCAGCTTCCAGTTCCAGACAGAGGCAAACTCTGGGAATCCAGGCTGTTTCCTGAAAAGAGCAGACAAAGCTAAACCTGCAAACACAAGGGGAAGCTGTGCTCAAAGCCAAGGGTCAGAACTGCATAGGAAACTTGGGACAGGGTCTCCTTTACCCCAGGAGCAGAGCTTAACCACAAAAGGGGGAAAAAAAGAAAGAAAACAAAGAAAAAGTAAAGAAAATGAGTACAAAAAAAAAAAAAAAAAAAAAGAACGCTGAAGATAGAAAGCTAACTCTCAAAGAATGGTATAAATTGGTCTCAAGCCCAAAGTGACTTCTTGGAAGTGCTCAAAAAAGACTTTAAATGAGAAATTAGAAAGAAAGAAGAAAATAAGAAAGGGAATGAGAGAATGCATGAGTCAACAGCTTGGAAAAGGAAGGAAAGAAATTGTTTGAATAAAACAACTACTTACAAAGCAGAATTAACCAAATGCAAAAGGATATAAAAGCTAACTGAAGAAAATCACAATTAAAAACTAGAACAGGAAAAATGGAAGGAAGAACATACACACACACAGTGGTATAAGCAGGGGTAACAATTGTTATCTCAGATAAAGCAAAAGTAAAAATAGATCTTATTGAAAGAGAAATGAAAGGAAAGTACATCTTTATAAAGAGTATTGTAAACAATGACATATTAATGATATTAAATGTACATGTACAAAGTAGTAGAACAAAAAAATTCCTAAAGAAGATATTAAACTAGTTATAAAAAGAAATAGAGAGCAAAACTATATTAATGGTGACAAAGGGATGTAACGACCGGTAGCACCCAGGACACCCCAGAATCAGCTGGAGTCAGGATAAGCAAAAGTCCTCAATCTTTATTCTTGGTCCCCAGACTCAGAATTGAACAGGATGGAAGCAGAATTTCTGTGACCACCTTCCCTCATCTACCACCGAGAGTGTGTCCCTGGCTAGCTTTATTCTACCCCCTAGTCCCTCCTACAATGCTCTATATACCAATCATTGAGTCAGTACGGATAATGGAAAGGACCATTTTCCAAGCATATGCCCATAGAGTATCGTCCAATCAGAAGTTAACCTCAAGAGCTCAGCAGTCTAGACCTCAGTGCATCCCAATAGTTTCAGCCCTCTACAAAGGGGACCCAAAATTCTAAAGCTCCTTGAGGGAGAGATTCTCCTTGGACCCTGCTTCTGTGACACCCACCCAGGGAACCAAAATAATGTGGGATATCTAAGTGAGACTGGTTGAGTCCAGAGCTGGAGATTCCAATCCTATTGAATTAAAGAAAAACTCATTCAATTCTAGCTCAAGCCCACCCAGCCCCCATCAAGAGTAAACTCCAGCTTGTAGCCAAGGTTTCTATTATAAAAAGAGCCAATTTTAAATTCAATCCTTGCAGAGGACCTAATATGCCATGCAATGCATAACAGCAAACCTCTGACTGCTGAAATGATATCCTTTTTCGGCTTTACCCTTTCTTTATCCTTACCTATTTCCTTAAAGAGACTTTATACCTCTCTGTTGGGATTTCTGTACTAGAAACTGTACCTTGCCACTAAGGAATTCTGCCTTTCTATCAGTACATATCAAAGGCTGACTTCCCAATGCCAATAATAAGCTTCTTTTTACTGATCTAGCTTTTCAAGTTCGTAAATTCCTTTATGAAAGACTTCTGGCATAAAGAGTTCCCACAACTCCCTACCTTTGCCATATCCTAAGGGGATTTAGGGGAAGCAAACCTCTTCATTTGGTTCACTGAACCCTGAACCTGCCACTAACTTTATCATTTAACTCCCTGACCACCAGGAACCCTAATCTCATCAATGGGGGACCTCAACATTTCCCTCACAACAGACAAAACTAACCAAATAATAAAGAGGAAAGAAATTAAGGAGGTTAATAGAATCCTAAAAAACCTACATATGTTAGACTCTGGAAAAAATAAATAGAGACAGTAAGAAGTACCTTTTTCTCAGCTATACATGACACCTACACAAAAACTGACCCTGTATTAGGAAATAAAACATACCAAAACCTACAGTCATCAGTCAAAGCAATTCTTAGGGGAAATGCTCTATCTCTAAATAGCAATATCAATAAAATAGAGAAAGAGGATATCAATGAATTGGGCATGCAACTAAAAAACCTAAAAAAAAGAACAAATTAAAAACCCTGAATTGTATACCCAGTTAGAAATTGTAAAACACAAAAGGAGAGATTTATCAAATTGAAAGTAAGAAGATTATTGAACTAATAAATAAAACAGAATTGTTTTTATGAAAAAAATAGATAAACCTTCGGTTAATTGAATTAGAAAAAGGAAAATAAATAAAAAATGAAAAGGTGAACTTATCACAAATGATGAAAAAAATTAAACAAGAAATAGAAGCTATTTCGTCCAACTTTATGGCACCATGTCTGAAACTCTAACAAAAATGGATGAATATTTACAAAAATATAAATTTCCCAGATTAACAATAGAGGAGATAAATTACTTAAATAATCCCATTTTAGGAAAAAAAAAATGAAAAAGCTATTAATGAACTCCCTAAGAAAAATTCTCCAGGGTCAGACGGATTCATAAATGAATTTTACCAAACATTTAAAGAGCAATCAATTCCAATACTGTGTAAACTATTTGAAAAAAAGATAAAGAAAGAGTCCTGCCAAATTTATTCTGTGACACAAATATGGTACTGATTCCTAAATCAAGAAAAGCCAAAACAGAGAAAGAAAATTACAAACCATTCTCCCTATTGAATATTGATGCAAAAATTTTAATGAAATATTAGCAGAGATTATAGCAATTTATCAGTAAGATAATACACTATGACCAACTGGGATTTATACCCGGAATGCATGGCAGGTTCAATATCAGGAAAATATTACATTATTCAACTATATCAAGAACAAAACCAACAGACATGTTTTGGTAATTTCAATAGATGTATAAAAATCTTTTGACAAAATACAGCATTCCTATTAAGAGTACTAGACAGCATAGGGTTAAAGGAAGCTTTCCTTAAAATAATAAGCAGTAGCTGTCGAAACTAACAACAAGCATCATTTGTAATGGAGAGAACCTGAATGCATTGCAAATAATATGAAGTATGAAACATGAATGCCCATTATTACCACTATTATTCAACATTGTGCTACTAATATTGGTCTTAGCAATAAAAAAGTAATTAAACGAATTGGAATAGGCAATGAGGAAATAAAACTATCACTGCAAATAAGCTGATGATATACTTAGAGAATTCTAGAAATTTATACAAAAACCTTTTAGAAGCAATTAACTGCTTTACTAAAGTTGCAGGTACAAAATGAACCCACAAAAATAATCAGCATTTCTATCTATTACGGACTGAGCTCATCAGCAAAACATAGAATGAAAAATTCCATTTAAAATTTCTATAGATAAAATAAAATAGTTGAGAGCCTACCTGCCAAGACAAACCAAAAAACTATATGAACACAATTATAAAACACTCCACTCACAAATAAAGTCAGATCTAAATAACTGGAAAAAAGATAATTTGTTCATGGGTAGGGTGAGCTAATATAAGGATAATGAAAATTCTGCCTAAATTGATCTATTTGTTTAGTGCCATACCAATGAAACTGCCAAAACATTATTTTTTAGAAGTAGAAAAATAATGACAACATTTATCTAGAAGAAAAAAAGTTCAATAATATCAAGTGAATTAATGGGAAAAAAATTACAAAGCATTGTGACTGAGTTGTACCAAAGCTAAAACTATGTTATAAAGCAGGAGTTATCAAAACCATTTAGAACTGGCTAAAAAATAGATGATGGATCAGTGGATTAGATCAGTTACACACAACACAATAATCAAGGCCTATAGTAATCTAGTATTTGATAAACCCCCAAACTCCAGCTTCTGGAATAAGAACTCATTATTTGACAAAAGTCACTGGGAAAACTGGAAAATAGTCAGAAACTTGGCATAGTGCTATATATCATGATCATCCATTATCAAATAAGGTCAAAATGGTTATATGATTTGAACATATAAACAAATACCACAAACAAATTAGGGTAACAAGGGATTATTTACCTATTGGATATTTGGAAAGGGGAGGATTTTATAACCAAAGAAGAGCCAGAGAACAGTATAAAAGGCACATGAATAACTTTGATTAAGTTAAATTATTATTATTTTTTTTTTGCACAAACAAAACCAACAGAAACAAGATTAAAAGAGAATTACAAAGCTTGGAAAGAATTTTGTAACCAGTATTTCTGCTAAAGGTCTCATTTCTAAAATATGTAAAGAATTGTGTCAAATTTATAAGAATACAAACCATTCCCCAATTGATAAATGGTCAATTGATATGAATAGACAGTTTTCAGATGGCAAAATTTAAGTCATCTATAGTTGTTTGAAAAAATGCTCTAAATCATTATTGATTAGAGAAATGCAAATTAAAATTTCTCTGAGATACCATTTCAGACTGCTCAGATTGGCTAATATGACTGGAAAAGTTAATGATAAATGTCTGAGGGGGTGAAGGAAAAATTGGAAATTAATGCATTGCTGGTGGAGTTATGAAATGATGCAAATATTGTAACGAACAGTCTGGAACTATGGCTGTAAAACTGTGCATACCTTTGACCAAACAGTTCCCCTATTTGGTCTGTAATCCAAAGAAGTCATAAAGAGTGGGCAGTTAGGTACTGCAATGGATAGAACACTAGCCCTGAAGTCAGGAGGACCTGAATTCAAATCCAACCTCAGATACTTAATACTTCCTTCTCCACAGATATGAGAGGTAAACTATTCTATGTTCTGCTAATTTGTTTATAATATCATTCATACCTAAATCATGAACCCACGATCCCATTTTGACCTTATTTTGGTATATGGTGTTAGGTGAAGGTCAGTTTCTGCTATACTAGTTTGCAATTTTCAGAGCAGTCTTTGTTGGATAGTCAGTTTTTATCCCCAAATCTGGGTTCTTTGGGTTTGTCAAAGACTAGATTACTATAGTCATCAATTATTTTATCCTGTGGACCTAACCTATTCCACTAATCAACTATTTTATTTTTTAGCCCAGTATCAAATGATTTTGACCACTGAAATCAAATTGTTAATCTCAAAATGAAATGGGAGAACTTTCCAGCAATGAAGAAGAAATGAGAGCAATAATTAAGATTTATTTTGTCCAACTATATGTCAATAAATATGTAATCTAAGTGAAATACGTACAAAAATATAGCTTGCCCAGATTAACAGAAGAGGAAATAAATTACTTAAAGAGTTGCATTTTGGAAAAAGTAAAAGAACAAACTATTACTCAACGCCCTATAAAAAACTCTCCAGAGCCAGATGGATTTACATGTGAATTCTACCAAACATTTAAAGAAAAATTAATTTCAATACTATGTAAATTATTTGAAAAAATAGGAAAAGAAGGTGTCTTAATAAATTTCTTATGTAACACACATATGGTGTTCACACCTAAACCAGGTAGGGTGAAAACAGGGGAAAAAAATTATAGACCAATTTCTCTAATGAATATTGATGCAAAAATCTTAAAATATTAGCAATGAAATTACAGAAAGTCAATTCCATCAAGTAGGATTTATACCAGGAATGCAGAGCTGATTCAATATTAGGAAATTAGTAGGAGCAAAGTACTAGCATAGCATAATTGACTATATCAATAATTAAACTAATAAAAATCATATGATTCTCTTAATAGATTCAGAAGCAGCATTTGATGAAATCCAAAATCCGTTCCTATTAAAAACACTGGAGATTATAGAAATAAATGGAATTTTCCTTAAAATGATCAGTAACATCTTTTTTTAAAACCACCAGCAAGCATCATATGTAATGGAAACAAACTATACCATTACCAATAAGATCAGAGATGAAACAAGGTTGCTGACTAGTACCATTACTTTTTAATATTGTGTTACAAAAGTTAGCTTTGGCAATAAGAGGAGAAAAAGAGATTAAGGAATTAGAGTAGATAATGAGGAATCCAAATTATCACTCTTTGCAGATGATATGTTGATATCCTTAGAGAATCCTAGAGAAGCAATTAAAAGGTATTAGAAACAATCCTCAACTTTAGCAAAGTTGCAAAATATAAAATAAATCTACATAAATCATCAGTATTTTTATATATTTCCAACAAAGTCCAATATCAAGAAAAATTCCATTTAAAATATTTGTCAATAACATAAAATATTTGGCAAAAACAGAAACTATATGAACACAACTACAAACTGCTTTCCACACAAATAAAGTCAGATTTAAATAATTGGAAAAATATTAAGTGCTCATGGGTAAGCCGAGTGAATATATTAAAAATGACAGTATTACCTAAATTAATCTACTTATTCAGTGTTTAAAACCAATCAAAGTCCTAAGAACTATTTTACAGATCCAGAAAAAATAATAACAAAGTTCATCTGGAATAACAAAAAGTCAAGAATTTCAAGGGAATTAATAAAAAGTACAAGTGAAGGTGGCCTAACTGTACCAGATCTAAAACGGTTTGTTTGAACCATTTCTTCTTTGAAATTTGACTCTGCTCCAAGGGTGGAAGTGCTACTGTCTCAGACTTCTTGTGCACCTTCTTACAAACCGTAGCTGTTTATCTGATGCTGCACTGCTGTTGCTTGGAGGACCCTGGTGTCTAGTGTTGTACTGAAGGGGATACTTGGGGCTAATGAAAGCTGTAAGTGTCTAGCAGTTTATCTGGTGCGGACCTCTGGTTCTAATGGTGCTGCAGGTCCGTGCTGAGGTCAGGTAGAAGGCTTTTTGCATTTTCTTGGAGCTACCTTGAAGTACATGGTGCTCTAGCCTCTGGAGGAAACATCTCTACCTGGGTCCATGCCAAAGCACGTGGTGCTTCCTTTAGTGGAGGATGCCAGTTTCTCCTAGGTTTACACCAAGGCATGTGGTGGTTCCTGGAGGTGCAGTTTGCTGGTTCCCTTGATGTGTAGGGGTTTGTGGGAGGTGATTTGTAGCTGGTGAGGGAGGAGAGCATGCTATTTTTTTTCTTTCTTTCTACTCTGCCCATTCTCAAAAGTGTTTCCTTCTGTCTTTTACCTTTCCAAACTGCCCAGCCTTCTGTCAGCTCTCTTCCCTTCCCTTATCCTTTTTCCTTCTTATTGTCCTGTATGGTTAGCTAAATTTCTATACCTAACTGGCTTTGAGTCAGTTCTGATGAGAATAACATTATGTGCTCTCCTCCCCACTTCCCCCCATTTCTTCATTCACTGTAAACTCTCTTTCAGGCATCTTTTATGTCAGATAATTTATCCCATTCTATTCCCCTTTTCTGCTTCTCTCAGTTCATTCTTTTTCATCTCTTAAATTTATTTATTTTCTTTAGATAATCATATCACCACATTCAACAGATACTTCTGCTTTCTGTGTATACTTTGCCTAACAGCTTTAATAATGAGAAAGTTTTGGAGTTATAAGTATCATTTTCCCATGAAGGAATATAAACAGATGAGCATTATTAAGTCCCTTACACATGATCTTTTCTTTTTACCTTTTTGCACTTCTTTTAAATCTTGTATTTGAAAATTAAATTTTCTTATTAACTCCAGTCCTTATATCAGGAATGATTGAAAGTCCTCTCTATCCTTGAATATTCACTTTTTCCTCAAAGAATTATATTTGGTTTTGCTGAATACATGATTCTTAGCTATAATCCTAGTCTTTGACCTCAGGAATATCATATTTCAGGCTTTCTAATTCCTTAACTTAGAATCTGCTACATTTTATGTTATCCTGCCTGTGATTCAATAAAACATAAATTGTTTATTTTTGGAAGCCTTTATCTGGAAGCTCTGGAATTTGCTTATAATATTCCTGAAGTTTTCATTTGAGATTTCTTTCAGAAAGTGATGGGAAGATTCATTTAATTTCTATTTTCCCATCTGATTCTAGAACACTAGAGCAGTTTTCCTTGCTAATGTTTTGAAAATTCATGTCTAGGTTCTTTAAAAAATATATATTCAGGTAGTTCAATATTTCTAAAATTTTTCTTCTCGATTTCCTTTCCAGGTCAGCTCTCTTTCCAATGAGATATTTTCTTCTTTTTTATTATTTTGATTTCATCTTTCCTAATATCTCATCAACTCGTGACCTTCCACTTGCCAGACTCTGTATTTTTTTTTCATTTCTCCAATTACATGGAAAAAAAACAACATTTTTTTTGTTTTGCACATACATTCATTTTAAACATATTTTCTTATGAATATTTTGGGAGAAAAAAATCAAAGGAAAAAATAACAAGAGAAGAAAAAAATCAGAAGAAAACAGGAAAAAAAGTGAACATAGATAACACTTATTGGTTTATAGACACTCTCCATAGTTCTCTCCCTGGATGTAGATGGTATTTTCCATCCAAATTTTATAGGGGTTGCCTTTGCCCACTGAACTACTGAGAAGAACCAAGTGTGTCACAGCTAATCATCACACAATCTTCTTCTTGATATATACAGTGTTTTCCTGATTCTGCTTATTTCCTTCAGCATCAGTTCACATAAATCTTTTAAAAATCACTTTGTTCATTATTTTATAGAAAAATAATTTTTCATTATTTTTATATACCATAACTTATTCAGCCATTCCTCAATTTATGAGTATCTAAATCATTTTGTAATTCTTTGCCAGCATGAAAAGAGCTACATCTGATATTTTTACACAGGTAGGCTCTTTTCTTTCTTCTATAATTTCTTTGGGATATAGACGCAGTAGTGGCATTGGTGGGTCAAAGAGTGTGCACAGTTTGATAGCCTTTGTGACATGGTTCCAAATTGCTCTCCAGAATGGTTGGATCATTTCTTAGCTCCACCAACAATGTAGTAGTGACCCAATTTTCGCACATCTCTCCTGCATTTGTCCTTTTCTTCCCCTGTCATCCTAGCCAATCTATGATGTATAAGGTAGTGTATCAGAGTTGTTTTAATTTGCATTTCTCCAATCAATAATTATTTAGAGAATTTTTTTCCATATTATTATAGATATCATTAATTCCTTCAGTTGAAAACTGTTCACCTCATTTGACCATTTGCTCATTGGGAATAATTTGTATTCTATTTCCTAATATATTTTACAAATGAATCTTTACCAGAAACACTATCTGTAGAAAAAAAAATTCCCCAGCTTTCTGCTTCACTTCTAATCCTGTGTTGGTTCCAGTTCTAACTTTTAAGAAATTATTTTCTTCAGTGAGCTTTTGTATCTCCTCTTTCTATTTGGTCAGTTCTACTTTTCAATAGAGTTCGTTCTCCAGTGTATTTTGGTATAGCATCTCCCCCCCATCCCCATTTGGCAAATTTTGCTTTTCTAGACATTCTTTTCTTCATTGGATTTTTGTGTCTCCTTTATCAAACTGTTTTTTTTTTTTTATTTAATAGCCTTTTATTTACAGGATATATACATGGGTAACTTTACAGCATTAACAATTTGCCAAACCTCTTGTTCCAATTTTTCACCTCTTACCCCCCCCCACCCCCTCCCCTAAATGGCAGGATGACCAGTAGATGTTAAATATATTAAAATATAACTTAGATACATAATAAGTATACATGACCAAAACATTATTTTGCTGTACAAAAAGAATCAGACTCTGAATTATTGTACAATTAGCTTGTGAAGGAAATCAAAAATGCAGGTGTGCATAAATATAGGGATTGGGAATTCAATGTAATGGTTTTTAGTCATCTCCCAGAGTTCTTTTTCTGGGTATAGCTAGTTCAGTTCATTACTGCTCCATTAGAAATGATTTGGTTGATCTCGTTGCTGAGGATGGCCTGATCCATCAGAACTGGTCATCATCTAGTATTGTTGTTGAAGTATATAATGATCTCCTGGTCCTGTTCATTTCACTCAGCATCAGTTCGTGTAAGTCTCTCCAGGCCTTTCTGAAATCATCCTGTTGGTCATTTCTTACAGAACAGTAATATTCCATAATTTTCATATACCACAGTTTATTCAGCCATTCTCCAACTGATGGACATCCATTTAGTTTCCAGTTTCTAGCCACTACAAAAAGGGCTGCCACAAACATTCGTGCACATACAGGTCCCTTTCCCTTCTTTATAATCTCTTTGGGATATAATCCCAGTAGTAACACTGCTGGATCAAAGGGTATGCACAGTTTGATAACTTTTTGAGCATAGTTCCAAACTACTCTCCAAAATGGTTGGATTCGTTCACAACTCCACCAACAATTAATCAATGTATCAAACTGTTTTTTATGATTATTTTGTATCATTCATTTCTCTTTGGAATTTCTTTAATCTTCCTCACTTTATTTTTAAAATCCTTTTTGAGCCTTTTTATGACACCAACTCATAATTTTCTTTGATGCTTTGGATGTAGGAATTTTGATATTGTGGTTTTCTGAGTGTCCTTAGATCTTTCTTGTCACCATAGTAACTTTCTATGGTCAGAATTTTTTTCTGTTCTTTGTTCATTTCTCAGCCTATTTATTGACTTTAAACTCTACGCTAAAGTGGTATTCTGCTTCCCAAATTGATGGGGTACTGCCCCATGCTTCAGGTTTTTGTGCAGCTGTTTGTAATTCTGGGGATGTATAAATTTTTGGCTCTTTTACACAGTGATATAATTTGGGGAGAGACATGTTTAGTATTCCTGTATTTCACAATTGATTGTGCATAAGCAGGAGCATTCTTTTCAATCCCAGAACTGGGTCCAGGGTTTCTGCACCCCTGTGGCCCTAAGCTTTTCTGTGCTCATGCTTCTCCAGGGACTGGGACTCACATCAAAATCCAAGTACTGGCAATCAAGTGTCCTGCAACTTGTGTAACCAAAGGGACCCTGGTTAATCTAGTTCTCCTGTGTTAGTTATCTAATCCCTCACAGATTGAGAGGTCTGAGAACTTCCATTGTCACCACTAGTTTAGGCATGTAAGACCTACTCAGATTTCTGGGGCCTAGTCTGTTTAGGAATGATATGTCCTGGAGTGCACTCCTCTCACACTCTGGTGCTGCAAAGCTTTCCTTCCAAACTTCTCAGTTGTCTTGGGTTGGAATACTCTTTTTGTGAGCTCTATTATTCTAGAATTTGTTTACAATCATCATTTAAAGATATTTGAAAGGGTCTGGGGGAAAGCTCAAGTAAATCTCTGCCTTTACTCTGCCTTTCCTGAATATTTCCAAAACTATTTCCAGATTAACAAAAAAGGAAATAGAATATTTAAATCACCTCATGTTAGAAAAATAAACTAAATTAGCTATCAATGAGCTGCCCACGAAAAAATCGCAAGGAATTGATGGATTTATAATTAAATTTTATCAAGCATAAAATGAACATTTAACTTGAATACTTTATAAAGTATATAAAAATTGTAAAAGGAGTCCTGCCAAATTTACTTTATGACACAAAAATGTTTTTGATATTTTATTCAGAGAGAGGAGAGATGGAAAACTTTTGGCCCATTAATTTAGTGAATAATGATGCAAACATTTTAAATAAAATATTAGCAATGAGATTATATAATTATATACAAAGAATTATATATAAAGATCATAATATACTATGAACAGGTGAGATTTGTTATCAGGAATGCAGGGCTGGAACAAATAAAGAAGGAGTTTAATCACAATGACTATGTCAATAATAAAAACAACTAATAGCTTATGATTATATCAGTAGATTCAGAAAAAGCATTTGACAACATACAGTACTCTTTCCTATTAAACATATTAGAAAACACAGCAATTAATGGAACCTTTCTAGAAATTATAAAAAAAATCTATCTAAAATCAAGAACAAGCATTATCTTTTTATTGTTTTATTAAAGCTTTTTATTACAAAACATACACATAGATGATTTTCAATATTCACCCTTGCAAAACCTTGTTTCAAATTTTTTCTTCCTTTCCCCTCATCCTTCCCCCAGACAGCAAGTAACCCAATGCATGTTAACCATGTGTAATTCTTATATATATTGACAATTATCGTGCTATAAAAGAAAAATCAGATCAAAAAGGGAAAGAAATGACAAAGAAAAAAGCACTATCTTAAAAAAATATTATCTTTATTAAAATAAATTTGGAGTTTTTCAAGTAAGATCAGGAATTGAAGGAAGGACATCCATTGTCTGCACCATTATTTAATATTATATAATGGTAGCTTTGGCAAAAACACAGGAAAAAATAAATTGAAGAAAGAGAAATAGGCAATAAGGAAACAAAGTTATTACTCTTTTCAAATAAGATGAGAATTCTAGAGAATTGACTAAAAACAGTTAAAACAATTGATAGCTTCATCAAAGTTGCAGAATGTAAACTAGAGTCACTTAAATCACCAGCATTCATATAGACTACCAATAAAACTCAATAGCAAGAAATAGAAAGAGAATTTTGATTTGAAATAATGATGGACAATATAAAATACTTGGGATTCTACCTGAAAAGACAAACTATAGGAAAGCACTTTCTACCCACAAAAAATAAGATGAAAATAATTGGAGGAAATATTAATTGTTCATGGGTAGATTTAGTCAATATTGAAAAATGAAGATCCTATCTAATGTTATACCTAACAAACTGTCAAATAAATATTTTATAAGTGAGAAAAAAGAATACTATATTCATCTGGAAGAAGAAATGGTCAAAAATAACAAAAAATCAACAAAAATGTGTAAAAGAAGGTAGTCTAACCAAAATACTACCATATTACAACATGATAATCATGAAAAAAATTCTGGTAGTGTATCTATAGGAATCATTGGATTCCCTGACATGTTAAGTAATGGACAATTGATTGGTTTTGGACTATCTCTTGGCTGCTGAAGGAGGCGTATATATGATTGTTATTTACATACCCTCCTTCTAGGACTTCTGGAAATTTTTTACAATATCATATTGATTTATATTGTTTGTTATATCACTACTTGCATGTACAATTCATGTTTGTTACACCACATTGAGCCTGCACTGGCTGTGAGGAGAGTCATCACTACTAGCTTATGCCATATTACTATGTGCTTGTCTAATACATCTCATGGTGATGGGTTTCTGCATACCTGTTTCTAGTAAGACCCTTCAGCCCAGAGGAAACCTACTATCAATATCTGGTTTGACTCTTCATTTCCCTTTGGTGTTTTTCATCTCTCTTCCTAAGAAGTCAAGGAGGGGGCAAGATTATCTCCTTTTTGGTGTTTTCACCTCCTTTCCTGAGAAGTCAGGGAGGGAGTGATCACCTCCTTTTGGGGGTTCTCACCTCCCCAAGAAGTCAGGAGGAGAGTCACCACCTAAAACAAGAGAAAGCAGGAGATGCAGAAGGCTGGAACTCTGCAAAGTTGTACTTGAATCAGACAGCAGAACACTTAAGAATAAGTACCTAATCTAAGAATGTGAGATAATGGTTGTATAAACATATACTTGATGACATAGTAATGTGATGGCTCTCCTCACCATTGGCACCTGCTGAATATGTTGTGGTGAGGTAATTGTTGGGAAGAATTAGAGGGCTAAGAGAAGTCAGAGTCTGTCTGCCACAGTTTGATCATCAGGAAAGACTTCAGGCTTCAGACTCCAGAGTCCAGGATCTATATTTGATGAACTATGTGGCAGCTTGCCTGTCTCCTTCACTTCTCTTCCTAAAGACCAAGGATTTTGACTGATCCTGACTCTGACTCATCCTAAGGCCCTCCAGAGAGCTAGCCTGGACATTATAGGAGTGGGTAAAAAATAATGGTGGATCACTGGAATGAATTAAGTCTATATAAATATATATTGTATAATTATTAATAAAATCATATTAATCTAGTGTTTTTATAAGTCAAAGATCCAGTCTTTAGGGGTAAGAATTCAACATTTGACAAAAATATCTGTGAAAACAGGAAAAAAATAGGCAGAAAATATGCATAGACCAACTTCTCATACCACACACTAAGATAATATGAAACTGGATAAATCACTTAGAAAAATCAAAACTACTTTGAGAAACCATTTCACATTAAAAAACAAACAAACATATAATTGAGTATCATGACAGAAAAGAAAAATGACAAATTCTATAGGGTATATGGGAAAAACGTGGGATACTAATGAACTTTGATGGAATTATCAAATTGTTCTGGAAAATAATCTGGAATTACTTCCAAAGAGTTATAAAATACTACGTACCTACAGTGTAGGTCTCTGTTCCAAAGAGATCAATGATAAAGAAAAATATTTATAACAGCTCTTTTTGTAGTGGCAAAGAATTGGGAACCAAGTAGATACTCTTTAGGAGTGCTAAATAAATTGTAGTATATGATTGTGATAGCATATTATGGTGTAGTAAGAAATGACAAGCAGGATGGTTTCCAATAAGACTTGGGAAGATTTATATGAACTAATGAAGTGAGCAAATCCAGGAGAACATTATGTTAATAAAAATAATATTGTAAGGATAATGCAAGACAAGGTTGAACAACCCATGACAAAAAATTACATCTATTTCCAGTAAAAGAAGTAATATAATTTTGAATGCAGATTGAAGCATGTTTTGACTATTTTTATTGTTTTATTTTGTTTTTTCTTTTGTAACATGACTTAAATGGAAATGTTTAGTATGACTTCACAAATGTAATTTGTATCAAATGTCTTACCTTCTCAAGTGAAAGTGATAAATGGCAGGGAGAGGGATAATTTGGAACTTAATATTAAAAAATATTTTTGCATATGTTTAAGAAATATATAATGAAATAAATGAAACTAGTTTTAAACAAATTCTTCCTTCCTTGGAGAATGATTGTTGAACCTGATTTCTGGCAATCTTTTAGAATTTATTATAGTGAAACTTCATTAATTTTGTAACATCTCCTCACTCACCCCCTCTCTTTCAAGTCATCTGTAAACTTGTAAACAGTCACAGTAAATAATATATCCTACCATTTCACAGAACAGATTAAATTCACAAGTCCTTTTAGACTGAGGTATTCTGACTGTTAAACAAATGATACCTGAGTTCCTTTACTGAAAATATCCTGTGACAATCAAAGAATCCTCTAGGAAATTCATTTTCTTTTATAATTCCAATCAAGTATAAGGAAAATCACAAGGCAAAGAAGTTGTATGTCTAAACAAAATATCAAGTATATCGGGGAAGCATGTTATCTATAAGAGCCCTAAGGGAATCCATTTTGGAAAAGATCCTTGATCTAAATTTAGCCATACTCAGAAAAGGAAGGCTATCCTATATACTGGACAGAGGTCAAAAACTGAATGGAAACTTTTCAAAAACATAACTTCCCTTTAAGTTCTAAAAAGAAATTAAATTGGCAGCAATTTAAAATGTATATGTAGCGAAAAAGTTTGGCTTCTTTAGATTTTAAATAATTTAGGCAAATGCCAATTTAAATTGGGAAAAAAAACACCATTATGGCATTGCCAATAATTAAGGCAGAATTGGAAAGAAGAGGGAACTAAGAGGTGGCTCAAGTGCTCATTTGGTGGTTTCAGGTTGTGAATCAAGTAAGCAATTTGTATTCCTGAAACACGCAGAAAGTGTGGTCTAAAGGCTAAATGTGGTCAAAAGGTCAAGCTCTTGCTAAAGATGTAGGAAAAGTCTAAAATAAATATCACATTATAAAAACTTACCAACCTTACCAGTATAAGTTTATATCCCCAGAAAAATGGTATGTGAGGAGAATATAATTCTTCCCTGTGGCTACATCAGTTTTAATGAGGTAAACCTAACCTTGATAAAATTGTAACTTGGGCATAATTTGTCTTTAGGATTCTTCCCTTTTCTGATTTTTTTGCCCCCTTTACAATGTTCTCTTGACTTCTAGAGGTGGACAGATCTCCCACTAGGAGCTTGAACCACATATTCCTTCATAGAATATCTGTATTTTAAATGAGGATTAATAGGATAAAGAATTTTTTCGTAAAAAAGTAACAAGACTAATATTTCAATTTCAAGGGAGAATGTCAGGTGAGTTTGAAATATTATCATTATGATTTGGGGCACTATTATTATTATTTTCCATCTTAAAAAGTTATGAATACAAATTTGGCATTTACTGTGCCTGTGTATGAATGTGTGGGTTTTAGATAATGTGGCATTTTCATATCTTTTTAAGTCTGTCATTCTATAATAATAATAGTTTAAAATTAGAGAAAATTTTACAGAGTCTTACACATTTGAGTGGTAAAGAATATGAATATTAAAATAGATGATTGATTAATTAAATAGAGGTAAAAAGTGTTATAGTAAATAGAGTACTAATCTTAGAATTAGGAAGATCTGAGTTTGAATTTTGCTTATAGTGCTCTGCTGAAATCAGTGATTCTTTTCAGAGTCTCAGTTTCTTTATCTATAAAATGAGGATTAGGCAGTAGAGCTAAGATAGAAGAATAAAGAGTAGGGTTTACCTGAGGTCTCCCACAAACCTCTCTGTGTAACTTAAAAAATGACTTTTTAGTTTTCATATTCTAAAGTTAAATGTAGCAGCATTTTGCCTATTTTCATTATATTTTTGATGTAGACTATATCCTATATTACTTGATTCAGTTTCAAGGATAAAACAAATTTTGGTAAAAGCTACATATCTTCACTTTCAGGATAGTTGACACATACTAACAACTTATTTCTAAGGAGGGCTGAAGACTGATGTGAAGAGAACCTCCCACTGTGAACTTCTGCTAAAAGGTGTTTATTAGAAGAATGAGTGGACACACAGATTTGGAGTTTGATGAATGTCTCTAATCATCTCCCCAAAAATGTAGCTCTGTAAAAGCAATTTCATTTTTGACTTCTTTTATGATCTTTTTTTAAACTTGCTTTCTTATAACTGAGAAGCTGAAATTACCAAGTTAAAAAAAATCACTTAAGTCCCTAAAGATTCAAATTCACTTTACAACTCAATACCCACAAGGCACAACTGGTTCCAAAACTTGGCAAAACAAATTTCCCCCGATTCTTATGCATTTTCATGTCATTACCCAGTAAGCTTTTCCAACTCACAGTTAATTCATCGAAAGTGGCTTCTCTCCTGTGGGATCAAATTTGTAGATTTAGGCCTGCTTATGGATGCATGGAATATAGCACTATATGCTTTTGGTGAATAGGAAAATAATGGCTTGGATAGTGTAACTCTTGCAACCCCTTGAGGACAATATAATTCATGTAAGGTATAATGATAAAAAGGCACAAAAAGATATTAAGTCTAAGCCTCCTAAAGTACTCCTAGAGACATAAGTATTTGTATGGAAAAATATATACAACTTTGTAAATTGATGTTTTATATGTGTGTGTATATGTGTAGAGAAATGCATATACATATGCAAATCTGAATTAATTTAAAAATTTAATATATTTAATTTGCTAAAATAAATTTCTTTCCAACTCTTCATCTGGAATACTACTTATTTAACAGAGAGTGTAAGAAATATGGTCCTGGATACAAAAATGATCCCTTTTTGTTATGCTTTCTTAAAAAGTGTATTTGAAAACATACATTTTCACTTGTTTTATAGATTTTGCAGCTGCTAATTTCCCAAATGGTTTTCTTAAGATAGCTTATTTGTTAAGTGTAAATTAACATTTCAGTATTCTAAAAATTTGTGATATGACTTTGGTAACACATAGAGACAAAGAAATAATTCCTTTACTAGCCACATAAATAATAATTAAACAACAACAAAACAGAAGCAAGACAATTTAGACTTTTTACCATCCAATATAGGAGAAGATTGCACTACTCAAAATTCTAAATAACTATTTGATTTCCACTTGAGTCCCCATATGTCTTTTCCCAACTGCCTCTGAGACATTATCATTTGGATATTTCACTGGTGTCTCAGATTAGGGATTTCTACAACTGAACACACTTTCCACAAAAGTTATTTTTTCCCCACTTTTATATCACTGATATTATCTTCTTAGTTAATCATGCTCATAGACTGAGAGTTAAGTTTGACTCCTCCCCCTTCTTAACATCCCTGAATTCAGTCACCAAATCCTAATAAGTTGACTTCCATGATAACTCTTGTTTCTATGCCTTCTTTTCTATTCCCACTATCACCATATTAACCAAAGAAATCATTCCATCATGTGCTTGTATAATACCACTGATAAAATTAATTTAATAATATCACCCTACTGCTCACTGAATGAAGTCCAAAATCTTTTAGTCTGGTGTTTTTATAGAGGTTCAGTATTGGCTAAAATAGATTCTTCTTGCTTTATTTCACTTAACCCCAAACAATGGATGCTTTATTTTCTAATCAAACTAGTAATCTCCTATAAAAACTATGTTTTTCATAAACAAAAAATAATTGCTCCCTCTTCTGTTTCTATTATTAAAGTTTTATCCATTATTCAAATGACTAGTAAAATTGACATCTTATTCATCATATTTTCTCATATTGTTCTAGCTATCTTTTTTCCACGAATTCTCGTAACATCTGATTTGTATGTGTCTAGTCCAAGTATTCTTCTCTGTCATATATTTAATTATTTTTATGTTAAAATATATGTTAAATCCAATATATGTATACATATTTATACAGTTATCTTGCTACACAAGAAAAATCAGATCAGGAAGGGAAAAAAAACCTGAGAAAGAAAACAAAATGTAAGCAAACAACAACAGAAAGAGTGAAAATGCTATGTTGTGGTCCACACTCAGTTCCCACAGTCCTGTCCTCTCTTTGGCTCTCTTCATCACTGCACAATTGGTACTGGTTTGAACCATCTTATTGTTGAAGAGAGCCACATCCATCAGAATTGATCATTGTATAGTCTTGTTGTTGGTGTCACATATTATATTGTTAATAATATTTTAATTTTTGCTAATTAGATGTCAAGAAAAATTTTAGAATTTATTTTTGTAAAATTTTGAGTGTCAATTTTTCTCCTTCTGTTTCCTTCTTTCTTCCCTCTCTTCTTCCTAAAATGGTAGGTTATATATGTACTATCACATAAATTTTTTTTTCATATTAGTCACAATTATAAAAAAACAGATGAAAAGGCAGAAAATGAAAAAAAGAATGAAGTGAGGGGAAAAGTATACTTCAATTGCATTCAGGGTCCATCAATTTTTTATCTGAATATGGATAGCATTTTCCTTTAAAAATTCTTTGTAATTGTCTTAGATCATTTTGTTGCTGAGAAGAGTTGAAGTATCAATAGTCACTCATTTCACAGTGTTACTGATACTATGTACAGTGTTTTCTTCATTCTGTTCATTTCATTTTGAATAACTTCATATAAGTCTATCCAGGTATGGTGGTTGTTTTGTTTATGAAATTTGTTTGTTCATCATTAGTTATTCCATTAAATTCATGTATTGCAACTTATTTAGCTTTTCCCCAAATGAAATCATCCCTTCAATTTCAAATATTTTGCCACCATGAAGAGGACTGATATAACTATTTTTGCACATGTAGGTTCTTTCCCCTTTTATGTTATGTGATCTTTTTTAGGATACAGACCTAGTAGTGGTATTGTAGGATCAAATGATATGCAGTTTGGTTTTCTTTTGGGGTCAGTTTCAAATTACTCTCCAGAGCAGTTGGATCAGTTGACAACTCTACTATCACTGTCCCAATTTTTCCAATCCTCCCCAACATTTATAGTTTTCCTTTTTTGTCACAATAATCAGTCTTATAGGTGTGAGGTGGTAACCTCAGAGTAGTTTTAATTTGAATTTCTTTAATCAAAAATGATTTAGAAAATGTATCCATATATCTAGAGATAGCTTTGATTTCTTCATCTGAAAGCATCCTGTTGATAATTATTGTCTGTCATACATTTTAATTGTGTATATATATATACACACACATACACATACACATTATATACATGTATATGTACATTATATAGACATGTACATAAAGTCTTTAGAAGTAAGATCTAGGTTTTATTTATCCTTTAACATCCTTTACTCCATCAGTGCTTATTTCAACATAGGTGGGAAGGGAGTTTTACCTCATAAAGATAATATTTTCTTCTGGCTAATTTAAAAGAACGTAGACAACTGTGAAAACATGATAAAGGTTGAGAGGTCATTAAATTCTAGTGAAATGCAATGTTCAGTTAATGTTATGTCATTAAAATTAAGGAGACAAACTTTTTTTTTTCTTGTAAGAACAATCATAGGTGAGAAATGAACATGACAGTCATTGAGGTATTTCTTGGGAATGTAGATATTATGCCAAAATAAAATATATCAACAATAGTCTTTTGATTCAACAAGCTTCCTTTTTGAAGATTTCATTTAAAAGAACAACGAATGAATTTCTCAAATGTTTGCTGAGCAACTGTTTATATATATATATATATATGTGTGTGTGTGTGTGTGTGTGTATACACACATGCATATGTGTGTATACGCACTTATGCATTTATTTTAGCTGTATATAGATATCTTGAAGAATTTTTCAGAAATACATTCAATTAGTGGTCAATATTTACATATATAAGTGTATCAAGGGGGGAGAGAGAGAGAGAATTTGTATGTACTTGTATATTACTATTTCAAATCTATTTCTCAAACTTTCTTTAAGAGAATATAATATTAACTGAAATAATTAAAGACATATCATTACTATAATAAGTATATATAGAAAGGAAAGAGGATGAGATAAATATTTGTGTATATAAACCTATTATTAATAACCTTTTTATGTATTAATAACCTTTTTAGCTTGCTCATATACACACAGTTTAAAGGAAGCCCACTGCTTCATTAATGTCACATTTGGTCTGCTTTTTTTTATTCTTTCACTAAAATAGGCATGAAGATAAAGCACAATTTTGTAGTAATTCTTTTGCTGTAAAAGTTGACAAGCTTTCATTGCAAAAACTTGTAAGTAATAAGACAACAAAATGGGATGATTTAAAACTTCTTAATATTCCATACAGTTTACTAATTAATATTGAAAATAATACCTTCTTCCCCATTAAAATGACTTGTTCTGAGTCATAGTTTTATGACCTTCTTTGTATACAAGGAAAATCCATTTTATATTAAAAATTCTGAATTATACCATTAGAAACATTCTTATCTCAGTAATAAAATAAAATAGAAATTATTGTTGAGTAAGCACCATGAAATTTCAAGGATTAGAACAATTTCTAGAATTAGAGAAATCAAAAGAGAAAACTTTCTAATTAGATTTAATACTAACAGTAATTAATAATTATGTCCCATAATTACAGAGGACTTTGTGTTTGCATTATACTTCTACTGATGAGAAACACATTAACCCTACGGCAAAATTTTCCATTTTTGAGCAACTCTAAATATTATGGATATATTTTTCTTATGTGGAGATAAAATGTCTCTTCCTACATTGCCAAATACTTATTCCTTGTTTTCTTTTCTTTTTTTTTTTTTTGAGATGAAACAGAATAAATAAATTATGTCTTCAAAACCTTGAATACAGCTTATCAAATCACTTCCCATATCACCATTAAACTCTTTTCTTCTCTTACCCACGCTATTTATCTGTTTCCTTTACCAGTGCTTTTATCAGATGATTATAAGTTCCTTGTTCTCTTCCAGCAAAACATTTTATTTTTTCAATGTTCTTTCGAAAATGCTTTGTCTCAAACTGAATATGGTATTTTACATTTATATTAGGGCTACCACAGTTTCTCTTTCGGTATTTTCTAATTGTAACATTATTTTTTATATTATGTCCTTGCACTTCACCTTGGTGACTTAGATTAACTTTGCTATTCTCTAGGTCTTTTTCATATGGACAACCACATATTCTCACCCCCACCCCAGTATGTATGTAATAATCAGAACAGCTAACTTATATAATGCCACCTATGTGTCTTGCACTGTATTAAGTGCTTTACATTCATTTCTTCATATAATCCTCATAACAACCCTGGTAAAGAGTGTTATTATTATTTTTATTTTAGAGTTGATGAATCTGAGGAAATTAGAAGTTAAGTGAGTTGCTTAAGGTCATGTAGATAATAAGTGCCCAAGGAAAGATTTGAACTCAGTTTTTCCTGAATCCATAATTCATTGGTTGTCCTTCCTACCTGTCTCCACTTATTAATACGTAATGTTTTATGAATAATAGTCAGTTTTGTTAAATTCCATATTATTAGATTCAAATTAGTTTTCCATGCAAATTATGTACCCATATATGGGTTTTCTTAACTTTTTTTTTTTTTAACCAAATTTGTGATTCATAGTTTCATGTGCTAGGGGAAAAAATACTAAAGAACCAAAGATGGATTCTCAAGACACTCTACTATAGACATTGGAGAGGGAGGGAGGAAGAATGAGAGAGACAGTCAGAAAGGCTTGATATTTATGATCTTTTGTTTTTCCAGATGAATTTTTTTTTGCTCTATAAAATAATCTTTTAGCATTGAACAATTAGACAGATTCAGGTAGAATTGTCACTTTTTATTATATCAGCTCTGTGTACCCATAATCAATTGATATTTTCTTTTCATTGTTTAGATCTAACTTTATTTGGGCAAAAGGTGTTTTGTAATTGTGTTTATAGTTCCTGAATTTGTCTTATTAGTTAGACACCCAGATACATTATTTTGTTGACAGTTATTTTACCTGCAATATCTTTCTATCTCTTGCTTTTGGGCTATGTCAGTGATATATAGAAATGCTGGTGATTTGTGTGGGTTTGTTTTATATCCTGTAACTTTGCTAAAGCTATTAATTGTTTCAAGTAGGTTTTGGAAGATTTTCTAGGATACTCAAATTATACCATCATATCATCTACAAAGAGGAATAGTTTTATTTCTTCATTGCCTCTTCTAATTCAATTAAATTCATTTTCTTTTCTTATTGTTAAAGTCAATATTTCTGGTTTTAATGTTCAATAATAATGATGGTAATGGGTATACTTATTTCACTGCTGATCTTATTGGGAATGCATGCAGCTTCTTCCCATTAGAAATAATGCTTGCTGATGGTTTCACATGGATACTGCTCATTATTTTAAGGAAAACTCTGTTTACTGCTATGATTAATAGTCTTTTTAATAGGAATGTGTGACTTACATGAACTGATGCTAAATGAAATAAACAGAATCAGGAGATCATTATACACGGCAACAACAAGATTATACAATAATCAGTTCTGATGGATGTGACTTTCTTCAATAATGAGGTGATTCAAACCAGTTCCAATTGTTCAGTGATGAAGAAAACTATATACACCCAGAGAGAGGCCTAGAAACTCAGTGTGCACCACAACATAGCATTGATGTTTGCTTGCATATTGTTTTGCTTCTCAGGTTTTTGTTTTTTGTATTTTTTCTTTCTGGATCTGATTTTTTTGTGCAACAAGATAACTGTATAAATATGTATACATATATTTGATTTAATATATATTTTAACATATTGAACATGTAATAAACTACCTACCATCTAGAGAAGGGGATGGGGGAAGGAAGGAAAAATTTGGAACAGAAAGTTTTGCAAGGATCAATGTTGAAAAATTACCCATTCACAAGTTTTGTAAATAAAGATTTAATAAAAAATAGGAATGGGTACTCTATTTTGTCTAAAGTTTTTCAGCATGTACTGACATTATTGTATGATTTTTTAGTTTTGTTTTTGATATGGTCAATTAAGGCAATTGTTTTCCTAATACTGAACCAGCACTGCATTCCAAGTATGAATCCAACTTGATCACTGTTTATTATCCTGATGATAAATTGCTGTAATCTCTTTGCTAATATTTTATTTAAAATGTTTGAATCAATATTCATTAAGGAGATCAGTCTGTAATTTTCTTTCTTTGTTTTGATTCTTCCTAGTTTAGGCATCAGTATCATATTTGTGTCATATAAAGAATTTGCCAGGACTTATTTTTCTTATTTTCCATAGTATTGAAATTAATTGTTCTTTAAAAGTTTGGTAGAATTAGCTTGCACAGCTGTCATGCCATGGAGATTTTCTCTTAAGGAGTTCACTGATGGCTGATTCAATTTCTTTTTCTTAAAAATGACCATTTAAGTAATTTATTTCCTCTTTTGTTATTTTAGAAAATTTATATTTTGTAAATATTATTCCATTTCAACTAGATTGTTAGATTTGCTTGAATACAGTTGGGAAAATTTGCTCCTAATTATTGTTTTAATTTCTTTTTATTAGTGGTAAGTTTACCCTTGTCGTTTTTGAAGCTGGTAACTTGTACTTTTCTTTTTCTTTTTCTAATCAGATTAACTAAAGGTTTTTTATTTAGTTGAGTTTTTGTTTTTATAAAACCAGTTCTTAGTTTTATTAATTACTTTAACAATTTTCTTAGTTTCAAATTTATTAAGTTCTCCTTTGGGTTACGAATTTCTAAATTGGTATTTAATGGAGGGTTAAATTTGTTCTTTTTCTAGATTTTTTCTCTGTTTCATTCATGTAACTATTTAGAGATATTACATTTACCCTAAGAACTGCTTTTGATGCATTCCCTAAGTTTTGGTATGTTGTGCCATTATTGTTCTTCTCTTTAATGAAGTTATTATTTGCTTCTTTGATTTGTTGTTTGACCCATTCATTATTTAGAATTAGATTATTTAATTTCTAATTGGTTTTTAGTCTACCTTTTCCTGATATTTTACTGAATATATTTTTACTGTGTTGTCTTCTATAAAGGAAGCACTTAATATTTCTGCCTTTCTGCATTTGATTATGAGGTTTTTAAGTCCTATACATAAGCATAACTTCCTTAGTTTCTTTCTTGTTTATCTGTGGTTAGATATTTTTAATTCTGGAAAAGGATGTTAGACATCCCTAACTAATATAGTTTTATTTGTCTATTTCTTCCTATAAATTGCTCTACTTCTCTAAGTAATTGGATGCAGTTGGTGCATATATATTTAGTATCAATACTTCTTCATTGTTTATGGTACCCTTTACCCTTTAGGAAATGTAGTGTTTCTCTCTCTCTCTCTCTCTCTCTCTCTCTGAAGCAATTGGGAATTGACTTGCCTAGAATCACACAGCTAGGAAGTATTAAATATCTGAGACCAGATTTGAGCTCAGGTCCTCTGATTTCAGGGCTGGTGCTCTATCCACTGCACCACCTAGCTGCTTATCTTACCTCTTTGAATTAGATCTATTTTTACTTTACGTTTATTTGGGTTTAGAATTGCTACCCCTGCTTTTTTTGCTTCAGTTGAAGCACAATAAATTTTGCTCCAGCCTTTTACCCTTATTCTATATGTGTCTCTCTATTTCAAATGTGTTTCTTTTAAACAACATATTGTAGGATTTTTTTTTCATAATCTATCTACTACTTGATTCTGTTTTATGGAAGAATTTATCCCATTCTCAATTATAGTTATGATTATCAATTATGTATTTCCCTCCATCCTATTTTTCCCCTGTATATACTTTTGTTCTCTCTTTCCACCCTATGTCTCCTTAATGGTTTTGTATCTAATCCACTCCACCCTCTGTCTGCCCTATTTTCTATTACCCCCTCCTATCTTCTCTTACTCATTTCTACTAGTGTTTTTATCCTCCCTTCTATTCAATCCATCCCATTTCTTTCCCTTTTCTCCTCCTTTTTCTTTATAGGGTAAGAGAAATCTCTAGACAGAGCTCAGTGATTAAGTTATTCCCCTTTTGAGCCAAAATTGGCAGGATTAATCTTCAGACAATGATCATCATCATCCTACTTTTCCCCCTCTATTATAATAATTCTTTTGTGCCTCTTCATGTGATCAAATTTGTCCCATTATAGACCCCCTTCCTCTTCTCACAGCACATTCCTTTTCCCACTGTTGATTGCCTTTTTCTTTGATACCATGACATTAGAATCCATCCACAACCACATTCTTTGTCCATGTATACTACCTCTAACTTCCCTAATAATACAATTCTCAAGAGTTACAGATATCATTTTCCCATCTAGGGATGAAAAAAATTTAACCTTTAAATGTATGTGTGTGTATGTAGTTATATGTATGTATGTGTATATATATGTATGTATATTATATGTATGCATGTATATATGTGTATATGTAGTATGTATGTGTATATAAATATATAGTATGTATGTGCATATATATAGTATATATGTACATATAAATATATATAGTATGTATGTGCTAATTTATATATATGTTTATATACATATATACACACACACATGCTCTCTATTTACACACACACACACACACACACACATTTTCCTACTTATCTTTTTATATATTTCTTGAGTTCTGTGTTTGAAGATCAAATTTTTGGTTTAATTCTCTTTTCTTTTTTCAATAGAATCATTTCAATAGAAATCAATGAAGATCCACTCCTCCCCTGAAAGGTAATACTCAGTCTTGGCAGATATTTATTTCTTGGTTACAAACCACCCTATGTCTCCTTAATAGTTTTGTATATAATCCACTCCACCTTCTACCTGTCCTATTTTCTTCTGGAATATAATATAATAGATTAGTTTAGGGAGTATTGTCATCTTTATTATATTAGCTGGGCCTATCCAAGAACACTTAATATTTTTCCAATTAAGCCTGACTTTATTTGTGTGGAAAGTTCTTTGTAATTTTGCTTATATAATTCCTGACTTTCCTTGGTAGATGAATTCCCAAATATTTTATGCTGTCAACAGTTATTTTGAATGGAATTTCTCTTTGTATCTCTTGCTGTTGGATTTTATTGGTGATGTTTAAAAAAGCTGAGGATTTATGGGGATTTATTTTATATCCTGCAACTTTGCTAAAGTTGTGAGTTATTTCTAATAGCTTTTTAATAGAATCTATCTGCAAAGAGTGATAAGTTGGTTTCCTCATTACCTATTCTAATTCCTTTAATCCCTTTCTTGACTCTTATTGTTAAGGCTAGCATTTTTAATTCAATATTGAATAATAATGGTAATAGTGGGTAACCTTGTTTCACTCATGATCTTACTGGGAATTGTTGCAGTTTATCCCCATTACATATGATTCTTACTGATGGTTTTAAATATATGCTCCTGATTATTTTAAGGAAAAGTCCATTTATTCTTATACTCTCAAGTGTTTTTAATAGGAATGAATGTTGGATTTTATCAAATGCTTTTTCTGCATCTTTTGAGATGATCATATGGTTTTTGTCAATTTGGTTATTGATATAGTCAATTATGCTAATAGTTTTCCTAATATTGAACCATTCTGCATTCTTACTACAAATTGTCATAGTGTATTATCCTGAGGATGATTTTCTGTAATCTTTTTGCTAATATTTTATTTAAGATTTTAGCATCAATATTCATTTAGAGAGATTGGTCTATAATTTTATTTCTCTTTTTTCAACTTACCTGGTTTAGGTCTGTGTCATAAAAGGAATTTGGTAGGTCTCCTTCAATTCCAATTTTTTCCAAATACTTTATATAGCATTGGAGTTAATTGTTCTTTAAATGTTTGGTAGAATTCACATGTTAATCCACCTGGTCCTGGGAATTTTTTCTTAGGAAGTTGATTAATAGCATGTTCTATTTCTTTTTCTAAGATGGGACTGTTTAACCAATTTATTTCTTCCTCTGTTAATCTGGGCAAACTATATTTTTGAAGGTTTTCTTCCATTTCATTTAAGTTATCGAATTTATTGGCATAAAGTTGGGCAAAGTAACTCCTAACTATTGATCTAATTTCCTCTTCATTTGTGGTGAGTTCTCCCTTTTTATTTTTAAGACTAACAATTTAATTTTCCTCTTTCCTATTTTTAATCAGATTTACTAAGGGTTTATCTATTTTGTCGGTTTTTTTCATGGAACCAACTCAGTTTTATTAATTAATTCAATAATTTATTTTACTTTAATTTTATTAATCTCTCCTTTTATTTTTAGAATTTCAAGTTTAGTGTTTGACTGGGGATTTTTAATTTCTGACTGACCCTTTTGGAAGTCCTTTTAATCTATCTTGAACTGGAGAATAGTTTCATTCTGTCAGACTCTGTTCAGAAGCTTGGTTTCATGGAGTTTTCAAGGGAAATTGGGAGAGCTTGACTATTTTCCTGGCCTCTCTTTGTCATCTTGGCTTCACACCTGGACCTCTTATTTTTCCTCTAATTTTCAATATTTCTTCATTTGTTTTTGTTTGTAGTTTTAAAATCTATATTCATTTTATTATTTATTTTTTTTAAATTTTCATTAAGGAGTTAGCAATCAAAAATCCCTTGAGGGCATGGCTACAAATTTTGTTGTGTTTTTCATCATTATTTTCTTTTACAAGATTTTTTATTATTTACATAAATTATTCCTTTACCTGCTTATTATTTAGTCTATCAGTGTTGTCTACATTTCACTCTGTGTTTTGTTTACATTTTTGAATGATTTTTTTACTATACAGTTTATAATGTACATATTTATGATTGCTATATTTTTCCAATTTATTTGCAATGTCTTATTTATGTCATGATTGGGTTTTAAGGTTCCACATAGTACTGAAAATTATGTATATTTTGAGCACTTTCATTTAAAAGATGTCATGGCTTTTAACGCTGATTTCTCTATCAATTTATTCAATGTTTTTATTTTCTCTTTCTATCTTAGAGATATGACAAAACTGAGAAAAGGACTTAAAATTCTCTAATATTATTGTCAGCCTACCTAATCCTTACCTGATTACTGTAGCAGTTGAGGTTCCCACCCTGTAATCAAAACAGTGAAAAATGAACAGAATCTTCTACAAAGTTGATCCCACTCACCACCTGTACATGGGATGTGTACCCATTTACTAAAACATAAAATCTGTTGCAAATATTTGCTTAATGATTAACACCAAGAAAACACAAGGTACTTCATCAATCAACATCACACAACCCATATGCGGAACCATTGGTTATAAAAAATGGAGACATTTTTAATGGTGTAGATAAGTTCACTTACCTTGGCAGTATAATTTCCAGGGATGTACACTTTGATAATGAAGTTGACACATGCTTTGCCAGAGCTAGTGTTTGTGAGGATCCAAAGAAAAGAGAGTTATTAGACTGACAATGTTTACAGAACTGTTATGCTCACCTTTGTGTTGTAAGCCTGTGAAACCTGGATGGTAGACTATTACCATGCCAGCAAACTGAATTACTTTCATTTGTTGTCTTTGGAAGTTTCTGAAGGTCACTCAGCAGGATAAGGCACAAGACACTAAGGTTCTTTTTTGAACTACGGCCAAACATTTCAACTCTACTGCAGAGAGCATCATTCCATTGGGTTTGCTACATTGTTTGACTGTCAAAGGTACCCTTGCCAACAAGATTATTTTATGGAGAATTCACACAGAGCAAGCATTCACAAGGTGGTTAGAAAAAGTGATTATAGGACATTATCAAGGTCTTTCTTGAAGAACTTTTTAAACTGATTGTATGCTGTGTTCTATTTACAATTCAGAATTGAATTAGCCCAGAAAAAAATGAAACATGCAATGTAAAAGAACCCATCCCGCATGTTCATAGGGACTACGCGTATGACCTGTAGCAGAGCATTCCAAATCTGTGTTAGTCTGATCAAGCACAGTTGGAAACATTAACTTGATTCTAACATAGTGATATTATTTTGGTCCTCTTCAAGAGAGAAGCACAACTACAAACAACAAACACCACTACTATTATTGTATTATTGTCTATTACTTCTTTAATCCAGTTTTTTTTCCTTTAAAATTTTAAGATATAAGGCACTTAGGGCATATAAATTTAATATTAATTATTAATAAATTTCTGTCTAATTTCTTTAAGATAATTCTTTAAGATCTTAGGATCATTTGGTACTTGTTTATATCTTTCTATGATGTGAATATTTATTTGTACTTTTTACAGTAGAATAAATATAGTGCCTAGTTTTTAGATTCATATGATACATAATGTATTTAGTTTTGGTCACTCATTTTTATTCTCTCTTTTTTTTAAATTTTCAAATAGTATTTTTGTAAACATATTTTGTGGAGGTTTGTTTTCTTAGCAATTGACATACTTAAGCCATTTACATTTAAAGTTATGTTAGTTTTGACATATTTTCCTCCATATATCTTTAATATTGTAATTATTTTTTATTTGTCTTCTGGTGTAAAATAGTATTTTGTCTATTTCACTGTTTTTGCTTTAGTTTACTTATAATTAACCCTACTCCCACAGGAGTCTTTTCCTTGCTATTTAGCTCATTTTGTCCTGTTTGTCTCTCATTTCCTTACTTATGGAGCATTACATAAAATGCTATTTCAATTTTCATGCTTGTAAGCCAATATGGCTGAGCATAGACATGACCTTCTGTGACCTCTTCTAGCCTCTCAAACCAAGAGCAAATTAAGCCTCTAAAATTGGTTTTGGAAGCACAGAACCCACACATATTTGGAATACAACACATTCCCAGAAGAAGATACCTTTGAAGAACTTCAGAACATGTCTGTTTCAAATGGGGAGAGAGACAGTCTCCCAAGTCCAGACCACAGCACAGGGAGTCAGGACAAGGAGGTGGGGCTGGGAGTCAGAGCATGGCAGCCTCCATGCACCTGGGAATCTTCTGTGAGCCTCTTAGGCTGCCCTGACCTGGTTCCAAGCAGGTGGTTTGGCAGATTTGCCACAAAAAGCAAATTGGAAACCACTGAGTCCCAGAAGAATTATCTAGCCACAATTATTCAACACCTGAAATCAATCAACAGAATTGCCCCAGGGCAAATTAAAGCAGCTGTCACTCCTTTGCATTGAACAGACATTAAACCTTAAAAAATGAATAAAAACCCAAAAAGAACTCTCACCATAGACAGCTTTTATGGAGAGAGAGAGAGGAACAAACCTCAAATCTTGAGGTTCCTAAAGGCAAAGCAACACCAGAAGAAGCCCCAAAGGGAGACATGAGCTGGTTCCCATTTCTTATATCTTTCTTACAAGATTGCATAAAGTATCTTAAAAGAGAATTAGAAAAAATGGGGATGATTACAAGAAGAAATGGAAAAAAAGTGAATTGTATAAATATGTTTATATGTATTGGATTTAACACATATTTTAACATGTTTAACATATATTGGATGGCTTGCCATCTAGGACAGGGGGTGTGGGGGAAGGATCAGAAATACAAGGCTATCCAAGGATCAGTGTTGTCAAATTATCCATGCATATGTTTTGAAAATTAAAAAAAAAGCTTTATAAAATAAAGCAATAAAGAATTTCCATGCTTGCATTTTTCTAGTTAACTCTTCATTTTCCCCTCTTCATTAAGTAGTTAAGGAAAATCATGCTTCCTCTTTCCCCTTTGTAATTTTTGTTAGTTTTTTTCATTTTCTGCAAATTTTATGAAAATGATTTCTTTCCCTTGTTTTTTCATTAATTTTCTTTAGTTTTTATGTGTGTAGCCTTTTGCTATTTGATCCAAGGCCCATATGCTTAATTATCCCTTTCTTAAATTCCACTTGTGAAATAGGACAACACTTTCCATTTTATTTGTTGACACAGTTGCATCTTTTTGTATAATGACTGTCACTTGATAATAATAAATATTTGTGAATTAGAGAATAACAAAATTACAGAACAAAAATGTTCATTACACAAAGGACAACGGAAAGTCATTCTTTGAATAAATGTTATAGCATGCTATAAAGTACATTACTAAGGCTATTAATGTAGTAATAGTGGGAGATCCCAGATAGACATCATGAATTCTTCAGATTACTTTTGTTTTGGTTTGGTTTTTACAATACACTTGTAATTTCATATGTATTGGCAACTCTCAATGAAGAAACATTTTCTGTCAATGCAAGTGAACCCTACTTCCTAACCTATAGAATTAGAAAGTTCTTTGGGCCACAGAACATTATTTAAAGAACTAGAGAAAAATAGGCCATGCATTTGGAGGATTCTCTTTGAAATATTTATAAAAAGTAATGACAAAGAATGATGTATTATAAAAAAGAAAATAAAATCATGTTTTGGACATAGAAAAAGCCACAGATTCAAAAAAAGCATTTAAATGTTTTAAAATAGCCTGTAATTAATACCCACTTAAGACTTTGTTGTTTCATGTTACATAGAGGTAATGGAAAAAAGTAAGATTTGTTGAAAACTTAATTATTCATTGATTTAAGAATGGGGTAAAGGAGGAGAGTCTGAAGTTTGAGAAAACAGTTTATATATATATATATATATATGCTTGCATATTGTATACATATATATTTACATGTTTTATATATATTATATATGCAGGTATATATATGTGTGTTTGTATATATATTATATATATACATATACATATATATAAAACTTTCAAAATTCAAAAATTAAAAACAAACAGGCAGTATTTGAAAATTACAATATTAAAAGTCACAGAGACAGAAAAACAAGAGAAACGGGGTAGGTAGAGAGAGGGGGAGAGAAAGAACGTATTTGACATATGAAAAGTTAAGAAAACCTAATTAAAATGTTAAATTAGCATAATCTGAAGAATACTGACACCCAAGATAAAGAAAGGAAAATTTAGAGAAATAGTTTTGTTTATTTTGTTTTGTTTGTAGGGGTAAAGGAGGTGATGCTGATTTTGCTTTTGAACCTTTTGACTTTAAAGTGAAGCAGATTGTGTTTTGGGTTTGGAGTTAATTGAGAGGGAAACAGATTAGGAGACACATTTTGAAAAGCCAAGTTTCTTTGGTTTTAAAAGGAGTTTCAGAGATCAGAGGTTCTAGTATCAGATCAGTGGCACCTGAATGAGGAGCTCATTCAGAGAGAGTAGAATACATACAAAGTAGTTAGTTTAATTCCAGAAGTTGGGTTAATGCCATGGGTTATACTGTTGAGGAAATTGAGATTCAGATGAGTGCCAGAGGAATTATTTGAAGGAATAGTTTCTAATTCCACATGCACTGCACTGTAATGTTTCTACAGTATAAGCCCAGTACTTGAATTCTCTAGTTTTGCTTTTTATGGGTGGTCTGAATTTATTTTGTGTTTCAACATAAATATCTCATAGACTAAGGGAACTGAAGTTTTCAAAACACATTCATGTTTCGAGAGATCCTGTATAACTTCTTTCTTTCCTCAAAAGTGATGAGTTCAAACTGGAAAGGAGATAATGTTGGGGAGGGAGAGAACAGAGATGCCTTCTTGACAAGGAACAGCTGAGATGTGGATAAATGGCAGCTGTGTTTTGTCTCCCAAGCTCTTTCCCTGAAGGTGATCAAATTGCCATTATGTGGATCCTTATGAATATGGATCTGTGAATGGTTCAGTCTAGGTGAAAAAACCCCACAGGATCTGTGAAAATTCTTCGTGAAAAGGAGGGGGGAGAGGTTTCAATCTTTGAAAGGATTTCAACTTTCACTTTCAAGTATATCTTAGACTTTTTAGGAATCCAATTGAGTAAATCACTAAAATATTATATGATAATGAGATATCTCATAGATAATGAGAAATAAAGAATAGATCTACTCAGTAACAAGTCAGGGCTTGACTCCTTTTCATTTTATTCTTTGTCTCCTCATTATTTACATACAGAGTGCTTGACCCATAGTAGACACTTATTAATATTGATTGATAATTTCATTTTCTGGAAATGATTTTAAACGACTTATTAACAAAAATAATTATAGAATCTTATTCACCTGAGGAGACCTGACTGCTATTTTTTTCATCTCTGTATTTTCATATACAGAAGGAATTTAGTAAAAACTTACAGAATGAATGAAGTCTCATTCTAAAATTTTACTAGTTTGTGAATTTGGGTAAATCCTTTAGTCTCACTAAAAAAGTTTCTTCATGTACAAAACAAGAACCAGATAAAGTTCAAATTCTAATATTTTATAATGCTATTCCTTAACTAAGGAAATGTCATACTATGGTTAATGAGAATATAATATGGAAAAATATAAAGTAATGAAATAAGCACTAGATTTAGATTCAAGAAGCTTGTGTTCAAATTCCACTTCTGATATTCAGACATTCATTAGGTGCCTATAGACTTGCTCAACTTTAGTTGATTAGTTTAGTTTAAGCCATTTGTCATGTTTATGGCACATTAGTATTCTATTACAATTATATACCACAATTCATTCAACAATTCCCCAAATAATAGGCATCCGTTCAATTTCCAGCTCTTTTCCACCACAGAGAATTGATATAAACATTTTAGGATTAATTATGCCAGAGCTTGTTCTGTACAGATACATACATGCATACATATATATATATATATATATACATACATACACACAAATATATGTATATACATATATATATATATATATATATATATATACACATTTAAAGACACATATTACATATTTGTATATTTATATATGACAAGATTAACAGAATAGATTATCCCATACTGGGTACTGAGACACAGAGATCTTAAGAATACATTATACTGTTCATAGTCTTTATGTTTAAATTTTTTTCATATTTCAAGATCTTCTAATTACCGTAAGTTTATTATTTCTGTGTTTAATTGTTATACTTAAGATCTATTGTCTTAGATTTTAAACTTTTATTGTTGTTGTGTTTTTATTGTATTTTTGTAGAGATTATCTACAAATTTTATCAAATGTACTTCATTTTTATGTGTTCTGTCTTCTGTACACCCCTAGTATTTCCTGAATTATGTTGCTGATGATGTTTCATTGTTTTTGCTGTTGTTTGTTTTCCTTTTTGTCCTTTAGTATTCTGAGAGACCTATGATCCTTTGACTACCTCTGTACATCTTATTTTAATTTCAGTATATTTATATCCTTTTTTAAAAAAATAACATTTTTTTTCTTCTTGTAGATTTTCTTCACTATAATATATTTCCCTTCCCCTTCTATTTTTATATTTTTTTGTTTCTTTGATTAGACTTCCCATGGCTGATTCCAGTTTTTTTTTTTTTAATTCCTCTCATTATTTTGTCCTACAGATTATAAATTCATATTATTTTAATTTTTCTTTTTTAGCTATTTGTGGTTCTGGCTCTTCTTACATCATAGGGTCTCCACAAATGTTGAATCATTTTCCTTAGTTTTGTGGTATTTATTCATAGATACCTGAACACATTTACTACGTTTAAAAGTCATATTACAATTATTTATTTGCATTCAAGTTTTTTTGAGTTTTCTTTCTGAGATCTTTCATAATTTTATCTTTTGCATCCCCAATTTTTCTATTTTCTTCATTTTGTGACTCTGCTTCTTCTGATGGGGATTTCCCTGGGGTCTAGATCTAAAGTTTCTTTGCCATCTCTCACATTAGTTAATACATGGCTTACAAGACTAGATCTCTGGCCCAAGTGAGTTTTGAGTAGACAGATCTGGCCTTAGTTGCATTCTATGCTCTTTCCCTTAGTATTAGTGGAGGGTATACTATTCTTCTTCTATTCTTCAACTTGGTGTCCTATCTTGTCTTGTCTGTCTTCAACATCCACAGCGCACAGCTTTCAGTACTGGTACACATGGCACTAGCTAGCTATCATAGCACTTATAAACTGAAACAAGGGTCAAAACTCTAAAAAGCAAGGGAGGACTGAGTTGTTGAGTTTTATCACAAGCTTCTGTGTTGGGTCCTGTGCTATAATAGTCTAGCTCTTATTAGCTTGAGAGGTGAGGGGGAGTAGATGAGAGAGCTCACAATCATTTAAAAAAAAACTATTTTTGGTGATCTTAGGTGATTTAAATAAACCATAGATAAAACTAAAATTGCTTTATTTTGCTGCATAATTTCTGTTTTAGAGAGATTTAAGAGTTGAGAATCTGAGAAAATCTCTAATCCTCTATCTTCTTGCTTGCATGACATAGAAGTCCTCAGAAGAATAGTTTGACCTGATTTAGCTACAACTTATCTCTTACTATAGGAATCCCTAAAGTTGAACTGTGAAGATATTTGCATAAGTTGCTTAGAAATCATTCAGTCAGCAAATATTTATTGAATACCTATCTTAGGTAAGCCACTCCCCAAAGCATATAGAGGGATCCAATTTAGGTAAGGAACCCAAAGCATATTGAAATATGCATCCCTTTCCCCAGGTCCAAAATCCTAGGATCCAGAAGGCTCATTAAGGAATAAGTGAATGAAAAGTTACTTTATAATAGAAGACTACCAGGGCACAAAGGAAGGTGGGAAAACTGATTGTAGAATAGAGTAGGAATATTTTCTAAGGAAAAAGTGGTATTTAAATTGATTTATGAAAAGTACTTGAGGAGTATTGTAGAAATAAAATATGGCAAAAGCAACACTGTAAACACTGAAATAAGTAAGGTTTGGCAAGGACAGGGTCCATTGTTAACTTAAGCTACAATGGATTCCTGACAGCTACTTCAAAATGATTTTTTTTTTTGTTTATCTGTGAAAATGATGATAACGATAATCTTTACAAAGTGTTAAGCCATTAGAGTTGATAAAACAATAATTATTAATTTAGCATGGTTCAATATGATTGATTTGATCTTAGAAGAAGATATTTTGGGCCAGAACTTGAAACAAGGTACTAAGTACAACTGATGGAAACAATGCTTGCATTCACACCTTTAGAGAGCTCATAAGTATCTAAGTACTCAATGGAGTTCACACGTTTGGGAGAGTTCAGGGTTTATAGAAAGAGATATCTGAATTCCCACCTCCCTTAGGGCCAGAGAGCACTCTGGGAGATAATCCAGAATCCTTCTCTCTCCAGAAGGTGGAGTAAACCTTTGGGAGATGATATATATAGAGGAAGCTCTTAGAGCTTGAGTTAGTTACTTGAGAGAGTTTACTTGAGAATTTTCTTGGGAACATTGACTGGGGTCGGAGAGGAGCACTCTGGGAGGAAGCCCACAAGCCCTATCTTCGAGGCAAGAGATTCATTGCATCTTCCAACTTGGTGCTGGCTGGAGGCTGAAGAAAGCAGAGGCAGAAGCCAAGGACCAAAGCTGCAAGATCTCTTGGAACCAAGCCGAGAGATAGGCCTGAGCTAACCGGGTTATATTGAAGGACACAATAAAAGATCTAAACTTTTATCACCTGGCTGTGTTTTGGAAAAAGAACACAACAGATAATGATGATGATATCTGTATAATTATATGATATATATATATATATATATATATATATATATATATTTATATAATATTCTTCTCAAATGTAATGTTCTTTAGGAACAAGTCTCTTTTCAGTTCAATAATCATCTCAAATGCAGCCAGGAGTTAACAGGAGTTAAAGTCCAAACCCTAACCCTTTATTATCTCCTTCAAAGTCTTATCTCTTTTCCTGGGGCGCAGTTAGCTTTAATAGAGGCCTATCTCTCTCTTTGGTTCCAAGAGCTCCTGCCGCTAGTCCTTTCCCTCTGCCAGCTTCTGCCTCTAGCTTCCTCCAAATGTCTCCAAATCCAAAGGTTTGCTATTCAGCCTCCAGCCAGCACAAAGTTGGAAGATGGAATGAATCTGTCTCCACCTTCAAGAGCTTCTAGTGCGCTTGTCCTTTTTTGGCCTTGACAGCTCCTTCTTATATGTTCCACACTTAGTACACCCCAATCATGACATCGCTAGGAAACCATTATTTGTGATAGGATTAAATCAATGCTAAACTAGATTTAACCACTGTCTCCTCAATTCCATTTACTTAGCACCTTGTAAGAATCCTAATACACACACACACACACACACACACACCCATGCATACACACACATATATCCCTTAGAAATAGAAATAGTGATGATAGCAGACCAACATCTTCTATGACCATCTGTAATGTTCTTCTCTAAAGTGTAATATTCTCTGGGAGCAGGTTACTTGGAGGGCTTCTGGAGGCAGCCTTAGTTTCAGTTCAGTTATCACCCCAAATGCAGCCAGGAGTTAAAGTCCAAATTCTTTATTGTCTCCTTCAAAGTCTTGTCTCCTTCCTAGGGCCCACTTAGCTTTCTTAGAGGCCTATCTCTCTCCTTGTTTCCAAGAGCTCTTACCACTAGTCCTTTGCCTCTGCCAGCTTCTGCCTCTAGCTTCCTCCAAATGTCTCCAAATACAAAGGTTTGTGCTTTAGCCACCAGCCACAACAAATGCAGAAGATGGAATGAATCTGTCTTTGCCTCTGAGAGCGCTTGTTCTTTCTGGCCCTGACAGCTCCTCCTTATATGTCCCACACTGAGTATACACCAGTCATTATATCACTAGAAAACCATTATTTGTTGTAGGATTAAATCAATGCTAAACTAGATTTAACTACTGTCTCCTCAATTCCATTTACTTAGCACCTTGTAAAAATCCTAACAACCATCCTATATGGTGAGTTTTTTATGAATAGAAATAGCAGGTTACTCCTGAGGCAGCATGCTCAAGTGGTGAATATTGTCACAGATAAAGAATATAAGCAGAATGAATAAGCACTACTATCCAATCACATAGTAGATATAAACTTCCTCTATGAAAGTTATTCAATATGGAAAAAGACTCATTGTTGAAACTCCTTTCACAGTGATTACAACCTTTTTTGTATATCAATATGTCAAAGAGGGTAAATTGGAAGTAAAAAATCAAACCCAAATCTTATTAAGATCAATCTAATACACTATCTATTATGGAGTATTAATATCTCTTTCAAGAACTTGCTAGACCATAGGCGCATAGGAGCTTAGATCCTATCTAGTTAAACCTTATGCTTTTATAAATAGGAAAACTAAGCACTAGAAGGCTTAAATGAATTACCCTGTGTCACTGAGGTAGGTTGTGTCATGGTACGATTTAAGTCCTTGCTGTTCTGTCTTCAGCTCTAGGACCTTTTTATGATGTCTCAAGAAATGGGTGTGATCTTCTTCCCAAAACAAAGAATACCACAGAACAAAGAAATCTAGGCTGTTAGATATTTCAGGGATGCTAAAATATAAAATGTAAAAGTTGAAGTAACATGCTCAAAGTTACTTAGCATGATATGTCAGCCAGTAAGTGGCATTCAATTATTTAGAATTGAATTTAGTTGTTCTCCATTATATATAACGAAAATATACTGGACTGAGCATCAGAAAAGCAGAGTTAGAGTCTTGGCTGTGGAATTAATTGACTATGTGAAAAAATATATGTTTATGGTTATGTATTTAAAATTGTACATACATATATAACATATGTAAATATAAACACACATCTATATATTTATAAAGGCATGTTTACATGTATAACATGAACGTGTGTATGTGTATTCATTTCCTCAAAAAATTACATGCTGAAATCATAATAGTAGATACTTTTGACAAACTTCTCTGGCCAATTTTCCAGTTGTAATATTAAAAAAAATCCCATTTCTCTAATGAGTAATAGACTGGAAGGGCCTGCATGAAAAATGTGTTTTTCATTATTTGAATTCAAATTCAAGGAATTTAAGAGTCACAAGCATCCTCGCCAAGGTAGACAACATGAGATGAACATGAATATCAGATGTTGGATAAAGATTCCAGTTGTGTCCCTGGGTAGGTGTAACAACATGCTCTAAAATCACTAACAGAAAACATAATTGGAGCCATGAGCCAGCAACATATTTCACATGGCAAAAGAAACAAGTATTTTTGTTCCACTATATTTCCAGCCTGCCTGGCCTATTTAATAAAATTCATTTTCTTATCCTTTGAAAGTTCTTGGAGAATAGCATTAAAACTCATTCCTAAAAACTTCCAAGATAGGGACATTCCATAGAATTTCTACATTCTCTTTCAGTACTATGCCTGTATCACACCCTCACCACTTGAAGTCTTCTAATCTTGGAACCATTTAGGTACTTTATCAAAGTGCCTCTGTTTTTTGTGAGGGACCTAGCTCATCTAAGCTTCATTCCCCTTCTGGCAGTTTTTTAAAGAAGATAATACTTCAGTTTGGACTCAGAATTCATTAATACCCAGTCTAGATAGATTTTAGATTCTAGATAGAATCAGTTTTTCTTTAATCCAGAATGATTTAGAGTATTTTATTTGCATATGACTGTAGATGGTTCTAATTTCATTATCTGAAAATTGTTCATATCCTTTGACCATTTCTCAATTGGAAATTGACTTTCATTCTCATGAATCTGACACAGTTTTTTTTTTTTTTATATTTTAGAAAAGCTTGGAGTTGCCCTTCACAGGACTTCTGGAGGTAGAGCCAAGATGGCAGAGTGGAAACATGTTTCTCTCTGATCTTCTCCTACAACCCTCAGACTAATTAACAAATCCAGCCTCTGAATTAGCTCTGGACCAGCAGAACCCACAAATATTGGAAATGCAACAAATTACCAGCAGAAGATAATTTAAAAGATTGCCAGAAAAGATCTGTGTCAATTGGAAACAGGAGGGAGATAGCCAAGCACAAACCTGAGCACAAATGCCAAGGAAGACACAGCAAAGTGCCAGGACAGGGCTGAATCCATGTGGCAGAGAATCTAACGGGAAGAATTTAAATGAATCTACAGCAGTGTTGGTCATTCTACCCTAATTACAAGCCAGTAGATCAGCAGAGAAGTTATAAAAAAAACATCCAGCATAAACACAATTTCAGTAGTAATCCCCAAATCACCAGAATCTCAGGGGACCTGGCCACACAGCACCAGGAGTGAATCAGCACTGATTCAGCTCAACTGCCACCACTTGTAAAACCTCTCCCACCCTAAAGACAGACCTTAAATTTAAAAAAAATAAGAGTGAAAAAGTAAAGAAGACTTTAACAATCAACAGCTTTTATGGTGAAAGAAAAGAACAGATTTCAAACCCTAAGGAAATTAAAGGTAGATTGTCTCCAGATGAAACTCCAAAAGGTGAAATAACCTGGTCGTCATGACACAAAGCTCTCCTAGAAGAAATTAAAAAGGATTTTAAGAGAGCTAGAAGAAAAATGGGAAAATGAAAGGAAAACTCTGCAAGAGAGTTTGAAAAAGACATTTAACTCATTAAAAGATAGCTTTGATAAAATGGAAAAAGAAAGCAACTCCTAGAAAAAGAGAATTTGTGAAACATAAAAAGAAAATAACTCCTTAAAACCAGAATTTGTGAAACAGAAAAAGAAAATAACTTCTGAAAAAACAGAATTTGTAAAATGGAAAAAGAAAATAACTCCATAAAAATAGAATTTGTGAAATGGAAAAAAAATCCATAGAACAAAACAACTCATTTAAAAATTCATTGGAAAAAATACAGAAAGAACTAAAAATGTAAATGAAGAAAATAATTCACTAAAATTCAGAACTGAACAAATGAAAATGAATGACTCAATAAGACAACAAGAATCAGTCAAGCAAAACTCAAAAGAAAAAACCCAAAGAAAAAAGAAAAAATTAGAAAAAATTGTAAAATACCTAATTGGTAAAACCCTGACCTAGAAATACATCTAAGAGAGACAATCTAAAAATTATTGGACAACCTGAACTACTTGATGAAAAAAAAAAAAGAGGCTAGACACTATTTTTCAGGAAATCATCAAAGAGAACTGCCCAGATATCATACAATCAGAAGGTAAAATGACCATTGAAGGAATTCACCAAATACCTCCTGAAAGAGACTGCAAAATGAAAATCCCAAGAAATGCTGTCGCTAAATTTCAGAACTATTGGACAAAGGGAAAAAAAAATATTACAAGCAGCCAGAAAGAAACAATTCAAATACTATGGATCCACAATGAGGATTACTCAGGACCTACCAGCTTCCACTTTATAGGAATGAAGGGCCTGGAATCTGATATTTTGAAAGGCAAAGGAACTTGGAATGCAGCTAAGAATAAATTACCCCTAAACTGAGGACTTTCTTTCAGGGAATAATATGGACATTCAATTAAACTGGTGAATTCCATTTATTTTTGATGAAAAGACCAGAGATAAAGAAAAAAACCTTGATCTCCAAATATAGAATTCAAGAAACAATAAAAAGGTAAAAAGAAGAAAAAAAAAACTCTTGAGAACTTTTTTTCTATGATGGGTATACATAGAGAGTACATATATAATCTGATTTTACTGTTATAATATTTTTAAAAATCTAGAGATGGAAAGGAGATTGTAACAGAAAAAAGAGATACATGGAGGCAAAATTAGGGAAATCACATCTCAGGAACAGGCACAGAAAACCTATTATAATTTAAGGAAAGAAGGGAGGATGAAAATTATTGTGTGGATCTTATTCTCATCAGACATGGCTCCAAGAATAATAGATATTTGCTGTCACCGAGAAATATCTCTCATTTTATAAAAAATTGGGAGGGGAAAGAGGAAAAGAGAAGGGGTAAGCTAAATAGAAGGGAAAACAGAATAATAGGGGAAAGGGTTAAGAAAGGGGGGAGGCCTCTAAAAGGGAGGTGCATCTTAAATGGGGAGGGCTGTTTGAGGCAAGTGGTGCTCATAAGTAAAATACTAGGGAGCAAGGGAAGGGGAAAAGGAAAGAGAAAAGTATAATTTGGAGTGAATAAGAAGGCAGGAAATACAGAATTAATAGTTTTAATTGTAAATGTGAATGAGGTGTACTGTCCCATAAAATGTAAGTGGATAGCAGACTGGATTAAAAGCCCTAATGCTACTATATGTTGTTTATGAGAAACACATTTAAAGCAGAACCATACATACAGAGTAACGGTAAAAGGCTAGAACAGAAGGTGAAGTTAAAAAAAAAAAAAAAAAAAAAGCAGGGGTAGCCATGCTGATCATGAGATCAGCTTGATATGAATCAAGAAAAAGCAAAAATTTATCTAATTTATAAAGGGCTGAGACTCTTGAGTTCATGCACTGAGGTCAGACAACTGAGCACTTAAGGTTAATTACAGATTGGACAATACTCTATTAGCATATGCTTGGAAAATGGCCTGCTCCTCTATTCTATGCTGGCTCAATCTGTTGGTGTATACAGAAAATTGGAGGAGGGATTAGATGGTGGAGTAAAACAAGCCAGAGTGACTTCTGGGTGGGAGATGAAGAAGAGAGGTGTGGAGATTCCTGTGTCCATTCCTCTCACTTCGACCAAGAATAAAGACCAAGGACTTTTGCTTATCCTGACTTGGTGTTCACACTAATTGAAAAAGATAAGGAAGGAAATTGTGTCTTGCTAAAGGGTACTATAGATAATGAAGCAGTATCAATATTAAACATATCTGCAGCAAGTAGTGTAGCATTTAAATCACTAAAGAAGTTAAGAAAGTTGCAAGAAGAAATAGACAGCAAAACTATAATAGTGGGAGATCTCAACCTTGCTCTTTGAGAACTAGATAAATCAAAGCACAAAATAAAAAAGAAAGAAGTTAAATAGATAAATAGAATACCAGGGGAAAAAAAAAACTAGATATGATAGTTTTTTGGAGAAAATTGAATAGAGACAGAAAGGAATACAGTTTCTTCTCAGAAATTCATGTAATCTATACAAAAATTAACCATATATTAGAATATAAAGACCTCAAAATTAAATGCAGAAAGGCAGAAATAGTTAACACATTTGTTTTCAGATAACGATACAATAAAAAATTACATTTAATAAAAGGCCAGGGGAAAATTAACCAAAAAGGAACTGGAAACTACTTGCATAAAATAGAGAAAGATAAGATCAATAAATTGGGCTTCTAACAAAAAAAAAAAAAAAAAAAAAAAAAGGCTAGAAAAAGAACAAATTAAAAAAACCCAAATACCAAAGTCGAAATTCTAAAAATAAAAGGAGAGAGAAATAAAATTGAAATTAAAAAAACTATTGAATTAATAAATAAAACTAAGAGTTGCTTGTATGAAAAAACCAACAAAATAGATAAATCTTTAGTTACTTTGATTAGAAAAAGGAAAAAGGAAAATGAAATAGTTAGTCTCAACAATCAAAAAGGAAACTATCCACCAAGGAAGAGGAAATTAGTAAAGCAATGATTAGTAGTTTTTTCCCAAGTTTATGCCAATAAATTTAACAATCTAAGTGAAATAGAGGAATATCTACAAAAATATAGATTGATCAGGTTAATGGAAGAGGAAATAAATTACTTAAATAGTCCTATTTTAGAAAAAGAAATAAAACAAGCTAAATCAGGTTCATAAGAAAACATCCCCAGGAGGAGATGGCTTTGCATGTGAATTTTACTAAACATTTAAAGAACAATTAACTCCAATACCATATAAACTATTTGAAAAAAAAAAATAGGGAATGAAGGACTTCTACCCAGTTCCTTGTATGATATGGACATGGTACTGTTACCTAAAGACCCCTAGAGAATCAACTTAAAAATATTAGAAGCAATCCACAACTTCAGCCAAGTTGCAGGATACAAAATAAATCCACATATGTCATCAGCATTCTTATACATCACTTACAAAATCCAAAAGGAAGAGATACAAAGAGAAATTACATTTTAAATAATTGTCATTAGTATGACATATTTAGGAATGTATCTGCCAAGGGAAAGTCAGGAACTATTTAAGCAAAATTTCCTCACAAATAGTCACATCTAAGCAACAGGAAAAATATCAACTGCTTGTGGATATGTCTAGCAAATATAATAAAGGTGACAATTCTCGCTAAACTAATCTATTTATTTAGTGCTATACCATTCAAAATCCCAAGAAACTTTTTTACTGACTTAGGAAAAATAACAACAAAATTCATTTGGAAGAACAAATGTTCAAGAATTTCAAAGAATTAATGAAAAGAAAAGTAAATGAAGGTGGACTACCTGTAACAGATCTAAAACTATATGATAAAGCAGTAGTCATCAAAACATTTGGTATTGGCAAAAAATAGACTATTTGATCAGTAGAAAAGGTTAGGTTCACAGAACAAAATAGTTAATGACTATCACAATCTAGTATTTGATAAACCCAAAGGCCCCAGCTTTTGGGAAAACAATTCACTATTTGACAAAAACTACTAGAAAAATTGGAAACTAGTATGGCAAAAAATAGGCATTGATCCACATAACCTTGTTTACCAAGATAAAGTTGAAATGGTTCATGATATAGATATAAATAATGATATTATAAATAAATTACAAGAACATAGACTAGTTTACCTTTCAATCCTGTGGAAGAGGAAAGAATTTGTAACCAAAGTAGAACTAGAGATAATTACTGATCACAAAATAGATAATTTTGATTATATTTAGTTAAAAAGGTTTTGTACAAACAAAACTAATGGAGATAAGTTTAGAAGGGAAGCAACAAAATAAAGGGGAAACATTTTTTACATCTAAAGGATCTGATAAAGGCCTCATTTCCAAAATATATAGAGAATAGACACAAATTTATAATAGTTCAAGCAATTCTCCAATTGATAATTACCACATGAAAAGGTGTCCAAATAAATATTGATCAAAGAAATGTGAGTTACAACAATCTTGATATACCACCACACACCTATCAGATTGGCAAAGATGACTGGAAAAGACAAGAAGAAATGTTGGAGGGAATGTGGGAAAACTGGGACACTAATATATTATTGGTGGAAATGTAAATGAATCCAACTATTGTGGAGAGCAATTTGTTTTTTTTTTTTTTAATTTTATTTTTTTTATTTTTATTTAATAGCCTTTTATTTACAGGTTAAATGCATGGGTAACTTTACAGCATTAACAATTGCCAAACCTCTTGTTCCAATTTTTCACCTCTTACCCCCCACCCCCTCCACTAGATGGCAGGATGACCAGTAGATGTTAAATACATTAAAATATAAATGAGATACACAATAAGTATACATGACCAAAACGTTATTTTGCTGTACAAAAAGAATCAGACTTTGAAATATTGTACAATTAGCTTGTGAAGGAAAACAAAAATGCAGGTGGGCATAAATATAGGGATTGGGAATTCAATGTAATGGTTTTTAGTCATCTCCCAGAGTTCTTTCTCTGGGCGTAGCTGGTTCAGTTCATTACTGCTCCATTGGAAATGATTTGGTTGATCTTGTTGCTGAGGATGGCCAGGTCCATCAGAACTGGTCATCATATAGAATTGTTGTTGAAGTATATAATGATCTCCTGGTCCTGCTCATTTCACTCAGCATCAGTTCATGTAAGTCTCCCCAGGCCTTTCTGAAATCATCCTGTTGGTCATTTCTTACAGAACAATAATATTCCATAATATTCATATACCACAATTTATTCAGCTATTCTCCAACTGATGGACATCCATTCAGTTTCCAGTTTCTAGCCACTACAAAAAGGGCTGCCACAAACATTCGTGCACATACAGGTCCCTTTCCCTTCTTTATAATCTCTTTGGGATTTAAGCCCAGTAGTAACACTGCTGGATCAAAGGGTATGCACAGTTTGATAACTTTTTGAGCATAGTTCCAAACTACTCTCCAAAATGGTTGGACTATATATATATATATATATATATATATATATATATATATATATATTACTTTTTTATTTATTTCTTTATTTTTTAATAACTTTTTATTTACAAGATATGTGCATGGGCAGTTTTTCAGCATTGACAATTGCAAACCCTTTTGTTCCAAGTTTTGCCCTCCTTCTCCCCAGCTTTTCCCCCATATGGCAGGTTGACCAATACATATTAAATATATTGAAGTATAAGTTAAATACAATATATGTATACATGTCCAAACAGTTATTTTGCTGTACAAAAAGAATCGAACTTTGAAGTAGTGTACAATTAGCCTCTGAAGGAAATCAAAAATACAGGCAGACAAAAATAGAGGGATTGGGAATTCTATGTAGTGTTCATAGTCATCTCCCAGAGTTCTTTCACTACGTGAAGCTAGTTCAATTCATTACTGCTTTATTGGAACTGATTCTGTTCATCTCATTGTTGAAGAGGGCTACGTCCCTCTGAATTGATCATCATATAGTATTCTTGAAGTATATAATAATTTCCTGATCCTGCTCATTTCACTCAGCGTCAGTTCATGTAAGTCTCTACATGCCTTTCTGAGATCATCCTGCTGGTCATTTCTTTTACAACAATAATATTCCATAATATTCATATACCACAATTTATTCAGCCATTCTTCAATTATTCAGCACTCAGTTTCCAGTTTCTGGCCACAACAAAGAGAGCTGCCACAAACATTCTTGCACATGCAGGTCCCTTTCCCTTTTTGAAAATCTCTTTAGAATATAAGCCAGTAGTAATGCTGCTGGATCAAAGGGTATGCACAGTTTGATAATTTTTGAGCATACTTCCAAATTGCTCTCCAGAATGGCTGGATATATTCACAATTCCACCAACAATGTATCAGTGTTCCAGGTTTCTCACATCCCCTCCAACATTTCGCATTATCTTTCCCTGTCAGGTGTGTAGTGGTATCTCAGAATTTTCTTAATTTGCATTTCTCTGATTAATAATAACTTGGAGCAACTTTTAATATAACTAGAAATAATTTCAATTTCTTTTTTTTATTTACTAGCCGTTTATTTACAGGTTAAATGCATGGGTAACGTTACAGCATTAACAATTGCCAAACCACTTGTTCCAATTTTTCCCCTTACCCCTCCACCAGATGGCAGGATAAGTAGATTTAAAAATATTAAAATATAAATTAGATACACAATAAGTATACATGACCAAAATGTTATTTTGCTGTACAAAAAGAATCAGACTCTGAAATATTGTACAATTAGCTTGTGAAGGAAATCAAAAAATCAGGTGGGCATAATAAAAGGGATTGGGGTTCAATATAAAGGTTTTTATCATCACCCAGGTTCCTCACGTAGCTGGTTCAGTTCATTCTGCTCCATTGGAAATGTTTGGTTGATCTCTTGTAAGGATGGCCCAGGTCCATCAGAACTAGTCATTAAGTATTGTTGTTGAAATATATAATGATCTCCTGGGTCTCTCATTTCCATCAATCAGTTCGTTAAGTCTCTCAGGCCTTTCGAAATCATCCTGTGGTCATTTCTTACAGAACAATAATTTCCATAATTTCTATCCACAATTTATTAAAATTCTCCAGCTGATGGGCATCCTATTTCCAGTTTTCTAGCCACTAAAAGAGGGCTGCCCAAAATATTCACCACATACGGTCCCTTTCCCTTCTTTAAATCTCTTTGGGATATAAGCCCAGTAAACACTGCTGGATCAAAGGTATACGTTTATCTTTTGAGCAATAAAGTACTTCCAAAATGGTTGGATTCTTCACCTCCAAACAACATCAATGTCCCAGTTTTTCCATCCCCTCAACATTCATCATTATTTTCCTGTCATCAGCCAATCTCACAGGTGTGTAGTTATCTTAGAGTTGTCTTAATTTGCATTTCTCGATTTGATTTGGACCATCTTTTCATATGACTAGAAATAGTTTCAATTTCTTTATCTGAGGTGTCTTTCATATCCTTTGACCATTTTCAATTGGAGGTGGCGATTTTTATAAATTAGGTTAATTCTTTATATTTTGGAAATAATTTATCAGAACCTTTGACTGTAAAAATTTTTCCCAGTTTCTTCCCTTCTAATCTTGTCTGCATTAGTTTTGTTTGGAAAAACTTTTCAGTTTTAATCAAAATTTTCTTTTGTGATATAATAATTCTATTTTTCTTTGGTCATAAGTCCTTCCCCTTCCACAGGTCTGGAGGTAAACTATCCTGTGTTCCTCTAATTTATTACTAATTTCAATCTTTACTGGGTTGAACCCATTTTGACCTTATCTTGGTATTCGGTGTTAAGTGTGGATCAATGCCCTAGTTTCTGCCATATTAGTTTCAATTTTCCCAGCAATTTTTTTAAACAGTAAGTTCTTATCCCAAAGCTGGGGTCTTTGGGTTTTAAAAACTCATTCTATATTTGTTGACTGTTTTTCCCTTAACCTAACCTATTCCACTGATCAATAATTTCCTTAGCAATACCATATTGTTTTGGTAACTGCTGTTATAATTAGTTTTAGATCGGCACAGCTAAATCTTCATTTTGATTGTTTTTCATTAATTCCTTGAAATTCTTGACCTTTTGTTTTCCATATGAATTTTTTGTTATTTTTCTGGTCATTAAAATGTTTTTGGGACCCTATTGGTATAAACTAAATGAATAGATTAGTTTAAATAAATTGTCATCTTTTTATATTTGCTCCCCTATCAAGAGCATTTAATATTTCCCAATTGTTGATCAGACTTAATTTTGTGAAAGTGGTCTTAATATTGCTCATAAAGTTTCTGATTTTCCCTTGGCAGATGATTCTAAATTTTTATATTATCGTAGTACTTTAAATGGAATTTCTCTTTGTAACTCTGACTGTTGGATTTTGTTAGTGATATATAAGACTGCTGATGACTTATGTGGGTTTATTTTATAACCAGCAACTTTGCTAAAGTTGTGGATTATTTCTAATAACTTTTTAGTAGAATCTGTGGAGTTCTCTAACTATACCATCATGTCGTCGGCAAAGAGTGATAATTTGGTTTCCTCATTGCCTATTCTTATTCCTTTAATCTCTTTCTCAGCTCTTATTGCCAAAGCTAGCGTTTCTAATACAATGTTAAATAGTAACAGTGATGGAGGCAACCTTGTTTCACTCCAGATCTTACTGAGAATGGTTGCAGTTTGTCTAAATTACATATGATGCTTACTGATGATTTTAAATAGATGCTGCTGATTATTTTAAGGAAAAGTCCATTTATTCCTATACTCTCAAGTGTTTTTAATAGGAATGGATGTTGGATTTTGTCAAATGCTTTTTCTGCATCTATTGGAGATGATCATATGGTTTTGTAATTGGTTATTAACATGGCCAATTATATTGATAGTTTTCCTAATATTGAACCAGCCCTGCATTCCTGGTATAAATCCTACTTGATCATACTGTATTATCCTGGAGATGATTTTCTGGGTCTTTTTTGCTAATATCTTATTTAAGATTTTAGCATCAATATTCATTAGGAGATTGGTCTATAATTTTCTTTCTTTGTTTTCCAACCTACCTGGTTTACGTATCAGTACCATGTCTGTGTCTAGAAGGAATTTGGTGGACCCCTTCATTCCCTATTTTATCAAATAATTTACATAGCATTGGGAAATTGTTCTTTAAATGTTTGGTAGAATTCACATTAAATCCATCTGGTCTTGGGGATTTTTCTTAGGGAGTTGTTTAATTACCTGTTCTATTTCTTTTCTGAAATGGGACTATTCAAACCAATTTACTTCCTCCTCTGTTAGTCTGGGAAGTCTATATTTTGAGGTAGTCATCCATTTCACCTTAGGTTATCAAATTTATTGGCATAAAGTTGAGCAAAATAATTCCTTATTATTTCTCTAATTTCCTCTTCATTGGTGGAAAGTTCTCCCTTTTCATTTTTAAGACTACTATTTTCATTTTCCTCCCTCCTTTTTCTAATCAGATTTACCAAAGGTTTATGTATTTTATTGTCTTTTTCATAGAACCAACTCTTAGTTTTATTAATTAGTTCAATAGTTTTTTTACTTTCAATATTTTAATTTCTCCTTTAATTTTTGGAATTTCAAATTTAATATTTGATTGGGGTTTTTAATTTGGTCTTTTTTAGTTTTTTTAGTTGTAAGCCCAATTCATTAATCTTTTCATTCTGTTTTATTCAAGTAAGCCTCTAAGGATATAAAATTCCCTCTTATTACAGCTTTGGCTGCATCCCACAAATTTTGGTATGACGTCTCATCATTGTCATTATCTTGAGTGAAATTATTAATTGTATCTATAATTTGTTGCTTCACCCAATCATTCTTTAAGATGAGATTGTTTATTTTTTTTTTTTCTTCAATAGCTTTTTTTACTTCTTTCTGTATATGTCCAATTGAGTTTTGAATGTATTGTTTTGGTCTGTGGAATTTTTTTCCATTTCACTAATTTTTTTTTAGTGAATTATTTTCTTTTCAATTCACAGATCCTACTTTCTTGCGTGTTCTTTGTCTTTCCAATTCACGGATCCTACTTTCTTGGAGTTCTTTGTCTTTCCAATTCCACAAATCCTACTTCTAGTGAATTCTTTATTTTTCAATTCACAATTCTTACTTTCCAAGATTTTTTATTTTTCCAATTCACCAATTTTGTTTCCTACACTTCCTGGGAATTTTTAACTTTTCAATTCGTATTTCAGGAAGTTGTTGCTCTCTTAACTTCTTTCCTTTCCCCATTTATCTTCTCTCTCTTTGAGACTTTTAATGGTCTCTTCTATGAGGAGCATTATGTAAAGGAGGACAGTCTGATGCATTTTGCTGTTTGAGGTCTCTTCAGGTTTGCTGACCTGCTCTTTTTCTGCATAGAAGCTGTTGATTGTTCTTTTCATCTTTTATTCATGTTTTAAAGCCTTTAGGGTAGGTCTCTAGGCAGGGGTTACCAGCTTCCTCTGCAGAGCAGGGAAAGATGTAAACCGATTTCGGCTCCGAGGTATGGGAGTGCTCTGGGTGAGGTTTCCCTTCCCAACAGGAAGTGGATTCAGCACTGGCCGAGCTATCAAACTGTAGTAGGGGCTGGGTGGATTATTGATTGCCCCTCGGCTGGACTAAGTGTTAGTGTCACCGCCCCCAGGCCAGAGCCTCTTGTGGGACTGTGAGTATTGGTGACTGCAGGAACACAGACAGCCACAAACTCTGCCCAACGTCTCTGCCTGATGCAAATCGCCCTGGAAAAGCTCCATGGCCCAAGCTGGCTCCCCACTGTTGCAGATTGGAGCTAACCCGGGCTGTGTCCTCCTGCTGTGCGGATCACAACTGCCCCAAGGAAAAGCCCCGTACTGCGGGTTGGGGCTGCGTGCTTGTGCCGAGATCTGTGCCTTCACCCTCGGTTTGAGACTCTCCTCGGAACCTAATTTCTCCCCTGTCTGCCCATCCCCCTGGCCCCAGAACCAACCTTTTTGGGAGACTGCAGATTTTCTTTGGCCAGTGAGTTGTTCTACTTCTTATCTTTGAATTGTAGCAGTCAAGACTATTTTTGAGGCTCGATATAATATTGATAAAGAGGGTAAGAGAAAGAGCTTAGAAAGTCGCGTTGTTTTCTCCCCATCTTGGCTCCCCCCCATGAATTCTTTCAATGCCTATTTTACCTTCTGATTCTATTACATCTGGGCAGTTCTCTTTGATGATTTCCTGTAAAATAATATCTTGGCTCTTTTTTCATCATAATTTTTGGGAAGCCCAATAATCCTCAGATTATCTCTCCTAAATCTTTTTTCCAGGTCTGTTGTTTTTTTCCAAGTATATAGTTAATATTTTTCCTAATTTTTCATTTTTATTGTTTTGCTCAACTGATTCTTGATATTTAAATGAATCATTCATTTCTATTTGTTCAGTTCTGATTTTTAATGAGTTATTTTCTTCATTAGCTTTTTTTTTACTTCTTTTTGTATATGTCCAATTGAGTTTTTAAATGAATTATTTTACTTTATGGAATTTTTTTCCATTTCACTATTTTTTTTCAGTGAGTTATTTTCTTTTTCCTATTTACAAATCCTACTTTCCTGGAATTTATTTACCTTCTCCTAATTCACAAGTTCTGTTTCTCTGCATTCCTGGGAATTCTTTACCTTTTCCAATTCACATTTCAGGAAGTTGTTACTCTCTTGCATAGCTTCTCTTTCCTTTCCCCATTTTTCTTCCAGCTCTCTTTTAAGATTGTTAATATACTCTTCCAGGAGAGTGTTATGTTATGGAGGCCAGGTAACATTCCATTTTGGGGTATTGTCTGGAGACTGTTTGCTATTAGTCTCCTCAGGATTGAAAACCTGCTCTCTTTCTGTGTGGAAGCTATCATTGTCCTTTTGATTTTTTTACTTATTTTTTAAAGCTTGTAGTGTCTGCCTTCAGGGCCAGGAGGTTACCCCCTTCCTCTGCAGAGCAGTGATAGGTGTATGGACAGTAGCTGTCCTGCAAATAGGCTGCAAAGAGCAGTGAGGTAAGGGAGTGCTCTGGGAAAAATTTCCCCCAGAAGTGATTAAGACCTGGTTAGTATGGTGCCGAGCTGTGGAAGTGCCCAGAGAAGAACACCACTGTGAGAATTAGTGAATGCCCTAGGGTTAGAGACTGAGCAGTGAAAGTGTCACTACTCCAAGCCAAAGCCAGCTGTGGGGCTGTGGTTATTAGCAGTTGACCAGCAAATAACCCTGCACCTACTGGAAATGTCTCTTTTCAGGGAAGCACAGTCACACTGTGGAAGTTCTATTGCCCCAGGCTGAGCCCCACTGTGCAGATTACAGGCTGCCTTGGGCTGTGCCCCCCTGTCCTGAAGATTTGTGGCTGCCCCGGGTCATCCCTTGCTGCAAAATTCAGCTGTCCAGCTGTCCTGTGGTCAGTGCTGAGTCACTCCTGGTTTTGGGTGGGTGTAGCCAGATATTGTTAGGTTCTGGCATTTTATTCAAGTACCTTCTCCCTTTGGCTTTAATTTCTCTGCTGATCTGCTGTTTTGCAAGCAGAGCAGAGCAATCAGTCTATGGCAGAGTCATCTCTGTAGATTTTCTAACCACAGAGGCCAACCTGCCCAGTCTGCTCAATATGCTAGTCTCTAGTTCTATCCGTGCCTGTGCTGGTCTTTTCCCACCCCTCAGGAAAAACATTTTCTGACGAACTTCCAGATTATTTTCGGCTGGTAAGTTGTTGTACTTCTAATGTCCATGAGTTTTACCAGTCAAGTGCTATTTTTGAGCCTGAATTTAATAATTGGCTGTGAGGGTACGAGAGAGCTCAGAAAGTCACATGTGCCTATCATCTTGGCTCCACCATCAGTTGTTTTCCAAGGAAGTATTTTACATTTTCTTGTATTTTTTTTTTTTTGTTTTGTTTTGCTTTACTGATTCTTGCTGTCCCATTGAATCACTGATTTCCATTTCACTTTTAATGAATTATTCTTTTCAGTTACCCTTTATGTTTCTTTTTTTTTTTTTTTTTTTAATTTGGCCAATTGAATTTTTAAATGAGATGTTTTGTTCAATGGGATTTTTTCCATTTCATAAATTCTGTTTTTAAAGAGTTGTTTTCTTATTCCATTTCACTTTTTTCCCCCAGGGGCTTGTTTTTTGTTTGTTTGTTTGTTTGTTTTGTTTTGTTTTTCATTTTGTCAAATCTTTTTGTAAGGAGCTATATGCTTTTTTTAAAAATTTAATTAAATATATTTTGCAAGGAGTTTACTTCAGATAATTTCTGTGTTTGCTTTCCCAAAACCTCTCATAAAAATTTCATTTCATTTTTCCATTTTTCTTCTAGCTTCTTTTAAGATCTTTTTTGAATTCTTCCAAGAAAGCCTTGTGAGATAGGGACAAATTTATATCATCTTTTGGTGCTCTTTCTGGAGATGATCTGCTTTTAGTGCCATCAAGGTTTGAAATTTGTTATTTTCTTTCTCCATACAAACCATTTATGGTCAGAGGGTGTTTTTTTGCTCTTTTGCTCATTTTTTTTTAAATTGAAGTCTGCTTTTAGGTTAAAGCCTCTATAGGCAACAGTGGCTGCACTGGGTCAGTGCTGACTATCTTCTGGTGCTGATTTTGCCTGGACAGGTCCCATGAAATTCTTATATTTAGGGGTTCACTATTTACCTTTTGTGTTTGTATTGGATGTTTTATACCTTCTCTGCTGATCTAGTGGCTTGCAACCAGCACAGAGTAGCCAATACTGCTGCAGATTCCTCTCACTAGATTCTCCTACACCCAAAGCCCACAAGGCCCTCGAGCTGTGTGCTGCCTTAACTCAGTGTCTATGCTCCATCTGTCTGTACTTGTTCTGTCTCCTTCTATGCAAATTGAAATGGAATTTTTCTGATGATCTTCAAAATTATCTTCTGCTGCTAATTGGTTACATTCTAAACATTTGTGGGTTCTGTCACTACAAAACCAGTTCAGAAGCTGGATTTGCTCTTAATTTAAGGGACATGGGGAAAGCACAGAAAAAAGCTCTCTCCTCTCTGCCATCTTGGCTCTGCCTTTAGAATACACCTTTTTCTCATCAGTATATGGCAACTACACAAAAATTGATCATGTATTAGGGCATACAAACTCACAGTCAAATAAATAGAAAAGACTGTTATATTAAATGCTTCCATTTAAGACCACAGTAGAATAAAACTATATTCAGTAAATAACCAGAGAAATATAGATTAAACACCAATTGAATATTAAATGATCTAATATTAAAGTATGAGTGGGTCAATCACCAAATCACAGAAACAATCCATAATTTCATATAAGAAAATGACAATAATGAAATAGCATGTCAAACCCTATGGGATGCAGCCAATGTAGTTCCTAGGGGGAATTTTATGTCTCTAAATAGCTACATAAATAAAACAGAGCAGGATGAGATCAATAAATTAGGCATGCAACTAAAAAAGCTAGAAAAATACCAAATTAAAAAACCCAATTAAATAACAAATTATTGACTTTGAAACTCAAAGGAAATATTAATAAAATACAGACTAAGAAAACTTTTGAACTAATAAAGAAAACTAAAAGTTGGTTTTATGAAAAAACTAACATTTATAAAGTTTTGGTTAATTTGATCAGAAAAATGAAAGAAAAAATCAGACTACCAGCATCAAAAATGAAAATGGTGAACCAATGAAAAAAATTAAAGCAATAATTAGGAGCTATTTTTCAAAATTTTTGGCAGTAAGTCTGATAATCTAACTAAAATGGATGAATATTTACAAAACTATAAATTGCTGAGATTAATAGAAGAGGAAATGAAATACATAAATAATCCTGTTTTAGAAAAAGTACTTAAAGAACTCATTAAGGAAAAAATCTTCAGGGCAGATTGATTCACAAGAGATTTCTACCAAATTTGAAGAAATAATTAAATGCAAAAATATGTAAACTATTTGAAAAAATAGGTAAAGAAAGATTACAGTTTTATGACACAAATACAGCAGCAATACCTAAAACAAGAAAAGACCAAACAGAGAATTACACACCAATACCAATATGAATATTGATGATGAATATTGGTGTAAAATTTTTAAATAGACTATCAGCAAAGAAATTACAGCAGCTTATCAGCAGGATAATATACCATGACCAAGTAAGATTTATAACAAGGATTCATGGCTGGTTCAATATTAGAAAATTAGTACAATCATCAACCATATAAAAAATAATAGAAATATATGATAATTTTGATAGATGCAGAAAAAGTTTTGAAAAATATAAGACTCATTCCTGTTAAAAGAAATTAGAGGGAATAGGGATAATTGGAGCTTTACTTAAAAGAATACGTAGTATCTATCTAAAACCTACAGCAAACATTATTTGTAATGGAGAGAAGTTGGACATGTTCCCAGTAAGATCAAGGGTGAAATAAGGATGCCTATTATCACTATTATTACTCAACATTGAAATAGAAATATTCACTTTAGTATTTGGAAAAGAAAAAGAACTTAAAGGAATTAGAATAGGTAATGAAGATATAAAACTATCACTCTTTACAAATGGTATGATGATATACTTTAAGACTTCTAGAAAACCATCCACAAACCAATTGGAAACAATTCAGAGCTTTAGCAAAGTTGCAAGGTAAAAAATAAACTCACACAAATCATCAACATTTCTGTATATTACTGACAAAGACCATCAGCAAGAGAAAGAAAGAAAAACTCTGTTTAAAATTACTGTAGACAAAATGAAATACTTGAGGATCTACCTGTTAAGAAAAAAAGACAAGACCACTTGCATTTTTGATTTCCTTCTCAGGGTAATTTTGCATTGTTTCAAAGTCTGATTCTTCTTGTGCAGCAAAATGACTGTATGGTAAATATGTATTTAACATATACTTTAACATATTTAACATGTATTTATTGGTCTACTTGCCATCTGAGGGAGGGGGTGGCAGGAAGGAGGGGAAAAGTTGGGACAGAAAATTTTGCAAGGGTCAATGCTGAAAAATTATAAATGCATATATCTTGCACATAAAAAGCTATAATAAGAAAAAAAAGACAAGAACTATAAGAACACAATTACAAAACACTTGTCACACAAAATAAACAATTGAAAAAAATATTAAATGTCCATGCCGAAGTTAAGCTAATATATTAAAAATGATAATTCTACCTAAATTGGTCAATTTGTTTAGTGTCATACCAGTCAAATTGCCAAAACATTATTTTATATAACTAGAAATAAATAATAACAAAATTCATTTGGAAGAACAAAATATCAAGAATATGAAGGGCATTAATAAAAAAAAATACAAATGATGGTGACAGTATAATGAGCGAGAACTTGAAACAAGGTGTTAACTCGATGGAATTGATAGAAATAATGCTTGTTTACACCTTTGAGAGTTCACACATTGGAGTTCACAAGTTGGGAGATATCCAAGTTTACACCTCCCACAATCTAACTCTCTCAGAGGAGAAGTCAAGCTTTGGGTTCACACCTTTAAGAGATCATATATAAGAAGCTCTCAGTCTCAGCAAGGGTAATTTGGGAGATTGAGAAGCCAGGAGTTGGAGTTGAGCTAAAGGCAACGGATTAGCAATGAGAGCTCTCAGAACCAAAGAAAGCTAACTGGGCTATTTTGGGAGAAACAATAAAAGATTTGAACTTTTATTAGCTGGCTGCATTTGAGGTGATTATTACTTTGAACTAAACTGAAACTGAGGTTGTTTCCAGAAACCTCCCTGAGAAACCTGCTCCCAGAGAGAACCATTATATTTTAGAAAAAGACGAAAATACTACAACTTAGTAATACCAAACCTTAAAGTATATTATAAAGTACCTGTGATCAACACTATTTGGTACTGGCTAAAATACAATGGTGGATCAGTAAGATAGATTACACCCAAAGCCGTAGAATAGTAAAATAGATCAGATGACACAATAATCAAGGCCTGTAGCAATGTAGTATTTGATAAATCCCCAAACTACAACTTTTGGAATAAGAATTCATACTTGACAAAAATTGCCTGGAAAAATGGAAAATAATGTTAGAAACATGGCACGGTCCTACATCTCACATACCATACTAAAATTAAGTCAAAATCAATATATGCTTTGGGCATAAAGGATGATATATAAACAAATTAGAACAAGTGATAATTTACCTCTTAGGTCATTGGAGAAAGGAAAAATTTATGACCAAAGAAGAACTAAAGAACATTATGTAAGGAAAAATGAACAACTTTGATTACATTAAATTAAAAAGTTTTGGCCCAAACCAAATCAACAGAAACAAGAATAAAAGGGAAGAACAAAGCTGGGGAAAATCTTTACAGCCAGTATTTCTGAAAAAGTCTTATTTCTAAAATTTATGAAGTACTGTGTCAAATTTATATTTATACAAGTTATTCCTTAACTGATAAATGGTCAAAAGTTATGAAGAAACAATTTTCAGATGATAAAATTAAAATCATGCATAAGTATATGAAGAATTGCTCCAGATCATTATTGATTGGAAAGATGCAAATTAAAATAGTTCTGAGGTACCACGTTACATCTCTCATATTGGCTAAGATAACAGGAAAACATGATAATAAATGTTGGAGGGTATATGGGAAAAATAGCACACTACCACATAGTTAGTGGAGTTGTGAAATGATCCAACCCTTCTGGAGAGCAATCTTGAACTATGACTATGACTATGAAACTGTTCATACCTTTTGACCCAGTAGCACTATTAATGGAGCTATAGCCTATGAAAATCATAAAGGAGGAAAAATGATAAACATATGCAAAAATTTTGTGGCAGTCCTTTTTGTGGTGGCAAGAAACTAAAAACTGAGTGGATGCCCATCCATTGGAGAATAGCTGAATAAGTTAGGTTATATAAATGTTATGGAATGTTATTGTTCTATAAGAAATGATCAGCAGGATGATTTCAGAGAGGTTTGGAGAGACTTATTTGAATTGAGCCTAAGTGAAGTGAGAAGAACCAAAGGATCATTATACATGGCAACAACAAAGTTATATGATTATCAATTCTGATGGACATGGCTCTTTTCAACAACAATATGATTCAGATCAGTCCCAATGGTCTTGCAATGAAGAGAGTCATCTACACCCAGAGAGAGGATTGTATTAACTGAGTGTGGTTCACAACATAGATTTTCACTCTTTTGGTTGTTGCTTGTTTGTATTTTCTTTTCTTTTCTTTTTTTTTTAATAAAGTTTTTCATTTTCAAAACATATACACAGAAAATTTGACATCATTGACCTCGGCATAGCCTTGTGTTTCAGATTTTCTCCTCCTTCACCCCATCCACTCCCCTACATGGGAAGCAAATAAATATATATTAAATCCAATATGTGTAAACATATTTATACAATTCTGTTGCTGCACAAGAAAAATGAGATCCAAAAGGAAAGAAAATAAGAAAGAAAACAAAATGCAAGCGAACAACAACAAAAAAGCGAGAAGATTATTTTGTGATCCATATTAAATTCCGACAATACTTTCTCTGGGTGTAAATAATTCCTTTTATCAGAAGATTATTGGCACTGGCCTCAGTCATCTCATTGTTGGAAAGAGTCATGTTCATCAAAATTTATCTTCCTATAATATTGATGTTGTCATGTATAATGATCTCCTGGTTCTGCTCATTTTACTTAACATCAGTTTGTGTAAGTTTCTCCAACCTCTCTGAAATCATCCTATTAGTCATTTCTTACAGAACATTAATATTCCATAACATTCACATACCTTAGTTTATTCAGCCATTCTCCAACTGCTGAGCCTCCACTCAGTTTCCAGTTTCTTACCACCAAAAAAAGGGATCTTTGATTTTTCTTGTGCAGCAAGATAAATGTATAAACATGAATGCATATATTGGATTTAATACATATTTCTACCATGTTTAACATATATTGGATTACTTGTCCTCTTGGGGAAAGGGTACGGGAGGAGAAGGAAAAATTGGAACATAAGGTTTTTGCAAGGGTTAGTGTTGAAAAATTACCCATGCATGTGTTTTGAAAATAAAAAGCTTTAATAAAAAATAAAATTTAAAAAATTAAAAAGGTGATGAACTAGCTCAGTATTGATAGGTGTGGAATGAATGATGCTCATGTGAAACAAGCAGAGCCGGACATATATTGTAGACAATAACAGCAAAAATGTGTGATGGTCAACTATGAAAGACTTGGTTCTTCTCAGTTGTTTAGTGATCCAAAGCAGTCTCAACAGATTTTAGACAGAAAATACCATCTGCATTAAGAAAAAAGATCTAATGAGACTGAATGTAAATCAACACAAGCTGTGTTCACCTCTTTTTCCTGTTCTTTTTTTTTTTTTTCTCTCTCTCCCCTGGTTTTTGTCTTTTGCTCTAATTTTTTTTCCCCCAAATTGATTATAAAGCAATATATATTAAATAAATAAAATTAATACAATAAAAAAGAAGTACATTTATTCAATTCTTTTTTTTTTTTTTTTTTACAATTAGGCTAATTGTTTAAAGTGTTACTTTCTTCTGTATTTTTGTGTATATTTTCCCAAGTTGTTTCATAATTTTCTTCCTTTATTCTCATCTCTTTTCCTAATTTTTCTCTACTACTTCCTCTACTCCAAGAATTCCTGAGGGCTTTTTTGGTTCAAATTACATTTTTCCATTGAGGCTTTTTAGGTAGCTGTTTTTGCTTTGTTGTGTTCTTTACAACTTGTGTCTTGGTCTTCTCTATTACCATAGTAACTTTTTAAGGAAAATTATTTTTTCATTGTTTATTCATTTATTCAAGCTATTTTTTCCCATTGAACTTTATGTTAAAATTAGGCTCTTCTTACCTGGGAGCAGGGAGACACTGTCCAAGATGGAATCATTTATTTTCCCAGATGTTTTTAGAGGTAGTTCTGGTAGTCTACAATTTTTGAGTGCTTTCCAAAGTGGTATGATCCAGAAAAAGGTATTATCATTGCTTTCCTCGTCTACAATCTAGCCTTTCCCCAAAAAGGACTCACTATCTTGAAGTCATAATCACTCTTATTGTCCCTAGAGTACTTACTTCCCTGAAACTTGCAAACATTAATGTTTTTCACTGTCTTGGTGCTTGCTGCCTTGTCATTTTGTGCAAGGATCTCTCTCTGTTCTCAAACAATAACCTAAAGTACATAAGAGCAATAAAATTGTCAGTAGCATTTGTACCAAGTCCCAGCAAAGAGTGCCCTGTTGTCTTTCTTATCAGTGGTGTTATCCACTTAATAATCTCTTGGCTGAGAACTTTTGACGCTTCTGCTGCTTTCTTAGTCACTTCCAAGGCTTGTGACTGTACTGCTACCAAATGTGCTCCAGATGGATCTCTACTCTGGTATCATTGACCTCTCATGCCAACCTCATACTAGAAGCTTTTCTTTAATTTCTTCTGAATGCTTTGAAAGAACCAAAAGGACATTCTTACTACTTGTTATCATTCAAAACATAATGAAGCCATCTTTTCTTAATGTTATAAAAATCCTTGATCACATCTTTTGTTCTCTTCTGCTTTGGAATTCCTAATTAACTATAAGTGGCAGGCTACTTGCACCCATCATGCACCTTGTCATAGACATATCAATTATTGTTTATTTATATACATATTCCTAATAAACTCTTTTGAAATCAGCTAGTTGCTTGTTTTTATTTTTACTTATCAAGCATGAATTGAACATGGACTATAAATTGGGTTAAGTTACTTTTTCCAGTGTTTTACTTAAACATTTCCTATTCTCAGGGTACTTGAATTCTAAGAAGCATATATAGTATGCACAATGATAATAAAACATTACCATGTTTATGTAACTTAATACAAAGTCATTTCTTGATATTATTTGATAAGTGAGACAAGGAATTGTCAGGAATTCAAGATGCTTTTCATTATAACACATTGCTTATCTCTCTCCACACTTAATTATATAGCATTTATTAATACTTATGTTGCTGTTCACATTCTTCTAGAGATCACAGAATATTAAACCCAAAAGAAACATTAAACATTAGTAAATCAAACCTCTTCATGTAAAAATTAGTAAGCTGAGTTATGATTAAAAATATCTGCTTTCATTTGTTGGTTCTGCTGCACTAGAGTAACTTTGTAAACAAGTTCATTGAGCCTCTATTTTTCTAGCCATAAAATGGGGATAACAACATTTATACAACTTAACCTCCTAATGCTCCTCTGAAGAGTCAGTGAGATAAGGTGGGCAAAGGATTTTGTCAACCTTATAATAACAAATCAATGTTAGTTAGCTCTCTGTGTAATTATTTCAGCTTTTTCTTTATTATGGATAAATTTCTTGAAAACAAAGAACTTGTCTTACTCTTCTTTTCCTATAGACCTACAACATAAACTTTCATAAAATTTGAATCATTGTTTACTAAAACATTGACTCTACCTTGCCCTACTTTATTGTACAGTAAGAAAAAGATCCAAAAGCTTCTACTCTATGATCTAAGTGAGGTATTCTCTTATTGACCCAGTTCCTGAATTCTATTACCTAACATTTCACCTTTCATATGAAGTTTTCTGCCCTCTGCCTAACTATGTCTAGAAATTCATGTTTTTATATCCTGCTCTTGTATACCTCACAATCAACCATCATGGACCATATCCATCTGTCTTCTATGGCCTGAAAAATCTTCCTCCTTTTTTTGATGAAAAAAATAAATGTTCTGATTCATTGTATCTGAGAATGGTTCAGTTCCTTGACCTTCAGGCCAGAGAGCCCTATTTAATGTAACTTCCTCTTGCTTGTGATTTACTTTTACTGCTTGGGTTATTCTTAGTTATTGTATATTTAATACTATATATCCACCCAGAGACTTTGGCAATGGGTGCATTTTTATAAGCCTAAAAATTAAATGAATAAATTATAAATGAATGTATCATTTCCCATATATGCACCAAGAGACTTGGGTGGGATGACTACATTTTCTAAACTAGACTATAAATAAATAAGCATTTTAAAATTTGGTGTAGAATGCCATTATGCAAACTATTTCCTTACCGCATTTCAGATTTTAAAACTGTCACTTTTAGCTTCCAACAAAGACAACAGGAAGAGTTTGTAAGGACTGGGATGAAAATGGTCAGTGTTCCCATTGCCTACCCCGATGGCTTCTGGGAAATGGATTCCTGTCACCATTTTCACTGGCGTTTCATTCTAGCAAATGAAGAGGTATCCAGAATATCAGTGCCATAGCAATTACTGGTCCATCCTTGCTGTGTGCCTCTTGGACCTTTCCGTGTCAGTCCCTAATGCCTGTGACCAGAGGGGCTCTCTATCCTTCCAGGGGTTCCTAAGGAAGAGGAAAAGATGAGAGTCAGGTGCCCAGAGAAACCAATTCATGCCTGGGGTCAGTGTGACAGCCAGTTTGGGCAGCTTGAGAACTGGTATCCTCCAGATTCCATTGTTATGACAAAGATGGTAACAAGCAGAGGCGTGCCATAAATGGGTCCTTGTAAGAGTGACAGGAACCAGAATGGGGAGCAGCACAGATGTCTTACCCATTTTCATTGTTAATGGAGCAAAGCAACTAGGGGGTCTTTAGAACCTCTTCCATTTTTGAGCTATAATTCCACATTTCTTTTCTTTCCTTCCACCATGTTTTGACTATGTTAAAACAAGTTTGGGTAACTTTCAGGTAACACAGTAATTTAGCTTATGCTACTTTTTTTGGAGCTTGTATTCCTAGCTGATCTTTTTTCTGATATAGTAATAAGTCTAATATGACCTCTTTCTGAAGTGATGAAGGGTAATAGTAATAGGAAAATATAAATAGGAGACTGTAAAATTTAAAAAAAAAACTTAATCATGGAGTTATGAAAGATAATTTTTTAAAAAAAGTATAAAAATCTGTCCCCCTTGACCTCACCATTATTTCACATGATCCTGCTGCTTAAAAAAATATCTTTCACAAAACTCCCTAAGGTTTCTGTTGTATCTCTCATAAATGATTCCTTTTGATGGAAACCCAGCACAACTTTTCTATTTTTTCCTGACTTATACAGGCAATGATTCCGTAGAACCACATTGAAACTCTTGACAGCTCAGTGGGTGAGGAAAAGGAGGAGGGGGATTATCTAAAAGAGGAGGGGGAAGGGGAAGACATTCAAAGTCAGGCCTAAGATGACAGGAGAAATAGGGTAGCAGCTGTACAAAATGTTACTTGATCTCTGCCAGAGCTGTGGTATGTAGGGGTGAATGACAACTTCTAATTAAAAATGGTGACTGATTATCATGTAAGAAGTGACACAATTTGTCTAAGTCCTGGAATGGGAGATGATTCACTTTTATTTGTAGAAAATGCTAATTTGAAGTTATGCATTTTTAGAAGAACATCTGTGGTAATTTTTTGATTGGATCCACATAGTGATTAAATCCCTTTTTTATTTTGTGACTGAAACTTTTAAATTGTCTCTTTGCCTGGTGCCAACTCTGTTTCCATAAACAAAGCTCAAGGAGGAAAAAGATCTCAGCATTTGCCGGCAAAATGTGAAATGTTACCTAGTAAAACAATATGGATTCTAATGGTGATGAAAATTGGATATGTAGATCATTGCCATGAGTTCTCAGGTTTCCATCAAATTACTTTGGTATTATTTTTCAAAGCTATATAATCCCTTTAGTAGCTATATATTCATGTAAAACTTATTCATAGTCCTCTATCTGGGTCAAATGCACACAACTATCATCAAAACACATGTTTCCAGATGTTTTTAACTTTTTGTGAAATATAAAATTGATAGCATTGGACTTTTTTTTTTTTACCCCTTAATACATTTCATTCACACTTAGAACTATTTCCTGATTTAGACCTATAAAGGAAAAAAAAAAAAAAACTTCTATAAAGTAAAATGCAACAAATAATTTGACTGGTTCTTTAAGGCTGACAAAAGTTTCAGAGTAAATTATATTATCCTATGCAGCATAGTCAATGCTTTCATAAGTGACAAATGAAAAAATTAGTATATGCTACTGAATATGCAAAGATTAACAGAGCTCCAGAGGAAAGAAAGGCCATGTCTATGATCCATAGCAGAATTAGGTGGGGGGGAAATAGTTTATCTGTTTTCCTATTCAAGATTGGATGTGGACAAGTAAGTTGGACAGAATTTGACTGGGTTGAAGTGAGATTCACTTATTCTTTTGGTATAGAGCCATGAAAATTACTGGAAAAGAACTATGAGAGTTTTCTGCTTGTAGATTTGGAAAGTTTGGTATGATATAAAATGAATAATTTTTATTGTTGATCAACATTGATATGTAATATTTAATTAATTATTTTTGCTTTAAATTCATGTTTTTTAAATTCTTTATTTGAATAATTAAGTAGGCCTGAAGTCTCAGGAAACTAATTTTTGGACCTTTCCATGATTACAATAAAAATCTTATGCCAGTGAGAGTGGCAGACTAAACTTTTGACCTGCCTGTCTTGAAGCAAATATTCTAGTGAGATTAGTAGACAATAATTCATATACTTTCTAAATCCCCTTTTAGGAAATTCCACCGGACATTTTTTTTTTTCTTTTTAGATGTTGGCACTTTTGTAACAGCTCAACATGTATGTGAGTCAAATCAAAGTGAAAGCAAGGGATTTAGTTCTGTAGCAGGGCAATAGTGCTTCTGATACTGTTTCCTTTTTATAAGACCTGTGTATTTAAGATACATAAACTCTCAAAAAATAATGGATTGACACAGGAAATGGAAAATTAATGGAAAAAATGCAGACTGACTTCCACTTAGTTCCCTTAGAAACAAGTAGGCATGATCATACCTCTAAGGGTTATAGCTTAGGAATTTCTCAGTTAATTGAATTACTTAAGCCTGGATTTTTAGAAATTCAAAATTCAGATTTCCACTTCCTTTTATTTATGTTCAAGATATATCTGTGGCTCTGCAACATTCTAGCTTAACTGTATGGTCTTGGAGAAATTTTGTTATTTCTTCTGTAGATGCTATGATATGAGTAAGGTTAGAAAAATGGAAACCAAAGTTAACATTCCTCTTTCTCTCATGACTCATATCAATTCATTTGCCAACATCTACTGATTTCTAGCTCCACATCTATCATAACTGAATCCTTCTTTGCACAAATAATAATCATTGGCTAAATTCAGGTGCTCATTACCTCTGTCCTGTAGTGTTGTATTAGCCTACTAAATTAGATTCCTAACTCTAGTCTTTCCCTTCTCCATTCCTTCCTCCATTCCATTACTTCCTTGGATCTTTTGAGTTCACAGATGCAGGTATTCCTTTTAATGTTAAAAAATGAAATCCATTCATGCTTTCTTATCATAAGCAATTTTTGTTTATATCCTCCAGCTGTTCTCAATAAATGTAGCATACTATCAACAGAGTCCTGACCACTCCTGTCCCTCTGCAGCTTTTTATTGGTAGTATGTTGCAACTTAATCCATCCCACCATGCAACTCTACATTGCTCAATGACAGACTGGTACTTTTTAATTGAGGAAAATTAGGAACATTAAGCTTGAATCATACTAGTCAGTAGGAGAACTAGGACCAGAATCCAATTCACCTGATTCCCAGCCAAATGTTCTTTTCTTATTACACTGTACTTGCATAAGAGTCCACACAGTTACAATTTAATCATCAGAATTTAAGAAGAAAATAAAATGCATTGAAGCTTGTATTAATAAAATATCATTTCTTGATTTTTATGTAACAAGAAACGATTACTTAATAAATCATGATATACTGAACTGTTAATTTTTTTTCTTTTACTCAGAAAATAAATTTTTAGTATAAATTACATTATATTAAACTCTAACATTAACTATGGTCAATTATATTAAGGGACAGTACCAGAATAACACTAAAGCATTAAATATGATTACTGCCTGGGAAACATGTGAAAAAAATGGTATAGGCAACAAAGAAAGCAATTGTAGTAACAGATAATTTATTTGCTTTCAACACATTTTACCTGTTACATTTGTCTGAATTGTATGATAGTAAATAATATAACTGAAAGCTTAAATGAGTAAAAATGTGATTTTCTTATTTCATCAAAACAAATAGTCTTATGGCAGTAATTTTCCTTTTATTGTTGAAGATTCAGAGATGCATAGACGACCATTGTTTCCCAGGATTTTATAGATAAGATTTGTACTTTAGTCAGAGATTGGGAGGAGTCAGGAGTGTTTAACCTTACATTTTTTAATGTTTCAATAACCAAATTTCAATATAGTTAATATTATTTTGTAATTTCATGGATTTTATGCTTGCATAAAAAATCTATTATTTTTAGTAGGGACTTGGCTTGATTGAATTTGTTTTTAAATTTGCATTGCAAGCCCTAATATTGCTGAGATTCAAGGAGCCTTTGAGATGCATTTAATATTAGCTTATGTTAATAAGTGAAATGATTCATTTAGCAAATAAATATTAAGATGCTGCCATTTACAACAGTGTTAGATGTTAGATATAAAGAGAAAGATAAAAACCAGTTCCTGTCCCCAAGGAACATATATTCTACTAAAGAAATGTCACAAGAAACTTCTTGTTAATATTAATATCTTTTGAACAGAGACATCAAAGGGAAAATTAAGGCAAATTCTTTCCTCTTCTCTTCAGAATATGAGAAAGGATACTGAATGGGAAAGAACATAGGAATAAAATCAATATCATAATTCTAGTTATGCCTCTGTCACCATTGTATGCATCATCCTGCAGCAAATTGTTAACATTCTCTCAATTTCCTTTTCATCAAAGAGAATGGAATGGATTAGATCAATTTTAAGATATCCCTACCATCTGTGGTGCCTTTGACTCAAGTGTATTAAACATAATTTGACAAGACACCTCATCCAGCATATAATTCTGCCCCAAGAATCTTCAAGACTAGCAGGAGAACAGGCTTTGAAAAATTTTCCCATGGAGGGTCAGAAACTATATGATCAAAACTACAAAACACTTTCCACACAAATAAAGTCAGATCTAAATAATTGGAAAATATTAAGTACTCTTGGATAGGTCAAGCAAATAGAATAAAGATGACAATACTACTTAAACTAATCTATTTTACTGACCTAAAAAAATAACAACAAAATTCGTCTGGAAGGGAAAAAAAAGGTCAAGGTTTTCAAGGGAATCAAGTGAAGTTGGCCTATCTGTACCAGATCTAAAACTATATTATAAAGCAATGGTCATCAAAACCATTTGATATTGGCTAAGAAATAGACTAGCTGATCAGTGGAATAGGTTAGGTTCACAGGGGGCAAAATAGTCAATAACTTTAGTAATATAATGTTGACAAACCCAAAGACCCCAGTTTTGGGGATAACAATTCACTATTTGACAAAAATTGCTGGGAAAATTGGAAACTAATATGGCAGAAACTAAGAATTGACCCCCACCTAGCACAGTATACTAAGATAAGGTCAAAATGAGTTCATGATTTAAGCCTAAAGAATGATATTATAAACAAATCAGAAGAACACAGGATAGTTTTCCTCTCAGACTTATGGAAGAGGAAAGACTTTATGACCAAAGAATAATTAGAGATCATTGCTGATCACAAAATAGATAATTTTATTATATTAAGTTAAAAAGTATTTGTACAAACAAAACTAATGCAAACAAGATTAGAAGGGACACAATAAACTGAGAAAACCTTTTTACATTCAAAGGTTCTCATAAAGACCTCATTTCTAAAATATATAGAGAATTGACCCAAATTTATAATAGTTCAAACCATTCTTCAATTGATAAATGGGCAAAGGATATGAACAGACAATTCTCAGATGAAGAAATTGAAACTATTTCTAGTCATATGAAAAGGTACTCCAAATCACTATTGATCAGAGAAATGCAAATTAAGACAAACTCTGAGATACTACTATACACCTGTCAGATTGGCCAGGATGACAGGGAAAGATAATGCTGAATGTTGGCGGGGATTTGGGAAAACTGGAAAACTGATGCATTTTTGGTGTGTGAATACATCCAGCCATTCTGGAGAGTGATTTGGAACTATGCTCAAAAAGGTATCAAACTGTACATACACTTTGATCCAGCAGTGTTACTACTAGTCTTACATGTCAAAGAGATCTTAAAAGAAAGGGATCCACATGTGCAAAAATGTTTTTGGCAGCCCTTTTTGTAGTGGCTAGAAACTAGAAACAGATTGGATGCCTATCAATTGGAGAATGGTATAAGAATTCAATGGAATATTATTGTTCTGTGAGAAACAACAAGTATGATGACCCCAGAGAGGTTTAGAGAGACTTACACAAACTGATGCTAAGTGAAATGAGCTGAATCAGAAGATCATTATACATGAAAAACAATAAGAAAAAAAAATGACTACCAGATGATGCAGAATAAGACAGTTTCTAGAGTTGTTTTTAATTATGTTTCTAAAAGCAACAAGAAACATCAACTGATGGAGCATTTGTTGATCTTATTTTGTAGTATACCTGCTAAATATTGTAACTTTTTTCATGATTCTCCTTCATCCCTCTCATTTCCCCCCAATTTTTCCTCTACCTCTTTTAATTGATTTTTAGTGCATGAGAGAGGGAGATTATCTTCTAGAAGTTGTTTTGTTAACGGAGACTGAGACTAATTCACATTTGTCTTTGAAGCTTTACATATATTCCTTTGAACATTTTTTTTCTCTTCTCACTTTGTGTCTTGATCTTCCCAGTCATCCATATTATTAAATTGTAATACCATCCCTTTGTTAATTATTTTCTATTTACTTTGTGTATAGCTGACTTTGTATTTATTTCTTTTTTGTTTGTTTGTTTTGCTGAGGCAATTGGGGTTAAGTTCCCTGTGCCCAGGATCACACAGCCAGGAAGGTATTTATTTCTTTTCATATACCACTTCATTAGAACTTAATTTCTGCTCTTGTGGGCAGGGCCAATCTTTTACCTCTTTGTCTAACCAATGATCATCACAGTGCCTGAAACAAAGTAATTACTTAATTTATGTTTATTGATTGATTTATTACTATTAGACATGGAAGAAATCTTGCCAAAGGTTTATTTATTCATATAGTTCAAATATTGAAAGTGGTATAATTTCAAGGATAGAAGGAATGATTCAGAAGATATCTGTGTATGTAAAGGAGTTAATAAAAAGGGACTTAAAATTATGGAAAAAATCTCAAATATTATTACTATCCAAAATGAATGATTGAGAGAACATCAACCTTTATTACCTGTATATCTGCTTTCCCATGTACAATAAATGTTTTGGGATAATAAACTGTACATGTATCAAAGATATTATTAACAATTGTTGTATAAAGTAATATCTAGGCTTTTGCAAGAAATATTCTATTGTTTCCACTATCTTTACCATCACATAATTGATTAAACAACATATGAAATAATATTGTGATATACTGTTTTTAAAAAAAAATCTTAAAAAGAAATATAAAAAATGTTTGAATATAAAAACTAAAAAAGAAAAAAAGAAGATAATTTGATTCAGTGGAACTAACAACTTAAAGTTTTTCTACCCACAAGATAGTTTCCATGCATACAACAAAATTTTACATGATTATATAAATATATATAATAAGAAATATTTTCAATAATATATCACTATAGGATTAGACAGAGATATATAGATACATTATGTGTGTATATGCATATGCATATAATTATAAACACTATAATTAATATATGTACATATATAAACAATTCATCACATTTTGCTGTGTGTATTTGACATTTATATTCATATTATATATTATTTGTATGTAATGAATTATATTTAATTATAAGTGTATATATATATAGTATAATTATATAAACTATATAAACACACACATCAAAATGTGGTAAGATTGAGCACACTAAGTCAAAAAAGTGATTATCTCTAGATGATGAAGCACTCCTGATGATATTATAGATGAAAATTTGGGGTTAAATAAAGCCATGAAATATTGGAAAGTCTTAGGAATATGACATATCACTTGAGTTTATTTTAACTATTTAGGTAAGAAATACTGAATAGATGAAGAAAGCTTATCATGTACCCTATAATGTAGTTTTATTGACTACCAATAGAGATGAAAGAATTGATATTGAGTACCCATAGCTTAGGGCAACAGAGAGGTACATGGTAAGTAAGAGAAAAACCTAAAACATTATAAACAAGGAATAAAAAGGTATTTTTAAAACTGTAAATAAAAGAGAGATGTGATAATTATATGCTGAGATCCAAATATAACTTGTGTGCATAAATTGTGTGTTACTATGAAGGTGTACTTGTAACAAAGGAAATAGTTATGATTATGAAATCATAGGTCTATTTGATTTTTTTATTACAACTAAAATTTTTACATCTTTGTTGATAAAATATAGAAGTAAGCCTTAAAGTACTCTAGACTTCTAGATTGCATTTCTTGAAGACAGAAAATAATTTGACTTCATAGTTTTGAGAATCATAGAAGAATCTTAAATGTCATTGATGTCAACTCTTTTCTATGCAAATATTCCTTTAATAATATCTGGAACAAGCCATGGTGTGGGTTTTAACTTAATAAACATAGTAAAATGGTGTTCAGTACCTTTTGAAGTAATGAATATTATTTGTTAACATTTCTATTTGTTAAGAAATATTTCGTTGGAAAGAATTCTAGGAACATGCAGAATAGATCAGTAAATTTTAAGCTCTTTAGATTTTCTACACAAACAGAACAAATTTCCACCTCGGGGCAAACATAGACAGGTGAAAAGTCAAGAAGACTTGGGGCAGAAAAGAGATTGCCCTGGTACAATGCAAGAAGGCCCAAAGAAAGACTGTGGGCCAGAATTACCAGTGTGAAGTGCACATAGGTCAAAGCTATCTCCACAGAAACACCAAGGGGGTAACATCAGGGGATCTCTGATGTTAGCTGGATTTGGCTGGAACCTTAGCAGGAACCACAGAAACTTTCATCTACTGTGTAGATGTATATGTGTAGTCAGGGTCTGAGTCTGTGGAGACTGAGGGAACCTTGGCTAATTAGGAATGTCTGGACCAACTGTGCTACTGAGACTCTTGACTGAGGGAGAGGGAACTACCACACCCTGTGAGTGCAGAAGCATTGGGACAGTGAGCAATGTGAGCACTTGTAGCAGGCTGAAGCTCTTGTTTGGGGATCCCTATCAGAGGGGAGAGCTGAAATGAAGCTAGAGGTACCATCCCTCCACCCCATAATTAGAGATACTTAAACTAGTACTTTTCATAAAAATAATGATCAGAAAAGAAGAAAGACCCCAAACACAGAAACACCATTGGAATAGAGAAGATCTGGGATTCATCTTCAGAGGAGGACACTGAAGTAATAAAAAGCTTCTTCTACCTCAAAGAGTAATATTAAATGGTTCCAGACCCAGAGAGAATTTATAGAAGAATTCAAAAAAAAAGTATTTAAAAATCAAATGAATGACATTGCAGAAAAAGTAAAAAAATTAAAATTAAAAACATTTAAGAAAAACAAGAACATTATGAAAAAAAGTTAGCCATCTAAAAAAGGGATTTAAAGATTAAAATAACTCTTGGGGAATTGGAATTCAGCAAAGCGAAGACAGTGAAGCTAAAAGATACTAAGAAATAATAAAACAAAATATAAATAATGAAAAAAATACAACAGAATGTGAAATATCTTACAAGCAAATCAACAGATCCGGAGAACATATTAAGAAAAGACATATAAGAATATTGGACTACTTGAAAGCTGTGATCAGAACAAAAACCTTGATACAGTAATGCAAGAAACAATCCAACAAAATTGTTCTGGAGTGATAGAACATGAGGGGAAAGTAGAAATAGAAAAAAAAAAAAAAAAACACTGATCACCACTTGTGAAAAACACATAGGAATAGTATTTCCAAATTTCAAAAACCTTAAATCAAAGAAAAAAAAATTTCTGCAACACATAAGAAAAAAATAAAACAATGAAAATACACTAGATCTACAGTTAGAATTGCACAGGACTTATCAGCAACCACAATAAAAAAGCACAGATTCTGGAATCATATATAATGATAATCAAAAGAACTAAACCTGTGACCAAAAATACCATATCCAGCCAAATCATCCATTTATTGAATAGAAACAATAAAATGGGCATTCAATGTACTTGCAGATTTTCAGCACTTTCTTTCAACCAAACCTGAACTAATTAAATAAAATTTACATTATATATTTAAGTGTGACACTAGCAATTGGGTAGCTCAAAAGAAAAATTGGGAGCAATCAGTTGGAGAATGGCTGAGTAAATTGTGGTATATGAATATTATGGAATATTATTGTTCTGTAAGAAATGACCAACAGGATGATTTCAGAAAGGACTGGAGAGACTTACACGAACTGATACTGAGTGAAATGAGCAGGACCAGGAGATCATTATATACTTCAACAACAATACTATATGATGACCAGTTCTGGTGGACCTGGCCATCCTCAGCAATGAGATCAACCAAATCATTTCCAATGGAGCAGTAATGAACTGAACCAGCTACGCCCAGAGAAAGAACTCTGGGAGATGACTACAAACCATTACATTGAATTCCCAATCCCTATATTTATGCCCACCTGCATTTTTGATTTTCTTCACAAGCTACTTGTACAATATTTCAGAGTCTGATTCTTTTTGTACAGCAAAATAACAGTTTGGTCATGTATACTTATTGTGTATTTAATTTATATTTTAATATATTTAACATCTACTGGTCATCCTGCTATCTGGGGGAAGGGGTGGGGGGTAAGAGGTGAAAAATTGGAACAAGAGGTTTGGCAATTGTTAATGCTGTAAAGTTACCCATGCACATAACCTGTAAATAAAAGGATATTAAATAAAAAAAAAGAAAAAAAAAGAAAAATTGGGGGCAAAGCTGAGTATGAACTGACTCTAAGAAACAAAATTCCCAGACAAAAGGTAAAATATACTAATTTTGTTATACAAATGAGGTGCAGAAGAAGAATAAACACAGAAGGGGAAGAGGACACATAGTTCTGAAAATCTACTCACATCAGGAATGGATTAAATAAGCAATACTCCATCACTATCATGAAGGTTATAGCACCATCCAAAATCTTTAAAGATATGAGGGGAGAAGGATGGGGGCAGAGGTAAGTAAAAGGTGAGGGAAGCAGATAAGGGAAGGATCCATAGGAGGAGGAAGGGTAAGTAATAGTAAAGCAAATCCTGCCAATTTATGACACAAATATGGTATTGATACCTAAACCAGGAAGAGGCAAAACAAGAGAAAGAAAATTACAGAGCAATGTCCCTAATGAATATTGATGCAAAAAAGTTACATAAAATATTAGCAAAGATATTACAGGAAATTTTTATCTGGATAATATACTATGACCAAGTGGGATTTATATGAGGAATTCAGGGCTGGTTCAATATCAGGAAAATGATTACCATAATCAAATATATCAATAACAAAAATAATGGAAATCATATGATAATCTCAATAGATTCAGAAACAGTTTTTGACAAAATACAGCACACATTCCTATTAAAAACAATAGAGAACATAGAGATTAAAGGAGCTTTCCTGAAAATAATAAGTAGTCTCTATATAAAACCAAGAGCAACAATATCTATAATGGAGAAAAGATGGATGCATTCTGAATAATATCAGTAATTAAACAAAGATACCTATTATCACCACTGTTATTCAACACTGTACCAGAAATGTTGGTTTTAACAACAAAATTAAATGAAAGTGTTTAAAATAGGCAATGAGGAAAAAAAAAACTATCATTCTTTGCAGTTGATATGATGATATATTTAGAGAATCCTAAAAAGCATCCAAAAACTTATTAGAAACAATTCACAGTTTTAGCAAAGTCACAGGATATAAAATAAACCCACACAAATCACAGCGTTTTTATATATTATTCACAAAGCCTAGCAGCAAGAAATACAAAGAAAAATTCTATTTAAAATAGCTATAGACAAAATGAAATATTGGAGTGTCTAACTACGAAGAGATATCCAAAAACTATATGAACACAATTACAAATCACTTCTCAAAATAAAGTTGGATCAAAATAACTGGAAAAATAACAATTGTTCATGAGTATACCGAGCTAATGCAATAATGACAATTCTTCCTAAAATGATTTACATGTTCAGTGCCATACTAATCAAACTGCAAAAATATATTTTATGGAACTTGAAAAAATAATAACACTCATCTGGAAGAAAAAACCAAGAATATCAAGGGAATTACTAGAAAAAAATTACAAAAAATGGTGGCTTAGAAGTACCAAAACTAAAACTATAACATATTAAATATAACATATGTAATATATAAATAACTATATTATAAAGCACACTTATTTAGTATTGGCTAAGAAATAGAGTTGAGGATAAGTGGAATAAGTTGGATGCACATGATACAATAATAAAGGCCTATAGCAGTCCAGTATTTGATAAATCCCCAAACTTCAGCTTCTGCAATAAGAACTCACTATTTGACAAAAATTGCTGGGAAAACTGGAATATATGTCAGAAACTCGGAATAGATCTACATTTCCCACCCCATACCAAAAACCTTCACAATGGATATATGATTTGGGGATAAAGGAAAATACCATAAATACGTTAGATCAAGGGATAATTTACCTATAATATTTTTGGAGAAGGAAGGAATTTATACCTCAAGAAGAACTAGTAAACGTTATGAAAGCAAAATGGACAATTTTGAACATTAAATTAAAAAAGTTATTGCAGTACAAAACCAAGGGAAATAAGATTAAAATGGAAGCACAAATCGGGGGTAAAAATCTTTACATACAGTCTTTCTGATAAAGGTCTTATTTCTTTATTTTAAGCTTTTTATTTTCAAATCAAATGCATGTATTATTTTTCAACATAGACACTTAGCCTTGTGTTTCAGATTTTCCCCTCCTTCTCTCCCACCACCTTCCTTAGATAGAAAGCAATCCAATATATGTTATAAAATATATGTTATATGTGTTAAAATATATGTTAAATCCAATATGTGTAAACATATTTATACAATTCTCTTTTTACAAAAGAAAATCAGATGAAAAAGGAAAGAAAATGAATAAGAAAACAAAATTCAAATGAACAACCTCAAAAAGAGTGAGAATCTTATGTTGTGATCTATATGTAGTTCCCACAGTCCTCTGTCTGGATGTAATGGATCCCTTTATCAGGAGATCTTTAGAACTGGAATCAATCATCTTATTGTTGGAGTCATGTTCATCAGAATTGATTGTCACATGATATTGATATTGCTGTGTACAATGAAATCCGGGTTCTGCTTATTTCACTTAGCATCAGTTCATGCAAGTCTCTCCACTCCTCTCTGAAATCATCCTGCTGGTCATTTCTTACAGAACAATAATATTCCATAACATTCATATATGTCAATTTATTCAGCCATTCTCCAACTGATGGGCATCCACTCAGTTTCCAGTTTCTTGCCACTACAAAGAGGACTGTCACAAACATTTTTGTACACATTTCCTTCCTTTAATGTCTCTTTGGGATATAAGCCCAGTAATAACACTGCTGGGTCAAAGGGTATGTATGGTTTGATAATCTTTTAAGCATAGTTCCAAATCACTCTCTAGAATGGTTGGATTTGTTCACAACTCCACCAACAATGTATCAGTGTCCCAGTTTTCCCACATCCCCTCCAACTTTGGTCATTATTGATTCCTGTAATGTTCAGCTAGCTTTCTGCAGGTCCTTGAAATCAGCCCGAGTCCTCAGTCTTAGTGGAGAAGTGATGAATGCAGGAGAGCCACCATGAGGCTGATCAAAGATAGAATGTCTCATTTCCAGTCCTCTCAGCCCTTAAATACCTTATTGTAACTATATCATCACAGCATACTGATTATGTGTGAACTAGAGCAAGGTGTGAGTACATCACCATGCTAAGTACTAAGTATATGTATACTAAAGAACCATCATCTCATCAATTCCATTGAGTTAACACCTTGTTTCAAGTATACTTCTCCAGTCAGCCATGGAACCACCTGATGTTTCTTAGGTCTTCTCCTTTATTTCAAGGGTCTGCTCCATCTCTCTCTAATGGACAAGCAAATATGGCTTGTTGGCACCCATCTGATTCCTTCTTTATCTGTAGAAATACAAGCAAACTCTAATTGCACAAGCAATTAACCTATCTGGTACCTTCCATTCACCACTTTCTGGATCTCTCCACATCACCTAACACAGGTAGTGATGTAGTGATGTAACAAACAACATGAATCAACATGAGGAATAATACATATTCATAAGTCCAAGAAGGAGGGTATATAAATAACATTCACACATACACATCCTTCAGCAGCTAAGAGATAGTCTAAAACCAATCTATTGTCCATTACTTCACATGTCATTGAATCCAATGATTCCTGCAAATTTTCAAGTCCTGCAACAGTCTCATCATGTTTCGGTAATCATATATATATATATATATATATATATATATATATATATATGATTATATATATATAATTATATATATATATATGATTACCGAAACATTATATATATATATATATATATATATGAAATTATAAATGATGGAGGGGATGTAGGAAAACTAGGACACTAATGTATTTTGGTGGGATTGTAAAATGATCCAAGCATTCTGCAGAGCAATTTGGAATTATGCCAAAAAAGCTATAAAATCATGCATACCTATTACTGTGCCATTACCCAGGCTGTATCCCAAGGAAATCAAAAAGGAGGGGAAAGGACCCACATGTGCAAAAAAGTTTGCAGCAAAATTAGAAAATAAGTAGATGCCCATCAATTGGGGAATGGTTGAATGAGATGTGAAGGTAATGAAATATCACTGTGAAATAAAAATGACAAACAAGCTGATTTTAGAAAGGCCTGGAAGGATTTACACAAACTCATTCTGAGTGAAACAAGCAGAACCAGCAATCTATTGTTCATAATAATAGCAAGAATTTACTATGTTCAACTCTGAAAATCTTGGTTCTTAATGTTTCTGTGATCCAAAACAATCCCCACAGACTTTAAAGAGAAAATGCCATCTGCATGGAGAAAAAGACTATGGATACTGACTATAAATCAACATTTATTATGTCCACTTCCTTTTTTTTCATTTTGTAATCTCCCATAATTTTTCATGTTTGTTCTGATTTTTCTCTGCCAACATGATTCATAAAGCAATATGAATTAAAATAAATTCATTAATTAGAAAAATAAGTTAGAAAAAGAGTTGGGAAAACATGTTTTATATTATGTGCATTCTAGGGGAGTGGGTGGGGGGAAGAGAAAGATAAAATTTTGAAACACAAGGTTTTACATGGTTGGATGTTCAAAACTATATTTGTATTTATTTTGAAAAAAATTATTAAAAAAACAAAAATAAAATCCCCTCAGTTTTGTATATATGACAAATATATTTATGAAGTTTGGTGGAATAGAGAAAAAAATTCTACACCTGGAATCAGAAAGACTCTTTTCCTGGGTTAAACTCAGACACATATCAGCTGTGTGATTGATATATATATATATATATATATATATATATATATATATATAAAATATATATATGTATATATAAAATGTCTGTATGTACATATACATATGTACATTTATATACATGCATATACACAGATTCATAGATTCATACACATGTAAAATGAAGTTAACAACCTCATTTAAGCATCACAGCAATGGTGTGCTTTAGGAACAATAGATATAGTTATACCCATTTTATAGATTATGAGTACATATATTAATTCATATTTATACTTATATACATAGACATATACATGTTTTCATATGTATAGGCACAAACATAACTGTACTGTGTGCATTTATATTTGAGTCTTGTACCTATGACTCAGGTTAAAGGGATTACATTTTCCCCATTTTAAAAATGAGTAATAAGGATTTAAGTTAAGTGATTTATACATATTTATAGATCTCTATTATCAAGAAGTGGATGTCATCCCACTATTTCCTTCAAACCTACCACTGTATTCACTATAGTATGAAGTTTCTTTAAGGGATAACATTTCATACAAACCTCTGTATCTGTAATGACAGAACCAACCAGTCTACTTCAGTTCCATAATGCAGACCATACTTTAAACATAGTTGTTAATTAATATATAGTTGTTGAATAAGTGAACAAAACAACAAATTCCAAAAGAAATTTTGTATCTCACTATTTCACTTTATCACAAAAATTCATGTAACTTTTACTCAGCATAAAAATTGTAATAGTACATATAAGCTAATATTATGTATATAATGCCAAATATACAAGGGTCTGCTCCATCTCTCTCTAATGGACAAGCAAATATGGCTTGTTGGCACCCATCTGATTCCTTCTCTATCTGTAGAAATACAAGCAAACTCTAATTGCACAAGCAATTAACCTATCTGGTACCTTCCATTCACCACTTTCTGGATCTCTCCACATCACCTAACACAGGTAGTGATGTAGTGATGTAACAAACAACATGAATCAACATGAGGAATAATACATATTCATAAGTCATAAGTCATTGTTTGTCTTTCTATCCCCTACATCATGAAGTTTGGTGATGCTGTGATATGACACTGAGCCTAGAATCAGGAAGAACTTAGTACCAAACAGGCAATTACAAGCTGTGTCACCCTTACTAGATATGTGATTCTTAACCTATAGCTTAGCCTCTTCAACTCTAAAATGGGGATAATAATTGTATATAATGTTCAGAGTTGTTGTATTAATCAAATGAGATTTTTCAAAGCACTTAATACAGTGTATGTCACAGTTCCCTCAACACAAACACAAAAGATCAAGAGTGAACCCCCAAATACCAGAATATCGGGAGACCTGGCCATGCTCACCCAGCACCAGGAGTGAATTATCACTGACCCATTTCAGCTATGTTCGCTTGGAAAACCCCTTCTGCCTTAAAGGCAGACTTTAACTTAAAGATGAGTAAAAATTAAAGAGGACTCTTAACAATTTACAGCTTTTATGGCAAAAGAGAAGAACAGATTTTAAAACCTGAGGAGATTAAAGACAGATTGTCAGCAGATTAAGCTCCAAAAGGTGATATGACTAAAGGCAGATTGTCTCTGGATGAAGCCCCAAAAGGTGATATAACCTGATCCCCATCTCACAAGGCTCTTCTAGAAGAAATTAAAAAGGATCTTTAAAAAAAGCTGGAAGAAAAATGATGAAAGAAAAAAAAAAGCTTTGCAAGAGGGTTTGGAAAAGGCAACACGAAATAGATTTGGGTTGGAAATGGAAAAAAACATATAAAGAAATGGAAAAGGCATATAACTCATTAAAAGATAGATTTGCTAAAATGGAAAAAAAAGCAACTTCCCGAAAAATAGAATTTGTGAAACAGAAAAAGAAAATAACTCCTTAGAAAACAGAATTTGTGAAACAGAAAAAAAAAATTACTTCTTAAAAAAGTTGTGAAATGGAAAAAAAATAACTCCTTAAAAAACAGAATTTGTAAAACAGAAAAAAAAAATAACTCCTTAAAACCAGAATTTGTGGAAGAGAAAAATGTCATAGAACAAAGCAACTCATTTAAAAATTCATCTGGACAAATATAAAAAGAAGTTTAAAAAAAGTAAATGAAGAAAATAACACTAAAAGTCAGAATTGAACAATTGGAAATTAATGACAAAAAGACAAGAAGAATCAGTCAAGCAAAATGAAAAGAAAAAAAATAGAAAAAATCTAAAATACCTAATTGGGAAAACAACCAACCTGGAAAATAGATCTAGGAGAGAAAATCTAAGGATTATTGGATTCCCTGAAATACATGATGAAAAAAAGAGCCTAGACACTGTCTTTCAGGAAATCATCAAAGAGAACTGCCCGGATATCAGAGAAACAGAAGGTAAAATGACCATTGAAAGAATTCACTGAATGCCTCCTGAAAGAGATCCCAAAATTCAATCCTCAGGGAAGATCATGGCTAAATTTGAGGACTATTGGATGAAGAAAAAAATATTACAAGCAGCCAGAAAGAAACAATTCAAATATCAAGGAGCCACAATAAGGATTACTCAGGACCTAGCAGTTTCCACTTTAAAGGATGGAAGGGCCTTGAATCTAATATTCTGAAACGTGAAGGAATTTGAAATGCAGCCAAGAATAATTACCCTGCTAAACTGAGAATTTTCTTTCAGGAAAGAATGAAACTGGTGAATTCTATATATTTTTGATGAAAAAAAAAACAGAAATATACAACAACAACAACAACAACAAGAATGCCCTCCAAATGTAGAATGCAAGAGAAACATAAAAAGGTAAAAAAGAAAAAATATCTCTTGAGAACTGTATTTCTGTTATGGGTATACATTGAGAATACATGTATAATCTGAATTAATGTTATAATATAAAAAAGAAACTAGAGATGGAAAGGGGATTGTAACATAAAAAAGAGGGAAAGTAGAGGTAAAATGAGGGAAATTACATTTCAGAAAGATGCAAAGAAAGCATATTATAATTGAGGAAAAGAAGGGAGGTTGATGAATATTGTGTGAATCTTACTCTCATCAGATGTGGTCCAAAGAAAGAATAGAAGATAATTTTGATTTCACTGAGAAACATCTCTCACCTTATAGAAAAGTGGGAGGGGAAATGGGAAAAGGGAAGGGGTGGGCTAAATAGAAGGGGAAAGAGAAATAGAAGGGGGAAATATAAGAAAGAGTCAGGGTCTCTAAAGGGATAGGACTGCTTTAGGCAAGTAGTGTTCATAAAAAAATACTGGGGAGGAGGGAAAAGGGAAAAGGAAAGAAATATAATTTGGGATTAATAAAATAGCAGGAAATACAGAATTAGCAGTTTTAACTATAAATGTGAATAGGGTAAACTCTCCCCTAAAAATGTAAGTAGTTAGGAGACTGGATTAAAAGCCAGGATCTTAAAATATGTTGTTTATAAGAAACACATTTAAAGCAGAGTGATACATACAGAGTAAAGGTAAAAGATTGGAGTAGAATATATTATGCTTCAGGTTAGGTAAAAAAAAAAAAAAACAGGGGTAGCCATCCGCATCTCAGATCAAGTAAAAGCAAAAATTGATCTGATTAAAAGAGATAAGGAAGGAAGCTATATCTTGGTAAAGGATACCATAGATAATAAAGCAATATCAATATTAATCATATATGCACCATGTGATGTAGCATGTAAATTTAGCATCTAAATTCCTAAAGAAGAAGTTAAGAGAGTTGCAAAAAGAAATAGACAGCAAAACTATAATTGGGGGAGATCTTAACTTTGCTCTCTCAGAACTAAAAAAATCAAATCATAAAATAAATAAGAAAGAAGTTAAAGAGGTTAAATAGAATACTAGAAAAAACTATATATATGCTAGATCTTTGGAGAAAATTGAATGGAAACAGTTCATGGAATGTATACAAAATAATGACCATATATTAAGACATAAAAACCTCGAAATCAAGAGCAGAAAGTCAGAAATAGTAAATGCATTTTTTTTCAGATCAAAATGCAATAAAAATTATAATCAATAAAGGGCCAGGTAAAAGTAGAACAAAAAGAAATTAGAAACTAAATAATCTCATCCTAAAAAAAGGATGTGTGAAACACCAAATCATAGACACAATCAATAATTTCATCCAAGAGAATGACAATAATGATACAATATACCAAAATTTGTGGGATGCAGCCAAATTTGTGGGATGCAGCCAAAGTAGTAATAGGGGAAAATTTTATATGTCTAGAGGCTTACTTGCATGAAATAGAGAATGAGAAGATCAATAAATTGGGCTTACAACTAAAAAAGCTAGAAAAAAACAAATTAAAAACCGGGAATCAAATACCAAACTTGAAATTCTAAAAATAAAAGGAGAGATCAATAAAATTGAAACTAACAACTATTGAATTAATAAATAAAACATAAGAGTAGGTTTTATGAAAAAAAAAACCCAACAAAATAGATAAACCTTTATTCAATTTGATTAAAAAAAGGAAAGAGGAACCTCAACTATTTAGTTTCAAAAAATGAAAAGGGATAACTATCCACCAATAAAGAGGAAACTAGAGAAATTATAGAGTTATTTTGCCTATCTTTATGACAACAAATTTGACAACCTAAGTGAAATGGAGGAATACCTACAAAATATAGAGGAGATAAATTACTTAAATAGTTTCATCTAAAAAAAGAAATAGAACAAGCTATTAAACTCCTTAAGAAAAAAAATTCTCAGGACCAGATGGATTTACATGTGAATTCGACCAAACATTTAAAGAACCAATTAACTCTAATTCTATATAAAGTATTTGAAAAAATAGAGAATGAATGACTCCTACCAAATTCTTTTTATGACACAGACATATTACTGATATGTGAACCAGGTAGGATGCAAACAAAGAAGGAAAATTAGAGACCAATCTCTCTAATGAATATTGATGCAAAAATCTTAAATTAAATATTAGCAAAGAGATTACAGATAATCATCACCAGGATAATACACCACAACGAAATAGAATTTATACCAGGAATGCAGGGTGGTTCAATATTAGGAAAACCATTAACATAATTGACTACATCAATTACTAAATTAACACATAAAATGATCTAAATAAATGCAGAAAAAGCATTTGATAAAATCTAACACCCATTGCTATTAAAAACAGCAGAGAGTATAGGAATAAATAGACTTTTCCTTAAAATAGTTAGTAGCATCTATTTAAAACCATCAGCAAGCATCATACATATGTAGGATAAACTAGAACCATTCCCATTAAGATCAGGGGTGAACAAGATCGCCCCCTAACACGACTGCTATTCAGTATTGTATTAGAAATTCTAACCTTGGCAATAAAAGAAGAAAAAGAGATTAAAGGAATTAGAGTAGGTAATGAAGAAATTAAATCACTCTTAGCAGATATGATGATGTCAACTAAAAAGCTGTTAGAAATAATCCAAAACTTTAGCAAAGTTGCAGAATACAAAATAAATCCATATAAATCATCACCATTTTTATACTTCACTAACAAAATCCAACAGCAAGAGATAAAAAGAGAAATTTTCTTGAAAATAACTGTTTGATAATATAAAATATTGGGGAATTTATCTGCCAAGGAAAAGTCAGGAACTATATAAGCAAAACTACAAACCACTTTCCACACAAATAAAGTCAAATCTATGCAATTGGGAAAAAAATTAAGTGCTTGTGGATAGGTCCAGCAAATATAATAAAAATGACAATATTACCTAAACTAATCTATTTATTTAGTGCTATACCAATCAAACTTCCAAGAAACTATTTTACTGACCTAGAAAAATAATAATAAATTTCATCTGGAAGAACATAAGGTCAAGAATTTCAAAGGAAATAATGAAGAGAAAAGCAAATGAAGGTGGTCTAGCTATACCAGATCTAAAACTATATTATAAAGCAGCGGTCTTCAAAACCATTTGGTATTGGCTAAGAAATATACTAGTTGATTAGTGCAATCGGTTATGCTCACAGAACATAATTATCTAATGAATATAACAACCTAATAGTTGACAAACTGAAAGGCCTCACCTTTTGGGATAAGAATTCACTATTTGACAAAAACTGCTGGGGGAATTGGAAACTCTTATAGCAGAAAGTAGGCATAGACCCATACTTAACACTGTATACCAAGGTAAGGTCAAAATGGATTCATAATCTAGACATAAGAATGATACTATAAACAAATTGGAAGAACATAGGATAGTTTACTTCTCAGATTTGTGGAGGAGGAAAGAATTTATGACCAAAGAAGAATTAGAGATCATTATAAATAATTTTGATTATATTAAGTTAAAAAAGGTTTTGTACAAACAAAACTAATGCAGACAAGATTAAAAGGGAAGCATTATAAGCTGGGAAATCATTTTTACATGCAAAGGTTCTGATAAAGGCCTACTTCTAAAATATATAGAGAATTGAATCAAATTTATAATAGTTCAAACCATTCTTCAATTGATAAATGTTCAAAGTATATGAACAGACAATTTTCAGATGAAGAAATTGAAACTATAGCCACATGAAAAGGTGCTCCAAATCACTATTTATCAGAGAAATGCAAATTAAGACAACTCTGAAATATCACTACATACCCCTCAGATTGGCGAAGATGACAAGAAAAGATAATGACAAATGTTGGAAGAGCTATGGGAAAACCAGGACACTGATACATTATTGGTGGAACTGTGAACAGATCCAAAAAACAACTATTCTATATAGCAGTTTGGACTATGCTCAAAAAGTTATCAAACTGTGCATACCCTTTGATGTAGCTGTGATTCTACTGGGATTATATCCTAAAGAGATCTTAAAAGAGAGAACGGGACCCACATGTGCAAAAATGTTTTATGGCAGCATTTTTTGTAGTAGCTAGAAACTGAAAACTGAATGGCTGCCCATCAATTGGGAATAGCTGAATATGGTATATAAATGTTATGCAATATTATTGTTCTGCTTGAAATGACCAACAGGATGATTTCAGAGAGGCCTGGAGAGACTTACATGAACTGATGCTAATCAAAATCAGCAGAACCAGATCATTATACTTATCAACAACAAGACTACACAGAGATCAATTCTGATGGATGTGGCTCTCTTTAATATTGAGATGATTCAAATCAGTTTTACTTGTGCAGTGATGAAGAGAGCCATCACCATCCAGAGAGAGAACCATAGGAACAGAGTGTGGAACACAACATAACATTTTCATTCTCTCTTTTGTTGTTTGCTTGAATTTTTTTTCTGTTTTTCTTTCTCTTCCTCCTTGATCTGATTTTTCTTGCACAACCAGATAACTGTATAAATATGTACACATACATATTAGAACTAACAAGCATTTCAACATATTTAATATGTATTGGACTACCTGCCAGATAAGGAAGGGGTGGGGAAAAGAAGGGGAAAATTTGCAACAGAAGGTTATGCAAGGGTCAATGTAGGAAAAATAACCCATGGATATGATTTTTAAATAAAATGCTTTAATAAAAAATAAAAAATATACTTTGCCCAATAAGATTATATGATAATCAGTTTTGATGGATGAGGCTCTTTTCACCAATGAGATGGCATTTTGTTCTCATATGATTTGTTTTAGTCTTACTTGTCCCCACAGTATTTTTCTATAGTTAAGGTTCTTTTCTGTTTCTTGCTCATTTTTTTTTCTTTCTTTCCCCCCTCTTATTTTGTGACTTTTATGGTTGGGTTCTGCTCTTGACTGGAGGGGTGACTGTCCCAAGCTTTTTGTGCTGCTCTTGAATCTTGGTTTTAAGCACAAGGGCCATTTGTGTTTGGTGTATCACTCCCAGCAGAGAGTAGCCCTACCTGCCCTTTCCAGGCAATATACAGATTTCCCAGGCTTGCATTTTATCTTCTGTATTGGGACTGAAGTGGTGATTGCTGCCCCATAGTCTACTCTGCTATTGAGCCAGAAGTGAAGATCTCAGGTACTGATCTGCTATGGTTAAGAAACTCTCACTGGCTTTTCCAAACATTGTCTGAGCTGGGCTGAACATCCCTTTTCCCACAATGAGACTGATCTTTCTTGAAGTCCTTTTAATCTATTTTTAGCTGGAGAAGGGTTTCATTCCATCAGACTATGTTAAGAGGCTTGTTTTCATGTGGTTTTTGAGGGAAACTGGCAATGCTAGAGTAGCTTTTGGTTTTATTCCCCTACACTTCTAAATTTATGATTTCAACAAATAAAATGAAGACCAATTTCAATACTATACAAGGAAAATCTATCTAACAATTAAATATGTTTGTAAGTGGAATAGATTGCCTGAAGGGTTAGTGAATTTCACTTTATTCTGGGTATGGGATACTTTCCATGACTGATATGGAGGTAATTTCTATTCTAATATGCATTGCACTAGAATAGCTTCTGAGTTATCTTCAACGAAGAACATCCATCACTCTTTGAATTGCTTGCTTCTGATTTCCAAGTGATGTTCTAAAAAAAGTTACTAAATAAATGCCTTCAGGATAAATGAGTTGCTGAATTATTTAAAAAGAAAACCATTGGTTACTGAGTGTGGAAGTAAGAGGGAAAAAAAGGGGAAACAAAACATTTCAGTGGGGACACAGAAATGAACGTGATGGAATTAAATATCACCTGACTTGGGAAAGAGAACATTTGATTTCCAGTTCCAGCTGGACCACCAAATAATTACTTGACTTTTGATAACTCATATAACTACTTGGGAAACAGTTTCCTCATTTGCAAAATGAACCTTCTTCCATCATGTCTTCCTTCTCTTCAGTAATGTCAGAAAGGTGATTGAAAAGATTATTGAAATCACTATAAGAATCATTATAAGAATATGAAATAATATCATTTTTATAAATGAAGAGAGACAAGTAGAGAGTGAGAACAGAGAGGAAATGAGATAGAAATATAGTAGAAGATAGAGGAAGGGTATAAAGAGAGACAGATGAATGGAGCAAGTAGTAGTTGGAGGAAACTTCCTGTTCACTTGAGCTGCCAACTTTGAAGAACTCTTGCTTATTAATTATGGCCTATTGAGTGTGAAATCTGGGTGAGAGTGGAGTGACTTTGCCTTATTATGTCTCCATCTCATAATAAATGTTTGTTGAAAAAAATTATAATGTAGTTGTTATGATGATTTGCTAATTAATCACTATATGTACCTTTTAGATTGATTATATTTTTCAACCTTTAAAGACTGTTCAAAATTTTTAAGAACATGACAAGGGGCAGATAGATGATCCTTTGGGGTATAGTAGCCAAATTAGATCTGACATTTATATTTGCTGTTTCACATATCTCAACCTATTCCCCTGCCTCAATTAAGATAATTTCATCTTTTGTACTTTTTGTCCTCATTTTTTTTTTGGTGATTAAGGGCTGGAAAAAAATGTCAACAAAGATTTTCACACTTGCACAGATATCCTCCCTATTTGCTTTTCACAAAAATTGCCAAGTAATTTGTTTAATATGTGTTACTGGTATTAGTTCCTCATATGTTCCAAGATTTTACTGAGCATCTACTGTAAATATAAAATCAGTATGCCCAATGTCTATGTCTATTGAAGTCAGGGCAGATATCTTCTGAATCTGCATGTCTTAGTCCCTGAATTTACTAAATACATCTCTATTGCATGAAAGATATAAGCACAATTGAGTTTAAGGACTTAGCATACTTACCCTTGTGGATATGATACATATGTTGTTATTTTGGTTATGAGCTCAGGAATATGGTTCCAAATAAAGACTTAGATTATACCAATTTCTTATTTTTGTAATTTTTCCATCTTGAGAACTATACAAAAAGCAGTGAAGCTCTGTCCCTGCATAGAGAAAAGAAAAAGAAAATCCTAAAAAGGTAATTTGAACCATTTTCAGATAAATATCTTGTTTGAATTTCTTGAAAAGGGATTATCTTCAGTGTCTCCATGCCAGAATGATTGTATCTGTAAGAAATACTTTGGCATTTACAGAGCCACAATAAACTTATTATTTGGAATTTGTACATCATTCTTTAAGCATAAGATTAACAAAATTGTTTTAAAAGTTTCCAGCTGGTATATGCCAAGATTGTACTTTCAATAACAGGAAGCAAAAGGCTCAATGGATCATTTTTAAGGGAGTAAAATATTATCGCTGAATCACTTACTTTAATCTGGTTTAAACTAATTCACTGATACATTTTTGATGTATTTTTTTGTGGTCTTGTTCCACTTCCATATATGGATATAACTGCCTTAAGCCTTGTAAAGCCTTGTAATGGTTGTAATGCAACCATGAACTTGATGCATCAACTCAAGCTGAAAAATCCATGGGTTATGAAAAATAAAGTTTATCATAGTATTTCTATTGAGAGACAGTGTGGCTTGAGAGGCAGAGTATCCAATTTGGTTCAAATGACCTGGTTTCCAATTTTTCTCTGCCATATTATCCTGCTGATCCTGGAAATAAACATTCAATTATTTAGACAACTTTTAAGCCTATAAATGAAAGAAAAACTATCCATTTCCATCAATGATGCCAATTTCTAATATGGAAGTTCCCCGTAATTATGAGATAAGAGATCCAGACCAGGGAGGAAAATAAGATATCCTTGCCACACTAATCAAGTTTAATCAGAGTTAATAATTATAATTAACAATTTCTCTTCAAGTACCATAGCTAATATAATTTTCTCGATTTTCAAATATGCTAGCTATGACTCAGAGAAGACACTTGCCCCAAGTCTCACAGTTAATTAGTGGAATTTTTTGGAGATAATTTAATACATGTCAGGTGTTTTAGTTATATGTTAGTTTCTTTATAAAGTTAGTCTTTTTCCTTATCTTTGTCTAGCCTTATATCCTGGTTATTGTACTTTTGGCTCATTCCTTATTATATTGATACTTTCTTGAAGTTTTATCAAATTAGTTGAGTTCTCTTTGTAATTCCTGGGCAGCTAGATGTTTCAGTGATTAGAGAGTTGGGTCTAGAATCAGGAAAACCTGAATTCAGCCTGACTCTTACTAGCTATGTGACCCCAGACATGTTTTTAACCTTGTTTCCTTCAGTTCATCTATAAAATGAGCTGGAGAAAGAAATGACAAACCATACTAATGTCTCTGCCAAGAAAACCCAAAATAGGGTCATAAAGAGTTGGACATGACTGAAATGACTGAACTACAACAAATCCCTTTTCCCTTTTTTTCTGTGACTCTCTATTATTGTAGTTTCAATAAAATTGCAGTGTTCTCTAGCTCTAACTTTCTCAACAAGTCTTATCTCTTGAACTTCTAGTTTTCTTGACTGCTTCTGCCAGGGTAATCTACTCCTCTCTCTTCTACCTGGCATATATAATAACATTGTCTGTCATCATCCGACTGCAACCAGACAGTGTTGATGCCATATTATATTTGCTTGTTGGAACAATTAGCTATTGCTCACAGTTAGATTTTCATAAATAAGCTGTTAGTTGAGGCAGAGATAAAATGGCAGTGTAAATACTCATCTGAGTGTAAAACTCATCTGAACTTTCCCCCAACCCCCTCCAAATTCCTTTAAATGAAGAATCTAAACAGCTTTTAAAGCATGAAAACCTACAAAAAGTGAAAGTGAAACAATTTTGCAGTAGAAGAAAACTTAGAAGGTCAGGAGGAAATGTCCATTGCTTTAGGATTGAAGCCCAACAAATTCCTAGCACAGACTTTACCAGGACTAGCCCAGGCTTCAGCAAAGCAGGAGCCAGCATTGGGGCCACTGAGTCACTGGTGCTTTCTATAGCCCTCAGCTCAGGGACCCCAAAGAAGATGAGCAAGGTCAGAGGGAAAGTTTTATCTCACTAAGGTGAGAGGACCTCGGGAAAGTAGCAGACTAGGAGTAGACAGCGGTATTGTCCCTAGCAGCAGCTTCCATAGGCCTCAATCTACAGGAGATCTCTTTTTTTTTTCTTTGTTAAAGCTTTTTAGCTTTCAAAACATATGCATGGACAATTTTTCCACATTAGATCTTGCAAAATTTGTGTTCCAATTTCTCTCTTACCCCCATGCCCTCTGCTAGATGGCAAGTAGTCCAATATATGTTAAACATGGTAGAAATGTGTATTAAATCCAATATATGTTTTTATATTTATGCAATTATTGCACTGCTCAAAGAAAAATCAAATTAAGCCAGTTAAAAAAAAAGAGAAGCAAAATAAAATGCAAGCAAACACCACCAGAAATAGTGAGAATGCTAGGTTGTGGTCCACACTCAGTTCCCTCAGATTTCTCTCTGGGTGTAGATTGACTCTCTTCATCACTAAACATTTAGAACTGGTTGAATAATCTCATTGTTGAAGAGAGCCACGTCCATCACTATTGATCATCTTATAGTCTTGTTGTTGAAGTGTATAATGATCTCCTGGTTCTGCTCATTTCAATTTGCATCAGTTCATGTAGTTCTCTACAGGCCTCTATGAAATCCTCCTGCTGGTCATTTCTTACAAAAGAATAATATTCCATAATATTCATATACCATAATTTATTCAGCTATTCTCCAATTGATGGACATCTACTCAGTTTCCAGTTTCTGGCCACTACAAAGAGGGCTGCCACAAACATTTTTTGCACATACAGGTCCCTTTCCCTTCTTAAAGATCTCTTTGGGATATAAGCCCAGTAATAACATTGCTGGATCAAAGGGTACACAGTTTGATAACTTTTGGTTGGATGTATTCACAAATCTACCAACAATGTATTAGTGTCCCTGTTTTCCCACATCCCCTCCAACATTCTGTATTATCTTTCCCTGTCATTCTAGCGAGTCTGACAGGTGTGTAATGGTATCTCAGAGTTGTCTTAATTTGATTAGTTGTCTGATTAATAAGACTTGGAGCATCTTTTCATATGGCTAGAAATAATTTCAATTTCTTCATCTGAGAATTGTCTGTTCATATCCTTTGACCATTTATCAATTGGAGAATGGCTTAATTTCTTATAAATTATAATCAATTATTTATGTATTTTGGAAATGAGTCCTTCATCAGAATCTTTGACTGTAAAAATGTTTTCCCAGTTTATTGCTTCCCTTCTAATCTTGTCTGCATTAGTTTTGTTTGTACAAAAACTTTTCAATTTGATATAATCAAAATTTTCTATTTTGTGATCATTAATGATTCTAATTCTTCTTTGGTGATAAATTCCTTCCTTTTCCACAGGTCTGAGAAGTAAACTATCCTGTGTTCCTCTAATTTATTTATAATCTCATTCTTTATGCCTAGGTCATTAATCCATTTGGACCTTGTCTTGTTGTATGGTGTTAAGTGTGGGGATCAATGCCTAGTTTTGCCTTACTCGTTTCCAATTTTCCCAGCAATTTTTGTCAAAGTCAGTTCTTATCCCAAAAGCTGGGGTCTTTGGGTTTGTCAAACACTAAAGTATTAAAGTTATTGACTGTTTTGTCCTTTGAACCTAATCTATTCCACTGATCAACTAATCTATTTCTTAGCTAATACCAAACGATTTTGGTAACTGTTGCTTTATTATATAATTTTAGATCTGGTACAGCTGGCTAGTTGCCAAAAACATTTTTGCACATGTGGGTCCCTTTCTGGAGTTCAAAATGTGATGAAAAGCATATAAGTGAAGAAATGAAGGAGAAATAAGGAACATTGAATTACCTTCATTTTTTTTTCATTAATTCCCTTGAAATTCTTGACTTTTGTTTTTCCATATGAATTTTGTTGTTATTTTTTCTAGGTCATTAAAGTAGTTTTCTGGGGGGAGTCTGATTGGTATAGTGTTAAATAAATAGATTAATTTAGGTAGTATATCCATTAACCAATTTTTGGAAAAAGTCATATTCATCAGAATTGATCATTGTATAATATTGATGTTGCCATGTACAGTGATCTGGTTCTACTCATTTGACTTAGTATTAGTTCATGTGAGTCTCTCCAGGCCTCTCTCTAATCTTCCTGATGGTTGTTTCTTACAGAACAATAATATTCCATAACATTCATATGCTGTAACTATTCAGCCATTTCCCAAGTGATCAGCATCCACTCAGTGTCCATTTTCTTGCCATTAATAAAAGGGTTGCCACAAACATTTTTGCACATGTGGGTCCCTTTTCTGGAGCTCAAAATGTGATGAAAAGCATAGAAGTGAAGAAATGAAGGAGAAATAAGGAATATTAAGTATTCACTTATGCTAGAATACAGAGTGAATAAATGGAGTAAAATGTCATACCATCAAACACATTTGAAAGAGATATTTGATTGTTTTAAACGATAATAAAAAAGAGAAGCTTATCCAGTGTTTCCCCCACCAAGGTATGCATATCCATAAACAGATGGCAAACAATTTTTAAAATGTAATTTTTATTCATCAAATTAATTAATTAATGTTTTCCATGTTTTTGACCATTTGGGAATGGCAAGAAAAATTTTTTTTTAAAAATGAATAAGTATTCATAGTCAAGCAAAACTAATTGCTATATTGACCATGTCCAAAATTCATTTAGCAATTCTCATATTGATCAGTATTATGATAGTTTCTAGTTGTTGTTTTTTTAAACCAACCAAAAGAGAAATACTGCAAATATTTTGATATAAATGTCCATTTTCTACTTCATTTGATATTCTCAGGGAATAGATCTAGACTAGGTCAAATAATAGCATAGTCTAGTGACAGCATAATTCTAAATTGATTTCCAGAATAATTGGAGTATTTCATAGCTCTCCACCAACAATATGTCACTGTGCCTAATTTCTCATAATTCCTCCAGCAATTTGGATTTTGTCTTTCATCAATTTTGCCGAATTGGTGAATATGGAATAAAGTCATAAATTTGCTTTCTCTAATTATGCATGATTTGGAGGAAATTTGGGGGCTTTTTTGCCCCCAGAAGGATTAGGCTAGAAGTGAAATATTCAGAGCTAACTTGGATAGATCCCTGGATCCAAACAAGTACTACAGGAATGTCTTAAAGAGGTTGGGATAAAAAAAAATGAGTGTCCAGAGTTTTGAGAGAGAATTATCCAAAACAGATAATAAACTTATTCTGTGCCCAGGATAGCAGTGCAGATAACAGAGGTAGAGATGAGAGGGAGGAGGGGAGACTAAGAGGGACAATCAGGCTCAACTCCAAAAACTCTGAGCTAGAGCAATAATTATGAATGCTTGAAGAAAGAAATTAGCATAAGTATTTGTAAATAGATACAATACAAAAATAATACTTTTGATAATGCTAGAAGTACATAACAAATAAACCTAGAATAGTAGGATACAAACTACCTATAAGCAAAGCCTCAAAGAGAGCCACAATTTGTGATAAGGTCACTTAAAAGTCCTATAAAAATTATTCCAGATGTATTAAAGTTATAGTTATATGATAAAGGAAGAAAAGTTATAGTTATATGATAAAATAAGATAAAGAAAAAATATGCTAAAGGAGAAAAATATTGTAAAAGAATGATTTTACGCTCTAGTTAGAGGATATCAGGACAATTTTCTTAACAAATTCTTATAAGATACTGTCCTATTTTTAAAACAAAGCAAAATAATTAAGAAAAAGAAAAAAATAAAGTAAGATACATCATGTCAAACATGACCTAGAAAACCAATCAAGGAGAAATAAAAATATAACTAGTGGATAGGAGAGGAGAAAAGAAGAGAGGAGAGAAAGCAAAGAGAAAGGGGGAATGAAGGATGAAGAGAGGGAAGAAGAAAGAAATAGGAAGGGGGAGAAAGACAAAGACAAAGATAAAGAAACAGAAAGAAAGGGAGAAATATAGACAAAGATATAAAGATAAAGAAAAAGACAGTAAAAGGGGAAAAAAAGTTGAAAGAAACAGAGACAGACATATATACACACAGAGATAGGGGAAGAGTGCCTAGAGATTATATTTAAAGAATCTACCAGTCACCTCAACTTTAAAAATAATTCACAAAACAACAATTCTCAGAAATACCATAACCTAAATCTGGTATTCAAAGTTAAAGGGGAAAAAATTGTAGAAAGAAAGAGTTCAGATATGGAGGAACCACATTCAAGATCACACTAGATTTAACAGCTACCACCTTAATTAAGTAGAGGGCTGCCATGGGGTCCAGTATTACAGGATGTTTAAAAGATTTACAGGCATGAACTTATGCAACAAATATAATTGAATATAATTCCTGGAGAGAGGGGCACTGGAAGTGAATGTTTAATGAAGTAGAGAACTTCCAAGAATTCTCGATTAAGAATAAGAGATAATAGAAACTTCACATACCAGTAGAGGAGCATAAACAGGCACACACAAATTGCAATTGTAAAACAAAAAATTACATATTAAAAAAATTTATGCTTATAGGGAAGGAGGGGATGATATCAACATTTATAAAGAGTTATAATGTCATTCAGGGTCCTACAAAGAGTCAATAAGATTAAAGATACAAGAATAATTTTAATTATGCTTTGATGATTTTATAAGAAGAAAGGATAGAGAGTAAAACATGATATGTTAGGAGATAAAGAATTTATCTCAACAAAGTAGAGAAATGAAAAGTCTATAGAAACAGAGAGCTTGAACATCATTTTCATCTGATCAATGGGGGATAGATCTAACATACATACACATAACTACACATACACCAAGAGTATGATGTAGAAATTCTTTCAGATCAATAAGGAAATAAATGGGAAAGGGACCTGTATGTGCACAAATGTTTGTGGCAGCCCTTTTTGTAGTGGCTAGAAACTGGAAACTGAATGGATGTCCATCAGTTGGAGAATGGCTGAATAAACTGTGGTATATGAAAATTATGGAATATTACTGTTCTGTAAGAAATGACCAACAGGATGATTTCAGAAAGGCCTGGAGAGACTTACACGAACTGATGCTGAGCAAAATGAGCAGGACCAGGAGATCATTATATACTTGAACAACAATACTAGATGATGACCAGTTCTGATGGATCAGGCCATCCTCAGCAACGAGATCAACCAAATCATTTCTAATGGAGCAGTAATGAACTGAACTAGCTATGCCCAGAAAAATAACTCTGGGAGATGACTAAAAACCATTACATTAAATTCCCAATTCCTATATTTATGCACACATGCATTTTTGATTTCCTTCACAAGCTAATTGTACAATAATTCAGAGTCTGATTCTTTTTGTACAGCAAAATAATGTTTTGGTCATGTATACTTATTGTGTATCTAAGTTATATTTTAATATATTTAACATCTACTGGTCATCCTGCAATCTAGGGGAGGGGGTGGTAAGAGGTGAAAAATTGGAACAAGAGGTTTGGCAATTGTTAATGCTGTAAAGTTACCCATGTATATATCCTGTAAATAAAAGGCTATTAAATAAAAAAAAAAAAATAAGGAAATAAATCATAAAGAGGATAATGAATTAATGCTGTGAATTTGTCTATACATTTTTGAAAGCAGTTTGCAAGTGTTATTTAAAAGGTATTAAACTTTGTATATTGTTTTGCTACACGTATTTTAATTGGAATTTCTCTTTCTATGTTTTCTTGCTGAGTTTTGTTGATAATATATAGAAATGCTGATGATTTTTGTGAGTTTATTTAATATCCTGCAACTTTGTTAAAACTGGTAATTGTTTTAAGTATTTTAATTGTTTCCTTTCCTCTTTACCTAGTCTAATACTTTCAATATATTTTTATTCTGCTTAAACTAACACTACCGAATAATAGTGGTGATAATGGACATGTTTTACCCATTATTTTATTGAGAAAGCTTCTAGCTTATCCCCATTAGAGATAATGTTGGCTGATGACTTGAAATACGTGCTACTAAGGAAAACTCTATTTGTTTCTGAGCTTTCTAGGAATGAGTGCTGTGTTTTGTAAAAAAAAAAAAAAAAAAAAAAAAAAATCCCCCTGCATCTATGGAGATAATCATGGTACTTCTATTGGTTTTGCTATTAATGTGACTAATTATGATAAAAAATTTTCCTATTCATGAACCAGCCCTGTATTTCCATTATAAAACCCAAGTGCTCAGACCATATTATCCTAATCCTAAATTACTCTTTGCTAATCATTTAAAATTTTGCATCAATATTCATTAGAGACGTTGGTCTATAATTTTCTTTCTCTATTTTGGCTCTTCATGACTTAGGTATCAGTACCATATTTGTGTCAAATTTGAAAAAAAAAACTCCTTTTTCACCTATTTTTTCTAAATAACATCATATTGGAATAATTTACAGTATTGGACTTGATTGTTCTTTAAATATTTTGTAGAATTTATTAGTAAATTTATCAGATCTTGGAGATTTTTCCTTAGAGGGTTCATTCAACTTCTTTTTCTAAAATGAGGTTATTTGAATATTTCTAGTTTTCTACTGTTAATCTAAATAACTTGTTTTTTTTGTAAATATTCATCCATTTCACTTAAATTGTCAGATTTATTTGCATACAAATAGGCAAAATGGTTACTGTTGTTTTTATTTTCTCTTCATTGTTAGTGCATTCAACCTTTTCATTTTTGATACTGCTATTTCGGTTTAGTTCTTTCTTTTTTATAAAATCAAAGTAACTAAAATTTATTTTGTTGTGCATTTTTTCATGAAATCAGCTCTTAGTTTTGTTTGTTAGTTTAATAGTTTTCTTACTTTCAATTTTATTCATCTTTGATTTTCAAAATTCTATATTTTTATATAATTGAGGATTTTTAATTTCCTTCTTTCTAGTTTTTGTAATTGAATGCCCCAATTCATTGATCTACTCTTTATCTTTTTTATTCATGTAATCATTGAGAGATATCAAATATACCCTAAAAATGGCTTTGGCTGCATCCCAAAATTTTGGTATGTTGTCTTATTTTCTTATCATCATCTCATGAAATAACTATTTTTACAATTTGTTGTTTGAACCACTCATTCATTAGAATCAAATTGTCTTATCTCCACACAGTGTTTGGTCTGTATTTCTTTTGGCCCTTTATAGATGTAATTTGATTGCATCATAATCAGAAAAGGATGCATTGAACATATTTTGCTTTTCTATATTCAATTGAGGTGAATTTTACATGATAAGGTCATATACCACTGAGAAAATGTGTATTCTTTTTTATACTCATTCAACTTTCTTCAGAAGCTTATGTTTTTTTTTTTCTAAAATTTTATTTATCTTTTCAATTTCCTTCTTGTATATTTTGTCGTTACCTTTACCTAATTCTGAGAAGGAAGGTTTAGTATTCCATTAGTAAAGTTTTGCTGTCTATTTCTTCTTGTAACACACTTAAGTTCTCCTCTAAGAATCTGGATGCAATATCACTTGGAGAATATCTATTTTAATATTGATTTACTCCATTGTCTTTGATACCTTTTAGCAAGAAATAAGTTCCTTCCTTTCTCTTTTAATTAGATATATTTTAAATTTTCCTTTATCTGAGAACAGAATTGCTACTGCCTTCTTTTTTTTTTTCTTTTACTTCAGCCTGAAACATTCTTTTTCAGCCTTTTACCTTTATTATGTGTATATCTCTTTATATCAAATGTGTTTCTTTTAAGCATATTCTAGAATTATGTTTTTTAATCCACTCTGCTATCTGTTTCCACTTTATGGAAGCATTAATCCCATTTAAATTCACAGTTATGATTTCGAATTATGTATTTGCCTTCATCCCACTTTTACCTTGCATATTGTTCTCTCTCTTTTTACCCTGATTTCTCCTCACCCTGCTTCCTACCACTGCCTTGCCCTTCTATCAAGCTCCCTCCATTTTCCTTTATCTTTCTCTTCCTAATTCTGGCCTTTCTTCGATCAGTTTTCCAACTGCTTTTTTTCCACTTTCTCCTATTACTGCACTATATGGTAAGATAGATTACACTATACAACTGAGTTTGTATTTCATTCCCTCTTTGAGGAAATTCTGCAGAAAGTAAGATTCAAACAACACTCACCCTTTCTCTTCTTCCTTCTGCTGTGATAGGTCTCTCATGTCTCTTCATGTGATATAATTTACCCCATTCTTCCTCTCCCTTTTCTCTTTTCCCAGTACAATCCCTTTTCCCCTTAATTATTTTAATAATCATATCAAAAGGAGTGGGGCAAAGTTGGTGAAGAGTAGACAGGACTTTGAGCTCTTCCTGACTTCTCCCAGAATCAATACCAGATCAAGCCTCTGAATAAATTTTCTACTGGAATAATCTAACAAATATTTGGTGTGTTACAAATTTCCAGTAGAAGACATCTTGGAAGAACTTCTGGTAAAATCTGTTTGAATTGGGCCCTAGGGGACATAGCTCAACACACATGTAGTACAGAGAAAGCCAGGGTGGAAAGGCCCCTGCAGAGAATCTAATGGAAGGATCTTAGCCAAAATATAGCAGCATTAGCTACTCTGTCCTGGTTCAGCAGCCAATATATAAGCAGATTAACTGTGAGACTATCAACTAAACCACAAAAAGCAAATAGTGAATCTCTGACCTCCAGTATATCAAGTGGAACTTGGCCCCACCCATTTAGCATGGGAAGAAAGCCAGCAGCAATGACCACAGAGCAGTGTAAGACCCCTGTCTTCCTGTTGAGGAAGCTCAAGGCAATCTCCCCTTTACCCTAAGAGTTGATATGAACCTTTGAAAATGGGCAAAAATGCAGAAAGAACTCTGACCATATATAGCAATTATGGAGACTGGGAAGAAGAGACTTCAAACCCTGGGTATGTTAAAGGAAAAATGTCACCACCTTCAGAAGAAGACTTAGAGTGTGATATGAGTTGGTCTCCAACTCAAAAGGTTCTCTTGGAAGACATCAAAAATATCTTAAAATATGTTTAGAAGAAAAATGGGGAAAAGAAAGGAGAACTTTGTAGGAGAGTTCGGGAAAGGAAACATATAGATGTCTGATTAAAACAACTACTTAAAATAACTTAAAAATTTGGCAAAATGGGAAAAAAATAACTACTTGAAAAACAGAATTGATGAAAGGGAAAAATACAATTGAACCAGAGAAGTTCCAATGAACAAAACATCCCATTTAAAAGATAAATCAGAAAAATGTAAAGGAGATAAAAAAGCTAATTGAAGACAATATTTCATTAAAAATTAGAATTGAACAAATGGAAGTGAATGACTCAATGAGACATCAAGATTTAGTCAAATAAAGCAAAAAATAAAAAAATACAAATGTGAAATACCTCATTGAAAAAAAAAAATTGATCATAGAAAATAGATCCCAGAGAGACAATGAGAATTATTGGACTATCTAAAATAACAATGAAAAAAAGAGCCTAGACAACATCTTTCTAGAAATCATCAACAAAAACTGCCCTAACATCCTAGAACCAGAGAGTAAAACAGCCATTGAAAGAATCCATCAATCATCTCCTGAAAGAAAAGACCCAGAAAAGCAAACACAAAGAAATATTGTAGCTAAATTCGAGAATTATCAGATCAAAGAGAAAATAATGCAAGAGGCTAGAAAGAAACAAGTCAAACATCAAACAGTCATATTCAGAATTACACAGGAACTAGAAGCTTCCATTTTAAAGGATCAAAGGTTTTGGAATATGATATTCCAGAGGGCAAAGTAGCTTGGATTGTAGCCAAAAATCAACTATCCAGGCAAACTAAGCATTATCTTTTAGGGGAAAAAGTAGACATTAAATGAAATTGAAGATTTTGACTTATTTTTGATAAAAAGACAAGAGCTAAATAGAAAATATAGAACTTTAAATAGAGAACTCAAGACAAACATAAGAAGGTAAAACAGGAATGAAGAAAAACATATTTTTAAAGGTTAAAATGTTTATATTCCTACATGGAAAGATGCTATGTGTAATTGCTTAGAACTATATCTTTGTTAGGGGTATACATAGAATGTGTAAGTGTAATTTGACTTTATTGTGAGGATATATATTAAAAAAAAAACTGGAGAAGAAAAGGCATTGTACTGGAAGAGGAAAGGAGAGGTAAAATGGGATAAATTACATAACATGAAAGTGCAAAAAAGACCTATTACAGATAAGAAAAAGAAGGGATGGTGATGAGCAATTTTTGAACCATAATCTCATATTATTTGGCTAAAAAGAGAATATCAGGCAGTTTTAATTTGATTTAAAAACATGTCTCAATGTCTGGGAATGGAGCCAAGATGACAGAGTGAAGCCAAGAGGCTATTCAAGCTCTGCCAGTTTCCCTTAAAAATCACATGAAACCAAGCCTCTGAATAGAGTCTCATGGAATGAAACCATTCTCCAGCTCAAGACAGACTAGAAAAACTTCAAGAAAAGTCATTCACTTCAGTGAAAACATTATTCAACCCAGATTAGACAGTCTTGAAAAGCCAATAAGAGGGCCTTAATCCCAGGATATCAGCAACTGAAACACTTGATCCTGATACAGTAATGGGAGAGACTAGTGGGGCATCCTCCAGTCCCACTTCTGAAGGCAAAATCTTGGAAACCAGACTTTTCCTGGAAAGAACAGGTAAAGCTATCCTCTTCACACAACAAGGAGTCCCTGTGCTCAAAGCCATGACTTAAAGATTCATGGGAAGCTTGGTATATATATATATATATATATATATATATATATATATATATACACCCTTTACGCCAGGGGTAGAATTCCACCATAAAATAAAAGACAGATACAAAGAAAAGAAAGAAAATGAGCAAGAAACAGAAAAGAACCCTGAACATAGAAAGCTACTGTACTGACAGGAAAGATCAAAACTCTTAATTCATACAAGGACAAAATATCTATAAAGAAAATTTCAAAGAATGATATCAATTTGTCTCAAGTCCAAAGAAGCTTCTTGCAAGTACTTATAAAAAACTTTACACATCAAATAAGAGTCATAGAAGGAAAAAAAGAAAAGGAATTGGAAGTATGCAAGAGAGAGTCAACAAGTTGAAAAAGGAAGACAATTCCTTAAAAAGTGCAATTGCCCCAATGCAAAAAAAAAAAAAAAGTCCACTGAAGAAAACACCTTCAAAAGTAGAATGAATCAAAATGAAAATAAGAGATATAAAAGCAAACTGAAGAAAATCATACATTAAATCTATGACAGGGAAAATGTAAGTAAATGATTGTGTGACACATTAAGAATCAGTCAAAGTACAAACAATGACAAAATCGAAGAAAATTTCTCATTGGAAAAATCTCCTTTTTGTCTCATTTTGAGATCTGAACAATCTCATTGGAAAAACAGCTGACCTGGAAAACAGATCCAGGAGAGACAATTTATTTTTTTTATTTTTGTTAAATTTATTATAATAACTTTTTATTGACAGAACCCATGCCAGGGTAATTTTTTACAACATTATCCCTTGCATTCACTTCTGTTCCGATCTTTACCCTCTCTCCCTCCACCCCTCCCCTAGATGGCAAGCAGTCCTATATATGTTAAATATGTTCCAGTATATCCTAAATACAATATATGTGTGCAGAACCTAACAGTTCTCTTGTTGCACAGGGAGAATTGGATTCAGAAGGTAAAAATAACCCGGGAAGAAAAACAAAAATGCAAACAGTTTACATTCATTTTCCAGTGTTCTTTCTTTGGGTGTAGCTGCTTCTATCCATCATTGATCAACTGAAATTGAATTAGATCTCTTTGTCAAAGAAATTCACTTCCATCAGAATACGTATTCATATAGTATCGTTGTTGAAGTATATAATGATCTCCTGGTTCTGCTCATTTCACTAAGCATCACAGGAGAGACAATTTAAATGTCATTGGTCTATGTGAAGTCCATGACCAACAAAAGAGCATTCTTCAAGAGATCATAAAGGATAACTGCCCTAATATATTAGAAACAGAGGGGGAAATAGTCAATGAAAAAAATCTATCAACTACCTCTGGAAAGTGATACGACAAGGAAAACTCAAATAACATTCTTGCAAATTTTCAGAATTATAATTTGAAAGGAAAAAATACTGCAAGCTACCAGACAAAAGCAAATGAAGGAACAACAATCGGGATTGCCCAGAATCTCTCAGTATCTACAATAAAGGAACAGAAGGTCTGGAACACCATATTCCAGAAGGCAAAGAACCTGGGATTACAATCAAGAATTAACTACCTAGCCAGACTGAGAATTGCCTTTCAGAGGAGGAGATGGATCTTCAATGGAGTAAAAGATTTTAAATCATTTCTTTCTTTCTTTCTTTCTTTCTTTCTTTCTTTCTTTCTTTCTTTCTTTCTTTCTTTCTTTTTTTTTAAATAGCCTTTTATTTACAGGTTATATGTATGGGTAACTTTACAGCATTGACAATTGCCAAACCTCTTGTTTCAGTTTTTCCTCTTCTTCCCTCCACCCTCTCCCCCAGATGGCAGGATGACCAGTAGATGTTAAATATATTAAAATATAAATTAGATACACAATAAGTATACATGGCCAAACCATTATTTTGCCGTACAAAAAGAATCAGACTCTGAAATATTGTACAATTAGCCTATGAAGGAAATCAAAAATGCAGGTGGGCAAAAATATAGGGATTGGGAATTCAATGTAATGGTTTTTAGTCATCTCCCAGAATTCTTTCACTGGATGTAGCTGTTTCAGGTCATTACTGCTCCATTGGAACTGATTTTTTTTTTGGTTCATCTCATTGCTGAGGATGGCCAGATCCATCAGAATTGGTCATCATATAGTATTGTTCTTGAAGTATATAATGATCTCTTGGCCCTGTTGTTTCACTCAGCATCAGTTCGTGTAAGTCTCTCCAGGCCTTTCTGAAATCATCCTGTTGGTCATTTCTTACAAAGCAATAATATTCCATAATATTCATATACCACAATTTATTCAGCCATTCTCCAACTGATGGGCATCCACTCAGTTTCCAGTTTCTAGCCACTACAAAAAGGGCTTCCACAAACATTCGTGCACATACAGGTCCCTTTCCCTTCTTTATGATCTCTTTGAGATATAAGCCCAGTAGTAACACTGCTGGATCAAAGGGTATGCACAGTTTGATAACTTTTTGAGCATAGTTCCAAATTGCTCTCCAGAATAGTTGGATGGATTCACAGTTCCACCAACAATGTATTAGTTTCCCTGTTTTACCATATCCCCTCCAACATTCTGCATTACCTTTCCCTGTCATTCTAGCCAGTCTGACAGGTGTGTATTGGTATCTCAGAGTTGTCTTAATTTGCATTTCTCTGATTAATAATGATTTGGAGCATCTTTTCATATGGCTAGAAATAGTTTCAATTTCTTCATTTGAGAATTGTCTATTCATATCCTTTGACATTTATCAATTGAAGAATGGCTTGACTTCTTATAAATTAGAGTCAATTCTCTATATATTTTGGAAATGAAGCCTTTATCAGAACCTTTGACTGTAAAAATATTTTCCCAGTTTATTGCTTCCCTTCTCATCTTGTCTGCATTAGTTTTGTTTGTACAAAACCTTTTCAGTTTGGTATAGTCAAAATTTTCTATTTTGTGATCGGTAATGATCTCTAGTTCTTCTTTGGTCATAAATTCCTTCCTCTTCCACAGGTCTGAGAGGTAAACTATCCTGTATTCCTCTAATTTATTAATAATTTCATTCTTTATGCCTAGGTCATGAACCCATTTTGACCTTATCTTGGTGTACGGTGTTAAGTGTGAATCAATGCCTAGTTTCTGCCATATTAGTTTCTAATTTTCCCAGCAATTTTTGTCAAACAGTAAGTTATTATCTGAAAAGCTGGGGTCTTTGAGTTTGTCAAACATTAGGTTGCTATAGTTGTTGATTGTTTTGTTTTAAATCATTTGTATTGAAAAAAATAAAAACAGAACTAAACAGAAAATTTTATTATCAAACCCAGGACTCAAGAGTGACATGAGGAGGAAAATACATATTATTTAAAGGTTAAATTGTTTCCATACCTGAAAGGGAAAAATAATATCTGTAACTTCTGAGAAATGTATCTGTTATTGGGACAGTTAGGGAGGGGCATTGTATGGATGCAGTCTTTCTTAATGGATTCTGATGTGACAATATTAAAGAAGAAGACAAGGGAAGAACAAAGAAATGTACTGGGAGAAGAGGAAAGGGAAGGTATAATGGGGCAAATTAGATCATATAAAAAGGCACAACATATCCATTACAGTAGAAGGAAAGAAGGGAGTGAACATTGTATGAAACTTGATCTCATGAGTTTTGTTTCAAGGAGGGAATAACATAATCAATTATTTGGGTATAGAAATTTGTCTTACCCTGTAAAGAAGTAGGAGGAAAATGGGAAAAGAAAAGATAATTACTAGATATAAGCAGAAATACTAAGAAAAGCAGGTAATAGAAGGGGGGAGGGGTGGTAAAAGATAGGGAAGGTAAGGGGTGTGGTGTGCTAAAAACAAAACAATACCATGAAGAAAAAGGGTGGAAAGAGAGTACAAAAGTATATTCAGGAAAGAAAATAGGAAGGAGGAAAAAAAAAAAAAGAGGTGGCAAACATGACTGTAAATGTGAATGGGATGAAATCTACTATACAAATGCTAAAGGAATATCAGAGTGGATTAAAAATTAGAATCCTACAATATGTTGTTTCCAACATTTACTTTTGAAACAGAGAGATATGTACAGAGTAAAGGTAAAAGGCTGGAAAAGAATTTATTGTGTTTCAACTGAAGCATAAAAAAACAGGAGTAACAATTCTGATATCAAATAGTGTCATGGGACAGCACTCATATTTAAAACAAGGATTCTTACAAGGTGTTAAGTCAGTGGAATTGATAAAGTCAATGGTTATCTAGTTTAACATGGTGATTAATAATTCTCTAGTTCCGTATATGTACTTAGTACTTAATATAGTTCTACAAGATTTACACCTATGATGTAATTAAAATAGAGCATATAAAGCTGGGACAAACACAGCCAGGGTCAGAGCCAAAGAGAGACTCAGAAAGCTCAGAGCCAGAGCCAGAGAAGACAAGAGGACTGGAGTAGGGAGTTCAAGCTCTTGAAGCCAAGAAGAGAGATTCATTCCATCTTCATCAGCCTCATGGTGGCCTGTCCTCCTGCTCTCCCCACTGAGACTGAAAGGCTTTCAAGAAAGCTTGCTGGACCCCAGCCAAGGAAACTAGACTGTGAAGGAGATAATAAAGGATTTGGACTTTATCACCTGGTTATTCTTATGGTGATTAATCTATTGAAATGAAGGCTGCTCCAAGACCTCCAGAAAACCAACAGAACACAAGATAGATCTAATTAAAATAGATAATTAAAAGAGATAAGGAAGGAAAGTACATTATATTAAGGGGTACAATGCACAATTAATTAGTAATGATATTAAATGTATATGCATCAAGTATTAAAGTATACAGATTCCTAGAGAAGATATTAAGCCAGTTACAGGAAGAAATAGACAACAATACCATATCAATGAAAGACCTCAATCTTCCTCTTTCAGAATTAGACAAATCTAATAACAAAATAAACAAGAAAGAAACCATGGAGGCTAACAGAATCTGCAAAAATTTAGATATAATAGACATCTGAAGAAAATTAGATGAGGACAGAAAATAATAACACATTTTTCTCTGCAGAACATTTCACCTACATAAAAACTGACTTTACATAATGATATAAAAACCTCACAATCAAATGCAAAAAGGCAGAAATAGGAAATGCTTCCTTTTAAAACTACAATTCAATAAAATTATATTCAATAAAGAATCAAAGAAAGATAGTTTAAAAACCAATTGTACATTAAATAAACTAATTCTAAAGAATGAATGAGTCAACAACAAATCCCGAGGCAATCTAAGAGAATCACAATAAAGAGATGATATACCAAAAGCTATTGAATACAGTCAAAGCAGTTCTTAGGGGAAATCTTATATCTCTAAATAATTATATGAAAAAAATAGAGAAAGAAAAGATCAATGAATTGGCCATGTAAATAAAAAAATCTAGAAAAAGAACAAATTAAACCTCCCAATAAAACACCAAATTAGAAATTCAGAAACTCAAAGAAAAGATTAATAAAATTGAAATAAACAGTATTGAACAAATTAATAAAACTAAGAGTTGTTTTTTAAGATAAAAACATCAAAATAATTTAGTTAATTTATTTAGAAAAAGGAACAAAAAAAGCCAAATTAGAAGCATGAAAAATGGCAAGGGTAAACTTAGCACCAATGTAAAAGAAATTAAAACAATAATTAGGGGCTCTTTTGCCAAACTGTATGGCAGCAAGTCTGACAATCAAAGAAAATGAATGAATATTTGAAAATATATAAATTGCTCAGATGAACAGATGAGAAAATAAATTGCTTAAGTAGTCCTATTTTTAAAAAAGATATTAAAGTGGCCATCAACTAACTGCTTAAGAATAAAAATCTTAATGGCTTGATGAATTTACAAGTAAATTCTACCAAAACTTTAAAAAAATCAATTAATTACAATACCATACAAAGTCTTTGGAAAAACAAGTACAGAAAGAGTCCTGTCAAATTCTTTGTACAACACAATATGAAACTGATATCTAAACTAGGAAGAGCAAAAAAGAAAGAAAATTCTAGGCCAACCTGAGATTTTACACCAGTTATGCAGGGTTGGTTAAATATTAGGAAAAAATATTTCCACCAGCAAGATGAATACAGAGAGTCTTGGAGAGACTTACATGAACTAATGCTGAGTGAAATGAGCAGAACCAGGAGATCATTATATATTTCAACAATGATACTGTATGAAGATGTATTCTGATGGAAGTGGATTTCTTCTACAAAGAGATCTAACTCAGTTTCAATTGATCAATGATGGACAGAAGCAGCTACACCCAAAGAAAGAACACTGGGAAATGAATGTAAACTGTTTGCATTTTTTGTTTTTCTTCTCGGGTTATTTTTATCTTCTGAATCCAATTCTTCCTGTGCAACAAGAGAACTGTTCGGTTCTGCACACATACATTGTATCTAGGATATACATGACATATTTAACAAGTATAGGACCGCTTGCCATCTGGGGGAGGGGGTGGAGGGAGGGAGAGGAAAAGTTGGAACAGAAGTGAGTGCAAGGGATAATGTTGTGAAAAAATTACCCAGGCACGGGTTCTGTCAATAAAAAGTTATAATTATTAAAAAAAGAAAATATTTCCATAATTGATCATATCAATAACAAAACCAACAGAAATCATCTGATAATCTTCATAGAAAAGGCTTTTCACAAAATACAAAACCCAATATATATTAAGAAAAGCAAAGATATAAAAGGAGCTTTCCTTAAAATAATAAGCACCATATTTCTAAAATAAACAGCAAGCATTATTTGTAATGGAGAAAAGCTGAATGCATTCCCAGTGAGATCAGGGGTGAAACAAGGATGACTATTATCATTAGTATTGTTCCATGTTGTACTAGAAATGTGGAATTTAGCAAAAAGAAATGAAAAAGTAATTAAAGGAGAGGGTATAAAACTCACTTTTCACAGATGATATAATGAAATACTTATAAAATCATAGAAAAGCATTCAACTCCACTCACAGCTTTAGCAAAACTACATTTTATAAAAACCCACTTAAATCATCAGCATTTCTATATATTATTTAAAAACCCCAACAGCAAGAGAAAGAGAAATTCCATTTAAAATATCTATTGAAAATGAAATATTTGTCCATTTGTCTTCCAAAAAAACAAAAAGAACTTTATGAACACAACTGCAAACACTTCTCATGAAAGTAAACAAATCTAAACAATTGAAAAAAAAATAAGTTTCTCATGGGTAGGCCAAGCTTGCATAATAAAAATTTACAATTCTACCTAAATTGTTCTACTTGCTTAATGTCATACCAATAAAACTACAAAAAGTTATTTTGTACAGCTAGAAAAAATAATAACATTCATCTGAATGTATAAAAAGTCAAGGATATCGAATCAATTAAAGAAAAAAAAAATACAAAGGATGGTGACTTAGTAGTACCAGACCTAAAAAGCAGCAGTCATATATTAAAAAGCAGCAGTTATCAAAAATATTTGGTATTGGCTAAGAGTAGTTTAAATATATACAACCCAATAATTAATGGCTATAGTAATTTAGTACTTCATTAAACCCCAAAGTGCAGCTCCTGGAATGAGAGCATACTATTTGACAAAAAAATTGCTGGGAAAACTGGAAAATATGTCAGAAATTCAGCATAGATCTATATATTATATATCCCATACCAAAATAAAGTAAAAATGGATGCATGGTTTGTGTAAAATTGATGATACCATAAGCAAATTAGAAAAGTTATCAGATCTTGGGAGAAGATAGGACTTTATGACAAATAAAGAAATGAAGAACATTGTGAAATGCAAAATGAGCAACTTTGATTTTGTACAAACAAAACCATCAGAAACAAGATTAAATCGAAGTATAAAACTGGGAAAAATGTTTAAAATCAATGTTTCTGATAAAGATCTCTTTTCTGTAATATATAAAAAAGTGTGTTAAATTTATAAGAATAAAAAGCATTGCCCATTTGACCACTGATAAATGCTCAAAGGATATGAGCAGATGATTTTCAGATGATAAAATTAAAGCTATTTATAGTTATTTGGAAAAATGTTCAAAATTACTATTGATTAGAAAAAAATGCAGATTTAAAAAATTCTGAGGTACCACCTCACACTTTTCAGATTGGCAAAAATGACAGGAAAAAGAGTAATTAATGTGGAAGGGGTTGTGAGAAAAGTGGGACACTAATGCATTGTTGGTGGAGTTGTGAAATGATTCAACCATTAGGTCTACATCCCAAGGAAATCATAAAAGTGGGAAAAGGACCCACATGTACATAATGTTTGTAGCAACTCTTTTTTGTTATAGCAAAGGATTGGAAAATGAATAGATGTTCTTCAACTGTGGAATGACTGAATAAGTTGTGGTATATGAAGATAATTGAATATGATTGTTCCATAAAAATAATAAAAAAACTGGTCTGTAAAGGCTTGGAATGATTTTCATGAACATGATGCTTAGTGAAACAAGCAGAACCATAAATATTTTGTAGACAAGAACAGCAAGAATGTGTGGTGATCCACTATGAAAAACTTAGTTCTTTTCAATGGTTTAGTGATCCAAGGAAATCCCAATAAACTTTGGATAGAAAATGTCATCTGCATCCAGAAAGAGAACTCAGGAGATTGAATGTAAATCAATACATGCTATAATTACTTCTTTTAACTGCTTTTTTCTTTTTATTCTTTGGTTTTTCCTCTTAGTTCTGATTTTTTACCCCAACATGATTCACAACAAATGTGAATTAAAAATGTGATTTAATTAAAAATAATTAGAATTGACCAAATGGAAACTAATGACTTTATAAGACATCAAGAATCAGACAAAACAAAAGGAATGAAAAAATTGATTTTTTGAAATATTAGAAAAATAACAACTTGCAAGAGAGATCTAATAGGGTTAACTTAAAGATTATTGAATTGCTTCAAATCCAGGACCAGAAAAAGAAAATATTTTTTTAAAATTTATCGGGAAAAATTTATCTGATATTCTGGAACCACAGAGTAAAATAGACTTTGAAAGAATTTCAGAATTACATACCAATATAGAAATTTTTATGAATATGTTTGCTAAGTTTCAGAGCTCCTAAGTCAAGGAGAATATAATACTGTTAGATTTCTTACAAGGTGCTAAGTCATTGGAATTGATAGAGACAATAATTATCTAATTTAGCATGGTACTTAACAATTAGAGTTCCATAAGATTCATACCTTTAAGAGAGCATATATAAGGAGCACTAAAGGGCAAGCCCACTAAGAGACAAGCCCACTCTCAGAGGCGGAGACAGATTCATTCCATCTTCTACCTTTGTGCTGGCTGGAGGCTGGAGCAGAGGCAAAGGATTAGCAGCAGGAGCTCTTGGAACCAAGGAGAGAGATAGATCTCTAAGAAAGGTAACCAGGCCCAAGGAAGGAGACAATAAATGATTTGTACTTTAATTCCTGGAGGCATTCGGGGTGATTACTCTAAACTGAAACAAAGACTGCTCCCAGAAGTTCCCCAAGAAACCTGTTCCCAGAGAACATTATATTTTAGAGAAGAGAATATTACATAATACAATAAGCCAGAAAGAAACAATTCAAGTGTCACAAAAGTACAGTCAGAATAACAGAAGATTTAACAGCTTTTATGTTAAAAGATCAGGGAACTTAGAAATGATATTGCAGAGGACAAAAGAAATAGGATTACATCCAAGAATAATCTACACAGGAAAAAAGTGTATTATCTTTTCATGGAAAATGGAACATCCAATGAAATAGAGGACTTTCAAGCCTTCTTGATGAAAAGAGCAGAGATGAATAGAATTTGATTTACAAATATAAGGGAAACCTAAAAAAGGTAAACAAGAAAAGAAAATCATTAAATCCCTATTTAATAAGGTTGATCTGTTTACAATTCTACATAGTGAGATGATATTTGTATCTCAAGAATTTTCTCATAATTAGGAAAATTAGAATGAGTATATGCAGACAGAGGATATAGACATTATTTGAATATAAATGTATGATATGTATAACTATAAAATTAATGCATGCTAACAGAGAATGCATTCAAAGAAAGGGATAAGGTAAGTTAAATTGTCTTACTGAAAAGAATCAAGGAAAAAACATTTACTATGGGAAGGTATAGGGGAGCTTTAAGGTAGAAAACATGTTAAGCATAATTTAATCAAAATTGGCTCCTAGGTAATAACATAAACTCAGGTAAGTATAAGATTCTATCTTACCCTAAAAGAAAGTGTCAGGGAAAGGGGATAATAGAAGGTGTGGAGAGACAATAGAAGGAAAAGCAGGTCAGTGGAGATGGTTTCAGAAGCTCCTTTTGTGAAGGAGCACTAGGAAGAGAAATAGAATAGAATAATGGGGGAGAGGTTGGAGAAAAAAGCAGGTTAGCAATAGCAACTATGAAAAAAATGAAGCATGTTTCTTTGATAAAAAAACAATATTTAGGGGCAGCTAGGTGGTGTAAGAGATAGAGAACCAGCCCTGAAGTCAGGAGGACCTGAGTTCAAATCTGACTTCAGACATTTATTTCTCAAATGAGAATTGAGTCAAATTTATGAGTCATTCCACAATTGATAAATTATCAAAAGGCATTAACAGTTTTCAGAAGAAGTTGTCAAAACTATAGTTATTTGGAAAAAAATATTTTAAATAAGTTTTGATTGGAGAAAGGGAAATTAAAAGAATTCTAAGGTATTATGTCATACCCATTAGATTACTAATAAAACAGAACACTGGCAACACATTGATGAACTGTTGGTGGAGTTGTGAACTGTTTTAACCATCCTGTAGAACAATTTGGAATTGTGCCCAAAAGGTTTAAAACCCTGTATACCCTTTGGAATATCAATGCCACTACTATTTCACTATCTCAAACGACATAAAAAAGGAAAAAGGCCTATGTATAAAAACTCTTTGTAACACCTCTTTTCTTGGGGCAAAGAATTGTAAATTAAGGGGATATTCATCAATTGGCCAAACAAATTGTGCTATTTGATCGTGATGAATTACTATTGTGCTATAAGAAATGATGATCAGGATGCTCTCAGAAAATCCTGCAAAGACTAGCACAAGATGAAACAAAGCAAAATGTATTATATACAAAGAACTGAAATTTTGTACTGTAATTACTTGTAAATGGCTTAACTACTCTTAGCAATATAAGACTACGCTGAATCACTTATGATGAAAATGCTATCCATTCCCAGAGAAAGAACTGATAGCATCTGAATATAGATTGAAACATACTTTTTCACCTTTATTTTTCTTTAGATTTTTTTTGGGGGGGTCTATATTTCCTTTCACAACATGAGTAATATGAAAATGTGTTATGTAAGACTACACATATTTAACCTATAGTAAATTGCCTTCCCAATGGAGAGAGGTGGAAAGGGAAGAAGAGAGAAAATTTTGAAATCAAAAGTTAGGAAATAAATGCTTACAATGTTTTTCACACATAATTGAGAAAAAATAAAATAATAAATAATTTTTTTAAATGCCAGGACATAAATCTTCATTTCCCTTTTGGTAGAACCAATACAGTGGTAAATGAAGTGAATAAAAATGCTTCACAAACTTTGATTTAGCCGAATATTAGACAATAACTTTTATGATATCCTTCTGGATAGGTTGGAATATATAAATAAACATGTGCTCTTAGATATATTCTGAGAATTTTTAATATATTAATATATTTTATTTTTTCTGGTTATACATGTAAAATACTTTTTTAAAAACACACATTTCTTTATGTTTTATTTTGAGAGAGAGCAATCAGAAAAAAGGGGAAAAATCAAGAGTGGAAAAAAAAACAGAAAGTAAAGAGAAAAAAGTGAACATAGAATTTTTCGATTTACATTGTCTCCATCAGAACTTTCTTAATGACTAGGACAGTAAGTGCAAATGGATTATTGTCAGCTGTGGAGGGAGATCACTAATGAAGTGACTGAGAAATCTGCATTTGATCATAGGATATTCAATCTTTTCATGTAAGACTTGATTAGAGGCATTAATTTCATGCTTATCAAATTGTCAGTTAACACAAACCTTTAAAGATAGATGATATTCTGAATAGTAGTATCACTATTCAAAAATCAAGCAAAATAACATGGCATCCTAGAATGAAGAGATAAGTATAATGAAACTTATTTATCCATATTTATTCATCTATATCTGTATCTATAGATAGAGAGATAACTGAATTTAAAAATCTCTTATTTGCAATGACACATTTTTCTGGAACATCCCAGTTGACTAATATTGGACAGAACACTCATGAGTGCCCCAAACAGCTAATTCTTAAAGACCGTAAGCTGCAATGTGGACCATGATTTGCCTTGGTAGAAGTGTTAATTACCAAGGGTTCCCTATAGCAATAAAACTATAGTAAATACAGTCTGCATGCATTCCAAGCCCTTCTTGCATTACTTCTTCCTCTCTAACCAAAAAGAGAATAGTTTTAAAAAAACACATTAAAAATAATACCCATACTTATATATAGTATGAGAAAATCTGGTGATACGAAACCAAATAAAAAATGCCAGTATTGTTTTATTGTCATCATATAATGGGTATATTTTGCATATTTAATCTTATTGAAGCTGTTTCCACATCTGTTAAATATGAATAATAATATCAGTGATATTTATAATAACTTGTCAATGCAGCAATAATACAATTTCATTTAATAACACAATCACATGAATCAGGTCTCTCAAAAGTAACTCAGCAGAACCATGTATGTACATCCAGTTTTAGGGAGAAAATTTGCAGTTTTCGTTTTGTAGGTATCTGTGTTTGAACCCTCAGATTTTCATGTAATGAATCATCTCTGATTAATGCATTAAAAAAGGAAAATAAATCCGCATAATCATCAGCATTTTAATATATTATCAATAAAATCCAGCATCAAGAGATACAAGGAGGGGGCAACTAGTTGATGTACTTGATAGAGCACCAGCCCTGAAGTCAGGAGGACCTGAATTCAAATCTGATCTCAGACACTTAACACTTCCTGGCTGTTTGACCCTAGGCAAGTCACTTAACCCCAATTGCCTCAGCAAAAAAAGATACCAAGAGGAATTCCATCTAAATAACTGTACATAATAGAAAACATTTGGAAGGTTAACTGCCAAGGCAGTCAGGAAATATATGAACATGATCATAAAACATTTTCCACACAAAGTCAGATCTAATCAATTGGAAAAATATCAATTCTTCATGATTAGACAAGGCTAACATATTAACAATGACAATTTTACCTAAATTAATCTACTTATTCAATGCCATATCAATCAAACTCCCAAGAAATTATTTTACAAAGCTATGAAAAAATCACAACAAAATTTATCTAGAAGAACAAATGGTCAAGAATTTCAAGGAAATTAATGAGAAAAAAAAACACAAGTGAAGGTGGCTTTGCTGTACAGAAATAAAACTATATTATAAAGCAGCAGAAATCAAAACCATTTGCTACTGGCTTAAAATTAGAGTAGTTGATCAGTGGAATAGATCCACAAGTCACAATAGTCAATGATTATAGTAATCTAGTATTTGATAAACCCAAAGAAGTCCAGCTTTTGGGATAAGAACTTACTATTTGAGAAAATTTGCTGGGAAAATTGGGATTTGTATGGCAGAAAATAGGTATTAGCCCACACTTAACACCCTATACAAAGAAAAAGTCAAAATGAGTAATGATTTAGACATTGAGTAATAATATAAGCAAATCAGAAGAACATAGGGTACTTTACCTCTCAGATCTGTGTAGAAGGAAGGAATTTATGGCCAAAGAAGAAATAGAGCATATGATTGAAATCAAAATGAACAATTTTGAATATAGCAATTTAAATAGTTTTTTATATAAACAAAACCAATGCAGACATGATTAGAAGGGAATTAATAAATTGGGAAAGAATTTGTACATTCACAGGTTTTGATAAAGGCTCCATTTCTAAAATATTTAAAGAACTGACTCAACTTTATAAGAATTCAAGCCATTCTCCAATTGATAAATGGTCAAAGGATATGAACAGGCAATTTCTAGATGAAGAAATTAAAAACATTTCTAGTTGCATGAAAAGCTGTTCTAATTCACTATTGATCAGAGAAAGGCATATTCAGACAACTCTGAGATACCACTACACACCTCTCAGATTGGCTAAGATGACAGCATAAGATAATGATGAATGTTGGAGGGGATATGGGAAAACAGGGACATTAATACATTGTTGGTAGAGTTGTGAACTGACCCAACCATTTTGTAGAGCAATTTGGAACTATGCCCAAAGGGCTATCAAAATGCACATATCCTTTGATCCAACAGTGTTTCTACTGGGTTTGTGTCCCAAAGAGATCATAAAGGAGGAAAAAGGATCCACATGGGCAAAAATGTTTGTGGCAGTCCTTTTTGTAGTGGCAAGGAACTGGGAAGTAAGTGGATGCTCATCAATTGAGGAATGGCTGAATGTTATGGTATATGAATGTTACAGAACTGTACTGTTCTAAAAGAAATGAACAGTAGGATAATTCAGAGAGGGCTGAAGAAATTTACATGAACTGATGCTAAGTGAAGAGATCAGAACCAGGAGATCATTATACATAGCAATTGTAAGATTATATGATGATCAATTCTGAAGGACATGGCTTTTTTTCAACAATGTGATGATTCAGGCCAGTTCAAATTGTCCTGTGATGAAGAGAGCCTCCTGCACCGAGAGAGGACAGTGGAAACTGAATGTGGATCATAACAAAGTATTTTCATTCTCTTTATTGTTTGCTTGCATCTTGTTTTCTCTTTCTTTCCTTTTTGATCTGATTTTCTTTGTGTAGAAGAATCACACATATTTGACATACATAGGATTACTTTTCATCTGGGGGGGGGGTAGAAGAGAGGGAGAGAAAAAATTTGGAACACAAGAATTTCTAAGGATGAATATTGGTAATGATCTATGCATAAGTTTTGAAAATAACAAGCTTTAATTATCAAGATTATTTATAAATCTAAAACATGAATATACTGGTTCTAAAGTGGTACAGAAATGGTAGACTAAAGAATTTGGCAGAAAAAAAATGAGCATTTAAAATTACTTCATTCTTTTGCAAAACAGAATATGGAGAATAATCAATATGATGATTCTGTGATTGCATTATGATTCCATTCACGAGCAACCATATTTGAGTTTTAATGTTGAAAATGTAAGTTCTGAAATGAAATGAATGTAAGGTTACTTTTTAATAGAAATGTTGATCAATATGAATGCTTGGTAATATTTGGCTTTTAGATTTAAAACACAATGACAAGTCTATATTTAGAAATGTAATTAATCACATTAAAACAGGTAATTTTTCAAGAACTTAAGATCAAATATTTATTCATGAAACAAAAGTTTTTTGTTGTTGTTTTCTTGTGTTCTGTTTTTGTTTTTGTTTCGATTTGGTTGTTTTGTTGGTTTTAACATGAAAATACAGTTGATAAAAAAAAAAAAAACCTCATCCACTTAGATTTAGCTTTGGAAGGGATATTAGCAAATATCTAATCTAACATCTTAATTTTTATAAATGAGGAAACTGAGATTAAATTAAATGTTCTTTCAATGCAAAAAAGCTTTTTCCTTTATATTATTGGAGAGAAAATGTTGCAAACGTGTATAATACCTTAGGATACTTTTTCTTGGCACACTTTAAATTACAGTTATATTATTACTATGTAATTTGCAAAATGTTCATGAATGCATGTAAAGAAATGTCTAAATTACATCAGATTTTGTATTTTGGCTTAGATCCACAATATAATAAAAGTCAAATGAAGTAGATAATAAATGTAGTGAATTACTATTAATATGTTCTTTAAAATAACCATATAATAACAACCGACATTTAAATCTGTACAAAATGCTTTGCATAACATCTCATTTGCTGCTTCCAACTGTCTTTTAAAAACCAGGCAATCATATTTTTATGTCACAAAAGAGAAACCTGAGATTGAGAGGTTAAGTAATTTTTGTGCAAGGTCAGTCAGCTAATAAATGACAGACCTTAGATTGTGCTTAGGTCTTTGAACTCCAGAGCAAATCCATTTTAAAAAAAAAAAAACTATATCACATCTTATTATTGTTGTTCAGTCATTTTCAGTAACCTAATTTGGGGTGTTCTTGGCAAAAATACTGCAAAGATTTGCCTTTATCTTCTCCAGGTCATTTTACAGATGAAAAAATTTAAACAAACAGGGTCAAGTGAATTATCCATGTTCACATATTCAGCAACTGTCTGAAGCCAGCTTTGAATTCAGAAGATACGTTTTCCTGATTCAGACCCAGCATCACATCTGTTGTGTCATCTTGCTGCTTTCAATCACAACTGCCTTTATTTAAAATAAAATGAATCATAAAACCTTAGAATTATAAAAAAATCTCAGAGATAATTTAATCCACCTTTCCAACTTTTAACAAAATAATATATTTCATAAATGGCATTTCTGACAAGTACTTAATTTGAATCAAAGTTTCTTAAACTGTGCTTTTGGACCCCATATGGGCTGCATAACTTAATGTAATGATCACTATAGCAAATGATCACCATTAGCAAATGTTGGATTTGTATACCTATTTTTTTAATATCAAGGCTTCTTAAACTTTTTCCACTTATGATCTCTATTTTTTTAAATTAAAGCCTTTTATTTACAAAACATATGCATGGGTAATTTTTCAACATTGACCCTTGCAAAGCATTCTGTTCCAAATTAGCCCTTCCTTCTCCCCATCCCTTCCCCTAGATGGCAGGTAGTCCAATACATGTTAAATATCTTAAAATATATGTTAAATCCATATATGTATACATTTTTACACAATTATCTTGCTGGACTAAAAAAAATCGGATCAAGAAAGAAGAAAAAACTGAGAAAGAAAACAAAATGCAAGCAAACAACAGAAAGAGTAAGAATGCTATGTTATGATCCACACTTAGTTCCCACAGTCCTTTCTCTGAGTCTATATGGTTCTCTACATCATTGAACAATTGGAATTGGTTTGAATCATCTCATTGTTGAAGATAGCCACATCCAAAAACAGGTACACTAATACATTGTTGGTGGAATTGTGAATATATCCAACCATTCTGGAGAGCAATTTGGAACTATGCTCAAAAAGTTATCAAACTGTGTATACCCTTTGATCCAGCAGTGTTACTACTGGGCTTATAGCCCAGAGACTATAAAGAAAGGAAAGGGACCTGTATGTGCACGAATGTTTGTGGCAGCCCTCTTTGTAGTGGCCAGAAACTGGAAACTGATAGTTGGAGAATGGCTGAATAAATTGTGGTACATGAATATTATGGAATATTATTGTTCTGTAAGACATAACCAACAGGTTGATTTCAGAAAGGCCTGGAGAGACTTACACGAACTGATGCTGAGTGAAACGAGCAGGGCCAAGGGATCATTATATACTTCAACAACAATACTATATGATGACAAGTTCTGATGGATCTGGCCATCCTCAGCAATGAGATCAACCAAATCAGTTTCAATGGAGTAGCAATGAACTGAACCAGCTATGCCCAGCGAAAGAATTCTGGGAGATGACTAAAAACCATTACATTGAATTTCCAATCCCTACATATTTGCCCACCTGCATTTTTGATTTCCTTCACAGGCTAATTGTACAATATTTTAGAGTCTGATTCTTTTTGTACAGCAAAATAATGGTTTGGCCATGTATACTTATTGTGTATCTAATTTATATTTTAATATATTTAACATCTACTGGTCATCCTGCCATCTGGGGGAAAGGGTGGAGGGAAGGAGGGGAAAAATTAGAACAAGAGGTTTGGCAATTGTCAATGCTGTAAAGTTACCCATATGTATAACCTGTAAATAAAAGGCTATTAAATAAATTAAAAAAAAAAAAAAAGAAAGAAAGAAAGATCTGCCAGCAACTCAGAAAAAAAAAAAAAAAAGAAAGAAAAAAAGAAATACTGGCAGTAAAAATTTCCCCCAGCTTTGTACTTCAGTTTTAATCTTGAATGACTGCAAGAAACAACAGCAGTAAAAATACAATGTTTGTATAAAAACTTTTCAATTTGATGTAATCAAAATTTTCTATTTTGTAATCAATAATGATCTCTAGTTCTTTGGTCATAAATTCCTTCCTCTTCCATAGGTCTGAGAGGTAATCTATTTTATTCTCTTGCAATTTATTTATAATCTCATTCTTTACACCTAGGTCATGAAGCCATTTGGACCTTATCTTGGTGTATGGTGTTAAGTGTGGGTCAATACCTAGTTTCTGCCATACTAATTTCCCATTTTCCCAGCAATTTTTGTCAAATAGTGAGTTCTGATCCCAAAACCTGGGGTCTTTGGGTTTGTAAAACACTAGATTGTTAAAGTTATTGGCTGTTTTGTCCTTTGAAACTATTCCATTGATCAACTAGGCTATTACTTTTTTTTTTTTGCAATTTTATTTTATTTTTTAAATTTTTAATAGCATTTTATTTACAAGTTATATGCATGAGTAATTTTACAGCATTGACAATTGTCAACCTTTTGTTTCAATTTTTTCCCATCCTTCTTTCCACCCCCTTCCCTAGATGGCAGGATGACCAATACATGTTAAATATATTAAAGTATAAGTTAAATACAAAATATGTATATATGTCCAAACTGTTATTTTGCTGTACAAAAAGAATCAGATTCTGAAATATTGTCCAATTAGCCTGTGAAGGAAATCAAAAAATGCAGACGGGTAAAAATATAAGGATTTGGAATTCAATGTAATGGTTCTTAGTAATCTCCCAGAGTTCTTTCACTGGGTGAAGCTGGTTCAGTTCATTACTGCTCCATTAGAACTGATTTAGTTCATCTCATTGCTGAAGATGAACAGATCCATCAGAATTGATCATAACATAGTATTGTTGTTGAAGTATTTAATGATCTCCTGGTCCTGCTCATTTCACTCAGCCTCAGTTTGTGTAACTCTCTACAGGCCTTTCTGAAATCATCTTGTGGGTCATTTCTTACCAAACAATAATATTCCATAATATTCATACACCACAATTTATTCAGCCATTCTTCAGTCGATGGGCATCCACTCAGTTTCCAGTTTCTGGCCACTACAAAGAGGGCTACCACAAATATTTTTTTTACACATACAGGTCCCTTTCCCTTCTTTAAAATCTCTTTGGGATATAAGCCCAGTAGTAACACTGCTGGATCAAAGGGTATGCACAGTTTGATTACTTTTTGAGCATAGTTCCAAATTGCTGTCCAGAATGGTTGCATGTATTCAAATTCCACCAACAATGTACTAGTGTCCTTGTGTTCCCACATTGCCTCCAACATTCTGCACTATTTCCCTTATCATTCTAGCCAGCCTGACAGGTGTGTAGTGATATCTCAGAGTTGTCTTAATTTGCATTTCTCTGATTAATGATGACTTGGAGCACTTTTTCATATGGCTAGGAATAGTTTCAATTTCTTCATCTGAGAATTGTCTGTTCATATCTTTTGACCATTTATCAATTGAAGAATGGCTTGATTTCTTATAAATTAGAGTCTATTCCTTATAAATATTTTGGAAATGAGGCTTTTATCAGAACCTTTGACTGTAAAAATGTTTTCCCATTTTATTACTTCCCTTGTAATATTGTCTGCATTGGTTTTGTTTGTACAAAAACTTTTCAATTTGATATAATCAAAATTTTCTATTTTGTGATCGGTAATGATCTCTAGTTCTTCTTTGGTCATAAATTCCTTCCTCTTCCACAGGTCTGAGAGGTAAACTATCCTGTGTTCCTCTAATTTATTTATAATCTCATTGTTTATGTCTAGGTCATGAATGCATTTGGACCTTATCTTGGTGTTATTGGGTTTAATGCCTTTTTCCCCAAATTACCAATTTTCCCAGCAATTTTGTCAAACATTGAGTTTTTACCCAAAAGCTGGGGTCTTTGTGTAGTCAAAATTTTATTAACTGTTTGTCCTTTAACCTAACTACCATGATCAACAACTATTTCTTATTCAATACCAAATGGTTTTGAATGCTTTACAATATAATTTTAGATCTGGTACGGGGATCTTCATCTGATTTTTCCATTAATTTCTTGAAATTTTGAAATTTTGTTTTTGATATGAACTTTTTTTTTCGTCATTAAAATAGTTATTTGAGTCAGGTAACCTCAAAAAATTAGTTTAGTACTATTGCCATCTTTTAAATTTGTCCCCTATCCAAGAGATTTAATATTTAATTTTAGATCAGACTTAATTTGTGTAAAGTATTTGGTTTTGCGTAAAGTTTTGATTTTCCCTTGGCAGATTATTCCTTTTTTTTTTAATTTAATAGCCTTTTTATTTAGTTTTATGCATGGGAATTAACATTAAAATTCCAAACCTTTGTTCCAATTTTTCAACTTAATTCCCCAATTCCATAAAAATAAAAAAAAATTGTCCAATTTTCCGTTATTTTCCTGTACAAAAGAATTAGACTCGAAATTGTACAATTAGTTTGAATGAAATCAAAATGCAGGTGGACATAAATATAGGGATTGGGAATTCAATGTAGTGGTTTTTAGTCATCCCCAGGTTCTTTCTTGGGGTAGGGTTCATTCATTACTGCTCCATTGGAAATGTTTGTTGATCTGTTTGAGGATGGCCAGGTCCACGAAGTGGTCATCAATATTGTTGTTGAAGTATATAATGATCTCCTGGTCCTGCTCATTTCACTCAGCATCAGTTCGTGTAAGTCGCTCCAGGCCTTTCTGAAATCATCCTGTTGGTCATTTCTTACAGAACAATAATATTCCATAATATTCATAGACCACAATTTATTCAGCCATTCTCCAACTGATGGGCATCCACTCAGTTTCCGGTTTCTAGTCACTACAAAAAGGGCTGGCAGATATATTCCTAAGTATTTTATACTATCAGTAGTTACTTTAAATGGAATTTCTCTTTGTAACTCTGAGTTTTGGATTTTGTTAGTGATACATAAGAATGCTGATGACTTATGTGGGCTAATTTTGTATCCTGCAACTTTGCTAAAGTTCTGGATTATTTCTAATAACTTTTTAGTAGAATCTCTGGGATTCTCTAAGTATATTATCATATCATCAGCAAATAAGGATAATTTGATTCCCTCATTACTTACTCTAATTCCTTTCATCTATTTCTCAACTCTTATTGCCACAGCTAGCATTTCTAATACAATATTGCATAGTAATAGTGATAGTGTGCAACCTTGTTTCACTCCTGATCTTATTGGGAATGGTTGCAGTGTGTCCCCATTACATATTATGCTTACTGATGGTTATAAATAGATGCTACTGATTATTTTAAGGAAAATTCCATTTATTGCTATACTCTCAAGTATTTTTAATAGGAATGCTTTTTCTGCATCTATTGATATAGTCATATGGTTTTTGTTAATTTGGTTATTAATATGGCCAATTATACTGATAGTTTTCCTAATATTGAACCAGCCCTGCATTCCTAGTATAAATCCTACTTGATCATGGTGTATTATCCTGGGGATGATTTTCTGTAGTTTTTTTGCTAATATCTTATTTAAGATTTTAGCATCAATATTCATTAGGGAGATTGAGCTATAATTTTCTTTTTCTGTTGTCAAGCTACCTGGTTTAGGTATCAGTACCATGTCTGTGTCATAAAAGGAATTTGGTAGGACTCCTTCATTGCCTATTTTTTCAGATGATTTATATAGCATTGGGGCTAATTGTTCTTTAAATGTTTGGTAGAATTCACATGTAAATCCATCTGGTCCTTGGGATTTTTGCTTAGGGAGTTGATTAATAGCTAGTTCTATTTCTTTTTTGGAAATGAGACTGTTTAAGCAATTTACTTCCTCCTCTTTTAATCTGGGAAGCTTATATTTTTGGAGGTAGTCATCCATTTCACTTAAGTTATCAAATTTATTGGCGTAAAGTTGGGCAAGGTAACCCCTTATTATTTCTTTAATTTCCTCTTTATTGATAGAAAGTTCTCCCATTTCATTTTTATGACTACTAATTTGATTTTCCTCTCTCTTTTTTCTAATCAGATTTACCAAAGGTTTATCAATTTTATTGTTTTTTTTTCATAAAACCAACTCTTAGTTTTATTTATTAGTTCAATAGTTTTTTTTTACTTTCAATATTATTAATTTCTCCTTTTAAATTTAGAATTTCAAATTTAATAATTGATTGGGGGTTTTTAATTTGGTCTTTTTTCCTAATATATGCTCAATTTTTGTGTAGGTTCCATGAACTGCTGAGAAGAAAGTATACTCCTTTCTGTAACCCTTCAGTTTTCTCCAAACATCTATCATACATATTTTTTATTATATTCCATTTACCTCTTTAATTTCTTTCTTATTTGTTTTGTGGTTTTATTTCTGAGAGTGCAAGATTGAGATCTCCCACTATTATAGTTTTGCTGTCTATTTCTTCTCGCAACTCTCTTAACTTCTCCTTTAGGAAGTTAGATGCTATACCACTTGGTACATATATGTTTAATATTGATATTGCTTCATTCTATAGTACCCTTTACCAAGATATAGTTTCCTTCCTTATCTCTTTTAATTAGATCAATTTTTGCTTTTGCTTGATTTGAGACAAGGATGACTACCCCTACTTTTTTGACTTCACCTGAAGCACAATAGATTCTGCTCCAGCCTTTTACCTTTACTCCATATGTATCTCCCTGTTTTAAATGTGTTTCCTGTAAACAACATATTTTAGAGTTCTGACTTTTGATCCAGTCTGCTATCCACCTCCACTTTATGGGAGACTTCATTCCATTCACATTTATGCTTAAAATTACTAATTATGTATTTCCTACCATCCTAATATCCCCAGATTATTATGCTTTTCTTTTTCTTGCCCCCCTTACCTCCTTTCCTAGTATTAAACTTATGGGTCCCACTTGTGTCACATAACTCTCCCTCTTTAGGATCCCTCCTTCCTCCCTTTGAATCATTTTCCCTTTCTTGTACCCTTCCCTTATTACTCTTTCTCTTTTTCCCTTTTCTTCTCCCACTTTTTAATGAGGTGAAAGAAGATTCTCTGTAAAACAAATATGTCAATTATTTTATTTTTGAGCCAACTCTGATGAGAGTAAGATTCACACAATGTTCCTTCCCCTCTCTAAGTTCCGTCAGATATGATAGGTTTCTTTTGTCTCATCATAGGATGTAGTTTCCCTCTTTTTATCTCCCCTTTGCCCTTTTTCTGACACTATCCCTTTTCTATTTCTACTTCCCTTTTTTATGTTATATCAGTAAAATCAAATTATACATGAGGATTTTTTTGTATATCCACAACAGAAATACAGTTCTCAAGAGTTCCTTTACCTTTTTCTACTTCTCTTGAGTCCTATGATTGGAGATCAAAGTTTTTATTTAAATCTGGGTTTTCCTTAGAAATAAATGGAATTCCTCTGTTTCACTAAATATCCATCTTCTTCCATGGAAAAAAATGCTCAGCTTAGCTGGGTAGTTTATTCTTGACTGCATTCCAAGTTATTTTGCCTTTTGGAATATAAGATTCCAGGCTCTTTGATCCTTTAATGTTGAGCCAGCCAGGTCTTGAGTGACCCTTATTATGGCCCCTCGGTATTTGAATTGTTTTTTCCAAGGTGCTTGTAATATTTTTTTCTTTAGTCTGAAAATTGTGAAATTTCCCACAATACTCCTTGGAGTTTTTATTTTAGGGTCTTTTTCAGAAGGTGGTTGATGAATTTTTTCAATGCCTATTTTTACCTACTGGTTCTATTACTTCTTGGCAGTTCTCTTTGCTGATTTCCTGTAAAATAGTATCTAAGCTCTTTTTTTCATCATAATTTTTGGGTAGTCCAATGATCCTCAGGTTATCTCTCCTAGATCTATTTTCCAGGCCTGATATTTTTCCAAGTAAATATTTGACATTATTTTCCAATCTTTCATTTTTTTGGTTTTGCTTGACTGATTCTTGATTTCTTAATAAATCAGTCATTTCTATTTCTTCAATTCTGATTTTTAGTGAGTTATTTTTTCATTATTTTTTCCCTTCTTTTTGTATATGTCCAATTGAGTTTTTAAATGAGTTGTTTTCTATGGAATTTTTTTTTCCATTTCACTATTTTTTTTTTAGTGAGTTATTTTCTTTTTCCAATTTACAAATTCTCTTTCCCACTTCTTGGGTGTTTTTTACCTTTTCCAATTCACATTTCAGGAAGTTGTTGCTCTCTTGCATAGCTTCTCTTTCCTTTCACCATCTTTCTTCTAGTTCTCTTTTAAGGTTTTTAATAAACTCTTTTAGGAGAGCCTTTTATGTTGGGGAGCAACAATTGTCTGGAGACTCTCTGCTATTAGTCTCCTTGGGGTTGAAAAACTGCTCTTTTTTTTGTATAGAAGATATTGATCCTCCTTCTGATTTTTTTTTTTACCTATTTTTTAAAGCCTATAGGGTCTGCCTTCAGGGCTAGAAGGTTACCAGCTTCCTCTGCAGGGAAGTGATAGATGTATGGGGGTAGCTGTCCTGCCAACTAACTACAAAGACCAATGAGGTCCTGGAGTGCTCTAGGAAAGAGTTTCCCACCAGGAATTAACTCAGGCCTGCAGGGCCAAGCTGGGAAAGTGCCCTGTAAAGAACCCTGCTGTTTATGTTAATGACTGCCCTGGGGCTATGTAATGGGCTGAGGCTTGAGTTGATGCACTGAAGTCCAAAGTACCTGAGGCTAACTAGTAATTGGGCTATACTCTATTAATATACATGATTGGATAAAGAATGGTCCCTCCCTCTCCTGCAAGTCCCTGAGTTTTGTATATAGGAAATAACGATTTTGGTGGGTGGAAGCAGAGAGAGAGAGACAGGAAAAGAAGCTGGGAAAGATTGGGGCTGGGTTCGAGACTCCTAGCTGCTGGTTGTGTGGCTGCTGGTCAAGCTAGCTTCTTACTCAGCTGCACAATTCTATCCCTTCTTTCCCCCTCCGATCTTTCTTCACTGAAATAAAGACTGCATTTCCCCCCTAACCTGAATTCCTTCTCATGCTGATTTTTTAAAATTCATCTTCAATTTGGCAACAGTGGGAACCAAGGACGAAAAGTTCCGTGAAGGAACTTGGTGGTATTGTTAATAGACAAATTTTATTTTCTTAAAAACTAAACCAGTAATCTTTTTTTTTTTTGGCTAAAAAAGGGACAAATGCTAGCTAAAAGACTCTCCATCCCCCCCAACCCCACCCAAGGTTTGCTTTAAAAATTTCAAGAAAAAGGTTACTTATAACTTGGGAACGATAACGAGATTTGTGGGTATATTAAACTTTATCTCCCCTTGGATCATAGAGGAGGAGCAGATCTCTAGAGATAACTGGTCCCAGGTTGGACAAGAGATGTCCATGCATTTCAGAGAATGTGGTCCTCATTCAATTTCCATTCAGGCATTTTATTTATACAATGTATTTCAATTCCTAAAATCCTAGAAGAAAGAAAAACCTTGGCTCCTTCCCTCCTCCTCAAATTAGCCATGATATTAAGGGGGCAATGAAAGATTAACCTCCCCACAGGGCATGGAGACTTAAGTGAGCAAGGGTTGGTGACCTTTCCCTCTGGAGGCCTTCAGCCCCCCAGGAGCAAGTATTGACTCTCCTCCACCAACTCCACCCTCCTGGATGGAGGGAGAAGGGGAGCAGTGGGGGGCAGTAACCCACCTCCCCCAGCATCCCCATTCCAATTTAGTGGCCAAGAGGCTAAGAAAGGCCAAAGAAAAGTGTGGACATCCGGAGCTTCAGCCCTTATCTTCCTGTAATTTCTAGTCTAATGCCTCAGGTCAACAAAGTGGAAGAATGCCCTTTTAACAAAACATTAAAGATCTTAAAAAGGCACCTTTTGGGGCTACATCAGCTTATTTGAACCTGTTACAGAGTTTGGCTTTCAAATCTTGACTCCCTTTGACTAAATCTATAGCAAGGGTATCCAGAATGGAAAAATTACATTGGCTTTCTGAATATAGTAAGTTCTGAGGATAAGCCCAACAAAATAGTCAAAATGCTGTTCATGCTGCGTCACCTATGACCTACTACAAGGTATAGGTCCATATACAATCCAGCACAAGTTAATTATTCATGCAGCATATAGCAATCTGCTAATGCTATCAAACGTGGGCTTCAAAAACAAAAGGTGAGGCCTTCACAAAAAATAATGCAAAGGCCAGATGGCCCTTTCTGACTTTAATGGGACTTTGCAAGTCTATCCACAAGAACAAGGAAAATCCAACAACAAATTTTTTAATAAGGCAACCTAAAGGAAAATCTAATAGGGTGTCGAAGGATTATACAGGACTACCAGGACTCCTTTAGAGGAGTTCATAAGATGCTTACAGTGGCACAAATCCTTTTTAGAATTATGATAGACTTCCCAAAGATCCCAACATGGGTAGACAGGGTCCCTTCGGCAAAGGACTTCTGAAGACATCAATCTTTCAATGTGGTAAAAGTAGGGCATCTAAAGCTCAATGTTGTATAACAAGAATAGAAACAGGGTGGAGAATAGACCCAGTATCCCATGTCCAAAAAATCAACAAAACCCTTGGGTAGAATGTAACAATTCAGAAATGGGATGAGGGGCCCCCCAGGAGCCCCAGGCAAAAAAAACAGTAGCCAATGGGTCAAACAGAATTGACCCAATACAATATGACCAATCAGCCAGGAAGCCATATGATGCAGAAAAGGGAACACAATCAACAGCCAGGAAGCAACCATGGAAGAAAAGGGTTACAATTAGGAGAATAGAGTTGTATGCAGCTGGACAAGATAGCCCCTAGGGGTAAAATCCCTCTCCACCTATGATCCCTTCCTCCAGGCCTAAACACCATTTTCCTCCTAGTACTCAAAACATGTCCATCACATCTGATGTTGGGGGAAAAACCCTTGGGAGAAATGTGTTTAAAAAATGCCAGTTTCCCCAATAAACAGCCAAAACCCAAAATTTGTTCAAATCCCAAAAAATAAAAACTGGACAGCAACTATAACAACAACACCTATTAAATCTATAAAATAGCCTTCCATTGGAAGATTGGAAACACTAGTCAAATCGACGGTCATTAATCCAACTGCAATCCTCCAAAAATTAAAACGAACACCTACATTCAAAGGAAAGGATCAAAACTGAATTGTCTGTCCCTATAGATGGACTTTTGAAACAAAACAAAATTTTACTCCTTTTAATTAAAAAAAACCCATCAATCTGGGGAAAAGACTTTTACACAATTAGGGTTAAAAATAAATACAAGCAGGGCCTTTAAACCTCCAACCTTCTATATTTCCTATCAAGGAAAACATACACCAGGGGAACAGTGGCCCTAATAAAAATAAAAATTCAAACCAAAAATATAATACAAAACTTACCAAGACATTAAAACCTTCTCTAAGTCTTAAAATTCCCCAATTTTTTAAAAAAAATCTAGAAAAATGAGATATTCGATTTAAAAAAAGGAATGAAAAAATAAACAAGAACTCTTACCTGACCCATCTCCCTACTCAATTTCCTAGAAAAAACCTCAAAGGTCCAAATATTAAGGTTTTCTATTCTTCCCTCTGAATAAGAAAAAAAAAAAATTTGCCTTTTCATCCCAATCAACACTACCTTATAAAAAATATGAATGGACAATTTTCCACAGGGAAAAAAAAAACACCCTATAATTAAATTATTTACTGCTCTCTTCTCCAGTAAAAAAGCATTAAAATTTGCTATTACATTACATGATGACATTTTAGGATGTACACCTAGGAACAAATTTAGACATGCTACAAAGGACCATAGAAAACACTAAAATTACAAATTATACATCACCAGAAAAAATTAAAACATGCTCCTTTTCGATATTTAGGATATAAAATATACCAAAATTACTTACAATTAAAAACTCTCTAAAACAGAAAAAGCTAACACTTAAAATTTTCAAAGAAATTGATAAAGAATATCCAATGGATACGACCATGTTAATTTTGACTATTCAATTTAAACCGTTATATGACATTTAAGGGAACAGTACTTTAAATTCACCACACCAACACAAAAAAGCTCAAGGCTTTAAGAAATTGAACCCTTTATCAATTGGTTGAAAAAGTCACTCAAAAAACCCTTAGAATATCATTTTCCACACAAAAAGGCACCCACACAATCCTTCATCAAGGACACAGTTGAAATGGTGAACCTCCCGGCACAACAGAAAAAAAACCACACCCCTACCCAGTACTTTGGCTAAATTTTTTAAAACCACAAAGGAAAATACAATTATCTGGGCAAAGACCTGACAAGATATACACCTTTTAAAATACACAAATTAATGTTTGTAAAGACCATCCAAGTGCAAATTTTATGTGCTCCAAATTTTCATGGTCTCCATTAAAAAATAACTATTACATAATTGGCAATGGATTCTTGAAAAAAATTTCAAAAATTCCTCTTCAAGGACCAACTATCTTCCAAATGCATCCAAACATAATATTTGTGCTTGTACTCTCATGAACTAACTATAAAAAAGTATCAAACTCCTTTTCTCCCTCAGCAGAATAATTTTACCGTCATCTACCTTACTTTTATCCAGGAAACATAAAAAATTTCTATTCCCTATTCGTGGTTGGGTACAAAAAGTCCACAACCCAAATAAAATTTCAACCTCTTAATATCAACTCTTTAAAACCGAAACAAGTAAAAAACATCCAAAAAATCTATATATTACATTCCATTCTCAAGTGAACTTCCGTCCCATATTTATAATTCAAAACAATAACCTTCTAACTATTTAATCAAACCCTTTTTCCAAAACTCAAAATTCCCATTTAAATCTGGCTCTCCCTTTCATTTCAAGGAAAACAAAAAAACCATAAAAAAAAACACCCTTCCTTTTCCCATCAAGAAAACCCCTTTTTAAACAAAAAACGCAAATTTGGCCCTTTTAAAACTTTTGCTTTTTTCACCATTTTGAACACCCATTACTTTTAAACCCCGGCCAAACAGGGAATAAAATTCCCTCCCAAACAAAAATTTACCCAAAAACAAACAACTCCTTTTCCCAAACCGAAAACAAAAATCCCCCGGTTATTTTAAACCCCCAAAGGGCCCAGGCCAGGGAAAGGGAAATCCCAAAAACCCTTAAAAAAAAAAAGGGGGCCAAAGGGTAAAAAAGAAACCAACATTTTAACTGCTTCTTTTTTACAAAAAATATGGGTCCAACAAATTTTTCCCACCAGAAAAGGCAGTTCCAGGGAAACCCTCCATATTTTAATATGCCAATTGAAAGGCCCAAAAGGGGAAATAAAAAAAATTTAACCCGGAATTTCTTATTCTCTTGGAAAAATAAGGGTCCAAAAAATATTCCCTTTCCATCCGAAAAAAACCCAAAAAAAAAGAAAACCAAAAAATTCAAGGGTCTGTTCATGTTAAACCATTGAAAAAGTTGGGTTTGGCTTTTCTCTGGCTCAAGATTTTGGACTTCAAAACCCTCAGGATCTTATTTTGGGACATGGAAAAATTGGGTTTGGTTCTCTGGAAATTAAAGTTTTTACAACTTCAAAATCTGCTGGAAATTTCATTCCCTAATACTGCTTTTTGGGCTTAAAAACTCAGAGGGTTTGGATTCCCTCAGGGAAACTGGAAAATTTTTTGGCTTTCTTCTCTGGAATGTATTTTAGTTGTTTCACCCCTTCAGGATTCGGGTGATTTTTTCTACCTTTGGTTAAAGGGTTTGCTATTCCCCTACTTCTATTCAATTCATGTTGTTCCCAATAAGCCTGATGCTGGGGAAGGGTATCCTAAAGCCCTCGTTAGCTTGTTTGGGTAATACCTCCATTATGGGTTTGGATAAAAGCCCTTACCCAAACCCATGCAACCCCATTTTTTTGGTGCTTTTTTTTCCGGATGATTCCTTTTAGGCTTTCCCGCCTTTTCCGGGTCAGGGGGCCCGGTCACCTCCCTTTTCGTCTTTCCCTCCTTCTCTGAGAATTAAGGAGGCTTTCACCTCCCTTGGGGGCTCTGACCTCCCTGGGTTAAAGGCAGACCACCTGTGTTCTAAAATAAAAGAAAGCAGGAGATGTAATGGGCTGAGGCTTGAGTTGATGCACTGAGGTCCCAAGTACGTGAGGCTAACTAGTAATTGGGCTATACTCTATTAATATACATGATTGGATAAAGAATGGTCCCTGCCCACTCTCCATGCAAGTCCTGATGTGTTGTATAGGAAATGACGATTTTGGTGGGTGGAAGCAGAGAGAGAGAGACAGGAAGAGAAGCTGGGAGAGATTGGGCCTGGGTTCGAGACTCCTAGCTGCTGGTTGTGTGGCTGCTGGTCGAGCTAGCTTCTTGACTCAGCTGCACACATTGCTATCACCGATTCTCTTCCACCTCCGATCTTTCTTCACTGAGAATAAAGACTGACGATTTCCCCCTAACCTGAATTCCTGTCTCGTGCTGATTTTAAAATACACGATCTTCACAGGGCTAGACACTGAGCAGTGGAAGTTTCACTACCCCAAGCCAAAGCCTGCCCTAGGGCTGTGGATATTAGTGGCTGACAGTGAATAGCCCTGCAGGGACCATAAATGTCTCTGTCCTGGAAGCACAGTTGTGCTGGGGAAGTTCTATTGCCCCAGGCTGAGTCCCACACTATGCATTTTAGAAGCTGCCCAGGCTGTGCCCTCCTGCTGTGCAGATTTGTAACTGCCCCTACAAAAGCCCCGAACTGCAGGATGAGCCTACAGGGCTGTGTTATGTGTCTGTCTGAGTCACTTCTGGTTTTGAGTGGTTATAGCCAGATCTTGTTAGATTCTGGCAATTTTTAGAGTACCCTCTATTTTAGGCTTTAATTTCTCTGCCAGTTTACTGCTTTGTAATCAAGGCTGAGGATTTAGCATATAGCAGAGTTGTCTCTATAACTTCTCTAGCCACAGAGATCACCTCTGCCCCTGATCTGCTCAGGACACTAGTCTCTCGCTGCCTTAGCTAGTCTGTTCCTGGCCCCTCAGGACAAACCTTTCCAGGCGATCTTTCAGATTATCTTTGGCTGGTAAGTTGTGTGCTTCTAATCTTCATGAATTTTAGTAGTCAAGCCCTATTTTTGAGTCTGAAATTAATACTTGGTTGTGAGGGGATGAGAGAAGCTTAGAAAGTTGCATGTGCTTTCTCCGCCATTTTGGCTCTGCCCCCCAGTAAAAATACTATGTTGTGATCCACACTCATTCCCTGCTGTCGTGTCTCTGGATGCATATGGCTCTCTTCAGCACAAGACCCTTGGAACTGACCTGAATCATGTCATTCAAACCCATGTTATTATTTGATCTTCCCTCTTCCCCTTTTCTCATAATTGGTTAATAACCTTCCAAGTTAAAGAAAAAAAATGCAAAGACTTTATTCTACTTCAGTCCTTGCCTGACCAATCTTATCTTCTTTCTTTCTGATGGGAGTTATGTAGGAAGAATCTATTGTTTCTCCAGAACATTTTTAATTTTTACATGATTTTATGCTGTATTTTAAGTTGATTGTATTTATTTTGAAAGAGAGACCTCCTCTATTCTTCTAGTATTGTCATTGTTGCTTTAACATTGTTCCACTATTTCCCTTATGCTTCTGTATTTTTGTCTTTAAATTATTTTGTTTTGTTTTGTTTTCAGAGAATACAGTCTTATGGAGAATTCCTCAGTCTTAATCTTAGTGATTCTTTAGTCTGTGGTCAATTTAATTTGTAGTCAATTCTTTATGCTTGCTGATTTTTTCCATAAACATTGTAATTCTTTCTCTTATTTATTTAATATTTCCAGTCATTTCTTTCATTTTTGTTCTAAAACTTTCTGGAGGTTTCAAATGAGACACAGACTAAATAGGTAAATTATTTCAGTAGTATCATGCAAATTGTAAGTAGAAGAATTAAAACTTGAATCCAGGTCCTTTATTTCAAGGTATATAAGCTAGAACTTATATACCTTGAGCTAACTTCATACCCATTCTGGCTTTCTTTAGGTCATGAAATCATTATTCCCCATCCTGTTACATTGCCTTTCTGCGTTTCAGCAAGTTTATAGGTAACTTTCAAAGATGCTTACATGACATAAGTATAATCATACTGCCTGAAAAAATACAATTTTGAAATTTCTCCTCGAGCCTGTGTATATGAGATAGGTAGAGAGGAATTTCCCCCCTCTCACACGCTATGGGATATATGATTCTGTCCTATGGAATCAAGATGCGATAGTCAGTTTGAGACTGATGAAAAGTTTTATAATTCAATTTTTATGAAACTAAAACAAATATAAATGTCTGATATTCCTTTTCAGGATGTCAGACTTGCAACTTCTTAGAATCTTTATTAGCATATTAAAAAAAGACATAAGGAAACCTTCACTGATCATCACGTTATCAAATAAAGATATTTGACACAGACTAGAATTCTGCAGCCAGCCCAACAGGAATATTTTAGTGATTTTTTGACACTTGGATTCTCCAAAATATAGCTTAGGAATTATGAGAAACAGACTAAGTGATGGGTTAGCTCCTTATTCTCCACTCTTAGTTTCTTTTCTATCATTTCAGAAATTTTCCTCAAAAATACAAAATCTTCATTCTTCAGAATGTAAAGGATTCTATTGTAAATCCAGTGGAAAAATACATTTTAAAAATGGAAAGCTTCACAATACTCCCATAATACTATAATCAGGTAAATTAACTGCATATCATTATAAGATATATCTAGGCTAAATCAGTCCAAACCAAAGAGGGCCTTTTCTGTAGAAAATTATTTATAAAAATGTAAGGCATTTTTCACCCAACATGTCTTCTGGAATTCCAGGAATGCTGAGCAGAAATAGAACACTGAATTATCTCTTTGTTCCCTTGGCAATTAAGTCTCACTTACTGAACACCTCTCTCCAGAATTATGGTCTCTTCATTTGGATGAGAGCACTTCTTTCTGCCATAGCTTGTCACTATGATAATTCAGTATAAAATCCCCCTGGTTTTAGGCTTTATTTTCCAAGTGGAAGTGGGCACTCAGAGTCTTACAAAAAGTAAATTCATCTATCCTCCATGGGTTTTATTCACTTTGTAGGCAGAAGAGATGGGGCTTATTTCATTCCCATTTTTGTTCCTCCTAAAAATACACTAACATCCTGCATTTTCTACACTGTGGGAATACATTTAATGTTTTTTTTTCCCTGCTGTATTATACAGTGAAGCTTCAAGCTAAGGCTTTTATTCCCCCAAAACTGATCCTATATTGGAGGAAAATCTTTTTTTTTTTCTTTTTTTTTTAAGCCATTCAGACCCTTTAGCCTCGATGCCGGGTGCAAATGCTGCCCAGGTAAGTCATCATACAGAATGGTTACCATGGCTGCTTAGAGGCCTAATTGAGAAGAATCAGTAGGCTCCATTAGGGATTAGCAAATCAGGTCAGACAGAAAATAACCCTTTCTCTTTGGCATTCTCCAGCCATTATAGTTTCAGACTTGAATGTATTCTTTGCAGCATTCTAAAAGTGGCAGCAAATGTCATATAATACATAAAATATGCAGATCACTCTTACATATCTCTACCACATAGATACATAGCATCATACAAACAGGAAAAAAAATCAGTCACTTTGCCCAGTTCCCTGTCTCTAGGCAGAACTGTATTCAGTGTTTGATTTTTTTCCCCTAAAGTTTTATACATGTTTTAGCTCTATTTTGCTTGATGCTAAAGATGTCATGAACTTAATAATGTAGCATCCAGTTCACCTTATTCTATTCCAGACCCTTAGACAAGTTAGCATGAAATTAGGCAGAACTCCATGCAATCTTCACTATATCTGGAAAAGTAGCTCCAAGTGCTATTGCAGTTTTGCCTGCTAATGGTCAGTTATTACTATCATTGTCATGCTTAAAGGACTGCATTAACCATTTTTTTTCAAAAGCTACATGCAGAGAATTTCAACTACTAACTGTGATATTTTGTTTCATCATTGAAAGTATTCAGACAAATCTTTGTATAGTTCTGGACCTAGAAAAAAATCAAAAGGCTATTTGCTTCAATATGAAAGATGAAATGATTGTAAATATGATCTTAAATAGTGCAAGAAAATTCCACATTTTATAAAATTTAAAAGAAACATATCTGAACATCAAAGAGTTATTCTAGAAAATGTTTCCTAAAGAAAAGCAGTCTATCTGTTGAAAGAACATTAGATATGGAATTAAAGGATCTGACAATTATTGTTTTTGGTAATTATATTTTATTTTTTAAAAATTGTCTTAATTCCCTGCTGCCCGCCTTAATAAACAGCAACAGCATCAATAACCATAACATGTTTAATCAAACAAAACATTTTTTTCTTTGACCATATCTCAGCTTATGGTCTGATCCATCACCACTCTGTCAAAAAAGATAGTAGTTTTGGTTGCTATATTGATCAGAGTTGCCAAGTTTTCATACATACCAATGTATACACACACAAATATATATAATATATATATACATATATATTATATATAATATGCATATAATATACATAAACTACATATATAATGTACATAAACATATATGTATATATTCATAATATAATTATTTTCATTTATTCAATCAGTACCTGTCATTTTATGCCCCAACTACTCACCTCTATTAAGAATTAAAGAAAAATAAAGTAATTGTACAAATGTATAATCAATCAAAATAAATTTCTCTTTAAAAAGTTTCATTCTATTTTCTTAATCTTTTACCTCTCTGTCAGAATATGAGTATTATGCACTAGTCTTCTGGAATCTTGTTTGGTCGTTGTCCTAGTAAGAGATTATCACATTACTATTATATCACATTTATAAACCATAATTTGTCCACCCTTTACACAATTTATAAGTAGTCTCTTAGATTCCAAATATTTGCTACTTCAAAACTTCAAATATCGTATATACACTTAAAATATATTAACATTTGCCCTGTTTAGGATTATTCCCTTGCTCTACCTTTCCTCTGATTTTCATTTCTGCCTTCTGCTCCTTTCCTTCCAATCTCACTTTTGAGTGAAATGCATTTTAGTACTCAAGTTTTTATGTATTCTTTCTTTTGAGTAGTGCAGATGAGAATGAGGTTCAAGTGTTAGCTGCTTCCCCTAGTCCCACCTTGTTATTTTGCAGATTTTTTTTGCATATATTGATTATGTGAGGTTATTTTTACAAACCATCCTTTACGTGCACTTCTCCTTTCTCCTACATTCTTCCTTGCTTTTCATTCTTTTCTTGGGATATTCAATGTATAATAGAATTGTTTCTAAGGTTTATCTAGTTAAACTCACTCTATGAACCCCTGTTGATCTTTGGACTCTGAGGGTTATTATCTCCTAATATTGTAATATATCAATCAATCTGTCAGTCAAATAATTATCAAAAAGCTACCATAAGTCAGATCATATGGAGTATATGAGGGTATTCAAGGAGGACAATATCTCTGGTTTGAAGGTTGCTGATCCCTTCTCAGAGCTGCTCATCTACCTTTAGCATCCACCTTCCACTCCAATCTCACTTAGGGTTCCAAGAAGTTGTAACATGCATGCTGTCCACACTGGTAAAACCATCACAGCAAATGGAATAACCAGGTTGTGGGTAACCAACAGTTTCACACATGTTAGTGGTTTGGAGTTTAGGGGGGTGATGTCTACTCCTAGCATATAAAGGCTTTCTCAGTGAAAATGTTTGAAATGAAAAGAGGTTCCAACAGGTCACGAAGGAAGTAGAAACAAGTGTTCTGGAAGATTTAAAAGATGCCAAGGCATATGCTCCATCATAAGCCATGTCCAGCCATTTCACTTTTGTCTTGACATTGGACTCTAATAATCCTGGAAGAAGAGTAAGGCTGACAACTTTTTGCACAAGTCCACCTCACTTAAATCCAATTACATATTGAGTCAAAAGACATCACCCATAACAATTTACATTTTACTAGTTTACTAATTATTTATTTGTTTTACTACATTATCTAAGTCCTTTTTAAAAATTATATTTCATTTTTACCTGCCTTGCAGACCTGTGATGGGCTACTGACAAAGCAGTAGGTACATATTAAGGGACAGGTCAGTTCTCTGAGAGCCTCCACAGCTATGGATCATAACATCTGAAGGAGTTGAAGGGCAGCCTTTGCTGACACGGATGTTGTGGACTGGGAATGAAATAAATTGGAGGCAAAGGGAAGAGGAGAGAGATCAGACAATGCAACAGCCTCTCAGTCAGAGAGGTCAGAGAACAGCAACTGCCTCTCAGTTTCCTTGCATCATCCTCTCACAAGAGGAGATCCATTCTGCAGCCACTGTCAGGTGGCTCCCGTGTATTCCAACAGGTATGGCTGTAGATGTAACCTTACACACAGTTGGCGAAGGGTATAGGGTTTTCTCTTTATTGGACTAAAAAAGCAGAATGATTCAGCAGCTTCCTCGATTTCTGAGAAGCCTTTTTAAGGAATGTCTTGCTGTCTTCATGGCATGAGGAAAAGGTGAGAAAAGAAGCTAAAAAGGTTCCACTTCATTTAACCCTGGCTATTTTACAACAACAAGCAGGGATCCCTCCTGCAATGAAAAAATAAACATATACTTACACTCACATTCAAATTCAAACATACATAAATATACAAAAACTTCTGCTAAGATAATTTCACTAACCATTGGCATATGAAATCTGCTCATTCTTACGAACAACATGAAATTCAATAAACTTGAAAGAAGAACAAGTCTCATGAGAGAACTCAGCAGGTATCACATCCAAATATTAGATGTGAATGAAATGAGACTGGGAAATGAAGGGCAACATACCAAAGTTGGAGCTAACCACATGTTTTTCTGGAGTAGCAACTGTAATGAAGAGTTCCATGAAGCTGGTAGTATTTTTCACAATGAACACTAGTAAAAGAGCTTGTATGATGTCCTCAACAATAGGCTCATGATAATACAGTTGCTACTTGAAGAAAAATGCCCTACCACCGTCATTAGTGCATATGCTTCTACTGTGAGAAACACTGATTAGGTGAAAGAAAAAAAATTATAAACACCTCATTAGCAATATACCAAATATAGACAAGAATTTAATTCCAGTAGATTTTAGCAGCAGTGTAGGTACAAACTATGAGACATGACTTGAAAATGGCATGTCCTTATCACTATCAATACTCTCCTATATTTACTGAAAAGCAATGAAAGTTCTTTGATGCACTGTCACAGCAAACATTGATATTTAATAGACTATATTATTGTAAAGAACAGAATCAGACAGAATGTGGGACTAACAATGGTGGTATGGGATAGACTGATGAATGAATCATGGATTTATCCTTTCAAAGCTAAACATCCCCATTCAAGTAACACAGCAGATCCAAGAAAAGACTACTACCAGAAGTCTTAACACCAAATGATTAGAACATTCCTCCACTTTTAAAGTTTATTGTTGATTTGGAGAGAAATTTGAACCAAAACAAGTTGTCAAAAAATAAGTGGGCAGCTTTCAGAAGTTTGGTATATGGAACCATATTTACTCATCTGGACTAGAATAATCACAAAAACTAGGATAAATTTGAGGAAAATGATGGATAAATTCCATTGGATTTACCAGAAGAATAGTTCATTTGTCTCTAAGAAAGAAAAACTTAACTCTATCAACAGTAAATTGCAAGTGAAGCTTAAAAGGATGAAATATTCTTGTTTCAATAAGAAAATAGATCGAATTCAGTTTTACGCTGGTAGTAACAATCTCCGTAATTCTTATGATGCACTAAAGGCAATTTATGGGTAAAAGATCTTTGTTACATCTCAACTACTCGTTGCTGTTAAGAGTCACATCAATTAGTGATAGAGACATGATCCTGGAGAGGACTTAATACTTCCATAGTGTTCTCAATAGACTGTCATCAATCAGTGCTGCAGCCAATGATCATATATCTCAGGTTGAAGTCACTGCATTTCTAATCGAAATTCCAATGGAAGAACAGGTTTTCATTGCTATTAAACTCCTCTAATGTGGTAAAGTTCATGATGTTGATCCTATTCCACCAAAGGTTTGTAAAGCAGGGGATCCAGTGTTCATATAAATTCTCAGTGAACTTTTCTAGATTATATGGCAAGTAAATGTCACCCACAGGAAATACAGGGTACCTAAATTGTCCAATTCTACAAAGGAAAAAATATAATTTTGATAAGATCTGTTAAAAGTAACATGTATATATTCTACAAAGCAACCTGATCCTTGGATTATATAACTGGAACTCATATTTGAACACCAAAGAGATAATTTTGATTAAATTAAGTTTAAAAGTTTTTCTGCAAACAAAACTAATGCAGACATGATCAAAAGGGACGCAATAAATTGGGAAAACATTTTTACATTTGGGGTTCTAATAAAGGCATCATTTCTAAAATATATAAAGAATTGATTCAAATTTATAAGAATTCAAGTCATTCTCCAATTGATAAATGGTCAAAGGATATAAACAATTTTCAGATGAAGAAATTAAAACCATTTTTAATCATATGAAAAAAGCTCTAAATTACTATAGATAAGAGAAATTGAAATTAAGACAATTCTGAGATACCATGACACACCTCTCAGACTAAGTAAGATGACTGGAAAAAATAATGACGAATGTTGGAAGGGATATGGGAAAACTGTGATACTGATACATTGTTGATGGAATTGTGAATAAATCCAACCATTCTGGAGAGCAATTTGGAACTATGTTCAAAAAGTTATCAAACTGTGCATACCCTTTGACCCAGCAGTGTTTTATTGGGATTATATCCCAAAGTGATCTTACAGGAAGGAAAGGGACCCACATGTGCATAAAATGTTTGTGGCAGCCTTTTTTATAGTGATGAGAAACTGGAAACTGAATGGATGGCCATTAATTGGAGAATGGCTGAATAAATTGTAGTATATGAATATTATGGAATATTAGTGTTCTGTAAGAAATAACCAGCAGCACGATTTCAGAAAGGCCTGGAGAGATTTACATGAACTGATGCTGAGTGAAATGAGCAGGACCAGGAGATCATTATATACTTCAACAATAATACTATTTGATGATCAATTCTGATGGACATGGCCATCTTCAACAATGAGATGAACCAAATCAGTTCCAATAGAGCAGTAATGAACTGAATCAGCTACACCCAGTGAAAGAACTATAGGAGATGACTATGAACCACCACACAGAATTCCCTATCCCTCTATTTTTATCCACCTGCATTTTTGATTTCCTTCACAGGATAATTGTACACTATTTCAAAGTCTGATTCCTTTTGTACAGCAAAATAACTATTTGGAAATGTATATTAATATTGTATTTAATTTATACTTTAACATATTTAACATGTATTGGTCAACCTGCCATCTGGTGGAAGGGGTGGGGGGAAGAGGGGAAAACAAAAATAAAGAGTCAGCTATAGCCAGAGAGAGAACTATGGGAAATGAGTGTGGACCACAAAATAGCATTTTCACTCTTTCTGTTGTTGTTTGCTTCCATTTTTGTTTTCCTTCTCGGGTTTTTTCTTTTCTTTCTAGATATGATTATTCTTTTGCAGCAAAATAACTGTATAAATATATATACATATATTGCCTTTAACATATATTTTAACATATTTAATATGTATTGTACTACCTGCCTGCTATCTAGGGGTGGGGGTGGGGGAAGATGGGGAAAATTTGGAACGGAAGATTTTGCATGGGTCAATGTTGAAAAATTACTCATGTATATGTTTTGTAAATAAAAAGATATAATAAGAAAAAGAAAAAAAACTTAAAAAAAAAAAGAAAAAGAAAATATTACCTGACAGGAAATAAAGAATACTTAATTGTCTACTTATATAAAGGAAAAAATAGAATTTAGATAAGATCTGTTAAAAGTAATTTGTATATATTCTACAAGGGAACTTGAATCCTCAGATTATATAAGTGCCCTAAACTGTATGCATATATAATTATGCTCCCTGGCACACACAAATAAGAAAACTAATAAAAATAAATAAATAAAAAATAGAAATCAAAGGTGCCAAGAAGAGTTGAGGGAAGAATAATATGTACCCAACTGGCCTATTACATGGCTAACATCTCTCATATACCACGGCCAAAGAAATAAAACATAAGCATTCTTCTTTCTTCTTTCCTCCTTTCTTAATTTTTTTTCTGTTTTTTGAGGATATATTCAAGTTCATTCTAATAAAACAATTATTTTTCATATCCTTTCCATTGATCCCTTACTTAATTTAAATTTCTCTGTTAATGCCAAACTGCTCAATTATATCAGTATGGTTTCAACATCATCCTTAACAGTGATAACTAAGAAAATTAAAATTAAAAATCAAAATATAATTTCTTTCTAATATATTTTCCTTAAAAAAACCTAATATGCACCCAATTGTTTTAATAAGTACAAACACACACTTTCCTCATCTTTCTTAATTTGTTTAAGAGCAGAATCTGTTAAGTAAGGCATCATTTCCTTGAGAAAACTGTATTCTTTCTGCACATATTCAATTCTTTTTAATAATGGTTTAATTGTTGACTTCTCTTTTTAAGGAACTTTTATTTCTATTTTATACTCCTCCTTTTTCATTAACAACAGTAATCTAATTCTGTTTATCAACAACAAAATAATTTAACTAATATTCAAGGACTCAACAACTGGATTAGAAAGTACATACTGCATTCCATAATGTGTTCCCCAGCACTCTACTATGTATATAATATTTTTATTACTTCATTAGTATTAAAATGATTAATTTTATTTAATTATAGTTTGACTGCTTTTTTATTGTTTTAATGTAGTCATTGTTCTATTGATTTTACTTTATTCACTTCACTGATTTCATACTTTAGTGTGGCTTAATAGGTTCAAATGCCACAATTTGTTCAACCAATCCCAAATTGATGGGAACTCATTGCTAGGTTATTTAAACAGGGGATTTTACAGGATTGCAATTTTCTCTCATTCTCTGCCTCTTCATTGTGTTATATGTGTTTATAATTATAATTGTTTAAATATATGCATATTATGTCAGTTTATATAAAGTTATATATATATAAACAAATGAATATATATTTTATACAAATCTATGTAGGCATTGTTTGCATATGTATCTATAAATATATATGCATATATATATACACATATAAATACACAATACATACACAAATCTACATATGTGTCACCTTAGTGATGAAAGATTAATCATTTTCATTCATTCTTTCTAGTACTGAATGATTAAGTTGGGAAACTTCTTTTTACCTTCCTGAGGATCTTACCGTTTGAGCTAGCCGGAATATAAAAGAGCACCAAACTCAGTTTCTCCATTTTATAGACAAGGAAAGAAAAGTCCAAGTGATTTGATCACAGAAGTGCAAATAATAGCATTGAAAGAAGCATTTGAATCCAGACCCCTGGACTTCAGAGCTACTATTCCCTAGCTATGTGATATGAGTCAAGTTCCTTAATTTCCAAATGTTTCAGGCATAAGCCTAGCAAAAGTACTCAGGGTATATGACCCCACAAATGGTACAGGTTTTGGTTTAAATCCAACCTCTTATACACAATCCCTTTCTGATTGTAATGCAATATGTGTTTTCAAGTTTCCTCTTTTTTTTTAAAGTGAAGAGTTTAAAGTAGAAGTACTCTGAAGTTTCTTTATTTTAAATTTGTGATCCTATTATGTCATGGTTGTGATTTGGTTGAAAAGAGATAATTCCTTCCACTGAATAAATCTCAGACCCTTCTCATAATATTTGACCTATTTTTAACCCTGCTGTTTTCTACCTCAGTCTCCCAGGGACATACATATGTTATCCTTTTAATATTATCTGAATTTTAGTTTAACCTTTTTCTATTTTAAAAAAGAAAAATTCTTTTTTTTTTCTTCCTGAGGCAAAGAATTATACAATCAACACAATACTATTTGTCATACTATTAAGTTGAACTTGCTATTGAATTAACTAGAAATATTACCCATTAATAAGACTAAAACAATTCATGTAAATCAAAAATGAGGACTCTAAAACCCTGAAAGTTCTTAAATCACCTTATTATCTACTTTAAAAATTATGATAATTACATTTAAAATAATTAGCTAGGTGTAATTTAATTAGATGTATTTTATTGTATGCTAAGTCTTTTAAAAATAATATGCATTTTTACAGTTTCATGGTTCAAAAGTCAAAACCACTAAAACAATGAGTATTGTTTAGCTTCTAATAGTCATCAAAGACAAATCATAGTACAAAAATCCCATGCTCCTGGGACTTGGAAATAGGTAATTGTTTTGTTTTGTTTTGTTTTTTCATTTTTAGCAAAAATGAAGAAGATGAGTTTTTCCAGTTATAAACTAGAAAGTATCCCTTAAACTCACTTCAAAAATTTAGGTCATTTAATTCAGAGACTATATTGCAAGATTTTAGAAAGAGAAATATTGATCACTACAAGATATAATCAGTTTATTAAGAGCAGGTGATGTAAAATTAACTTCATTTCCTTTATGTAACAGATTTGTTTTATTGAAAGATACTCTGCCAATTAAAAGATGCAATTGAAACAAGGCATTTAATAAAGTAGTACATGTTATCCTCAAGGGAAAAAAAAAAACAGAAATGTGTAGGCTATAAGAACAATTAGATTGTTTAAAGTTAGATTGTTTCAAAATAACCTGAATGAATAAAGTTAAGGAAAATTCATTATTGGAAAAATGTCAAGAATGAACATTTTAATAAGTAGAGACACAGATTGCCTAAGAAAGTAATGAGTATTCACTAAACTGAAGATGTATTGATCAGTTATTTGTTTGTTGTTGTTTGTGACATTTTTTTGCCTGGTTATATTAACTTTTTTTAACATATGGTAAAATTTTGTCAAGTGATTGTTATTAACTCAGGGGTCAATATTTGAGGGACCACCAGTAATTACTGAATTTGAAATGATGTCTCATCATCCAGGTGAGTTAGGGATCTAAACTTTTTAGTAGGTTGCAGTTTCCCCTTTGGCTACTAGTGAAAAAAATTCTCAGTAATTTCCTTTAAGAGGAATCCACCAAATTTGTCTTTCCCTATCAGATATCTTTACACAAAATATTACTTTTCAAATTCTAATTTAGAGCTTGAAAATATTCACTACAATAATCTTGGCTCCTCTTGCTATCCCTTGGGATAATTTTCTTCACTTTTTCTTCTCATCTATACCTAACTTTTTTTTTTGAAATCATAAGATCATTGTAATTTTAATATCAATGAAATTAAAGTTAAGCTAAAACATTTACTTTCCTGATCCCATGAGGATTGATATTTATATTTTCTTTTTTTGTTATTTCACCTGCTCTTCTTTGATGAAGAGATCTTCATGTGCTTTGTGGAAAGTTACCCACACAAACAATAAACATTTAATAAATACTTATTGTGTTCCAATCCCTGTGTTAAGTGTTATGAAAAATTTCCAAGTATTCCTCAGAAAGGAAAAAGCAAGACACTTTGGGAGAGCAAGAAATTAACTGACAACCATTTATTCAGCAAGCTTTATCATAACTTGTGATTTCAAGTGGGCTTTGAGCAATAGTAGGTCATATAATAGCATCATTTCCCCTATGTCCACTCACCACATATACAATATTATATGAATCTCTTCCCTTTTAACCTGAAGTTCCTGCTCTCCCAACTAAACATTAATACATCGTCTTTTATGTTTTCATGGAGAAAGGCAGTTGTGATAGCACTTCAAAGAAGTACCTTTATTATTAAAAGTTTCCATAGTCCTATCTAGGCCACCTTCATTTGCTTTCTCCCCCCCCCCCATTAATTCCCTTGAAATTTTCAATGTTTTGTTCTTGCAGATGAATTTTGTAATTATTTTTATTTGCATTGTAAAATAATTTCTTGGGATTTTTGATTGGTATGTCACTGAATAAGTAGATTAATTTAGGTAGATTTGTTCTTTTTATTATATTAGCTAGCTCTACCCATGAACATTTGATCTTCTTCCAATTGTTTAGATCTAACCTTATTTGTGTGGATAATGTTTTGTAATTGTGTTCAAATAGTTCCTGGCTTTATTTTGGCAAGTAGGCTCCCAATTGTTTTATGTTACCTATAGTTATTTTAAATGTTTTCTCTATATATTGCTTTTGCTGAGCTTTATTGGTAACATATGGAAATGCCAATGATTTGTGTGGGTTTATTTTATATTCTGCAACTTTGCCAAAATTATTGTTTCTAATAGTTTAATTGATTCTCTAGGATTCTCTAAGTGTACCATCATATCATCTTCCAAGAATGATGATTTTGTTTCCTTATTACCTACTCTAATATTTCAATTTCTTTTTCTTATCTTGTTTAATCTAACATTTCTAATACAAGTTTGAATAGTAGTAAGGATAATGTGCAGACTTATTTCATCCCGAGCTATTGGAAATACTTTGGTTTATTTCCATTACATATAATGCTTGCTGGTGATTTTAGATAGATATTACTTCTCATTTTAAAGAAAACTTCATTTATTTCTATGTTTTCTAGTGTTTTTATGAATGAGTGTTGTGTTTTATCTAATTTTTTTGTCTGTATCAATTGAGATAATCAAATTATCATTGAATTTAGTAATTGATATAGTTAATTATTCTGATAGTTTTCCTGATATTGAACCAGCCCTGTGTTCACATAGTGAGTTCTTAGTAAATGTCTCCTTTTCTCTCTTGTCCTCTTCTTATGTCCTTCCCTTCTCTTTTCTCTCCATTTCTCTCTCTGTATTTTTCTTTCTCTTCATCAATTTTTCTATCTGCCTCAAAACACTTATCACTTCAATCAACTTCCTATATCTGTTGAGCTTACCATCACTCTTCCAGTCATCTTCTTTCACAGCCTCCAAGTGATATATTACTCTTTATTCTCTTTCATTCCACTGGCAAACCAATTGCCAGATCTTACAACTTCTGTTTCCATATCACCTTTTATATCTATCTCCTTGCAATCCACATAGCTATGACTCCATTTCCATTTTTCATAACCTCTCATGACAATCTGTGAAATAATCAATTCATATTAAATCTAAACAAATCTATACAACTGGAGTTCATGGGAGACCAAAGTATAAGGAATAAATATATCTAATTGAAAAGTAAACTGAAAACATAAAGAACAAAAAATTTGGTAGAGTTATGCAAATAATAATTGTCCATTTAAAGTTTATTAAGGATTTAATGGGAAAGATAGACATCAAAAGCTAGTACTCATTCTGATATTTTAATAACAAATAATGGTTATGAATTGCCTGACCCCTAAAAATGAGTAAATTAGGGAATTACCTAGAAGTATTTCTGTTTGAATCCAAACATATATTTGAATATTTACAGTCTCAGATGCCTTAATTTGCTGAGATCACAATGATTCTTCAGACAAAAATCTAGACATCCTATTGAATTTGCATCATCAATTTTATTTGCACAATATCTGCCTGGTACAGATTCCCAAACAGATCAAAATTACAAAAGCTATTCCTATGAGTTAATGATTTAAAAATATAGATCATTCCAAAATCTTAATATTTCAATTAGTATTTCAATATTTCATATTAATATTCCCCTTCTTTCTCCAACACAAAGAGTCTGGCATGAAACCTTTTTATAATACTTCATAAGGCAAAGGAAAGTTGGGTAGATAATGACAAAATGTGTATTCTGAAATTGAGCTTCATGAGTTTGATCAGTGGTTGGATTTGCAGAGCAAATTTTTATCACCTAATAAGAAATATAGTAATAATTTTCACAAGGTTTTTTTGATCAACTGGAATAAAGTAATGGCAGAAAGCATCAATGAAGGACAAGTAGATCTTCAGAAATTTGATGCTTTTTAAATTTACTTCTGCAAACTCTGATTTTTAATAAACATCTAATTTGATTTCCTGGGAAAATATGAAACAGATTTTTTAAAAAAGCAAGCAAAATTAAGAAAATATAAATCTTTTCATTTGGAGAATTAGGAAGAAACAACATGTTTCATCGAAAGTCCTTTGAAGATTAAAATATGTTGAAGCAGGTATATAGACATAATATTCAAAATAAGTGGAATAAATATCCAATTATGACCTGTTGATTGTTCATGGACAAAAACAGTGAGAGGATGATAGACTTCCCTTTTGCTGTTTTCCATAAGAGTCTTCCATTTAAAATAGGAAAAAAAAGTAAGTATGCTTTGTAAAATCTCTAGATTCATTCAGAACAAAACATTCCAATTAAGTTTTTTTCCTCTACTAAAATTATTTACATTTTGATTTATCTATATTATCATTTATTTTTTGTATGTGTGATATATTTTTATAATGTTTTTAAAATGTCTGAATATCACATACCTAGTATAGTGCTTCTCATACAATAGTGACTTAATAAATTGTTGTTGAATTAAACTGACATCAATTAATTTGATAATCCATCTTTCAAGTGGAATTTTTTAAAAAAAATTATTCCCTTTTAAAACTGATTTTAAGTTATTTTAAAGATCATTCCTTAAATTTTCCCAGAATTGAATTATATAGGTAGTAGATATAGGTAATGATTAGAAGGTGTTTTCAAATATTGTAAAAGTATAAATCACAAAGAGATAGACAGATGCACAGAAACACAGAGACATATCTCTGAAGAAAGAGAGAATAAATGAATGTATATTCAAGACTAGAACATGCAATGAGAAAATCAGCTCAAAAATACACACTGTAACCTATAACCAAAGTAACTTCTATACATGAGACAATTAACATTAATACAGAGAGGCAAAGAATTCATTTTTTTATCAATCATGTACAAAATATTTAAGTGGATTGATATTCTCCTATATACTACTAGAGAAATATAATTATCAGATTCTAGTTGTAGTTCTTTCTATCTTACCATAATCCAGAGAAAGAAAAATAAATAAAAGTTGGGGGTCTTCTCTGCTATCTAGCTAAGTTGTTAATGATTCTAAGGAAACAGTAGAAAAAAAAACTTACCTTGACTTTTCAACACTCATATAGCTAAAACATAAAGGAATAAAGAATGATTACTGCACCTATTTTCTTCTCTTTCCAGATATTGCTCTAGAATCTGTTGCTCTGAATTTGAATTCTAATTGTTTTCCCTAAATCTCTGTTTAGTTTTCTTTATTTATTCTTCAGATATTCAAAGAATCTGAGGTTTAACACCTTTACTATGTACTTTAGTTTGAAACAGGTCCCAAGATGTCTGATGTCTAGTCATGGATATTATGATAGTAGGGTGATTTAAACTCTGCTTTTATAGGAGCATTTGCAGAATATTAAGAGAGAAAATGGACAAATTTCACAAGTGATGAGGTAATTTAATGTTGGGAGCAATAGTAACATAAGAGCCAGAGTGTAGAGGAGAGTGAAAAATCAAATCAAGTTGTAAAAGAAAAAGAAATGTATCTGAAGCCAAAGAATGTTACTGAGCTTTCTTTTTACTGAAGTTATCAGACATTAAGGTAGAGTTTTTATATTTTAGGATTATTCCATGTGGGACAAGGAAATGAGATAGTTTTATGGAGATGAAGGATATGAAGCAATGTTCAATATTATATTTGATTTTTTTCTACAACTCTTGTATAAATATATTCAATTTTCAAAGAAAACAAAGCTCAACCAAATTTGATACACATAATAACATAATAAATTTGTTCTGATTCAAGAAAATGAATGATATCAGTGCTAGTAATCTATAATTAAAGCAACTTCCTTATATTCCATTGCCCCTTCTCTTTTTTCCTTACCAAATCACAATCATTAGTTGTTTTGCTCTCTTTTAAATTACTATGTCTATTTGCATATTTTTTTCAGTCAAATTTAATGTATTTTCTTTGTTGGTGGATCTGTAATTCTCTGTTTGGGAAGTCAATTAGATATTCATTGATTAAAGAATCTTTAATCAGGCTATATTATCTTCCATGTTGTGTTTTATATTGCTTATGTATTTTTGAATAAAAATATCATATATAGTGTCAGTATGATGGCTACTGTTTATTTCTGATTTAAAATTTTCAATTTATTCAAATGGATTTTGGTTATTTTTTCAGTTGTAAATTATATAATTTTCTATTTTCTTTCTTTCTATTTTTTTTTTTGCTGAAGCAATTGGCATTAAGTGACTTGCCCAGGGTCACACTGCTAGTATAATGTTTTATTTTCTTATAATTTGCTTTTTTTAAAAAGTCTCCAACAAGGTAATATTCTGATTTCAGATAGTTTTAGATAAATAGCTATTGATAGCTAAGAAAGGAATTATATGCATATTAATAACATCATTTTTCTCTAAAATTATTAACTATTTCATCCACTAAGGCATTATTGGATGGTCACATTTTCTAAATACTGTCAAGTCTTTTCTTTAAGAAAGTTTTCCTGGTAAAGAAGGATGAAGCTTTTGTATAATCTATAAATGTTTAATCTCATTAATTCCTTTTGCCCCCTTCATTCTTTCTCCAGTGTTACTAACCATCATCTCTTCATTATATTTTGCCTATTAATTTTCAGTGAAGATTCCAAGCATTAGAGTATGCTGCTTTAATATGGAGAGTTTTACTAGGTTCTTAAATATAGTATAAAGTAATATCCTGTGAAAAAATTATGATTTTTTTGCATATACTTATCACTAGTACAGCAATATGGGATTGCCAAATATCTGATTATACAATATTTCTTCTTGCCTTCAAGTGTATGATAAAATTTGTTCTGTCCATTTCTTTCATTTCCCCTCTATTGAGAATCAATAAAAATAAAATTTCATTTAAAATTTTTCTCCTTCTGATTTATAGCAAGAATATCACTATTTTCAATATGCCTATTAAGTCATATATCCACTTATTGCTTGCTTTGAGATTACTTACAACTTACTCTTTTTTTTGAAGTTACCCCCAAGTAATCATGGTGATATCTTGCATGTTCTAAACTTATTTGTATATTTTATTCCCTAAGAATATTACCTACATAGGTAGGTAATTTTGTCTCTCTTAATATCCTCAGCAGTTAAAGTGTAATGTAATGATTGCTTAGGAAATACTTGCTAAATAAATACTTAAATGGGGTTTGTTTACTGGACAAGAATCTTGTATTTAAAGTACCAATATTCAAGTTACATTTCATTGATGATCAAAAAATGATATAATTCTTAATTTCTTTTGTCCTTTGTCTATCATATTGCCACTATCACTACCAAAATGGACACAGGAATAAGGAATATTGCTTTATCCATTAAACTTGACCAAAATTTGAAGGACCAGCCATTTTCCCTGATTCTCATGCTATCTCAGTCCTCTCCAAAACAGAAAATATTCATCAAATGCAAAAAAACTTTCAGTTATCTTCATGGCCAGGGACACTTTAAATGCAAAATAAGCTTAACAAATAATCTCTGTAAACTAATCCAAAAAGCAAGCTCATCCAACATTCCCAAACTCACAATTCACAAGACTATTGCAAATTTTCACTAGATGATAGCCTACTGGCTTGGAAAAAAGGACTCCCAGTTCCTGCTACCCACTCCCTCTTTCTAGTGGCAATAAGTTTCAAATTGCAAACATTTGCTGAGACTTTGATAATGAGTACAGAAAGCTGCAAATGATCTCTGCAACAAATAATGAAAGAAATTTTCCCCAAATATCTGATTATAGAAAACAAACTGCTTAGTAAAAGAATCCATATATTATTTCCAGGGAAAAAACAAACAAAAAATGGTTCCAAGTTTCATGAAATATTATGTTTAAATTGTGTGAATCAATTAAGGTATCCTATGCAATTCAATTCTGCAAGTGATCAGGAGAAAGACCTTCAAATATAAAGAAAATGAAATTCAAATAACAAGACTATTATGAATCCATCAGAAAACTTTAGTCAGGAATGGTATAATGTGTTCTTAAGATGAACGGAGCTCAAGAAACAGCCCAGGATGACCTGCCCTAAAAATATGAGTTTCACTATAATGAAAAAAGATGGTTGTCCTATAATAAAGATGAACTCTAAAAATTACTGGAATTTTAAAGCTGAAATGAGACCTGGTCATTATGAAATTAACCTTGGTACCATCACCACAGGATAATATTTTGTTTTATTTTTGTAAGTCTGTACTGCAAAATGGGAAGGTACAGGAAAAGAGTAAGGAGAGGGGAATATGTTCTGTGAACAGTCAAAATGAGGTACAGAAATAAGCAGAAGGAGACTCCTGGGGTCTTCTAGGAGAAAAGCACATAAGGGAGTGGGTGAGAAGGAGGAGTTTAAGGAGATTATGCACTGCTTTAATATGCCAAATAACAGAATAGAGTAGAACAAAATGAATGGAATAGCCAAGGGAACATAATAATAGAGGGACAGCAGCCAGACCAATAAGAAACTTCATTCTAAATGTTCAGAAAGAGAAAGAGATGAAGGTAGAAATCAAATGGAAGTATTGGTGAAGAAGTGAGCCCCAGACATTTTTGACTTTTGGTACCATCACCACAAAGAAATAAATGTTTTGTTTTATTTTTGTGAGTCTGAATTACAAAACAGGAGGGTGCAGGAAAAGAACAAGGAGAGGAGGAGGACTGAACGAAGTATGTTCTCTTTCAGAAGAAGAGCCTCTAAGGGAGAAGTGAGAAGGAAGAGGTTTGAAAAGTAGGAAGGAAAGGAAGGAAGAAAAGGAAGGAAAGAAAGGAAGGAAGAAAAGGAAGGAAAGGAAGGAAGGAAAGGAAGGAAAGAAAGGAAGGAAAGGAAGGAAAGGAAGGAAAGAAAGGAAGGAAAGGAAGGAAGGAAAGGAAGGAAGGGAAGGGAGGGAAGGAAAGGAAGGAAGGGAAGGAAGGGAAGGAAGGGAAGGAAGGAGGGAAAGGAAGGAAAGGAAGGAAAGGAAGGAAGGAAAGGAAGGAAAGGAAGGAAAAGAAGGAAAGGAAAGGAAGGAAGGAAAGGAAAGGAAGGAAGGAAAGGAAGGAGAGGGAAAGGAAGGAAAGGAAGGAAAGGAAGGAAGGGAAGGAAGGGAAGGAAGGGAAGGGAGGGAAGGAAAGGAAGGGAGGGAAGGAAGGGAAGGAAGGGAAGGAAGGGAAGGAAGGGAAGGAAGGGAAGGAAGGAAAATTTGTAAAGTTTATCTAAGATTTTCTCACATCTTCCTTTCCATCTTTCTGTATATTCTCTATGGTATTCTGTCATATCCATGAACCTTGAGTTGGACAGGTATGCTTTAACTCTGAATTCAGATGGGAAAATGTAACTGTACATAATGATACTGGAGGAGATAAGTAAAGGATAAAAGAGGAGAGACTTTAGTCAAGCTATAAAAGCAGATGCAGAGAAAAGCCAGAGAAGCAGAATTTGGGGTTCAAAGTTTAAAAATGAACAGTCAATGGGGATTTGTCACTCCAATGCAAAGAGAAAATGGATCTGCCATGTTAAACGTGAACATTCTGACACAAAATCCAGGGTGAGATCAGAGATCAAAAGTTTAGATGAGCCAAAGTCACTAAGAAAGCTCTTGCTTGAGCTATCCCCAGTGTCAACCAACTGTTTGGAGGGAAAGCTGAAAAGTGCAGTCTTTTCTGGGGTACCTGTGTGTGCCAGCTAGGTCCTTTCTGTGTTATATGCTGTGAGATGCTGAAAGACATCCACACCGTGCTTTTGGACTTAATGAACCTGTATCTCCAATGGCTGCTAAACAATTTCCACTGTATATTCAATTAAACTTTACTAAGGAACATAAGCTTCCCAGTCTCCTCTCTGCATTTTCCTAATGCTACTATGAAAAATTGCTTATTTGGTCTTCCTCAAGAACTCTCTTTTGTTAAGTGTCAATAAGTGATATGTTAATCTATTTCCCACTTTTTTTCAGTCTATGCGTAGATAGCAATGTATTAACTAAATTAAAATTAGTTTTTTTCTCAGAAAGTTCTTGGGGATTCCTATTGACTGTGATTGTAGACAAGTAAATGAAAAATCTAGATATCAAAATTTCCAGAATTAAATTTAGAGAGATTATTATGTATGTACAGTTATATCTTTATATAGGGTGGGTAACAGATACAAAAATATAAAGATATAGAAATACAGACATATAGACATATATATTATATAAATATATATGTATATATTTATACAACAATAAACTTATCTACATATGTATATATACATTACATATACATGTACACATGCATATACATATACTAAATATACAGGCATATTTGGTCAGACAGGCCTGTGTGTTTTAGTCATACAGGCTTGTGTATTTTAAATCACTTTATATTATAGGCTGTCTAAAGCATCTGTTCGAATACCTGTAATCATCCCAAAGATCCATTTAGATTATATCTCCTTTCATATGATCACATCAGAATTTCACATTTCAAAGTGACTATATAGACATAGTAACTTGTGAGAACTAATCACAGAAAGCCAAAAGGTTATCAAGTCTTATCTTATCATTTTAGATGTGAGGGAACTGAGGCCCAGGGGTGATAAGTGACTTGGCCAATGTTATAAAATAATAACTGATGGTAGTAACAGTTCATATTTATTTAGTCTTTTAAAATTTAAAAAAGTCCTTTCCTTACAACAACTCTATGAGATAGAATTATGTGATGTAAGTGTAAGTAGTATCAGGGTGACTAGAAAATTGCACATTAGTCAACCACTCATCAGGAATGTAGTAAAGGAAATTCTTCCTCAAAAGCTTATTAAACTAGAGAGTTTTTTAAGGTCCTTTCCAAAGTTAAGACCATATGAGTTTATGAGTTTAAAAATTGACAATATGTAAAATGTTGAAGTTTAGGACGTGAATTATGAAAACAATTTTGCACACTGATCAAATTTACCATATTTTAGCTCAACTTGTTTCACTTTACCCTTATAGATATTGACAGAAATCTCTTGATCCCTGGATTTTGGCTTGGAGGATGAGATTTAATCTTGTTTCAATCAGCTTATTGAATTTGGACAAATCACTGAGTCTCTTTATCTTTATCTGTAAAATTATTTGATTGGTGAGGATATCTTTAAATGCAGCTCTAGAAAAAATGTAGAAGTAGTTAAAATCTAAGTTTTCTCTCTCTCCTTTTCTTAGACAATAAATTAACATTAAAGAATTTGTGACTATATCCTCGGAAAAGCCATGTTTCAAAACAATGTAATAGTCATCCTCCATTAAATTGTTCACATATATCTCATTTTACTGTAGATTCTTGAAGACTTCTATTAAACACAATATTTGACAGGTTCTACCAGATTGGGAATTTTTTAGTATAGGTCTCTTGTGTGAGGACAAACCAGAGTGAATTTCAGAGAGTTTCTTCACTAAGTTGGTTAGAGTTTTATACATTTTTTTAGTCGTATCGATTGAAATAATATCAATTAACAAGTCTATAAAAGGATTTCAATGCATGTTCCTGAAAGAGCCATTAAAGCACAGTGGAAAATATGCTCAGTTTGGAAAACAAGGACCTGGGTTTTTCAGTCACTTACTAGCTTAATGACATTCCACAAATCACTTACATTCTCTAGTCCTTTCTTTTCTTATCTGTAAAATAAGAGTACTGGACCAAATGACCTTTTAAAACCTATGATGATCATATAGATAAAATGAAACATTGACATAGTAACCCTTTGATGGACATGTGGACATTTAATCAAAAATGAAGAAAATTAAATCTAAACAGGGAGAATTTAAAATATAGTACCACCTAGACTAAAATATGTAAAATAAAATGGGGTTATCAAATCAAAGTTGAAGTGAATTATCTATTCCTATTCTAAGGTCAGTCCTTGCTACATACCCCCTACACCCTTCATGTATTTGACAGCCACACTCATGCCTGCGTGTACATACACCTACATACATATATCTTAATGTATGTGTATATATACATATGCATGCAGTTTGAATCAGTGAAAGACATAAATAATCAAGCTTTTCTGATGTATTAATATGTTTTCCTGTTTTTTGTCTTTTTATTCTTTTGAAAATTGATATATGAAATGGTACTCTAAAAAGGGAAGGGAAAATGAGAGAAATCCTAGTGATATAATATATGTTGATGTAGATTTAGATATACACATCAGTAAAATTTAATTTTAAAAAGAAGGGCATACAAATATTTAAGTTTAATGACTTTGAAATGATTTCTAGGGAAACCATAATATTAATTATGGATGCAGTTTCCACTATTTATTTTTTGGCTTTTGAATTCATTGAATCATTAAAAATTTGTGATTTTTAGAGAAAGAAGTTGCCCTTCCTGTAGTCTCATAAGAAGAAAACCTTAAAAAAAAAAGAGAGAGAGAGACGAAAAAAATAAAGAAAATGAAAATACCTGTATTTATTTCTCTCTCTTGGCTTACTTGACTAAGCTTTTATGGAAAGCTTTTAAATAAATGTTCCATTTTGTGAATATGATTGAAGTGACAGTAATCTCCCAAAGATGCATTGTAATGAGAAGAATGCCCTAATCGATAGAATAGAGAGTAATGAGAAATTCATGAAACCAAAAGAAAACTTCTAAGCTTTCATTATTGCAGGCACTAATTTTCCTATTGACTTGAAATGAAGCAGGAAATCTAAATGGCTCTCTTGGCTCTACCAATTTCTAGCTTGGCAATTAAATTGATAATGCAAAACCCATATCCATACAGAACATGGCAAAGTAAGATGGTATAATCCAGATATATTTTAAATCAGTGTGAATAAAAATCCTGAATACAAAAGACACAACTCCATGTGGCACATAGTAGATTTGAGAGACCATTTGAAGTAATGAATGTTCATTTATGGGAAGGATTTGAATAAAATGTATGTATGTTTGAAAGTACATATATTTAAGCAATCTACTTTAGTTAAAACAGCAAACTTGGAATCACAATAAAACAAGGTTTCATCCCAACTATAAAGCTCTGACACTAGCTAGCTGTTCAACCTGGGTAATGAACTTAACTTTTTTGAGTCTCAGTTGGCTCAAAATCATTCCTTAAGAAATGAAGGTTAATTCTATGTAATTATGCAACTCTATGTAAATATGAGCTAGTAGCAGTAATAAAAGCACATGAAGCATAAGTCCAATTACATCACAAATCACACATATATTCCTTTACAGTAAGATCCAGTAATGGCTTCATATTGACCATAGGATCAAATATGTTCTCCTCTGTTATTTAAAAGTCTACAAAACTGATCTCCAACTGACCTTTCTGAACTTATTACTTATAACTTCCTTTTTCATACTCTGTAAACCACCCACAAAGGTTCCTCACATAGAACCTCCATTTCTCTGAGCCTTTCAAAAGTGATTCACATGCTTCCAATATACTTTCTGCAGTATATACTTCCTCCTCACTTCTGCCTTAGACATCACCGATTTCCTTCAACTTAAGTATTACTTCTCCAGAGGCTGGAGCTATTGGTGCCCTTCTCCTGAAATTATCCTCATGGGAATTTTTTGTATCCTATCACTATCTGTCTCTGTCTCTGTTTTTCTGTCTTGTCTCTGTCTCTCTATTTCTCTCTTTGTCTCTGTTTCTGTGTCTCCCTCTCCATTTCTCTCTCTGTCTTTCTCTGTTTCTGTGTCTTTGTATCTCTGTCTCTCTCTGTCTCTGTCTCTCTTTCTCTGTGTGTCTCTCTCTCTCTGTGTGTGTGTGTGTGTGTGTGTGTTTGTGTGTCTCTAGATAGTGTACATATTGTTTCTTAAAATCTAATAAACTTCTTAGAGTTGGCTACTATATTATTTTTGTATTTGTATCACAAGGCCTACCATAATTCCCAGCAAAGATCTCATCAATAAAATTGTTGTTTGCTTGCTTATTTGATAATAGCAGGAAAATGAATATTGTGAGGTGAGAATATTATACATATATGTAATAGAAATTAATATTCAAACTTCCAAAGTCTATTTCTATCATTCTAAAGAGTGACTTTCTATAGATGAACAAAGATATACCACAACATAGAAATAGTCTTATCTGAAATGTTATAGAAATTTGAATCTTCTTTCTGAGATTGTTCACAACTTATTTCATTATATATGTAACTTGTTATTTGAGCACTACTAGCCCATAAGCACCTTGAAAGTAGAATATAGTAAGAACCATATCTGGCTCATCTTTGAATTCTACAAGAGTTAGCAAAATGAGTTGTACATAATAGGCATGCAGTAAATATTATTGAATTGAGTTGTATAAAACAAATTAACTCTTATTCAATTGTATTATATACCGGTGGTTTGGCTCCAAATTCTTGTCTCAATTGTCAATCTTCATAATAATTTTAATTTTGGGATAGCACTTTAAATTCATTTTTTTTCTCAAACACCAGATGTCATTCCACCATTTGGAATTTTTGTTTTTTTTATCCTCCTCTTGGAATAAGTAAGATTGTATGACACCTTATTAATATCAATTAGTGGTCTTATTGCACAGTAGAATACATTATCATAATTATATCTCTACAGTATTTTTTATCAGCTTTCAAATTGAGTATACATTTTATTTATATGGCCTTTATGGGTCCATTTGAAGGGTTGTCAGACTGTATGTTGTTGAGCTTGACATAAATTACTGAAGAAATTTGAGAAGAGATTATTAGCAAGATGCTTTCTATGTATTTAGTCATGGGGGAGCTAATTATTAAAGCTAGTGAAGTTTTATTATGATCAGATGTCAGATGACTTTCATTTCTTTTATTTCATTATTATTATTATTATTTACAAAGTTACTAGAGTAGTCAGTCATGGAGATTTCATAGACATAGAGTATATGGATTACAATGAGTCAATTGATAACATTTCTTTTAAAAATTCTCAAAAAAAGAGGAGAAATATGGACTAAATAATAGAGAAATAACAAACTGCAAAAGAAGATGGCCTAGTCATAGCAAATCTAAAACTATATTATAAAACAGAAGTTATGAAAACTAGATGGTATTGGCTAAAAGATGCAGTGATATATCGGCTGAATATATTAGGTGGACAAGAAACACAAGTCAATAAAAATAGTTATTTACTGTTTCATAAACCCAAATAATTCAGCTTCAGTAAAAATAATTTGCCATTTTACAATAACTTCTGGGAAACCTGGAAAATAACATGGCAGAAACTAAACATGATCCGTTCAAAATGGATAAACAATTTAGAAATAAAGGGTGATTCCATAAACAAATTGGAGAGAAAGAAATATTTCACCTGTCTGATCTATGGAATTTTTCCCTGAGGCAATTGGGGTTAAGTGACTTGCCCAGGGTCACACAGCTAGGAAATGTTAAGTGTCTGAGATTAGATTTGAACTCAGGTCCTCCTGACTTCAGGGCTAGTGCTCTATACACTGCACCACCTACCTGCCCCTGATCTATGGATTTTTAAGCATTTCTTTTTTCAAGCTGCTAATTCTTTTTTCATAATTCTCCTGCAACTCTCTCATTTTCCTCCAAATTTTTCTTTTACCGCTCACATGATGTTAAACTCTTTTTTTGATTTCTTTCGTGAATTCTTTCTGGACTTGAGCGCACTTCCCATTGCGGGGGGGAGGGAGAGGGGTTGTCTCTATCTGAATTTGTGTCTTGATCTTTCCTGTCACCCTAACTTTCCATGATCAGATTCTTTTGTTGTTGTTGTTTTACTCATTTTTTGGATATTTTTCTTTCTTGTAAATTTGATGTTGAAGGCCGTAGGTATCTGAAAGCTTCCTTGGCATTGACCTGGGGTGCTGGTGGTGATATTTAGCACGTGCTAAGGACCAGTAGAGTATTTCTACATTTCCCCAGGGTTACACTGAAACTCGAGGTATTCCAGCTACTGAAAGCTTAGTACCCACAGGGATGGCAACGACCTGTCATACAACACGGGCTCTACTAAAGCAGGTGGATTTCTGGCAGCTGGAAGTTTCCTATACCTTGACCTGTTCCCCTTATTATTCTGAGACATATAGGGTCCTAGTGTTATTATTTCCCTCTTCTATCACACTAGGCATATAGTGGGACTTGCTGCTGGCTTGCTATGAGACTACCCAGTCTGGACTGTGTTTCCCTTTCCCTTTTATCTGAGTGAGACAGACCTATCCTGATAATTTTCCCAGTCTCTTGGGCTCAAAGATTCTTTCAGCCTATCTTTTTGGTGGTTCTACTCTTCCAGGTTTTGTTCTGGAATGCTATTTTACAGTTACTTTGGGGTGAATATAGGAGAAATATGGCAATTTACTGCTTACTCCACTATATTGGTTTCCAGAAATCCCCAATTCTCTCATTCTTTACAGAGGAAACTGAGGACACAAGATGTTGTGTTTCCTTTTCCTCCCCCTGTTAGAATCCTAGTGATAACTCACTGGAATTGGTAGAAACAATGCTTAAGTTAACACTTTTGAGAGTTCACACATTAGCTCACACATTAGCTCACACGTTTGGGAGATTTCAGGGTTCAGTATGAGATATCCAAATTCACACCTCCCATAATCCCACTCTCAGAGGAGGAGTCAACCTTTGGGTTTACACCTCTAAAAGAGCATAAAAACAACCGAGTTCAGTCAGGAGAGTTCAGTTGAAAAGATAGAGAGGGGAGCGTCAGTTGGAGATTGAGAAGCCACAAGTTGGAGTTGAGCTAGAGGCAGAAGCTGGAAGAGCTAAAAGACAAGCTGCACAAGCCTTGGAACCAAGGAAGGAGAGAGGCCTCTAAGAAAGCTACTTGGCCCAAGGAAAGAGATAAGACTTGGAAGGAGAAAATAAACGTTTGGATTTCATTGGTTGGCTGTATTTGAGGTGATTATTACACAGAACTGAAACTAAGGGTGCCTCCAGAAAACCTCCCCAAGAAACTTGCTCCCAGAGAACCATAATATAATTTAGAAAAAGAAGAGAACACCACATCCCCCTACTTCCAACATTTCACAAATTGAGAGTAGAAGACTTGGTCACCGATTTGAATCCTGCGATTGTAAGGTTAGAGTTCTTTTAATTGTTCTTGCCATGTTAACCTTGTCACTTGAGGTAAACAGGAAAATTTTATTTATATTATTCAATGCACTGGAATCACAATGTGTTCACTGGAAATTGAAATTTCTTGAAGTGCATGCTGCAGTCCAGGAAAAGATGCCTCCAAAGACAAAGAAGTTTTCCAAGACAAAACTCTATTCCAGGTTAACTAGGAATTGTTGCATCAGTATTTCCTGGGAGATTTGACTTGTCCAAACTGATAATTTGCTATGAAAACAATGACTAAAGAGTTACATTAAGATAAAGGAACAAGTGGATTAGTAAGAGTGGGGAAAAAAGAAGAACTTGAATGTGAAGGACATTTCTATAAAGGCTGTCACATTTTAGGCAAAGAAAATCAGTGAAGATGGGGATGTGTTTTGAATTTTAAGGAGAACTAGAGAAATAGAATGCTTTAGAGAAAATTAAGAGTTGTGATAAAACGTGATATTCTGCTATGTATGAAGCATACATTCATGAGAAATTATTTATCTCTCAATTCAAATGAATAATGATTATTTAATCTACCAATATTTCTTGTCAATCCATTTATATACTTATTACAATTACTAATGAAAAATGTTCAATAGAGGCAGGTAGGTGATGCAGTGGAGAGAGCACTGGGACTTGAGTCAAGACTATGTGTTTAAATCTAGCCTTAGTTACTTAGAGGCTACTTAAGACCCTGTGCAAGTCACTTGACCTCTGTCATCCTCAGTTTTTTCAACTATAAATTAAGAATAATAATATCAGTTATCTCCCAGAGTTGTTGTGAAATAAAAAAAAAGTTCATATTATTTTTAGGTTTTTATTTTCAAAATACACGTACTTTTTAACATTGTTCCAAATCTTTTTTCTTCCTCTCTTCCCCCATCCCTCTCTTAGACAGAAAGTAATCAAATATATGTTAAATATGAAGAATTCTTCTATACATATTTCTATAATTATCATGCTGCATATGGAAAATCGAATCAAAAAGGAAAGAAATGAGAAAGAAAACAAAAAGCAAGCAAAGAACAACAAAAAAGTGAAAATCCTATGTTGTGATCCACATTCACTTACTATAGTACTTTTTCTGGATGCCAATAGCTTTCTCCATCACAAGTCCATTGGAATTGGTCTGAATCATCTCATTGTTGAAAAGAGCCATGTTCATCAGAATTGATCATCGTATAATCTTGTTGCTATGTACAATGTTCTCTTGGTTCTTCTCAATTCACTTAGTGTCAATTCATGTTAAGTTTCTCCAATCCTTTATGAAATAATCCTCCTGATTATTTTTATAGAACAATAATATTTCATAATATTCAGAAAACATAACATTCAGCCATTCCTCAATTGATGGGAATCCACTCAGTTTCCAGTTATTTGCCACTACAAAAAGGGCTGCTGCAAACATTCTTGCACATGTGGGTCCTTTTCCCATTTTTATGATCTTTTTGGGATAGAGGCCCAGCAGAGATAGTTCCTAATATTTGTAAAGCACTTTTTACAGTACCTAAAACAGAATAGACTCTTATTCAAACACTTCTTCCTTCCTTCCTTCAACAGAAAGAAATATAAAGTGTTATGTGGGTACAAAAACAGAAATTTCACTTACATAAGATAAAGAAGATATGTATAAAGGAAATATTTTGAAAAGTAATGATTTTATTATTTCAAAAAATACAACCAAAATATTAATTCATTCACAGGAAATACCAATATTATCATAGCTTCTAGTAAAAGGAGACAATAATCTCATTATATTTTGCTCTCCTGAAGGTTCCTTTATAGATTTTTGTTTAATTAATTTCTGTTAATTAATAAATATCAGTATAGCATGGAAAATTTAAAAAAAATCATGGCATTCCAGATACTGAAAGACCTGGAGTACATATCACATGTGAGGATCAGTTTAATTGATTGGACATGTTCTGTTCTTAAAGTTTTTGAAGGATTGTTATTTGAAACAGGGAATGTACTTGGTCCATATGATTTGGGAGCACAGAAAAAGAAATAAAAAGTAGAATTGTAAAAAGGCAAATTTTGGCTCAGTGAAAGTGACAAATCAAACCAAACAACTTTCTAGTGATTAGATTGTCCTCAAATGAAAAGGGATTCCTAGGGTTGTAGTGGGTCCTCCTCCTTAGACATTTTTATACAGAGGCTACATGTCCAGTTGTGTGTTATAGTTATTGGTTCTATTTTATGTTTGGGCTGAATTAGGTTGTTTCTTTGTTCCATTCCAATTCTCTAATTCACTAATTCTATGGCTGTTACTTTGAGAGTGGAGGTAAAGTGAAGAGGGTATAGAATACATAATATCTGAAAGATGTTTCCTATATTCTAGGAAAAAAATAGCAATATATTTATCTACTGCTAAACCATATATGATCAGTAATGCATTGCAGTTTACTTGAGTCCATCTTGTATACTTTTATTATCCTTGGGAAGCACTGAAGTTTTGACTCCTTGGAGATCATGGTTTTCCAACTACATGGCAAAATGAAAAAAAAAGTATTTTAGTACATTTAATTATTTGTATAATGCAAAACATGTAATTAATGATCTTCATTATTAAAAAATATTTGTATAATTATCTAACTCTTTTTAAAAAAGCAGTTTTTTAATGTGTAAATTGTGTACATAATTTATTTAACTATATATTCCTCTTTGGCACTTTGTGTTCCCTGTTAGATGCAAACCTCATTCTGAATATGTGCATTTTTTTGTTATTTGCATTATAGAAGTTTTCCAATAAATTGTATTGTTTCCAGGATAAATTGGAACCAACATACTTATCATTAGCTATTCTTGGTTTCTTGAAAAAAATCTATTTTTGATTCTGATTCCCTAAAATGACAAGGGAAAGCTTTAAATGTTTGTTTTTCACGCAAAATGTGCCATGACCTTTACAGAAACCTCTTCACAATGTTAATGACTATATAACATACAATAATAAGTATTGAGCACTCAATCTTAATTTGGATGACAGCAAGAACACTAAATTTTAATTTGGAACAAGTGAATTCAGTTCCTGTCTTAGGCAAGCCACTTGCCTTCTCAGGCCTCAGTTTCTTCAACAGGAAAATTAAGTTGTATTAGTTTTTCTTTATTATGACTTAAATTTAAAATGCTAGAATTTTCAAACATCTTAACAGCTCCTATATATAAGCAGAGTAAGTATACCTAGCATCATTTAAACATCACTGAATAAAAGCTCTTCCCCAAAATATCTTAATAAAATAAAAATTATTTTTATGTGTTAAGTTATATATTGCTGTTCTGCTGAGTTCTTTCAAAATAAAAACATGGTGGAAACAGCAAATTTTAGCATTTAATATCTTAATGTCAAATGAATTAAATATGCAAAGTTTTTGTAATCCTAGATATATGAGAGCTATTATTATCATTGTCATTTATTTTAGATTATAGTAAAATACTACCATCCATTTATATAGTATTTATTTATTAAAGGCAACTCAGCAAAATATTTTACTGCACTTTTATATGTTTACACAAGTGTTATTAAAATATTTTTTGGAAATGTCATAATTAAAAGTAAGGAGCAAGAAAGGGCTATTCTATCATCATATAGCCAGAAAATGGAAAAGCTGGGGTTTAAAACCTGGTTTTTTTTATTGTAAAAATAGTGATCTGTCTTCTATATGAACATGTGTCCCGATTGTCTTAATGGAACTATAATCATATAACCAGAGAACTGAAAGGTATATTGTGCCTAAATTTTGTATATTGAGAAACAAAGGCTTAGGGAGTTGAAGGATCTAATATATAAACATTTCTTAAGTGACTATTATGAGCTACAAACTATATTAAGAGCTTTACAAACATTATCTCATTTGATTTTCATGACAACCCTGTAAGTGGGGTGCTGTTATTATCTGTATTTTATAGTTGAGGAAGCTGAGGCAAATAAAAGTTGTGAATAAAAGTTGTGACTTACTCATGGTCATATGATTAATAAGTATCTGAGACCAGGTTTGAATTTAGGTCTGACTACAGATCTACTTGTTTTATGTTTTTCCTCACTGCACCAACAAGCTGCAGCTAAATGCATTATTAGTTGCTAGCATGGTTAAGCATAAAACCCAATTTCTAAATTCTATTTATTTATGTTTTTATTATTAAAGTTTTTATTTTCAAAATATATGCATAGATAATTTTTAACATTAACCCTTGCAAAATCTTGTGTTCCCAAATTTTTCCCTCCTTTCCTTCTACTCCCTCTCCTAAAAGGCAAGTAATCCAAAATATGTTAAACACGTGCAATTCTTCTATACATAGAATCTCTAAATTCTAAATAAAGATTTCATGGTGCTTATACTTGCTTTATTCTCACTTTATTTTTAATTCTTCTTAATTTAAATGCAATTTTTAAGTTTGAATTCTGACAAATATTCTATTGCAGTTGTTTTCCCAAAGTAAACCAATGTTAGTTGCTGAATGTGTTGGTGTTTTGGTCCCAATCTTTGTTTTTCTCTGCAGTCTTTGATGCTATTATTTGCCTACTTCTTAATACTCTCTTATGTCTAGGGTTTTATGATACTGTGTTTCTAGATCTCCTTCTAACTGATATACTCCTTCTTCTAATACTACAATTGCCTTGGAAGACTCTTCATCTCATGCATGGACAATTGGAATTCCTTATCCATAAGTAAAACTCTTGAGTTTATATTTAATCTTTTTCTTTCCAAATCCTATTTTCTAACTCTCACTGAGAACTGAATTTCTCTCAAACTCCAGGCCCAAATCACAATTTTCCTATTAGAAATTTCAAATTGGATGACCTATAAGTGCCTCAAGCTCAATGTATTTAAAACTAAACAATTTTTTTTCATTAAAGTTACTTGAAATGTAACTTTCCTATTTCTGTGCAGGGTACATTAAATCACACAAGTTTACAATTTAAGTACCATACATAACTCCTTATTCTCACTTATCCTTAAAGCCAAGACTTCTTTACTCTTAAGCTAATGATGCTATCTATACCTTAAATCATTCCTTATTGAAACAAACCCTATATACATCCCACCCTTTTATGTCAAGGTTTCTGAGTGGCAGTCATTTTTCTAAACCATATTCACTGCCCTACCCCCAGTGCTTTTGTCTTTTTTCCTAACCCACTCAACCCAAACAACAATAAACAATTCTAAATCAATATGACATTACACTATGTGTTTTTGTATGCCTGATTCATAGGCAACCAACTTGATTCCATCTTAAAACTCTTCATTTTCAGTTCTTTTCATTTTCTATATGCATTAAATGTGACCTTCCAAATGACATAGAATTTTTGATATTCTTTCAAGCATTGTTTTCATTTCATTCAAATCTTTTATTCAAGTGGGAGAGAGAAGATTGTTTACTTCCCATTGACATTTCATTTTCTCCCATTACCCACCATCACTCAATAACCTGTGCTCTTTTAATATGTATTAAATAAATGTTTTATTACCCAATCAAAATTCTGCTAGCTGTTGTCTTTCAAACTCATCAGTGAGTTTGGTTCTTGGACCATAATCTTTCTCTCTTTCCAAACAACTGCCCTCATACCAAGATGTTTCAAATATATATTAATGTTCCATTAAACAAACTCATTTTCAATTCATCTTACCTATTTTTTTTGGTACTTCTCCACTCCATCTCAGAGTCATATATAATTGGTCATATCAGGGATATCTTTCTATCAACCACAAATGTTCCATTTCTATGTTTACAAACTCTGATATTCCTTTATCTGATTACAATATGTTGTCATAACAAATCTCCCTCATCCTTGTTGCTCTTACCTTTCATCTAGCTGGTGATGAAACTAGATAGTGAACCTCCCCTTTAGTCCATATTGCATTTAGTTATCAGATTTGCAAACTTTCACTCCCATTTAATAAATTCTACTTGTTCTGTATTATTTTAAGAATCAAATATAAAATGTCTTTAGTGTTCAAAGCCTTCATGATTTAAATCCCTTCTAACTTTCCTTTCCTCTTATACCTTACAATCCTTCTCTCCACAACACATTCTATGATGCAATGAAACTAGGATTGCTTTTTCATGTAAAAGATATTGCATTTCCTGCCTGAGAATTTTCACTGGTTGACCCTATGTTTGGAATTCTCTCCTTTTTTCCCTTCAACTTCTTGCTTCCTTCAAGTACCTATTAAAAAAGAATCATTGCCTTATTCTCCTCAATTTAAATGACTTTTTCTTTTAATATATTTTTAGTTTTTTTGAATATCTTTTTGGTACAGAGTTATTTACAAGTTTAAAACCAGAAACTGTTTTATTTTGTTTTTATTTTTCCCCTTTTCTTTGTATTCATAGTGTCTATAACACTGATTAGAACATAATAAGCACTAAATAAGTGCTTGTTGACCTCCATTGATTTCTCTAATTGCATTACTTTAAGTTGTCTTAGACCTATATGATTTATTTGCACTGAATCCTAATATTTAGCCTTTGGTACATTAGATAAAATAATAATACATATGTCAATTTTTTCATTTCTAATTTATAAAGTTGAATTATATAAGAACACAACCCCAGTGGATGTATGCAGTAGTCTTGGGGGAATGATTACTCTTAGAAGTTTGATATAAGGTCATATACCCTGATGACAATAAAGAAATACAAGCTAGCTTGTAAAAAATGGAATAACCATAAGGAAGTAAGAGAGTTGATGGTACTGTGGAAAAAGGACTGGCCTTAGAATTAGGAGCACCTGATTTCACTGGCCTCAGACACTTAACACTCTCCAGCTGTGTGACCCTGGGCAAGGCACTTAATGCCAGTTGCCTCTCAAAAAACACAAAGAAACAAACAATATGAATAGACAATTTTCAGATGAAGAAATTAAAACCATTTATAGTCATACGGAAAATGTTATAAATCATTATTGATCAGAAAAATGCAAATTAAGGGAACTCTAAGGAACCACTACACACCTCTCAGATTGGCTACAATTCCATGAAAAGTAATGATGAATGTTGGACGGGATGTGGGAAAACTGGGACACTAATATAATGTTAGTGGCGTTGTGAATTGATCCAAACATTCTGGAGAGCAATTTGGAACTTTGCCAAAAGGGCTATCAAATTGTGCATACCCTTTGATCCAGTAGTGTCTTTACTGGGCCTGTATCCCAAAGAGATCTTAAAGGAGAGAAAAGGACTCACATATGCAAAAATGTTTGTAGCAGCCCTTTTTGTAGTGGCAAGAAACTGAAAACTGAATGGATGCCCATCAATTGGAATATGGCTGAATTCATTATAGTATATGAAGGTAATAAAATATTACAGTTCTGTAAGAAACGATAACAGGATGATTTCAGAAAGGCCTGAAGAGACTTACATCAACTGATGCTGAGTGAAGTGAGAACCAGGAGATCATTGTTCATGGCAACAGCAAGGTTATATGATGATCATTTCTAATGGATATGACTCTTTTCAACAATGAGATGATTCAGGCCAGTTCCAATTGTGTGATGAAGAGAGCCATCTTCACCCAGAGAGAGGGCTGTGGGGACTGAGTGTGAATCACAACATAGTATTTTCTCTTTTGCTGTTGTTTGTTTACATTTATTTTTCTTTCTCTTTTTTTTTTCCTTTTGGGTCTGATTTTTCTTGTAAAGAATTATAATATTGGAAATATGTGTGGAGAAGAATTGCACATGTTTAACACAATTTGAATTACTTGCTGTCCAGGAGAAGAAGTGAGGGGAAGGCAGGGGAAAAAAAAAATTTGGAACACAAGGTTTTGCAAGGATGAATGTTGAAAATGTCTATGCATATATTTTGAATTAATAAAAAAATAAAAATTTAAATCACAGTATTTAAAGGTCAGAAATAGAAAATGGCCTGACTTGTAATGTCTGGACTAACTCCCTGGAGGGCCTCAGGATCAGTCAGAGTCAGGATTAATCAAAGTTCTTGGTCTTTAGGGGGAGAAGTAAAAGAGCCAGGCAAGCTGCCATGTGGCTTGCCAAAGATATCTCCTTGATTCTAGAGTCTGGAGTCTGGAGTCTCCAGTCTCTCTCCTCCTTGACCTACAGCCCAATGACCCTTACCTCTCTCCCTCAGCCCTCCAATCCTTGCCTACGATTATCTCAACACCAAACATTCAGAAAGCAACAATGGTGAGAGCCATCACATCACCATCTCATCTATATCTATATCTACATATATATATATATATATATATATATATATATATATATATATATATAGAGAGAGAGAGAGAGAGAGAGAGAGAGCCATTATCTAGCATCAAATAGGTAATTAGCCTTAAGTGTTCTGCTGTCTGATACAAGCAAACCTTTTCTGAGTTTCAGCCCTCTACACTAACTAACTTTCCCATTACATAAAAATTCCATTGAAATCATTATTGATGGTGAAAAAACTCCAGAATTGGGTAAGAACCCAATGACATTATCCCAAACAGATAAAATTAAAAGAGTCAAGAGGAATTTCATCCACCAAAAATATCTAGGATAAAGAAATGGTTTTATTGATGTCCACACTTTTGAATTAAAGTTCCTTTAAGTGGTTAGTCACAACATTTTCATTCTTGCTGCTTCTTGAAAAGGTGCACAGAGAGTGCCACTTTGCCCTAAGTTATGCATTAGAACATCATGTAATGTATTTTCTGATTTAAAAAGAGCTCTCATCACTCCTCTCAGGACATTCAGGCACATGGGACAGAAATGAAAAGCCTGAGTTAAACAGGAAGAATGTGCACAGAATGAAAGTCCCACTAATGAAATCTTTACACGACAATTTAGGAGACAGTATGTCATAGCCCATCTTTCTTTTCCAATTTCCAGCTAGAGAAGTAATTCACAAAATTGCCTATTGTATCCAGTCCTTAAACTTACAACTTGTGTCTTTCAGTTATAGAATTTAGTGTCAGGATAACCAGCTCATTTCTACTGAAGTGCTTTGGGGATATCAGAATCTGTTTGTCTCCTGTCTTTGTTTCCAAAGAGGACTTTATCGATTAGATTCCTCCTTTTTTCCAAAGAACATAAAATATTATTTTTTCTATGTATCATTGTTATTTTTCATTAATCCTATTGCATGTAATTATATTAAGGATTATTATTTTTTATGGTCTAAATCCTAAGTAAAATGTCCTTCACTGATTTCATTGTCCCATAAAAAACATTATGTATATGACACATGCACCTACATAGATTACTGAAATTAGCTGAACCTTGCCCATTTATGGAATTCTCAGGAAGCATATATTCCAGGATGTATGCATTCAATAAGATTAAGGAAAAGGAAAAACAAAAAAATAATCCCATACTTCAGTTCAAAAATTGGCTCATGAATATGGAATGGAGGAGGCAGGGTTAAAAATATAATCCACTAGAAAATAAATCTTTTGGAAATTTTAGTGATCACAAACACAATTTTATTAAAAAGTGTGAGATAGCAATTCCAATAAAAGATAATGTGGTTTTAATATACATTAGAAGACGATTTCAGGAATAAAGAGATGAATTTTCCACTACCATTCTTGGTCAGATCAAAATTTAAGTACTTCGTTTAGTTTTTGGTATTATATTACATAAAAAGCTTCAAAAGAAATAGGAAAAGGACCAGCAGAGAGTGACCAGTATAATGAGACATAGAGAAATAACTACCACGAATCAAGCATTAATTTAGAAATCTATATAAAAGCATAGATTATGTCTAATTTAATGACATATCTAATTAGGAAATCTCATTTTTATCTAGCACAACACACCCACAAATAAGAATCTCTTCTCCAATAGTAGAAGACAAGTAGCCTCAACCCAAAGATCTCCTGAGATTGATAAGTGGCAAGTATACATTTGATTTTGTGTGAAAAGTGTTTTGTAATGGCATTTATATAATCCCTGGTTTTGTCCTGGTAGTTAAATTCGTAATTATTTTATATTGTCTTCAATTATGTTAAAGAAAATTTCTTGTTGCTGGATTTTGATGACAGTATATAAAAAATTCTGTTGATTTATATGGGCCTATTTTATATGCTAAAATTTTGCTTAACTTCTTAATTGTTTCAAATAGTTTTTTTAGTTGATTCTCTAGGATTCTCTATATCTGATATTTCTGATATAGATCATTTTCTGAACTCATGGCCTGCTTTCATTATTTTCATGTCTTTCTCTTATTTTATGCTATAGCTAGTACTTCTAGTATAACATTAAATAATTTTTATTTTATCCCTCATCTTATTGGGAACTCAAGTGTATTATCACTTACAGGTAACTTGCTCTTGGTTTTAGATATATTCTACTTCTTCTAAGGAAGAATCCATTGATCCTATGCCTTCTATTGTTTTAATAGAAGCAGTTGTATTTTGTCAATAGCTTTTTTGCTAAAATAATCATAGGATTTTCATCCCTATTATTTCATTTTACTATTTTCTGTTTTTTAAAAAAATATTTATTTTTAATATATATTGCTTTATGAAACATGTTGGGAGAGAAAAATCAGAGCTAAAGGAAAAAAAAAACATGGGAGAGGAAAAAAATAGAAAATAAGAAGTGAACATTGAATGTGTTGTTTTATATTCAATTTCCACAGTTCTTTTTCTGGATGCAGATGACATTTTCTGTCCAGAGTCTACTGGGATTGCTTTGTATCACTGAACTACTGAGAACCAAGTCTTTCATAGTTCATCATTGCACATTCTTGCTGTTATTTTGTATAATGTATTCCCAGTTCTGCATGTTTCACTCAGCATCAGGTCATGTAAATCTTTCCTGGCTTTTCTAAAATCAACTTGTTCACCATATATAGGATAATATTCCATTATCTTCATATAGGACATTTTATTCAGCTATTCCCCATTTTAAGGTCATCTACTTATTTTCCAAGTTTTTGCTACCACAGAAAGAGCTGCTTCAAACATTTTTAGACATATGGTTTCTTTCCTTCCTTTATGATTTCCTTGGGATGCAGATGCAGTATTGGCACTGCTGAGTCAAAGGGTATGCCCAGTTTGATAACCCTTTGTGCATAGGTCCAGAATACTCTCCAGAATGCTTGGATTATTTTGCAACTGCTCCAGCAATGCCCTAGTGTCCCAGTTTTCCCCTCCAATCGTTAACTTTTCCTGTCATTTTAGCCAATCTGAGAGGTGTGAGAGGGTAACTCACAGGTGTTTTAATTTGCATTTCTCTATTCAATAGTGAGTTAGTTAATTTAACCATCTGAAAATTATTTGTTCATATTCTTTCACTATTTATCAATTGGGGGACTGACTTGTGTTTTTTAAGTAAAGTTTTTTTTTTTTTAATTTTCAAAACATATGCATGGATAAATTTTCAACATTAACCTTTGAAAAACCTTATGATCCACTACTCTATTTCTTGGTTAGTACCAAATGGTTTTGATGAGTACTGTTTTATAATATAGTTCTAGGTTTGGTAATACTAAGCTACCATTCCTTGTATTTTTTTTTCATTAATTCCCTTGATATTCTTCATCTTTTGTTCTTCCAGATGAATTTTGTATTATTTTTTCAAATTCTATAAAAATAATTTTTGGCAATTTGGTTGGAATGGCATTGAACAAATAGACTGATTTTGGCAGAATTGTCATTTTTATTATATTACCTCAGCCTGTCCATGAGCAATTATTTAGATCTGAGTTTATTTGTGTGAAAAATTGTTTGTAATTGTGTTCATATAATTCTTGGGTTTGTCTTGGAAGTTGCACCACCAGATATTTTATTTTCATTACAGTTACTTTAAATAGAATTTCTTTCTATCTCTTGTTGATGGACTCTGTAATAGATGTAATGCTGTAATGCTGATGACTTGTGTGGATTTGTTTTCTATCCTACAACTTTGCTAAAGCTATTAATTGTTTTGTGTCAGTTTTTGGATGATTTTCTAGGATCCTATAAGGGTATTATTATAGCATCTGCAAAGAATGATAGTTTTATTTCTTTATTGCCTATTCTAATTCCTTTAATTTCCTTTTTTCTTTTCATATTGCTTAAGCCAGAATTTCCATAACCATGCTGTATAATAGTGGCGATATCCTTGTTCCACCTTGGATCTTATTGGGAATGTGTGCAGCTACTCACCATTACAAAGAAGGGTTGCTGATGGTTTTAGATACATGCTGCTTGTTATTTTAAGGAAAGCTATCATTTTCCCTGTGCTTTTGTCAAAAACATTTTTTTGTGTGTCTATTGAGATTATCATGTGATTTCTGTTAGCTTTTTAAATTAATATTATCAATTATGGTAATAGTTTTCCTGAGGTTGAATCAACCCTGTATTCCTGGTATAAATCCCACTTGATTTTAGTGTGTTATCCTGTGGCTAAGTAGTTGTAATCTCTTTGCTAATCTTTTATTTAAAATTTTTGCATCAACATTCATTAAGGACATTGGTCTATAATTTTCTTTCTCTGTTTTGGCCCTTCCTGGTTTAGATATCAATGCCATATTTGTGTCAGAGAAGGAATTTGTCCTAGTGTTTCTGTCTTCCCTTCTATTCTGTCCCTCCATTTTCTTTCCTTTTTCTCCTCCTATATCTTTACATGTGATCTTCTACGGAGTCAGAAGTGACTGTCTCAGTTGATTTACTGTGATTAGTCTCTCTCACCAGCTTTCCCAAAGTTTATCTGGACTGGGTTGAATATCCTTTTGAACCCTGTGAGAATGATCTTTCTTGAAACTTCTCCAGTCTATCTTGAGCTGGAGTGTGTTTTCATTCTATCAGACTATTTTCAGAGGCGTGATTTCATGTGACTTTTGAGTGAAAACTGATTTAGCAGCTTCCTGGCTTTATACTGCCATTTTAGCTGCACTCCTTGGACGTCCCCATGATTTTTATTAATGATATGGTTAATCATTCTTTTTTTGGATTTTCAGAAATTTTTGTTTGGTTTATTAATCAGTTAATAATCCAAGGATCATAAATAATATCCTTAAAATCTTTTTAATTTCTGAGTAACTAACAGAATGATAAGCTTTTAATTTAATTAGGCAAATAGAATGTTAAGAAAATTTACTGTAGCATTTCATTTCTTTCTTTACTTTTCACAGCTATGGGCAACATATTTGTATTTGTATTTATTTTTTAAATTTAAAACTTTTTTTATTATTTACAAAACATATGCATAGTTTTCAATATTCACTCTTGCAAAACCTTGTCTTCCAATTTTTTTCTTCCTCATTTCCCCCCATGCCTCACCAATGTTAAATCATTTAAATTTTTTTTTAATATTGTACCAGTCCTGTATACCTGATGTAAAATCTGCCCAGTCATATTGTGGAATCTTTTTGAAATATTGCTGTAATCTCCTACCTAATATTTAATTTAAAATTTCACTTTTTTAAGACAACACATATAGTTGCAAAAAGTTACATTTCTTTTTATTTCCATTTAGTTTTCATAGAAGTCTATAACTATCTAACTTTTGTAAAATTCTATTCATCTACTTGACTTGTGTTTATTTTAATTTATGAGATTTTTAGTGTAATTTTATCATCTATTTCTTTTTGTAATTAATTTCACTTTCTATTTATGTATTTGGATACTATGCCATTTAGTGCATCCATACTTAATATTTATATAATTTCATAATCTGTAATGCCTTTTCACAAGATGTAGTTTAACTTTGCTTTTCTTTATCTAAGCTTATGATCTCTTGCTTTTTTTTTTCATTTAGTCAATTTAAACTTAATCAATTCTGTTCCAGCCCCCAATTTAAACTCTGTGTATATATTTCTGTTTCAAATGCATTTCTTATATACAGAAATATATACAGCATATGTGCTATATATTTGCATATATGTGCTTATCTACAGCACATTGTTGGAGTCTCATTTCTAATCTATTTTGCTTCCTGCTTCTCTTTTATGGAAGAGTTCATCCTTTTCACATTCACAGTTATGACTAATTGCATTTCCTTTCACCCTATTTTCTATCTATCCTTCTCTCTGTGTCTCTCATTTTCTCTGTCTCTCCTTCTCTCTCATACTTCCTCTCAAAGTTTGCTCTTCTACTTTCAGAGTTCTTTTATCTGCACTCTGTTATATCACCCTCATTCTCTTAAACCCATTTCCCCTACTTCCCTGTCAGCAAAACAGATTTTAATTACCAATTGATTATACATGTATCTATAAACATATATATTCAATTATCAATCAAAGATAGTTAAATAGATAAGTAGGTAGATATTTCCTACTTTGAATCGCTTTGGATGTGTAAGAGGTTCTAGTGTTGCCTGTTCTCTGCCTATGCTCTAATCCTTACTTACAAATAAGGGTTGATATCTTGAGATTCAAATCAATACTGCTCCCTAGGGTGCCTCCTCCTTGGTCAATAAATGTTAGTATTTCTCAGGGTCTCTGATTCCTTTGTGACTAGAAGTGATTCACTCTTTTGATCAAAGACACTTCTCTATACCTTTAAATATATTAAGGAAGGGAATCTAGGCAAGGGGACTGCCAAACAGTATCTAATCCTATGTATAGTTCTAGCACAAGCATTCCATGTAACCTAATTCGACTATTTACTTACCACAGAAGCTCCTGTTGTTTCTGTCAAAACCACCTAGATGTCCCACCATGGGTGTTTCCTCTATGTAAGACTCTGTGCTAGTCTCTTTTTCCATTTCACACTCCTGTCTTTTTGACCTTTTAAGTTATCTTTGGCTCAAAAAAATATTACACTGTCATTATTTATTGGCTCTGCCATTCCCTAATTCTATTAGGGAATTAAATAAAACAAGCAAAAAATATAAACACACTGCTTCAAGGAATATATTGGGAGCATTCAGCTGAGTGCTTTCTCTATTCTATCAGTTTGTCTTAGTTACCATGTCATCCTTTTCCTATGACACATATGCTACTTTTTTTTCCCCTACTACTCTAGTTTCCACATTTTGCTCTTGGGAATAGCAGTCAAATCACCCTGACCTCAGTCCTGACTATTTTTCAATCATCTACTCTTTCTCAAACTTAACTTTCCTACTTCTCTATGCTTTTAAACTTTTTACCCCTTTGATTATTATTATTTTTCCCTTGGCAAATCTCAATCCTAAATTTCTCAGGCTATCTCCTCCAAAATGAAACAAGCTGCCTTCAGAAAATAGGGTTCTCTCCATTAAACATCTTCAAACAAATGCTATATATCTACTTTTCTCATATATTGTGGTTAGAATTTCATTGAAATACAATTAATTAAGTGGCATTAAATTCCCTTCCAAATATCAAATTCTATGATTCTGAAAAGCAGTATATTCAGACAGCATTTGTAGAATGTACTGGATGGTGAAAAAAGAAATGGGCATGGAATAGAAAAGATCTGCCAGCATTCTTAGAGTAATTTGTTTTTGTAATGTGCCATTTATTTATTTTTTTGTATTATCAATTCCAGATATACTACCAACTTTTATCCATGATTTGAATCATCCCTCATAGAAAACAAAAATAATTAATGAAAAAAAATATATAATGACATTTTATGGTATAAGAAATATTATGACTTTGTAGTCTCTTACCTCTCTGTCAAGATAAGGAATGCATTTTTCATCACCGATAAACTATTCTTTTCAGCCATGAGAAAAGAATCATCAAATTTGGCCTCTATTCAATATCTGATATTTCATGTGAAGAAGCATCAATGGTACATAATAAGATAAAGTTGAAAAGAAAGATAAGTGTGTTTGAAACAAGTTGTATTAGTTAAATAAATCTCTACTAAAGGTTACCTAATTATAAAAGCATTATAAGATAAATTTTAAGACAAATAAAAGATGGGGAAGAACCCAAAAACATGAAAAGAATCAGATTTTATGCATTTAAATAATAAGACAACTAAGCAAATATCAGCATCTACTGACACATATGGTTCCTTTCACATCTCTGAAAAATCTACATAAAACCACAGTTTTATAAAAACATTTTCAACTGAGATGAGATTAGAAGATCTGACTATGTTTTATAGCTTTGGTGTCAAGAAAATATCTGATTCAATAAAGAAATTATATCATTAAAGACTTTTCTCAGACAAAATTCTTTACACACATATATTAAAATTGTTAAAGATTCTGTTACAGATGTAACTATAGTGATTATTTTTGTATGCTTGGCTTAAAATGGTGGAATACAGAAAGCACTCAGCTGAGCCCTTCCAACATCCTCCTTCAAACAACTTTTAAATAATACCTGAAAGCAAATCCAGGGGTTTCTAGGCTAACAAAAGTTTAAAGTGTCTTAGGAGTTCAGAAAAAAAGTTCTGGGATAGTGGAATGGATAATCACTAAGATCCCACATAGATGAAACACCATTAATAAAATTATGTGGTGGCAACAGAGGGAGCAGAAGCTTCAGGAGTTCCCAAGCCCAGGGGCCTCTCAATTTGTCATAAAGAGATTTCAGAGGACTTTCTGTGCTAGCAGTGAATGCAGAACAAGAACTTGGTAACTCCACTGCCTATACTACTTCTGGATTATAGTACAAGTGCATACAAAAATACTTTTAGTAAACAGAAAATAGATGCCCTAAATGAGGCAACCATTTTTGACTCCTTTGTCGATACCAAATTTGGAATTAGTTCAAAACAGGGAGCACTTTCAGTTAGAAGGGAGTGGAAGCCTTGAACAGGGGAATCACTTCTATGTACCAAGGAATCGGTGGCCCTGTGGAGCAGTTCTAATTATAGTCTGCAGGGATCAGGGGCTTTTCCTGGTTAAGACCCAGATTATAGACAAGGAAAGCAGGGACCATACCTCTTTCTAGATCATACCATCTTGGAAGCATCAAAAACTCCAACACTGCTAAAAATAGTGACAAGAGCCTAAAACTTAAAACTTATGTCCCCTCCCCCCCCCCAAAAAAAAAATAAAAAAAAGGTTGGAAAAAAATGAGCAAACCACAGAAAAAAAAAAAAAAAGTCCAACCCCCCCCAAATTGCTACGACAGAGAAGGTCAAACAAAAACTCAGAAGAAAAGGAAATTCAAATAGGAATAAGCAAAATCTCAAAGGAAGAAAAAAAAAAGAAGAAAAAATCATGTGAATTGGACACAAGTCAAAAAGAATTCCTGAGAGTTTTCTTAAAAAAAGTTCAAAATGAAATGAATGGCAAAGGAAAAAATTAGGAAAAGAAATGAAAGTAAAGGAAAAAAAAATGAGAAAATAATTAACAGCATGGTATAAGAGATAACAAAAATGTGGAAGAAAACAATATTTTAAGACAGAATTCATCAAATCTAAAATTAGGTAGAAAAGTTTACTGAAGAAAATAATTTATTGAATATTGGATTTGATTAAGTAAAAACTATTTCCTCAAGAAGACATCAGGAAACAATAAAATAAATCAAAAGAAGGAAAAAAATGAGGCAGCTAGATGGTGTAGTGGACAGAGCACCAGCCCTGAAGTCAGGAGGACCTGAGTTCAAATGTGAACCCAGATACTTAACACTGCCTAGCTGAAGTGACCCTAGGCAAGTCACTTAACAACAGTTGACTTAGCAAAAAAAAAAAAAAAAAAAAAAAGGAATGAAAAAATTTTAGAAAATACCAAAAATGTCCATGGAAAAACAATTAATTTGGAAAGTGGATCAAGGATAGATGAGTTAAGAATTACTGGACTATATAAAAGACACAATCAAAAAAAAAAGTCTGGATATCATTTTTCAAAAAATTCTCAAAGCATTATGCTCTAATGTCTCTTAACCAGAATATAAAGCAAATATTGAATTAATTCACTAATCCCTATAGGAAAGACATTCCAAACATTCAAATCTAGGAATATTGAAGCTAAAATCCCAAAGAACCCTGGTAAGGGAGACAATATTTCAAGTCCAAACCATGGAATACCATGGAATCAGAGTCAAGATCATACTTTGTTTAGCACCTTCAAAATTAAAGAAGCAAAGGGCTTATAATATAATGTTCCAGAAAGTATATATACTACTTGAGGGGGGAAAAATGTAAAGGAATCCTTCCAAATTCTTTTTGTGACACAAATAAGATTTCAATATTAAATCATGAAGAGCAAAAAACAGAAAAAAAACTATTGATCAATTTCCATAATTAATATCAAAGCAAAAATATTAAATAAAATACTAGTAAGAAGATTACTGCAATATATCATAAAAATCCTATATATTATGACCAAGGGACTTTTTGTTGTGTAAATGAAGGGTTGGTTCAATGTTAGGAAGAATATCAACATACTGATAAGGAAAAACAATAAAAATAATGTGATTATGTCAATAGATGCAGAACAAAACTTTAACAAAACAGTATTCATTCCTATTGAGAATATTATTAGTACTATTAGAAAGCATAGGAATCATTGGTGCTTCTCTTAAAATTAGGAATGATACCAATATAAAAGCAAAAGAAAGCATTATCTTTAATGAAGATAAGATTGATGCCTTCCTAATAATATCAGGAGCAAAGCAAGGATTTCCCTTATCACATTCAAAAATTTACTTGAAAAAAAAAACATAATAAGACATAAAAGCCAAAAAAGAAAAATAGACAATGAGAAAATAAAACCATTTCTCTACAGATGACATGATGGTATACTTTAAAAAACTGTAAAGAATCAACTAAAACTTCATTAAAGTTGCAGTACATAAAATAAACCCATATGAATCATCAGTGTTTCTGTCACCTGTCATTAACAATACCTAACAGAAAAAGATTGAGAAATTCTATTTAAAGTAACTATAGACAACATGAACCCTTGGGACACTAGCTACTAAGACATCAAGAAGTTACATGACCACAATTACAAAATAATTTTCACAAAAATAAATTCAACTCTAATTGAAAAAAGTAAATTCTCATGGATAGATTAATCTATAATTCTGTGCCTTAACAATCAACCTACTGAAGAATATTTTTAATAAGGTAAAAAATTAAAAATCATCCTGAAAATGAAAATGTCAAGAATCTCAAAAGCATTAATGAAAAGAATCCCAAGCAAGGTACCTCAACAATTTCAGATTTCAAACTATATTATAGATATTGGTGCAAAGATAATAAAATGAGGAAGAAACTCCCTGGAACCTACCCAAATCCCCCTCTCAAAAACTTAAAAACGGTGGCAGGATTTATTTAGGATCAGGGAAGCAACTTATCAGCACAGCAGAAAAGATCTGTCTTAGTGCAGTGGGAGGAAAAACAAGGTTTGAGAGCAAGGACAACCAGCTTCACACCAGGGGACAATTCACCAGGGAAGGGCCACTCTGCTGCCAGCCAGCAGTTTCCAAGGCAAGCCAATAATCTGTGCAGCACAAGCCTAACCCCTCCACCTAAGCAGCCCTACCCGTAAACAAGTCTGTTTACTTAAAGAGTTCTCAACCTCATTTCTGGCTCACTGCTTGTGGGGCCAGCCAGCATCAAGACCATGCTTCTGGGACAGAGAAGCAACAGGATTTCTCCTCCAGGGCCAGCTTGTTGGCCCTGTTTCCACAGCAGCAATACAACAAGGCTCCACCCCTAGGGGAAGGCCAGTAGCCCTAAAGTTCAGTGAAAGACAGCAACAAAACCTCCAACATTAGCAAAAGCAGCAAGGAACAGGGCAGGACCAGAGCCCACCTCTCACATAAAAACATTAAGTCAGAAAGGATTAGTATACAACTTACCACTTCTCCTGGAATGAAAAAGTTACCTGTCATCACAGGTCAATGCATAAACAACACTACATATAAGCAAAAAACTTGATATTCACTTTATTAAGACTTCAAATTAGATAGATAAATGAATTCACTGTGGGGTTTTAAAAGCCTGAAAAATATAATTTCTGAGTAATTAGTCCTTTTATGAATAATGCTAAAATTTTTAATAAAAGATCAATGACACTTTAGAATGTCAAAGGCAATCACCTATCAGACTCATTGCCTATATGGCCTTGGAAGACCTGTGTTCCTTAGGGTGTCAATCAGCTGTGACTGTTTAACAATTAATGAGAGAATGTAATGAGGGGTTGGACCAATTCTAATGAACTTTGATTATGTTACTTCTAAGTAACCCAGCTTTGGACAATCTATTCAAAGAATTTATCCCTACAAAACCTAAGTAGATATTGGGTGATCAAGATTGAGGAAAGTTAATTTAATCTAATTATTAGGAATGTCCTTCATGAGACTGAACTTTTAAAATGAGGACTTGAGAAAAAATGGGAACTCTGGATCTTGCCAAATAATTCATTATTAATACATTTAGAGAGGGAAAAATGCGGACTTAGTTATCAGAAGCACAATTCCAAGGAATTTTTGCCAAGAAACAGAGATTAGGTCAGTTATTGTGTGGGACAAAGATCACCAGGCTCAAATAAATCAAAGAGATTTTTCAAGGTAGAAGCTGAAAGGAATTTTATTAGGATCTCAAGAGAAAGGGCATCTCCTTCCCAACAAGCAGTCAGGCAGGGAGAGAAAAGTTACAGAAGGAGAATATCAAATTTAACATCTTTAACTCAGAGATCTTCCACCCACCACTGGCCTCCAATCCCAGTGACTAGGAGAGAGGCTCACAATGTAAACTACTCCAGCTATAAAGAATAAGGAAATAGAAATTAATCAATACAACATCATAAAAGCACTCTCAATCTTATTTGGTATAACTTTTGCTGATGAGGCAAAGTCTCACAAGAGCATTTAGGGCAGGGAGACTTGAAGTTCCCGTTTCTCATAAGTCAGTTGATTTTTGGTAAATGAAACTGAGACTTAGGGTTTGAACAAATTTATCCTAGGACTCTGAGAAGTCTTCACCAATAATACTCAATCCCTCCTCTTGTCTTCTAACTCTATGAAGACTTCTCACACCATCGCTTATATAGTTCATTTGCTTCTTCATTATCAGTCTCCTACTCCTCAGGTAGGACCTTTTTTCTACATCAACAGGTCCCACCTTTGACCTCTAAGAATCATTAACTTGACAGATCCTCCAGCCTGGCTCTTCATTTTAATCAAATTGGATAATACAAATTGGGAGTAGGAGCACCCCACTGAGTGCTATGAGGATAATTTTCTACAGACATCTCCTTCTGATGGACTGGAGTTCTGTAACCCCAGCTCCCATCTTGCAGGTAGCAGGGCCACCTATCATCCCAATAAGTTAGTCCCCATAATTGGAGCAAGTAACTTTCACAAATAAAGATACCTACCAAAAAGTCATCAAAAATTGAAATGCTAAAAGAAACAGGCAAGCATATGCACTTAGCAACAGATAGGTGACTAGGCCAAATACTCCACCTACTTTAGGATATAATGACCACATATTTTTCCGATTATTTGAATTATACTCATAGCTTCTTCTGACCATATGTTGGTTATAGAAACTTGTCATAAGAGGAAAAACAGGGACATGATTTAAGTAGTATCAAAATTGGTCCTTTGTATATTGGACTGAGAGCACATATATGACACAGGATAAAGCATCCTTAAATGAGTTTGACTTCAGGTAATTGTCATAGTTTTCAATTAATCATGTATAATTCCATCTTATACCTAGACTCAGGGATAATCAGATGGGTTTTTTATTCAAAAGAACACCGCTAGGAAACTGAGTCAGAAGGATCCTACCTTAAGTGGAGACCAAGATTGTCCTCACAAGTTTTGCCAGATAATAACTTCCACCTGTAACAATTCAGGACTACATTCTTCTGAATATCTTTTGACATATACCTTTCAGATGGTTGATTGCTGACTTGATGATCCATCAGAAATAACACCTGAATTTAAAATTCCAAATAATATCAGCTACAATCCCAAGAGATTTTATTTCAAATGGCAAATATCATTAATCAAAGTATCAGGTAAATTTAGATCTCAAGGATCATATATTCTACATAAGTAATCTTACATTAATAAGAATAAGAGATTTATCCTAGAAAGTTCAGAGCTTGTCTTACATATCTAAGTAGATGGTTTTAAGTTCAACATTACACAAATCATTTTGCTTTTAAAATGCTCCCTGAATCTCATATGGGGGAAGCTCCAGATTTCTTCTGGCGACAGTTCTAATTCTTTACCAAAGCAATAGGCAAACAGTTGATCCAAAGCAATGTATCTAACATAAATTTAGTAAACTATTTCTTAAAATCCTGATTCATTCTTTTCACTTTCCCCGAAGAGGGCAGATGAATTCAAAATTTAACTCCCCCTTCCCTAATTTCTTATAAAACCTTAAAAGTAAAATATGTTCAATTATCAGAATTCAATAATCCCTAGCGATTCATATCTAGATATAATTTATTCCAATGTTATTCTACTAACTTCTCAAAGTAGCAGAGCTAAGGGGAAAGTGTCCACTCATCCTATCAAATGGTCCACTATAACCAGTAAATACCTCATTTTCCTATTAGTTGTCCTTTCAGTAAAATCTAAATTGAATATTCTGGAACTAAACTATTTTAATCCCTTCTAATGCTCTCTAACATATCACTAAATTCTTTACTTCCCCAAGATCTTGTATTAATCTACAAGTCTCATCTGATTTCTTAAGGGGCAAAATAGGGATATTGAAAAGGGATATACAAAGTTTTAATAGTCCATCTTTCACATATATTGCTTTTATTACTAATTGCAATCTTATTTTCCACACTCTATTCTCTGGATTTTTCAGATTTATTTTAAGTGTGGAATTTTGAAATCTTCCCTTTCTCTGTCATTCATATTCTACCAAAAGAGGGTACATTTTAAAATCTACCTAATAGTTCAACATTTTCCATTCCAATACCAATTGTATAATTTAATCTTTGCCTGACAAGTTATTCCACACCTATGGGATTTACACATATTTAGGAGTGACTTCTAACTGAAACGCCTGACTAATTTGGAGTGAAGATATCTCCACTCCAGTAACTACTAAATCTTCTCCTTTTTACTCTTGTTCTATCCACACAGTAATTACCAATTTTAGGTTTTTAACATAATGAACAATCTTAGAATTTTCACAAATCACAGTCAACATCAGCTGTAATTTCCTCAACTCACAAGCAAGGGTAGAAATACCCAAATCCTAAGTTACATTTATTGAGTTAGTAAAGCTGATAATAATAACAAGTTGTTTAACTTCTTATTAGTTTTTAAGCTTATATTTTAATAACATTCAGGGTACAAGATGACAAATCAAATCTGGGTTCTACAATCTCAGAAAAAAACCATCAATTCAGATAGAACAGAAACAATCTGTATCACAGCCAATTGAGATTCCAATTCTAACACACATGCCAGCTTGTTACTTTATAATTAACCAGTAATTTACTTTGTAAGATATCCTAAAATATATCGAGGTGTTCCATTCAAGCAGAATTGCCTTTTAGTTTTATTCTAATTCACACCCCTTCTCTTTTGTAAGGAAGGAAAGTGTTGTTTTAAGGTGTTATCAGAGGATGGTTGAGCAAGTCTGAAAGAATTATTACTCTGAATGAATTCCAGGAATTCAGTCAGATTTTTCTCGAAGCCAGCAGCACAGAGGCTGAATTCTTATTTCTTACAAGTTTGTTAACTTTTAATACAAAATGCAGAATACAAAGCAGACATCCGCAGACAGACACACGCAGGAATTTCCTACTCCAGCTTTTACATACAGATTTAATTCTAACCTACTCAATTAGCCCTGGGAGGGTCCTTCCCATATAGAGCAACCCATATTTTATCATTTTCTATTATCTCTACCTTTATTTTCAGGGAGTTTTGTCCCAATTCTGAAGTTTTTATTCCCCAAGGGACTGTCTACTGGTATCTCAAGTTTAGGCTGACTTATTTGCCACTGATCCCAGGTGGTTGGATTGCTATAGAAGCCAATTACAGAGGGGCTTCCTCTGTCTCTCAGTCACCCAGAGGGCTTAGCAGATGCTGTCCCTTTTATTGGATTGCTATCTCCAGCAATCCCAGGGCCCTGTTCAGCTTACCTGTGGGTTATTATGTGTATCTTGTGTGACTGTTCTACTCTCCCTGCTGGGTTTTTTGTACAATCGGAGTCTTTTCCTGTTTTGTTTCTGTTTCTCTGGTTAATTAGCACACCAAGTGGCAAGCAACCCTCCAGAACCAGGGACCGCCAAAATCAGGTGGGGCACACCTATAACCAGTTTCAGAGAGAGCGCTTTCCTCCCAGGTGGGCTTCATTTGTGTGGGACAAAGTCTATCTGGTCAAATAAATGAAGGAGATTTTTCAAGGTAGAAGCAGAAAGGAATTTTATTACAATCTCACAAGCAAGGGCTTCTCCCTCGCCAACAAACAGTCAGGCAAGGAGAGGCAAGTTATAGAAGGAAAACACCAAATTTTATAGCCCTAACTGGGAGATCTCCCACCTACCAGTGGCCTCCAATCCCAGTGACCAGGGGTCAGGCTCACAATTTAGACTATCCCAGATACAAAGAATAAGGAAACAGAAATTAACCAATGCAAAATCATAAAAGCATTCACAACTTTCTTTGTTATAACTCCTGCTGATGGGGCAAAGTCTCACAAGAGCATTCAGAGGAGGGGGAAGTAGAGTTCCTGTTTCTCATAAGTCAGATAATTTTTGGTAAATTAAACAAGTTTAGGCTTTGAAAATATTTATCCTAGGGACTCTGAGAAGTCTTTACCTATCCCACTCAGTTGTTAAAGTTATGTCAAGCCCAAAAGAACTTAATTTTTCTTCTTGATAAATATAAAAAAAATAATTTAAAAATTGGCCATTTTTTTTACCTAGACTCCTAGAATATTATTCAAGAGTTAGAGTGGAAAGGAAATATAACATATACAAGGAAAAAAATTATGTTCCATGATAATATCAAGGACACTTGAGCATTAACCCTGTAACCTTTGAAAGTACTATTTGAATGATGACCTCTTTCTGTTCTAGAACAACATGAAGTTGGCTAAGTAGAAGGTAGATGCCAAGGTTTTGAAATAAAGATCTAGTGCACAACTGTAGAATATAATTCTCTCAGTCAAAGGCATTTGATAAAAATTTATGTTTGAAGTACTAATACAAGTGCTGGGACATGAAAAGAAAAGCAAAAATACAGTTTCTGCAGTCCTGGCATTTATATGTATATATCTATTTATATATAGCTTTATACCTAGATATAGATATACATATAGATTATGTTAATGATAGTGTTTTATTTTTTAAAATGTATGCAAAGATTGTTTTCAACATTCACCCTTATCAAACATTGTGTACCAAATTTTTCTTTCCCCTCCCCAATTTCACCTTTTCTAGACAGCAAGCAATCCAATATAGGTTAAACATATGGAATTCTTCTATACATATTCTCACAAGAAAGACTAAGAAAAATCAGATCAGGGAAAAAATGAGAGAATAGAAAATAAGCAAACAAACAACAATCACTACCACCACTACCACCACAACAAAGGTGGTCATCAGTTCATGCAAGTCTCTCCCAGCTTTTCTAAAATCATCCTGCTGATCATTTCTTATGGAACAAAAATATTCCATTGGGAAGTTTACATTTTAATGTGTGATACAGCAAAGATATATGTAAAAACAATATGTGCAGTTCAATAAGAAATAATTTCAGAAAGAAGACTAGCAGTTGATGGGATCACATAAACTGGTATTTGGGCTACATCTTGAAGGAATTCAGAAAGCAATGTTGTAAAGAAAGATCATTCCAAGCTTAGGAAACAGAATAGGAGACAGACTGTGTCTTGTTCTAGGAACAGTAAGGAAACCAATGTTAGTAAATCTTACAGTATATGGAAGAGACTAAAATATAATGATATTGGTAATGTAGGAAGGGGAAAACTTATAATGGATTTTAAATGCCAAACAGATCATTTATAGTTGAGCCTGGATGTACCTAGGGAAACTGAGAATAAAAAATTGAACAAGCCCATAAATTCCTTAAGAAAAAAAAATTCAGGGCTACATGGATTCAAAAGTGAATTCTACCAAATATTTAAAGAATAATGAATTTGAAAACCATATAAAGTATTTGAAAAAATAGGAACAGAATGAATTCTATCAAATTCTTTTATGGCACAAATGTGGTGCTTATAACAAAAATAGGAAGGGCTAAAAAAAGAAGGAAAATTTCAAGCCAATCTCCATAATAAATACTAATTCCTAAAATGGAGAAGTATACTTGAAATAGGATACTTACAACAAGGTGTTCACTCAGGGGAATTGATGAGATAATGGTTCTTTAGTATACATATAGTTAGTCCTGAGCATAGTGATGTAATAGTTCTCTAGTTCACACATAATCAGTATACAATAATGATGTAATTACATATAAGGGCTAAGAAGGACTGAAAAGGAGACATTCCAACCTTGACCATCCTCTTGGTGGCTCTCTTGTCTCCTGCACTTCTCCACTAAGACTAAAACTGGGTCAGACTGGCAGACTATCACAGACTGCAGGAGGAGACTGGAAGAGAGTCAGACTGAGATTGGATCAGACTGTGACAGACACAGACAGTGAAGGAGATGTAAAAGAGACAATAAAGATTCTAGGCTCTATTCCTGACCATTTTCATGGTGTCTATCCTGCTGAGACCAAGGCCTGTCCGGAGGACCCCCAGAAAGCTAGCCCGAACATTGCAAAAAAAATAAAAATAAATAAAATGTTAGCAAAGATACTACAGCAATTTTTCACCAGTATAATACACTATAACCAGATGTTATTTATATCAGGAATGCAAGGCTGGTTCAATATTAGGAAAACTATTAACCTAATAGACCATATAAATTGTAAAACTAACAGAAATCATATAATTATCTCAATAGATGCAGAAAAAACCTATAGTACTCATTACTGTTAAAAAAAAAAGTTAGCATAGGAATAAATAGCTTTCCTTAAAATAATAAGCAGTATCTATCTAAAATTATCAGCAAGCATTATATGTAATATGAATAAGCTAGAAGTAATCTCAATAAGATCAGGGGTAAAGCAAGGATGCTCATTATTATGACTATTATTCATTATTATAGTAGAAATGTTAGCTTTACCAATAATAGAAGAAAACATATTGAAGAAATTAGAATAGAAAATGAGCAGATAGCCATAATAACAAGCCATAATAACATTATAAAAATGCCAATTGTACCTAAAGTAGCCATACCCTTCAAAATGTCAAAAATCATTTTATGGAGTTGGAAAAAATAATAATGTATTTCATCTAGAAGAATAAAATGTCAAGAATTTCAAAGGAAGTAGTGGGGAGGAGGGAAGGAAGGGTCCTAGTCATACTAGATGTAAAACTATATTATAAAGCATCAGTCATAAAAACAAGGTGGTATTATCTAAGAAACAGAGTAGTAGATCAGTGTTATAGTACTGGATAGTGTTATAGGTTAGGCATACAAGATAAAATAGTCAATGAGTGTAATAGTAATCCATTGTTTGATAAACTCAAATGCAATCAGGGTGGAAGTTAGGTCTCTCAAAAGAAAAAAAAAAAGAGACAATTTTTTTAATATTTTTCAAAAGCTTTTTTTTAAAAAAAGTTTACAAAGAAGAAATCTCTTTGAAAAAAGAATAGGGTATTAGAAACTCAAAAATGCAAAGATGAGGTAAATTGGATAGTCTATAACAAAAAGACAGCCCTAGAATTAATTCATGCTATCTAGATAAGATAGTGCTCTGTGAAGGTTGAAGATGAGATTCAAAAAAAGAATTTAAGAATAATGGGTCTCACAGAAAAGTACAAATAAATAATATTAATGATGTGAAGAGAAGTACTAAGGAGAGAATAAATTAAAAATATCCCTGAAGTACAGGTGAAAAATTGCAAAGTATTGATCAGTAGACTCCATAGCCCACCAATGGAAAGAAATTACTATTTCTTTTACTTGTAGTAATCAAATGGGTTGCTTGATGGCAAAGCAGAGAAAGTGCTAGGACAACAGTAAGGAAGATTCATTTTCATGAACTTAAATTGGGCCACAGACATTTACTAATTGTGTGATGCTAGGTAAGTCACTTAACCTTGTTTGCCTCACTATTCCAATCTATGAAATGAATTGGAGAAGGAAATGAAAACCTCAGTGATATCTTTGCCATGAAATCCCCAAATGGAATCATGAAGAGTCAGACACAAGTGAACAGCAAATAGTAATCAAAGTTCAGAATCTGAATACGTATACATATACGTCTCTCTCTCTCTCTCTCTCTCTCTCTCTCTATATATATATATATATATATTTATGCATGTGTGTATGTACATGTGTATGTATTCCAGGTAGTCAGAAAATAAATCTTCATCTATACAAGAAACTAAATTTGTGTAATGCAAGACTAGTTGTTAGATATAATAAAGAATAGGGTCCTCCAAAAATAAAGGTAAGTAGGTTACATCCCACATACTAAATATATTGGCCTTTCCTTATTCCTCAATTTATTTGTTTTCTTTAAGGCTTTTAATACTGTGAACCACCCACTTCTGGATATCATCTCTTCTACCTCTTAGTTCTCTTACAATTTGTTCAACTCCATATTTTCCATTTCTTTTGAAATATCAATGTTGTGCTTCTACTCACTGTGTTTTACCACCATTTAATGCTTTTTTTGAGCTTGTGCTTCTGTGTAAGTTCTCTTAATGATTTAAGTTTCCATGGTTTTGGTCATTATTTCTTCACAGATGATATTCAACAAATTTATTTTCAGTTTCTCACAGGAAATTCAGTCATGTTTTCACCAGTTCCTTGCTGAATACTCTCACATGAATAGACCTTAGACATCTTAAAGTTAAGCTGTGCCAAATAAAATTGTTTTTTACAAAACTTATTTATTCTCCACATTTAGCCATTTTTATTAAGGGCACTGCCAGGTCAATAACTGATAACAGCTTCCATTCATCTAGATTCACAAATATATATACATCACTATTTCTTCCTCTCCTTACCTGTTTATAAGATGAAAGTTTTCTTGATTCTACTATTTTATCCATCCTACCATCCTTTTTTTTTTCTATCTGATAAGAAAACAAGCTACTTCTGACTTTTATCACCTCTTGCTTAGATTTTTTGGAATAACTTTATCTTCTTTCTTCAAGTGTGTTCTTCTCCAGTATGTTCCTTAAATATCTGCCAAACCACATTTCCTTTAAAATCAAAATTCCTAGTGATTTCCTCTTTCCTCTAACATAAAAGACAAAATCTCAAAACTAACCATTAAAACTTCCCACAAATTTTAATGTGGAAAACCTATCTTTCCTTTCATTTCATATTATTCACTTATTTTTGTAATTTCCATAAAACTGGCTAACTATCTACTTTATGCATTTGACACTTCTGTAGCTTCAATAGCTTCACACAGGCCACCAATAATCTCCACTGATTCCATGTCTAGAATGCTTTTCTTCCTAGCCCATCCTGAAAATCTTTAATTTTTCTGAAAGCATAGTCGCTGTTCCACTTTCAATGGTTTTGCTCAACTATCTCAACTGATTATGTTCTTTCTCTGATAAAATCATTTTATTTTGTAAATTTATTCTATTTAATTGTCTTCATGTAACATATAAAAATACCCACTTCATATCCCAAAGTAGAATATACATTCTTTGAAAGTCCATTACAAAAATGACAAAATTAAAGACCAAGAAGATTAAATACCTTGCACATAATCTGAATATTTCTTTTATTAGAGAAAATCAGATTTCAACCCTTAATAATTTGACTGCAATTTTCCCTCTATTCTATGTGCCCTTTAAAGTATGAATAGTAAAGATAATTTAAAATAAAATCAGTTAGCCATAGAATTAATGTAGTATCAAAAAAATCATGTATTGCAAAGTCTACATTGGGCTTTTAAAAACCTTATTTATTGTATTTTATTTCACTTTTAACTACTTTGTCTGTGTTGATGTATGCTTTACTAATAATTGAACTGAATCATAAAGGCAGTGTGGTTTAGTGGAAATAACGACAAAAGTGAAATCAGAGGGCCTAAGTTTTAGTTAGGATCTGACAATTTTATCTTTGGCAATCTCATAAAGTCCCTCCATGACTTTACTTCTATATTTGTAAATGAAAGAATTGCACATGATTACCTCCAAAGTCCTTTTAAACTGTAAGATTAATGATTCTACTTTTTTTTTTCTTGAAATAGAAATTTACTGTTTCATGTTTCGAATTCTCTCATGTTCTGCTGTTCAAATCACGTTTGTTATCCTTTTTTTTTTCTATTTGGTATTTACCTTATAAACAACCAAATGAATAAAGATTAAAAAAAGGAAAACCATGAAGTGGAGACACAGGAAATTTAACTATCTTCCCTAACAATAAGTGATTAAGTACAAAAGATTGAATCTGAACAATGGCTTGATGAACCCAGATTCAATAATTTTTCCTCTGTACTACAGAACATCTGAATAAACACAAGAATAGTTTAATATTATAACAGTACATCAATTTTTAATAAAGAGTTTTATTTTCAAAACATATGTATAGATAATTTGACAACATTGACCCTTACCTAGCCTTGTGTTTCAGATTTTCTCCTCCTTCCCCCTACCCCTGCCCCTTCATGGCAAGCAATTCTATATATGTTAGACATGTTATAATATGTTAAATGATTCTACTTTTTGAAAAGTTTTGACTCTCTCAACCCTGATTCAGAAACCTATCTAGTTTTTCTCTTCTCTTTGAATGAATATGTAGGTTTAAAATTAAATTTAATTCTTATTTGTCAATAAGTCTTACTTGTACTTTTAATCATTAGAGTGTGGGTCACATTAATCAGCTAGATCCTTCATTATTTTGTAGTTTTTTCATATGATTTATGTTTTTCACTCTTGACCTAGAATGCAATAGCTACTAATTACTTGATGGGGACTAGCACAGTTCAATGGAATGAACATAAAATTATTGGATAGAAATTTGGACTACTGTCCCAGAGTTATTGTGTGACCTTGATCAATTTGTTTAAATACATTGTATTTAGATTTTTTCGATCTCAACATTGAGAACAAAAATAATGACCTGTCTTAAATCCCATGAATGTAGGCTCAAAAATTTGAAATTTGCGAAATATTAGAGATTAGGCTTCTGATTTCAATGTTATAGTGAACTCTCATTTGAAGGAATTCACTCTACCAATACAGGAATCAACACCTTATATGAAATTTATAGTCTTATAGAATATACTTATAGTTGCTAGGTGGTTTGCAACAGTACTTGGAGCCAGGAAGACCTGAAATCAAATCTGAACTAAGATTTAGTATCTGTATGACCTTGGTCAAATTAACATTTTTCTGCTTCAGTTTCTTCAATTGTAAAATTGGGATAATACTAGCATCCAACCACAAAAGTTTTTTTTTGAAGATCAGATGAAATAATATTGAAGAGTGCCTGACACAATCCCTGACACACATTGAGCACTAAAAAAATTCTTATTTCCTTCCTACCTGTCTTTAAGAGATCATAAAAAACCTAATAATCATAGTTTACCATCAAATGACTATAAGAGAGAAGTTTGGGAGAAGGGAGAAGTACCACTAAAATAAACATGATGTTAAAAATCACAAGATTCATCCTATTCAGTATGTTTTATTTAATCAAACCATTACTAGAGAATTTTATATAATACTAGTTACCCTACAATAAAGTGATGTAGAAAAATGAGGAATGCTCTAGAGGACTGTGGCCAAATTGATGAAATCAATAGAAGATTACTTCAAATAATGATGATTTTTACTTTATGTGAAAGTTTAAAAGTACAGGTATCTACAATTCCATGTAGTTCAATAAAAAATGTTTATCTTCAATAGGAGAAATTTAAGGTGGCTATAAAGAACTTCCTGTATTTATGGAAAAAGTTACTTGACCAGGCCACATATCTAGGTTATATATCAATAAGATTAATTTTCCAAAAAGATGATAGATTGGAATAAATCAACAAGCCCATTTCTTCTGCTTTTCTGATTCTTGAATGTAAATAGCTAAAATTAATTCCTTGATATCTGGCAAATGTAGAAGTGCACAGAAGCTGAGCAAATTCCTCTTGAAGTGCGAAAGCATTAAGTCAAAGAGTGGGAAGCTCTTTTGCCTTTATCATGAAGACAGAAATATACATGTTTGTGTGTGCATGGAGAAGTAAGTGTAAATGTGCATGTGAGTGTAGATGTGTTTACTAACACACAAATTTTGCTTTAAAGATAATATCATATGTAAAGACCATTAATTGATATGTGATTTTTAACTTGAGAAATTGGAGCAGCAATTAAAAAATAAGAAATAATAAATGATGTCTGGATAGGCAAGATATCAAGATGACATGGGAAGAAAATGATCATTGAGTTGAGAATGAAGAACAATGTAGTGCAGATTCTGCACAGTCCATCAGCAGGACTCAAACAAGAAAGAAGCAGCAAGGACTCACAACATGCAAAAACAAGGAAGATGAGGGGAATGAGAAGGGCAAGAAGAAGATACAAATAGAATGTTTCTATTGTGATAAAGAAGGCCAAAGCACAAACTCAGATAAGGATAAAAGTATCAAAACAACTCTGTGCATCTTCAAAAATGAATTGGTCTCTGACTGAAAAACAAGTGAAGGGTTTAAAAGGGGTTTTAAACATTAAATAAGGGGATAGAAGACGAATTGGGGAAAGAATTGGGAATGATACAAACGATGCATGAAAAAAGAGTCAAAAGCTTGGTAAAGGAAGCACAAAAATGGGAGAAAAGGTTATAAAAGCCTTCACTAAATAAAATAACTTCTCAGAGAGTAAAATTGGCCAAATGGGAAAAACATAACAAAAAATAACTGAAGAAAAGAATTCCTTTAAAAAGAAATGTTGTCAAGACTCCATATTTTGGGATAAGAATTCACTATTTGCCAAAAACTGCTGAAAAAATTGGAAACTATTATGGAAGAAACTAAGCATTGACCCACACCTAATATCTTATACCAAGATAAGGTCAAAATGGCTTCATGATCTAGACATAAAGAATGATATTATAAACAAATTAAAAGATTATAGGATAATTTACCTCTCAGATCTGTGGAGAAGGAAGGATTTTGTGACTAAAGAAGAACTGGCGATCATTACTGATCACAAAATAGATCATATTGATTATATTAACTTAAAAAGTTTTTGAACAAACAAAACTAATGCAGACAATATTACAAGGGAAGCAATAAACTGGAAAAATATTTTTACATTAAAAACTTCTGATGAAGGCCTCATTTCTAAAATATATAGAGAATTGACTCAGATTTATAATAATTCAAATAATTGTCCAATTGCTAAATGATCAAAGTATATGAACAGACAATTTTCAGATGAAGAAATTGGAACTATTTGTAGTCATAAAAAAAGGTGCTCCAAATCACTATTAATCGGAGAAATGCAAATTAAGACAACTATGAGATACCACTACATGTTTTTCAAATTGACTAAGATGACAGGAAAATATAATGACAAATGTTGGAGAGGATGTGGGAAAATTGGGACACTATACATTGGTGGAATTTTAAACAGACCCAACCATTCTTGAGAGCAATAATGCAAAGGGCTAGAAAACTGTGCATACCCTTTGACCCAGCAGTGTTTCTACTGGGCTTATATCCCAAAAAGATCTTAAAGGAGGAAAAGGCACTGATATGTGCAAAAATATTTGTGGCAGCCCTTTTTTTAGTGGCAAGAAACTGGAAACTGAGTGGATGCCCATCAGTTGGAGAAAGGCTGAATAAATTGTTGTATACAAATATTATGGAATATTATTGTTCTGTAAGAAATGAACAAAAGAATGATTTCAGAGAGGCCTGGATAAACTTACATGAATTGATGTTAAGCGAAATGAGCAGAACCAGGAGGTAATCATACATGCAAATAACAAAACCATATGACAATCAATTCTGATGGACGTGGTTCTCTTCAACAATGAGATTCTAATTGTTCAGTGATAAAGAGAGCCATCTATACCCAGAGAGAGGACCGTGACAATTGAATGTGGTTCACACATAGCTTTTTCACTCTTTTTGTTATTGTTTGTTTGCAGTTTTCTTTCTTTTGTACTTTTTCTTTTTTGTACTTTTCTTTTTTGTACTTTTCTTTCTTTTTTTAACTGATTTGATATGATTTTTCAGATGAAGAAATTAAACCATCTAAAATCATAAGAAACCAAGCTCTAAATCATTTTTGATTAGACAAATGCAAATTAAACAACTGTGAATTACAATCTCACATCTCACAGTTTGGCTAAGATGACAAGAAAAGATAATGATTGGAGATGTGGAAAATGTGGGAAACTAATGCATTATTCATGCAGTTGTGAAATAATGCAACCATTTCGAAGAGTAATCTGGAACTATGCCCAAAGTGCTATCAAACTTTGCATACACTTTGACCTTGCAGTGCCACTACTATGTCTGTATACCGAGAAAATTATAAAGGAGGGAAAAGGACCCACATGTGTAAAAATATGTACAGCAGTTCTTTTTGTGGTAGCAAAAAATGGAAAATGACTCCAATTGATAAATAGTCAAAGGATATGAACAATTCTCAGATGAAGAAATTAAAACTATTTCTACTCATATGAAAGAGTGTTCCAAATCACTATTGATCATAGAAATGCAAATTAAGACAACACTGAGCTACCACTCCACACACCTGTCAGATTGGCTAAGATGACTGGAAAAGATAATGGCGAATGTTGGAGGGGATGCAGGAAAACTGGGACACGGATACATTGTTGGTGGAACTGTTAATGTATTCAACCATTCTGGAGAGCAGTTTGGAACTATGTTCAAAAAGTTATCAAACTGTGCATGCCCTTTGATCCAGCAGTGTTACTACTGGGCTTATATCCCAAAGAGATCTTAAAGAAGGAAAAGGGATCCACATGTACAAAAATGTTTGTAGCAGCCCTTTTTGTAGTGGCAGGGAACTGGAAATTGAGTGGATGCCCATCAGTTGGAGAATGACTGGATTATATTATCGAATGTTATCAATATTACTGTTCTGTAAGAAATGACCAGCAAGATGAATACAGAGAGGCTTGAAGAGACTTACATGAACTGATGCTGAGTGAAATGAGTAGAACCAGGAGATTATTATACACTTCAACAACAATACTATATGAGGATAAATTCTGTTGGAAGTGGATATCTTTGGCAATGAGAAGATCCAATTCAGTTCCAATCAAAATCCAATCCAAAAAAATAAATATAAAAAATGAAAAAAATAGAAGAAAATATAAAATATCTCATTGGAAAAATAGTTGGACCTGGAAAATAGATTGAAAAGACATAATTTAAAAATCATTGGACAACCTGAAACCCATCATCAAAAAATAGCTTAGTTATCATATTTTAAGAAATTATCAAGGAAAATTTATCTGATATTCTAGAACCAGAAGAAAAATAGAAATTGAAAAAATATACCAATAACCTCCTGAAAGATGTCTCAAAATGAAAACTCTTAGGAATATTATAATCAAATCAAAGTAGTCCCAGTCCAAAGAGCTAATATTGTAAGTGGTCAAAAGAAACACTTCAAATATTATGTAGCCACACTCATATATGCACATGATTTAGTACCTTCTAAATTAAAGGTTGTAATGTTTTCAAGATAATATTTACAAAAACATGAATTACCTCAGATTAAGAGAATAAAAATATAATCTCTAAATAACTGTATCTTAGAAAATAAATTCAGCCATTCATCAATGAGCTTCCTAAGAGAAAAGCACCAGGACAAAATGGATTCATAAGTGATCTCTATCAATATTTTAAAAATTAATTCCAATACAAAACATTATTTAGATAGTATAACATCCCATCACATTTCTTTTATAACACAGATACTGTGCCGATGCCTAAACAAGAAGAGAAAAAACAGAAAAAAAAAAAAAACTACAGCAAAATGTTTCTACTGAATAATGATGAAAAAAATTAAGATAAAATACTTGCAAGGAAATTAAAGCAGCTAATACAAATATAATTGACTGTAAGTAGATGGGATATATACCAGGAACAATTGACAACTACAGGAAAGTTACAGTATATAAAATAAACTTACATAAAACATCAGTGTTTCTATTGAATGCCAAGAAAATTATCAAAAACAGAAATTCATTTCAAAATACCATAGCCAATATAAAATATTTGGGAATCTACCTGCCATAACCAACCTTGGAACTATATGAAAAAAATTTTTTTTCAAACAAATAAAGTTAGCTTTGAAGAATAAAAATATTAATTACTTATGAAGACTGTGATAATATATTAAAATCAATAATTCTTCCTAAAGTAATTTACTTATCAGTGATATACCAATCTATCAAGAGTTATTTTATAGAGATAGTAAAAAAATAATAAAAAGGTCACCTTATAGAACAAATGTCAAGAGTATTAGGAAAATCAATTAAAAAACAAATAAACAAACATATGAAGGAATGTTGCCTAACTATTCCAGTTTCCAAACTTTATTACAAAGCAGTATTGTTGGAAAACAACCTAGTACTAGATATGACACAGGATGGCGTATCAGTGAAATTGATTAGGTTCTCTATGGTCATATAAGAAATTATAGTATTCTAGTCTTCATTAAAAGCAAAGATACAAGGTTATGGAAACAGAACTCACTACTTGACAAAAATTACTAGAAAAACTGAAAAAAAGAAACAGTTTGGCAAAAACTAAGCATGGAGTGATAGCATGGCCAAATTAGAGGACATTTTACCTTTCAGATCTATGGGTAAGGAAAGAATTAATGACTAAACAAGACCAAACAAGAACATTTTGAAACACAAAATAAATAATTTGATTATACAATATTTTAAAAAGTTTGCACAAGGAATTAAGTGAGGATAAAGAAGAAAAATAGATGAAGAAAAAATTTATAGCAAATACCTTGATAGAGGTTTTATTTCTCAAATATATAAAGAACTGAGTCCAATTTATAAGAATGCCAATCATTCTCCCATTAATAAGTTGTCAAAGGATATGGTTTTCAATTGAAAAATCAAAGCTTTCTTTCATCATATAGTCATATAGTCAATCACTATTCATAATAGAAGTGCAAATTAAAACAATTCTGAGGTGCCATCTGAAACCTATTAGGTTCTATGAAAAAAACGAAAAATGATAAATATTGGAATGGATGTAGGAAACTAGGAGTAACAGTGCATGCTTAGTAGATTTATGAACTGATCCAAGTATTCTGAAGAGCAATTTGGAATATACCCAAAGGACTTTAAATATGTGCATACCCTTTGACCATGTAATACTGCTAGTAGGTTTGTATTTAAAGATTTTTTAAAATTGAAAAATATATATTTATATAAAATTGTATAGTCACTTTTTTTTAAGACTTATCAGTTTGCAAAGACTTGGAAATTGTAAGGATGTTCAGCAATTAGAGATTGGCTGAAGAAATTATACTATATTTTCTATTGGAATGCTACTGTGCTATAAGAAATGATGAGTAGGTGAAGTTGAGAAAAACTTGGAAAAACTTACATAAATGGATGCTGAGTGAAGTGAGCAGAACTAAGAGAATATTGTACTCAATAACAACAATATTGTATTGTATTGTGCTCAATTGTGAATGTGTTAGCTATTCTCAACAGCACAGTGATACAAGAGAATTCCAAGGGACTTGTTATGAAAAATTATATTCACCTTCAAAGATAGAACATATGGAGTCTCAATACAGAGCAGACTATTTTATTTTTTACTTTATTTTCTTTAATTTTTGTTTGGGCTGCATCTTCTTTAACAGAACCACTAATATGGAAATAAATTTTGCATGTGTGCATATATATATATATATATATATATATATATATATTACATTAAATTTCTTAACAGCTCAGAGAACATAGAGGAAATTACTAAAATAAAACAAAACTAAAAATAAGGAACTAAAATAAAAAAAATTTCAAATTGTTTTACTTGTAATTGAGAAAAAATTTTAAAAATCATTTAAAAAATCTAAAATTACTTATCCCTGCCTTCAGTGTAATACAGGGTTTACAAAACAATTCTCACATAACCTCTGTGTCATAGGTAGTATAAATATTTATATACATTTCCTACACCAAACAACAAATATTAAAAGTTAACCAAATACTAATTACTATTTAAGAACTAAACATACAAAAAAAGTAAAATAGTCTTCAAGTAGTTCCCTTTTTAAAAGAAATCACAAATATATATTATATAAAAAATACAATTTCAATTATTTTGTATGTATGTGTGTGTGTGTGTGTGTGTGTGTGTATCTGTGTGTTATGTGTGTGTGCTGAGAATACTAAGCTGGTAAATCCTGGTGGGGAAAGTGGGGAAGGCAGAGTGGTCAGGGAAATAGTCATTTGCAGAATTGCTCTTGTACTGCGTTTTGAAGAAGAAGAAAAAAAGAAAGTCTCCAAGGTAGGGGAAGGAAGCACATCACAGTTTTGGAAGATAGGGAAAGGGAAAACAGTACAAAGACATGGGGGAACAAAGAGAAAATGCAATGGAATGTCATCTGTAAAGAGCAGCAAGGCCAGTTAGAGTGGTCCATAATATCAGGAATTCAATTGGAAATATTTCAAATCCATTGGATTTTACCTATATGGGTTGTTATATTATTATCTTCTGACTGAACTTGAATCTTATTTAGGAGACCCTGTTATATTCAGAGGCTTGATGTAATATCATCTAACTCACAAAAATAGGAGCATCGGGATGAACTCATCATGCTTGGGGAATCTCTTTTCCTTTTGTATATTATACAATGAATTTTTCATGACATGGTAAATATATTCTGTAAGTATACCACTCTAATATGGATAGGAAGTCCACTGAGTTAGTCTATCACCATATCTTTCAGAAAATACTGCAGAAGATCAATGAACTGGGGCTAGAATAGAATAGAAGAAAGTGATCAGGCTGGATTGCACTTGAGTAAATGTCTGATTTTGTCAGTGACTGATTCTAAACATCTCCTTAGGACCAAAATAAAGAAAAAAACATTTTCAACAACAATAATTTACAGGGGGGCGGAGCCAAGATGGCGGAGAAGGCACACTCCACTTTCTAAGCTCTTCTCTTACCCTCTTTATCAATATTATATCGAGCCTCAAAAATAGTCTTGACTGCTACAATTCGTAAAGATAAGAAGTAGAACAACTCACCAGTCAAAGAAAATCTGCAGTCTCGCCAAAAAAAAGGTTGGTTCTAGGGCCAGGGGGGAGATCAGCGCAGACAGGGAGAGAAATTAGGTTCTGAGGAGAGCCTCAAACCGAAAGTGAAAGCACAGATCTCAGCACAAGCTCGCAGCCCCAACCTGCAGTACAGGGCTTTTCCTTGGGGCAGTTGTGATCCTGCACTGCAGGAGGTCGCAGCCCGGGTTAGCCTCCAATCTGCTCAGTGAGGGGCTCAGCTTGGGGCCATAGAGCTTTTCCAAGGCAGATTTGCATCAGGCAGAGACGCTGGGCAGAGTTTGCAGCAGTCTGCGGTCAGCTGCTAATATTCACAGTCCCACAAGAGGCTCCGGCCTGGGGCAGTGACACTTTCACCCCTTAGTCTCTAGCTGAAGGCAATCGCTAACCCACACAGCCTTACTGGGCACTTCCATAGCTCAGCTAGTGCTGAATCCCCTTCCTGTTGGGGGAAGGCAAAACTCTCACTCAGAGCACTCCCAAACCTCTGAGCCAGAAATCGGTTTACATCTCTCCCTGCTCTGCAGAGGAAGCTGGTAACCCCCTTGCCTAGGAAACATACCCTAAATGCTTTAAAACATGAATAAAAAGATGAAAAGAACGATCAACAGCTTCTATGCAGAAAAAGAGCAGGTCAGCAAACCTGAAGAGACCTCAAACAGCAAAAATGCATCAGACTGTCCTCCTTTACATGATGCTCTCATAGAAGAGAACATTAAAAGTCTCAAAAGAGAGTTAGAAGATAAATGGGGAAAGGAAAGAGAAGCCTTACAAGAGAGCAACAACTTCCTGAAATACAAATTGGAAAAGTTAAAAATTCCCAGGAAGTGCAGGGAAACAAAATTGGTGAATTGGAAAAAATAAAAAAATCTCAGGAAAGTAAGAATTGTGAATTGGAAAAAATTAAGAATTCACTAGAAAGTAGGATTTGTGAATTGGAAAAGACAAAGAACTCGCAAGAAAGTAGGATCTGTGAATTGGAAAAGACAAAGAACACTCAAGAAAGTAGGATCTGTGAATTGGAAAAAGAAAATAATTCACTAAAAAAAAAAATTAGTGAAATGGAAAAAAATTCCACAGACCAAAACAATACATTTAAAAACTCAATTGGACATATACAGAAAGAAGTAAAAAAAGCTAATGAAGAAAATAATTCTTTAAAAATTAGAACTGAACAAGTAGAAACTAATGATTCCTTGAGACAGCAAGAATCAGTCAAGCAAAAACAAAAAAAAAAAATGACAAACTGGAAAAAACCATGAATTATCTACTTGCAAAAATGACAGACTTGGAAAATAGATCTAGGAGAGATAATCTGAGGATTATTGGACTTTCCGAAAACTATGATCATCAAAGAGAACTGCCCAGATGTAATAGAATCAGAAGGTAAAATAGGCATTGAAAGAATTCATCGAAAGAAGGTAAAATAGGCATTGAAAGAATTCATCGAACACCTTCTGAAAGAAACCCTAAAATAAAAACCCCAAGGAATATTGTGGCCAAATTTCAGAACTATCAGATTAGGAAAAAATTTTACAAGCAGCAAAAAAAAACCATGTAAATACCGAGGTGCCACAATAAGGATCACCCAAGATCTGGCTGCCTCTACATTAAAGGAAAGAAGGGCCTGGAATATGATATTCCGAAAGGCACAAGAACTTGGGATGCAGCCAAGAATAAACTACCCAGCTAAGCTGAGCATTTTCTTCCAGGGAAGAAGATGGACATTTAATGAAACAAATGAATTCCATTTGTTTCTGAAGAAAAAACCAGAACTAAACAAAAAATTTGATCTCCAAGAATAGAACTCAAGAGATGCAGAAAAGGTAAAAATAACTCTTGAGAATTGTATTTCTGTTGTGGATATACAAAAAGAATACATGTATAATTTGATTGTACTGATATAACATAAAAAAGGGAAGTAGATATGGAAAAGGGATGATGGCAGAATAAGGTGGGAAGGAGGGATAAAAAGAGGGAAACCACATCCCACAAAGAGGCAAAGGAAACTTATCATATCTGAGGGAACGTAGAGAAGGGGAGGAACATTGCGTGAATCTTACTCTCATCAGAGTTGGCTCAAAGAAAAAATAATTAACATTTGTTTTAGAGAAAATTCTTTCTTGCCTCATTAAAAACGGGGGAGAGGAAAAGGGAAAAGAAAAAGAGTAATAAGGGAAGGAAGGGGGAAAGACTCAAAGGGGGGGAGGGAGGGATTATAAAGAGGATAAGTATCGTGATACAAGAGGGGTACATAAGTTTAAAAGGGGGAAAGAGGGTTGGGGGAGGCAAGAATAAGTAAAGCACAATCTGGGGTTATTAGGATGGCAGGAAATACAGATTTAGTAATTCTAACCGTAAATGTGAATGGGATGAACTCCCCCATAAAGAGGAGGCAGATAGCAGACTGGATCAAAAGTCAGAACCCTACAATATGTTGTTTACAAGAAACACATTTAAAGCAGGGGGATACATATAGAGTAAAGGTAAAAGGCTGGAGCAAAATCTATTATGCTTCAGGTGAAGTCAAAAAAGCAGGGGTAGCCATCCTTATCTCAGATCAAGCAAAAGTAAAAATTGATCTAATTAAAAGAGATAAGGAAGGAAACTACATCCTGCTAAAGGGTAGCATAAACAACGAAGCAATATCAATATTAAACATATATGCACCAAGTGGTATGGCATCCAACTTCCCAAAGGAGAAGTTAAGAGAGTTGCAAGAAGAAATAGACAACAAAACTATAATAGAAGGAGATCTCAACCTTGCACTCTCAGAATTAGACAAATCAAACCAAAAAACAAATATGAAAGAAATTAAAGAAGTAAATAGAATATTAGAAAAATTAGGTATGTTGGATCTTTGGAGAAAATTGAATGGAGATAGAAGGGAATATACTTTCTTCTCAGCAGTTCATGGAACCTATTCAAAAATTGACCATATATTAGGACATAAAGACCTCAAAATTAAATGCAAGAAAGCAGAAATAGTAAATGCTTTCTTTTCAGATCATGATGCAATAAAAACTACATTCAACAAAAAGTTAGGGGGAAATAGACCAAAAAGTAATTGGAAACTAAACAATCTCATCTTAAAGAATGATTGGGTGAAGCAGCAAATTATAGATACAATTAATAATTTCACTCAAGATAATGACAATGATGAGACATCATACCAAAATTTGTGGGATGCAGCCAAAGCGGTAATAAGAGGGAATTTTATATCCTTAGAGGCTTACTTGAATAAAACAGAGAAAGAAAAGATTAATGAATTGGGCTTGCAACTAAAAAAACTAAAAAAAGACCAAATTAAAAACCCCCAATCAAATACTAAATTGGAAATTCTAAAATTAAAAGGAGAAATTAAAAATATTGAAAATAAAAAAACTATTGAACTAATTAATAAAACTAAGAGTTGGTTCTATGAAAAAGCCAATAAAATAGATAAGCCTTTGGTAAATCTGATTAGAAAAAGGAGGGAGGAAAATGAAATTAGTAGTCTTAAAAATGAAAAGGGAGAACTTTCCACCAATGAAGAGGAAATTAGAGAAATAATAAGGAGTTATTTTGCTCAACTTTATGCCAATAAATTTGATAACCTAAGTGAAATGGATGACTACCTCCAAAAATATAGACTTCCCAGACTAACAGAGGAGGAAGTAAATTGCTTGAATAGTCCCATTTCAGAAAAAGAAATAGAACAGGCAATTAAACAACTCCCTAAGAAAAAATCCCCAGGACCAGATGGATTTACATGTGAATTTTACCAAACATTTAAAGAACAATTGGCCCCAATGCTATATAAATTATTTGATAAAATAGGGAATGAAGGAGTCCTACCAAATTCCTTCTATGACACAGACATGGTACTGATACCTAAACCAGGTAGGCTGAAAACAGAGAAAGAAAATTATAGACCAATCTCCCTAATGAATATTGATGCTAAAATCTTAAATAAGATATTAGCAAAAAGACTACAGAAAATCATCTCCAAGATAATACACTATGATCAAGTAGGATTTATACCAGGAATGCAGGGCTGGTTCAATATTAGGAAAACTATCAATATAATTGGCCATGTTAATAACCAAATTAACAAAAACCATATGATCATCTCAATAGATGCAGAAAAAGCATTTGATAAAATCCAACATCCATTCCTATTAAAAACACTTGAGAGTATAGGAATAAATGGACTTTTCCTTAAAATAATCAGCAGCATCTATTTAAAACCATCAGTAAGCATCATATGTAATGGAGACAAACTGCAACCATTCCCAATAAGATCTGGAGTGAAACAAGGTTGCCCACTATCACCGTTACTATTTAATATTGTATTAGAAACGCTAGCTATAGCAATAAGAGCTGAGAAAGAGATTAAAGGAATAAGAATAGGCAATGAGGAAGCCAAATTATCACTCTTTGCCGATGACATGATGGTATACTTAGAGAACCCCAGAGATTCTGCTAAAAAGTTATTAGAAATAATCCACAACTTTAGCAAAGTTGCTGGTTATAAAATAAACCCACATAAGTCATCAGCATTCTTATATATCACTAACAAAATCCAACAGTCAGAGTTACAAAGAGAAATTCCATTTAAAGTAACTACTGATAATATAAAATATTTAGGAATCTATCTGCCAAGGGAAAATCAGAAACTTTATGAGCAAAATTACAGACCACTTTTCACACAAATTAAGTCTGATCTAACCAATTGGAAAAATATTAAATGCTCTTGGATAGGGCGAGCAAATATAATAAAGATGACAATATTACCTAAACTAATCTATTTATTTAGCGCTATACCAATCAGACTCCCAAAAAACTATTTTAATGACCTAGAAAAAATAACAACAAAGTTCATATGGAAAAACAAAAGGTCAAGAATTTCAAGGGAATTAATGAAAAAAAAATCAAATGATGGTGGCTTAGCTGTACCAGATCTAAAATTATATTATAGAGCAGCAGTTACCAAAACTATTTGGTATTGGCTAAGGAATAGATTAGTTGATCAGTGGAATAGATTAGGTTCAAGGGATAAAACAGTCAACAAATATAGCAACCTAGTCTTTGACAAACCCAAAGATCCCAGCTTTTGGGATAAGAACTTACTGTTTGATAAAAATTGCTGGGAAAATTGGAAACTAATATGGCAGAAACTAGGCATTGATCCATACTTAACGCCGTACACCAAGATAAGGTCAAAATGGGTTCATGACCTAGGCATAAAGAATGAAATTATTAATAAATTAGAGGAACATAGGATAGTTTACCTCTCAGACCTGTGGAAGGGGAAGGTCTTTATGACCAAAGCAGAACTAGAGATCATTACTGATCACAAAATAGAAAATTTCGATTATACCAAACTGAAAAGTTTTTGTACAAACAAAACTAATGCAGACAAGATTAGAAGGGAAGCAATAAACTGGGAAAATATTTTTACAGTCAAAGGTTCTGATAAAGGCCTCATTTCCAAAATATATAGAGAATTAACTCTAATTTATAAAAAATCAAGCCATTCTCCAATTGAAAAATGGTCAAAGGATATGAACAGACAATTCTCAGATGAAGAAATTGAAACTATTTCTAGTCATATGAAAAGATGCTCCAAGTCATTATTAATCAGAGAAATGCAAATTAAGACAACTCTAAGATACCACTACACACCTGTCAGATTGGCTAAGATGACAGGAAAAAATAATGATGATTGTTGGAGGGGATGCGGGAAAACTGGGACATTGATGCATTGTTGGTGGAGTTGTGAACGAATCCAACCATTTTGGAGAGTAGTTTGGAACTATGCTCAAAAAGTTATCAAACTGTGCATACCCTTTGATCCAGCAGTGTTACTACTGGGATTATATCCCAAAGAGATTATAAAGAAGGGAAAGGGACCTGTATGTGCACGAATGTTTGTGGCAGCCCTTTTTGTAGTGGCTAGAAACTGGAAACTGAATGGATGTCCATCAGTTGGAGAATGGCTGAATAAATTGTGGTATATGAAAATTATGGAATATTACTGTTCTGTAAGAAATGACCAACAGGATGATTTCAGAAAGGCCTGGAGAGACTTACACGAACTGATGCTGAGTGAAATGAGCAGGACCAGGAGATCATTATATACTTCAACAACAATACTAGATGATGACCAGTTCTGATGGATCAGGCCATCCTCAGCAACGAGATCAACCAAATCATTTCTAATGGAGCAGTAATGAACTGAACTAGCTATGCCCAGAAAAAGAACTCTGGGAGATGACTAAAAACCATTACATTGAATTCCCAATCCCTATATTTATGCACACCTGCATTTTTGATTTCCTTCACAAGCTAATTGTACAATATTTCAGAGTCTGATTCTTTTTGTACAGCAAAATAACGGTTTGGTCATGTATACTTATTGTGTATCTAATTTATATTTTAATATATTTAACATCTACTGGTCATCCTGCCATCTAGGGGAGGGGGTGGGGGGGTAAGAGGTGAAAAATTGGAACAATAGGTTTGGCAATTGTTAATGCTGTAAAGTTACCCATGCATATATCCTGTAACTAAAAGGCTATTAAAAAAAAAAACAATAATTTACAGGGAGTGTTATGTGAGCAAAATCATTATTTCTGAAGAAATAAGTTATGCATGACATAAAAAGAAAGGAAGATTTTTAATGGGAGTAAATGAGCTAAATTAGCTCTATTTCATACATAATTAATAGAACAGACCTCAGATTGGAAAACAAAGTGAACTATTTATGTTGTAAGATGCACCAATAACAGATGGTTATCCTGAGTATTTCATTGGAATACATAACAAATTTAAAGGTCTAAGGCAAAGGTTCTTTATTCTTTTTGTGTTAGAGTCTTTTTTGGCACTCTGGAACAATATAGACAAACATTAGAAAAAGATGTTCTTTGATCAGTAGGATGACTTTAGAGAACCCTGGGGAGACTTACACGAATTGATATTAACTTAAATAAGCAGAACCAGGAGATCATTTACATGGCAACATCAATATTATACGATGATCAATTTTGATGAATGTGATTTTCCAACAGTGAGATGACTGATGCCAGTTCTAATGATCTTGGGAGAGGACTATGGAATACAACATAGCATTCTCACTCTTTTTGTTGTTTGCTTGCATTTTGTTTTCTTACTCATTTACTTTCTTTTTTGATCCTATTTTTCTTGTGCAGCAAGAGAATTGTATAGATATGTTTACACATACTGGATTAAACATATATTTTAACATGTATAACATACATTGAATTGCTTGCTATCTAGGGAGGAGGGGGAAGAAGGAAAATATAAAACACAAGGCTATGCAAGGGTCAGTGTTGCAAAATTATCTGTACATACATTTTAAAAAGAAAATAAAACAAAAACCCAGTCTTTTCATTCTAACTTCTAATGTCCTATCAAAAAAGTTCCCGAAAAATTTTCCTGATTTATTTCAATTAGTTTTCCTTTATGCACACAATGTTACAGCAAAACTTCACTAGTTTTACTCTAATCTTGTCCTCTATGCATTCACATAATTGGTATGAACTTCCAACTTTTTCCCACCCTTAGAATTTATGGACTTCCTTCAAAGTTCAGCACATTTCCCTCTTCTAAAGCAAATCTTTTCATACCTCACTCCAACGCCTGATTGTATCTTCTTCTCCATGTAATATTTTGTATTCATTCACCAGAATATCCATGTGGTGCAATGAATGGAATGTTGTCCTGGAGTCAGGAAGACCTGAGTTGAAATCCAGCCTTAGACATTTTTTTAACTGTGTGATTCTTAAGAAGTCACTTAATCATGTTTGCTTCAGTTTCCTCATCTGGCAAATGACCTAGAGTAAGAAATTACAAACCTCTCTATCATCTTTGGAAAGAAAACCCTAAATAGGTCACGGAGAGTCAGACATGTCTAAACAACAAAGGCATCTGTTTATGCATTATTTCTATCAACAAAAATATAGTTCTTTGAAAGAAGAGCCATTTTGCATTTTTTCTTATATTTCCACCTTCCTGAAACAAAGTAGGCCTTTAATGAATATTTATGGAATTTTATTATTGCTACTGTTTTTGTTTAAACATTACCATTTTCAAAGACTGGCATAAAAGAAGAAGATAACTTGCAGTCTCTTTTCTTCCTAAACTCGTGGTACACGAAAGGGCATCAGCATTGGAAGCAAGGAACCCTAGTCCAAATACAAGATCAGATAATGACTTTTTGTATAACCTTGAGCAATTCATTTCAACTCTAAATCTTAGTTTCCTTATCTGTAAAATGATAGATGATACAGAGATGATTTGTCTATAAGATCTCTCCAATTTCTAAATTATATTATCTATAAAATATTTTTAAGCAAATCCTCTCCACCTGCCTTTCACTACAATCACCCAACCCAGCATTTCATGTAAAGAAAGTTAGGCATGAAAATAAATAAAGCATAATAACATAATAGGATGGCATTAACACAAAAAACAACAAAGAATTTGTATTTATTCACAATATGGTATTGAAAACTGGGGAAATAATTTGATTGATGGTTCCCTCACTCTAGTCTAACTATATTACATAATTGTTTTGTGATATTTATTTTCATAACATAACTTCAGAGTACCTTCAGCTGTCATCTCATCCACACTGGTGTGTACATAACAACAAACACATATACACAAACCTTCTATTGAATAACTCAAGGGTTGTTTTCTCTGGGGAAAAAAAAATCTTTCTTTTGGAAAGTAAATTGAATTGGGCTTTCATTTTCAATAAATCTAGGATTGTTAAAACTTCAGTGAATTCTTAATAAAATTCATTCTAAAGGATCCAATGAAAAGTTATGAAGATTTGGAAAATGTTAGCCTGATATTGAGCTTTTGGTGTTTATATAATCAAGAGTGTACCACCTGATATGAGTGATGAGTACTTGACTTTTTCAACACAAATCAAGCATCATTTAACTTAGAAAAAATCTTGATTCCCTAAAGTGAAAGAGAAAAAGTAGGAAACTGATGGTCTAATATTCTTAAAGGTGCAATTGCTAATTAGGTTATTGGTTTGAAAGAAGAGCATCCTTCCTGCTGAGATGATAAGGTCACTTCCTTCTGAGGGTAAGCTACTAGGAAAACGAACAAGTTGGGGAAAAGCATATGTGATTCCCTGGAACTTCATAAATACCCAAAGCAAAATTTTATTAATATTATAAGTAGCTTTTTAAAACATTACAAATTAGTTCAACCTACACTATTTAGCTTGAATCAAGATTTTGTAAGCAATAGTAATATCCTAAAGGAAATAAAATAGTGTTGAAACACCCATTTTCTCCATGTTGGGGATTTATTAGACAAAATATGCGAGTGTTTCACATTAGACTCATGAGTAAAACCAGACTACAGCTGGGGCTGATTTTGTATAGACAAAGTCAGATTTGCTGGTTCCCCTTAAATTACTTCTTATTCCTTTTTTTTCCTTGATGGGATTTTTTGTCAAGATAGGATTTAAGAGATGGTAGGATTAACTTTGCTAGACAGTGAGATTAACAACTCAAGAAGAAACAGACCATTTGTAAGCAGTACAAAATAGGGTAATTTTCTGGATGGAGGTACCTGTGGAGTACTGCCTGCATTTGTGCTGCTGACTTGTTGAGCTCTCTGAGAACTGAATTATGACTTTAACCTTAGATTGCCATCCATTCCTATGCTACATGCTCCTGAAAGGAGGGAGATATAGTTTTCTGATGGGAAAGGTTTAAAGAGGTGACTTACACACAAAGAATATTAATAGGAGGTTTGGAATCACTTAATAGAGACTGTAGCTTACAAAGGAGGATTTTTTAAAAGCTGAAAAGTTACATTTGGTACTTTATAAAGTATACATCTGCAGGGGTCCTTTACCCACTGACCAGCCAATATCTGAATTAATAAAATTCATTAAACTATCCATTTCATAACCAAGTGCCCTTTTTCCAGGGAAAATTCACATGTGCTTTATTAGAAAATACAAAATGATAGTGTCTCAGAAACACATTTAGCAAATATTAATGATTGTCAAAAAAGGTCCAAAACACTTGGAGAGAGGCTTGAGTTAAAGATTTAAAAAACCTATGTTTGATAACGATTGAATGATGAGTTCTAGACATAAAGAAGAATTTAAATTTAGCAAATCAAGCAGAAGGATAACTTAATTTTGCAAATGGTACTCAGATATAATTAGATACTTATATTCAAAGATCACACCTGAACAAAAAGAAAACAAAAGGAAATGTCCTCATTCCATAAAGAAGAGAGCATTGGCAGAAAAGGAAGGATGATCATCAAAAGAAAAAATCTTAAGATAGCATAACCCAGGAAAACAACATAGTTTTGAAAGGGAAATTAGAGTATGACTAAAGGACAATTGAGGATAGTTCCATGCTATCATATACATACTATCTACTACAATTGCATTAAATAGGACAGTAAGAGAGCCATATCAATTCAAAGCTCAATAAAAAAGGATCAATGCAGCAAAAAAATAAAATTATGGGAGGTCTGTAATCCCATTTTGATATTTTGGATGAAGCATTCTTATCATAAAATAAGAACAATAAAGAAAAGAGAAAAAATGAAACCTATCCTAGAGTAGATTAATGTTCAGGTTTCCTAAGAGATTGTGTTCCTGTGCAGCCTAAAAGAAAATACCTCAGAAATAAAAGACAGCCTATGTGAATGAAAAATGATTTGCAAAAAATAATCAAGGATATCAGCAGCCCAAATATAAAGCATAAAATATTGTTTATGGGGAATTGTAGAAATGACTACAGGGCATATGTGAGTGCAAAATGAAAAAAATAAAACAAAAGCAAAGAATAAATGCAAAAAAAACCCCAACAACAAAAGCAACACAGGAAGTCAAAATAAAAAAAGAAAAAATATGCCTTTGGCATATCAAGTACCAGAGATCACTGAATAAGTTTGAGAATTTTTTTTTTTAATGTTAAGAATAAATTTTCCACCATTGAAATAGATATTGTTAAAATATTAAATTAATTCCTTACTTCCTTGTCTCGGTTTTCACAAGGAAAATAAGAGACAAATGCTAGAAACAGACATTAATTTCCCTTGGGAGAAAAAGAAATATTACAGGAAATGGTGATCATGCCAGAACAGGTAATCAAAAATAATGGTTGAAATGACCCACACAAGGAATACAAAAAATGGAACAGCCAGTGGTCCAGGTGGATCTCATAGTTTATAATGAAACCAATCACAAGACAAAATGCCAGAAGAGAAAAAAGAGGATTTAGTTTCCTTGCAACTAACCAGTTTCTAAAATCTAATATTTAAAGCATTCAACCCACAAATTTTTTCTTCATAAAAATAAGTGATAAGTACAGAAGGAAGGAAATACAGTGCAACTAGTACTGAAAACAACCACATTGTACTGTCATATAATCTGAAGCAGCATTAACAGATAGATACACTTGTATAATTGCTCATAATTATGCTTACAAATACATGCTGAAACTTGAAATAATAGCACTGCAGCAAAGAAAAAAAAAGAGAGAAGATGCAATGGCTATCCTTTTGTTACATTTCTCAAGAAGGGAAGAAAATCCCTATTCAAAAAGGTACAAGTGACTGAAACAGGAGCTCTTTCACAGATACAAGTAACAAAGTTAAGAATGAATTGAAGCTAATTTATGGTTTTAATTATGCAATTATTTAAAATATGGCAAACAAGTTTGTCATAGTTTTTATTAATGTTGCAATATTAAATGGGAATATATGAAGTTTTGACAAGGAACTTATAATGTCAGAATTCCCTCAAATTGTGTAAATTACAACCTATCTATTATACAACTTAAAATAACCTCCTGAGGCACATTGTGATAATTTGTCCAATATTGAAAAATTAAATTAAAAAGTGTATCACAAATCAAATTTGCACTCATTTTATTAGATAAGAGCTGGGGAATATATAGCTTCTGAAAATTCACTCAATCAACTATGAAGATAAAGAAAAGATCAAAGATAGAAACATCAAACTTCTTTCGTTAACACTTGGTAAAAATGTTGAATACATTTGACTAACTATGATTGATTCCTCTGGGATAGTCTGGTAAAAAGTTTCTTTGTGTAAGGGGAACTTATTAAAGGAAAGGAACACTATTATAAAAGAAAATGCTTTAGATTTGGAGTCAAATTCCATGTGTAAACTCTGTCTTTGCCATTATTAACTGTTTGACTTTTGGCAAATCACTAGAACTGACTGGTGTGTAGGAGCCAGCTAAAATCAGCTCATGAAAGATGGATGAGTATATACAACTTGGAAATCAAAAAAAAAAACCCACTAGAAATTGAGGCATATTTTATTGAACAAATGATTGTACAAATTTAAGGAAGGGATAGAGAAAATGTTACAAATGTATATTAAATATTAAAACAGGTCCTCTGTGTGTGTGTATGTGTGTGTCTTCTAGAAAGTGAGTCACTAAACATTAGTACATTCCCAATTTACCTGTATAACACTCAGATTCCCTAAAATGAAGGAGTTGGATTATATCCCTCTAAAATCTTTTCCAGTTTTAATTTGTTTTATTAGAATGTAGGACTAAAAGGGATGATCAATATAGTTGGCTATAGCTACCTCACTTTATTTTGGGGGAATAGTGGCCCAGAAAATCTTTTTGACTGTCCTCTTATTTCTTACTATTAGAACAATATTAAAAACAATGGTAATTTTTAAAAAATTACAAATAATCAAGAACGTTTTTAATAAATTGTTAGTCAGGAGAACTAGGCCATCTTAAGACAAAGTGAAAGAAGAAAAGTAGTAATAAAATACCACATTCATGTAAGTCTCCTCCAGAATAGGTACAGCAGAAAAAGAAGCTGTAGTTCAGGAACATAGAAGACACAAAAGTTGGCAGAGGAGAGCAGGAACTAACACTGGGAGAAAATGTCAGAAGTTTTTAAAGTTTGGGAAGACCTAGAGAACCAACTACAAAAGGGACTTCAGAAAATATCAACGGAATGACAGTTTGCTATGGTCAACACTTATGTCTTTGTGAAGAATGTGAAAGGACCAGTTTTGTTTCTCAAAGAGATAGAGCTGTCATATAGAATCATATGATATGCTTCACCTTCCCTTTACATTCAAGAGTTCCTGCTAATAATATTTAAAATTTTTTAGCATAGAAATGCAATCATGAAAGGTTTTACTTTCCAATATTCAAACTTACATTCTTTACAAGAGCATACTATGCAATGAAACCAGGTACCATCATTAACAAAATATAATTTATAAATAAATTCACATTTGATATGTCATAGTCTCAGGTTAAAAATGACTAGATTTGTGAATATAATAGCTCAAAAAATCATAAGTTTTTTTTAAACTGATGATATTCACTTTTCTGTATAATCATTAATTTAATAGCAATGATGAAATAATCTTCATTCATAATTATTAATAGCACCACATTTATAGCTCTTCAAAAAAGATATTCCAACATTTTTGTTATCCCTTTTAGTTTTTGGGTAGTAAGAGAGAATTATTATTCTTCAAAGACTTGTGTTAGTCATTTGAGATTGCATGACTATTTTAATTGACCAGAAGCAACAAACTATCACATACAGTAAATATTTTCTAGAAATAGATATAATTTGAGCAAAGGCCAGAAACAAAAATACTCCCTCCAAAAATATCATGAAAAAAAGCTTTTAAATGTCAATTTTCATGTCTCTTAAGCTTATAAAAGATTTAAATAAACTTTAAGAAGAAAACTTTTCCTTGAAATTCAGATGTATTCTAACTATTTAAGTGGAAAATTGGTGATAAGAAAAGGTACAGGTGAGACTAATTTTACCTAGTAGATTGTGTTAAACAACTATATTTGATAAAATACACCTAGAATCATTATAAATGTGGTAAATCAAACCTATATTTCTAGCTTAATGATGATGTTTCTACCAATGTATTTGTTGATATCAAAAGACCTAGGCTAGAACTATTCCTACCATTTGTTTAGAGCTTGACTTTGAACAAATCACTGAACATCATAGAGGCTCAGTTTTCTCTTCTACAAAAAGGGGATACAAATATCTATCTAGCTTTCCATACTGGTTTGCTACTAGAAATAATGAGAACCTATAAATGAGCAGAAGTAGAATAAATAATCTCTTCAAATCAATGGCCTACATGTATTAATAATGCGGGAACTGTGCATTAACGTGTCAGATCATTGCACAGTATATTAATTGGTCTCAGGCTGATTGTTTTAGTGAAAAATCACATCACATTATCTCTGAATTAGGCAATGAAGTTGTAAGTGCAACTATTTGGACTACTGAAATAAATAACATGAACAGCAAATTCTAGTTTATTACCCAGCTAATAGGAAACAAGAACTTAGTTCATCTGTATCAATCAAAAAAAAATATTTTGAATATTTGTTGGACCTCTTTAAGACTTTTGCTGAATCATCAACATAAACTTATTCTTTATAATGAGCAAAATGTTATGTCACTTTCACTATTTTTAGCATCAGACCTTCCATTTGGTAAGAATTCAATTTTTAAAAATCAATTTAATTCCTGATTAGTAACTTCTGATGATAGATTTTTTTTTATTTACAAGCATAGCTGTACTAAATAAAGACATAACTAATAAAAAAAAAAAACTTTGTACATCTAAAATTACTGAAACTATTCAATCCAATCCCCAGAAACAATACACATAGATAGCATGTGTGCTGAACTGGCATACAATATCAGAAATCTTAGAGGTAGATCTGTTTGACAGATTTTTTAAAAAAAACATGAAGAAGATTCACAGAGGATTGAAAAAAGATGGAAGAAAAAATGTGTCATTAGATGAATTTTCTAGGTTTGAGAGATGATTTCAGAGACTAGAGAGATGATTATTTATTCTTGCTCATTGCCTAATACTGGAGAACAAATGCTTTCTAAATGGTAGATTAGTATTTAGCATCAAGCCATGAAAAATAAGTTGAGTTCCAATCATAACTTCAAGTGACATATATTGAAGTATATAATATCATGGACTAGGTCCTAAGATAGGAGTTGTCTTGAAGTAACAATGCCTCCTAGACTGGTGATGATTCTTCACATCTCAATGATCAAATAAAATACAGTATTTTTAAAGTCCTTAGCAAATTACGTGTCACATAGAAGATGCTTAAAAATGTGATTCCCTTCATCTTTCCTTCATTAAGTCTCATATTTCTAAAGGACAGGCAATAGTGAATCATCAGCCACTGTTTTCATGAGCAGCAGTATTCTTTGTCATCTGCAGGTCTTCAACAAAGTGTGATGATATTGGAAATCCAATTACTCTTCATTATACAGACCAAAAGAATACTTTTCTTATGTCCCTTTTAACTTATGAGCTCTTTGAAAACAAGAATTATTATTTTTTGCTTACCAGTGCTCATAAATGTTTATTGACCAAATTTGATTTAGAGGTTGATTTAGAGATGATTTTGTATGAATTCCCTTTTGAACTCAGGATTGATCCTTTGGGAAAACTGACACTAGTGAACATTCAATACAAGCAAATTTAATAGCAGCTTGAAATATAAGTGGACCTTTTCTAAATGTGAAACCTGTTCTGGATAGTTTCTTGTAATTAAATTAAGAATCACAAATTCAATAACTTTAGGAAATAGGTAAATAATTTATAATACCAGGATGGCTGTCCAGTGAAAACAATTATGTAGTGAATAATTTTGAAGAAAGCTACTGTTATCTCTAAGCAGAAGAGCAAAGATTTAAAAAGTCACAAAGGAGAAAATAGAAAACCTAATTTTTTTCATCATTCAGTTAAAAAGTTATTAGCAATTATTTTCAACTTCAAAGAAAACTAATAAGTTTAAATTGCAAACAAATAGGTTCAGAGCATACTTCATTTAATTCAATGTTTCCTTTACTTGGGAAGAGACTTTCCCCAAATGGAAGTAGTACTCACAGTTTCAATATGGAACAAGTAATAAATGTAGCAAATCTTGGTCCAACATTCAAACTTACTTCACAGTAAAAAAAAAAAAAGGTATATAAATTATATATTGAGTACATAATTGATGACCTGAGGCAGATCATAACAAGAAGTATTTTCAAGTCAACTTTAAGTAGCTCATGAAATCCAGTCATTAAATTTTCAGGGTGAGAGTACATCGCATGTAAACTGAAAAATGCTTTAAAATAAAGTAAATAGAATTCAAGTCTTGATTTATTTTTATTAATTATCTAGACTTAAGAAAGTGATTAGGCATCTAGGTAAGCACATGGATGGAAGACCTGAGGTGCTGTCAAAAGAACATTTGTGAGCTCAAATCTGACCTAAGACCACTGTGTGACCCTGGACAAGTCACTGAACCATATTTGCTTTAGTTGCTTACCTATAAAATAAACTGAAGAAAGAAATGGCAAGTATCTTTGCAAAGAAAACTCCAAATTGAGTTACAAATATATATAATTTGTCCTCCTCAGAGTTGGTAATTAAACATTACCCAACAGATCACTGGTCACAAGGTTGACAAAAGCCTTATTAAAAAATTTAAAGGTCATCCAGGAAAAAAAAAAAAGATAGATGGGATGTTAAAAAAGTCGCAGTGCAGTATTCAGAATTTAGGAATACTTTGAATATCACTGAAATCATGGATGTGCTGACATATTGAAGCAAAAATAAATTTTCCTAGACTTTAATCGAAGGTGTTTAATCAATATGAGATGCTGAATATGTGAACTAATATTATTCACTAATTGTTCTGTGAAAAAAATCTTGAACATGGTTTAAAGCAATGTTCCCCGGGGCATTTGAAGTAAAAAAAAGAAAGAAAAAAGAAAGAAAGAAAGAAAAATCCTTTAAAAAGCATTCCAAACCTTGGAATATGCAGGTAGGAGGAAAAAGCATGTTATGGTCAATTACAGGTGATAAAATCATTCTAAATTATATGTATTCCATTTAATAGGAAAATATTTTTAGACAATAAATTCTTAGAACAATGAAACAATGACAAAGTAACAACTAGCTCTCTGGAAAAAGAAAAAGATGTATGTAGGACATACTTTCAAGTTTAGTATGAATTATTAACATTTTCTTTATTGCTTTCTTAAATGTAAACAATCAATGAAAGATAAATAAATCCTTCACTTATAGCAATTTTTGCTAATTTCCAATGTATACTCACACTGAGCATTTCACATTCAATCAATTAGTAAACATTTATTAAAACATACCATGTGCCAGATTTTAATCTAAAAGCTGGAAGCATTTTGCTCAAGACTAGTGAAACATCCCCAGCAATCTACAAAAACTCCTAGGAATTACTAAGGCATTTCATAAGATAGTTCTTCTCCTCCTTCTGTTCTTCCTTTTCCTTCTTCTCCAACTATTGCTACTAATAAAACTTGCCATTCTATATACTTCAACAAAGAAACATGCTTCTTTCTTTGTTATTTTGTTTTCTTTATACTGCCATAGACAGTGGAGGCAGCGTGGCATAAAAGCTTTAGAGTTAAGCAGACGTAGGTTCAAGTCCAACTTCTGACATATATCACGTTTGTGCAATGGGACAAGCCAATTAACTACTTGGAACCTCAAACAAATTAGAATATAAGCAGCAGAACAAATACAAATCAGCAGAGTTAAAATGACTCTCCTCATCAAGAATTCCTTAGTGAAATCATAGGTGAAAAAAATCATAAAGAATTGGAAGAGACATTAGAAGTTATTATGGCCCAGAGTCTAATTCAAAGCAGGAATCAGTTCTGTGTTTTCCATGACAAGTAGGCATCAAACTTCAACTGAAAAATATTCTGCTGGTCAAATGTTATATTAAGATCAGAAAGCTGGAAAAGAATCAGGGCAAACTGCAACAAGATTCCAACCTGAGAAAATACAAACACATAATCCTGGTCCTTTAAACTTCATGGGAGAAGGAAATGCAAGCCAAGAAAAAAAAATCAAATGTTGAGCCACTTTCCAAGGGCAGCTGAAGAAGGCTGAGGTAATTGATGGGGAAACGGGTTACACTATGCAAGTATATGATTAAAAGCACTGTGGTGCTTGGGTGGAATCCAGATCAGCAGTTCAGCAGCTGCACATCCTGAACAATCTGTTGCTGATTATGAGAACTATAAGATCAGGTATAATCAGTGGCACCCATTGTTATGAATGCACAAATCAGGATTTTTGTAGCATTTTATAGAGTACTATGTTGGAAGGAATAAAGGACTATTCTGAAAGCAATCTGACTTGAGATGGAAGTCAGAGAAGCCTGGAGTTCCAAAATAAACTACTAGTTTTTAATCACTAGTTCATTCAGTTCCATTTACTTCCACATGCAATTTGTAAATCCCTAATTTGTACCAGGCATTACACTAGGAGAAAATGTAGAAAAAAAGGCCAATATCTATCTTCAAAGAATGTTAATCCTAAGTGCTGATCCTATATAAAGATTATTTATATAAAATAAACATATGGTCATTAAGTGTAGGTAAATAAGCTGCAAAAATAATTTGGGAAATAAGGAAAAGCAATTTTTTGAACTTTAATGAAAGCTGAGATTCTAAAATGCAGAAGTGAGGTAAAGGATGGTATTGAGAGTCACTCTATGAACATGTAATGAGTAGGGAGAGGAGATGCAGTCTAGAGAATAGCATGTAGGCTAATTCATATGATAAAAAGGACATTGAAAATCAAACTGAGAAGTTAGTGGAAGGATATAAACACAATACATGATATTGGTAAGTAGGGTAGCAAAAGTATGATGACAAATAATCTCAGATTTCAAATACATTGCCACTTTGGAATGGGGAGAGATCATATTTGAATGACTCAACTGGTATAGCATAGGCAAATATTTCAAAAGTATGTCAGCTCATGTTACAATTTATGGTATTTATGGTACTTACGATATCTTGAATTTACACAACTCATGTATCTGAGCCAGAAAAAAAAATAATCTACCCAAAATATATGATGGTAGATAAGATTGTATATGTTTCTCAAGGGTAGATAAGTCTTCATTATTTGTCTTGTTTGAATTTTATCAAAATGAATATTAGATAATCCTACCCACAATAATTGCTCAAAAATCATTATATGAGTGAGAATATAGGACATTTATTATTTCTGTTTGAAATATATTCTTGAAATATCATTTTTGTGTATTTGTGCAAATCATTTTCAAATAACAAACTAAAATGGGAAGTGACAGAGAATTTACTCAACTAACCAACATTCAGCTTGTTTATGATAATATATAAGTACAAAAGAATTATCTGAGACATAGTATATGGAATGTCCAGGAGAACTAATCTCTCTGATGGGAGGATTTGCTGAAGCCTTTTCAGGGCTGTTCAAACAACTTTGGTGTCGACTGGTATTCCGACTGTCATTAATGGCCAAGAAACTATAGTATGTATAGTGGGCACACCCCAGTAAGCCATCCTGGCAGGTGGACTAAACCAGATTAAGAATAATCAGTGATACTCAAACCTGTTGGTGAGTTAGTGGGGTGTCTACCCCAAGCATGGGAAGACTTCCCCTGACAGAATGGCTGGAAGAGAAAAAATTGTTCCAATAGCCATGAAGGGGGCTGAAGCAACTGTTGTGGAATGCTTGGGACTTGACCAGACATTGAAGATACCACAGCATCCTGAGACATTACTGCTCATCTTGAATTTTGTTTTGCTGCTTAACTTTCATGCCTCTGGAAGGATGGGTAAGGCTGATGGTTTTGAGCAATTCTGATTCACTTAAATCTAATTCACACTGAAGTCAAGACATCACCTCATAATGTCACTGGGTGAGTAATAACAACGTATGAGTTATTTGAGATGTACAGAAAACCAACATGATATTGAGTAGAGTGCTGCAAGTAAAGTAAGGAATATTCTGGTTCAGATCCTGCCTAATTAGGACATTTTTAGCTACATAATTAAAAAAGTTACTTAAATATAAAATGAAAGTTGAAATCCAGGACCTTAAAGATTGCTTCTAGTTTTGAATCTATAATCTAATAACTTGCTAAGAAAAACATATGTGCCAAAATGACAGGTATTTCATATACAAATTCATGTTTTGCTGCTTTTAAGTCAAGTGATATCTATTCTCTCTCCCAAACCTAAAAAACACGCAATTTAACTTAAATAAAGGTAAAAATGCAATATTAATTAATTATGTAGGCTACAAAATGCTTGTTAAGGATTTAAATTTTGCATTTAAAAATTCCATATTTAAAATAATAGCTGATATTTGCAGAGGACTTCTAAATTTTTGAAAGCACTTTCTACATGTAATGAAAATTGTTTGGATTAACTTATCCCTCAACCTCATATTTTGAAGCATCCTTAATTGTCACTTCTGATAAACAAGTAAAAGTGTAGAAAAGGCCAACTTTTGGTCATATATCACATCACTGATTGAGTTTCCATGATTATATACTTAGCCAAGACTGGGGAGAGGATTCACTTTTTGCTTACTCCCTATACTTATATTGCAGCTTACTGACCATTAGGTTTTTTGTTTGTTTGTTTTTCTTGTATGTGTTGCTACAAAAGATACAAAATTATTTCTTAGATCTATGTATTGTTACTTTTAGAAGATGAATTCACCTGATAATTCCTTTATCATTACTTTCCAGTCATCTCTGAATAATTGGTGGTAACAGAGAGAAGTGATACTGCATATACTAAAAGCTAGAGGAAAATATTCCTGGCTGTTTTTTTTATCCTGTTTCACTACCAAAAGCTGAGAGAATTGCTCCTCTCTATCTCTGTCTCTTTGTCTCTGCTTCTCTCTGTGTATATGTTTATGTATATTTGTAAATACATTTCTCTCCCTCACTAATATGGAGGGTCATAATTAAAAAAAAAGAAAAAAGCAGTTCAAGAAAAATCAAATATCCCCTACTTAAGGTCTACTTCTGCACAAGAATTTATTACTCAACTCACACAGAACCAAGTTTCTCAGTCATTATGATTAAATAACATTCAATTTCTTTTGTTTTTGTTTTTTTCTGTTATTTTCAGCTATATAATGGAATACATTGTTGAAGCATTTTACATATTTGTTTTCTCTGAATAGAGTCAACTAATGTCTTCCCATTTCTCTCATAAATTTTCATATTTATCATTTAAAGCACAGTACTATTCCATTATACTTATATAATATGACTTATTTAATCTTTCTCTAGTCAATGGAAATTTATATTTTTTCTGGTCTTTGTCACCACAAAATAAGTTAATATGACATTTTCATTTTATATGTGATATATTTTTAACTAGACTTTTAATGGAATGTCTAAATAGACAAAGAGATGAAGCACTTATAAAAGTTCTGAGGATGGATTAAGAAGATTTGAACACACCAAAAGGGGAAAAATAAAAAAAGAGATATGAAGGGACAGGTTAAAAATATATTTTTTTTCAGTCACCTTATGGGACATTGGTTCCTTCCCTGCTCTATCAAAGATACACAGAGACACAAGATTGAAACAATAGGAATTCCACAAAAGAATTAAAGTGAGGGGAGGGGGATACCTACTGGTGGATAGTTTTCTCCCTGATCAAAAAAAGTTACACTAATAACTCACAATGTGTACTTTTTGTGTGGAAATAATAGAGGTACTGCTATATTCTTGTTTAATTAATACCTAAAATCTAATTTCAAATAATAGTAATAATAATAATATATATATAATATTAAAAAATTTAATACCTAAAGACCATTTCTTTTTCTTTTCCTTAAATGAGTAATTTGTAGAAGCACAAAATAAAACCTAACATATATTTTGAAGAAAGAAAGTACAATATACTGGATAATGTGTTGGCCCAGGATTCAAAAAGTCTTTAGTTTTAATTCTCTCTCTGATATTTACTAGCTATATGAGAGGGTAAACTGAAGAGTTGTTATATTTGTCCAGTCAATTATTGTATGTTAAATGCTTTGCAAACATTATAGTATAGAGTTTCTTGGACTTTTGGGCTTCATAGACACAGATCTTTGTCAGCCTAGTGAAGCTTATGAACCCCTTTAAAGATTAGTATTTAAAATAAATAAAATTAAAAAGGATAACATATTGAATTATGTCTGTCTTTCTCTTAGATAGATATAAAGGTAGATTGAAAGCTAGGAAGATGATAGAAAGTTCATGGATCTGACTGAGGTTGAAAATCTCTGCTATATATGAAAGGTAGCCATTATAATTTTCATTTTCTGCTTCTCTCCTTAAAATGCAAATCCACATTGGAAATGTCCTCTTAACTTGATTGATCTAGAAGAGAGGACTATAAGACCAGCCATGTAGCATAAGAGCTTGACTGTTGGGTTGGAAGTAAGGAAAATCTGAATTCTAATCTTGCCTATGATTCTTCCTTGCTGCTTAACACTAGACAAGTCAGGGTCTTGGCTGTACCTTTCAGTCTCAGTTTCATCATATGTATAATGACCTTAAAGATTTCTTCCTGTCCTGGATGTGATTCTATGACAAATCAAGTTAAGGTAATCTAGTATGAAAAGCACGTTAAATGGAAGCAAAATTATATATATATATATATATATATATATATATATATATATATATATCAGATCATGAAGGTTGAATTACTTTTTTTCCCTGCTAGACATTGATAACCTCCTATACTCAGAGTCTCAGTTTAGCCAAAGAATCTGAATTCTCTCAATGAAGTCATGAATAATTGTATGCATTGCATTCCATCAGTATAATGCTTCTATATAGCCCTGGGCAGCCCTTTAAGTGGCAATTATAAAGATTAAAAATGGAATGAAAGAACTCTTAAATTCTGAAAAATACATTGGGTGGATAATATTGCCCAACATTTCAAGCAGTTCAGAATACCCATGCTGGAGGAAACTAATATATATAACCTATTTTTTTTTTCATTTTCACTAGGAAAACTATTCTTTTCAATTTAGCTCTTTCAAGGAGACCACCCTTTCACAGCAGTTTTTAATGCTATATTGGTAGCTAGAAATAGGGAAACCAAAGTGATGGGTGGGGGATTGATTACAATTGCATATGTGTTTCCCCAGGGTTTATGTTTAGAGTTCCCATATTTCTCAAGTGACCCATGTTGAAGGGCATTGGGTGGGGAGGGGGCAGCATAAGAGATTTGAATAAGGTGTAAGAACTATTCCTAGTTTCTTTTTACAACTCAGAGAGCCTGATAGATGGGCATTATTTGTGTGTCATTCTGCAGGAGCACCAATGACATCAGGAAGGTGAAATCTTGACTTAAAAGTAAATTGGATTTAAGTGAAACAGAGGTGTGCAGTCATCAGCTCCCTCTCTCCAGAATCATTCATAGTCCAATGACAAGACAAGTGAGGAAGACTGCTGATGGCCTCTAATACACAGGTATAGTAAGTTCCCACAAACTGAGGACACATATACTGTTGTTTGCAAAGCCCTTTCCAAATGTTATTTCATTTGAGCCTCTAAATGACATGGAGAAGTAGTAATTAAAGTAATTTTATCCCCATTTTTTATTTGGGAAAATGGGGACTCAGAGAAATTAGGGGACATAAAAAAACTAGTGTTTAAGACAGGATATGAATTTAGCTCTTCCTGAATGGAACTCTAGAATCAAGTCACTGTAGTACAAAAAGCTGCCTTTTGGAGCAAAACTTCAGTGAGAGCCCTGTTCTCTCCTCTTCAACATCTTGGGACTGAGCCACTTCTGTAGCTGAAGTAAGGAACTTGGATCATTGGAAAGTTCCCTAATGTAGGGATCAGAGGATTTGACTTTGCATTCCAGCTGTACTTATTCCATCAAAGTGTGGCCCTAGCCAAGTCATGTAACCCTATGTTCTCTAACTGTCCTCACCAGTAACTAAGAACAAGAAGCAGTATAGTGAAAAAAAAAATTTTACTTCAAAGGCAGGAAAATGTGGATTTAAATCCCACCTCTCATATATACTGTAAGTGACTGGGCAAGTCAAATACTTGTCAAATTGACTTAAAACAACTCTCTAAGATTATGAGTTGCATAGTAGTTTCTGATCTTTAGTGGTAGAGGGAGTTTCCTGACGATGGATTCCCTATTCCAATGAAATTATGTTTGTACTAAAAGTGGGCAAATGAAAGCCCAACTTATCATCCAGTCCTCTTCTTGGAATTAGGAGTAATTGTTAGGGTCCCTTCTGACTCTATTCTCTGAATCTAAATTCTTGATCTGTCATATTCCTCTAGAAAGCAGCTGAACATGATTATCCCTGCTCCATGCCCAACTATGTGCAATAGAGAATTGAGGGTTAAGTACTCTGTAAATTTTGTGAATGATACTATTTTGTTTAGATATGATCTTTCATTCACAATGCAATTCATACATTGTACAATTTATCTGTAACTATATGGCCCAGGACCCTGGTATAGAATATTTCTATGACGTTTTTCTTCATAGTACAGGATTTAAAAACTGGTAGTATTTCATAAAAAAAGACAAAAAAACAAAAAAACAGGCACCCCCTTTAAATTACACTATAAATATAAATGTAGGCCTTGGGGAAGCAATTCTATTCACTAGGTGTTGCATCAAATGGCACCTGAGGAGTTTGAAATTGTAAGCAATGTTCCCAAAGTGCACAATTAGCTAAATCAGAAAGCAACTCAGGCTTTAGAAGAACTGTATTGAATCTGTAATTGATTCTGGTGGGAGATCAAAAACTGATGTTTGTCCAGTCATTTTTTAATGAACATATATTATGCTTTCATTCAATCAACCTAAATTTAGGGAACTTTTGAAGTTACTGTAATATCATAGAATAACAGCCTTAGAACTAGATGGTAGAGGTCATGTAGTTTATATTCCAAAGTTATGGTCTTAGATAATGAGCTAAAAGTATCAATTTTCAGGATTCAGAAATAGTCCCTCCCAGAATGTCAATTTAGAGTTTGCATTTAATTTAGAAATAAAATATATAGTCATAGACTAAAATCACTTTGTCAAAGAAGGATCGAAAAAAAAACAAGAAAAAAATTAAAATAGTGTACTTCAATCTGCCTTCTTTAGTTCCTTCTCTGGATATGGATAGCATTATCTAACATAAATTTTTTGGAATTGTCTTAGATCATTGTACTGCTGAGAAGAACTAAGTCAAACATAGTGGCTCATAGCAAAATCCAAACATATTGCCATAAAGGAAAACAATTTGTGTTCTTTGAATTAGAGAAGCACTAAGGGATAAATGACCTACTATGTAATTTGAGAAACTAATGTTAAGCACAGTTAAAATTTGGGAAAACAAAAAAAAAATCAAAAGAAGTGGAATTCTAATACTTTGTATAGCAAAAGTATAGATTCTTTAAGATATATGATGAGAGCTGTCTTGTTGTTGATACAACTTGTCAAAAGGAGACAAGAAATTATTTGATCAAGTCAGTATAAAAGCTTCCTTAAGTTATGGTCCACTCCAAAAGCTTCACTATGATCCTAATAAAGCTTACCTTATTTCACAGGACTATATTGTTTAAAGGATCTTAAGTATGTTCTAGTTTAATAAAAGGCTATTAAATAAAAAAAAAGTATGTTCTAGTTTAGAAGTACTTAATCAGTATTTGTGCGTGTGTGTGTTTGTGTGTGAAGTCTATGTACTCTTTCTTAGAATAATGTTTTTCACTGCACAACAGGATACAAAAGAAACTAATTATATTGAAATTTTCTAACCAAAATTATTTTTGAAAAAGTTCATGCATACATGATCTAATTTAATTTCATCTTATAAATGATACAATTGAGACCTTCAAGAGCTTATATGCTTTGTCTAGAGTTACAGTTTGAACAAAGACATGATTCAAAACTTGTTTGTTATATCTAATGATTGTTCCTCCCTTTCAAATTTTTGGTGGTGTTGTTTTGTTTCTTTGCTTTGTTTTGTTTTGATTTTCTTGTTTTACTTGGTTTAGTTATTATAATTCAGTATTAAACATATGTTTGATCATTATATATCATGCCTCACGTTTTTCCTATGTGACATATAAAAGCCCAGAATCACCCGTCCCTTTTAAAAAAATAGATAAGTGAACCAATGAATGAATGATCAAATCTGAAAGAAAAAAAAACAGATAAGTAGGTAGGTACATGGAAAATAGATGCACAAATGGATGAATGGATGACTAGATAGGTAGGTAGATAAATGATAGATGGGTAGATAGACAGACTTGACTCCTCCTGTATATTTATCCCTACCTGGAGCTTTCCACAAAAAATGACTAAAAGTGGGTCTTAGTCAGCTAGATTTCAACTGTTCTCCCCTGGTTTCTGTAGCAAAGGAATGCCAAATGCATCATTTGTTATTACATTACACTTGGACTCATCAGAATCTCTATATTTGGGAGAAATTGTGTAAAAACTTGTGTGGTTTTATGTAGCAGCCATGGGAATTTATATATAGACTCCTATATAACAGGAACAAAAGTGTGTTCTTTTTCTAGGCTATACCTTATGAAAAGGGGATTCAATAGACACATTGAAATATAAATGCTGCAGAGTTGCAGGATACAAAAATAATCCACATAAATCATCAGCATTTTTATATGTTGCCAGCAAAATACAGCAGCAAGTGATATGAAGAGGAATTTCATTTAAAATAACTGTACATAACATAAAATATTTGGGAATCTATCTGCCAAGGCAAAGTCAGGAAGTCTATGAACAAAATAACAACCTACTTTCCACACAAATCAAATCAGAGCTAATCAACTGGCAGCATATCAAGTGCTTGCAGTATATTAGGCCAAACTAATATAATAAAAATGACAATACTACCTTAATTAATCTACTTATTCATTGCCATACCAATGAAAATCCTAAGAAAATATTTGACAGAGCTAGAAAAAATGATAACAAAATTCATTTGTAAGAACAAAGATCTGGAATTAATAGGAAAAAAAAAAACAAACAGACATAAAGGTATCCTAGCTGTACCATACTTAAAACTGAATTATAAAGTGGTAGTCATCAAAATCATTTGGTATTGGCTAAAAAATAGATAAATTGATAAGTGGAATAGGTTACGTTCACAAGATATAATAGTCAATCACTATATTAATCTAGGGTTTGATAAACCCCAAAACACCAGCTTCTGGGATACGAACTCACTATTTGGGGAAAATTACTGAAAAATTAGAAATTAGTATGGCAAAACTAGGCATTGATACACACTAACACCCTATACTGAGATAAGTTTGAAATGGTTTAGACATAAAGAATGTTTTTATAATTAAATTAGAAAACAAATGATAGTCTATCTCTCAGGTCTGTGGAGGATGAGGGAGTTTCTGGACAAGAAAATCTAGAATATATTATGGAATTAAAAATAAATAACTTTGATTACATTAATTTACAATGTTTTTGTAGAAAGAAAACCAGTACAAACAAGATTAAAAGGGAAGCAATAAACGGGGAAAAAATTACATCCAAGCGTTCTGATAAAGGCCTCATTTTAAAAATGTATGTAGAATTAGCTCAAATTTATAAGAATTAAAATCATTCTCCATTTAATAAATAATCAAAGATATGAACAAAATTTTCAGATGAAGATATTAAAACCATATATAGTTATAAGGAAAACATTCTCTAAATCATTATTTACTGGGGGAAATTCAAATTAACGTAACTCTGAAGTACCACTGTATACCTCTCATATGAAAACATAATGATGAATGTTGGAGGTGATATGGGAAAACTAGAACATTTGTACATTGTTGGTGAAGTTGTGAAGTGATCCAACCATTCTGAAGAACTATTTGGAACTATGCTGAAAGGATAATCAAAATGAGCATACCCTTTAATCCAGCAGTGTTTATATTGGATCTATATCCCAAAGAAATCACAAAAAAGAGGAATGGACCAATATATGCAAAAATATTTGTGGCAGCCCTCTTTGTAATGCAAGAAACTGGAAATTGAATGGATGCCCATCAGCTGGAAATGGCTGAATAAGTTATGGTATATGAATGTTATGCTATATTATTGTTCTATAAGAAATGATCAACAGGATGATTTCAAAGAGGCCTGGAGAGACCTATATAAACTGATGTCAAGTGAAGTGATCAGAACTAGGAAAACATTGTACACATCAACAGCAAGATTATATGATGACCAATCCTAATGGCCATGGCTCTTTTAAATAAAGAGGTGATTCAGGCCAGTTCTTATGGCCTTGGGATAAAGAGAGCCATCTGCAAACAGAGACAGGACTGTGGAGAATAAGTGTGGATCATAACATAGTATTTTCACTCTTTTTGTTTTTGTTTACTTTCATTTTGTTTTTCTCCTTCTTGATCTGATTTTTCTTGTGCAGCATGATATTTGTAGAGATATGTATAGAGGAATTGTACATGTTTAACATATAATGGATTACTTGCTGATTGGGAGAAGGAGTAGGAAGAAAAAAATTGAAATGCAAAGTTTTGCAAGGGTGAATATTGAAAATGATCTATGCATATATTTTGAAAATGAAAAAAAATTAATAAAAAGAGATATAAATGCTGCACCAAATGGTAAGCAAAGAACCATCTAAAATCCAGATGAATATTCATTAATAATTTGTAATTACTCAACTTCCCTTTTCTACAGGTGTGATTTTTAAGCATTCATATAACTTCCCTGGTCCTCAGTTTTCTCTCCATATTTTATATAAAATCAAGTGACTGATTTTACTACTAAAGTTACAATTAAAGTTCATTATGGGAATTTCATATCATGGAGGAAAGCATCTTTCTTTCTCTCTCCATCTATCTATGAATCTATTTATCTATCTATCATCTACATATATATCCTAAAAGACTCACTGTCCCAAGTCAATCATTTCAGAGAAAGGTTAAGGACTTGGAATGTCTTCAAAAGAAAACAGAAATGATAAAAGATGCCAGAACAAGTCATCAGAGCAAATATCAACTTCATGGTGTTAGCTTGGAAAGAAGAATGAGGAAATATAAGGTTAATGAATTGTCTATGAAATCTATAAGGTAATGAAGGATTATTATGTGGTATGGATTTATCATGAAAAGTAAATATGGATTATGTGATTTCTAAATAGCAACGAGACTAGTAATCCTGGATCACAGACATAATGAAATACAAGCTGTAAGAAGATTGAAAAGATAATGGATGGAAAGGAGCAGAATATTTTTTTTTCAGACCTAGATTTATTTTGTTCCAAACAATATAATCTGAAAAAAATACACACACACACACACACACACACATACACACATATTAAATCCAATGTTTATAAACATATTTATACAATTCTCTTGTTTCACAAGAATAATCAGATCAAAAAGGAAAGAAAATGAATAAGAAAACAAAATGCAAGCAAACAACAACAAAACGAGTGAGAATGTTATGCTGTGGTCCACACTTAGTTCCCACAGTTCTCTCTCTGGTTGTAGATGGCTTTCTTTGTCACAACATCATTGGAACTGGCATCACTCATCTAATTGTTGGAAAGTCACATTCACCAGAATTGATCATTGTATAGTCTTCTTGTTGCCATGTATTATGATCTCCTGGTTTTCTACTCACTTCACTTAGCATCAGTTCGTGTAAGTCTCTTCAGACTTCTCTAAAATCATCCTCCTGATCGTTTCTTAAAGAATAATAATATTCCACAACATTCATATACCATAACTTATTCAGCCATTCTCCACTGATAGGCATCCATTCAGTTTCCAGTTTCTTGCCAGTAAGAAAAGGGTTGCCACAAACATTTGTGCACATGAGGTCCTTTTCCCTTGAAAGGAGAAGAATATGAACAACTTTTATGTCAAAAAGAAGATTTTATATTTGATCTTTCATATGATATACACGGGAATATTTTGAAGAGAGGGTACAAAAGTGAGACTTGTGAATTAGAAATATCAATTTGATAGAAATATGAATAGCTTTAGGGAGAGACTTGGGGAAAGCAGAATAAGAGAGACCAGCAGACAACTGCAGTAGCTCAGGAATGTCATGAAAAGGTCCTGCACCAGTAGTGGCAGGATTAGTGGAAATAGAAGAACATATATGAGAATTATTACAAATCTAATATTCATAGACTTTGACAACAATATAGATATGGGAGGGGTAAAATATGGTGGTATAGATACTGAGGTCCTAAAAAGATACCCTAAAATGGTCTATTGAAGATTCATAACTGGCTAGCTATAGACATCTCAATTCAGAGCTTTCAAGAACTATTTTCTTTTCCCCAAAAAAAACCATTTCCTTTCAAACCTTGCCAATTTTCACACAGGGCACCAATATTTTCCTATTACAAACATACCTAGCCTCAATAACAATCTTAATGCTTCAATGACTTCATTCTTTCTTCTTCTTCTTCCATCATATCCAATCAGTTGTCAAATGTTGACTTTACTTATATAATATTCCTCATATCTGTCCCTTTCCCTCTTCTCAGTTATCACCTTAGTTCAAGATTTCACCATTTGTTTGTACATTATTTGACAATTGTAAGAGCCCAGTAATATTTCCCCAACATTTGTCTTTACCCTCTCCAATACATTTCTCATATAGTTACTAAAATTATACTCCTAAATCATTGGTTCAATTCTGTTAATAAACTTAATTTAATAAATTAATAAACTTAATATACTCTGTCTCCTATCACTTCTAGGATTAAATTATCTAAAATTAAGGTAAATAATTTGTAGCCTTATTCAACCAATTTTTTAGGTTATTTCCTCCCAACATAAAGCAAGCCTATTTTTAAATGTAGAAAATGATAAGCATTTTTTGGATATGACCAACATAAGCATTCATTTTGTGGTCTAAACATTGAGGGTTTATTTATTAAGTTTGATTTCTTTTCAATTGTATTTATTTATTTATTTTTGCTGAGGCAATTGGGGTTAAGTAACTTGCCCAGAGTCACACAGCCAAGAAGTGTAAATTGTCTGAGACCATATTTGAACTCAGGTCCTCTGACTTCAGGGCTGGTGCTCTATCCACTACACCACCCAGCTGCCCCTAATATTTTCATATTTAAATTTTTATGATAAGTTTACAATAAAAATAGTTCTATTCAAAACTGGATTTTATTTGTTTTTGAGAAATATATACTTACACAGGTATAAATATGTAGTACATATTCCTATGTCCACTATATACATATAAGTTTTAATATATATATATATATATATATATATATATGTAGTCCATATGTATCTAAAGGCTACATATATATCTATGGATATGTACACACACAGTATGTGTGTGTAATCTGTATGTGTATATATATATATATATATATATATTTCATAATAACACTTCAATTTATATCCCCTTCTGAATAAATATGTTTATTTCTGATAGATGGATAACAATTATATCTTTGACAAATGATTGCAGTGTTTTACAAATGAATTTGTACTGGTAAACTTTGCTATCACCTCTCCTACTACTTGACAAAGATCTTAGGGTAAGGTGATTTCTGAGCTTTGCAGACCTTGTCTTTGTTGTAACTGCTTAAAGCTTCTTAAGAAAAATTATAATATTAAAAATATTCTCTCACATATTTTTGGAGTCAACAGTAAAAATAAAGTTGGTTAGTGTGGCACTAACCACACATGAAAGCTCTCCTATTTTTCCACTAAATTTTATATTTATCTTCATGTTTGCTTTAAGCAATTGATTTGTATGTCATATGATATGTATTTTGATATGCAAGAAAAGAGTTAAATACCAATACTATAATATAAAACATATCATAGGCATTATATTCTCAATCTCCAAATAACTACTATGCTTACTAAATCCTAAGAGTAAAAAATAAGCAGAAAGGTAATAGTGAACTGGAATGGTCAAAAAAAGTTTCTAGGAAGAGACAGATACTATGAAATCAAAAGAAAATACCGAAGGCATTCTTGAAGCTCAAAGCTCATAATGATTTAGGAGATGGCATAATTCAATGCAGCAGACACTTTTCTGCAAGGAACTACAGGAGTTTTGTTTATTTCTAATAGGTGGATAAATAGATGGAATTTTTGTACCTTTTCTTCTAAGCTGTTGATCTTTTCTCCAAGTTTCTTTTCCATTGTTCAAATTTATTTTATAACATATGCTTTTAAATGCTTGGATCATTTAAATATATTTAGAATAGGAGATTAGAATTAGAATAAATATATTTAGAAAAGGAGAAATCCCATTCTAATAGTAGAAAGAGCCTATGGCTAGATATGGGAGATAAGTGCTGTAATTGTTCTTATAGACAAGCTATTTTTTCTTCATCTTTGTTTTGAATATTGATTCCAGATGCTTTTGAGTTATTCTTTTCTGTGTCTTGATCATCCTGATATCAGAAAAATGCGTCATCATCATCACCATTAATATTACTCATTTTTATTACTGATGTCCAAGAAGATGAATTTTAGGTCTCTCCTACTCTGGGGAAAAGATCAAATTGAAATTGAGTACTAGTTTTTTTTTTCTTTTTTGCCCAAGGAGGATCTTTGTTTAGGTCAGGCTATCCATTCCTTTAGTTTGGGATTTGAACAATCTCTTTTACTTTTCATCATGGGTAGTTGAGCCTTTTTTCCTTTTGAGAAGGAGAGAGAGACAGAGAGAAAGACAGATAGAGAGAGAGAGAGAGAGAGAAAGAGAGAGAGAGAGAGAGAGAGAGAGAGAGAGAGAGAGAGAGAGAGAGAGAGAGAGAGAGAGGAAAACCCTTACCTTTATTTCAGTAGTTCAATAACAGAATCCTTGTCTGTAGTTGAACAGACCTAGCTGATGCATTTTAATTGAAGGTCAGAAGGAGGGGAGTCAGACTTTTGAGTTTTTATTTACAACTCTTGTAAAGGTCCTTTTCTTTATAATAAAAAACAAATGTGACCCACTTTCTCTTCCCTCAACCTTTTATTTTTCCCTAAAAAAAGTCTTTCCAGAGGCTTTTAAAATATTTCTTCACACTGAGGTGGCCCAATGTCATTCATTTTCACCTTGGTCCTTAAGGATTTCAATTTCACTTTAGTTCCTCTGAGATTTCTAGAACTGAGAATCCCTACCCTACCTCCTCCTTTTCTGAGGCTTTTAGAACTGAATGTTATAGCTTTCACTTTAGTTTTTGTCTCTCTGGGGATTTTTTTTTAATTCTTGAAGCTTTTTTTTTCTTTACCTAAGTCTTTCACTTTACTCCTTTAGGGGATGTGTACCTTACTGACCTACACTTGCCTAATAAGAAGTTGTGATTTGTGAATGTAATAGGATATTACAATACTATTTCTCTTTTGTTCTTTACAAATGATATTACAACTCCTATAGTCCTCTCAGGTTTTCTCTTATTTTTAAATCATTCTCCTTCCTTGCCTACACTTTTTAGAATTCCTGATTTCTTTCAAGTCTCAGCTCATGAAACATTTCTTTAAACTCTAGAAGTTATTGGAAAGCCTCCCTCCTCATTATTTACTTTATATATTTATGTGCTTATTTGTTGCGTATATGCATATAAATGATGAGGTCCTGGGGAGCCAGGTAGGGTAGCAGAGAAAGTCTGAAGATAAGATTATAATACTCTCTATGACAAGCAGGAAGGGTACTCATGGGATCAGCTCAGTCTCACAGTTTTTGCTAATGGAGAGCTTTGAAAACCCCATTTTACTGTATCCAATCAGAAAACAAAGTTATGATGTAAAATTACCAGTTAAAGTTTCCTTATAAATCTGCCCAAAAAAATGTGCTATGCCATCCTTTCTAAATCTCTTTTCGGGATTAATTGGCCATGCTCTGCTTCATAGTGTCTTTCCTCTCACTTCCTCCCTCCTGCCTTATATTATTTTTTTTTCCCCTTGCCGTTTCTTTTTAAGAGTATTGCTCATTTTAAGAGTTAACTCCAAATCCCTTCTAGGGTTAGCCTGCCAATCAATGGTATAATTCTTTTCCCTTGCAAACCCTTTTTGCAGTTTATCTGCTAAACTTTTTTATGGATTTAACCTGCCTGTCAATGGCATAATATTACCTCATGAGTATTCCTTTTATTGTGAGTTCCATTAGGGAACTTGTCTTGTCCTTTGCTAATTGTTAACACCTAGGACCTTCTCATATATATATAGGTATACATAAATACATACATACATATTTGTGCATGTGTGTAAACAAAAATATATAAATAGACACCCACACACATATATTTGTGCCTAGATTCTATCAGAGTTGCTGTGATATATATTTACATAAGCTTGGATATGAAATACATAATCAATAGTTTGGCTACAATTTTTAAAACAGACAATTCATCAATGAAGCAACAGACACTTAAGCAGACACTCCTTGTGTGCTAGACTCTTTTTTAGGTAAAAGGATTAAAAATGAACACTGAAACGGATTAGAAAAGGAAAAAAAAACTTAACAATAGGGAATCAAAAGCAAATGCATGTGTGGATTGCACAAACATAGACACATATTTTTGTATTTACATTAGTGTGTTCATTGTGTGTGCATATACAGAATAAAAACAAAGTCATTAACATAATTCAATTCAATCATATCTTGGTATAGAATACTGGTGTTGACGAAAGCCTAGTTTCTGCCATGTTTTGTCAAATAGTGAGTCCATTCCCTAGAAGATGGAATCTTTGGGTTTATCAAACTTCAGATTACAATAATCATTGACTATTGTGTAGTGTTTATCTAATATGTTCCACTAACCCATCATTTTTTCTTAGACAATACTGGATGGTTTTAATGGCTACTATTTTATTTTTTAAAATACATTAAAATATAAATTAGATACACAATAAGTATATATGACCAAACCGTTATTTTGCTGTACAAAAAGAATCAGACTGTGAAATATTATACAATTAGCCTGTGAAGGAAATCAAAAATGCAGTTGGGCAAAACTATAGGGATTGGGAATTCAATGTAATGTTTTTTAGTCATCTCCCAAAGTTCTTTCATTGGGAGTAGCTGGTTCAGCTCATTACTGCTCCATTGGAAATGATTTGGTTCATCTCATTGCTGAGGATGGCCAGGTCCATGAGAATTGGTCATCATATAGTATTGTTGTTGAAGTATATAATGATCTCTTGGCCCTGCTTGTTTCACTCAGCATTAGTTCGTGTAAGTCTCTCCAGGCCTTTCTGAAATCATCCTGTTAGATAACTGCTATTTTATAATGTAGTTTTAAGTTTGGTACTGCTAAGCCACCATTTTTTAAATTTATTTTTTCATTAATTCCCTTGACATTCCTGTGTTTTTGTTCTTCCAGATTAATTTTATTATTATTTTTCCACTTCTCTGAAATAATTTTTGGCAACTTGGTTTGGCACTGAACAAATAGACCTATTTAGGCAGAATTGGCATTTTTATTATATTATTTTATTATATTAGCTTGGACTACTCATGAGCAAATGATATTTTTTCAATTGTTTACATTTTACTTTATGTGAGAAGTGTTTTATAATTTTGTTCATATAGTTCCTGTGATTCAAATATTTTACTTTATCTACAATTATTTTAAAAGGGATTTCTCTTTTTTTTCTATTGATAATGGATTTTGTCAATAATATATAGAAAAGCTGATGATTTGTGTGGGTTTATTTTATATCTTGCAACTTTGCTAAAGGGATTAATTGTTTCAAACAAGCTTTTGGATGATTTTCTAGAATTCTCTAAGTATATCATTGTATCATCCCCAAAGAATGATAGTTTTATTTCCTCTTTGCCCATTTTAATTCTTTTAATTTCTTTTTATTTATGGTATAGGAATGCAATGGCATATTATTTTCCCTAAGGAATTATTAGCAGGCTGATTTTAGAAAAATTTGAAAAGACTTACATGAACTAATGGTGAGTGAAATGAGAAGAACCAAGGGAACATTGTACATAGCAAGAGCAAGATTTTGTGATAATGAACTGTGATGAACTTAAGTCCTTTTCAACAATGAGGTGATTTAAGACAATTCCAATAGACTTGGGATCGAAAGTATCATCTGCAATCTAAAGAGACAACTATGGAGACTGAATATGGATCAAAGCATAGTAATTTTATTCTTTTGTTTTTTTTTTCTTCCTCATGCTTATTTTCAGTTGTGATCTGATTTTTCTTGTGCATTATGATTAATATGTAAACATGCTTAGAAATATACACATCTTTAACCTGTCTCAGATTGCTTGCTGTATTGGGGAGGGGGTCAATGTGTGTGAGAGGGAAAAATTTTGAACACAAGATTTTAAAGAGGTGAATGTTGAAAACAATTTTTGCATGTATTTGGAAAAATAAAATATCATTGGAAAAATAACACTACTAGGTCTGTAGTAAATAATCATAAAAATGAAAAAAATGATCTACATGTGCATACATATTTATAGTAGCACTTTTTAAAGAAAAATTAGAAATTAACCATCAGTTTTGGAATGCTGAACAAGCAGTGATATATAAAAGTAATGCAAATATCATTGTGCAATAAGAAATAATGAGCAGGTAAATTTCAGAAAAACCTGGGAAAACCTGTACAAATTGATGTAAATGAATGAGCAAAATCAGGAAAACACACTATATCAGCAAAATTATGTGATGATCATCTATGATTGACTCACCTTTCTTAGCAACATAATCATCCAAAATGAGTACAAAGGAGTCACAAAGAAAAATGCTATCTACACCCAGTAAAGAATTGATGGACTATGTATGCAAATTAAAGCACATTTTAAAAATTATTTCTTATTTTTTGACTGTTTTCTTCTCTCACAATTGTAATTGACATAAAAATAGATATTATTTTCTAAATTAAACTGCCTACCATCTTTGAAAATAGGGAGGGGAAGAAGGGAGGAGGAAATTTGGAAACTGAAAAATTTATAAATATGAATGCTAAAATTGTCTTCACATGTAACTGGAGGAAAAATAAAATATGATGCAAAGTCAAGGAGAGAGTGAGAAATTGAGAATAATATTGAGGCTATGAATACTATAACTATGGTGCTGTGGTTGACAGAATTAGGGAAGTTTAGAAAAGTACAGAGTGTACAATGGATAGAATATGAGTTAAGTTTTGCACATGTTGAGTTTAAATAACTATTTGAATTGTCCAACCAGGAACTGCTGATATGACACTGCAGCTCTGAGAGAACTGTGGCAAGCTATGCAGATCTGACTACAATAGGCCTTGAGATTATAGTTAAATTCATATAAGCTCAAAAGGTTACCTAAAGATATTATAAATACAGGGAAAAACTGTGAGATCCTATGACAATACATTGGTACATACCCACAAGGAAAACTGAGAAAGAATAGTCATATGAGTAAGAGGAGAGCCAGGAAAGAGTAAATACATTGAGAAGGATATTGATTAAAGATTTTCAAATTTGTCAATTAAGAAATAAGTAGTAACTTTGGAAAAAGTGGTTTCATTTGAATAAAAAAGTTTTAAGCCAAATTATAATGTTATAAATCATAGTCTAGAAATGAAAGAAAAAAAAAGTTGATAGAAGAGCTAGTGTAAATACGTTTTGTTTTGCTTTTTTTAAAATAAGAATCTGGCCAAGAGAAAGAGGGGAGCGTACAGTGACTGGAAGGTAGTATTTTTTAAGAATAACAGATTCTTGAACATATATGGAAGGAAAGATCCAGTAGGTTAAGGAGACATTTAAGATGAGAGATGGATGACTGGGGTAACAATTTCCTAAAGAAAGAAATGGACAGGAGGGGTGGGGGAGTATAATCAAGGGCAAATATAAAGAGGAAAGTCTTGGCAAGCAAAAGGATGCCCTGTTTCACAAAGAATATTGGAAATATGTAGCTATGCCACAAATTGATACTTTCTTTGGTAATTTATGGATTATTTTAACTGAAAATTGACATTTTAAAAAATTGTCTGAAAAATATAGCATTCAATATCTAAAACAGACTTCCTGATAATGACGTAAATAATTCATGACTCTTGAAAGTCAAATTCTCTCTTACTTCAAAAATAAAAATGCAATAATGCTATTATTTCCAGAGTTGTACTTTGGGATTTCTGTCTTTAGGCTTGAAGCAAACATTTTCAAACTCTGAATGAAATAGGGTCAGAAAGGGTCAATCTGACCTGACATGGGAAATTTTGCATTACTGATTATTTCCACACACAGTTGGTTTGTGAGACTGTACCAAATTATCTCCAAATGTTATTTATCTGTATCTAGTTGTTAATATTGTCTCTGCAAAAGGTTTATTTTCATCTAACTAGGTTTATTATCTGCCATGCTTTTCTATAAAGAAATATAATAAATGATTCATGGGGCACATTTCCCACAAAGTGTCAACTCCTTAAAACTCTTAACAGGAAAAGAAAAAAAAAAACCTTCTAATGAGAAAATTGTAAACTGCATGTATATAAAGCAGGATGTAGAATGTAAATATATTATATGGGAGAACTTTATGAAGGTAGAGTTCTTAAGATATTTTATTATAGTTTCCTTTCCCTAAAGGTTCCAAATATGGTAAATGAGTAGTCATTTGGCTGGAAGTTGGCATAATTTGCTTTAATCACCTGAATCAAGAACAAGCCAATTTTGTGCCAATTACAGTGAATTAGAATCATTATCAGAATTCTGGGGATATTTTAGGTAATTGATGAGTTGGGAATTGTTGTGATATTAATTTCTTACTAAATTATTTTAAATTTATAAACCTTAAACTATTGTTTAGTAATAGTAAATATTATATTACTGTGAAGCTGGTGTCTTTACAAATCCCACTCATAATTAAATCCAACTGAGTTGCATATCATAGCATCATGGCCCGATATCATGGTCATCTTTGAGAACGAAGGACAAATAATATACAACTCCAAATACTAATTGTTATTCATCTGGTATAAAAGTTTCCCATTAAAATATAGGACTAGACGTTTTCTTAGATACTCAAAACTTCACAAATCTCACTGAAATATGAAGTAAGCACAAGAGTTAAATAGTTTCAGATATATTTTTAAGTTAGGTGGCCAAGAAACTAAACATGGTAAAAAACCTGATGAATTTGCATGATAATCCATAACTATCAAAAGGTGAATCAGCATGTTTTTCCTCCAGAGTACTGGAACAGGAGTACGCAATCTGAGGCAGATGATGACAGTAGAATTTAACTCAAAATTTCCACCCACTTGCCCTAGTTCTTTAGTCATCTAAAAGGTAGGAATTTTATCAGACAAGGATAGCAACATAAAGACACATGGCAGTACTCTGTCAAAATAGCACTTTGTGCTACAACAGATTTTATCCAGAAACTGATTCTTGTTTACTTGGGCACGACATGTGTGTATATGTTGTGGGTATCTGATATGTCACTATGCCTGAGGGACATAATCCAGCATCTACTTAGGGCCACATAAGTCTTCCAGAAGTTACTTGTGGGAAATATAAAAGCTAAGGAAGTATTTTCATACATGAAGTATGAGGAGGTGAACATACATTGACATTCAATGCCTGGGGAAGCTGCCATCAAAAGTGAAAAAGTCATAAAATGAAAAATATGGGGAAAATAAGGGAACTTGACACAAATCACCACAAATATTAGGAAGAAGATTCAATTAAATAATTTTTATTTTTACTTATTTATTTGAAAGTTTAATGCAAAATTAGAAAAGGAAAAAATATCATGTGGACAACATAATAGGATTCAAAATACAAAAAAGTAAGATTCCATTTCAAGAAAACTTACATAACAAATACTACACATTAAGCTCAGAGATATCCATCTTTTTCTTTGCTTCCTTGATGATTTTCTTTTATTCTCTGCTATGAATTTATTTTATTTTTTTTTTAATTCCTCTTTCTTCCCACCCTCCCCCAAGAAGGTGATAACTAGGCATGGATACACAGATACATACACATACACATACAGATACACATACAGATACACATACATATACATACGTATATACATATACATATATACATACACAGATATTTAGATAGATATCTGTAATCATAAACATATATACACATATACGTTCAGATGCATCTATGTGAGACCATGCTATGCTTGTTTGTCCTCTGTTTTTTTTCCTGAAGGTTAGATAATATCTTTCTCCATAAATCCAAGTCTTTCAATATATTTTAATTCTACCAACTCATCATTTCCTATACCACAGCAATATTACAACTTTATACTAGCTAGTTATTTTAAGTAGTCTTAAAACAATATGGATTAATATGGCTGACATACTTTACTTCCTGGTGTTTCTATTTTGATTAAATTTATTTTAGTTTTAATTTTATCTGAGTTCATAGTTACTCTCCCTGCTTTTTATACATAATTTATTCTTCTGATCTTTATTTTATATTTATGTGTCCCTCTTATTTCTTACTGACTCTCCTAATTTATTTCCATATACTATCTTGCCCTCCCATTACTTAATGTACTCCACCCCCTACAATGAACCTTCCCTTATCCCCTAACTTTACCCTTTCTCCTTGCTCTCTAGCTTGTACATGAATTGAGATTTTTTAGCTTTCCCAAGATAAATGTTGTTTCTCCTTTATTCTCATTCCATTTCTGTTAATCTACACAGCCTTCTACATACCATACCACTTCTATGCTATTCCCTCATACTCTTGTTTTTAACAAATGTAGAAAACATTTATTCCATTCTAATTCTATATATTATATCAGGAATTCAGGGCTAGTTCAATATCAAGGAAACTATTAGCATAATTAACCATTCCAATAATAAAGTTAACAAAAATCATATGATATCTCAATAGATGAAAAAAAAAGGCTTTGGACAAAATATAGCAAACATTCATCTCTTTAAAATAATAGAGAACATAGGAATAAATGGCGTTTTCCTTTGAAAAATAAACAGCATCTATTTAAAACCATCCACAAGTATCATATATAATGGACAGAAGCTAGAAGCATACTCAATTAGATCAGATATAAAGTAAGGATGCCCATTAAATCACTATTATTCAATTTTATGAGAAATGTTCACTTTAGACATAAGAGGGGAAAAAAGAAATTGAGGGAATTCAAGTAGGCAATGAGAAAACAAAATTATTATTTTTTGCAGATGATATGATAGTATACTTAGACAACCAACTAAACTGCTACTAGAAAAAATTAACAAATTTAACAGAGTTACAGGATATAAGATAAACTCACATAAATCATTGGCATTTCTGTGATACCAGTAAGTAAGAGATAGACAGAGAAATCGCATTTAAATTTACTGTAGACAATATACAATATTTGGAGGTCTACCTGCAATGACAAACCCAGGAACTGTAGGAACTGTAATTACAAGCCTTTTTTCACACAAATAAAGTCAGATTTAGACCATTTAAAAACTAGCAAATTCTCAAGGGTTGGCTAAGCTAATATAATGAAAATGACAATTCTATCTAAATTATACTTAGTGCTACACCAAAAAAAATTGCCAAAAATATGTTTTAGAGTTAAAAAAGAAATAATAATAAAATTCAACTGTAATTACAAAAGTTCAAGCACATCAAGAGAGTAAATAATGAAAAAGAACCATGTTTTAACTATACCAGAACTAAACTACACTATAAAGCAGCAGTCATCAGAACCATTTGGCACTGATTAAGAAATAGAATGGTTAATCAATGAAATGAACTAGGTACAGAAGACATGATACTCAATTACTATAGCAATTTAGTGTTTGATAAGCCCAAAGACTCAAGCTTCTGGAATAGAAATTCAGGATTTGACAAAAATTTCTGGGAAAATTAAAAAATCATATGACAGATACTAAGCACTGACCAACATTTAACAAGTTATACTAAGTTAAGGTCGAAATGGGTTCATGCTTTAGACATGAAGAGTAATATTAATAGCAAATAATAAGATCAGAAGATAGTCTATCTGTCAGATCTTCGGAGAAGGGAGGAAAATCTAGACCAATAGGAACTAGAGAGTATTATGAAATGCAAAATGGATAATGTTGATGAAATAAATTAAAAAGCTTTTGCACAAACAAAACCAATGTAACCAAGATTAGATGAGAAACAGAAAGCTGGGAAACAATTTTTCAGTCAGTGTTTCTGAAAAATATTTCATTTCTAAAATATACAGAGAACTGTGTCAAATTTATAAGAATACAAAGCTTGTGCACAAACAAAATCAATAAAAACAAGATTAAAAGGGAAGTACACAGCTGGGAAAATGTTTATGGACAATATTTCTGATAAAGGATTTATTTCTAAAATATATAAAGAACTGTATCAAATTTTTAAGAATACAAAATATCCCCTGATTGATGTCATCAAAGGATATGAACAGATGGTCTTCAGATGAGGACATCAAATCCATATATTATTACATGAAAAAAATACTCTAAATCAATAATGATTGGAGAAAGGTAAATTAAGACAACTCTGAGGTATCATTCCATATCTCTCAGATTGCCTAAGATGACAAGAAAAGATAATGACAAATGTTGGACAGGAAGTGTGAAAACTTGGACATAAATGCATTGTTGGTGGAGCTGTGAAATAATCTAACCATTTCATTAAGCAATTTAGAACTATACTTAAAGGGCTCTAAAACCCCATTCCCTTTCATACAGCAGTGTCATTACTGGGTCTGTCTACCAAAGAGATCATAAAAGAGGGCACTTGTACAAAAATGCTAACAGCAGTTCATTTTGTAGTGCCAAGGAAAAGGAAATGAATGAATGACCATTAGTTGGGGAATGACAGAATAAGTTGTGGTATATGAATGTAGTGGATTATTATTGTTCTGTAAGAAACAAGCAGGCTGATGTCAGAAATTCCTTGAAAGACTTAAACATGAACTGATGGTGAGTAAGCGAGCAGATTCAAGATTCAACTTGACAATTACAAGATTATATGATGATCAACTGTGATGTACTTGATTCTTCTCAACAATGCAGTGATTCAAGACTATTCCAATAGACTTGGGATGGAAAATGCTATTTGCATCTAAAGACAGAACTATGGAGATTGAATATGAATTGAAACGTAGCATTTTTCACTTTTTGTGTTTTTTTTTCCTTTCTTGCATTTTTTTCTTTTTTGTTTTATTTTTATTTGTTTTTATTTTTCTTGTACACTAAGACATACTAAAATATGTATAAAAGAATTACACATATTTGACATATATTAGACTGCTTGCTTTCTTGGGAAGGAGGGAAGTAAGAGAAGGAGGAGGAAAATCTAAAAGCCAGTGTCTTACTGGGGTGAATGTTGAAAACTATTTTTACGTGTATTTGGAAAATAAAATACTATTTTATTAATTGCTTTAAACAATTATAATTAATTGAATAAATATTATTTTGACTTAAATTAAATTAAAATTAATTAAATAAAACAAAAATAAATAAAAATTATTTCTAAAAATAAATACATAAATAAATTTATATTCTCTCTTTAAGACAGATATATTCTCTAAAACTTCACAGACAAGAACTCAGTATTTGACAAAAACTGCTGGGAAAATTGGAAAATAGTATGGCAGAAACGAAGCAATAACATAAAAGTTAATATCATAAGAAAATTAAAAGACCAAGTAATAGTTTACCAGGCATATTTATAGAGCAGGAGAGAATTAATGACAAAGCAGAAAATAAAGAATATTATGAAAGAAAAATTGGATAATTTTGAATAAATTCAAATACAAAGTTTTTGCATTAAGCCAATGCAATTAAGATTTGAAGAGAAACCAAAAAATGGGTATTTTTATAGACTGTGTTTTTGATAGCATTTTAATTTGTTAAATATATAGAAAACAGAGTCAAATTTATAAGAATATAAATAATTCCCCAATTGATAAATAGTCAAAGGACACAAATAGGTGGTTTTCTGACAAAGAAAATATAAGTGATCTATAATCATATAAAAATGATCCAAATCTCTATTGTTTAGAGAATTTTAAATCAAAACATCTGAGATAGCATCTCAAATTTATCAGATTGACTATTATAACAGAAAAGGAAAGTCGTAAATATTGCAGAAGATGGGGGCACATTAGAATACTAATGAATTGTTGGTGGAATTATGAACTGGTTCAAATTTTTGGGAGAGCAATTTTGAATCATGTCCAAAGAGCTATAAAACTGTGTTTACCCTTTGATCTAGCAATTCCATTATTAGATCCCAAATTGAAGATTAAAAAAAAATGGAAAAGGACCCTCATATACAAAAGTTTTTTTTTTTTTTTTCTCAGCCCTCTTTGTGGTGGTAAATAATTTTAAATTTGGGAAATGCCCTTAAATTAACAGGAGACTAAAGAAATTGTGGAATATGAATATAATGGACTACTACTATTCTATAAGAAATAATGAACAGGCAGATTTCATAAAGACTTTATTAGACTTACATGAACTGATATTAAGTGAAGTGGGTAGAATCAAAACAGTCTACCGAGTAATAGCAATATTGTATAGATAATCAAGTTTGATAGATTTTGCTCTCCTCAGCAACACAATAATCGAAGAAAATTCTAAAAGACACATGACTGAAAATGCTATTTACATCTAGTGTTTGGATACATGAAGTTTGAATGCAATAGGAAATGTATTATTTTCATTTTTTGTTTATTTTTCTTCATTTTTTTCCTTTTGCTTTTATTCTTCTTTCACAACTGTACTTATGCAGAAATGTCTAAAAATAAAATAAATAAACTGAAATTCTTGGGATTATTCCCAAAGTAACAAACTTAATGACTATATGAACTCAACTGCAAAACACTTGGACAGAAACAAAATTAGATTTAGAGAATTCAAAACATATTAATTTTGCATGTCTAGTATGAGCCAATATACTCAAAATGACATTTCAATCTAAAGAAAGTTGCTTTTTTGGTGTCATATCAAATCTGAAAACACTATTTTGTAGACCAAAACAAATAGTAACAAAATTCATCTACACAAAGAAAAAAAATCAAGAATATATGTCAACAAAGATGGGCTAGCCATTCCAGATAGCCAATTACATTATGAAATATTCATCATTAGAATAATCTGATCACCTATGCAATAAAATGGTTGGCCAGTGGAAGAGAGTATTTATACAATAAACAATAGTAAATGACCACAGAAACCTGGTTATGGAAAACTCAAAGATCAAAGCTTTTAAGACTAGAAGTATTTGACTAAAATTGTTCACTATCCTCTATATGTGTTTGGAAGTAACTATACATGGCTTATGCTGTTTACAAAGAAAAGTTCAAAATAGATTAATGACATAAAAATAATAACAACATATTATAACAAATTATGGGTTCATGAAATAGTTTGCCTTTCTAATCTTTGGATAAGGGAATAATTTATACAAAACAAATGATAGACAGCATTGTGGGATTTAAAATTAAACAATTTGCTCACTTTGAATAAAATGTTTTGTACCAATAAAGCCCAAAAGGCAAGATGACAACTATTATTATTTAGTTTTATCTCCTTCAAATCAGTTCAATGCTATACTTGAAGATAGTTTTGTATCCTAACTTTACTATCCAATATGTTTGTTTTTGTCATATGAAAGTTGTATAATTATGCCATATATGTCTTACTCAAGAAATTTATTAAAATGTTAAAAAGCACATGCTCAAGAAAAGATTCCTGCCAACATTATATAGACCTATTAATAATTCTTGAGTTCAGCCAATAAAAAGGCTCTGAATTTATATAAGTATTAATTTTATTCTCTACTTCTGCCTTTTTATGAATTGCATGTTAGTTCATGAAATGCTTCTATATGACAAGACTTTTTCCAACTTTTTTGGAAATTTCTTTGTTCTAACTATCCCAGGTCGATGCAAATACTCCATTTCTATATGACGTGTAGACTATTAACTAATTATTTGAAACTCTTATGTATTCTCTTTCAAAACTTAATCACAAAAATAGTTTGCACTAGTACAGCATTTCATAAATAATAACTTAAGTAGGAAAATTGGTAAGGTAATAGAGTAGAGATTAATGATATTTAATTTCAAAGAGTTAAAGGAATTGAAAAAAGAAAGAAATCAATGTAAAAACTTATCTTCCTCATCCATCCCCAAGCCTATTTGTCATATGACCAAGTAATTGAATTCTTTAACCCTAAATAATCTCGATTACCATAGATAGTCATAATTTCAAGTTATTTTCAAAACACTGGTTAAGAAATCAATAACCTTCTAGAAAAGGAAAAAATATGCATAAATATGCAGGAAGAAAGAGAATGTAGTTCTTTAAGAATTTCAGTAGTTCTTTAAGAATGATTGTTTTACATTTTTACAGTCAAAGGTTCTGATCAAGGCCTCACCTCCAAAATATATAGAGAATTGATTCTAATTTATAAGAAATCAAGCCATTCTTCAGTTGATAAATGGTCAAAGGATATGAACAGACAATACTCAGATGAAGAAATTGAAACTATTTCTAGCCATATGAAAAGATGCTCCAAGTCATTATTAATCAGAGAAATGCAAATTAAGACAACTCTGAGATACCATCAGATTGGCTAGAATGACAGGGAAAGATAATGTGAATGTTGGAGGGGATGTGGGAAAACTGGGACACTGATACATTGTTGGTGGAATTAATACATCCAGCCATTCTGGAGAGCGATTTGGAATTATGCTCAAAAAGTTATGAAACTGTGCATACCCTTTGATCCAGCAGTGTTACTACTCGGCTTATATCCCAAGGAGATACTAAAGAAGGGAAAGAGATCTGTATGTGCATGAATGTTTGTGGCAGGTCTCTTTGTAGTGGCCAGAAACTGGAAACTGAGTAGATGCCCATCAATTGGAGAATGGCTGAATAAATTGTGGTATATGAATATTATGGGATATTATTGTTCGGTAAGAAATGACCAACAGAATGATTTCAGAGAGGCCTAGAGAGACTTAGATGAATTGATACAGGACCAGGAGATCATTATATGCTTCAACAACAATATTATATGACGACCAATTCTGAAGGACCTGGCCATCTCCAGCAATGAGATAAACCAAATCAATTCCAATAGAGCAGTAATGAACTGAAACAGCTACACCCATTGAGAGAACTCTGGGAGATGACTAAGAACCATTGCATAGAATTCCCAATCCTTCTCTTTTTGTCTGCCTGCATTTTTGATTTCCTTCACAGGCTAATAGTACACTATTTCAAAGTCCAATTCTTTTTGTATAGCAAAATAACTGTTTGGACATGTATACTTTTATTGTATTTAATTTATACTTTAACATATTTAACATGTATTGGTCAATCTGATGTCTGGGGGAGGCGGTGGGGGGAAGAAGGGGAAAATTGGAACAAATGGTTTGGCAATTGTCAATGCTGTAAAATTACCCATGAATATTTTTTTTTAATAGACTTTTATTTACAGGTTATATGCATGGGTAACTTTACAGCATTAACAATTGCCAAACCTCTTGTTCCAATTTTTCACCTCTTACCCCCCACCCCCTCCCCCAGATGGCAGGATGACCAGTAGATGTTAAATACGTTAAAATATAAATTAGATACACAATAAGTATACATGACCAAACCGTTATTTTGCTGTACAAAAAGAATCAGACTCTGAAGTATTGTACAATTAGCTTGTGAAGGAAATCAAAAATGCAGGTGGGCATTAATATAGGGATTGGGAGTTCAATGTAATGGTTTTTAGTCATCACCCAGAGTTCTTTCTCTGGGTGTAGCTGGTTCAGTTCATTACTGCTCCATTGGAAATGATTTGGTTGATCTCGTTGCTGAGGATGGCCAAGTCCATCAGAACTGGTCATCATATAGTATTGTTGTTGAAGTATATAATGATCTCCTGGTCCTGCTCATTTCACTCAGCATCAGTTCATGTAAGTCTCTCCAGGCCTTTCTGAAATCATCCTGTTGGTCATTTCTTACAGAACAGTAATATTCCATAATATTCATATACCACAATTTATTCAGTCATTCTCCAACTGATGGACATCCATTCAGTTTCCAGTTTTTAGCCACTACAAAAAGGGCTGCCACAAACATTCGTGCACATACAGGTCCCTTTCCCTTCTTTATTATCTCTTTGATTACCCATGAATATAACGTAAATAAAAAGCTATAATAATAATAAAAAACAAACAAACAAACAAAATAATGTATGTTTTACAAAGGATGTAATAATAAGGTACATGTGGAAATTAAATTAAGCCAGATATACTGATTGTTCAATTAAATTTTAAGATAACAGTAACTAACCAATCATAAAATATGCAAACATTTAAAAAAGAGATTGTATGATATTGCTTTTTTTTGTAATTGTTGTTGGAAACAATACTGATAAGTTGAAAATAGCTCCAACTTCCCCTTATCTTTTTCAGTGCCAATACATTAATATTATGGTATTAAATATTTTATCTGTCATTTTTATAAGAATACCCCAAAAGGCTATTTAAAATGGTAATATTTTACCCAAAGGAACAAAAATCTAATGGTATGCACATAGGAAAGATTTTTAAAAGTGACTTCCACATAACCTCCTTGTTATACAGCTCATGGAAAAATAGTACACACTTCTAACATTAAAGGAAAATTTTATATATATATATATATATATTCCAGATACCAGTTCTTGATGAAAAAGGTATAAAGGCATCATGGTGAGAATAAAGGCTGAAAAAAGTCCAAATTTTTAACTGAATAATGAATATAAGGAGACATATATAATATACAAAGTTATAAAGTATAAAAAAATATGATGCAAAAATGAATTACTATTTCAGGAACAAATATCACATTTTCCCAAAACTAAATTAATATGTGAGGGGATAGGAAAAGAAAAGTTGAAATAAGTGAGAGTAAGGCCAAAGGGAACAGAAGATTTTTCCAGCATACAGAATACAGAAGATAGAGAAGCCTTCCACCCTGCTAATATTTGACATAGCTATAGAACTGTTAGCTATTACAGCTTCACAAATGAATAATTCACAAATACACACATCAATAAAGAAGAAACAAAATTATATCATTTATTACTCATGTGATATATTCATAAAATCAAAAACAACAATAAATTTAGATGAGATGATAGGTAACTGAAGGAATAAAACACTGATGAAAACAGAAATATTTATTGTAAGAGTGACTGACTGTAAAAATATGTGTACAAGAATATATAAATAAATATTTAATAATACAGTGAATAAAAAAGAATGAGTGCTAAGTATGTGATGAAATTAAATAAGATATTGTAGAATATAAGTAAAGTAATTATTAAAACAATATTTATGGTCTATGAACAGAAAAAAGAATTCAATACATCTTTCAGGAGAACTTGACAAATCAAAAAATTTAAATGAATACTAAAATGTGTTACACAATACAGGAAAACTGCTTACGACTTAAGGCAGATAAAGAGAATCTGCAGATCTCTTTCAGAAAACAAAATCAAAAGATAGTTTTCAAATGTAGTAATTTCAATCACAAACTACAAATATTGCAATTGACTTGAAAAAAAGCAACTACAACAAAAACTTTAAATAGAAATGGAATTCAAATAAAACAATGTTAATTTATAACTAAATGAAAACCTCAACCAGAAAACAATAGATATTCCAAAAATCAAAAGAGTAGAGATTATAGTCTAAATGACACACTCTAAAAACTTGAGACATCAGCAATGAAACAGAAAGGATGTTAAGCAAAAAGGAGATATTTGAAGTGCATATAACAGCAACAACAGAACGACCAATGAAAAATATATGAATAGAGTGTTGAAACTGAAAGATTTTCAAACAACAGAAGCAAAAAAACAAATATCATAAAAGTACCTTGCTCCCTAAGTAATGAAATAAATTACCTTTACAACTTATTTTTAAGAAAAAAGCCTGACTTAAAAGAGTAAAAAAATACACAGGGTGCTATACATGTACATATAATACATGTATGCATATGTATATATGCCCATATATAGAAATACAAAAAATGTGTATGCATACATATATATGTATGTGCCTATGCATGTATGTGTATGAAACAGAAGATGTAAGATTAGAGGATCAGAACTAAAATACCTTAACCTAAATCCTCATGATTAAATACATGTAAATAATTGTGTAGCATTAACAAAATAATAGAGGCTGTTAGAAATGGACAGAAGAGGTAAGGGCCATAGAGAAATTAGTGATCTCCCTCATTCCCAAATATTAAGATGAGCAAGGAGATTGTAATTCCAACAGTATACCAGGAAAAGAAAGAGATTCTCTGGAGTCTTCTGTTTAAACATCAAATTTTTCTGTACAACTCTTGTCCTTTCAGTAACAATGCTTCAAAAGACCTCTACTTCACTGAATATCCAATTTTCCCCTGAATGGTCTCATTGGTATCATTGTTTTGCTCTGTCATTTTATATAAAATGGTATCATTGTTTTTCTGGGTAAGTAACTCAATCATAATTTACCTCCTTTACCATCCAAAATATCATATCCTGCACCTGCCAATTTTTTAATATAGAAGATGAAAAATCTGATATCATACTGACAACTAAATCTATTAACTAATTATTAGGCTACATATTTAAGCTAACATGTCCAGAAAATGGATGTTTGCAATGTCTTGATTCAAATAAATTTAGAGAAATATATGCATTACGAGCCATTTTCTTCACATCAAACCTGTAAGATAAGTATTATCACTATTATTATTTCAGTTTAGAATTAGTTTATCCATACAGTTTTACAATTGCTTTCATTTACAAATGAGTAAGCAGACAAAGTGGAAAAAGTGGTCAACATTAAAGAGAAATCAAGTCTGTGGGACTTTAACAGATTTTCTAGCATCTGATGTGTTTTTCCCTTGATAAGAATTTGATGCAGAGCTAGTCAGAATTGGATGGGGCAAATTAGGTGTTTTTTGTTTGTTTGTTTGTTTTTGTTCATCTGGAAGAACAAAAGGTCAATAATTTCAAGGGAATTAATGAAAAAACATTCAAATGAAGGTGGCCTTGCTGTGCCAGACCTAAAACTGTATTATAAAGCAGGGGTCATCAAAACCATTTTGTACTGGCTAAAAAAGAGAGCAGTATTCAGTAGAATAGGTTAGGATCACTGGACAAAATAGTGAATGACTATAGTAAGCTAGTGTTTGACAAAACCCCAATGTAATATTCTTCTCTAAAATGTAATATTCTCTGGGAGCAGGTTTCTTGTGGGGCTTCTGGAGGCAGCCTTAGTTTCAGTTCAGTAATCATCCCAAATGCAGCCAGGAGTTAAGTCCAAATCCTTTATTGTCTCCTTAAAAGTCTTTTTTCCTTCACTTGGAGCTCGGCTAGTTTTCTGGAGACCTTCTGGATCTTGGTTTCAGTGTTCTCCACAGGACAGCCTGCCACCATTTCTCTGTCTTCCTTAGTTCTGCCCAACTGCCTTCTGTGGATTCTGAATCTCCTCAACTGAATCTTGGTTGAGGTTCCTTGCTTATATATGCTCTCTTAAAGGTGTGATCTTGTGGAACTCTAGTAAGTACTAAGTACATGTACTGAACTAGAGAACTGTTAAACACCATGTTAAATTAGATCAATTCCACTGACTTAGCACCTTGTTTCAAGTTCTGGCTCATAATACCCCAAACCTCAGCTTTTGGAATAAAAATTCACTATTTGATAAAATCTTCTGGAAAAATTAGAAACTAGTATGGAAGAAACTAGGCATTGAACCACACCTAACACTGTATACCAAGATAAGGTCAAAATGGGTTCATGATTTAAACATAAAGAGTGATATTTTAAGCAAATTATGAAAACAAAGGATAGTTTTCCTCTCAGATTTGTGGAGAAAGAAGGAATTTGTGGCCAAAGAAGAAGCGGAGTCCATTATTGAATACAAAATACATAATTTTGTTTACATTAAGTTAAAAAGTTTTTATTCAAACAAAACCAATGCAGAAAACTGAAGGGAAGCAGTGAACTGGGAATAATATTTTTTTACATTCAAGAGTTCAACTCAAAGCCTCATTTCTAAAATATATAGAGAATTGACTCAAATTTATAAGAATTGAATCCATTCTTCAATTAATAAATGCTCAAAGAATATGAACAGACATTTTTTAGATGAAGTTTAGTCATATGAAAAGATGCTCTAGATCACTTTTGATCAGAGAAATGCAAATTAAGACAATTCTGCGGTACCACTACACACCTCTCGGTTTATTTAAGATGACAGGAGATAATGATGAGTCTTGGAGATGTGGGAAAACTGGGACATTACTACATCGTGTGGAATTATGAACTGATCCAAACATTCTGGAGAGCAATTTGGTACTATGCTGAAAAATCTGTCAATCTATCAATTATTTTTTTTAATTTAATAGCCTTTTATTTACAGGATATATGCATGGGTAACTTTACATCATTAACAATTGCCAAACCTCTTGTTCCAATTTTTCACTTCTTACCCCCCACCCCCTCCCCCAGATGGCAGGATGACCAGTAGATGTTAAGTACATTAAAATATAAATTAGATACACAATAAGTATACATGACCAAAATGTTATTTTGCTGTACAAAAAGAATCAGACTCTGAAATATTGTACAATTAGCTTGTGAAGGAAATCAAAAATGCAGGTGGGCATAAAATATAGGGATTGGGAATTCAATGTAATGGTTTTTAGTCATCTCCCAGAGTTCTTTCTCTGGGCATAGCTGGTTCAGTTCATTACTGCTCCATTGGAAATGATTTGGTTGATCTCGTTGCTGAGGATGGCCAGGTCCATCAGAACTGGTCATCATATAGTATTGTTGTTGAAGTATATAATGATCTCCTGGTCCTGCTCATTTCACTCAGCATCAGTTCGTGTAAGTCTCTCCAGGCCTTTCTGAAATCATCCTGTTGGTCATTTCTTACAGAACAGTAATATTCCATAATATTCATATACCACAATTTATTCAGCCATTCTCCAACTGATGGACATCCATTCAGTTTCCAGTTTCTAGCCACTACAAAAAGGGCTGCCACAAACATTCGTGCACATACAGGTCCCTTTCCCTTCTTTATAATCTCTTTGGGATATAATCCCAGTAGTAACACTGCTGGATCAAAGGGTATGCACAGTTTGATAACTTTTTGAGCATAGTTCCAAACTACTCTCCAAAATGGTTGGATTCGTTCACAACTCCACCAACAATGCATCAATGTCCCAGTTTTCCCGCATCCCCTCCAACAATCATCATTATTTTTTCCTGTCATCTTAGCCAATCTGACAGGTGTGTAGTAGTATCTTAGAGTTGTCTTAATGTGCATTTCTCTGATTAATAATGACTTGGAGCATCTTTTCATATGACTAGAAATAGTTTCAATTTCTTCATCTGAGAATTGTCTGTTCATATCCTTTGACCATTTTTCAATTGGAGAATGGCTTGATTTTTTATAAATTAGAGTTAATTCTCTATATATTTTGGAAATGAGGCCTTTATCAGAACCTTTGACTGTAAAAATATTTTCCCCGTTTATTCCTTCCCTTCTAATCTTGTCTGCATTAGTTTTGTTTGTGCAAAAACTTTTCAGTTTGGTATAGTCGAAATTTTCTATTTTGTGATCAGTAATGATCTCTAGTTCTGCTTTGGTCATAAAGACCTTCCCCTTCCACAGGTCTGAGAGGTAAACTGTCCTGTGTTCCTCTAATTTATTAATAATTTCATTCTTTATGCCTAGGTCATGAACCCATTTTGACCTTATCTTGTTTTATGGTGTTAAGTATGGATCAATGCCTAGTTTCTGCCATATTAGTTTCCAATTTTCCCAGCAATTTTTATCAAACAGTAAGTTCTTATCCCAAAAGCTGGGGTCTTTGGGTTTGTCAAAGACTAGGTTGCTATATTTGTTGACTGTTTTATCCCTTGAACCTAACCTATTCCACTGATCAACTAATCTATTCCTTAGTCAATACCAAATGGTTTTGGTAACTGCTGCTCTATAATATAATTTTAGATCTGGCACAGCTAAGCCATCTTCATTTGATTTTTTTTTCATTAATTCCCTTGAAATTCTTGAACTTTTGTTTTTCCATATGAATTTTGTTGTTATTTTTCTAGGTCATTAAAATAGTTTTTGGGGAGTCTGATTGGTCAATCTATCAATTATAAAGTGCTGTGCATACCCTTTGATCCAGCAGTGTTTCTACTTGGCTTGCATATCAAATTGACCATAGAGGAGGGAAAGGGACTCACATGTGTGAAAATGTTCGTGGCAACATTTTTTGCAGTGGCAAGAAAGTGGAAAGTGAGTGGATATCCATAAGTTGGAGAATGGCTGAATAAATTATGGTACATGAATGTTATGGAATATTGTTGTCCTATAAGAAACAACCAGCGGAATGATTTCAGAAAGTTTTGGAGAGACTTACTGATGCTAAGTGAAGGGAGTAGAACCAGGAGACCATTGTATATGGCAACAACAAGATTACATGATAATCCATTTTGATGCACATAGTTCTTTTCAACTATGAGATGATTCAAGCCATTTCCAAAGGTCTTGTGATGAAGAGAACCATGTGCTTCCCAGAGGGAACACTATAGGGATTTAATGTGAATCACAGCATAATTTATATTTTCACTCTTTTCATTATTTGCTTGCATTTTGTTTTTCTTTGTAATGATTTTTCCCTTTTCATTTCATTTTTCTTGTGCAGCACGATAATTTTGGAAATGTATAGAAGAATTGCACATGTTTAAAATATATTGCATTACTTGCTACCTAGTAGAGGGAATGGGGGAAGGGGTGAAAAATTTGGAACAATACATGTTGAAAGTTATCCATGCATATGTTTTGAAAATAAAAAGCTTTAATAAAAAAGTAAATAAATTTTTAAAAATTTGAAAGGTATCTATATCACAAATATTAAAAGGAAAAAAAAATGTGGAAAGGTTTTAACATTGTCTAAACTATCTCAGAATCCACCATTATATCCTAGGAACGGATAACAATTCCCAAGCTTTTCATCTAATTACTAGAACATTCATATTATTTTTTTTCTTGGTAGGATAGAACTGATCAGTCCAAACCATTTTTGCTATTTTTGCTCTTTTTCTCACAGTACTCATTTGGAATTTTCCTGTAGTGACTTTTATCTTTGACAGCTGAAGAGAGAGGATAGGCTCTACATAATCCACTGACCTAGATTCTCATTTTAAGTAATAGGAAGGTTCCCAAAGAATGCATGTGATGGGAATCTAGTTCATTTAAGATGCCTCTTTTATGTTTACTAATTGACCATAGTTTGTACGGTATTACATAGTGTAACATCCATGTTGCTTGAATTGTCAAAAGAAATCTATTTTCTCTTGGTGGTCTAAGTCTGTCTGTGTATATGTCAAAAGCTTAATAAAACCCGAGGGGTTGGAGGGTGGGAGGGGATTTACATATATATATATATATATATATATATATATATATATATATATATATATAATTATATTTGTGAATTTTTCAGAGGTGTATTAAATTAAATAATTATAAATCAGTAATTCTTATCATTAACAAAATTTACATAATCCTTTTTTTTAATAAAGTGCTTTTAGGATTTGTGAAGCAAAAATACTTTGAAGTTGCTGCTTTATAAATCCTTTCATTTCATATTAACTTTACATTAGTCATTCAACCACCCCTACTCTACCCCCCTTTTCTGATTTCTTCTTGAATATACAATTGTTACTTTCTTCAGCAGGACTACTTAAAGCTGAGATTCACTCTGAGGACTTATCTTCAATTTATACTCTAGAGTCTTAAATACTATGCAAATTAATTTGTTATCAGTATTAAATAACCATAAAAGACATCAGCAGCAGTTTATAGGGCTACTACAGTTTCTAGAAGACCTAATTTCTGTGATGTGGAAAAGACAAAACAAAAATTAAATGAAAATGTTCTCTTCCGCTGCCAACAATTTTGTTGATTAAAAAAAAATGTACCCAGTAAAATCAGAAAAAAATTAGCCTTAGAAAATAATTTTACATTTTCATTAAAAAAAAAAGTAGTAAAAATTTTCTTTTCCCAAAGATTTTGCTGATTATTTGTTTCAGGAGAGAAATACACACATATATATATATATATATATATATATATATATATATATATGAACTGATTGTATAAACACATATATATATATGTATGTATGGTATATGTGTGCAATATGATGTGTGTATGTTTGCACATATGTATGAGTGCATATATGTATATACACATATATCCATACACAAGCATACATGTGCTAGATGTAAAGATTTTAATTGATTTCAACAACTGTGTGTATGTGTATTTCTTTAGCAAGTTTTGTGTGTTAGGTGAGAAGCAGTCCTGCATAATAACTAGAAGGTTAGGATTTAAAGGCACTCATTTAAGAGGACTTAGGATCAAATTCTAGCTCCAGCTCTAACTATGTGACTGAATAAGTGACTTTTCTATTCTGTGCCACTGGCAACTATCCAACACTAGAACATGCAGATAATTGCTGATCTAAATAGGTAAAATAATTCCCTCACCTAGAAAGCTATACACTAAGCAAATCTCAGATTTGGTTATTTTGGATTTTAGTGATTGAAACAAGTAAATAAATGAATATATACACAATATATGCAGAGTAATTTAAAGGTAAATTTAGAGGGTAAAGCCGATGACCATAAAAATTCTACAGAAGTTCAAACTTGAAATGAGACTTGGAGGAATCCAGGAAAATTCTCCTTTCTAGGAGAAAAATGTGTGGAAGACAGAAATTTAGGCAGGGAGAAGAGCTAAAGCAAAGACACAGTAGTGAAAAATGGAATGTTACCTATAAGGGAAAATATAAAGGACAATATGGGTGGACCATCAAGTGTGGAAAAGCAATATGTAGAACAAACACTTGAAAGCCTGGAAAGCATCAGTTCATTTTATGAAGCCCTTTAAATAGCACATTGTTATAACTGTGTAATGTTCTGGTTGGTTTTCTGGAGGTCTTTGGACCAGCCTTCATTTCAGTAGAGTAATCACCAGGAGAATAGCCAGGGATTAAGTCCTAATTCTTTATTGTCTCCTTGCCTGGGGCTTAGCTGGCTTTCTGGAGGCTCTTCAGACCTACTTTGGTCTCAGTGGGGGGAGCAGGAAGACAGGTCAGCCCCCAAGGTGGGGTGAGATGGAATGAATCTCTCTCCTTGTCTCCTAGAGCTTGAGCTCCCACCTCTAGTCCTCTGTCTTCTCTGAGTCTGACTCTGGCTGAGTCTGTTCCAGTTTCCTATACTCTAGTATAATTAGATCATTTACAGTATACTGAGTATAAACCAATCATTATATCACTAGGGAACCATTATTTGTTGTAAGATTAAATCAGTCATACTGACCTAGAGAACTATTAATCACCACACTAAACTAGCTAACCATTGTCTTATCAATTCCACTTAGTTATCACCTTGTAAGAATCCTTGTTTCAAGTACAGAGTTCTGGCCCATAACATAACTGTTCCTAGAAACAATATTTATTGATTTTTATTGAGTAAATGGATTGAAATTTTAGTTATTATGCAAGACTGCCTCTCACCTATCACACAAAAACTTTCTAAAGAAATATACATACATACATACAATTGTTGAATGACATTGAATTTTTTTTCATTCAGTATATGTGTGCTTGTGTATGTATATGCATATGTATATGTAGCATTTATATATACACATACCTATGTACATATCACATACATACATTCTCAATGATGTATTTTACACACATGTATACACATACATTCACGTGTCTATTTGTACATATATGTATGCTTATACATGTGTGATAATGACATATGTATATCGAAGAGAGAGAGTGTGTCTTGGGCAAAATACTTAACTTTTAAAGACTTCAGACAATTTTCTAAGTCTTTAAGTTGTAGAATAGTCTCAAATAACTTGTCAAAATATATGCAACTAATTAATGACAGTGTCAACATTACATCACAGATCTTTCCTATTCAAGTCCAGCATCCTGACTATTAACCATCTGGTTTGTCACTTAATTTACTTCAAACTGACCCCAACAAAGTTCAAGACATGAAATTTTATTTTGTACATTAATGAAACAGAAATAGATTTCATCTTCTCTCTCCTAGGAGGATATGGGATTTAGTTGTGTGGCGATCAAAACTGTCTAGTCACACATCCACCACAAGCTCTTTTATTCATTTTTATTTCAGATTCTTGGGAAGATGATTTCCCTTTCCTTATGTGTCCTGGAATTCTCCATTGGGTCACTAGAGTTAGACGGGGTTTCTTATATTCTTTTGTAGGTGTTTCAAATAAAATTAAACCTTCTAAGGATCAATGCATGTTCTTTTTCCTGCCTCAAACAAATAAGAAAGAAAAAGAAAAATATGCAACTTCACCATAAAGGTAAACTGTAACCACTGGTAGACATAGCTTACAGCTGAAATTCATAAATATGTCTTCCCTGACAGAGCAATATCTATTAAAACCAGACTAGAGAATGGTTGTGAAATAGCTCCTTCCATATTTCATAAAGAGTAGACAGCTACAATTTACAAAAGAGTCAACTACATCCCTAAGGGCAGCCTCTTGCTAGTTGTTTAAACTTCCCTAAAAGTTTCCTTATTTTTTTCCTTGAACCGAAAGAACAATTTACATTGAAACTATGCTGATGCTTCAAGACAGGCTAAGGAGCATCCAGAGAGTTTCATTTTCAGCTGCCTTTCTGATTTAAACTTCAAGTGCTAAGGTGAGAGCATCAGATATGACCCAGTATATTTTGTTCTTCTCAGACTGCCTAAGGTTCTGTTATCTCATTTCTTTTCTCTTTTCTTTTTATTCTATTTAAAAAGGTAGAGAGTTATTTTATCTTATTTCCCTTTGTTTAGAGGAAGACAATATCACACACACACACACACACACACACACACACACACACACAAACCTAAAATGCCTATTTAGTCTTGAAGGTTTTTTTTCACCTAATTATTAAATATATGTAGAGTAGGGGAAGAGCTAACCACATAATAAGAATAAGGGAGAAAGGGAAAGCCCATATTTTCTTTATCTCTACATCACATCAAGAGATTTTGAGCAAGAACTCTGTCCTATTTGGTGAGGACCTGCAGACAAATTTATTGTGGGATTTTCACAAGAATAACAGAGAATGAATGTGAATGAGTTGTGAAATATTTCCATGGAGGCAATAATCCTGTTGACAAAAAATAAATGCTCTCTAAGAGTGAAGGATGAAAATAATGTTTTTATAAAAAAAAAAAAACTTACTGTTTTTCTTAATATTGAACTCTATTATAACCAGATTTCATAATTTGGAGTTGGAAGTAATTCAAGTAAAATAGTGGTTCTTTATCATCATAATCACTATTACTAATGTGAAGCTCAAACACTTCCATGGATCTTTGAGCGAAGCCATGTGAATAGCCTTTCAATGAGTTCATAAAGCAACCCATCCATGTGTTCATCTTCTCCATTTGCCTCTGTAAATTTTCCATAGATATTTTGCTAAAGCTTAAATAAAAGCTTATTAAATTAAATTAAAGCTTTTTTCTTATATATATTTTTATCATCTTATAGATACAAATGAAGTAGTACTCAGCTAAACACTTGATATTCTTATTCTAAGATATCATCTCTTATTGAAATAGATATTTTATTTACTTAAAGAACCATAAAAAGGCAAATTGTGTTCACATAGAAAACTAGTTTGAGTGTACAGATACAGAGAATTTAGAGAAGAAAATGGGGTCATGGATGTAAAAGAACTAAAAGTTCACAAAAATGGCTGTATGTTTCCCAGCAGTATTTTATGGAAACTTTGAAGTTCATAGCTGGAAAACATTGAATCAAAGAATTATTTGGGTACTGTGAAACAATTACACTATGACACTTTATTGTATATCCCACAGAAAGAGATAACAGATCCTAAGGAGAGGATGAGTTGAAACTGAAAAGAGATTAAAAATCAGAATAGTCTATAAAATAAAACCCTAGACAAAAGAACTCAGAAATCACAAGTTAAGAAAATTGAGAAGCAAGTTCAAGCACAGGAACAGAGTCCCAAAACAAGAAACTAATGGTAGCTGCTTTTTGCTATGCCAAATTAGACCAACTGACTAGACATAGGATTCTTATTTGACATAAGGGAGCTAAGTTGATGGGAGGAAAAGTGAATTAGCTCTTAGCCTTGATTTTTCTGAATGAATTTCTAATATTATGCTCATTTAATACCAGTTTTTTTTCTCATGCTCTCACTGTACTTTGGATTGAAAGATCACCCTCAAAAAAGATTGGAGGTAGAATTAAGATAGTGAAGAAAATTCAGGCACTTGTCCAAACTCTCTCCGACTTCCCTAAAAAGAAACTTTATTTAGTGATTTACTTTTTTAAAAAAATATTTATTTTTATAAAACATGTTGAGAGAGAAAAATCAGAGCAAAGAGGAAACACCATGGGAGTGATTTTTTTATTCTGTTTTTTTTTTAACAGAAAAAAGAATTAAACTTAGCAGGTATTGATTTACATTCAGTTTCCATAGTTCTTTTTCTGGATGCAGATGATATTTTATGAACAGAGATTATTGGAAATGCTTTGGGTCACTGAATCACTGAGAAGAACCAAGTCTTTCATAGTAGATCATCACACACTCTTGCTGTTATTGTGTACAATGTATTCCTGGTTCTGCTTGTTTCACCCAGCATCAGTTCATGTAAGTCTTTCCATGCCTTTCTAAAATCAGATTGTTTAACATTTTTATAGAACAATAATATTCCATTATTTTCATATATCACAACCTGTTCTGCCATTCCTGATGGGCATCTACTCATTGTTTAATTATTTGCTACCACAAAAAGAGCTGCTACAAACATTTTTGCACATATGGATCCTTTATCCTTTTTTATGATTTCCTTGGGATTCAGATCCAGTAATGGCATTGTTGTATCAAAGAATATGCACAGTTTGATAGCTCTTTGAGCATAGTTCCAAAGTGATCTCCAGAATTGTTGAATCATTTCACAACTCGACCACCAATTCACTAGTGTCCCAGTTTTCCCACATCCCCTCCTATAATTATCATAATTTTTCCTGTCATTTTAGCCAATCTAAGAGATGTGAGGTAATGCCTCAGAGGTGTTTTAATTTGCATTTCTCTAATCAATAGGGATTCAGAACATTATTTTCATATAGCTATAAATGGATTTAATTTCTTCATTTGAAAATTTGCTGTTCATATCCTTTGACCATTTATCAATTGGGAACTGACTTATTTTTGTAAATTTGATATAGGTCTTTAAATATTTTAGAAATGAGACCTTGTCAGATACACGGATTGTAAAGATTTTCCCCCAACTTTCTACTTCCATTTTAATCTTCTGCTAGGGTATTTTTGTGCAAAATCTTTTTAATTTAGTGTAATCAAAGTTGATCATTTTGCCTTTCATAGCATTCTCTAGTTGTTCTTTGATCATAAATTCCTCCTTTCTCCAAAGATCTAATATGTAAGAGATAATTATCCCTTGATGTCCTAATTCATTTATTGTAATCAAATCATGTGTCCATTTTAACCTTATTTTGATATGGAATGTGAGATGTAGGTCATAATGAACTTCTAATATCTTATTTTCCAGTTTTCCCAGAAATTTTTGTTAGATAGTGAATTCTTTTTCTGGAAGCTGGAGTTGGGGGTTTATCAAATACTAGATTACTATAGACTTTGATTATAGTATCATACTTCACTGATCCATCACTCTTTTTCTTAGTCAGTATGAAATGTTTTGATGACTACTACTTAAAATAAAGTTTTAGGTTCAATACTATTAAGCCAAAATACTTTGTATTTTTTTATTGATTCCTTTGATATCTTGACTTTTATTCTTCCAGATGAATTTTGTTATTTTTTCTAGTTGTATATAAATAATTTGGGTAATTTGATTGATATGGCACTGAACAAGTAGACACATTTAGGCAGAACTGTCATTTTCATTATGTTAGTTTGGTCTAACCATGAGCAACAGATATTTTCCCAATTGTTGAGATTTTACTTTATTTGTGTGAGAGCAGTTTCCTGGAGAGGATATGGGAAAACTGGATTGCAAAACACATTTGGAGGACTTATGAACTGATCAACCATTCTGGAGACCTATTTGGAATATGCCCAAAGGGCAATCAAAGTGTGCATAGCTTTTGTCCCAGTGATAATAATAATAGTTCTGTTCTCTTAGATACCACTACACACCTCTGAGATTGGCTAAGATGACAGGAAAAGGTGACAAATGTTGGAGGGGATGTGGGAAAACTGGAACACTGAAACATTGTTGGTGGAACTATGAACAGGTCCAACTATTCGGGAGAGCAATTTGGAACTATGCCTAAAGGGTTACAGAAATGTGCATACCCTTTGATCCAGCAGTATTTCAACTGGACTTATATCCCAAAGAGATATTAAAGGAGGAAAAGGGACCCACATGTCAAAAATGTTTGTGGCAGCCCTCTTTGTAGTGGCAAGAAAATGGAAACTGAGTGGATGCCCATCAATTGGAGAATGGCTGAATAAATTACGGTATATGAATGCTATGAAATATTGTTGTTCTTTAAGACACAATCAGCAGGAAGATTTCAGAGAATCCTGGAGAAATTTACATGAAAAGATACTAAGTGAAATAAATAGAACCAGGAGATCACTGTACATGAGAACAACAAGATTATAACATGATAATTCTGATCAACATGGCTCTTTTCAACAATGACTTGATTCAGTCCAGTTCCAATGATCTTGTGATAATGTGAGTCATCTACACCCTCAGAGAGGACTTTGGAAACTTAGCATGTTTCCTAATTTAGCATTTTTACTTTTTTTGTTGTTGTTTGCTTGCATTTTATTTTATTGCTCTTTTTTTCTTTTGATCTGATTTATCTTGTGCACTAAATAATTGTTAAATGTGTATGCATATATTGGAATTAACATATATGTTCTATGTTTTACATATATTGAATTACTTTCCATATGTTTTAAAAATAAATAAAAACTTTAATAAAAAATAAAATAAAAGAATAATGGACCTCTATTCAATGATGATGATGATGATGGAGATGATGATGATGATAACGCAATCAACTTATTCCATACATGTTTGTAGTAAATTTTAAGATATCAAGTAGCTGAATCACTTCCATTTGATCTTTCTTAGAAAGAATATGACGATAAGCTGGCAAGTTAAAATATGGAACTCTGATGTTCTTTCTAGAGGTGAACTGCCAAGCATACAAATGCTATTTCAGGGAGCCCAGTCCTAATGGACTGGCCACATTTCATGAATTCCAAATATATGTTTGCCAAAAAGACTCTTTTTCAGAATATTTGCAAAAGTGAAGCATTTAAAAAGGAGGTCAGAAGAGGTGATAGAATGACATTCTTGAGGTCTTTTTGAAGAATTTTAGAATCAATCATGAGACATGGGAGACACTGACATAGGACTGCCTAGTATGGCTCTGCTCTTTATGAGAAAAGTAGAACTGCAGTACCTAAAAAAAAAAAAACATGGTATGTTCAAACGTAGTGATATCTGAACTTTATGTATTCATATGGACTATTTGTACTCAATCTGTGGTAAAGCTTTCTTAGCTTGTATTAGTCTGATTAGCCAGTTAAGAACTGTATCTTAATCATGACAAAATCATATTATTTTGCTCCTATTTGAGCACAAATGATAACAACCAATCAATCAATTACATGGATAAAATAATTAATCTTTGAATTACTGAAATGTAAATGGAAAATCATAGATTTAAAGCTCAAAAGAATTTTATAGATTGTTCTCTATTTTCTCACCTTATAATGAGAAAACTGAAATGATTCAGTCAAGATCATATGAGTAGCAAGTGGCAGAAATAGCATTCAACTCAGGTCATCTTAATCAAAATGCAGTATTTTTCTATCATACCCTGAAAAATACCTGGAATATAATACCAATTCTGTCACCACATATGAGATATTGAGAAGATAATTAAATATCATGGGCTTGTCATGTGTTAAATGAAGGCATTTAAAGAAAAAATATAAAAATTCATTTTAGCTTAATATAGAATACATATACTATTCTAAATATCAGATTGTGAAAATTATGTTAAAAAGTGTTAATAGTTGATCATTGGCTGAAATTTATCATACAGCGTGAAGAAGACACTGAAAAAATACAGCCAATATGATTTTAGATTCAATTTCATCTTATAGACTAAAAAAAGGAAAATATACATTATATAGTTAGACTCTTGCTTGCTAATTTAGAAATATCATTTGAAGAGGAAAATTGACAGAATAGACTTCAGTCTCAAAGTGATTTATTAGTATATGGAAAGGCATGAAGCCATATTATAAAAAGAATACTTGAAAAAATTGTTCAGTTAACACAGAAAAAAGAAGATTCTGAAATCATGAAAGCAATCTTAACATTTTTTAAAAAATCTATCTTTCACATGAAAGAAGAAACAGATACCTATTATTTTGTTCCAATATAAAAAAGTCTGGGAATGAATATAATAAAAGTAAACAGGAAGGAAGAATCCTGCTTTAATGAAGAACTTTTTTTTTTTTTTTAACATATTAAAGCTATCCAACAAGGGAATGAAATTCCATCAAAACAATGAGCAGCCTATTACTATAAGGATTCATGCAAAGGATTATTGGCTAATTGCCACATATGTTATAAATTTGAACCATTCAATGAATGGGAAGCATTTATTAAGCACTTATTCAGTTCAACAGAGTATACAAAGTACTGGGGATGCAAAGATAAAATATGTTTCTATTTCAAAGATCTTAGGTATCTAAGGGCCTTCCCAATCCTAAAGCTCTGCTGTTTGTTTGTGGATTTTGTTTTTGTTTGTTTTAATTTTGAGGGTTTTTGTTTTGTTTTGTTTCACTTTATTATTATCAGGAATGAAGGACAACATTTGTGGCCATTGTAATTAGGGAAACCTTTTAGGGAGAAAGTAAAATTCCATTTGGACCATGATGTAAGAGTAGAGTTTGAGGAACTTACCAAAAAAGGAAGGATACTCTAATGAAGGGACCAGAGAGAGAGAAAAAAAAAAAAAAAAAAAAGATGTTAAAAGAGTGTAAACAAACTAATTTGGTATTAATTATTTTTCTTTGTATTTTTATCTTCAGCTGATAAAGAAAGGAAAGAGTCATGCAACAGAAATTAAACAAAGTAATGTGATACTGTGGGAAGAACAGTAGCTCTGAGTACTTAGGTTCAAATCACTTTACCTTTTATTCCTCAGTTTCCTCATTGAATTTAAATAATATCTGAGATTTCTTCCAGCTCTAAATCTATAATATTATTAATGCAATGAAAGAAGATATGCATTGCCCAGAAAAAAAAAAATTATAATCTTGATTGCTATCAGGTCAATTCCATTCTATTTTCTTTCCCCATTGAATGCTCCACTAAGATTTGTTGCAAAAAAGAAAAGGGCTTAACACTTTAACCTGTCTCTCCTGGGAGTGTGTGAATTCATCAAATACTAATGAAACTCACTTTGGGGCCCACAAGCAAAAAAATCTTTTTTATGTATGAAGGATTGATAATAAACTCAGTTGTTATAACTCTATTGCTAAAAATCAATATAGCTTAGAGGAGAGCAGTCAATCTTGGAGACAAGAAAACCTATGTTTAAGCTCAGTTCTAGATTAATATTAGATACATGGACCATATACTTCAGCTCTTAAAATCCTAATAATACTTTTGATATGCTATCTGCGACAAAGATTCCCTTCATGGTTTCTTTCTCAAATACTTTAGGACAGGGATACTGTGTGTGTGTGTGTGTGTGTGTGTGTGTGTGTAAATAACAATTAGGTTCCTCAGGGGAAGTTCTCCACAATGGACAAATGGCCAGTCACTCATCACTCTCCACAATAACCTCTAACAAAAGAAAACAAGTAAAAACCTCATCATTGATATGTTAATCTGGACAATGCTAACCTGTGGTAGATGGAATTATTATAATTTAGCTTTCTTCTGGGTGCTATACCACAAATAAAATTCAACACTGAGCTAAAACATAGGCAGCTAATACTTTGTAAAGCTCAGTGACATTCCAACAATTTCCAGTTTCTTCCCATTAGAGATGAAATTTGGATTTAATGAGATTGCCCTTGAGAATATTCATGGACAGGGGTTACTTCATGACTGAAAAACGATGTCTTCTTAAACAGAAAGTAGTGACTTCATGGTCAGAATTTTTTGTATACTCTGCAGCATCAAATATCATAAAATTAAAGATTAAACAAGCTCTGTAAGAACCAACCAACAGGATGATTTCAAAGAGTCTTAGAGAGACTGATATGAACTGATTCTAAGTGAAATGAGTAGAACCAGGAGATCATTATACATGACAACAAGATTATACGATGATCAATTCTGATGGACATGGCTCTCTTCAACAATGAATTGATTCAGACCAGTTCTACTTGTTCAATGATGAAGAGAGTCATCTATACCCAGAGAGAGGACCATGGGAACTGAGTGTGGACCACAACATAACATTTTCTTTCTGTTGTTGTTTGATTGGATTTTATTCTGCTTCTCTCTTTTTTTTTTTTCCTGTGGCACAATAATAATATAAATATGTATGCATATATTGGATTTAATATATATTTCTACCATGTTTAACATATATTGCACTACTTGCCAACTAGGGGAGGGCACAGGGAAGGGGAGAATATTGGATCATAGGGTTTTGCAATGCTAATTTGGAAGAATTGTCCATGCATATATTTTGAAAACTAAAAAAGTTTTAATTAAAAATAAATATAATAAAACTTTTCTCAAAAATGAAAAGAGATGGCTCTTTATGGAGTTGAGGGGGAGTGATAGATTCCAGAATGAAGGAAAGGTAAAAAAGTTATTGATAAAAATTATATCTGGAAAAATAAAAAAAAATCAACAAGCTATGTCATGAAAACAGCAGTTGTGAATGGAAATTGTTGAATTATATGGTATTCTATTAAAGGAAAGGAGAGAATTATGCAGATAAATACTGCAAGCCCAAGGAGGGAAGAATATATTAAGACTTCCAGGCCTATAATCTAGAAGATATGTGTTCAAATTATACCTAGTAGAAGTAATTAAGCTTTGTTTGCCTTAGTTTTCTCAAAAATAAAACAGGGATAATAATAACACCTTCCTCCCAGGTTAGTTGTAAGGATCAAAGGAGATAAAAGTTGTAAAATACTTTGTACTGTGGTTGGCACATAGTAATCACCATATAAATGCTAGTTATATTAATATTATTTAAAAATAGCATTCACAAAATGATAGAGCTGGAAAGGACCCTGGAAATCATCTGATATGACCCCTAAGCTGTACAAATAAATAAAGGGAGTTACACAGAAATTAAGTTACATACCCAAGGTTATGAAATTTGTTAATAAGGAAGCTTAAATTCAAACTGAGTTTTGATAACCATTTGCTTCTTCCATTACATCATACGCTTCTTTAATGCCTGCCTCCAACTGTTGTGAAAAGATACATTATTGGTAAAGGACTCACTGTGGTCCTGCAGGAGATCAAGAACTTGCATTATTACTTATTTAAATATTCATAAGTGTATTTCAGCATAATTATTTCTTTTGTAATCTTATGGGTATTATTTTGTGCATGTAAAAACTATGTAAAGGGATTCATGATTTCACCAGATTGCTAAAGGAGTTCTTGGACTTGAGAGAAAATAAGAGAAAACATTGTACCAGAAAGCAGGACATAAGTAATTTTGGGTTGGTGATTAAATCCACTTTGATTCATACGAAATTAATCAAATGAATTAAACATTTATTGAGTGCCTACTCTATGTAAAACACTAGAAATACTAAAAAAAAAAAAAATGAAATGTTTGCCCTCAAGACCCCCTCATTTTACAGAGAGGGAATACAGCAGTTGTAAAAATAATTAAATAAAGAATATATATATATATATATATATATATATATATATATATATAAATGACACAGAGTAGGTGAATACTATTAATGGCAACAGTATTTCAGACTAGAGAGAACCCTAGAAAAAGGAATCATAAAGAAAGGAGATGTAAAGTTGTATATATAAAATTTCAAGTAGGATAATATGACAGATGTGTAGATTGAATAAAAAAAGAGAAGTTCAAAAGATGCAAGGTGGAAAAGTTACCCAAAGTGGGAGCATAATGGAGAACTCCAAAGAAGTCTGAAAGTAATGTAAGTGGGGAAAATTTGGGGGTGGGGGAGGAAACTGTACTGAATTTCCTCCCTATACAGAGTTCATGGTTCTAGTGACCAGTCTGGAGGTCCAATCAGAGAAGAGTACCAGACAGAATCAATCTTGCAATTTAATACGATTTTTCAATGATAACTTTTTCTGGGTAAGCAAAGCATAATGGAGAGTTCCCAAGAAGTCCAAAAACAGGATAGCTGGTGAAAAATAAGGGAAATAATTATGTTGAGGATCCTTCTTAATTATGTTGAACCCATGGCTCATAACAGGCAGAAAATATTGGCTTCTTTATTCTATTTATTCCTTAGAATGATGAAAAATAAAGAGCAAATGCTCAGTATTTTTTTTGCTGAATAGATAAATTAATAAATGATTGAATTCTAATCAATCAACAGAAATTATTAAACATCCATTATATGTCAGGCATTATGTTAGGAAATGGGGATATATAAACAATAAACAATAATGATGCTGTCTTTTGCCTAAAACATTGCATTTTATGGGAAGAGCCAACATAGGTTTTATGAGTAACTATATGCAGAATAAATGCAATATATTTGGTGGGGGAGAGAAGAAATAAGGAACTGGGTGGTTCAGGAAAGTTATATATAGTCAGTGGCAATTAAGCTAAACTTCTAAAGAAACTAAGGAATCTAAGAATTAAAGGTATTTCAATTGTGGGAAGCATCCAGTGCAAAAGCATGGAGAAAAACCCACAGTTTCATATGTGAGGAATAGCAAGAAAGTCAGTTTGGAAAGTGCAAAGGGAAGACATGTATAGTCATGCTTTAAAGGTAGATTGTGGTGAGGTTAGAAAGAGTATTAAATGACAAAAAGAACTATATGTTACTTGATCCTTGAGCTAATCAAGAGCACAATGGGAATGACATGTTTCAGGAAAGTCATTTTGGCAGCTTGTGTGGAGGATAGATTATGGACAGGAAAATTTAATGTGCTCAATTCTCTTCATCTATATGAGAACAACAATTCTTTCCTTCTAATTCCTTCCAGAGAAATATTCATTTAGCAGTCACTGAAGCACAAAGTCTTTGGTCAGATTTTACACACACAGATACACACATATGTACATATATTTATATATCTATATTTATATTTCACTATTTCTGAATAGATCAATTATCAATATTAGCAGACCAGGTCTTCACCCATTTGAAATAACACAAAAACTATTCTGAAACTGGTGAAACACAAATAATTTACCAGGTATAGGAATTGTTTGACAGCCTGAGGACTCAGTTGAGGTTGGTCATTGTGTTTGAAGACAGCATGGCTATTCTTGTATAAGCCTTTAAGATCAGTGTCACAAATACCAGTTTCAGGCTCAACACCTAAAGGCCCTCTCTTAAAATGAAAGGATTCTTTCTCCATCCCACAACAGCTTCACATTGTGCCTCAGAAGCAGACATCTAAGTAGTTTCTTCAGACTTTAAGACTTCATTGTTCCCAAATATCTTATATTTCATAATTTTTTAGCCCCTTAATCTTTGCCTCTTCCAATAAATTTAAAAGGTATATTTCTTTGCCTCAAAATCATCACAAATCTAAGAAGAAAACCAACTTAGATTATTTTATATTGTCCTTGTTATTATCCTCCCAAGTATTTGACCTTGGTTTTCAAAGTGCCTTTAGACCACCCTCCTTGAAGGTGAAGGCTTTCACCTTTCAAGAAAAGTCCCTTTTTCCTAGTAAGCATGATATTGTGTTGATTACCAGGAATGAATTTCAAATGTACTTTAGGATGACTAAAACATAAAGGATTTGCCAGATACTTACATATAAATTCTTCTATGTATATTTACTTATATTTATTTTGTATGCTTCAGAATATCCTCTATGGGGACATGAATAAATTGATATGCACAAAGGTATACTGTGGTGGAGGAAAGAAGCGTTTATTAAGCCCTTACAACATTCCAGGCACAGTGCTTTGCAAGGGTAAATAGATATGTACATCACATTCAGCATTATGCCAACAGTGGTGGCTGCAAACAAATGGCATCAGCTTTGGGATATCATCATGCTTTCTTTTTTAGGACATCTATTATATTTAAAAACCAAACAGTGTTAATAATGCTGGAAGCAGTTAGTAATTACAGGCAGCATCAGCATCTGTAATAAAATAAAAAAAGCAAGTCCTGTCATTAGGTCCCATAAATATGCCTGAGCTCCTCTGCCACAATCTTTAAACTATCTTGCATCACCTTGACAAATTAAACCAAGGCCCAATAAGTGTTTCTGTGATCAATGGAATAGGAATGAGTGGCACTCCATCACGCCCTGCATTATTTTATGCACATTTTAATAAGATAAATGATGGCCTTGCAGCACTGGCAAGACACAAGAAATCATCAATTTGCTCCAAATAGTCAGTTTTTCATGTAAGGCTCAATGATGGGACTGAAATCTTACCACCCTCTTCACACAGTTAAGTCAACCTACTATTCATTTAATCTGAAAATCCTAGAAATGCTTTCATCTTAATATAACTAAAGACCGAGGGCAGACTTTGATTCTATAGAAGTAATATTATTTGTACTATGGGGCATGCAAAAAAAAAGATATAACAAAGGGTTTATCCTGATCAAATTTAATGGGAACCATAATCATTAATAAGGGTACATTTGAATCAATTCAGCTATATGTGCTCTGTAACTAATGTTCCAGGAAACCTCAGGCATATATTTTACATCTCTGACTTTCAAGTTTCCTCATCTGTGAAATGGGTTAACAAATATATGATCTAGCTTATATGGAAACTATAAGAATCATACAATAGAATAAATGTGAAATACTTTGTAAATAAAATTGCTTGCTCTCTCTCTCTCTCTCTCTCTCTCTCTCTCTGTATTTGTATATAGATGTATCAATGCATCTGTCTATCTGTCTATGCTATTAATGAGAGTGAATGATATAATGGAAAGAGTTGAACCTGATGCCAGCAAACTTTGTTCAGATTTCTGGTTCTCATCTACTTTTTGGATGATGTTGAGCAAGTCACTTCAAATATTTAAGCTTTTTCTCCTCAGCTTTAAAGTGAAGATGATTATATTTGTATTACCTACCTCACAGGGTTATTGTGAGAAGAAAATTACTTTGTAAACTATGAAGTTCTGTGGCAGGTAAGCTGTAATCTGTAAAGTAATATTATAGATATCTGTGGATTTCTTGGTGCTCTTTCTAGAAAAATACAAGTTATTTTCTTATCTTTTTCCCATGAGAGGCAGCATGACATATTGGAATAAGCACTATATCTCAGGGTTGTTGTTGTTATTATTGGTTATGGTGTGGGGAGTTTGGGATTGTTTAGTCATTTAAATCCTGTCTGTCTCCTTATGATGATATTTGTGGTTTTCTTTTTTTTTTTTTTTAATTTTATACATATAGGTCATTTCCCTTTTAAAAAATCTATTTTGGTATTCCTGCCTTGTAGTGGTATTGTTAGGTCAAAGAATATGCATGAATTTATATCTCTGTGACCATAGATCATATCTTATTGATCATTTATCGATTGGGACACAAGTCTTGCTTTTTATAAATTTGACTCGGTTCCCCCTGTGTTTTAGAAATGAGGCCTTAGACAAATTTGCTTTGAAATTCTTTTTACAAGTAGGATTGCTAACTGTGTTTCCCCCATTTATTTTCTCTCTCCTTTTTGGCTCAAAATTTCTCTCTCAAAATTTTTGGCTATTGACCAGTTCTTCCTCCAATATATCCTCTCTTTTATCACCATTCCTCCTTCCCACATCCTCTTCTATTTTCATGAAAGGTAAATAGATTTCTATAGTCATATTGAATATGTATGTTATTTCCTATTTGAGCTTACTCTGATGAGAGTAAGGTTCACTCACTCCGCCTCTCTTCCTCCTCTTTCCTTTGATTGTAAAAGTTTTTTTATTGCCTCTTTTTTATGGCAAATAACTTGTATTATTCCACTTTCCCCTTTCCTTTTCTCCAAGTACATTCTTCTTTCACCCTTTATTTATAAAATATATTGTCCCTTCATATTCAATTCACACCTATGCCCTCTGTCTATATATAATTCTTCTAAGAACCATAATATGAGAAAGTTCTAATGAGTTACAAATATTACCCTCTGTAGGAATGCAAACAGATAAACCTTATGAAATTCCTTATGATATATCCTTTTTCTGATTACCCTCCTTATGCTTCTCCAGAGCCCTGTATTTTAAAATCAGATTTTCCATTCAGCTCTGGTCTATTCATTATGAATACTTGAAAATTTTCTATTTCATTGAATGACCACATATTTCTCTGAAGGATTATAGCCAGTTGTGATGGGTAAATGATTTCTGGTCATAATCCTATATCCACTGGTCTCAAGTTTATTTTATTCCAAGCACTCTGGTTCTTTAATGTACCTGCTGCTAAATCTTGTGTTTTCCTGACTGTGGCTCCACTCTACCTGAATTTTTTTTCCCTGAATGCTACCAGTATTTTCTCCTTGAACAGGGGAAATCTGGTCTGGAATTTGGCTATAATATTTTTCATTTGAGATCTCTGTCAGGAGTAAGCAGTAGATTTTTTCAATTTCTCTTTTATCCTCTGGTTGTAGAATATTAGGACAATTTTCCTTGGTAATTTCTTGAAAGATGATATCCGGGTGTTTTTTTAATCACAAAATTCAGGTAGGCCAAAAGTTTTTAAATTATCTCTCCTGGTTCTATTTTCTAGGTCAGTTGTTTTTCCAATGAGATAGTTCACAATCTTTTTCAATTTTTTTTTGATTGTGTTATTGTACCTTGATTTTTCATAATCATTAGCTTCCATTTGTCCAATTCTAATTTTTAAGGAATTGTTTTCCTCAGTGAGCTTTTATATCTCCTTTTCTAATTGCCCAATTTTGATTGTTATGGCATTCTTGTTCACATTAGCTTTTTTATTTTTTATTTAAACTTTTTATTTTCAAAACACATACAAGGACAATTTTTCACAATTGAACCTTGCAAAATCTGGTGTTCCAGTTCCTCCCCTTTCTCCCACTTCCAGCTCTAGATGGCAAGTAATCCAATATATATTAAACATGGTAAAATATATGTAAATCAAATGTAAGTATACATATTTAAACAATTATCTTGCTGCATTTAAAAAAAACAAAGTGGAAAAATGAGAAAAAAATGAAATTCAAGCAAACATGAAAAGAAGTGAAAATGCTATATTATGATCCACACCCAGTTCCCACAGATATCTCATAATAAGCTGTGATTATCATAAGATAATTATAACTGGCATGAATCATTTCATGGTTGAAAAGAGCCACTTGCATCAGAATTGATCATTGTATAATCTGGTTATTGCTGTGTAATGATTTCCTGGTTCTACTGTCTTCACACAGCATCAGTTTCCCACATCTTTTGCAACATTTGTCATTATCTTTTCCTATCATCTTAGCCAAAATGTTTGTGCAATATGTGCAGTGTTTGTAGTGTAGTGATATCTGAGTTGTCTTAATTTGCATTTCTCTGATCATTTTTTTTTTGGCTTTGTTTGACTAATTCCTGAAGTTTTATTGAGTCATTCACTTCCATTTGTTCAATTCTAATTTGTTCTAATTCTATTATTTTCTTCATTTATGTTTCTTAGTTTCTTTTGTATTTCACCAATGGAATTGTTTTATTCACTGATTTTTTTTTCCATTTCAAATATTCTGTTTTTCCATGAATTGATATCTCTTTCTCATATCTATTTTGTAAAGAGTTATTTGTTATTTACATTTCATCAAATCTATTTTGTAGGGAGTTATATGCTTTTCCCATTCCTTCTTGCAAATATCTCATTTCCTTTCCCCATTTTTCTTCTAACTCTCTTTTTAGATCCTTTAAGCAATCTTCTAAGAAAGCCTTGTGAAATGGAGATCAGCTCATGTCTTGCTTTGGAGCTTCATCTGGAGTTGATTTGTTTTTTTAGGAACTTCATGATTTGAGATCTGTTCTCTCTACATAAAGTTTTCTATGATGAGAGTCCTTTTTGTTTTTGGTTTTTTTTTTGCTCATTTTTTAAGGCTTGAAGTCTGTTCTTAATGAAAAGGAGCAACAGTTGCTTTAATTTGCCCTGGGGCAGTTCTGCTGATTGATTTCCAGTGCTGGGTAATCGAGGGTAGGTCCTGCATTCTTCCAGGGCTCAGTGGTTTACAATTTGCCTTCTAATCTAGCAAATCTGCTAGATTACCTACTTGCAACCAGGACTGAGCACCAGAAGAGGCTCACAGAAGATTCCCAGGTGCTTGGAAAACATAATGCTCTGACTCTCTGCCCCAGCTCCTTGTCCAAGTTTCCCTATACGGCAGTCTGGGCTTGGCAGACTGTCCACCTGCCAGATTGAAACAGACCTGTTCTGAACTTCTTCCAAGGTATTTTTTTCTAGAAATGGGTTGTACTTCAGATATGTGTGGGTTCTGTGACTCCAAATCCAGTTTCAAGGCTTAATCTGTTGTTGGTTTGAGAGAGTCAGAGGAGGTCACAGAAAGTCCTGTTTGTTCTCCACCATCTTGGTGCCACTCCCCTCCCCCACCTCTGTTTTCATTTTCAATGCTGATAATTTCTATTTTTTTACTTGCTCTAATGAAATTGATCGGTTTATCTATTTTGATTTTTTTTCATCAAATCAATTTTTACTTTCATTAATTAGTTCAATAGTCTTCTTAGTTTCAATTTTATTCATGCCTCCTTTAAGTTTCAGTACAACTAATTTGGTATTTGTTTTAATTTGTTCTTTTTATAGCTTAATTCATTGATTTCCTCTTTCTCTATTTTCTTCATGAAATTATTTAGAGATATATAATTTATCTTGAGAACTGCTTTGGCAGTGTTGTATGGATTTTGGTATATTATGTCATTATTGTCATTCACTTGGATGAAATTTTGGATTGTTTCTGGGATTTGTTGTTTGACCCATTCATTTTTTGAATTAGATTATTTTCCAATTTCTTTTTAGTCTATCTTTCCCTGTCCCTTTATTGAATATAATTTTATAATATCTTGCTATGAAAATGAAGCATTTATTAATTCTACCTTTCTGTGTTTGATTATGAAGTTTTTAATGCCCTAATACAAGTTAATTTTTGCACAGGTACCATGTAATACTGAGTAAAAGGTATTCTTTTCTGTCCATTTGTCCCTATTCAATTTTCTCCAGAGACCTATCATATCTAGATTTTCTAGGATTCTATTCTATTCTCTCTAATTTCTTTGTTTATTTTGTGGTTAGATTTGTTTGATTCTGAGAAGGGAAGGTTGAAATCTCCTGCTAATATAATTTTGTTCTCTATTTCTTGCTTAAACTCTTAATATCTTCTCTAGGAATTTATATGCTCCCAATTTATGTATATGTGTATATATATATATATATATATATATATATATATATATGTGTGTGTGTGTGTGTGTGTGTGTGTGTGTGTACACACACATGCAAATATATATTATTAGATCTAATTTTACTTTTCCTCTATCTGAGATCAGAATTGCTACCCATTTTGTACATTCTCTTCCAGCCTTTTTGACTTTGCTCTTTATCTATCTCTCTGTGTCAAACATGTTTCTTGTACACAACAAATTTTAGGATTCTTTTGTTTTATGGAATATAAGAGCCTAAGTTGCCATTTTAGTCATATTCTCAGTTATGATTACCAGACCTTTATTTCCCTCTATCCTATTTTTTCCATTGTAAATACATTTCCCCCCCACTCTATCCTTTTTTTTTTTTTTTTTTTTTTTTTTTTATTCACTCCACGCACTATCTTATCTTGTTCTCTTACCATTCTTCTATTATGTTTCTACCTTCCTTTCTATCTTGGTCCCTTTTCTTTCTTGTTTTCTATCCTGATTCTTTATAGGGTTAGATATAGTTATATACCCAACTGAATGATTATGTTATTCCCTCTTTGAGTCAGAATTGATGAGATCAAGCTTCAGGTAATGTTCATCCCCCCCTTCTTTCCTTTGATTGTAAGAGGTCTTTTGTGCCACTTCAGGTCATCTAATTTGTCTTATTTTACCTCCCCTTTCTTCGTCTCCTAGTACAGTCCTATTTTCTACAGCTTAATGACTTTTTTCTTTGATGTCATCACATCAGAGTTCATTTGCCTCAGTCCATATGATGACCCCTATATCTGCCCCAGTAACAGATACAGTGGTCAAGAATTATAACATTGTTTTCCCATCTAGAGATGGAAACATTTTAACTTTTAAATAATATATATTTTCCCCTTGTTTAACCTTTCTATGCTTCTCTTGTATTTTGTGTTTGAAAAATAAATATTCTGTTTAGTTCTGTTTTTTTCAATAGAAATGCTAGAAAGTATTTTTTTTTTTCATTGAAGAACCCTCTCCTCTCCTAAAAAATGATGCTCAATTTCACTGAGTAGTTCATTTTTGGTTGTAATCCCAAACCCTTTGCCTTCCAGAGTATAGAATTTACCCCTTTATTGTAGAAGCTATCAGATCCAGGGTAATCCTAACTTTCTCCTTGTTGTGTGAATTGCTTTTGTCTGCAGGTTTCAGTACTTCTCCTTCAGATTGTAATTCTGGTGTCTTGCAGCTATATTTCTTGAGGTTTTCTTTGTGGAAATTCTTTCTGAAGGTGATTGATGTATTCTTTCAATGAGTATTTCACCTTCAAACAGGACCTGGGCTTCCGTAGCATGGCTTGTGCGATAACTGCACACCTGACTCCCTATCTAGTGCCCCAGACCCTCTCTCCTAACCTTGTAAGGCCTCCCTAGTACTCACTGGCTTAGAGGATCAGAAGCCTTCCACCTGCTGCTGCTTTAGAGTTTCTGCCTCCCAGACAATGGAACCTGGTAGGCTGGGGTGGAGTCTGGCTGGATCTGGACCCAGGCTGTGATGGTGCTCCCTGGGCTGGCATTGTTTGCTACCCCCCTTTCCCCCAGTTCCATAGACTTTTTCTGCTCACCTTCCACATCCTCTTTATTGTCTCTGAGCTGAAAGGTCTGAAAGTCTCCGGTATTCCTGCTGATTCAGAGGTCCTGCTTAGCTGCCATTAGACCTGGGCCTAGGTCAGGGCTGGGGCCAGGTTTGAGGCTGTGTTGGTATGACCTGCACTGGGACTACACGCTGGACTCCCACCCAGGTGTCACAGAAATTTTATGCTTATCCTCTAAGTTGTCTTTGGCTGGAAAAATTCTACTCCTTCTTTTAGATGTTTTTATGTTTTAATATTTGTTTGGAATCATTATTTAAAGAATTTTGAGTGGTTTGGGGAAGAGATGAATTCCTGCCTTTGCTCTGCTATCTTGGCTCCATCTTCCTGAAAAATCATACAAAAATGAGTGTTGAAAATTATATTTACATTTCATTGGAAAAGTAGTATTTAATTGGGAAAATAGTATCAAAAATGCTATTGGAAAAATAGGATCGTTTATTAAACATTCACCATGTACCTAACAATAGACTAAATGCTATGGATACAAATAGAAAAATGAGAAGGCAATTCAAGTAGTTTAGATTCTAAAAGAAGAAGACAAAATATATGAGGAGCAGCAGCTAAGCAAAGAATGTTTCTTAAATGGTTAGAACCACAAGACATACAAATGACTTCTCCTTTGAAAAGCAATAGCAGTATTGATTTGATTGCTGTTCCCAAGCAAAGAGTTGGAGATAGATGGGAAGGGGTGAGTGCACAAATGTTGGTATGATAGATAGATGTCATGGTCAGGCAACTGGAACGGGGTAGTTGCTGTTAACTCTCACCAATTAGTAGGACATAAAAATGTGAGCAAGAGACCCAGTAGGGGAAGGGCATATGTATTTATTATTTTTTTATGTGCTAGGGACTATGCTTAGTAATTCACAAATATTCCCTTTGGGAGAAGATCTATTAAGAGACAGGTTAGAGTAGCTGGTATACCTGATATAGTGGTGTTGCAGGAAGATAGTGCAAAGGATATTTGGATTAGATCACCTCTATTGTCCCTTGCAGTTCTGATTCTGTGACTACAATGATTTAAATCTAGATCTTTTTCCATTGTACCAGGCTATACTTGCAAAAAGTGTAAGTTAGGATACTATTTTTTTTTCCACCTCTGCAGGCTAGAGTCATTGTTTGTTTCCATTTTATGGATATTGTAGAAATGATGTAAGAATTTTTAAAAACTCTGAATTACTAGTAAATAATCAAAACATTTGCAAGGGAAGAATAAAAGGTAATGTATATGTCCAATTAAATTAGAAGCTAAAATAAGAGCATTCTCAGCAGTTTGTCTGCTCAGTGTCAAAGCCTGCGATTCAGAATTCGTAGTTTCAAAGCTCCACTAACATCCCTGAGACTTAAGATTTATTCCCCCCTGAGGAAATAGGGGTTAAGTGACTTGCCCAGAGTCACACAGCTAGTACTTGTTAAGTGTTTGAGACCACATTTGAACTCAGGTCCTCCTGACTTCGGGGATGGTACTTTATACACTGCACCACCTAGCTGCCCTTAAGGATCTATTTGAAAGAAAGGCTGACAATTCAAAAGTTTAATCTCAAAGTGAATTTTCAGAAATCAGATATATCCAGCCATTAGGCAAACATTCTGGCAGAAAATAAGGATGAAGAAATACACAACATATTATTTAACACAGATAATATTTTAAGGTAATAGAAAAATTTGAAAAACTGGTTCTCCTAATGTTAATTCTGAGCCAATATCCATCTTCACCTCTCTCTCTCTCTCTCTCTCGCTCTCTCTCTCTCTCTCTCTCTCTCTCTCTCTTTTAAGCTATCAAATCTGGTAAAAATCATCTTACTCTTACTTCAGTTCTTACATTAGAAATAAAAACAGTTAACTTTCCATTCCCTGCCTCCCTTGAATTGGTAAATAATCAAAAACAACTCACTCTTTCATCATAAAGTTGGATAAGAATTGTTCCTTGGTGAACAAAGAGCTTTTGGCACGTTTAAAGGTAGCTATGCGTACACTAGGAAAAACAGTGGGCTCTATTTCTCACTTTTTATTCATGTGTGAATTGTATCTTAAGAGGAAAATATTATTTATGTCCAAGTTAGTCCTTGGGAGAAACCTTCTTGCAAATGAGAACCACACCATGGGGTCTACCGGATTTTTCAATCACATGTTATGTGTGAAGCTGCTTGGCATTGTAATAGCTGCTATCCACATTTTCACAAATTTATGAAAAAAATAATATGATTGCATTGTCAAAAAATAGGACATTAGATCATCCTATTTCCATAGAAGCCAGAGGCATAATGGATTTTTGAAGATTACTTTAAGATTCTAACTAACCTAAGCCATCTGGTCACCGTAGGACTTTTTGTTGTCCTTTGTTACTGAACAAAACCAAAATGACATCACAATTCAAGTTGCAATCTGTTTAACTGTAGCTGATCAGGTAATAATAGCTTGGAATGCTCTACCATACGTTGGCCACAAATAGTTTAAGTGAAAATTTGAAGAGAATCCTTTAAATTTGCACATCTCACTTTTTCAGCTACCTTAATTCTGCTTTGTCTTATAGAGCGTAGCACCTTTTCTGATGAGGGCACACCATGCTGGGTCATCCTGTGCCAGTGTCTCCCACATCACACAATCAATTCCAAAGACATTAAAAGTGTCTCTGTATTCCCCTTTTCCTGCGCACCACATAAGCACTTGCCCTGTGTGAGTTCTACACAAAATAATCTTTTTGGCAAGTGTATGTTTGGCATTAAACAACGTGGCCAGCCCCAGTGAGTTGCACTCTCTGCAGGAAATTTGAATGCTAGGCAGTTTGGTACAAGGAAAAACTTCAGTGTTTGGTACCTTTTTTTTTTTTTTCCTAGGTGATCATAAGAATCTGCCTAAGACAATTCAAATGGAATTAATTCAGTTCACTGGTAGGTTTCATAGGCATACAATAATGAAGTCAGCACAACAGTTCTGGAGATCTTCAACTGGTAGTCCGTGTAATTCATATTCTTTCTGACACTTTCCATCAGAACCTCTCAAATATTGAGCTAGTTCTGACCATGTGTGCATCAACACCATTATCAATGTATAGCTCACTGGAAAGTTTACTGCTTAGATAAATGAACTTAATTATTCACAGCATTCAAAACTTCTCCATTGGCTCTAACTGATGCTTCCACATATGGGTAATGTGGAATTGGTTTCCAAAGCACCTATGTTTGTTTGTTGTTGCTGGGTTGTTTTTAGGCAAAAATAAACACAAGCAGAAGAGAATTGATCCATACTAGTTACATGTCAGCTTCAGAGCCTTCAGTCAGTGCACAATCATCTGCAAACAACAGATCATGCACCAAGACTCCTTCCACTTTAGTCTTGGTTTAGTCTTTTCTAGCTGAAGAATTTACTATTACTGTAGTAGCTCACCTTTATGCCATGTTCATCCTGATCGAAGGAGTTTAACAACATGGTGGAAAACATCATGTTAAAATGCATTGGGGCAAGCACATAGTTTTGTTTCACTCCATTGGTGCAGGGGAAAGAATGAGAGGGTTTTGCACTATTCAGAACCTGGGCAAACATGCTCTCATGAAGTTGATGTGTAATGCTGATAAACTTTTCCAGGCAATCAGATTTGGACATAATATTCCATAAGCCTACATCACTGTCAGTATCTACGACCTTGATCAGATGTACAAATGATATGTTCAGACCTCTGCTCTATTCCTAGCATTTCTCCTGAAATTGTTGGGCAGCAAATACCATATCAACTGTTCCTTATCCTTTCTGAAACTACTTTAGCTTTCAGTAGATGACCATTTTACCTGAAGGATAAGCCTATTATAGAGTACTCTGGCAAGATTCTTGTTGTCAATGACTAAGAGTGAGCACCTCCTCCTCCATAGCCCTTACTGTGATTGGCTCAGAACAATCAATTCCCTTTGCTTTATAGAGATGGACAACAGAGGCACTGGGAGATAACATCCTTTTGCCATATAATCCAGAAAATTATATTTAGCTTTTGTATCAGCAATGCACACTTGACCTTACAATTTTCATCTAGAGTAGAATCGGCACTAGGTGCTTTGTCAAATTAAAGGAATATGATGGCCTTCAAAACCTCTTCTTCAGTTGGAATTTCAGCAAGAGAGGGATTGACTTCAATGTGAGGTAAATGGTCAATGGCTTCAGTACTGATTAATGACAATCTGTTGAAAACACCATGGAAGTGTGTAATGGGCTGAGGTTTGAGCTGATGCACTGAGGTCCCAAGTACATGAGGCTAGATAGTAATTGGGCTATACTCTATTAATATACATGATTGGATAAAGAATGGTCCCTGCCCACTCTCCGTGCAAGTCCTGATGTGTTGTATAGGAAATGACGATTTTGGTGGGTAGAGGCAGAGAGGGAGACAGGAAGAGAAGCTGGGAGAGATTGGGCCTGGGTTCGAGACTCCTAGCTGCTGGTTGTGTGGCTGCTGGTCAAGCTAGCTTCTTGACTCAGCTGCACACATTGCTATCGCTGATTCTCTTCCACCTCCGATCCTTCTTCACTGAGAATAAAGACTGACGATTTTCCCCTAATCCTGTCTCGTGCTGATCTTAAAATACACGATCTTCACAGAAGTGTTTAGTTTGTCTCTCTAGGATCATGTCCTTACTACTAATCAATATGATACCATCAACACTGAGTGTTTGAGATGCCCCATAGATCTTTGTTCCATAAATATTCTTCAGGATATATCATAAAAGCACTGCACCAAAAATCCTTCTTCTCTCTAAGCTTCACTTCTACTTTACTTTTGATAGAATTAAATGCTTCTCATCTGCCCATTCCAGAGAAGTCGTCATAAACTTGGGATAGACACATCCCTCACTCACCAGTGGATTTGAAACTTATTTAGCCTCAACTTGGTTTAGACTGTCTGATGAAACAATTTACTAAGATATGGCTGCCACCGGCAAAAATTAAGTATATCAGGTGGATACCAGAGGTAAAAAGCAGCCCTGAAATGGGCTCAACAGTGCTCACACTAGAGCTATGGGTCTTCCTTGAACATACCCTACTGTAGAACTTAGCATTCCACAATGTCAGGAATATATGTTTGGGAGATAGGGACAACTATAATTTTCAAGTGCATTAAAAAAATAAAAGCAGAAAAGACATCTACCGAACCTATTGACAAACTACTAAGTTCACAGCAAAATTCTTTTAAAACATTTTTTCAGACCTAATGATTGAGCTAATAATTTATGTTCCTTGAAATAGTTGCACTGGCAGAAAATTATTATTGTTGTTTTGTTTTTTGTTTTTAAAGAGGACCAGTGACGTGATTGGTGATGACTTGCATGTGAATTGAATTGCAGTGAGTCAGAGTTGTACAAAATCTTCCACTTCATTCTCTATTCCTGAGTCACCAAAGTCCAGTGTCAAGACAAAGTCAGGACAACTGGTGATGGTACAGGATGCAGTAGATGACCTTGGTACTTTCAGTGTCTAACTAAGTACTAAGTGTTCCACATCTCCTGCTATAGTCATATTCATTCTGCCCAGAAAAAGTCTTCACATACTTGGGGTGTATACCCTCCTAACTCACAAATAGGTTTGAGACTTGTTGTTTATCCTTGACCTTGTTTATTCTATCTGCTAAAATGGTTCTGGGGTGTGGTCACTGTGTAGCTTATACTCTCTTGTAGTCACAAGTGAGAATTGGCTAAATTAGGTTGACACAAAATGTAGATGAGCCATCCTGAAAAAGATTTGGCAATCCTTCACACCAAAGATGCTAGTCCTCTTGAACACTCCATAATCCCTGAATAAGAATAACCCCACCGGGAGTGTGGCTTGAAAATCTTTCAAATCATTCACTGAAAATCATTGGGCTCTATGTAATTTTGAACCTGATAAAGGGGGATTAAATTCCCGCAGAGTAAGAGGTGATGGCCTTAGATTTAGTAATATAGATAATAGAGTAAACAACTTTGGACGTTGCTGTTAATGGACCCTAAATATAATACCCTGTGCTAATGTCCTAGTCTAATTATAATCTAGGGTATTATCATTTTTTAAAATTTTACTCGTTTTGATTGTTTCTTTATTCCTCTAGAATATTTTTTACCATTTTTAAACCATTTTTACCAAAAAAAATAGAAAAAGAGGAAAGAAAGCAAGGTGAGAAAAAAATAAAGGAAAGAAAGAAAGGAAGGAAGGAAAGTGTAAAATCTGAGTTAGCTCCCTAGATGCCTCAGGGTCAGCCAGAGTCAGGATAAGTAAAAGTTCTTGATCTTTAGGAAGAGAAGTGAAAGAGGCAGACAAATTGCCATGAGGCTTCTGGATTCTCAAGTCTGAAGTCAGCAATTTCTCTCCTCATCTGGCCACAAAGTGACTCAGGCCTCTCTCACCCCACCCATTAATCCTTGACTATAATTATCTTAACACCAGACATTGAGCCAGTATCAACTCTGAGAAGAGCCATTTATCCAAATATATGCTAATAAAGCCATTGGTCTCACAAAGAATAGGCAAGTAGCCTTAAGTGCTCTGTTGTCTGATTCAAGTCACACCTTTTCATAGTTTCAGCCATTTACAGGAAAGAAAAAAAAAACACAGGAAAGGACAGGACAGGACAATAAAGGACAGGAAATGACAGGACAGGACAGGAAAGGACAGGACAGGAAAGGACAGGACAGGAAAGGATAGGACAGGAAAGGGCAGGACAAGAAAGGACAGGACAGGACAGGGAAGTAGAAAGGAGGAAAGGAAGGAAGGAAAAGAAAAGGGAGGGAGGAAGGAAGGAAGCAAAGAAAAGAAAGGAAAGAAAGAAAAAAAGGAAAGAAACTCACTATATTGATGTCTGAGTCAGATTAAAAGGTCACAGTTACTAAACCTCAACAAAACCTCAACTACAAAATATTCTCAGGAAACACTAAAGAGAATTAATTCTGAGTAGGAGAGCCAAGAAAATTCACAATCAGCATTCAGCTTAGGAAGACACAGAGAAAAATATGTGTACACTGAGGAGAGGGCTGGCCCAAAGCAGGGGTGTGGTGGAAGCTGGCATCAGTTATGGTTATAGAGGCAGAACACCTCTTCAGAAAGGGAATTCAGAGAAGCCTTGTTCTAGAACTAGGCACAGGATTGGGTTCACATTATCCAATGAGAGGACACAGTTCAAAGGAGAGAAGAATGGCTTCAGTCTCAAGGCAGCAAGGACCCTAACTAAAAAAAGAACAGAATGTAGACTAGGAAGACAGAGACCACACCTCTACATGGATCACACCACTTTGAAGGAAGCAAAATTCTACAGCTCCCAGAATGAGCTTTGAAAGCAGAAGGTCATAGTATATATAACCTCAGGCCAGACATTCTCCTCTCCCTTTCCCCTGTGACAGTCACTGGAAAATAAGATATAATAACAATACACATCTTTAGCATTCTGTGATTTACAAAGTACTTACTCATCAGTTCTTTATGATCCTGCTAGAGTAGTCTACAAAATTAATTTGTATATGTTTTGGAATTGTCTGTGTATTTGCTTTTTGCCACAATAGAATACATGCTCCCTGAAGACAGGGATGATTTCCATTTTGTCATTTTATATGTGATGTCTAGGTCTATTAATAAATGCTTGCTGAATTACTGAATGAATATATTCTCACAATATATCCTGGGAAGTAGAAGTATGACTACATTGATTTTACCTGCAAAGAAATCTAGACTTTGAAAAATTGTCACCTTTACATTGAGAGATTTTAAATAATTTAATAAAATTCACACAACTAAATTATCACAGCAGACTTTAATTAGAGATCTATTTAAAGTATGGAAAGTTATTTTTCTATTGAAATAGGAAATTTCAGTTATTTTTCAATAATGCTATTTTTGGTGTTTGAGCTAGAATCCTCATAGATGATTTACTATATATATATATATATATATATATATGTATAGAGAGAGAGAGAGAGAAACAGAGACAGAGACAGACAGAGAGGTGTATGTATGTGTGTGTGTGTGTATATATATATATATATATATATATATATATATATAGGTTCTAAGAAGCTCAAACAGTAAAAATACTAAGTTACATAGAAAACAGCCATTCAAGAAATGTGTGGGAAATTAAATAGTTTTGATGACACCCTTATTTTTGGCAAAATGTATTTTCTTGAATATTATGCAGAAAGATGTTCAGAATTGTGAGACCTTTCACGGGGACTCTAGAGTAATCAGAAAACATGATAACTTAAAAAAAAAGAGAATAAACAATGCATTATCCACAAATAAATGAGAGATGCTGTAGCTGTGAATGAAGTTTCATGAGAATACAGGGTTGCTTGTGTGGGCAGGCCCTTTAATTTACTAGGAAATTGAAATCAAGGTATGACCACCATTAGCATATTTTAATTGCCACTTTGGGCTCTGAGTATCCTTTGTTGTGTTTTCTTTTGAATATTTATATTGGAAAAAATATTTTCTACAGTTCTCTCTGTATCTGAAATTTAGATGAAACTTCTTTTGCAAAAGATACCTGTATAATAGAGAGTATTATAAATTTATTCCTTTATTTAAAAATCTATCATTATCTCACACAACCCCTAAGCACACTTTGTTGGAGATGGGATTTGATTGAAAATACTCTTTAAAGATAATCTAACAGTTTTAAATTTCAGGAGCTGATATATCATAGAAATTAATTTGTATCACTCATATCAAAAAATGTCATGTGACATCATAAATTGGGAAGACAGTAGCTTTTAAAAATTATAATTGGCACTAAAATGACTTTCAGAAAAAAGAGTACTAGGGATATAATATTCTATTTAGCATGGAGATCTTTCTGAACTATCAAGAATTGAAAAATCCTATTCCCCTCTTTTCTCCCATAATATTAAAATGGAGGTTTTGAAAGTTATGAACTGTTATGATCTATTTCTTCCCTGGGTTTTGCCTCCTTCTTTTGAGTCCACTCTGTCTCTCAGAAGATATATACAAATGCATACTGCCAGTTTTTTTTTCCCTCTCTTTTCAAAGGATATCTTTTAGTTTGATTGAACTGAATGTGTCTTCTGAAAAGCAAATGAGGATACCAAGAAAGTGGTTCATACAGCCTATGTGAGTGGAAAAATAAAAAAAAAATTTTTTTCAATTAATACTTCATTTTCTCCAAGAATAAATTAATTACTGTAAAGAAGCAATCCTGTAAAAAGGGTCACATAGTGGTAATAACCTTGAACTTGTGCTCCTTGAGGGAAACTTTTCTCTCTAGTATAGCAGTGATTCTTCTAATTAAAAGCATAATGCCTGTTAGTTTATTTATTTCTACTTGTGAATTTTTCAAGACTTGGCATAAGAGATAACAGTGACTGTCAGTAACATTATGAGCCTTGCTTGATTTTTTTCTGATGTATGCAAAACAAATTCCCTGTTCATGCATTACTTGGTGCCCACAACTGTATTTTAAAAGTTCCTAAAAGATTTGTTTATGTTTTCCTATGAAGAATTAGTGGAAGAAGAACTGAGCTGATAAGCAAACTAGATTTTAATTTGACTTTTGTTACTAATTGTGTGAGTTGATACAAGCCAGCTTTTTCAGATGATACAAGCCAGCTGATGTTTTAGAACCCTTTATTATTTTACCTATAGACTAGAAACCTGATGTAATTATGTTAGGTAGAAGTCAGGACCTAAAAAAATTAAGAAATTTGCCTAAGTTTACTATGGTTTTCTGGGGGGCGGAGCCAAGATGGCGGAGAAGACACACACGTCTTTCTAAGCTCTTCTCTTACCCTCTTTATCAATATTATATCGAGCCTCAAAATAGTCTTGACTGCTACAATTCGTAAAGATAAGAAGTAGAACAACTCACCGGCCAAAGAAAATCTGCAGTCTCGCCAAAAAAGGTTGGTTCCGGGGCCAGGGGGGAGATCAGCGCAGACAGGGAGAGAAATTAGGTTCCAAGGAGAGTCTCAAACCGAGGGTGAAGGCACAGATCTCAGCACAAGCGCGCAGCCCCAACCCGCAGTAAGGGGCTTTTCCTTGGGGCAGTTGTGATCCTGCACGGCAGGAGGACGAGCCGGTTAGCCTCCAATCTGCACAGGGGAGCCTGGTTAGGGGCCATAGAGCTTTTCCAGGGCCGATTTCGCATCAGGCAGAGACGCTGGGCAGAGTTTGTGGCTGTCTGCGTTCTGCGGTCTGCGCCAGCTGCAATACTCACAGTCCCACAAGAGGCTCCGCCTGGGCGTGACACTTTCACCACTTAGTCTCAGCCGAGGGCAATCGATAATCCACTCCAGCCCTACTAAGCAGTTTGATAGCTCAGCCAGTGCTGAATCCACCTCCTGTTGGGGAAGGGAAAACTCTACACAGAGCACCCCATACCTCAGAGCCAGAAATCGGTTTACATCTCCCCTATTCTGCAGAGGAAGCTGGTAACCCCTTGCCTAGAGACCTACCCTAAAGGCTTTAAAACATGAATAAAAAGATGAAAAGAACAATCGACAGCTTCTATGCAGAAAAGAGCAGGTCAGCAAACCTGAAGAGACCTCAAACAGCAAAATGCATCAGACTGTCCTCCTTACATAATGCTCTCATAGAAGAGGCCATTAAAAGTCTAAAAAGAGAGTTAGAAGATAAATGGGGAAAGGAAAGAGAAGCCTTACAAGAGAGCAACAACTTCCTGAAATACGAATTGAAAAGTTAAAAAATTCTCAGGAAGTGCAGGGAAACAAAATTAGTGAATTGAAAAGAAAATAATTCACTAAAAAAAAAAATTAGTGAAATGGAAAAAATCCACAGACCAAAACAATACATTCAAAAACTCAATTGACATATACAGAAAGAAGTAAAAAAGCTAATGAAGAAAATAATTTTTAAAAATTAGAACTGAACAAATTGAAACTAATGATGCATTGAGACAGCAAGAATCAGTCAAGCAAAACAAAAAATGACAAACTGAAAACCACGAATTATCTACTTGCTAAAACGACAGACTTGGAAAATAGATCTAGGAGAGATAATCTGAGGATTATAGGACTTTCCGAAAACTATGATGAAAAAAAAGAGCTCTAGATACTATTTTACAAGAAATCATCAAAGAGAACTGCCCAGATGTAATAGAATCGAAGGTAAAATAGGCATTGAAAGAATTCATCGAACACCTTCTGAAAGAAATCCTAAAATAAAAACCCCAAGGAATATTGTGGCCAAATTTCAGAACTATCAGATTAAGGAAAAAATTTTACAAGCAGCCAAAAAACCATTTAAATACTGAGGTGCCACAATAAGGATCACCCAAGATCTGGCTGCCTCTACATTAAAGGAAAGAAGGGCCTGAATATGATATTCTGAAAGGCACAAGAACTTGAGATGCAGCCAAGAATAAACTACCCAGCTAAGCTTGAGCATTTTCTTCCAGGGAAGAAGATGGACATTTAATGAAACAAATGAATTCCATTTGTTTCTGAAGAAAAAACCAGAACTAAACAAAAAATTTGATCTCCAAGAATAGAACTCAAGAGATGCAGAAAAGGTAAAAATAACTCTTGAGAATTGTATTTGTGTTGTGGATATACAAAAGAATACATGTATAATTTGATTGTACTGATATAACATGAAAAGGGAAGTAGATATGGAAAAGGGATGATGGCAGAATAAGGTGGGAAGGAGGGATAAAAAGAGGGAAACCACATCCCACAAAGAGGCTAAGGAAACTTATCATATCTGAGGGAATTTAGAGAGGGGGAGGAACATTGTGTGAATCTTACTCTCATCAGAGTTGGCTCAAAGAAAAAATAATTGACATTTGTTTTAGAGAAAATTCTCTCTCGCCTCATTAAAAACGGGGGAGAGGAAAAGGAAAAGAAAAAGAGTAATAAGGGAAGGAAGGGGAAAGACTAAAAGGGGGGGGGGGAGGGATTATAAAGAGGATAAGTATCGTGATACAAGAGGGGTACATAAGTTTAAAAGGGGAAAGAGGGTTGGGGAGGCAAGAATAAGTAAAGCACAATCTGGGGTTATTAGGATGGCAGGAAATACAGATTTAGTAATTCTAACCGTAAATGTAAATGGGATGAACTCCCCCATAAAGAGGAGGCAGATAGCAGACTGATCAAAAGTCAGAACCCTACAATATGTTGTTTACAAGAAACATATTTAAAGCAGGGGATGCATATGAGTAAAAGTAAAAGGCTGGAGCAAAATCTATTATGCTTCAGGTGAAGTCAAAAAGAGGTAGCCATCCTTATCTCAGATCAAGCAAAAGTAAAAATTGATCTAATTAAAAGAGATAAGGAAGGAAACTACATCCTGCTAAAGGGCAGCATAAACAACGAAGCAATATCAATATTAAAATATATGCACCAAGTGGTATGGCACCAGCTTCCTAAAGGAGAAGTTAAGAGAGTTGCAAGAAGAAATAGACAACAAAACTGTAATAGTAGGAGATCTCAACCTTGCACCTCAGAATTAGACAAATCAAACCACAAAACAAATAAGAAAGAAATTAAAGAAGTAAATATAATATTAGAAAAATTAGGTATGTTGGATCTTTGGAGAAAATTGAATGGAGATAGAAGAGAATATACTTTCTTCTCAGCAGTTCATGGAACCTATTCAAAATTGACCATATATTAGGACATAAAGACCTAAATTAAATGCAAGAAAGCAGAAATAGTAAATGCTTTCTTTCAGATCATGATGCAATAAAAACTACATTCAACAAAAAGTTAGGGGAAATAGACCAAAAAGTAATTGAAACTAAACAATCTCATCTTAAAGAATGATTGGGTGAAGCAGCAAATTATAGATACAATTAATAATTTCACTAAGATAATGACAATGATGAGATCATACCAAAATTTGTGGGATGCAGCCAAAGGGTAATAAGAGGGAATTTTATATCCTTAGAGGCTTACTTGAATAAAACAGAGAAAGAAAAGATTAATGAATTGGGCTTGCAACTAAAAAACTAAAAAAGACCAAATTAAAACCCCTAATCAAATACTAAATTGGAAATTTAAAATTAAAAGGAGAAATTAAAAATATTGAAAGTAAAAAAACTATTGAGCTAATTAATAAAACTAAGAGTTGGTTCTATGAAAAGCCAATAAAATAGATAAGCCTTTGGTAAATCTGATTAGAAAAAGGAGGGAGGAAAATGAAATTAGTAGTCTTAAAATGAAAAGGGAGAACTTTCCACCAATGAAGAGGAAATTAGAGAAATAATAAGGAGTTATTTTGCTCAACTTTATGCCAATAAATTTGATAACCTAAGTGAAATGGATGACTACCTCCAAAAATACAGACTTCCCAGACTAAATGAGGAAGAAGTAAATTGCTTGAATAGTCCCATTTCAGAAAAAGAAATAGAACAGGCAATTAAACAACTCCCTAAGAAAAACCCCAGGACCAGATGGATTTAATGTGAATTTTACCAAACATTTAAAGAACAATTGGCCCTAATGCTATATAAATTATTTGATAGAATAGGGAACGAAGGAGTCCTACCAAATTCCTTCTATGACACAGACATGGTAATTGATACCTAAACCAGGTAGGCTGAAACAGAGAAAGAAAATTATAGACCAATCTCCCTAATGAATATTGATGCTAAAATCTTAAATAAGATATTAGCAAAAGACTACAGAAAATCATCTCCAAGATAACACACTATGATCAAGTAGGATTTATACCAGGAATGCAGGGCTGGTTCAATATTAGAAAACTATCAATATAATTGGCCATGTCAATAACCAAATTAACAAAACCATATGATCATCTCAATAGATGCAGAAAAGCATTTGATAAAATCCAACATCCATTCCTATTAAAAACACTTGAGAGTATAGGAATAAATGGACTTTTCCTTAAAATAATCAGCAGCATCTATTTAAAACCATCAGTAAGCATCATATGTAATGGAGACAAACTGCAACCATTCCCAATAAGATGTGGAGTGAAACAAGGTTGCCCACTATCACCGTTACTATTTAATATTGTGTTAGAAACGCTAGCTATAGCAATAAGAGCTGAGAAAGAGATTAAAGGAATAAGAATAGGCAATGAGGAAGCCAAATTATCATTCTTTGCCGATGACATGATGGTATACTTAGAGAACCCCAGAGATTCTGCTAAAAAGTTATTAGAAATAATCCATAACTTTAGCAAAGTTGCTGGTTATAAATAAACCCACATAAGTCATCAGCATTCTTATATATCACTAACAAAATCCAACAGTCAGAGTTACAAAGAGAAATTCCATTTAAAGTAACTACTGATAATATAAAATATTTAGGAATCTATCTGCCAAGGGAAAATCAGAAACTTTATGAGCAAAATTACAGACCACTTTTAACACAAATTAAGTCTGATCTAACCAATTGGAAAAATATTAAATGCTCTTGGATAGGGCGAGCAAATATAATAAAGATGACAATATTACCTAAACTAATCTATTTATTTAGCGCTATACCAATCAGACTCCCAAAAACTATTTTAATGACCTAGAAAAATAACAACAAAGTTCATATGGAAAACAAAAGGTCAAGAATTTCAAGGAATTAATGAAAAAAAATCAAATGAAGGTGGCTTAGCTGTACCAGATCTAAAACTATACTATAGAGCAGCAGTTACCAAAACTATTTGGTATTGGCTAAGGAATAGATTAGTTGATCAGTGGAATAGATTAGGTTCAAGGGATAAAACAGTCAACAAATATAGCAACCTAGTCTTTGATAAACCCAAAGATCCCAGCTTTTGGGATAAGAACTTACTGTTTGATAAAAATTGCTGGGAAAAATTGGAAACTAATATGGCAGAAACTAGGCATTGATCCATACTTAACGCCGTACACCAAGATAAGGTCAAAATGGGTTCATGACCTAGGCATAAAGAATGAAATTATTAATAAATTAGAGGAACATAGAATAGTTTACCTCCTCAGACCTGTGGAAGGGGAAGGTTTTTATGACCAAAGCAGAACTAGAGATCATTACTGATCACAAAATAGAAAATTTCGATTATACCAAACTGAAAAGTTTTTGTACAAACAAAACTAATGCAGACAAGATTAGAAGGCAAGTAAAAATGGGAAAATATTTTTACAGTCAAAGGTTCTGATAAAGGCCTCATTTCCAAAATATATAGAGAATTAACTCTAATTTATAAAAATCAAGCTCATTCTCCAATTGAAAATGGTCAAAGGATATGAACAGACAACCTCAGATGAAGAAATTGAAACTATTTCTAGTCATATGAAAAGATGCTCCAAGTCATTATTAATCAGAGAAATGCAAATTAAGACAACTCTAAGATACTCACTACACACCTGTCAGATTGGCTAAGATGACAGGAAAAAATAATGATGATTGTTGGAGGGATGTGGGAAAACTGGGACATTGATTCATTGTTGGTGGAGTTGTGAACGAATCCAACCATTTTGAGAGTAGTTTGAACTATGCTCAAAAAGTTATCCAACTGTGCATACCCTTTGATCCAGCAGTGTTACTACTGGGATTATATCCCAAAGAGATTATAAAGAAGGGAAAGGGACCTGTATGTGCACGAATGTTTGTGGCAGCCCTTTTGTAGTGGCTAGAAACTGAAACTGAATGGATGTCCATCAGTTGGAGAATGGCTGAATAAATTGTGGTATATGAAAATTATGGAATATTATTGTTCTGTAAGAAATGACCAACAGGATGATTTCAGAAAGGCCTGGAGAGACTTACATGAACTGATGCTATGAAATGAGCAGGACCAGGAGATCATTATATACTCAACAACAATACTAGATGATGACCAGTCCTGATGGATCAGGCCATCCTCAGCAACGAGATCAACCAAATCATTTCTAATGGAGCAGTAATGAACTGAACTAGCTATACCCAGAAAAAGAACTCTGGGAGATGACTAAAAACCATTACATTGAATTCCCAGTCCCTATATTTATGCACACCTGCATCTTTGATTTCCTTCACAAGCCAATTGTACAATAATTCAGAGTCTGATTCTTTTTGTACAGCAAAATAATGTTGTGGTCATGTATACTTATTGTGTATCTAAGTTATATTTTAATATATTTAACATCTACTGGTCATCCTGCCATTTAGGGAGGGTGGGGGGTAAGAGGTGAAAATTGGAACAAGAGGTTTGGCAATTGTTAATGCTGTAAAGTTACCCATGTATATATATCCTGTAAATTAAAGGCTATTAAAAAAAAAAAAAAAAAAAAAAAAAAAAGAAAAAAAAAGTTTACTATGGTTTTCTGATACTATGTTTAGTATCCTTTCCATGCATGGCATTTCTTGATCTTGGAGGATTTTAAAAATATAACTATATGTTTTGTTAAATGTTTTCCAATGACATTTAAAACATTCTCATTAATTTAAGAATGATTTCAGTGGAGCCACAATGGGAATGTAAAGGTAGGGACTCACTCTCCACAAATCAATCTAAACATCTTTGGAACTAATGACACTTACGCACAAAAAGACAGAAAAAAACACATTTCCATTCCAAGCCAATTTAGAAGGCTCTCAGAAAGTTGTCACACCTGGGGAAGAGGAGGGTATAGTCCAGCACAGATCACTTCAGCACAGCCCCAACCTCCACAAAAGGAACAGACATTGGGACCCACTAAGTCAACAGCAGTGGCTAATTCTGGAGCTCTTAGATCACAGATGGTTAGAGAGTCAAAGAACTTACAGAAGGAGATTACAAGGGTCTCTTTGCTAGGAAAGACTGTGGGATTTTGCCCATATCTGGATCTGGGTTACAGTGCTGGGAGGCAATCTCAGGGTGAGGTGGAGCACTAGCACATCAGAGTTTTCTGCAATGGTACAGCAGGGACCCCCCTCACATTTCTGGGGAAGAAAAGGATGTTTGTTCTCATTCACAGGTCAGATCCCAGGCAGTAGAGGAGTAAATACCTATCCTTAGATCATCACATAAAATGAAAAAAACTGAACACTTCCATGTCCCTAGAAGTATCTTTGCAAACAGCTGCACAAAATCCTTCAAGTTTGGGTCAGTGTGGCCTTAATGCAGGAAGCAAGACCTTATTTTTCACAAAGGCTAAAAACTCAAGTAATAGGATAAGACAATGAGCAAACAACAGAAAAACATTTCTGACCATAAAAAGTTACTATGGAGACTAGGAAGATTAAAATACACACTCAGAAAAAGGTTAACAAATTCAAAGCTCCTACTCTCACAACTTTAAAAATAAATATGAATTGGTGTTAGGACATGGAAGAGACCAAAAAATATTTTGAAATTGAAATAAGAGAAGTAGAAGATAAATTGGAAAGAGAAATGAGAGTGATATAAAAAAAAAAATCATCAGTGATACAAGCTAGGTAGAGAAGATTTTAAAAATTACTGAAGAAAATAGTACCTGAAAAAGTAGATTAGGCCAAGTGGTAAGGGATATGCCAAAAGCCAATGAGGAGAGGGTGGGCTCAAAGAGTGAAACTGGCTAAATGGAAAGAGAAAATTCACTGAAAAAAGCTCTTTAAGAAGTAGAATGGGGGCGGAGCCAAGATGGCAGAGAAGACACACGCGACTTTCTAAGCTCTTCTCTTACCCTCTTTATCAATATTATATCGAGCCTCAAAAATAGTCTTGACTGCTACAATTTGTAAAGATAAGAAGTAGAACGACTCACCGGCCGAAGAAAATCTGCAGTCCCGCCAAAAAGGTTGGTTCCTGGGGCCAGGGGGAGATCAAGCAGACAGGGAGAGAAATTAGGTTCCAAGGAGAGTCTCAAACCGAGGGTGAAAGCACAGATCTCAGCACAAGCGCGCAGCCCCAACCCGCAGTACGGGGCTTCTCCTTGGGGCAGTTGTGATCCTGCACGGCAGGAGGACACATACCGGGTTAGCCTCCAATCTGGGCAGTGGGGAGCTCGGCTTGGGGCCATAGAGCTTTTCCAGGGCCGATTTGCATTGGGCAGAGACACTGGGCAGAGTTTGTGGCGGTCTGCGGTCTGCGGTCTGTGGTCAGCTGCTAATACCATCACAGTCCACAAGAGGCTCCTCGGCCTGGGGCAGTGACACTTTCACCACTTAGTTCTAGCCGAGGGCAATCAGCAACCCACTCAGCCCTACTAAGCAGTTTGATAGCTCGGCCAGTGCTGAATCCACCTCCTGTTGGGAGAAGGAAAACTCTCACCAGAGCACCCCATACCTCGGAGCCGGAAATCGGTTTACATCTCTCCTGCTCTGCAGAGGAAGCTGGTAACCCCTTGCTCTAGGAGACCTACCCTAAAGGCTTTAAAACATGAATAAAAAGATGAAAAGAAAGATCGACCGCTTCTATGCAGAAAAAGAGCAGGTCAGCAAACCTGAAGAGACCTCAAACAGCAAACATGCATCAGACTGTCCTCCTTTACATAATGCTCTCATAGAAGAGACCATTAAAAGTCTCAAAAGAGAGTTAGAAGATAAATGGGGAAAGGAAAGAGAAGCCTTACAAGAGAGCAACAACTTCCTGAAATACGAATTGGAAAAAGTAAAAAATCTCAGGAAAGTAAGAATTATGAATTGAAAAATAAAGAATCTACTAGAAAGTAGGATTTGTGGAATTGAAAAGACAAAGAACTCTGCAAGAAAGTAGGATCTGTGAATTGAAAGAAAATAATTCACTAAAAAAAAATTAGTGAAATGGAAAAAATTCCACAGACCAAAACAATACATTCAAAAACTCAATTGACATATACAGAAAGAAGTAAAAAAGCTAATGAAGCTTTAAAAATTAGAACTGAAGAAATAGAAACTAATGATTCATTGAGACAGCAAGAATCAGTCAAGCAAAACAAAAAATGACAAACTGAAAACCACGAATTATCTACTTGCAAAAACCACAGACTTGGAAAATAGATCTAGGAGAGATAATCTGAGGATTATTGGACCTTCTGAAAACTATGATGAAAAAAAGAGCCTAGATACTATTTTACAAGAAATCATCAAAGAGAACTGCCCAGCTGTAATAGAATCAGAAGGTAAAACAGGCATTGAAAGAATTCATCGAACACCTTCTGAAAGAAACCCTAAAATAAAAACCCCTAAGGAATATTGTGGCAAAATTTCAGAACTATCAGATTAAGGAAAAATTTTACAAGCAGCCAAAAAACCATTTAAATACTGAGGTGCCACAATAAGGATCACCCAACATCTGGCTGCCTCTACATTAAAGGAAAGAAGGGCCTGAATATGATATTCTGAAAGGCACAAGAACTTGAGATGCAGCCAAGAATAAACTACCTAGCTAAGCTGAGCATTTTCTTCCAGGGAAGAAGATGGACATTTAATGAAACAAATGAATTCCATTTGTTTCTGAAGAAAAAACCAGAACTAAACAAAAAATTTGATCTCCAAGAATAGAACTCAAGAGATGCAGAAAAGGTAAAAATAACTCCTGAGAATTGTATTCTGTTGTGGATATACAAAAGAATACATGTATAATTTGATTGTACCTGATATAACATAAAAAGGGAAGTAGATATGGAAAAGGGATGATGGCAGAATAAGATGGGAAGGAGGGATAAAAGAGGGAAACCACATCCCACAAAGAGGCTAAGGAAACTCATCATATCTGAGGGAATTTAGAGAGGGGAGGAACATTGTGTGAATCTTACTCTCATCAGAGCTTGGCTCAAAGAAAAATAATTGACATTTGTTTTAGAGAAAATTCTCTCTCACCCATTAAAACGGGGAGAAGAAAAGGAAAAGAAAAAGAGCATTAAGGGAAGGAAGGGGAAAGAATCAAAGGGGGAGGGAGGGATTATAAAGAGGATAAGCATCGTGATACAAGAGGGGTACATAAGTTTAAAAGGGGAAAGAGGGTTGGGGAGGCAAGAATAAGAAAGCACAATCTGGGGTTATTAGGATGGCAGGAAATACAGATTTAGTAATTCTAACCGTAAATGTAAATGGGATGAACTCCCCCATAAAGAGGAAGCAGATAGCAGACTGGATCAAAAGTCAGAACTGTACAATATGTTGTTTACAAGAAACACATTTAAAGCAGGGGGATACATATAGAGTAAAAGTAAAAGGCTGGAGCAAAATCTATTATGCTTCAGGTGAAGTCAAAAAGAGGGTAGCTATCCTTATCTCAGATCAAGCAAAAGTAAAATTGATCTAATAAAAGAGATAAGGAAGGTAACTACATCCTGCTAAAGGGTAGCATAAACAACGAAGCAATATCAATATTAAATATATATGCACCAAGTGGTATGGCACCAACTTCCTAAAGGAGAAGTTAAGAGAGTTGCAAGAAGAAATAGACAACAAAACTGTAATAGTAGGAGATCCTCAACTTGCACCTCAGAATTAGACAACCAAACCACAAAACAAATAAGAAAGAAATTAAAGAAGTAAATAGAATATTAGAAAAATTAGGTATGTTGGATCTTTGGAGAAAATTGAATGGAGATAGAAGGGAATATACTTTCTTCTCAGCAGTTCATGGAACCTATTCAAAATTGACCATATATTAGGACATAAAGACCTCAAATTAAATGCAAGAAAGCAGAAATAGTAAATGCTTTCTTTTCAGATCATGATGCAATAAAACTACATTCAACAAAAAGTTAGGGGGAAATAGACCAAAAAGTAATTGAAACTAAACAATCTTATCTTAAAAATGATTGGTGAAGCAGCAAATTATAGATACAATTAATAATTTCACTCAAGATAATGACAATGATGAGACATCATACCAAAATTTGTGGATGCAGCCAAAGTTAATAAGAGGGAATTTTATATCCTTAGAGGCTTACTTGAATAAAACAGAGAAAGAAAAGATTAATGAATTGGGCTTGCAACTAAAAAATCTAAAAAGACCAAATTAAAAACCCCAATCAAATACTAAATTGAAATTTAAAATTAAAAGGAGAAATTAAAATATTGAAAGTAAAAAACTATTGAACTAATTAATAAAACTAAGAGTTGGTTCTTATGAAAAAGCCAATAAAATAGATAAGCCTTTGGTAAATCTGATTAGAAAAGGAGGAGGAAATGAAATTAGTAGTCTTAAAAATGAAAAGGGAGAACTTTCCACCAATGAAGAGGAAATTAGAGAAATAATAAGGAGTTATTTTGCTCAACTTTATGCCAATAAATTTGATAACCTAAGTGAAATGGATGTGCAGGATCACAACTGCCCCAAGAAAAAGCCCTGTACTGCGGGTTGGGGTTGCGAGCTTGTGCTGAGATCTGTGCTTTCATGTTCGCTTTGAGGCTCTCCTTGGAACCTATTTTCTCTCCCAGTCTGCGCTGATCTCCCCCCTGGCCTGCCTTCTCCGCCATCTTGGCTCCGCCCCCGACAATTTTCAAATGAACAAATTGAAACTATTTCTAGCCACATGAAAAGGTGCTCCAAATCACTATTGATCAGAGAAATGCAAATTAAGATAACTCTGAAATACCACTATATATATACCTTTAAGATTGGCTAAGATGACAGGAAAAGTTTATGATGAATTTTGGAGAGGATGTGGAAAAACTGGGACACTGATACATTGTTGGTGGAATTGTGAACAGATCCAACCATTCTGGAGAGCAATTTGGATCTATGCTCAAAATATATAGAGAATTAACTCTAATTTATAAAAAATCAAGCCATTCTCCAATTGAAAAATGGTCAAAGGATATGAACAGACAATTCTCAGATGAAGAAATTGAAACTATTTCTAGTCATATGAAAGATGCTCCAAGTCATTATTAATCAGAGAAATGCAAATTAAGACAACTCTAAGATACCACTACACACCTGTCAGATTGGCTAAGATGACAGGAAAAAATAATGATGATTGTTGGAGGGGATGTGGGAAAACTGGGGCAGCCCTGTTTGTAGTGGCTAGAAACTGGAAACTGAATGGATGCCCATCAATTGGAGAATGGCTGAATAAATTGTGGTATATGAATATTATGGAATAGTATTGTTCTGTAAGAAATGACCAGCAGAATGAATACAGAGAGGTTTGAGAGACTTGCATGAACTGATGCTAAGTGAAATGAGCAGAACCAAGAGATCATTAGATACTTCAACAACAATACTGTATGAAGATGTATTCTCATGGAAGTGGATTTCTTTGACAAAGAGAAGATCTAACTCAGTTTCAATTGATCAATGATGGACAGAAGCAGCTACACCCAAAGAAAGAACACTGGGAAATGAATGTAAATTGCTTGCATTTTTGTTGTTCTTCCCGGATTATTTTTACCTTCTGAATCCAATTCTCCCTATGCAACAAGAGAACTGTTTGGTTCTGCACACATATATTGTATCTAGGATATACTGTGACATATCCAACATATATAGGACTGCTTACTATCTAGGGGAGGGGGTGGAGGGAGAGAGGGGAAAAATCGGAACAGAAGTGAGTGCAAGGGATAATGTTGTAAAAAATTACCCTGTCATGGGTTCTGTCAATAAAAAGTTATTATAATAAAAAATAAAAAAAATTATCAGTTATTGTCCTCCCTCTAGTTTCATTTAGAAATGCTTTAAGGATAATCTGGCTTAGGTCTCATGCCAGGTTTTTTGCAGGTTCACCTGCCTTCCATCACATCTCATATTTGGAGAGATGATGTCACCAAAATCTTCCTCTAAAGTGTTTGGTAAAGAGCTTGTATGGTAATCTATATTGTACTTGATGACATATCACTCCAATTGACAAGCATTTGCTATCTGAAGTGCTTCAAAGGTTGATTTATTCTCTACATTTTGATGACTCATACATCTCAATCATGTCTAACAAAAGGTGATAATCAGTTAAGGTCTTAACTCATTTATAGAGGAGCATAAGTTTTTCATCTATATATTTTGATTACTTCAAGCAAACAATTAGAAAGTGCTAGACATTATGAATAAATGAATAAATTAGAATCTGTGTTTTCTCTTTGTTTCTCCAGTACTTAAAATAGTGCTTTGAATATAGTAAACACTTAGAAATTATTTTTTCATTTATTTTCTAGCATCAAAAACTTGTTTAAAAAATTACTTGCTGTGATTGTACATATCTTCTCAAATATATGTATATGTATGTGTGAATAAATAGCCACATATGTGTGTGTCTGTGTTATATCTGTATCTATGTTATATTTAAAGAAAAACTGTCTATCTCATCCAGGCTGGAAGTTGAAGTGTTAATCACAGTTCTAATCCCCTTACTGTTTACCCTGGGAATTTTGACTCAATTTATTGTCTGACCTGGGGTGGTTCATTCTTTCTTAGACATCCTGGTGGAACCCATATTTGGATGCTAATCACATTAATACAAAACTGAGGACATATAATCAGTCTAGCTCACATTCAAAAGATTTTAGAAAGAATTTTGATGATTATCATAAAATTTTAGTAAATAAGATGCAGAGATATGTACCATATAATAATGCAATTAGATATAATCAGAACTTGTTGAATAGCTGGATTTAAAGATTAGTTATTAATGCTTCAGTGTCAACATGGCTGAACATCACCAGTGGAGTACCGCAAGATATGTCCTATTTAACATTTTCATCAATGAATTGAATTAACATATAGATGATATGTTCACTAAGTTTTCAATGGCAAAAAAAAAAAAAAAAAAAAAGAACAAACATGCTAGATCACAGAATTAGGATCAACAAAGTTCTTAATGGAGCAGTAATATCAGTCTAATAAAGAGAAATCTCATTTGAGATTTTTGCATCAATATTCTTTAGAGCTTTCTAAACCAGGAAGAGCAAAAACGGAGAAAGAAAATTACAGACCAATCTCTTTAATGAGTATTGCTGTAAAATTTTTAAAGACAATATTATCACAGATCACAATCCTTTATCAGCAAGATAATACACTATTACCAAGTGGTATTTATACAAGAAATGCAGGACTGATTCAATATCAAGAAAAATACTGCCATAATTGACCAATAACAAAATAAACACAAACCATATGATAATCTCTATAATTGGAGAAAAGGCTTTTGGAAAACAAAGAACCCAATTCTTATTAGAAAGACTATAGAGAATAGTGAGTTTTTTCTTAAAATGATAAGCAGCATCTATCTAAACCAGCTGCAAACATTATTTGTAATAAAATTATTTTTAAAAATAGTTTGTAACGTAACACATTCCCAGTAAGATCAGAGGTGAAACAAAGATGCCCATTATCACCACTATTATTCAATATTGCACAAAAAATGTTGACTTTAGCAATAAGAAAAGAAAAAATAAAGCGATCAGAATAAGCAATAAGGAAATAAAACTATGACTGTTTGACCCTAGGCAAGTCACTTAACCTTAATTGCCTCAGGGAAAAAAATTAAAAATTAAAAAAAATTAAATGAGATAAGTAGTAGAACAATATCTGTCATATTAAATGAAAAGCAAATCCAAATTAGAGAATTGAAGGGGATATATATATATATATATATATATATATATATACACACACACACACACACACACATATATATATATATAATCTGAATAAATAAATCTGAAAACCAGCTCCATAAAAAATTTCCTTCTTGTTCTTTTAAAGCAGAAAGGTAAAATATTTTGTAATACGATAGTATTAAAAATAAAGACTATTTGGTTTCTATTTAGTTTTATAAAAGGCTCTTATACTTTCATGCATACATATCTACACACATCAATACATATACATACACACATGCAAAAATATAGACACAATATACATAAATACACATGTACATATATGTATCTATATGTGTATATGTATATAAAATGAAGCATTTATTACAAATCTATCATAATATAAAGCCTAAGGATTAAAAAGTGCCTGGTTAGTTTATCTAATCCAGTCTACTAAACTCTTATCATGACTAAATGTAAATAATTACCAATTAATCACTTAAGACCTCTAGGAAAGGACATTTCCACATTCTCACAGTAGTCTGGTTTAGTGCTTAACAGCTCTGACTGTCAGAAAGTTCTCCTTTATATATCACTTAAATCCCTTTGGTTTGGGTCTAAGCCCAGCTTTTTTTTCTCTTCCCCCTTCTGTCTTATGAGATTGAGAACAGCTGTTCATCATCCTCTATATAATAATTCTTTATATCTTTGAAGACAAGAATAAAGTCAACTCTTAGCCTATACTTCTCCAGGATAAATAATCTCAGTTACTTCAACCTTTTCAAAAAGGCCTGATTTTCCAAACCTTTAATCATTTTTTGTTACTCTCCTGTGAAGAAGCTTCTTTTTTTTCTCATTTAAAATTTTTTTGAGATTTGGAGGCAAGAGAGATTAGTATTCCAGTCAGTGTGTGATGAGTGCCCAAAATAATAGAAATATTTCTGCCTCTGACAGACTAGTTGTCTTCATGTACAGGAATATTATGCCTGCATTTCCAAACTCACTGGCAATTCATGATCACCTTTTTATAGAATGTAATTCTCCTTTCCCCATTCCTTCTTTTTTTCCTCTTCACTTATGCCTTTTCTTATCAACTATATCCTCAAAGAACCTAAGATAAATAAATATAAAATAATTAAGAAGGCATAACTACTTACTACTAATTTTTTATTTTATTATTAAAATCAATACTAGGAATAAATGCTGTCACCATTCACCCACATCTCTTGCCAGGTAGGTTTACAGGAAAAATTACTTTTGTAAGTATGCAAAATATTTTCCATAGAAAGAAACTCTGCTTCTCCCTAATTTACTTCTATGTCTTAGGCTAGTGTTTCTCAAATTGATTTGTCCAAGTAATACCTAAGGAGTAGAAATGAAATGAGGAAGACATAATTCCTGGTCAAGATGATCTAAGAATATATTATCAGTTACAGGATATAGAAGAAATAAAATTCAGGAAAATTTCAGAGTAAAATGAAGAAAATTGCTATGTGCAATGAATTTTTGATTACGTAATTTCATCTTTAATATTATAGGGAGAAAACCAAGTTTCACAATTTTCTCTCTTCCTTCTACCCAATTTCATTTCACAAATGTAAAATGTGATATTTTACATTTATCCCTACTATTCTTTTTCTTATTAGGTTTACTTCAGTGTTTAAGGCTGTAAAGGTTGTTGTTTGTTTTTAATCTTGATCTTATTATCCCATTTATTAGTTATCTCTTCCAGCATTATGTAATCTGCAAATCTGAGAAGCATTCCAGCTATTCCTGAAGTTAAATCACTGATAAAAATGTTAAGTAATTACAATGACCAATGTTTGCTTGAACAGTAAAAAAAAAAAATAAAACAAAACAGCAACCACAACAACAACAAACACAGATAAATAAACTTACTTCTTGTCTTTAGGAGTGGTAGGGTGCTATTTGTGATGAATATATATTAACTTGGCTGATATATTAGTTTTGTTGAATTACATTTTTTTCTTTCTTTTAATATTTTTTATATTAACATATACTTAACTAAGAGTCCTACAGAGAACAATAATACTATTAATGTGTTTTTAAGAATCAAAAGAGGGGCAGCTAGGTGGTACAGTGGAAAGAACAACAAGCTCTGAAGTCAGGAGGACCCCAGTTCAAACCTGGTCTCAGGCACTTAAACGCTTCCTAACTACGTGATCCCAGGCAAGTCACTTTACCCCAATTGCCTCAGCAAAATAAATTAATTAATTTACAAAAAAAAAAAAAAAAAGAAAGAAAGAAAGAAAGAAAAAAAAGTCAAAGGAATATTTCTTTTTTTTTTTTTTTTTTTTTTTTTTTTTAATTTAATAGCCTTTTATTTACAGGATTTATACATGGGTCACTTTACAGCATTAACAATTGCCAAACCTCTTGTTCCAATTTTTCACCTTACCCCCTCCCTAGATGGCAGGATGACGGTAGATGTTAAATATATTAAAATATAACTTAGATACACAATAAGTATACATGACCAAAACATTATTTTGCTGTACAAAAAGAATCAGATTCTGAATTATTGTACAATTAGCTTGTGAAGGAAATCAAAAATGCATGTGTATGTGTACATAAATATAGGGATTGGGAATTTAATGTAATGGTTTTTAGTCATCTCCCAGAGTTCTTTTTCTGGGTATAGCTAGCTCAGTTCATTACTGCTCCATTAGAAATGATTTGGTTGATCTCGTTGCTGAGGATGGCCTGATCCATCAGAACTGGTCATCATATAGTATTGTTGTTGAAGTATATAATGATATAATGATCTCCTGGTCCTGCTCATTTCACTCAGCATCAGTTCATGTAAGTCTCTCCAGGCCTTTCTGAAATCATCCTGTTGGTCATTTCTTACAGAACAGTAATATTCCATAATTTTCATATACCACAATTTATTCAGCCATTCTCCAACTGATGGACATCCATTCAGTTTCCAGTTTCTAGCCACTACAAAAAGGGCTGCCACAAACATTCGTGCACATACAGGTCCCTTTCCCTTCTTTATAATCTCTTTGGGATATAATCCCAGTAGTAACACTGCTGGATCAAAGGATATGCACAGTTTGATAACTTTTGGGGCATAATTCCAGATTGCTCTCCAGAATAGTTGGATTTGTTCACATCTCCACCAACAATGTATCAGTGTCCCAGAATAACTGACAAAAATGAAAAGGATTTGCTCAAAATTTTAAAGCCATCATTGTTGACTATATCCATCCAATTTGGACTTTTCTCTTTCACACATAGCTACAAAGGCTTGTTGAAATTGACAAAATATTATGTGAAAAGCACAAAAGTTTAAAGTGCCCTATAAATACAAACTAATATTTGTTGTTTTCAGGAATAATGAGGGAGTGGGGTTTACATTTATTTTTTCAATTATATATAAAGATAGTTTTCAATATTCACTTTTGTAAGATTTGGAGTTCACAAAATTAGTCATTTTGTGAAAGAAGTATCAGAACAAAAGAGGAAACACTATTAGAAAAAGTAAGAAAAAAGTGTGAAAATTGTAGAAGCATTCTTTTAACTTCATTTTTTCCTTGAGGTGTTTTATTTTCATTAGGATGATCTATGTTATCTTTTGCAACTTGACTTTGATGGAAATGCTTTGGATAAATTCATATGTAATTTCTTAATTGTGGATAGGGATAAGAAAGAAAAACTAGAACTCAAAAATTTTAAAAATAAATGTAAAGTAATTGTTCTGAATGTAACTGGGGGAAAATATTAAATCAATAAATTAAATATCAAAAATTAATAAAAGAATATGAACAATTTTCAGATGATGAAATTAAAAACATGTATAATTATATGAAAAATGCTCTAAATTACTACAGATGAGGGAAATGCAAATTAAAACATCTCTGAGGCACCATGCCACACCTCTCATATTGGCTAAGATGAAAGAAAAAGATAAAGTGTTTGAGTGGGAAAATTGAGACACTAATGCATTGTTGGTGCTGTTGTGGAATGATCCAATCATTTTGAAGAGCAATTTAGCATTGTCCAAAGGGTTATAGAACTAGATACTCTTTGATCCAGCAGTACTACTACTGGGTCTATATTTTCCCCAAAAGTCATAGAAGAATGAAAAGGACCCCCATATGCAAAAAATTTTTGTAGTGGCACCAAAATGTTGGTGTTTTTCTCTTTTTCAAAATAATAATAGTTCTCTCTGGGAGAGAGGGTGTCCCTGTTCGGGTGCCAAAATATGGTGTTCTTTTTCTAAAATACAGCCAGGTAATAAGTTCAGATCTTTTATTGTGTCCTTCAATATAGTCCAGTTAGCTCAGGCTTATCTCTCCGCTTGGTTCTAAGAGCTCCGCCCGAATGTCTCCAAATCCAAAGGTTTGTCCTTCTGACTCCAGCCAGCACCAAGGCAGAAGATACAATAAATCTCTCTTGCATCGAAGATAGGGCTTGTGGGCTTCCTCACAGAGTGCTCCTCTCTGACTCCTGGGAATGTTCCCAAATAACTCTCTCTAGTGGCTCACTGGAGCTGTATTTATGCTACTTCTCCAAGAGTGGGATTGTGGGATATCTCCCAGCATGTTCTCTGGCCCTAAGAACTTTAAAGGAAGTACAAATTCGGATATCTCATACTAGGCCCTGAAATCTCCCAAACGTGTGAACTCCATTGAGTTCTTATGAGCTCTCTAAAGGTGTGGACACAAGCATTGTTTCTATCAGTTGTACTTAGTACCTTGTTTCAAGTTCTGACCCAAAATATCTCTTTCTAAGATCAAATCAATCATATTGAACCATGCCAAATAAGATAATTATTGTTTCTATCAACTCCAATGGCTTAACAGTTTGTAAAGATTCCAACATCTCCCCTTGTCTTTTGATTTAGAACATAGGTGATCATAACCTCCTTGACTTCTCAAGGAGGTGAGAACCCCAAAAAGGTGATCACGCCTTCCCTGATTGCTCAAAAAAGAGTGAAAACACCATAAAAAGAAGGTGGTCAGCCCTCCCTGACATCTCAGGAAGGGAGATGAAAACACCAAAGGAAAATAGAAAATCAAATCAGTTTAGCGGGTTTCTAAAGGGGCTCACTTGAAACAGGTATGAAACAAGGTATGCATAAATCCATCAATATGGGAGGCATTACACATAGTTACATAAGCACATAGCAATATAACATAGGCTAGTAGTAATGTTAACAAATAACATGAATCAACATGAAGAATTTACACATGTCCATTTGTCCATTTACAAATGTCCATGGATTTTTAGTCCATTTTTGGTATGTTTAGGTATGTTTGGTATGATACGAGATATCCAATGGATGCGACCAGTGTTAGGTTTGACTACCTATCAGTTACAACTGTTATATGACATTTTAAGGGGAGACAGTGCTTTAAATTCACCACGCCAGCTTACAAAAGAAGCTCAAGAGACTTTGAGAGAAGTTGAACTGGCTTTATCCAATGTGGTTGAAAGAGTCACTCAAAAACCCTTGGAGATATCAGTTTTTGCCACACAAGTGGCACCCACAGCAGTCCTTCATCAAGGACACAGTGTGATAGGTAGTAGAGTGTTTAGGTATGTTTGGTATGTTTAGATATCTTGTACCACTGAGAAAACAATTTATTCCTTTCTATACCCATTAAATTTTCACCAAGATCCATCATACCTAACTATTCTGTTTACCTCTTTAACTTTTTTAATGTATATTTTGGCATGAGATTTATCTAGTTCTCATAGAGGAAGGATGACATTACTCTACTAGTTTAGTTTTGCTATCTTTTTTGAAACTCAATTTCTCCTCTTGTTATTTGGGTGCTATACCACATTGTGCATATAAGCTTATTATTGATATTACTGCATCATCTATGATATTCTTTAGGCAAAATATAGTTTCCTGCTTTATCTTTTGTAACTAGATCTCTTTTTTTTTTCTTCTGCTTGATCTGAGATCAGGATTATTACTACTATTTTTTAAAATTCAAATGAATTTTGTTATATTTAGTTCCAGCCTTTTATCTTTACTCTGTATGTTTCTCTGTGTTTCATATGTACTGTACTCTTCTGGTTTTGTGGTCTCATCTTCAGTAGCTTTCTATAATCAGAGCTCTTTTTGCTTTTCTGCTCATTTTATAAAGTTGAACTATTCTCCTAGAGCAAAAGAGAGATTATTTCAAAGATTTATTTTTTGCAAGGGGAGAGGCTCTCACTGACTGTATGGGATTGATGGTGCTACCAGCTCTCCCCCTGCCCTAGATGGGCCTGAGCAAGTCCCTCCGTTATTCTTGAATGCAGGTGTTCACAATTTTCCTTCTGTAATTGCATTAAAAGTCTCACAGAAGACCTGAATCAGGTCAGAGAAGCCAACACTGTGTTTTGCCTGAGCCTCCTGCTAAATTCTCTTTGCCAACTCTCCCAGGACTCCCCATGCTGTGCTGGACCATTCCCCCCAATCCCTGCCCAATTAATACAGATCTTTCCTTAAATCCTTTCAAGATATCTTAAGCTGGAAAATTATTATATTATGAATGTGTGAGATTCCTGTCATTCCAAAAATCCTTTCAGAGACTTGACCTAGTATTTGATTCTGAAGAAAGCTGGGGAAAACTCAGGCAATTCACCTCTTGTCTATTCACCAACATCTTGGCTCAGCTCCCCCCTCTCCCTCTATTTTATTACTGGATTTAATTTCTTTGAGAGGGAGAAAACTTTTACTCATAAAATGTATTTACTACTCACACTTGGCTAAATTTTAATATTCCAATTCATATCCCCATTTGATTCAAGTCAAATGACATGAAAAGGCAGATCTTAGAGGAAACTATCCAAGTTATCAAGAGATAAATAAAAATATGGTAAATCACTAATAAATAGAGAAATTAAAATTCACAGGAAAACAAATCTAGAGTGGCTATGTAGTGAGAAAAATGGCAAATGCTAGAGAGGATGCGGAGAAAGAGGCACATTAATTCTCTGTTGTTGGAGCTAGGAACTGGCCCAACTACTCTGGAGAACAATTTGGAGAAATTCTCAAAGGGCGACAAAACTGTTCTTACCATTTGACTCAAGAAAGTTGTAGTAGACAAAGAAAAAAGAAAAGTATATGTAAAAATATTTGGAACATCTCCTTTTGGTAGCAGCAAAGAAATGCAAATTGTGGACGTGCCCATCACCCAGGGAATGGCTGAACTATTGGTGATATATGATTGTGATAGAAGAGTATTGCGCTTTCAGGAATTATGAATTGAGTGGTTTCAGAGAAATCTGGAATCTTCTTTGAAATGATGCAAAGTGAAGGGAGAAAACTTAGAACATTGTACACAATAACAGTTATATTGTAATAATTATCAATTCAAGCGTTGTTGGAGGTATTCTGAAGTAATCCAACTATTCTGAAAAATTGTGCCTAATAAAGCTATCAAACAGAAAACTCTTTGACATAACAATGATACTATTAGTTCCAAATTTATAACGAGTTCAAATAATAAAGGGGGAAATTCATCCGTGTCTTTGCTGGTGGTTGTAAGCTCACTGGGCAGCGACAGGGCCATCTTGAAGAATATATCCTGACACAACCTGTGATATCCATGGGCTCCATGGCCTACTAAGCTTTCTTTGCCACTGTATTGCCTAAGCCAGAAAAGAAAGAAAGAAGAGAGGATGAAGGGAGGGATGGGGATGGGAGAGGAGAAAGGGGAGGGAAGGGAAAGAGGGAAAGCAAAGGATAGGGATGAAGGAAAAGGAAGAGGACAAAGAAAAGGGAGGGGAGGAGAAGGAAAAGAAGAAGGAAAACTGAAGTGAGAAGACTGAGAGGCTGAGGATGGAAAGTGGAATTTTTATTTACTTATTATCAATTTGCTTTTTATTGTGTCTTTTCTTGAAGGTGTTTTAACTTATTTGTCCTCTTCTGAATTTGTGTTGATCTTCTCTGTCACCAAAAGTAGCTTTTTTTTTTTTTTTAAGCCAGGTTCTTTTTTTCTTGCTGGTGCTTACTCATTTTTTCCCACCTATTTCTTGATTTTGCTTCTTATGTTAAAGATGGGCTCTGTTTTCTATTTGAGTAAATTGGGTTCTGACTCAAGTTTCAAGTTTTATTTTCATACTGCTATTTTGAGATGTTTCAATGTTTTGGGTTCTTCCCAGATGGTGTCATTTGTTATGCAATGTGGTCATTATTCTGCTGACCTGCATTCTGTTTGTTACCCAGAAAAGGCCCCCCGATCCCTTGGAATTACAATTAATATTGTTCCTCAAGGTCCCTGATCACTTCTGATCAAAAGTGATTTTGCCTCTCAGGGTTTCTATTGTCTCTTAACTAAAAATGCTTCTATTTCCCTTCTATTCTGCCCCATAAGTGGTTTAGACAATGGATTCAACAAATAGCATCTGATAAATTCTGAGTATTTCATCTGTTACATTCATGGTTTAAATAAATGTGACATAGAAGATCTGAAAGAAATTATCAAAATGATCCAATTCAATTCTTTTATTTTTATAGATGAGGAAGCTGAAATACAAAATTGTTCAAGTCCTTACCCACTACCTCGTCTGGGGAGATAATCAAATTTTATGTAATCACTCATCAATGTTCATCACTTGTATCTGAACAACTAAAAATAATCTAATATAACTCCAGGAAGAACCGAAACAGAGAAATTATTGACCAATCTTCCTAATGAATATTGATACAAAAATTTTAAATAAAATATTAGCAAACATATTACAGCAACTTATCAGTAGAATAATACAATATGACCAAGTGGGATTTATACCAGGGATGCAAAGCTGGTTCAGTATCAGGAAAACTATTACCATAATTCACCATATCAATAACAATACCCAGAGAAATCAGATGATAATCTTAATAGATGTAGAAAAACCTTTTAACAAAAATACAGCAGTCATTCCTAATAAAAACATTAGAGAGCATAGAGATGAAGGGAGTTTTCTTTAGAATAATAAGCAGTATCTATCTAAAATCAACAGAAAGCATTATTTGTAATGGAGAAAAGCTGGAGGCATGCCCAATTAGATCAGGGATGAAAAATATTATATAAACGAGGAAGTCCATTATTATTCAACATTGTATTAGAAATATTGGCTGAAGCAATAAAAAAAAAGCAAAAGAAATTAAAGGAATTAGAACAGGCAATGAGGAAATAAAACCATCACTCTCTGAAGAGGATATGATGATATGCTAAGAAAATCCTAGAAAACCATCCAAAAAACCCATGAAAACAATTAACAGCTTTAGCAAAGTTGCAGAATGTATAATAAACTCATAGAAATCATCAAAATTTCTATATATTACTGACAAAGCCCATCAGGAAGAGATAAAGAAATTCCATTTTAAATTACTATAGACAAAAGAAAATACTTGAGTGTAGTGTGCTTTCTAATGCTGCCCTCTACACTTGAGGGTCTGCCAAGATAAACCTAAGAACTGTATGAATATAATTACAAAAGACTTCTCACACAAATAAAGTCAGATATTGGAAAAATACCAATTGCTCATGGGTAGGCCTAGCTGATATAACAAAAAAATGATAATTCTGCCTAAATTGGTGTACTTGTTCACTGCTATACCAAACAAACTGACAAAAGTTTATTTTATAGAACTAGAAAAATAATAACGAAACTCATCTGGAAGAACAAAAGGTCAAGAATATCAAGGAAAATAAATGAAAAAAATACAAAGAATGGTGGTTTAGCAATACCAAACCTAAAACTATATTTTTGTGTAGAAGTTGCATTTGTTTAATGCATATAATAAATTCAATATGTAACTTTTAAAGCTCTCCTGCTTTTCTGTGATTTTTTTCCCTAGTCATCATGTTTTCTTTTTTTAAAAATATTTTTATTATAGCTCTTTATTTACAGAAAATCATCTTGTTGGTCATTTCTTACAGAAAAAATAATATTCCATAACATTCATATACTATAATTTATCTATATACTATAACTATATTATTCATATACTATAATACATATAATATAATTTATCCAATTGATGGGCAACTACTAAGTTGGGGAAAAAAATCTTTAGAACCAATATTTCTGACAAAAGTCTTATTTCTAAAATATATAAATAACTATCAAATTTATAAGAATACAAGTCATTCCCCAGTTGAAACATGGTCAAAAGATATGAACAGAGAGTTTTCAGATGAGGAAATTAAAGCCATCTATAATAAGATGGAAAACATGCTCTAACTCACTATTAATTAGAGACATATGAATTAAAACAACTTTGAAGTACCACCTCACACCTCTCAGATTGGCTAAAATGACAGGAAAAGATATTATCAAATGTTGGAGGAGATGTGGGAAAACTGGCACACTGGTGCATTATTGATGGAGTTGTGAAATGATCCAACCATTCTAGAGAGCAATTTGGAACTATGACCATAGGGCTATCAAATTGTACATATCCTTGGTCCAGCTGTGTCATTCATTAATGGGTCCATATTTTAAGGAAATCATAAAGGAGGAAAAATGAGCCACATGTGCAAAAATGTTTGTAGCAATTCTTTATTGTGGTGGAAAATAAATACATGCCCATCAATTGGTGAGTGGCTTAACAAGGTGTGGAATATTATTGGTCTATGAAAATGATAAACGAATGATTTTAAAAAGGCCTGGAACTATTTCCATGAACTGATGTTGAGCAAAACAAGCACAACCAGAATACATTGTATTTGTATTTGTATTTGTAATTATTTCCAAAGCAATTCCAATAGACTTTGGACAGAAAATGCCATCTGCATCCAGGAAAAGGAGGGAGGAGATAGAATGAAAATCAACCTATTCTGTATTCATTTCTTTTTCCTGTTTTTTTTTTTTTTAATTTGTTCCATGGTTTTTCACTTTTTCTCTGATTTTTTTTCTTTCCCAACATGACTCATAAAACAATATGTGTTAAAAAATAAATGTTTAGTAGAAAAATAAATAAACAATGAAATGGTGTGGGTTTTTTTTTTTTTTGGAGGGGGGTTGTTTGCTTTGTTTTTCATTACTTTTCATGGTAGATCCTTGCATGCAGAGGTACTTGTTTGATGGTTTTGTCCAATTGCTTTTCAGTTGTATTTAACTTTTCAAGATTGCTTTTCGAGTTTTTTTGGCAAAGATAAAGAATTGGTTTGCCATTTCATTTTGTAGCTCTTTTTTTGAGATGAAGAAACTGAAAGGACAGGATATTAGATAGTTTGTAGGAGTCTGAGGCCAGATTTGAAATAAAAAAAGATTAGTCTTTTAGACTCCATGTCTGACTGTCTACTGACCATTTTGGGCAAACTTTAACTGCCATTTTGTGAAATCAAAAATTCCTCAAAGTCTATAGTGTGAGAAGTTAAAGAGACAGACATGGTCAAAATATAAGCTCCATTTACATTTCTTTCTTCCTTGAGTCTTTATCTTCAAGGATTTCTCCTTTAAGTGAATCTGTAGTTACTTCTCTCTTAAAGGTAGAAACCAGACCATGAAGGATCTCTCCTCTCAGGCTCTTATCAATTCTATCCCTTGAAGAAATGGAGTATAAAATTATCACTCTAGCAAGAAGAGTCTTATGAAAATGGGCTTTAAAGCCTAGTTATATTTACCTATGACAAATAACACTCTATATAAAGTACATTGTGTGTGTGTGTCTGTGTGTGTGTGTGTGTATGTGTGTGTGAGAGAGAGAGAGAGAGAGAACCTCCAAGGAAGGGCTTACATAGCCTTAATGTTATCTTCTGATGATGGTAGAGAAATTAGAATGGAAGGTAGAGTTTTAAAAGATCCATTAAGTCAAGGATTTTTTCTTTTCTATGGCCAATAAAGGTTTTTGTTTGTTTGTTTGTTTGTTTGTTTTATCTCAAAACAGCAAGTCTTTTAGTAATAAACCATGTTTGTCTTTTGGATCCCCAGAAATTTCTAGGGAAGCTCCATACAAGTTCTATTGCATGGTCCCCTACATAATTCCTCTTATTACTTCTTCATGGATTATTACTCCTATTGCAGGAAAATATATCAGCTTGTCAGATTATGTTCTCAGTCTTTGGAGTTAAAAATATGATGAGTTTTTGAGTTTAAGAAAAAAATTCATAGTTTTTATCTGTCACTAAGGAAAAGTTATGAATTACCCAAATATGTGAATGTGGAATGAACAAAACCAGGGGAGAATATGACTTCTACTAAAATTTCAGGAATAAGGAACCTAGACTGAATAAGAAAGAAGGTGGTCCATTATATGCCCCTTACATTGATAGAGCACAAAGGAAAAGTAATTATTCATAGCAGGCTACTATTTGAACTGCAGGTGACTTCAAGCAGAACTATTGAGCCCTACATTAGCCATCACCTATATGACAAAGGCTGATCATATATGTACAGGACCATGAAAATGGCAGTAACAGCTAAGGGAGAAAATTCTAGACAGTGCTGTGAATGACATTTGAAGAGGGATCAGAACGTAGGAATCATACCAATAAATTTCAGCGGAGGGAAAAATTATTAAAATACTTATTAAAGGGTGGAAGATAGGGAAAGGTATCAGGATATTTTATGTTACAACTTTATTTTCCCAATAACATGCAAAATCTATATTAATATTAGTCTTGCGTACATAACAAAGTGCCTCACATGGTATCTTTTCATATTAAGACCTTAAAAATCCTGCTTTCAGCTTATAGGAGAGTCCTATAATAGAATGGAAATTAATAAGAATGATGACACCATACATACATATTCCAAAAGTGTTTCTAATCACCTGATCACATGCCAAAGAATGTGTTCTCCAATTGACAAGGGAGTCATTCAAAAAAGGGCTTTTAATTTCAAACTCTTTCATTGCTTTAGTGATTTTTGAGAGATCAGTAATTGGTAAATGAAGTGGAGTCTATAACATTGTATATTTTAAAAGTCTAGAGGACTTCTTGGCAATTTAACATTCCCATTTGTTTGCAGTAGGTGCAACATCGATGTTTGAGAAACATAGATAAATTTCTGTGAGTGATCTTTGCAATTCCAGACTAAGATTGTTGAAAAGTAAGATCATCCTATACTCGTTTCATATTTGGACATGAATTTCATTGTGTAGAAATTGAACTGAAACTTTAACCTACTCCTTCAGAGACTAAAGTGGTTTGTCCTGGATATATTAGGGAAAATATGTTTATGTTGTTCTTACTACATCTTTGGAGGAAATGACAATTCATAAAAAACTACTAAATGTTAAATGGTTAAAAGGTCTGGAAGTTCAGCTGTTAGTTATTGTCTTCTAATAATGAAAAGTTTACAGGAAGACATAACCAGTGAGAGCTTAATTAATAAATTGGACAGCAGAGATGTCCTAAGCTTCTAAGAGTACATTAGAACCTTGGGTGAGCAATGTAGCATCCTGACCTAGAGATTCTAGAACCAGGGAATACATACTACATAGTGATACTCTCAGATAAAATTCTGGTTACTATACATTATGCTTTTTGACTCTAGGACATGATGAAAGGGGAGGATTTTAGAGTACGACACTTCATATAATACTTTAAAATTTTGAAATATATTTATGTAATAGTTCATAACATTGCTTTATTGTTTTCTTAATCTTCTGTTAAACTTTGAACTTAATAAGGTCAAGGGACCATGTCAAAGTTGCTAAATCAGTTCTGTTCCTTAGCCCTTTCAGTGGCATAAATATCTACACAGAGTACGTGTTAAATATATTCTATATATTTATATTGATATCAGCTATTATTCATTTAACTTTGATAAATAAGTCAATACATAGAAACAGGCATATTCATTCAGTTTTATTAAGACTAACATACATTTCTACTAAAGAAATTGTTTGTGATTACAGGTCTAGAGTAGACAATTCCTTCTTCCTCTATCACTCAAGATGATTAAAAAAAGAATCTAGATATTTTAAAAAATTATGGGTCTTGTACTGCAGAAGCTTCTTTTTCTGTCTCTTCTTATATTCTTTACCACGTTAATTCCATGTTTTTCCTGAATTGTAAATTCAATTATTATTATTATTATTACCTATTTTCTTTATGGTTAGCCACTGCTTACAATGAGATCTCAAATTTGTGGGGACTGCTCCAGCTGTGAAAAAAAGCTTCCTGTTCAGGCCCATCCTGTTTCTAATCTGCTGCTGTTGCAAGAAATTCCCCTCAGGGATTTCTTTACTTCCTATTACTTTTCCTTTTCTGCTGTAAACCTCACATATATTAATCTCCCTGGGTCCCAATTTTCCCTCGCCTACCAACTTTTATTTTTTTTAGTCTAAAATGCCTGCCAGTACTTTTCACACTTCATCATATCTACAGGAATACTGCCTTTGGGTCAAAGCCAGACATTGAGATTTGGCAAAATATGCTGCAAGGTAGTTTTCTTTCTACATTGTCTATAGTTGACATCTTCTCTTAGGTCCCCAAACTGAAAATTAGCAAGAATTCTCAGGGGCTTATGAGTTTATTAGAGCTTCCATTCATTAGCTAAATAGTATTATGGTTATTATATTTCCCTTTCAAGTCTAGAAGAAAGTAAAATAGCACCAATCCATACATTTTAATGATTTCCTCAATCAATTTTCTGGCCCAGATAATCAACATCAAAGATTTCAAGGGGCTAGATGGCCTGGTCTGAGAATCAAAACTTGGGTTGCAATATTATAACATATACAAGAGTAAATTTAACCTGTTTAAATGTTTCTTGCTGTTTAATGCAGGTAGGGGAAAAGGATCAAGGTGCCATAGACATATTCTCCAGAAACATTAAAAAAAAACTATCTCTAGTTATTTCTGATTTAAAGTGGGGGAAGATAATGTTTTTTAAAAAACTTACCTCATGTTTTAATGACTTTTGATTTGAGAACAAGACAGAAAACATTTTTCATAGCAATGTGTATGAAAATTATTGCTATTACTATTAGCTAATAGCTAATACTATAGCTAATACTATACTATTATACTATACTAATAGTATACTATACTATACTATAGCTAATACTATAGCTAATAGTAATAGCTAATAGTTATTATTGCTGCTGTTGATATAAGGAAAGAGCTTTGGAAATCTTGAATCTTATGCATACATACATGTATATTATGCATATATGTGTGCATGCATATGCATATATATATTTATATATTTGAGTGAGAGTTATTGCTATCTTGAATTGTAAGCAATATTGTTTGAGAACCCAATGTGTTACTCTACAAAAGTCTTTTTTGTCATCAGACTTTCTTCAATTTGGCCATCCCACTCCATTCAAAATGATGCCTTTTTCCACTGTTACTCTTAACATCATTTTTTCTCAAAAAAAAACATTCAATTTCATGTGTCCTTAATCCTTCCCACTTTCCTGAATTCAGCTATTTTATAGACATTCTGCACGTGTGTGTGTGTGTGTGTGTGTGTGTGTGTGTTGCTTTTATGTTATGTACCTATGTTTACATGCTTATTTTCAAGATGAAATAATGCTGGATTTGAAGTTAGACAATTTGAATTATGCTCTGATAACTCACCACCTTTATCTACTTAGAAAAGTTCTATAACTCAGTTTTCATAGGGATAAGCCATTAGACACCACAAGTACTCATTAAATATTATCACTTGACTGTAGAAGATAATAATTTTCATTTATGTAGAACTCTAAAGTTTGCAAAAGGGGAATTGTTCTAAGTATTCATTAGATGCTGTAGTTAATTAGGATGTAAAATACATAGCCTTTGCATTGAAGATACTTAAAATTTAATAGAGGAAAAATAAATAATTATTAATTACTCTATCAACTGACACTTATATACAAAACATTCAGCTTCAAAGGCACTTTACACACTAATTGTCTGTTTTAATGATCTACAGGAAACAGGGAACATGATCATGGACTCATATCTAGAAGGATATTTAGAAATCATATAATATAACCTCTAAATCCCACATTTAAAGATTAGCACAATCTTGATATAAAGAATGAAGGACTGTCATTGTATCTACACCTCAAATTGCTCTTCCATATTAATGAATTCTATTCTTAATTGTTGTTGCCTTTCCTTGAATTATATAAATCATTGCTTTTACTTCTTCAAGTTGCTTGCATAGACATCATCAAGCCTTGATATATATCTGTGTGTGTGTTGAAAAACGTTAGAATACAAATTGAACACTTGAATATGAAATAAGAATATGTTGTATCTAATTGACCTAGTACTTTTATATTTAGGCAATTTAAAATATTTCTTATGTGTATAAAAGCATCATTAATGTGGGAGATTTTTGGTATTTGCCTCTAAAGACAGTGGAATTCTTACATAGATGGATGTTTTACATTGACCCACCATGTGTTTAGAAGCAACCTTTCCCCCTTCAACCACCCTATTCTTCTCTACTATTCATTATCTACATGATCAAAACACAGTATTCAGTTCAAAAAATTAAGGACTTCTTCATTCTTCAAAGCCACTAGGCCACCCTACATGGTAAAGTGAAAGGAGCTCAGGGCAACTTCAACTCCCTTAGAGATGTAAACTTGAATCCTGAAGTTAGACTTTGGTCTAATTTTATTCATTCTTTTCATTTCTAGATACAAGAATTTGGGGTCCCTGACATGGAGCTTAAACCTTAGATATCAGTAAAAACAATGTTCTAGATGAAATGTCACAAGTGAGTAATCAGGGAAGCCCTGAGAAGTAAGCGTTGGAGTCCCAGTTTTATAATCCTTTGGACTTGAATTTGGGAGTAGGCTATGCTATGTAGGTACTGAATGAAGCTATGAATCTATTTCTCCTATCCTCAAAGGCTAAAGTAATATAGATGGAATTGTACCCCAAAAGTACTGGGGAAATGTGGGGTTGTTTTTAATATATTCTTTTGGTGTAAATATATTTGTAATGCTAAAATAATAGTAAATGGATATATGGAACTAAAATATTAACCACTGGTCCCAAGAAAAGGAAACATGACAATGTGGCCTGAGGCAAATGGCAATAGTAAGGAATATCTTCAGTCTCCTCTAAATATCACCTGGCATTGAGATAATGGTGCCGGTTTTAAGATGTCATATAAGTCTGAAGTTCAAATGTTTTCTCTACTTTTAAAAGTTACCATTTACAGTTTTTGAGTCAAATGGTATCTTTAATATAATTATGAAATTCTTCACAAATATTGATTTTAAAACATTTGAAAAGGAACTGTTTAATAGTTTTTGATTTCTTTTCTATTTTAGATTTAGGGTATTGAATATTTTTTGTTTGAACATCATCCTTATTGTAACTTTATAATATCTTGAACAAATATTTTATTAATTCAGCTCATAAATATTTTAAAAGATATTTCTGTGTACTTCCATTGAAAACTTTTTCTTAATGTTGAGTCCATCCAAGAGTAGAACTCTAGTAACATAGTTGATATCAAATGATTACAGGAGATTGCTGTAGTGTTCTTTAACTATCCATCTTAAATGCTGAATTTTACCAATATATAGTTGCATTTACAGATTTTCTTCTTTTACAATATTATCTTGATAAAAGTTCTATTGGAATATTATCTTTATTAATACTTTAAATGTATAAATTTCAGCTCTTTAAAGATAATATTTCATCTTTGCTATATTTGTAACTAAAATGCCTTCTTACTTACACATACTACTTTTACTAACATGTATTTATCATACAGAATTTTGAATCAGTTCTGTTTCTATAGATGTGCTATCGCCTTTCTAGTCCACTATCCTATGAAACCAAGTGCCACATTTTATCTAAATACAGATTCCATCAGAGTGCTTCTACACAGTCAGTTCATAACTCAACTTATTGACATAACTTCCAGTTAACACTTCCTAAAAATTATGATTGCAGGGGGTTTGAGGAGGGAGATCTTTATGTATCACGTATTGATTCCATCATTTATCTCAATTCCCCTGGTTACAAACAATAGAAATTCCACAAATACCTCCTCAATATGACCTGCTGCAAGCCTCCTCTCTCCCTCTGATTGTAGAAGGGTGGACACTGGAAATGTCCTCACAGATCACATTTAATGAAGACACTCTGGAAAGTCTTCTCCTCATTATTCACTATATTTCATTCGTCTAGTCTTTAATCCTCTGATCTTCATTTTAGAGAAGGTTCTAGATACCCACAATCTTTGCATCCCCTTTCTGATCTTTTCAGCTCCTTATATGTATTATATCCCTCATTTGATTGTTAACTTCTTGAAGGCAAGGAATGCCTTTTACATTTCTTTGTATCCTCAGTGCTAGAAAAGTGCCTACCACAAAGTTATATTAAATAGTTATTTAACTAATAACTGACCAATTAAAATAGCCTGCATGACATATCTCCATGTATAGATAGTCCAGTAATAGTCTCTTTTTCCCTTATATGAACCTAGCCAAATCTGAGAAGGCTTATGCAGGGTGACAAATTATTTAGCCAGATAATCTTCAAGACAACATTACTATTGAGAATCACTATTATGAAGTAGATAAAGTAGTGAGGAAGAGATTAGATTTAACTCCTGCCTCAAATACTTACTAGCTAAGAGCCTCTAGTCAAGTTGTTGAATCTTTTTGATTTAAGGAAATCAATTCCCTCATCTATAAAACAGGAAGAAATATGATACCTAAATGATAGGGTTGTGGTGCAGATTAAATGAGATCATGTGTATAAATTACTTTAAAAGTTTAAAATGCTATATATTTTGTTTCATAGCCATAGAAGTATAGAAAGTTATGTTGGTGATTGGAATTTCTATAATGCCAAAATCAGATTCTTGAGCATGATAATGGAAAGAGTAGAAACTATGGAGTATGAAGCCTTAGGTAAAAATCCTATCTCTGTTCTTATACTAGCCTTCAATTTCTTTATCTATAAAGTGAGAGCATTAGACTAGAAGACTTCTGAGATAACTTTCACTTCATATTTCAAATATTTTTGTATGTATACAACTTTCCTTAATAACCTCCTTGAAGTTATAATTCCAGAACTGAGATTACTGAATGAAAGAATAACAGTTACTTTTCTTACAAAATTCTAAATATTTTTCTATAATATGATAGTAAATTACCATAGAATTCCTCCAATAGACCCTTGAATGATGCAGTTTCCTATCTTTTATTAACTTTGTATATTTGATGATGATGAAGTGGTTTGTCAGTTATTTTTATTTCGACTTCTATGATTATTTTCTGATTTTGAACTTTTTGTGATTAGTGCTGATAGCTGGTGATTTTTTCTTTAAAAGCTATCAATGGTATTTGATTTTTTATCGATTTTCTAAATTTCTGTTACAATTCTTTAAAGATTTTAAATGATAAACTTTTACTAGGTACATAACACAAATATTTTAATTTTCCCACTCATAATTTATTACAAACCACTGAGCAACCCATTTTAACAAGAAGTATTTCTCTCTAAGAAATCTGAAGTAATAATAACTAACAATAAAACATTGAAAATGAATAAAATATTCCATTTTCATGTTTAAGATAAAGCAATATAGCAAATAATGATATTTTTCAAATTAATATTTAACACTTTCCATTTATACAAATAACCCATGAGAAATTAGTCAAATTGATTTTTTGTGTATACACACATATAGAATACATTTCTCTTTCTCTCTCTCTCTCTCTCTCTCTCTCTCCATATATATATATATATATATATATATATTTATGTATATATATATATATATATATATATATATATATGTGTGTGTGTGTGTGTGTGTGTGTGTTTACCTTTGCATTAGTGAAGTTAACCATATTTTGCCTTAATTCACATAGCTATACCTGAAAGAATTGGATTAGATTATTTTTAAAGTTTTTTGATCCCAGTTTTTAAAATGAAAAGAATATTAAAAGCAGCTCAAAAAGGAGAAAGATAAAGGGGAAAAGTAAAGATTCAATCAGAATTACAATTTCAGTCATCTCTATTTGAAAGGGTTTGCATTTCTTACATATACTCTGAATTAAATATTCCCTTTAGAATTACTATTGATCAGAGAAATGCAAAGACAACTCTGAGATACCACTATATAACTCTCAGATTGGCTAGGATAACAGGAAAAGATAGTGACGAATGTTGGAGGGGATGTGGGAAAACTGGGACGGACACTGATGCATTGTTGGTGTTACTGTGAAAGGAGCCAACCATCCTGGAGAGCAATTTGGAACTATGTCCAAAGAGCTATCAAACTGTGCTTACCCTCTGATCCAGCAGTGTTATTACTGGGCTTATATCCCAAAGAGATCTTAAAGGGGAGAAAGGGACCCACATTTGCAAAAATGTTTGTGGCAGCCCTTTTGTAGGGGCAAGAAATTGTAAACTGAGTGGATGCCCATCAGTTGGAGAATAGTTGAATAAGCGGTGGCGTATGGATGTCATGGAATATTATTGTTCTGTAAGAAACAACCAGCAATACAGAGAGGCTTAGAGAGACTTTGCATGAATTGATACTAAGTGAAATGACTGGAATCAAGAAGACATTGTAAACAGCAACAGCAAGATTATACAACAATCAATTCTGTTGGATGTGGCTCTTTTTAACAATGACATGATTCTGTCCAGTTCCATGGTCTTGTGAGCCATCTGCACCCAGAGAGAGAACTTTGGCAACTGAGTGTGGATCACAACATAATATTTTCACTCATTTGGTTGTTGTTTGCTTGCATTTTGTTTTCTTTATTGTTTTTTCCCTTTTTTATCTGATTTTTCTTTCGCAGCATAATTGTGGAAATATGTATAAAAGAAATGCACATGTTTAACATATATTGGATTATTTGCTGTCTAGAGGAAGGGGAGGAAAGAAGGGAACAATTTTGGAACACAAGGTTTTGCATGGGTTAATGCTGAAAATTATCCATATGTGTAGTGCGTGTGTGTGTGTGTGTGTGTGTGTGTGTGTGTGTGTGTCTGTGTGTGTGTTTGAAAATAAAAAGTTTAAAAATATCAAATCAGATTGTAAAAGTGTCAAATTTCACATGAGGGGTTTCTGTTGTATCCTAAAAGTAATGGGGAATAAATGAAGACTTTTGAGCGTGATGAAATTGTCAGATCTGAAGGTTATTTTAATACAGTACCTCAAGGAAACCCTTACCCCATAGATGGCCATTTGCTCCTAACAACTATATTCTATGAATACTTTTATGGAAGCAAAAATAGTAGCAGAATTCCTTCCCTTTTATAGGCTAGTTATCCGGAAACCAGATCTTTACCTTGAAGATTTCACAACTGTCAATTTTATTAATTACCTAGTATATAGCAGGCATTGTGATAAGAACAATAAATAAGAAAATAAACCTTGTACTCTAATCAGTCACAGTTTAATGAGGGAGGGAGGGTTGAAAACATGCAAATAAGTATGTAAAAATATAAAGAAGATAAATTGAAAAGATTAGGAAAGGCACTAGTTTTGAGAACTTGAAAAGGCTTCTTGGAGAAGGCTTGAATTAATAAAAAACAAAGTCAGGGGAGATAGATAAGTAAGTCAACAGTTCCAGATATGGGGGAAAGTTGGACAAAATGCTGTTTGAGGAAATGGTGTCATGTGTGAAGAACAGTAAAGAGCCTACTGAAGCCTATATGAATGGGAGTAAGGTGTAAGAAGACTGGAAAAGAAGGAGGTGGTTGGATGATGAAAGACTTTAAAAACCAAATAAAGGCTTTTATATTTGATCATAGAAGGAAAAAAGTCAATATATATTATTGAATAAGGGTGCAGAAGTGAAGTGCAGTAATCCAAACTGCACTTTAAGATGATCAATTTGATTGCTCAGTGGAGAATGGAATAGATAAAATGGTAAGAGAAATCAAACAAGAAGGCAAACCAGCATGTTAGTATAATAGTAGAGATGCCCTGTGTATATTTCGTGGCTGAAGAAGCAGTATTCTTTTAATTTTTATACTGGTCCTTTTTTCTGCCCTTTCCTTTACCTCACAAAATAACTTTGGTATGGGGTTCTAAAGATTCCCACTGTGGGAGTCAATTGAAAGGTAGGAGTCACTTGAAAGGAGTGAGTCCTGTCTGTTTCCTGTCTGAGTCCTGGGAGATCACAGAGGGATATTCTTCCTGTCCATGTCTGAACTATTGAGATTAAGTGCAAAATGTAGTAAATGTCAGAAAGATCACTCTGAGGATTTATGAGCATACTTATGGGGGTAATAAAATCCAGATTATGCTGTCTAGCATTGACCTAAGACTTTGTTCATCAGTTACAGAACAGAATTTTCCAACCAGGTATATAATTATACAAAATAAATTTCCCATCTAGATATACAAGTATATGAATTTATACTGCTCTCACCTCTCAAAGAAATTGTATGTTTTTAGAGGATGGGAATAGTATACTATAATTGTATGATTTTCAGGACCTAGGGCACTGTAGGGGTTCAACAAATTCATGTAAAATTGATTTTAAATTAATTTAATCAAAAGTGAAAAGCTGGTGAAACAATTGTGATGAAGAACTATAAAATAACTCTGGTGAGCAACTGTGAAAAAGATGAGAAGTTTGGCTTTGATCATGTAGACTCAGGGAGGGAGGGAGGGGAAACCATTTCAGATTTTCAGGTATAAAAAGCACTACTGAGTAGATGGGACTGCATCATTCTGTTTCCATCCATACCTATTAAGAAGGCTATATACACACATAGATACACATATGCACACATATATATGTGTGTGTATAAATGTGTATATTTATCTATTTATATCTATCTCTAAATTCTCCACTCATATAAGATGATTATCAGAGAACTCTATAGAATAGATACTAGTTGGAACAATGGGGAGAATGTAGAAATCAGGAAGACTCATTTTTCTGAGTTAAATCTGGCTTCCTATTGGCTGTATAACTCTGAGCAAGTCACTTGATCCTGCTCATCTCAGTTTCTTTATCTGTAAAATGAACAAAGAAGGAAATGGCAAATCACTCTTGTATCTTTGCCAAGATAATTCCAAAGAGGACAATTAACTGAAAAATGAGTGTATTTAAATTGTGTGTGTGTGTGTGTGTGTGTGTGTGTGTGTATTATGGATGAATAGCCATTTACACATCTACATAAATGTGTGCATATATACATATATACACATTATGTGTGCGCACGTACACACATACATACATATATTATATGTATATATACATATATACATAAATTTGACTTATATTGGAACACATTCTTTGTTTTGCCTTGAAATTTTCCTATGTTAATATGAGCTATCATTATTTTCTATAATTTGGCAACTATTTGATCACAACTAAAAGAAATAAAAAAGCTAAACATCTAATAGCTTTTGGTCTATGCTAATTCTATTCAAGTTGATAAGGAGTGTGCCAAATAAAATGGAAATAATGTAGATGAGATCAATGAAACACCAAAATAACCAGGCTTTAAAAAAAAATAGGCATGTATTGAAGAGAGTATCAATTGAATGACTGAATTTCTTAGTCAATCAAATTAAAATGTCTGACATAATTTAACCCAATTTTTTAAGTTCTACAAATGTTTTGGGAAACTCAAATTCCATTTGTGCTGACTTAGTGCTTTCTATATCAGCACAAATCATTTTTCTATTTGAAATCATTCACATGACATGGCCCCCAATACATATACATATACACATATGATTCATAATCAGTCAATAAGTGTTTGTTAAGTTCCTACTATGTGGTATTAGAGAACTAAATGAAAAATTGAAAGCATTCTGGATCAAAGAAATTGGTTTTTATGAGGGAGAGAACATGTGCCCATGTAGGACAAATTTAAGGAACCTGTGAATTAATTGGTACAGATAACTTTTGTAAAAAGGAAACCAATGCTAATAATGTAGAATGGCATCTTTTCTAGCTGCTTAAAATCTTGGTTAAATCTTAAATCTTGCTTAAAATCATGCAAACAAATATAAATACTTATAAAATGCTTGTTTTGCATTTTATTTAAATTCTATTTAAATATTTAAAATAAATATTTGTTTTTGAAGGGGAATGCGATCACAGCTAGGGGGAAGTGAAAAAATATCAAATATGAGTTAGTTTATAAGTTGGATTTTAAAGTACATCAAAAATACAGTCTATTCTTAGATAATAAGTAGTCTTCAATAATGATATCACCTAAAGTTCTGAGTGGAAATGTAGAAACAATGTGTCTACGTCAATTCCAGAAGAGTCCTTTATTCAATTATTCACTCATTAATTAACATTTATTTATTTTTTCTGTGTTAAAAATTATAAAATATCTAATAATTTGTGGGAAAGTTTGATCACTTTTCATTCCTTCATTTCTTCATCAGGTTGCATTTTAGAATAAGAGAATGAGAATATTAGCATGTAAGAAGACATCTTAAAAAAAAAAACAACTCCAACTTAAATCTCTCATTTTATCAATGATGAAATTCAAGCCAAAATACAAAGCAGGCTATCCCTAACTTCATCCAAGTAGGGTGGTTATTAGTTGGTATCAAATCAAAATTTTATGACTTCAAAGCCACATTATTTTTACACTGCCTTGTCCTGCTTCTTTTCTGCCTCCTTATCCAGAATGGTCTCTAAACTATGGGCAATCTCTTTACTCATACTTATCACTTTCATGTTCCTACTTGCATTCAGTGGTAGGATTAGTAAAAGGCAGAATAAAAGTCTGAACATTACGAATGTTTGTGGTATCCCTCTTTGTAGTGGCCAGAAACTGGAAACTGAGTGGATGCCCATCAATTGGAGAATGGCTGAATAAATTGTGGTATATGAATATAATGGAATTTATTGTTTGGTAAGAAATGTACAGCAGGATGATTTCAGAAAGGCCTGGAGAGACTTACATGAATCGATGCTGAGTGAAATGAGCAGGACCAGGAGATCATTATATACTTCAACAACAATATTATATGATGATCAATTCTGATGGATGTGGCCATCTCCAGGAATGAGACGAACCAAATCAGTTCCAATAGAGCAGTAATGAATTGAACCAGCATACCCAGTGAAAGAACTCTGGGAGATGACTATGAAACATTACATAGAATTTCCAATCCCTCTATTTTTGTCCACCTGCATTTTTGATTTCCTTCACAGGCTAATTACACTATTTCAAAGTCCAATCCTTTTTGTACAGCAAAATAACTGTTAGGACATGTATACTTATATTGCATTTAATTTATACTTTAACATATTTAACATGTATTGATCAACCTGCCATCTGGGGATGGCGATAGGGGGAAGGAGGTGAAAAATTGAAACAAAAGGTTTGGCAATTGTCAATGCTGTAAAATTACCCATGTATATAACTTGTAAATAAAAAGCTATAATTAAAAAAAAAAAGAAAAAAAGTCTGAGCACTGTCACACCAATAGAAATAAATATGCATGTACAAGTAAATTGTTTGTTTGAATTAAAAATTTGATTAAGACCTATGGACAGAGGTGCAGCCAAAGATGGCTTAGAGTACATCAGTCTTTGAGTGTTTCCTGGCTTCCCTCAGAAACACCAGAACAAGACTTTGAACATATTTTGGAGTTATTTTTGAAGAACTTCAGGAAAGGACTGTCTCAATTGGGAAGGGTAAAGTTTGAGAGGGGTGTTACAGCACAGTGTAGGAATACTGAGGGTGAAGAGGGCTCAGCACACTGAGTGTATCTAGTGGGAAATTCATAGCCAAAATACATCAGCATTAGGAGGTCTATCCTGGTTCAGAAGCCAGTGGACCAGCAGACTAGCTGTGAGACCTCGAGCAGAAATACAGAAGGCAAATGATGAGTCCCGGAATCCCATCACAAAAAGTGGGACTTGTCCATACCACCCAACACTGGAAGGAAGTCAGCTCCCATAGGGCAGCATAAATCTCCTGCCCCCTGTAGAGGAAGCTTGGGAAATTTCCTCTTTGCCCTAAGAACATATCTCAATCTTTAAAAACAAATTAAAAAGTATAAAGAACTCTGATCATAGATAGGTGTTATGGAGATGAGGAAAGAACAGATTCCCACCCTTAGGAGAATATAGGCAAAACATATCCAGATGAAGCCCCTAATGGTAATATAAGTTGGTATGCATTGTAAAAGGCTCTCTTGGAGGAATTCAAAAATGATCTTAAAAGAGAGAAGAAAAATGGGGGAAGGAAATGAAAGCTCTAGAAAAGGAAACACAGAAATTGTCTGGAAAAAAAATCATTGCTCAAAAAATGATTTGGCAAAATGGAAAAAGAAAACAAATCCTTGAAAAATAGAAATGGTGAAACAAAAAGAAAATGGCACACAAAAATATAATTAGTGAAATGGGAAAAAAAAATCTAATGAAAAAACAACTCATTTAAAAGTTCAATTCGGCCAAATGCAAAAGGAGATAAAAAAGCTAACCAAAAAAAAAAAAAAAATCCTTTCTGTTCCATTTAGTTTTCTCCAAAGGTCTATCATACCTAACTTTTCTAGTGTTCTATTTATCTCTTTAACTTCTTATTTATTTTGTGGTTTGGTTTATCTAGTTCTGAGAGTGCAAGGTTGAGATCTCCCACTATTATAGTTTTGCTGTCTATTTTTCGGCTCTTTAACTTCTTTAAGAATTTAGATGCACCCACTTGGTAATATATGTTTAATATAAATAATGTTCATTATCATTCCCTTCCGATAGGTCCCTTCCTTTCCTATTAATAAGACCAATTTTTACTTTTGCTTGATCTGAGATTAGGGTGGCTACCCCCTGCTTTTCTGGCTTCACCTGAAGCATAGTAGATTCTACTCCACCCATCTACCTTTACTCTGTATATATAGTCCTGCTTCAACTGTGTTTCCTGTAAACAACATATTGTAGGATTCTGACCTTTTATCCAGTCTGCTATCTGCCTCTGCTTTATGGGGGAGTTTATCGTTAAAATTACTAATTCTGTATTTCCTGCCATTTTGTTAACCCCAGATTATGATTCTCTCTTTCCTTTTCCCCTACCTCCATCCCCGTATTCTTGTTTAACTACTTCCTCATGCAACACTTCTTTAAATCCTCCCCCTTAAGTCCCCCTTTTCCTTAAACCTTTCCTTACCTTTCCATTCCATTATTTAACTTTCCTTCTTTTTGATTTTCCCTCCCTTTTCAATGAGATAGGAGGTTTCCTTAAATAAATATTCTGATATTTTCTTTTGTTTTGATGAAGTAAAATTCATATTAATTTTATTCCCCTCCCTTCTTTCCTCAGATATAATAAGTTTTTTTCCCTCTTCATAGATATGTACCCCACTGTTCCCCTTTTTCTGGTCCATTTCCTTTCCCCTCTGCTTTTTTTATATTTAAAAAACTAAATTTATATATATATATATATATTTTTTTTTTTTTTTACTTTTATGTTTTGGTGATTTTTTTTTATTTTTTTTTATTTAATAGCCTTTTATTTACAGGATATATACATGGGTAACTTTACAGCATTAAAATGCCAAACCTCTTGTTCCAATTTTTCACCCTTTACCCCCCCCACCCCTCCCCTAAATCGGATGACCATGATTTAAATATATTAAAATATAACTTAGATACACAATAAGATACATGACAAAACTTATTTTGCTGTCAAAAGAATGACTCTGAATTTTTACAAAGTTGAGAAGGAAATCAAAGATGCAGGTTGCATAAATATGGGATTGAATTCAAAATGGTTTTAGTCATCTCCCAGGTTCTTTTTCTGGGTATAGCTATTCAGTTCATTACTGCTCCATTAGAAATATTTTGGTTGATCCGTTGCTGAGGATGGCCTGATCCTCAGTGGTTCATCTAGTATTTTGAAGTATTAAATCCCTGGTCCTGCTCATTTCCCAGCATCGTTCTTAATTTCCCCGGTTTTCAAATCATCCTGTTTATTTCCAAAATTTAATATTCCATAATTTTCATAACCACAATTTATTCAATTCTCCAACGTGGACATCCATTCAGTTTCCAGTTTCACCACTACAAAGGGCTGCACAAACATTCGTGCAATACGGTCCCTTTCCTTCTTTATAATCTTTTGGGAAAATCCCAGTATAACACTGTGGATCAAAAGGGATGCACGTTTGATAACTTTTGACATGTTCAAACTACTCTCAAAATGGTTGGTTCTTCACAACCCCCAAAAATGCATCCATGTCCCCGTTTTCCCACATCCCCTCCAACAATCATCTTATTTTTCCTGTCATCTTAGCCAATCTGACGGGTGTGTGGGGTATCTTAGGTTGTCTTAATTTGCATTTCTTGATTAAAATGACTTGGAGCATCTTTTTCATATGACTAGAAAAGTTTCAATTTTTCTCTGAAATTTCTGTTCATATCCTTGACCATTTTTCAATTAGAAATGGCGATTTTTATAAAATGATTAATTCCTATATATTTTGGAAATGGGCCTTTTATCAGAACCTTTGCTTTTTAAAAATTTTTTCCCAGTTTATTTTTTTTTAATTTTCTTTCATTAGTTTTTTTGTCAAAACTTTTTTTCAGTTTGGTATAATCAATTTTCTATTTTTGTGGGTAATGATTCTGTTCTGCTTTGGACCAAAAATTTTAAGGTTGAAGGGCAAACTTTTACCCTATTTTCAAATTTATTAATAATTTCATTTTTTTATGTGGGGTCATGAACCCATTTGTTTTTCTTGGTGTACTTAAATTGGATCAATTTTAGTTTCGCCATATTGGGTTTTTCCAATTTTTTTCCCAAAAATTTTTTTATCAAAAGTAAGTTCCTTATCCCCAAAAGCTGGGATTTTTTTGGGTTTTTTCAAAAGACTAGGGTTTTGCTATATTTGTTGACCTGTTTTCCATGAATAATCATTCCACTGATCAACCCAAATCTTTCCTTAAATAAAATGTTTTTGGTTTCTGCTTTAATATAGTTTTTAGATTGGTCATTTAACCACCATCATTTGATTTTTTCATTAATTCCTTAAATTCTTGACCTTTTTGTTTTCCATGAACTTTGTTTTTTTTTCTAGGTCATTAAAATGGTTTTGGATTGTTGGTTGGGCTAAATAAATAGATTTGTTTTAGGTAATATTTTGTATCTTTATTATATTTGTCGCCCTATAAAGGAAGCATTTAATATTTTTTAATTGGTTAGATCAGACTTAATTTGGGGAAAAAGTGGTCTTTTGTAATTTTTTGTATAAAGTTTATTTCCTTTGGCGGATAATTCCTAAATATTTTATATTATCATTAATTATTTTTATAAAATTTTTTTGTAACTTTTCTGACTGTTGTTTTATTGTGTTTATATAAAATGTGATGACTTATGGGGGTTTATTTTAAAAAAATTTTTTGCTAAATTTGTGGTTATTTCTAATAACTTTTTTAAAAATCTTTTGGGGTTCTCTAAGGGTAAATATGTCATCGGGAAAGAATGATAATTTTTTTTTTTTCCTTTGCTATTCTTTTCCTTTAATTTTCTAATATTTTATTTTTTTGTAGCTTTTAATAATTTTATTAAATAAGGATGATGAGGGGAACCTTGTTTTTTCATAGATTTATTGGAAGTTTTTGGTTTGTCTCCTTTTCCCATTTTTTTTTGATGTTTTTGATGTTTTTAAATAGATGTATTTTTTAAGGAAAGTATTTTTTTCCTATCTTCAAGGGCTTTTTTAATAGGAATGGATGTTGGTTTTATAAATGCTTTTCTGCTCTATTGGGGGCATGGTTTTGTTTTGGTTTTTTCTGGAATTTTTTTTGTAGTTTTCTAATATTGTTTGACCTGCATTCCTGGTATAAATCTATTTGATCATGGTGTATTTTTATCTTGGAGATGATTTTTCTGTAGTCTTTTTGCTAATTTATCTTACGGATTTTAGATCAATATTCCATTAGGGAGATTTGGTTTATAATTTTTTTCTTTCTGTTTTCCCAGCCTACCTGGTTTGGGTTCGTACCATGTCTGTTCATGAAGGAATTTGGTAGGACTCCTTCATTCCTATTTTATCAAAAATTTTTATGGCATTTTAGGGCCCAATTTTTTTTTAAATGTTGGTAAAATTCAATTAAATCCATCGGGTCTGATTTTTCTTTGGGTTTTTAATTCCTGTTTATTTTTTTCTGAAATGGGACTATTCAAAATTTACTTCTTCCTCTGTTGTCTGGGAAGTCAAAAAATTTTTGGAGGTAGTCATCCATTTCCGGTTTCAAATTTTTGGCTAAAGTTGAAAAAAAATAATTCTTATTATTTCTCTAATTTCCTCTTTTGATGGGAAAAAGGTTTCTTTTTTCATTTTTTAAGATATAATTTTTTCCTTCCTTTTTTTTCAATTTAAAAGGTTTATTTTTTATTGGGTTTTTCTAGAAAATTTAAAGTTTTTAATTAGTTAATAATTTTTTTTTCAATAATTTTCCTTTTAATTTAAATTTAATTTATTTTTTTGGGTTTAATTTGGTTTTTTTTTTTTTTTTCAACCAATTCTTAATCTTTTCTTTTTGTTTATTAAATTGGGATATAAAATTTCCCTTTATTCCCTTTGGCTATCCCAAATTTTAATTGAGTTCATTTATTATCTTTTTTATTAATTTTCTAAATTTTTCTTAAACCATTTCATTAGATAATTTTTGTTTCATTCGGTCTTTCCCCAATTTTTGTTGTGGGTTTTTTCTCGGTCTGAAAAAGCATTTCTATATTTCTGCTTTTTGATTTAATTTTGGTCTTTGAATTAATAATTTAATGGGTTCCATAATCAAAATTTATTCCTTCACTTCATTCAATTTTCTCAAAGATCAACATACCAATTTTTTAATATTCTTTTCTTCTTTAAAATTTCTTTTTATTTGTTTTGGTTGGTTGTCTAATTCTATGCAAGGTTGGTCTCCCAACAGTTTGTCATTTCTTCTTCAACTCTTTCTTTCCCTTTAAATTAGTGCCAACCATTGGTGATTTGTTTAATTTGTATTGTTTTGTTTATGTTTCCTTTTTAACGGATTAGTTTATTTCCTTTTATTCTTTTTGATCTTTTACTTTTGTTGATCTAAAAGGATTCCCTAAATTTTGACTTACCTGACTTTAAAAATTTTTAATTTTATTTTTTCTTACTTTCATTTTAAAAAGTTTCTTGTAAACAAAATTTTTTGTAGGGTTCCTTTTGTCCATCTGCTATTGCCCCCTTTTTGGGAATTCTCCATTACATTTGGTTAAATTACTAAATTGTTTTCCTCCATTAATAACCCCAGATTTGCTTTCTTTTCTTCCTCCCCCATTTTTTTAAATTTACCCTTTGTAGTTTTCCTCTTTAAACCCTCCTCCCCCTTTTTTTCCCCCTTTTCCCATTTTTTTCTTTTTTTCCTCTCCCCTTTTAATGGGGGGGAGAATTTTCTTAAAACAAATGTAATTATTTTTTTTTAGCCAATCTATAAGAAATTCACCAATGTTCTCCCCTCCTAAATTCCCTCAGATATGATAATTTCCTTACCTCTTTTTGGGGATGTGGTTTTCTTTTTTCCCCTTCCCCTTTTTAACTCCCTTTCCATTTATTCCCTTTTTATTTATTCAAATCCAAATTATAGTTTATTCTTTTTGTATCCCAAAAAAATACATTCTCGAGTTTTTTCCTTTTCTTTCTCTTGATTCTATTTTGGAATAAATTTTTTTTAGTTTTTTTTTCTTAGAAACAAATGGGTTCTTTGTTTCATTAAATTTCCATCTTCTTTCCTGGAAAAAATGTGCAGTGGGTATTTTTTCCCTCCAAGTTCTTGGTTTAATTCTTTCAGGCCTTCTTTCTTTAATGTGAGAGCGTCTTTGGGTATCCCTATTGTGGCCCTCGTTTTAAATGGTTTTTTTGGCTGCTTTAAAATTTTTTCCTTAATCTTATATTTAAATTTTCCCAAAATTCTTGGGTTTTTTTTTTAGGGTTTTTTCAAAATTTGATAATTCTTTTTCAATGCCTTTTTATTTTATTCTTTACATTGGGATTTCTTTTGATGATTTCTTGTAAAATAGTTCTAGCTCTTTTCATCATATTTTGGTCCAAACCTCAGTTTTCTCCTAGATTATTTTTCAGTCTGTTTTTTCAAGTAGATAATTCTTTTTCAGTTTTTTTTTGTTTTGCTTGTGATTCTTGTGTCTCAAGAATTTTATTTCTATTTTATTCTAATTTTTAAAACTTTTTAGTTTTTTTTCTTTTTATATGTCAATTGAGTTTTTAATGTTTTGTTTTTTGGATTTTTTTCCATTTTCCTAATTTTTTTTTATAATTATTTTTTTTTCAATTCCTAATTTTTTTCCCTACTTCCTGGGGATTTTTTCTTTTTAATTCTTTTCAGGGGTTTTTTCCCCTCTTGGCTTCTCTTTTCCTTTCCCCATTTTTCTTTCCTCTTTTGGGTTTTTTTTTCTTTCTAGAGCTTTGGGAAGTTATATTTTTTGTTTGAGTCTCTTAGGTTTTGACCTGTCTTTTCTGATAGAAGTTAATTTTCTTTTCTTTTTTATTCATTTTAAAACCTTTGGGTGGTCCCAAAGGATTCACTTTCTCGGGAGGGAAGATGTCCGATTTCTGGTAAAGGGTTTTGGGGGCTCTGGTGGAGTTTTCCCTTAACAAGGTATTGAGGAGAGCTTCAAACTTGTGCGGGGATTTTTCCTCGGCGAAAAAGTAGGTGGACTTCCCGGAAAACTCTGGGCGTGGTATCGTGGGCTGCAGACCCCAAAACTCTGGGAGGGTTCTTATCAAATGGTGGAAAACTCTTTTGGAAACTCCCACTGTGCGAGGAGCAACCGGGTGGTCCTCCCTGCCGTGGGATCCTCCCAAAAACCCTTAAGGGTTTAAGCTCTGGATCTGTCTTTTTTCGTTTGGCTCTCCTCGACAATTTCTCTCCCGTCCGGATCCCCCGGCCCCGAACCAAACCCCGAGGCTGAATTTTTTGGGTTTTTACCTTTTGAATTCACATTTCAGGAAGTTGTTTTCTTTTTCCACTTCATCAAAATTTTCTTTTAATGAATTATATGCTTTTTCTGTACTCTCTTACAAATCTTCTCTTTCCTTTCCCCATTTTTCTTCCATCTCTCTTTCAAGTTTTTTTTTTATAATTTCTTCTAGGAGAACCTTGTGTGGTGGTGACCAGTTTATATCCCTTTTTGGGGTTTTGTCTGGAGACTGTCTGCTTTTAGTTTCCTCTGGTTTGGAAACCTGCTCTCTTTCTGTATAGAAGCTATCAATGGGTAGAGTATGCTTGGCTTTTTTATTCACTTTTAAAAGCCCTTCGGTTTTGCCTTCAGGGCAAGGATGCTACCACCTTCCTCTGCAGAACAGGGATAGATATATGGTCAGTAGCTGTCTTGCAAACGTGCTGCCAAGAGTAGCCGAGCTGCATATGTGCTCTAGGAAGAGCCCTGCAGCAGAAATGTCTCTTCCTGGGAAGCATAGCTGGCTGAGGAAGTTATATTACCCCAGGCAGAGCCCCCTGGTGTGCAGATTTGTAGCTGCCCCAGGCAGACCCCCACACACACACCTTGCAGAAGTGTGACTGCCTGTGCAAAAGCTCTGAGCTGCAGAATACAGCTACATGGCTCTGCTGTGGTCTGTGCTGAGACACTTCAAGTGCTGCATGGGTGTAGGCAGATCTTAATACGTTCTAGTGTTTTTTGGAGTACACTCTACCTTTAATGTTTGTATAACTTCACTGCTGATCATAAAACAGAGCAGCCAACCTGTGGTAGAGTCCTCCCTGCAAATTTCCACCTGTGGAGACTGCCCCGCCCCAATCCACTAAGTTTGCTAGCCTCTGGATCTGCCCCCCTATCTGCAGTGGCTTGCTCCCACCAATCAGGACAAACCTTTTCTGGCCATCTTCCAGCTTATTTTCAGCTGGTAATTTGCTGTACTCCCAGTATTCATGTATTTTACTGGGCAAACACTATTTCTGAGGCTGAATTTGGTAATTAGTACTGAGGGTAGAAGAGGAGCTTAGAATGACACATGTGTCTTCTCCACCATCTTGGCTCTGCCCTGATGAATTCTTTCAATTTATATTTTACCTTCTATTTCTATAATATCTGGGCAGTTCTCTTTGATGATTCCCTGAAAAATATTGTCTAGGCTCTTTTCTTCATCATGATTTTCATGAAGTCTAATAATCCTCAGATTATCTCTCCTAGATTTATTTTCTGGGTCTGCTGTTTTCCCAAGTAGGTATTTGACTTTTTTTTCTGTTTTTTTCTCTTTTTTTTGGTTTTGCTTAACTGATTCTTGTGTCTCCTAAAGTCATTCATTTCCATTTGTTCAATTCTGATTTTTAATGAATTATTTTTTCCATTTACTTTTTAAATTTCTTTTTGTAATTGTCGAATTGAGTTTTTAAATCAGCTATTTTGTTCTATGCAATTTTCGTCCATTTCTCCAATTTCATTTTTTAGGGAACTATTTTCTTTTTCTAATTTACTAATTCTAATTTTCAGGGAGTAGATTTCTTTATCCACTCTATCTTTTAATGAGTAACATAACTTATCCATACCCTCTTGCAAAGCTTCCCTTTCCTTTCCCCATTTTTCTTCTAGCTCTCTTGTGAGCACCTTTTAATTTCTTCAATGAGAGCCTTGTGTGATGGAGACCATATTATATCACCATTTGGGTCTTCATCTGGAGACAATCTGCTTATAGTCTCCTTAGGGTTTGAAGTCTGCTCTCTTTCAGTATAGAAGCTAGGGAGGCTGCTTTTCCTTTTTACTAATTTTGACAAAACACACACACACACACACACACACACACACACACACACACCAAATCAAAACAAACAAAACAAAACAAACAACACCAAAAAAGAAAACTGCAGTCTGCTTTGGTGGAAGTGTGGTGTTACCAAGATTACTCAACAGACAACAGAAGTAGCAGTGAAGCATCAGTGGGATAGCAATGACTGTACTAGCATCAGCATCTGCACTGGGATTAGTATCTACACTGTGCTCAGTCATTGCGCTCTGTTATTGTGCTGAGTCCCACCTGGCCAGGTCCCAAGACACTCTAGCATTTTGGGGTTATAGTCTTTACCCCCTGTGTTTATAGCTTCTCTGCTGATCTACTGGCTTGCTGCCAGGGCAGAGTAGTTGACACTGTGGTAAAGTTCTCACTGCAAATTTCCTGCCAGCTGAGACCACATCCTGCTCCACTCCAGTCTACTCAATGTGAGCTGTCTTCTGTGCTCTCATTGCCAACTTTCCTGACCCTACACTTAGCCTAACTATTCCTATCCACAAGCAAAAAACAGACCATTTCTGGTGAATTTTGAGATTATTTTCTATTGGTAATGTGTTATGCTCCCAGTATTCATGGGTTTTGATAGTCAAGCACTAATTCTGAGGCCGTTTCATAAAAAAGTAGTCTAAGGGTTAGGGAGAGCTTAGACAGACAACATGTGTCCTCTCCGATATCTTGGTTCCATCCCTAAGGGACACATTTAAAATACAGTAATACATACAGAGTAAATAATTAGATGATCAACTTTGCTTTTACAGAACAAGATAAATTGAACCATAAATTATATAAGAAAAAATTAAGGAGGCAAATAGACTTTTAGAAATGTTAGGTATATCATTGTGTATCTAATTTATATTTTAATATATTTAACATCTTCTGATCATCCTGCCATCTGGGGGAGGAGGTGGAGAGAAGGAGGGGAAAAATTGGAACAAGAGGTTTGGCAATTGTCAATGCTATAAAGTTACCAATAAATATAACCTGTAAATAAAAGGCTATTAAAATAAATTTAAAAAAAAAGAAAGAAACTGAAACTATCTCCAAACATTAAAAAAAAAAAGAAAAAAGAAATGTTAGGTATAATAGACCTTTGGAGAAATGTGAATGGAGATAGAAATGGATATTTTTTTCTCAATAGTACATGGAACCTACAGAAAAAAATGACCATGTATTAATGCATTAATACAAATAAATACAAAATTAATTGGAGAAAGACAGACATATTAAATTCATTTTTTTAATATCTTGATACAATAAAAGTTACATGAAAAAAGGGACAGAGAAAAAATAGAAGAAAAAATAATTGGAAACTAAATTATTTCATCCTAAGGTATGAGTGGGTGAAACATCAAAACATACACACTATTGATAATTTCATCCAAGAGAATGACAATAATGAGGGAACATCTCAAAATTTGTGTGATAAAGCCAAAGCAGTTCTTAGGGGAAGTTTTATATCTCTACTTCCATAAAACAGAGAAAAAAAAAAAGATCAGCAAATTGACATACACCTAAAAAATTTATAAAAAACAAATACCAACTTTGAATTCTGGAAATAAAATAGATTAATAAAATTGAAATAATAAACAAAACTAAGCTGATTTTATGAAAAAATCAGCAAAATAGATAAACCTTTAGTTAATTTGATTAGAAAAATGAAAGAAAAGAAAATCAAATTAGTATCAAAATTGAAAAGGTTGAACTTTCCATCAATGAAGAGGAAATTAGAGCAATAATTAGGAGTTATTTTGCTCAACAGTATGGCAATAAATCAGATAACCTAAAGAAAATGAGTGAATACATACAGTATTATAGATTACCCAGATTAACAGAGGAGAAAATAAATTAATTAAATAGTCCCATTTTAGAAAAAGAAATTGAACAAGCTATTAATTGATTTCCCAGTATAATGTCAGATGTAATCAACTGGAAAATATCAAGTGCTCATGGGCAGGCTGAGATAATATAATAAAAATTGCAATACTACCTGAAGGATTTGAGTTAATCAATGTCATATGAGTACAACTCCCAAGAAATATATTTTACATTTCTTAAAAAATAATAATAAAATTCATCTGGAAGAATAAATGCAAATAAACGTAGCTGTACCAGATCTAAAACTATATTATAAAGCAATAATCGTAAAAACCATTTAGTACTGTCTAAGAAATAATGTAATCCATACCTCTCAGACTGGTTAAGGTGACAGGAAATGAAGAATGTTGGAGGGGATGTTGGAAAACTAGGACACTAATACATTGTTGGTGGAGTTGTGAAGTGATCCAACCATTCTTGAAAGCAATTTGGAACTATGTCCAAAATGCTATCAAAGTGCATACAATTTGATCCAGCAATGTTTCTACTGGTCTTATAAATCATAAAGCAGGGAAAGGGGCTTACATGTGCAAATATGTTTGTGGCAGCCCTTTTTATCATGGCAAGAATCTGGAAATTGAATGGCAGCCCATCAATTAGAGAATGGCTGAATAAGTTATGGTATATGAATGTTATGGAATACTATTGTTCTGTAAGAAATGATCATCAGGATGATTTAAGAGGGGCTTGCAGAGATTTGCATGCACTGATGCTGAGTTAAATGAGTAGAAACAGGAGATCATTGTACACGACAACAGAAAAATTATATGATGATCAATTCTGATGGACATGGCTCTTTTCAACAATGAGATGATTCAGACCAGTTCCAATGATCTTGTGATGAAGAGAGCCATCTGCACCCAGAGAGAGAATTGTGGAAACTGAGTATAGATCACAAATAGCATTTTCAATCTTTTTGTTGTTGTTTGCTTGCATTTTCTTTTCTTTCTTTTTTTTTTCATTTTGATTTTATTTTTCTTGTGCAGTAAGATAATTGCACAAATATGTATTTATATATTGGATTTAGCATATATTTTACCACATATAACATATATTGAATTACTTACTGTCTAGGGAAGGAAGGTGAACAAAACGGGGGAAGGAACTGAAACAAGGATTTTGCAAAGATTAATGTTGAAAAATTATCCACGTATATCTTTTTAAAATTAAAAAGCTTTAATAAAAATAAAATAAAACATAAAAAATAAGTAATCACTAAAGTAATATTTTAAAAAATAAAAAGTAATTGTGTAGTAAATGGAATATGTTAGGTTCACCAGACACAATAGTCAATCTCTATAGTAATTTAGTGTTTAACAAACTCAAAGACCATAGCCTCTGGGGTAAGAATTGACTATTTGACAAAAAATGGTGGGAAAATTGGCAATTAGTATGGCAGGAAGTATGCATTGATCTACACCTAAAACTCTTTATAAATTTAAAGTCAAAATGTGTTCATGATTTACATATAAAGTGTGATACTGTAAGGAAATTTGGAGAACCAAATTTACCTATTAGATCTGTATAAGGAATAATAACCTTATTATATTAAGCTTCGGGCTAGATTTTTGGAGGTCCTGGATATCAGATGACAGAAAAAATAATGATAAATGTTGGAAGAAATGTGGGAAAATTGGGACACTAATATATTGTTAGTGGAGTAGTGAACTGATCCAAACATTCTGGAGGGTAATTTGAAATTATGACCAAATGGTTATCAAAATGTGCATTTCTTTTGGTCCAGAAGTGTCTCTAATGGATCTGTAACCCAAAGAAATCATTAAAAGGGGGAAAGGACTACATGTACTAAAATGTTTGTGGCAGCCCATTTTGTAAGTGGCAAGAAAGTAGAATCTGAGGTGATTTCTGTCAGTTGAGGAATGGCTGACTAAGTTATGGCATATGAATGTGATAGAATGTTATTGTTCCATAAGAAACAATTTGCAAGATGATTTCAGAAAAACCTGGAGACATTTACATGATTTGATCCTAAATGAAGTGAGTTGAACCAAGAGAACATTGCACAAAATAACGCAAGATTATGATATGATCAATTATGATGGATGTGACTTTTTTTTATTTAATAGCCTTTTATTTACAAGTTATATGTATGGGTAACTTTACAGCATTAACAATTGCCAAACTTCTTGTTCCAATTTTCACCTCTTACCCCCAACCCCTCCCCAGATGGCAGGATGACCAGTAGATGTTAAATATATTAAAATATAAATTAGATACACAATAAGTATACATGACAAACCGTTATTTTGCTGTACAAAAGAATCAGACTCTGAAATATTGTACAATTAGCTTGTGAAGGAAATCAAAAATGCAGGTGGGCATAAATAGAGGGATTAGAATTCAATGTAATGGTTTTAGTCATCTCCCAGAGTTCTTTCTCTGGGCATGGCTGAGTTCAGTTCATTACTACTCCATTGGAAATGATTTGGTTGATCTCATTGCTGAGGATGGCCAGGTCCATCAGAACTGGTCATCATATAGTATTGTTGTTGAAGTATATAATGATCTCCTGGTCCTGCTCATTTCACTCAGCATCAGTTCGGGTAAGTCTCTCCAGGCCTTTCTGAAATGATCCTGTTGGTCATTTATTACAGAACAATGATATTCCATAATATTCATATACCACAATTTATTCAGCCATTCTCCAACTGATGGACATCCACTCAGTTTCCAGTTTCTAGCCACTACAAAGAGGACTGCCACAAACATTCGTGCACATACAGGTCGCTTTCCCTTCTTTATGATCTGTATGGGATATAAGCCCAGTAGTAACACTGCTGGATCAAAGGTATGCACAATTTCATAACTTTTTGAGCATAGTTCCAAACTACTCTCCAGAATGGTTGGATTCGTTCACAACTCCACCAACAATGCATCAATGTCCCAGTTTTCCCACATCCCCTCCAACAATCATCATTATTTTTTCCTGTCCTCTTAGCCAATCTGGCAGGTGTGTAGTGGTATCTTAGAGTTATCTTAATTTGCATTTCTCTGATTAATAATGATTGGAGCATCTTTTCATATGACTAGAAATAGTTTCAATTTCTTCATCTGAGAATTGTCTGTTCATATCCTTTGACCATTTTTCAATTTGAGAATGGCTTGATTTTTTATAAATTAGAGTTAATTCTCTATATAGTTTGGAAATGAGGCCTTTATCAGAACCTTGGACTGTAAAAATATTTTCCCAATTTATTACTTCCCTTCTAATCTTGTCTGCTTTAGTTTTGTTTGTAAAAAAACTTTTCAGTTTGGTATAGTTGAAATTTTCTATTTTGTGATCATTAATGATCTCTAGTTCTTCTTTGGTCATAAAGACCTTCCCTTTCCACAGGTCTGAGAGGTAAACTATCCTGTGTTCCTCTAATTTGTTAATAATTTCATTCTTTATGCCTAGGTCATGACCCCATTTTGACCTTATCTTGGTGTACGGTGTTAAGTGTGGATCAATGCCTAGTTTCTGCCATATTAGTTTCCAATTTTCCCAGCAATTTTTATCAAACAGTAAGTTCTTATCCCAAAAGCTGGGATCTTTGGGTTTGTCAAAGACTAGGTTGCTATATTTGTTGACTGTTTTATCCCTTGAACCTAATCTATTCCACTGATCAACTAATCTATTCCTTAGCCAATACCAAATAGTTTTGGTAACTGCTGCTCTATAGTATAGTTTTAGATCTGGTACAGCTAAGCCACCTTCATTTGATTTTTTTTTTCATTAATTCCCTTGAAATTCTTGACCTTTTGTTTTTCCATATGAATTTAGTTGTTATTTTTTCTAGGTCATTAAAATAGTTTTGGGAGTCTGATTGGTATAGCGCTAAATAAATAGATTAGTTTAGGTATTATTGTCATCTTTATTATATTTGCTTGCCCTACCCAAGAGCATTTAATATTTTTCCAATTGGTTAGATCAGACTTAATTTGTGTGAAAAATGGTCTGTAATTTTGCTCATAAAGTTTCCCTTGGCAGATAGATTCCTAAATATTTTATATTATCAGTAGTTACTGGATGTGACTCTTTTCAACAATAAGGTGATTCAAGTCAATTCCAATAGACTTGTGATAGAGAGATCAATTTGAATGCAGAGAGAACTGTGGGGACTGGATGTGGATTGCAATATAGTATTTTTACCTTATTTGTTATTATTTATTTTGTGTTCTCTCATTTTTTTTTTCCTTTTTGATCAGATTTTTCTTGTGGCAGCATGATAAATGTGGAAATGTTTAGTGAAGAATTGCACATGTTTAACATTTATTTGATTACTTTCTTTTTTTTTTTTTTTTTTTTATTTAATAGCCTTTAATTTACAGGATATATACATGGGTAACTTTACAGCATTAACAATTGCCAAACCTCTTGTTCAATTTTTCACTCTTACCCCCCACCTCCCTAAATGTCAGGATGACCAGTAGATTTAAATATATTAAAATATAACTTAGATACACAATAAGTATACATGACCAAAACATTATTTTGCTGTACAAAAAGAATCAGACTCTAGAATTATTGTACAATTAGCTTGTGAAGGAAATCAAAGATGCAGGTGTGCATAAATATAGGGACTAGAATTCAATGTAATGGTTTTAGTCATCTCCCAGAGTTCTTTTTCTGGGTATAGTTAGTTCAGTTCATTACTGCTCCATTAGAAATGATTTGGTTGATCTTGTTGCTGAGGATGGCCTGATCCATCAGGACTAGTCATCATCTAGTATTGTTGTTGAAGTATATAATGATCTCCTGGTCCTGCTCATTTCACTCAGCATCAGTTCGTGTAAGTCTCTCAGGCCTTTCTGAAATCATCCTGTTGGTCATTTCTTACAGAACAGTAATATTCCATAATTTTCATATACCACAATTTATTCAGCCATTCTCAACTGATGGACATCCATTCAGTTTCAGTTTCTAAGCCACTACAAAAGGGCTGCCACAAACATTCGTGCACATACAGGTCCCTTTCCCTTCTTTATAATCTATTTGGGATATAAGCCAGTAGTAACACTGCTGGATCAAAGGGTATGCACAGTTTGATAACTTTTTGAGCATAGTTCAAACTACTCTCCAAAATGGTTGGATTCGTTCACAACTCCACCAACAATGAATCAATGTCCCAGTTTTCCCACATCCCCTCCAACAATCATCATTATTTTTCCTGTCATCTTAGCCAATCTGACAGGTGTGTGAGTGGTATCTTAGAGTTGTCTTAATTTGCATTTCTCTGATTAATAATGACTTGGAGCATATTTTCATATGACTAGAAATAGTTTCAATTTCTTCATCTGAGAATTGTCTGTTCATATCCTTTGACCATTTTTCAATTGGAGAATGGCTTGATTTTTATAAATTAGAGTTAATTCTCTATATATTTTGGAAATGAGGCCTTTATCAGAACCTTTGACTGTAAAATATTTTCCCAGTTTATTGCTTCCTTCTAATCTTGTCTGCATTAGTTTTGTTTGTACAAAAACTTTTCAGTTTAGTATAATCAGAAATTTTCTATTTTGTGATCAGTAATGATCTCTACTTCTACTTTGGTCATAAAAACCTTCCCTTCCACAGGTCTGAGAGGTAAACTATCCTATGTTCCTCTAATTTATTAATAATTTCATTCTTTATGCCTAGGTCATGAACCCATTTGACCTTATCTTGGTGTACAGGCGTTAAGTATGGATCAATGCCTAGTTTCTGCACATATTAGTTTCCAATTTTCCCAGCAATTTTATCAAACAGTAAGTTCTTATCCCAAAAGCTGGGATCTTTGGGTTTATCAAAGACTAGGTTGCTATATTTGTTGACTGTTTTATCCATGAACCTAATCTATTCCACTGATCAACTAATCTATTCCTTAGCCAATACCAAATAGTTTTGGTAACTGCTGCTCTATAGTATAGTTTTAGATCTGGTACAGCTAAGCCACCATCATTTGATTTTTTTTCATTAATTCCCTTGAAATTCTTGACCTTTTGTTTTCCATATGAACTTTGTTGTTATTTTTCTAGGTCATTAAAATAGTTTTTTGGGAGTCTGATTGGTATAGCGCTAAATAAATAGATTAGTTTAGGTAATATTGTCATCTTTATTATATTTGCTCGCCCTATCCAAGAGCATTTAATATTTTTTCCAATTGGTTAGATCAGACTTCATTTGTGTGAAAAGTGGTCTGTAATTTTGCTCATAAAGTTTCTGATTTTCCCTTGGCAGATAGATTCCTAAATATTTTATATTATCAGTAGTTACTTTAAATGGAATTTCTCTTTGTAACTCTGACTGTTGGATTTTGTTAGTGATATATAAGATGCTGATGACTTATGTGGGTTTATTTTATAACCAGCAACTTTGCTAAAGTTGTGGATTATTTCTAATAACTTTTAGCAGAATCTCTGGGGTTCTCTAAGTATACCATCATGTCATCGGCAAAGAGTGATAATTTGGCTTCCTCATTGCCTATTCTTATTCCTTTAATCTCTTTCTCAGCTCTTATTGCTATAGCTAGCGTTTCTAATACAATATTAAATAGTAACGGTGATAGTGGGCAACCTTGTTTCCTCAGATCTTATTGGGAATGGTTGCAGTTTGTCTCCATTACATATGATGCTTACTGATGGTTTAAATAGATGCTGCTGATTATTTTAAGGAAAAGTCCATTTATTCCTATACTCTCAAGTGTTTTTAATAGGAATGGATGTTGGATTTTATCAAATGCTTTTCTGCATCTATTGAGATGATCATATGGTTTTGTTAATTTGGTTATTGACATGGCCAATTATATTGATAGTTTTCCTAATATTGAACCAACCCTGCATTCCTGGTATAAATCCTACTTGATCATAGTGTATTATCTTGGAGATGATTTTCTGTAGTCTTTTGCTAATATCTTATTTAAGATTTTTATCAATATTCATTAGGGAGATTGGTCTATAATTTTCTTTCTCTGTTTTCTTCCTACCTGGTTTAGGTATCAGTACCATGTCTTGTGTCATAGAAGAATTTGGTAGGACTCCTTCATTCCCTATTTTATCAAATAATTTATATAGCATTGAGGGCCAATTGTTCTTTAAATGTTTGGTAAAATTCACATATAAATCCATCTGGTCCTGGGGATTTTTTCTTAGGGAGTTGTTTAATTGCCTGTTCTATTTCTTTTTCTGAAATGGGACTATTCAAACAATTACTTCTTCCTCTGTTAGTCTGGGAAGTCTGTATTTTTGGAGGTAGTCATCCATTTCACTTAGGTTATCAAATTTATTGGCATAAAGTTGAGCAAAATAACTCCTTATTACTTCTCTAATTTCCTCTTCATTGGTGGAAAGTTCTCCTTTTCATTTTAAGACTACTAATTTCATTTTCCTCCCTCCTTTTTCTAATCAGATTTACCAAAGGCTTATCTATTTTATTGGCTTTTCATAGAACCAACTTTTAGTTTTATTAATTAGTTCAATAGTTTTTACTTTCAATATTTTAATTTCTCCTTTTAATTTTAAATTTCCAATTTAGTATTTGATTGAGGGGTTTTTAATTTGGTCTTTCTTTAGTTTTTAGTTGCAAGCCAATTCATTAATCTTTTCTTTCTCTGTTTTATTCAAGTAAGCCTCTAACGATATAAAATTCCCTCTTATTACCGCTTTGGCTGCATCCCTACAAATTTTGGTATGATGTCTCATCATTGTCATTATCTTGAGTGAAATTATTAATTGTATCTATAATTTGCTGCTTCATAATCATTCTTTAAGATGAGATTATTTAGTTTCAATTACTTTTTGGTCTATTTCCCCTAACTTTTTGTTGAATGTAGTTTTATTGCATCATGATCTGAAAAAAAGCATTTACTATTTCTGCTTTCTTGCATTTAATTGAGGTCTTTATGTCTAATATAGGTCAATTTTTGAATGAGGTTCCATGAACTGCTGAGAAGAAAGTATATTCCTTCTATCTCCATTCAATTTTTCTCCAAAGATCCAACATTACCTAATTTTTCTAATATTCTATTTACTTCTTTAATTTCTTTCTTATTTGTTTGAGGTTTGATTTGTCTAATTCTGAGAGTCAAGGTTGAGATCTCCTACTATTACAGTTTTGTTGTCTATTTCTTCTTGCAACTCTCTTAACTTCTCCTTTAGGAAGTTGAGTGCCATACCACTTGGTGCATATATGTTTTAATATTGATATTGCTTCGTTGTTTATGCTACCTTTAGCTAGGATGTAGTTACCTTCCTTATCTCTTTTAATTAGATCAATTTTTACTTTTGCTTGATCTGAGATAAGGATGGCTACCCTACTTTTTGACTTCACCTGAAGCATAATAGATTTTGCTCCAGCCTTTTACTTTTTACTCTATACTGCATCCCCTCTTTAAATGTGTTTCTTGTAAACAACATATTGTAGGGTTCTGACTTTTGATCCAGTCTGCTATCTGCCTCCTCTTTATGGGGAGTTCATCCCATTTACATTTACAGTTAGAATTACTAAATCTGTATTTCCTGCCATCCTAATAACCCCAGATTGTGCTTTACTTATTCTTGCCTCCCCAACCCTCTTTCCCCTTTTAAACTTATGTACCCTCTTGTATCACGATACTTATCCTCTTTATAATCCCTCCCTCCCCCTTTGAGTCTTTCCCCTTCCTTCCCTTATTACTCTTTTCTTTTCCCTTTTCCTCTCCCGTTTTTAATGAGGCGAGAGAGAATTTTCTCTAAAACAAATGTCAATTATTTTTTCTTTGAGCCAACTCTGATGAGAGTAAGATTCACACAATGTTCCTCCCCTCTCTAAATTCCCTCAGATATGATAAGTTTCCTTAGCCTCTTTGTGGGATGTGGTTCCCCTCTTTTATCCCTCCTTCACACCTTATTCTGCCATCATCCCTTTTCCATATCTACTTCCCTTTTTATTTATATCAGTACAATCAAATTATACATGTATTCTTTTTGTATATCCACAACATAAATACAATTCTCAAGAGTTATTTTACCTTTTCTGCATCTCTTGAGTTCTATTCTTGGAGATCAAATTTTTGTTTAGTTCTGGTTTTTTCTTCAGAAACAAATGGAATTCATTTGTTTCATTAAATATCCATCTTCTTCCCTGGAAGAAAATGCTCAAGCTTAGCTGGGTAGTTTATTCTTAGCTGCATCTCAAGTTCTTGTGCCTTTCAGAATATCATATTCAAGGCCCTTCTTTCCTTTAATGTAGAGGCAGCAGATCTTGGAGTGATCCTTATTGTGGCACCTCGGTATTTAAATGGTTTTTTTTTGGCTGCTTATAAAATTTTTTCCTTAATCTTATAGTTCTGAAATTTTGCCACAATATTCCTTGGGGTTTTTATTTTAGGGTTTCTTTCAGAAGGTGTTCGATGAATTCTTTCAATACCTATTTTACCTTCTGATTCTATTACATCTAGCATTTCTCTTTGATGATTTCTTGTAAAATAGTATCTAGGCTCTTTTTTTCATCATAATTTTCAGAAAGTCCAATAATCCTCAGATTATCTCTCCTAGATCTATTTTCCAAGTCTGTCGTTTTTGCAAGTAGATAATTCGTGGTTTTTCAGTTTGTCATTTTTGTTTTGCTTGACTGATTCTTGCTGTCTCAATGAATCATTAGTTTCAATTTGTTCAGTTCTAATTTTAAAGAATTATTTTCTTCAATAAGCTTTTACTTCTTTCTGTATATGTCCAATTGAGTTTTTGAATGTATTGTTTTGGTCTGTGGAATTTTTTTCCATTTCACTAATTTTTTAGTGAATTATTTTCTTTTCAATTCACAGATCCTACTTTCTTGCGTGTTCTTTGTCTTTTCAATTCATGGATCCTACTTTCTTGCAGAGTTCTTTGTCTTTTTCCAAATCACAAATCCTACTTTGTAGTGAATTCTTTATTTTCCAATTCGTATTTCAGGAAGTTGTTTGCTCTCTTGTAAGGCTTCTCTTTCCTTTCCCCATTTATCTTCTAACTCTCTTTTGAGACTTTAATGGCCTCTTCTGTAGGAAGCATTATGTAAAGGAGGACAGTCTGATGCATTTTTGCTGTTTGAGGTCTCTTCAGGTTTGCTGACCTGCTCTTTTTCTGCATAGAAGCTGTCGATTGTTCTTTCATCTTTTTATTCATGTTTTAAAGCCTTTAGGGTAGGTCTCCTAGGCAAGGGGTTACCAGCTTCCTCTGCAGAATAGGGAGAGATGTAAACCGATTTCCAGCTCCAAGGTATGGGATGCTCTGTGTGAAGTTTTCCTTCCCCAACAGGAGGTGGATTCAGCACTAGCCGAGCTATCAAACAGCTTAGTAGGAGCTGAGTGGATTATTGATTGCCCTCGGCTGAGAGAACTAAGTGGTGAAAGTGTCACTGCCCAGGCCAGGGCCTCTTGTGGGACTGTGGTATTAGCAGCTGAGCGCAGAACGCAAGAACGCAGACAGCCACAAACTCTGCCAGTGTCTCTGCCTGTAGCAAATCGGCCCTGGAAAAAAAAAGCTCCTATGGCCCCAAGCCGAGCTCCCCTGTGCAGATTAGAGAGCCCAACGAGCTGCGTCCTCCTGCCGTGCAGGATCACAACTGCCCAAGGAAAAGCCACTTACTGCGGGTTGGGCTGCGTGCTTAGTGCTTGAGATCTGTGCCTTCACCCTCAGTTTGAGACTCTCCTCGGAACCTAATTTCTCTCCAGTCTGCACGATCTCCCCCTGGCCCCGGAACCAACCTTTTTGGCGAGACTGCAGATTTTTTTCGGCTGGTAGAGTTGTTCTACTTCTTATCTTTAGGAATTGTAGCAGTCAAGACTATTTTTGAGGCTTGATATATTATTGATAAAGAGGGTAAGAGAAGAGCTTAGAAAGACGCGTGTGTCTTCTCCGCCATCTTGGCTCCGCCCCCCTATTTGATTACTTTCTGTTGGGGGAAAGGAAGAAGAAAAATGTAGAACACAAGGTTTTGCAAGGCTGAATATTGAATGCTATCTTTATATATATATTTTGAAAATTAAAAATAATTATTAAAAATAAATGCTAAGAACTGTTTTAAAAATGCCTATAAACAAAGACCATTATACTTTTTTTCTTTATAATCTTGAGATTAATGTAATTGTAATGTAATGTAATGTAATGTAATTATTTACTTGTTTTACTTTACATGAGTGTATTAAATATTTAAAGCAATTAGGTGGCAAAATAGTGTATGGTAGCTGGATTCAGGATTCAGGAAGATTCTTGGTCCTCATTACCTGCAAAATGAGTTGGAAAAAGTCATGGCAAGCCTCTCTAGTATCATTACCACGAAAACCTCAAATGCAGTCACAAAGATTCAGACAAGACTCAAAACAACTGAAAAGTTAAATTAAATTAAATATATACTCTTAAACTAGAGGGATTCAATATTGAGAAGCAGTTAATTTATATCCAAAAGCAATGAAAGTTTTGAATTGTCTAATATATTTCAATGCACAGGCCACATTTTCAGAAATATTGAAGTTATACTATATCATTTCCCAGAAACAGATGTAATACATGAGTCACTATTTACCAACATTTTTTCCTTTAGAACTATTATTTGAAGATATTTTCAGATCCATATATTTGTAAACCATGAAAATAAAATAAAGATTTGTGCAAAGGCATATGAAAATAGAGGCTTTTTCTACTTTAGAATAAATTTCCTTAACCATTAAAAACATTTTCTTCTTTTCTTGACATTTTATTTAAATTACCCGCATGCTTTTGCAACAGCCTTTTTAAGGCTCTTGCAATGAGAATATTAACTTTTTTGTAATTTTGAAACTTCTTCTTATAATACCAAGATCCTTATGCTTCTGTTTCTTCCCTGTAACTTTATCTACACTGCTCTACATGTATGCATTTTTGTTTCTTTTAATAATTGAAAAAATGTATATTGATTAATTGAATGGTTTCCATAGCAGCTGCAATCCAGGTGGCTAGAGATGATTGCTTAGACTTCTAAATTCTGTATAATTAGTTTATTTTTAATCCTTTAATTCAGTGGGAGTAGAGTTTAGTATATTAGAGAGAGTAAGTCTGAGCAAGGGCTCCTTGACTAATATATTATTATCCTTTATTGTTTATCGATTAACTGAAACTCTTAGGAAAAGAACCTGGGGAGTTCAAGTAGGAGAAGCAATTTTCCTTACCCTGGGACAAAGGATTGGGAAGATTTTGACTCTTTGATTTTCTCTAGATTTGTTCTCAAGTTAAAGGTATACATAGACTTTTTCAAGGGCAGTATTTTTTCCTTCAGGAGAAATAACAAGAGACTGAAATATTTTATATTATAGCAATGAGATTTCATTTAAGAGTGTCAGGGCTTGGAAAATATATTAACAGTAATAGTCTTTTAACAATTTTCTCACAATGGTGAAATTTAATTTGATTATTTTATATTATATGCATTTGTAAAGAGAAAATAGAATATTATTTAACAATTTCATTCCTTTTTTCATGCATAACTATATCCTCTATTAAGTACTTGATTTATTTTTTAAGCTACTTATTTGATAGGTTATTTTTGTAGAATTAAAGTTATGTTCCTGACTTGAGATTACAATATTTCTTTTAATGTAGTCATTTATCACCTGACTGAATTTGATTTTAATATGAGGTCTTCTCTATGGATTAAGTCCAATTAGGAAAAGATAATTTTTGATTTTGCTAACTCTCAAGTTGGGGGAAAGAGGTTAGTTTCTATAAGTATACAAATACTCTGGTTTACAAAAGAAATTTACTAAAAGAAAAAAAAAAGAATTCTCCCAAAGGTAAAGTAATATATTGACCTTATAACAAAAATACTAACTTATAAGATATACTAGGGAAAAATAAATATGATCCTAATAAAGGAGTCAGAAACGAAAATTTTATTTACCTCTAATTTGCACTCTGCAAGTCACTCACACATTTAAATATTTTTAAATGTTCAATAATACCAAATTTAGATAGCGTTTGCCTCTGGACATTTAGATTTGAAATTAAAGGCAAAGCAAATATTGACATTTGTGGGAGAATATTTGAAAAGGTGAGGATGTAAGGATATGATAGCTTTTTTAAGTATTTGAAGGATAATCATAGAATTTGGGTTTTGATTGTTCTAGTTGAGCATGGATGACAAAATTAGAAGCAAGGTATTAAAGTTGTAAAGAGGGAAATTTAGGTTTCTGTCCAAGGAAAAAATGAAATAAAGCTTGCTAATGATTCTAATAATCATGTTCAAATAAGCAATACCCTGCTTGAAGAGGTAGTGGGTTTTTCAAGCAGAAGTTGGATGACCATTTGTCATGTACATTATTATAACACAGATTTCCCTATTTAATGAATTAGATTTAAATGGCTATGGAGGTTTCTTCTTCCTCTCAGACCTTTGACTGTAATGCTGTGATTCTATTTGACTTTTGAGAATGGTGTTCCAGTTTCTAGTCCAAATGACTCCACTGCACAAATGAGAAATAATTCTAAAGTTAATAGCTTTTTCCTTCATTCAGATTCTTAGCCCAGAAACCCTTGAGCTTTTTTATTACTGGTTCTTTTCCTGATCTTAGTATAATTTATAGAGCCAGAAATTATTTTACACCTAATCCCCCAATTATAAATGCTTTATACTTTCCTTTCTTCTAACTGGTAAATCTTTCTTAACCTCTTTTTATCATCTGTTGTTTGATAGTTCCTGCTTTATAGCCCTCTCTCTCTCTCTCTCTCTCTAAGATACTCCATAGTTTTGTTTCTGACCTGGTATTTTCTAAAAAGCATGGCATGGTAGTTAAAACAAAAGTCATAGCTAGAAAGTCCTGGTTTCATTTTTTTCTGATAAATATTGGTTGGGTGACACTAAGCAAGATATGTAATCTTTGAGTGTCTTAGACAGCTTGCTATGATTATAATGCTGAAAAGTTGCAAACTTCCTTTGTAGAAAGTTTTCTTACTGAGGAATTCCCCATATAAAGGGAATCACAAGCCAACTCACATCCAATCTCCTTACCCAAATGGTTATTTATAATTGCCCTCAAAAAATGCACTTGCTTTAAAATTACTGCTATCTGAGTAGTAAAAGGGGCATTAGAGCAACTTTATATTTGGGAAGTATATATACTGACAAATATCCTGCTAAAGGACTGAGTTTCAGTTAATGTTATAACTACCTAATATTTATAACTTGAAGCTCTCAGAGGACAAAAGATTTCTCAGAATCAAAGAAGCTTAGCCAATGATATGAAAGAATTTTTCAAAGTTAAAAGAGCTTGTAAGACTGAACACCTTCAATGTCTGTCAGATTCCATGTGATGAGGAAGCATGGTGTAATCAAAACCTTTTTGGGCTTGGATTCAGAAAAATACTGGTTTGAATCCTACCTCTGTAACCACTAGTGGAATGACCTTTGGCATATTATTTACTATCTCTCAATTTCAATTTTCTAATTCTTAAAATCAAGATTATTATTTCCAATAGGAAAAAAATACCTAGAGAGTCAACCTCATAATCATGGAAGTGAAAGTTGTCTTACCCAATAAGTCAATAAATTAGTGAAATAACAGTTCTAGTACCAATCACTATCTGTAAACCATAATGGGAATTACCTCACAGGGTTATGATAAGAGACAAGTGAGATACATATGTAATGTGCTTTGGAAAACTTAAAAGTGTGTTTTTGTCATTTTAACATAGCCTACATGGTAGGTATGATAATCAAGATAATATATATATATATATATGCACATACTTTTAAAAAATATAAAAGGTTAAAAGTATATTTTGCTATAATAATAATAATATTAATTATGATCCTATACTGATTATAAGAGGGCTAAAGGTATCACAGAATATCAGATATGGAAAGTGCCTCAGATGTCATCTAGTCCAATTTATACCTCTGGGGGCATATAGTACTATATACATTATCAGATGCTGATGATGGTTTGCTTGTTTTTTTATTTTTTGGGGGGGAATTTGTTAAAGAGGAAAACTTACTGAGAGATAGGAAAAAGGTAGGATATATTTAAAAATGACATGTTTAGAAGCAAAATACATCAATAAGACCTTTTTTGATAAAAATAAATAAAAAACAATTCCTTTTACAATATAATAATTTTCCAACCTTTGAAGATCTCTCATTTGTGGAAAGACATTATCTGCCATTCTGTTCATGTTATTGTCAAAGAGTTTTAATAGTTTAAGAATTATATTTTCCTTTTGTATCAAATCAAAATCTAGTTTTCTACAAATTCTATACACTGATCTTACTTTTGTGTTCTAGGTTTTTAACAATGTAAATTTTACAAATATTATTTGATTCAACATGAATACACCTTCTGTTCCTCCTACTCCCACACTAATGAGAAATTTAAAAAAAGAAATTCCTGTTATAAACATGCATATTTTAAGTGAAACCATTTTCTTGCATGTGTTATACCCACATGTATGCATACATATGTTTTATTCTTCACTCTGAGCTCTTCACTTTTCTAAGAGGAGCTAGATAAAACATTTCCTCATGAGTCCACAGAAATCAGATACTCATTATGTTGATCAGAACAAATCTTACCCTTCTTCTATCTTTTTCACATAACAAATAATTTATGCTGCTAATCAGATTAAATCTTTCCTATTTGGCACAGTCAAAATTAAATGCTTAAAGTGTAGGTATTCCCCTACTCCTTTTTTGATGGCATTTATTTTCCTGAATACATGGAAAGATAGTTTTGAATGTTCACCATTACAAAACCTTGTATTCTAAATTCTTCTTACTCTCCTCCTTTCTCTCCCCTCCCCATGAATAACAACTAAGATAGGTTAAATGTGCAATTTTTCTAAACATATTTCTATAGTCTTCATGCTATGCAAGAACAAGCAGAACAAAAGGAAAATAAAACACAAGAAAGAAAAAAAAAAAAGCAAATAACCCAAAACAGGTGAAAACAATATGATTTGATCTATATTCACTCTCTATAGTTCTCTCTTGGAATGAAAATGGCATTTTCTATCTTAGGTTTATTAGAATTCCTGCAAAGATTTTAATAAAAGATTATTAAAATGAAGTAAATTCTTGCTTTGACTAAGAAAATGTACATTTTGTTCAAATTGTTTGTTATATACTTACTAATGTCAGTAACAATAGAGTGTAAAATTGTTTTGGTATTGTATAACCTAAAGAGCATTTAAATACACACTATCCTGTTGTCTGTTTGGAATATTCCATGGGAATATTCAAAAATAATTTATTATACCCATTTTACAGATTAAGAAAAACAAGTGTCACAAAGCAATAATTCCAAAAAGGCAGATCTTGTACTTCAGCTTTGCAATAGATTATTGAATTAAACTAGATAGTTTAGACACTATTTTGAACTTTTTTATAGCTTTTTATTTACAAGTTATATGCATGGGTGATTTTACAGCATTGACAATTGCCAAACCTTTTGTTCCAATTTTTTGCCTCCTTTCCCCCATCCCCTCCCTGATGGCAGGTTGACCAATGCATGTTAAATATGTTAAAGTATAAATTAAATACAATATAAGTATACATGTCCTAATAGTTATTTTGCTGTACAAAAAGAATCAGACTTTTAAATAGTGTACTATTAGCCTGTGAAGGAAATCAAAAATGCAGGCGAACAAAAATATAGGGATTGGGAATTCTATGTAATGGTTCATAGTCATCTCCTGGGGTTCTTTCGCTGGGTGTAGCTGGTTCAATTCATTACTGCTCTATTGGAACTGATTTGGTTGGAGATGGCCATGTCCATTAGAATTGATCATCATATAGTATTGTTGTTGAAGTATATAATGATCTCTTCCTCATTTCACTCAGCATCAGTTCATGTGTGTCTCTCCAGGCCTTTCTGAAATCATCCTGCTGGTCATTTCTTCCCGAACAATAATATTATATAATATTCATATACCACAATTTATTCAGCCATTCTCCAATTTATTTTTAACTCTTAATAAGGAGGATGGCATGGTGATTAATGGCTCCACAAAATCACTGTTTTGTAGCAAACACTGTTGCTCCACAGTGTCAAAATAGCACACATTCCCTACTTTTTGTTCTTGTACTCAAGATTGTACTCAATAATATCCATAATAATATTTGATCAATGGAGACCAATCCGCTGTAAGATGACATAAATTTATTGGCAAGAATGTAGTTATTTAATACCTTGTAAATACTAGGAAATATCTTGTGAGTGAAAATACATAAGAAAATAATGAAATAATCTATGATTGCAAGGAGCTTACATTTGAATCATATATACATCTGTATATATATATATATATATATATATATATATGTATTTGCACATATATACATATATATTCATTGAATTGAACACACACACATACACATACAATCCATGTGTATATGTTTATAGATAGATAGAAACATAGAAAGATGAGGTAAGTGTGTGTATAAATTTAAAATAAATATAAGATGTAAAAATAGGTATGAAATACTAAAGAGTGAGCAAAATTGGGAAGAAATACCCTGGCAGTTGGGGGATAAGGAAAAAAAAATCTTTTACATTAAAGTGAGTATTCAAAGAACACATGGACCTTAGGAGATGAAAATTATGAAGGAGTTCATTCAACAATGTGAGAAGCGGCATACAAAAGCATGAAGATGAGAATTGGAGTTTTGTGTATGAGGAAGAAACTTTATTTGGCTAATCCTCGCCCAATATACCATTCCCCATTTCTCTCATTCCATATTACACCCTTTCATCTTTGTTTTAATTCTCAAGGGGAATATCTCCCCTAGATTGGTTTCACAACATTTATACAAAACAAGAAACAGACAGTAATAGTTTTTGTTCTGTGGCTTTATTCCTAAGGATGTACTTTTTTGGAAAAAAAAAGCTTTTTTTCTCTTTAGCTTCGTTAATGACATTTTCTTTAAATTGCTTACCTTAAAATTGTTTTTAATTATTGAAATAAAATAAATATTTCCATAACAAAGTACAAGAAAACAATGATTGTACATGAAACTGCAAATGTACTACGCACAATTTGTTATTCTTTTCAAATATACAGCAAAGTTATTATGTAATTTTTTTTTCTTTCCTCCCTCAACCTCATCAAGAGTTGGCTACCAGTAGACATACACACACATTTGTTTATGTATATATGTGTGTATATATATATATATATATATATATAATTATTCTATACATATTTTTATTTATCAGTTCTTTCTTTGGATGCAGATAATGATTTTCTTCTATGCTAATATATTTATTTGGTTTATTTATAATAGACAAGAAAATTTATTTGAAAATAATATTGTTATTACTGTATATAGTGTTCATTTATTATGACCAATGGGTAAAAAATTTTAATGGCTTTAAATTTTATTTATTTTATTTTGAAGTTAAAAAATAAAACAATACTTTTCCATAATACTTTCCATAAGATGATTCCATATGAAACTGAAAATCTATCTTATTGTATGACAATAAAGTTGTTATGAAACTTTTTTTTACCCTTTTCAAGATGTACCATTTGACACAAATATATTTATTATGTAAAACCATTGTTATGCACTTTTCTTTATCAATTCATTCTCTGGATGCAGGTTTCCTTCACAGGAACTTTATAGTTCATTAGTATTTATACTAGTCAAAATTACTTAGTAACTGAAGGTTGATTTTAAAACAATAGTATTGTTACTGTACACAACATTCTTTTTGTTCTGCTTATTTCATTCTTCATTGTTTCATGTAAGTATATGCATGGTTTCCTAAGATTATTGAGCTCATAATTTTTATACAAAGCACAGTAGTATCCAATAAAGATTTCTTCAATGTTTACTGTGTGCTAACTGCTAAAGATATAAAGACAAAAAAAGGACAAAAAGCCCTGTTCTCAAAAGACTCACAACTTTATGAGGAATGATATGCAAACAACTCTCTACAGTCAAAATATCTAGAAGATAAATTGGAGATGATCAACCAAAAGAAGGCACTAAAGAATTAAGGGGTATCAGAAATCCTTATTCAGAAGGAAGAATTTTAACAGGACTGAATTAATACATGGAAACTAGGTGGTGAAAACAAGCTAAGAGAGAATTTCTGATGTAATGGATTGTCGATGAAACTTCTCTTTTCAATGATCTACATGCATAATATAATAAAAATTATAATTCTACCTAAATTCAGTGCCATACCTATCATACTGCTAAGAAATGACTTTGTAGAACTAGAAAAATAATAACAAAATTCATCTGGAAGAGCAAAAGATCAATAAGTTCAAGGGAATTAAAGAAAAAATATTAAAAGAAAGGAAACTTAGCCATAGCAGACCTAAAACTATATTATAAAGCAGCAATCATGAAAAACATTTGGTACTTGCTAAGAAATAGAGTAGTGGATCAGTGGAATAGATTGAGTTCACAAGACACAACAGTCAATGAATATAGTAATTTAGTGTTTGACAAACCCAAAGACTCCAGTTTCTGAGATAAGAACTCACTATTTGACAAAAATTGATGGGTAAACTGGAAAACAGTATGGCAGAAATTAGGCATTGTCTAACACCCTATATAGATCAAAATAGGTTCACAATTTAGATATAAAGGATGATACTATAAGCAAATTAGTAGAACAAAGGGTAGTCTATCTCTCAGATATGTAGGAAAATGAGTAATTTATGGTCAAAGGAGAATTAGAGAATATTATAAAATGAAAAATGAATAATGTTGATTACATTAAATTTAGTTTTGGTACAAACAAAATCAGTGCAGACAAAATTAGAAGGGAAGCAGAAAACTGGGGAAAAAATTTTGCATGCAAAAGTTTTTTTTTTTTTTTTATAATAACTTTATTGACAGAACCCATGCCAGGTAATTTTTTACATTATCCCTTGCACTCACTTCTATTCCAATTTTTCCCCTCCCTCACTCCACCCCCTCCCCCAGATGGCAAGCAGTCCTATATATGTTAAATATGTCCCAGTATTTCCTAGATACAATATTTGTCAAACCAAAAGTTCTCTTGTTGCACAGGAAAATTGGATTGAGAAGGTAGAAATAACCTGGGAAGAAAAACCAAAATCGAAAGTTTACATTCATTTCCCAGTGTTCTTTTTTGGGTATCTCTTCTTCCATCATTGATCAATTGGAATTGGAGACTTTGTCAAAGAAATCCACTTCCATCGAATACATCCTCATGCAGATCATTGTTGGGTATATAATGATCTCTTGTTCTGCTCATTTCCTTAGCATCAGTTCATGTAAGTCTCTCCAAGCCTTCATTCATCCTGCTGGTCATTTTTTTAAAACAATAATATTCCAAACATTCCTTACCCCACAATTTACCTAACATTTGTCGATGGGCATCCATTCATTTCAGCTTCTAGCCACTACAAATAGGGTTCCAAAACATTTTGACATACAGGGCCCTTTCCTTCTTTAGTATCTCTTTTAGGTATAAGCCCATAATAGCACTCTGGATCAAAGGATATGGACAGTTTGGTAACCGAGCATAGTTCCAAATTGCTCTCAGAATGGTTGGATTCATTCAACCCACCAAAATGCATCAATTCCCAGTTTTCCCGCATCCCCTCCAAATTCTGCATTATCTTTTCCCTTTATTCTACCAATCTGATAGGTATTAGGTATCTAAGTTGTCTTAATTTGCATTTTTTCTGATCAATAGTGATTTGGAAATTTTTCATATGAGTGGTAATAGTTTGTTTCATCATCTGAAAATTGTCTGTTCATACCCGACCATTTATAATTGGAGAATGGTTGATTTCTTATAAATTAAAGTCAATTCTCTATATATTTTGGAAATGAGGCCTTTATCAGAACCTTTAACTGTGAAGATGTTTTCCCAGTTTGTTCATGTAAGAGTTTTGATAAAGGCATCATTTCTGAAATATATAGAGTATTGATTCAAATTTATAAGAATACAAGCCATTCTCCAATTGATAGTCAAAGTATATGAACAGACAATTTTCAGATAAAGAAATTAAAACCATTTCTAGACATATGAAAAAATGCTCATAATCACTACTGCTCAGATTAATTCAAATTAAGATGACTCTGAGATAACATTACACACCTCTCAGATTGGCTAAGATGATAAAAGAAAGATAATGATAAATGTTATAGGGAATGTGGGAAAACTGGGACACATATGTTGTTGGTAGAGTCATGAACTGATCCAATCATTGTGGAGAACAATTTGGAATTATGCTGAAGTTACTATCAAACTGTGCATATTCTACTTGGCCTATATACCAAAGAGATTAAAAAAAAAAAAGGGGGGTGGGGGAGAAGGACTTACATGTTAAAAAATGTTTGTAGAAAACCTTTTTGTAGTGAAAAGTAATTGGAAATTGAGTGGATGCCCATCAATTGGGGAATGGTTGAATAAGTTATGGTATATGAATATTATGGAATGTTATACTTCTATAAGAAACAATCAGCAGGAGATGTCAGAAAGGTCTGAAAAACCTTACATGAATTCATGCTAAATGAAATGAGTAGAACCAAGAGAACTGATACTCAGCAACAACAAGAACATGTGGCGTTCAACAGTAGGGTGCTTCACTCTTTTTCACAGGAGATTCAGACCAATTTAATAGATTTGTGATAGTAAGAACTATCTGCATCCAGAGAGAGGACTCTAGGGACTGATTGTTCATCACAACATAGTATTTTCCCCTTTTAAATGTTAATTGCTTGTTTATTTTTTTTCTCTTTTTTTAATGTTTTGGGTTTTTTTGTACACCATAAATGTGAAAATATGTTTAGAAGAATTTCACTTGTTTAATTGTATTGAATTATTTTCTCTCTAGAAAGGATGGAGGGAAGGAGAAAAAAATTGGGACACAAGATTTTGCAAAGCTGAAAGTCAAAAATTATATTTGCATGTATTTTAAAAAAGGTTATTATTATAAAAAATAAAGACATATATGTATCAGAGTATGTGGATATTAAAAGTGTTTGAGTAAAGGGGCTAGAACATTTTGTAATTAATCTTTAAAGATGGAATGTAGAGGGCCACAGACAGTGAGGTAACTCTGGATGAGGTATACGACCATTCATCCCAGAGGAAACCTACTGACAATGTTTGGTTCAGCTCTCATCTCCCCTGGGGATATATCTTAGGCTTACTGAGAAGTCAGAGTGTGTGACAACCTCTGTTCTACCTGCAGCAGAGATACTTGCAGCAAAGAGGTATCTAACAATAGCAAGGTGCTTATAGTTACCACATAGGAAGTGTGCTGTAGTGATGTAATTGTACTAAGGCATTTAAGGTTGAGAGAACTTGAAATAAACAGACTCCATGCTTGAAGATCCACCTGAGTCCCACCCCTTCACTTCATTACCTATTCTAATTCCTTTACTCTCTTTCTCAAGTCTTATTGCCAAAGGGAGCATATCTAATACAATATTGAATAGTAATGGTGGTAAGTGGGCAACCTTGTTTCACTCCTGATCTTATTGGGAATGATTCCAGTTTATCCCCATTATATACAATGCTTACTGCTGGTTTTAAATAAATAAATAAACAATGATTATTTTAAGGAAAAGTCCCTTTATTCCTATACTCTCAAGTGTTTTTTTACTAGGAATGGATATTGACTTTTATCAAATGGTTTTTCTGCATCTATTGAGATGATCATTTTTTTTTAATTCGGTTATTAATATGGTCAATTATACCAATAGTTTTCCTAATATTGAACCAGCACTGGATCCTGGTATAAACCCTACTTGATCATGATGTATTATCCTGGGGATGATTTTCTGTAGTCTTTTTGCTAATATATTATTTAAGATTTTAGCATCAATATTCATTAGGGAGATTGGTCTATAATTTTCTTTCTCTGTTTTCAACCTACCTGGTTTAAGTATTAGTACCATATCTGTGTCATAAAAGGAATTTGGTAGGACTTCTTCATTCTTTATTTTTTCAAATAGTTTATATAGCACTGGGGCTAATTTTTCTTTAAATGTTTGGTAGAATTCACATGTAAATCCATCTGGGATCTTTTCTTAGGGAGTTGATTAATAGCTAGTTCTATTTCTTTTTCTGAAATGAGACTATTTAAGCTATTTACTTTCTCCTCTGTTAATCTGGGAAACTATATTTTTGTAGATAGTCATCCATTTCACTTAGGCTATCAAATTTATTGCATAAAGCTGGCAAAATAACTCTTTATTATTGCTCCAATTTTCTCTTCATTGATAGAAAGTTCTCCCTTTTTATTTTAAGACTAAAAATTTGATTTTCCTCTTTGCTTTTTCTAATCAGATTTACCAAAGGTTTATCTATTTTATTGTTTTTTCATAAAACCAACTTTTAGTTTTATTTTTTAATTCAATAGTTTTTTTTTTTACTTTCAATTAATTTCTCCTTTTAATTTTAGTATTTCAAGTTTAGTATTTGATTGGGAGTTTTTAATTTGGTCTTTTTCTAGCTTTTTAAGTTGCAAGCCCAATTCACTGATCTTCTCTTTCTCTATTTTATTCAAGTAAGCCTCTAAAGATATAAATTTTCCCCTTATTACTGCTTTGGCTACATCCAACAAATTTTGGTATGATGTCACTGTGATTAAATTGAGTGAAATTGTTAATTGTGTCTATAATTTGCTGTTTCATCCAATCATTCTTTAAGATGAGATTATTTAATTTCCAATTACTTTTTCGTCTATTTGCCCCTAACTTTTTGTTGAATGTAGTTTTTATTGAATCATGATCTGTTTTGTGGTTTGATTTATCTAATTCTGAGAGTACAAGGTTGAGATCTCCCACTATTATAATTTTGTTGTCTATTTCTTCATGCAACTCTTTTAACTTCTCCTTTAGGAAGTTAGATGCACTTGGTGCATATATGTTTAATATTAATATTACTTCATTGTTTATAGTACCCTTTAGCAAGATACAGTTTCCTTCTATCTCTTTAATTAGATCAATTTTTGCTTTTGTGATGTGAGATAAGGATGGCTACCCTTTTTTTGACTTCACCTGAAGTAAAATAGATTCTCTCCACCTTTACCTTTCTCTGTTTATCTCCCTGTTTAAATGTGTTTCCTTAAACAACATATATAGGTTCTGACTTTTGATCCAGTCTGTTTCTGCCTCTCTTTATAGAGTTCATCCCATTCCATTTATGGTTAAAATTACTAATTCTGTATTTCCTTCATCTTATTTTCCCAGATTATGTTTTTCTTTTTCCTGCCCTCCTTTCCTTTCTCCTAATAAATTTATGGCCCCCTTTGTCACTCACCTCCCTCTTTAAGATCCCTCTCTCTCCCCTTTGAATCTCTTCCCCTTTTTTGTACCCTTCCCTTATTACTTTTTTCCTTTTCCCTTTTCCTCTCCCACTTTTTAATGGAGAGAGCAAAGTCTTTTTGTAAAACCAACATGTTAATTATTTTCTCTTTGAGCCAACTCTGATGAGAATAAGATTCACAAAATGTTCCTACCCCTCTCTAAGTTCCCTCAGATATGATAGGTATCCTTTGCCTCTTTGTGGGATATACTTTCCCTCTTTTTATCTTCCCTTTTTCCTTTTTCTGACACTGTCCCCAATCCCCTTTCCATTTCTACTTCCCCCTTTAATGTTATATCAGTAAAATCAAATTATATATGTAGTCTTTATGTTTAGCCACCACAGAATACAGTTCTCAAGAGTTCATTTTACCTTTTTATGCTTCTCTTGAGCCTATGGTTGGAAATCAAATTTTTTGTTTAGATCTTTTTTTTTTCTTAGAAACAAATGGAATTCATCTCTTTCATTAAATGCCCATCTTCTTCCATGGAAGAAAATGCTCAGCTGAGCTGAGTAGCTTATTCTTGGCTGAATTCCAAGTTTTTGCCTTTTGGCAATATCAGATTCCAGGTCCTTCGATCCTTTAATGCAGAAGCAGCCAGATCTTTAGTGATCCTTATTGTGGCACCCTGGCATTTGAATTATTTTTTTCTGGCTGCTTGTAATATTTTTCCTTAGTTAAATAGTTCTGAAATTTGGCCACAATATTCCTTGGAGTTTTTATTTTAGGGTTTTCTTAGAAGGTGTTCAATGAATTCTTTCAATGCCTATTTTACATTCTGATTCTCTTACATCTGGGCAGTTCTCTTTGATGATTTCTTATAAAATAGCATCTAATTAGAAGGGACGCAATAAACTGGGAAAATATTTTTACAGTCAAAAGTTCTGATAAAGGCCTCATTTCCAATATATATAGAGAATTAATTCTAATTTATAAAAAAATCAAGCCATTCCCAATTGGAAAATGGTCAAAGGATATGAACAGACAATTCTCAGATGAAGAAATTGAAACTATTTCTAGTCATATGAAAAGAAGCTCCAAGTCATTATTAATCAGATAAATGCAAATTAAGACAACTCTAAGATACCACTACACACCTGTCAGATTGGCTAAGATGACAGGAAAAAATAATGATGATTGTTGGAGGGGATGCGGGAAAACTGGGACATTGATGCATTGTTGGTGGAGTTGTGAACAAATCCAACCATTCTGGAGAGTAGTTTGGAACTATGCTCAAAAAGTTATCAAACTGTGCATACCCTTTGATCCAACAGTGTTACTACTGGGCTTATATCCCAAAGAGATCATAAAGAAGGGAAAGGGACCTGTATGTGCACAAATGTTTGTGGCAGCCCTTTTTGTAGTGGCTAGAAACTGGAAACTTAATGGATACCCATCAGTTGGAGAATGGCTGAATAAATTGAGATATATGAATATTATGGAATATTATTGTTCTGTAATAAATGACCAACAGGATGATTTCAGAAAGGCCTGGAGACTTACCCGGACTGATGCTGAGTGAAATGAGCAGGACCAGGAGATCATTATATACTTCAACAACAATACTATATGATGACCAGTTCTGATGGACCTGGCCATCCTCAGCAATGAGATCAACCAAATCATTTCCAATGGAGCAGTAATGAACTGAACCAGTTACACCCAGAGAAAGAACTCTGGGAGATGACTAAAAACCATTACATTGAATTCCCAATGCCTCTATTTATGCCCACCTGCATTTTTGATTTCCTTCACAAGCTAATTGTACAATATTTCACAGTCTGATTCTTTTTGTACAGCAAAATAATGGTTTGGTCATGTATACTTATTGTGTATCTAATTTATATTTTAATATATTTAACATCTACTGGTCATCCTGCCATCTGGGGGAGGGGGTGGGGGTAAGAGGTGAAAAATTGATACAAGAGGTTTGGCAATTGTTAATGCTGTAAAGTTACCCATACATATAACCTATAAATAAAAGGCTATTAAATAAAAAAAAACAAAGAATTTTGATGCTATAAAATAAAAAGATACTATCTAAGATCTTTTTTTCATCACAATTTTCAGGACGTCTAATAATCCTCAGATTATCTCTTCTACATCTATTTTCCAGATCTGTTGTTTTTCCAAGTAGATATTTAACACTTTTTAAATAATTTTTCATTTTTTCTTTTTTGCTTGACTGATTCTTGATGTCTCAATGAATCATTCATCTCTATTTGTTCAGTTCTGATTTTTAATGAGCTATTTTCTTCAGTAGCTTTTTTGTATATGTGCAATCAAGTTTTTAAATGAGTTGTTTTGCTCTCTGGAATTTTTTTCATTTCACATTTTTTTAAATGAGTTATTTTCTTTTTTCAAATTCACAAATGCTACTTTCTTGAGAGTTCTTTATTTTTTCCAATTCACAAATGTGGTGTTCTCTTCCTTTTCTATAATATAATGGTTCTCTCTGGAGCAGGTTTCTTTTTTTTTTTTTTAAATAGGAGCTACCATCAGTTAGCTCTTTTCACCTCTTACCCCCACCCCCCCCCTAGAAGGCAGTATGACCCGTAGATGTTAAATACATTAAAATATAAATTAGATACACAATAAGTATACATGACCAAACCGTTATTTTGCTGTACAAAAAGAATCAGACTGTGAAATATTGTACAATTAGCTTGTGAAGGAAATCAAAAATGCAAGGTGGGCATAAATATAGGATTAGGAATTTAATGTAATGGTTTTTAGTCATCTCCCAGAGTTCTTTTTCTGAGCATAGCTGGTTCAGTTCATTACTGCTCCATTGGAAATGATTTGGTTGATCTCGTTGCTGAGGATGGCCAGGTCCATCAGAACTGGTCATCATATAGTATTGTTGTTGAAGTATATATTGATCTCCTGGTCCTTGGAGCAGGTTTCTTGGGGAGGTTTTCTGGAGCAGCCTTAGTTTCTGTTCCAAGTAATAATCACTCCAAATGCAGCCAGGTGCTAAAAGTTCAAATCTTTAATTGTGTCCTTCAATATAGCCTGGTTAGTTTTCTTTGAGGCCTCGCTCCCTCTTTGGTTTCAAGAGCTCTTGCCACTAATCTTTTGCCTCTGCTAGCTTTGGCTTCTTTTCTTCTAAATATCTCCAGCCAGCACAAAGCTAGAAGATGGAATGAATCTGACTCTACCTCTGAAAGTGGGCTTGTGGACTTCTTCCCAGAGTGCTCCTCTCTGACTCCTAGCAATGTTCTGAACTAACTGATGGTAGCTCCAACAGCTTCTTATATATGATCTCTTAAAGGTGTGAACGCTAAGGTTGACTCCTCCTCTGAGAGAGTGGGATTGTGGGTTTCTGACTTGTGAATCTCATACTGAATACTGACTTGCGAATCTCCCAAAAGTGTGAACTCCAATGAGTAATTAAATACATTAGTGAGCTAGAGAATTTGCTAAGTACCATGCTAAATTAGGCAACTGACATCGCTTTGTAAGGATTTGCTCTAAGGTGTGAACCAATAAGCATTGTATCAATTCCATTGAGTTAACACTAGGATTCTAATATCTCCCTTGAGTTATCACCTTGTTTCAAGTTCTGGCTGATTACACACAAATCCTGCTTTCCTTAGAGTTCTTTACCTTTTCCAATTTACAAATTCTGTTTCCCTGCACTTCCTGGGAGTTCTTTACCTTTTTTAATTCACATTTCAGAAAGTTGCTGCTCTCTTGTGTAGCTTCTGTTTCCTTTCTCCACTTTTCTTCTAGTTCTTTTTAAAGATTTTTTTAAGTTTCTTCTAGGAGAACCTTTTGTGTTGGGGACCAGGTTAGATCCCCCTTCCAGTATTGTCTGGAGACTGTCTGCTGTTAGTTTCCTTGGGGTTGAAAACCTGCTCTCTTTTTGTAAAGAAGCTATCCATCATCCTTTTGATTTTTTTATACATTTGTTTTAAAGCCTTCAGGGTTTGCCTTTAGGGCAAAAAGGTTACCAGCTTCCTCTATAGAGCAGCGATAGGTATATGGGCAGTAGTTGTCCTGCAAATGGGCTGCAAAGAGCAGCCAAGCTGCAGGGGGTGCTCTGGGAAAAGCTCCACCCTGGAAGTGACTCTGACTCAGACCTGGGTCCCATGGGCTAAGCTACAAAAGTGCCCTGTGAGGAGCCCTGCTGCGAGGATTAGTGACTGCCTTGGGGCTGAGGCTGAGCCTCATAGTTCCCTGCAAAAGCCCACTTTGAGTATTAGCATTTTCCCTATCCCTCATGACACCAGAAGTGTCTCTGCCTGGGGAGCATAGTGGATCTGGAGAAATTCCACTGCCCCAGCTCCCCACTGTGTAGATTAGAGGCTGCCCTGGGCTATGCTTCCTGCCATACTGATTTATGACTACCCCCCTGTGAACGCCCTTGCTGCAGAATACTACTACAGAGCTGTGTCTGTGCTAAGTCACTTCCAGTGCTGGGTGGGCACAGCCAGATCTTGTTAGGCTCTGGTGTCCTTCAGAATACCTTCTACCATAAACTCTAATTTCTTTTGCTGATCCCTTACTCTGCAACCAAAGCAAAGTAGTCAGGCTATGGCAGAAAGCTTTCTGTAAACCTTGCAACCACAGAGGCTGCCCCCGCTTCCAATTCTATGCCTGCCTGCAACTGGTCTCTTCCAACAGTTCAGGACAAACCTTTTCTGGCAATATTCCAGATTATCTTGGGCTAATAAGTTGTACTTTCAATCTTCATGAATTTACCAGTCAAGCACTATTTTTGAGGCTGATTTTAAAAATTGGTAATGAGGGTATGAGACGAATATTGAAAGTCACATGTGCCTTCTCCACTATCTTGGCTCCACTCCTGTTCACACTCATTTCCCAACTTTCTTTCACTGGGTGGAGCTGGTTCTCTTCATTATTGAACAAATAGTACTGATTTGCTTCATCTCATTATTGAAGAGAACCATGTCCATCAGAATTAATCATCATATGGTATTGTTGAAGTACATAATGACCTCCTGGTCCTGCTCATTTCACTCAGCATCAATTCATGTAAGTCTCTCCAGGCCTTTCTGAAATCATCCTGCTGGTTATTTCTTACAGAACAATAATATTCCATAACATCCATATACCAAAATGTATTCAGCCAATCTCCAATTGATGGGCATTCACGCAGTTTCCATGTTCTAGCCACTACAATAAGGATTACCACAAACATTTTTGCACATAAGGGGCCTTCCCCTTCTTTAACCTCTCTTTGGGATATAAGCCCAGTAGTAACACTGTTAGATCAAAGGATATGCACAGTTTGGTAACTTTTTGAGCATAGTTCCAAATTGCTCTCCCAAATGGTTGGATTTGTTGACAATTCCACTAACAATGCATCAGGGTCCCAGTTTTCCCATATCCCCTCCAACATTCAGCATTATATTTTCCTATCATCTTAGCCAATCTGACAGGTATATATTGGTATCTCAGAGCTGTCTTAATTTGCATTTCTCTGATTAATGATGATTTGGAGCATCTTTTCATATGCCTAGAAATAGTTTCTATCTCTTCATCCAAAAATTGTCTATTCATATCCTTTGACCATTTATCAATTAGAGAATGACTTTATTTCTTATAAATTAGAGTCAATTCTCTATATATTTTGGAAATGAGCCCTTTATCCGAACCTTTGACTATAAAACTATTTTCCCAGTTTATTGCTTCCCTGAGACTCTTATCTGCATTAGTTTTGTTTGTACAAAAGCTTTTAATTTGATATAATCAAAAATTTCTTTTTTCTGATCAATAATGATCTCTAGTTCTTTTCACAAACTCCTCCCTCTTCCACAGGTCTGAGAGGTAAACTGTCCTATGTTCTACTAATTTATTTATAATCTTATTCTTTATGACTAGATCATGAACCCATTTTGACCTTATCTTGGTATATGGTGTTAATTAAGTGTAGGTCAAAGCCTAGTTTCTGCCATACTAATTTCCAATTTTCCCAGCAGTTTTTGTCAAATAGTGAATTCTTGTCCCCAAAGCTGGGGTCTTTGGGTTTGTCAAACATTAGATTATTACATTTATTGACTTTTTGTCCTGTGAACCTAACCTTTTCCACTGATCAATTAGTCTATTTCTTAGCCAATACCAAATGGTTTTGGTGACCGCTGCTTTACAATATAGTTTTAGATCTGATACAGCTAGGCCATCTTCATTTGATTTTTTTTTTTCATTAGTTCCCTTGAAAGTCTTAAACTTTTGTCTTCTAGATGAATTTTCTTGTTATTGTTTCTAGATCATTAAAATAGTTTTTGGGAGTCTGATTTGTATGGGCTTAAATAAATAGATTGGGGAGTATTGTCATCTTTATTATATTTGCTCAACTTATCCAAGAACACATAATATCTTTCCAATTGGTTAGATCTGATTTTATTTTTGTGGAAAGTGTTTTGTAGTTTTGCTCATATCGTTCCTAATTTTCCATTGGCAGATAGATTCTCAAATATTTTAAACTATCGGCAATTCCTTTAAAGGGAATTTCTCTTTGTAATTCTGTTGTTTTTTGTTAGGGATATATAAGAATGCTGATGATTTATTTGGTTTATTGTGTATCGTGCAACTTTGCTAATGTTGTGATTATTCCTAATAGCTTTTTATTAGAATCTCTGGGGTTCTCTAAGTATACCATCATAACATCTGCAAAGAGTGATAATTTGGTTACTTCATTACTTAATCTAATTCCTTCAATTATACTAGCTCTAACTTATTATCCAGGAGATGTAAATATAATATCTGATTTGCCCTATTCAATAGGTGTGGTACAAAGAATTGCCATAGCCCAAATAAAATTTTTAGCTTTTAATATATTTCAGTTTGTCAAGGAATTTCAGGAGCAAGTGAGAAAATGTCCAGGTACATATTATTTTTTGCGTGTCTACTCTTTATATGGTACTTTCAGGTTCTGTTTTTTACAGAAATTCAAAGGCAGATAGGTTTCTCACCATGTTGGCCAATACCCCTGTATTTCAGGCCGCCCAAGAATCTCATTCTAAATATTATCAGACTGCTCAAACTTTATCTTTGCAATTTGGGATCACAAAAGAGGAAACTCTGAGCATAATAAAAGCCTGTGCAGCTTGTCTCCCTTTCCATGTTTCTACACTCCCTCCAGGGAAGAACCCTTGTGGTTTGAGACTCAATCAAATTTGGAAAATGGATGTGACCTATTATGAATCTTTTGGCCATCTGTCTTTTATCCATGTTGTAGCAGACAACTTTTCAGGATTTCCTTTTGCAATAACAGCAGTAAAAGAGACAGCCTGCGTGGTCCCTGAATTCCTTCACATATCTTTGCAGTTATGGGTATGTCATAAGCAAACAACAACAACAACCAAAAAAAAAAACAAAAACAGATAATGGTCCTGCATATACTTTTAAACATTTTGCACACTTTTGTGCCCACTATCAGATTTTATACCTCACCAGCATACCTTTCAATCCCTAAGGACAGGCAATTGTAGAGAGGAGGAACAGAGACATCAAGATCATCCTCCAAAAATAAAAGAGAGGGGGAGCCACAAGTAACCCTAGAGAAGTTCAAAACTTGAATCTTTATCCTATTAATTTTTTGATTTTTGATGGCTCCGGCAGACAGGTTTTATAACCTGCCAGAAGGACAGTGTCCAGTGAGTGGCTAATAGAAGGGACCAGAAAGACTAACCACTTGAGGCATAGGGTTTGCTTGGGTCTCTACAGATGGAGAAGGAATCTGATGGGTGCCAATGAGCCATATCTGCCTTGTCCATCAGAGAGAGACAGAAAAAGAGAAGATCTCAGAGAAGATCCAAGAAACATCTGGTGAGTCCTTCTCTGACTAGGTGTGCCACTGAAAGAACATGGCTGTTAGCCCTATGTTTATGGCAATTGACTCAGGAACATCACCATGACCATAAAAACATTTGTTGAGACTGATGCAGGACTTCAAAACCTTCAGGAATCATTGGTTTCACTGAGACATGAAGTGATGGACAATATAGTAGCTTTGGACTATCTCTTGGCTGCTGAAAGAGAGTTGTGTGTGTATGTGCGTGTGTGTGCATGTGTGTGTGTGTGTGGTGTGATTATCATTTATATCCTCTCCTACTAGGACTCATGGAAGTCTTTTATAATATTATGTTGATTCATATTAATTTTTACATTACTACTTGCCTGTGTGACTCCTCTCATGCTGATTCATTTTGTTTGTTACATTACTACTTGCCTGTGTGGTATTACTACTTTCTTGTGTGATTCCTCCCATGCTCTTGGATGTATGTACACCTGCTTCAATTAAAACAACAAAAAGTGGGAGATGTAGAGGGCCAGAGAAAGTGGGAAAACTCTGTGTGAGGTATAAAACCCTTCAGCCCAGAGGGTACCTACTGACAGTGTCTGGTTCATCTCTTATTTCCCCTTGGGGGCATCTCAGTCTTCCAGAGAAATCAGGGAATATGAAAACCTTGTGTTCTACTTGAAGTAGTAGTATTTGCACAAAGATGTAATAATATCATAATAATATTATGATACATAATAATATCACTATTATTATAATGATTATAATATTATAATGTGATAATAATATCAAGGTGCTTAGAGTTAGCACAAGGGCAGTGTGCTGTAGTGATGTAATTGTACTAAGGTATTTAAGGGTGAGAGACTTGAAATAAACAGATTCCATGCTTGACCATCAAGCATGGAGTCCTGCCTCTTCACTCCTTTCTCAAGAGGAAAAACTAAGTATGGTATCAGGTACCTCCAGAGAGCTAGTCCAGATGATACAGTACCACATACAATTTATGAGTATAGTTAGGAAACACTGTTTATATGATTTTACAGATGTCCATGATTTTATATACATAATTTTTTAAGGTAGATGATGAAAATCATGTAGAGAAATCCCTTATAAATTTTTAAATTTCAAGAATAAAACAACCCAACTGCTCTCTCTTTGTCCCTGTCTAGCTATCTCTCTATGTTTACTAATATATGTGTGTATATAAAATATATATATATATATATATATATACACAAACACACATTATATAATATGAGTCTATATAAATGCACATGTATACTACCTATATGGATATGTGTGTATACATACATATGTGTTTTTGAGTGTAATAATCAGTCCAAGATCATTGATCATCATTTTCTACCTGGCTGTAGCCTTGTGCTGTGTTAGGAAGGAGTAGAACCCATACTGTAAGGGCTAGATGGAATTTTTCATGATTACTTATCATCTTTTCTGTCCATTTTCAACCAACTCTCACCTATGACACCAAGAAGCTATAGTATGCACGATAGTGTGCATCAGCAAAATCATCTTGACAGATGGACTAAATCAGATCTCTGAGAGATCACAAACTCACCAGTAATTTAGTGGAATATCTACCCAAACATGTGAAGATATCCTGGCAAGATGAGGAGATGAATACAATTTCTTCCAACAACCATAAAAGAGGCTAACGTGAAGTAGTGTAATTATTAGAGCATAGTCAGATATCAAAGATACCAAAGACATTTAGTGCAGACCTGGCCATTGCCAGTTGTCTTAACCTTTGTCTTGTCACTGAACTTTGATGATTCTGGGGAAAAAAAATGAGACTGATGATTGTGAAAGTCTGCCTTATTTAAATTCAACTCATAACCAAGTCAAGATATCACCCAACAATACCATTGGTCCTCTTCTAAAGCAAAATGTGAATAACATCTGGCTGCATGCCCCCCAAATAAGGCACTTCTTCCTCTCTCCTTCTCCCTCTTTTCAGTTTGTTTTTATGTGTGTTGTCTTCCCCCATTAGCTTATGAGATCCTTGAGGTAGGCACTTTCTTTTGCTTCTCTTTGTATCACCCGTGATTAACTTAAATGTATACAGCGCAAAACTGTTTATTGAAGAACTGTTGCCTTTACATCTTTTATGTATAGACTACTTTTTAAATGGGTAAACATGCAGCATTCACAGAACTTTTGGTTAACTTGCATATTTATTAGAGTTACCACCTATAGCCTTACAAAGAAGAACACAATAATAAGATAGCAGATATCATCACTATTTTGTTGGGCACAAACCAAATATAATCCTGTCCAGTTTGGGAATTTCTAGTGCATGGAATCCTCTTGTGTCATTGCAGATGCCACAATAAATCTCTATAAATCCTACCTCAATATATAATTCTGTCTTTTCCTTCTCACTGATATGAATGCCTCCATATTATTTTCTCTATGAATATCTGCTAAATTTGGTTCACACTGAGAAGTGTGAAGAGTGTTAATGGAACATTTTCTACTTTAGTTCAGCTTGTGAAGAATTAATTTAAGTTGTCTGTTGCAATGATTTTGTACTAAGATCAGCACTGATAATGCATTCTACAAAGTGTTGGGTTAAAAGTTAAAAGTTACTCTATTTCTTCTTCATGCTAAAACCCATCCACTTTATTATTAAAAGATGATATGAATTTTGTCATATAAACAATTGAGTATTGTCACATTCCTTAAAACTACAAAGCACAGGGGAATTTTTCTTCTATGTGTCAATGCTGATCTATAACCAAAATCGATTTTCCCTTTCCCTCGACTCATATATTATTCTAACAGACGAGAAAAAGAAAATAAAAGTAATTAGTACTATCCAAAAATGTTTTGTCCATTTTTGAAGGATAGGAATTTAAAAGATTAAAGATCAAAAATTTCAACCTGATTCCTAGGACAAATTTACCTCTAAAATATTCCCAAGAGTTTCAGTTTTGAAATGAGTATGAACCACTACATATCATTTCCAATCCCCCTGTTTTTGTCAGCTTGCATTTTTGATTTCCTTCACAGGTTAATTGTACATTATTTCAAAGTCCAATTCTTCTTGTGTAGCAAAAATAACTGTATGGAAATGTATACATATATTGTATTTAACATATTTTACATATATTGGTCTATCTGCCATATGGGAGAGGCGGTGGGGGGAAGGAGGGGAAAAATTGGAACAAAAGGTTTTTCAATTGTCAGTGCTAGAAAATTACCCATGCATATATCTTGTAAATAAAAAGCTATAATAATAAAATAAAATAAAATATTCCCAAGAGAGGGTGATTTAGTTTTCTTTTCAAACCTCTCCAATAAGAGGGAGGAATTATTTATTTAAGGTAAAAGAAAATTTCATCTTGAAAAAGCTCTGAATTGGTATTTTATTTATTTGAACTCAAAAACTGATTCTCTGTGATCTCTACTGAACAGTATCTTTTTTCATTTTTTAATACTTTCAATAATGTTAGTTTTCTACATACAAGTAAAGATAATTTTCAACATTAATTTTTATTAGATTTTTGTTTTACAAATTTTTCTGCCTTTCTTCCTTAACTTCCTCAGTCTTCAAAATAGCAAGTAATCTGATAAAGGTTAGTTATGTACAATTCTTTTTTTCACCTGAGGTAATTGGGGTTAAGTGACTTGCCCAGGATCACACAGCTATGAAATGTTAAGTGTCTGAGGTCAGATTTGAACTCAGGTCCTCCTTTAGGGCTGGTGTTCTATCCACTGCACCACCTAGCTGCCTCATACAATTCTTTGAAATATATTTCCATATTTATTATGTTGTACAAGAAAATCTGATCAAATGGGGAAAACATGAGAAAAAAAACAAACACAAAAGTAAAATGATTATGTTTTGATATATGTTCAGTCTACATAGGTCTCTATCTGGATGTGAATGGCATTTTCCCTCCCAAGTTTATTATAATTGCCTTGAATCACCTCCTTGAAAGGAATCAAATTCATCATGTTAATCCTTGTATAATCTTGTACAATGTACTCTGTACAATGTTCTCTTTGTTCTGCTCACTTCACTTAGCATCACTTTATGTCAGTGTTTTCATATTTTTTTAGAAATTAGCCTGCTCATCATTTCTTATAGAACACTAATATTCTATTACATTCATATACCATAACTTATTCAAGCATTTCCCAACTGTGGAGCATCTGCTCAATTTCCAGTGCCTTACCAACACAAAACATTTCTTACTGCTGCAAACATTTTTACAAATGTGTGTGTCCTTTTCCCTCTTTTTATAATCTATTTGGATTATAGATCACATAGAGACACTGCTATATGAAGGCATATACACAGTTTTATAGCTCTCTGGGGACAGTTCCATATTCCTCTACAAAATGGTTGGAGCAATTCATAATTCCACCAGTTTTCCTCCCAGTTTTCTCAAATTTCCTCCAATATGTATTATAATTTCATTCATCTTAGCCAATCTGAGAATTATGAAATCTTACCTCAGGATTGTCTTAATCTATGTTTCTTCAGTCCTATAATAGTGAATTTTTTTCAAATAATTGGAAATGTCTTTAATTTCTTCATCTGAAAATTGGCCGTTCATATTCTTTATTATTGGTATTGTTTTCTTCCCTTAGAGTGCACACAATAATTTATACAATCTATTGTGATGATTTATAAAAATGAGAAGGGATGTTCAATTGCCTGCATAAAAGTCTTTCAAATATTTGAAAATAATTACCATGTCCCCAAATACTGATTTTGTCCAAGCTAAATATTCACATATTCACCAGTAATTATTATATAACTTCATTTCCAAACACTTTGCCAATGATTTTCTTTAAACATCTGAACCAAAAATTGCAAATGATGCTCAGATGAATATTTCATGGCTCAAGAATAGGCAGAGGTGATCATAGAAAACAAAATTTAGACACATAAACTATATCAATGCAGCCAGAATTAAAAGATAAGCAAATAGGAAAAAATTGTCATACCAAATATTGCTAATAAAAAGAATTTATCCAAGCTATCTGAAATGGTTTCAATATATAAGAATATTGAAAAGATAACAAATGTCAAAAAGATAAATATTGAATAATAAGAATATAAACACACCAACAGAATGGTGATTTGACTTTGAGTTGGTATAATCATTTCTGAAAAACACTTTAGGATTTTTTTGCATTTTATTTTTAAAGTTATTACATAAAATAAAACAGAAATAACACTATTAGATACATATCAGTTTGGTTTTTGGCAAACATTTTCTATATTAAATATATTTATTATAACAATTTTTTTCTTTATCGTGATGTTCAAGTAGTCCAATAATTCTTAAATTCCCTCTCTTTGCTAACTCAGTTGTTTTTGTTTTTGTTTTATTTTTCACCAATGAGGTATTTTACATTTACTTCCATTTTTTCATTCTTTTGATTTTGTTTGATTTTTGATGCCTCAGATAGTCATTAACTTCCACTTGTTCAATTCAAATGTTTGTTTAGAAATACTTTTCTTCCATATCTCTTTTAATTATATCAAATTTTAATTTTGCTAAACCTAAGATTAGAATTGTTATCCTTGCTTTTTATTAACTTCAGCTGAAGCATAATAAATTCTGCTCCAGCCTTTTACTTTTTCTCTTTATGTTTCACTCTATGCCAAATGTGTTTCTTGTAAACAACATATTGAAGGATTCTGTTTTTAATCCACTCTCTTATTTTCTTCTGCTTTATGGGAGAGTTCATCTTTCATATTCACAATTATGATTACCAATTCTGTATTTCCCTTCATCCTATTTTCGCCCCTGTATATACTTTTGTTCTCTCTTTCCACCCTGTCTTTAATAGTGTTTTTATTGACCTCACCCACTACCTTACCTTTTATCATTACTCCCCCTTCTCTGAGTAGTTTTCTTTTGACCCATTTCACTCATTACCTTATCTTCTATCACCTCTCTTCCATTTTCTTAGCTCTTTCTCATAGTTTTTCTTTCCTCTTATTCAGTCCCTCCCTTTCTTTGCACTTTCTTTTCCTACTTTTTATAAGGTAAGATAAATTTCTATGCCCAATTGAATAATTAGGTTATTCCTTCTATGTGGAAAACTGATGAGATCAAGCTTCAGAACATGATCATCCATTTCTCTTCCTTCCTTCCCTCAGTTGTGTCTTCTGTGGCTCTTCATGTGATCTAATTTGAGATTTTATATAATCTGATTATATTCTCCCCTTTCCTCTTCTCCCAATATACTTTTTTTCTTTTTTTTTTTTATTTAATAGCCTTTTATTTACAGGATATATACATGGGTAACTTTACAGCATTAACAATTGCCAAACCTCTTGTTCCAATTTTCACCTCTTACCCCCACCCCTCCCTACATGGCAGGATGACCAGTAGATGTTAAATATATTAAAATATAACTTAGATACACAATAAGTATACATGACCAAAACATTATTTTGCTGTACAAAAAGAATCAGGCTCTGAATTATTGTACAATTAGCTTGGGAAGGAAATCAAAAATGCATGTGTGCATAAATATAGGGATTGGGAATTTAATGTAATGGTTTTAGTCATCTCCCAGAGTTATTTTTCTGGGCATAGCTAGTTCAGTTCATTACTGTTCCATTAGAAATGATTTGGTTGATCTCGTTGCTGAGGATGGCCTGATCCATCAGAACTGGTCATCATCTAGTATTGTTGTTGAAGTATATAATGATCTACTGGTCCTGCTCATTTCACTCAGCATCAGTTCGTGTAAGTCTCTCCAGGCCTTTCTGAAATCATCCTGTTGGTCATTTCTTACAGAACAGTAATATTCCATAATTTTCATATACCACAATTTATTCAGCCATTCTCCAACTGATGGACATCCATTCAGTTTCCAGTTTCTAGCCACTATAAAAGGGCTGCCACAAACATTCGTGCACATACAGGTCCCTTTCCCTTCTTTATAATCTCTTTGGGATATAATCCCAGTAGTAACACTGCTGGATCAAAGGGTATGCACAGTTTGATAACTTTTTGAGCATAGTTCCAAACTACTCTCAAAATGGTTGGATTCGTTCACAACTCCACCAACAATGCATCAATGTCCCAGTTTTCCCACATCCCCTCCAACAATCATCATTATTTTTTCCTGTCATCTTAGCCAATCCGACAGGTGTGTAGTGGTATCTTAGAGTTGTCTTAATTTGCATTTCTCTGATTAATAATGACTTGGAGCATCTTTTCATATGACTAGAAATAATTTCAATTTCTTCATGTGAGAATTGTCTGTTCATATCCTTTGACCATTTTTCAATTGGAGAATGGCTTGATTTTTTATAAATTAGAGTTAATTCTCTATATATTTTGGAAATGAGGCCTTTATCAGAACCTTTGACTGTAAAATATTTTCCCAGTTTATTGCTTCCCTTCTAATCTTGTCTGCATTAGTTTTGTTTGTACAAAAACTTTTCAGTTTGGTATAATCGAAATTTTCTATTTTGTGATCAGTAATGATCTCTAGTTCTGCTTTGGTCTTTAAGACCTTCCCTTCCACAGGTCTGAGAGGTAAACTATCCTGTGTTCCTCTAATTTATTAATAGTTTCATTCTTTATGCCTAGGTCATGAACCCATTTTGACCTTATCTTGGTGTACGGCGTTAAGTATGGATCAATGCCTAGTTTCTGCCATATTAGTTTCCAATTTTCCCAGCAATTTTTATCAAACAGTAAGTTCTTATCCCAAAAGCTGGGATCTTTGGGTTTGTCAAAGACTATGTTGCTATATTTGTTGACTGTTTTATCCCTTGAACCTAATCTATTCCACTGATCAACTAATCTATTCAATATGCTTTTTTTCTAACCCTTATTGCCTTTTTCTTTGATATCATCACATCAGAGTTTATTCACAATGTTCCCTCTGTCCATGTGATGGAGCCCTCTTTCTGCTCCAATAACAGATACAGTTCTCAAGAGTTACAAATATTATTTTCTCGTCTAAGGATGTAAACAGTTAAACCTTTAAATAAAATATATCTCCCCCCCACCTTTTACCTTCCTATGCTTCTCTTGTGTCCTATATTTGAACATTGAATTTTCTGTTTAGTTCTGATTTTTCAATAGAAATGATTGAAAATATCTTACTTAATTGAAGATTCATTTCATCTTTTGTAATATGACACTCACTCAGTCATCACACACTAGATAGTGAATTCTGATTTTTTTTTAAGAATCCTAGGTCTTTTACCTTCTGAAATATGGTATTGCAGTTCTGATCCTTGATTGTAAAAACTGTCAGATCCTGAGTAATGATGACTGTTGCTCCTTGATTTTTAATTATTTTTGCCTGGCAGTGTGCAACAATTTTTCCTTGAAATTTTAGTTCTGTAGTTTTACAATAATGTTCCTTGGGGTTTTTCTTGTGAGATCTCTTTCCAAAGGTGATCAATACACTTTTTAAATGACTATTTTTCCCTCTGTTTCTAGAATAGTGGGGAACTTTTCCTTGATGATGTCTTGAAGAATGTTATCTAGGCCCTTTTTTTGGTCCTAGTTTTCAGGCAGACCAAAAATTCTTAAATTATGTCTTCTTTATTTTCCAGGTCAGCTGTTTTTCAATGATATATTTTACATTTTCTTCCATTTTTCCAATTTTTAAAAATGTCTTTCACTGGTTCTTGATGTTTCATAAAGTCATTAGCTTCCATTTGTCCCATTCTAGTTTTTAATGTATAATTTTTTTCGGATAATTTTGTTTCTATTTTTCTATTTGGTTAATTCTATTTCTGAAGATTTTTTCTCAGTGATTTTTTTTTGCATTTGTATTTTTTTTTGAGGAATTGCCTGTCTTTTCAATGCTTCTGACTCTCTCCATACCTCTCTTTTTTTAAAGTGTTTTATGAAAACTTCCAAGAAGCTTTTTTGGTCTTTGTCTGACTTGTATGCTGTTTTGCTAAAGTAGGTTTCTATGGTCAAGGTTCTTTTCTGTTTCTTGTTCATTTCTTTTCTTTTTTTTCTTTTTTGATATTTCCTCTTTAAAAAAAAATTATGATTGAGTTTTGCTCCCAGAGTAAAGGGGGAATGGTCCCAAATTTCATATGCTTCTCTGAGCCTTGGCTTTGAGCAAAGGGGCTCTTTGTGTTTGCTTTATCTACTCTTTCCAGGAAACAGCCTGGTTTCCTATAATTTGCCTTCTGAGCTGAGCCTAGAAGCTGCCTCACTGATTTCCTCCTCTACTGAGCCAAAACTGAGGATTTTGATCTGCTGTCATTAAGACCCTCTCACTGATTTCCCCAGATTCTGTCTGGACTGAGCTGAACACTCATTTCAACTCAGTGATACTGACTTTTCTTGAGGTTTTTCCAATCTATCTTGAGCTACAGAGTGATATCCTTCAATCATACTCTGCTCAGACTTAGTGTTATGTGGTTTTTGAGGGAAAATGGGAGTGCTCAAGCAGCTTCCTGATTTCACTCTATCATTTGACTCCACCCAATTCTATTTTTTAGGGCCTTGTTTTCTTCAATTCATCCACTCTTCCAGACTGCATATAGAACATACATGCAATAATGAAGTAGAACTAAAATAATTTATTCAATGATACAAATAATGTAAAGGAAAACAATAGAAAAGGACTTTGGAGAACTTCTGACGTCTTCTGTTTGTTGGTAAAGCAGTTGACAATAGGTGAAAAATGACAGCTAATGTTTTTATTTATTTTTGTTAAGTATACTTGTTACTAGAGACATTTTATGAAATAAGAAAATTTGTCTAATCATGATTAGTAATGGGTTCAGCATACTTATATTTGAATTAATTACATTATTCAATATATATTCTTCCATCCATAAGAATAGCAAAACTGAATTAATTAAATTTATCCCTGAAATGAAGACAAATATACTATGATCTCCCAGATCTTTTACAGGTTTATCCTACTATTTAAATTTTTAATTCAAAATCCTTCATAGAGAAGTTAAAATCAAAGTTGAGTATTTCTGCTTTCCATCAGTTCTGACACCCTTCCTTCAGTGCTCTGAAATGCCAGGATTCCATGAACTCTGATATAAGCATGTTCAATAGAACAGTAAAGATTTCAAAGGATGCAGCTGTCACTCACCTTGAATGACAGAATTATCCAACGCCCTAATTAGACTAGAGCTTAAAAGTGATCAAAACAAAGTCTCCCTCATCCCTTTTCAATACTTCAGACCTTCTCACAAATTTCCCTGTAGGTTCTCTTTCTGGAAGACTACAAGATCTCCTCCCCATAATGTTAGCCAAACATTATGACTAACATTATGGCAATTTTTTTCTTGATATGAGCAATACATATCCCAGTTTCCCCTCTATTATTTTTCTCCTCCCCCTTCTACAAAGCCTCTCATTTTATATTGTAATTCCAAAAAAACACATTGATTTATTTACCTGTAAAATGAATGTTACAAGATTCTGTCAACATAGCTTAAACCTACATCACCATTATTACCACTCTATTGTTGGAATTCTTACAAAGTGTTAAGTTATTAGAATTGATAGAGACAATAATTATCTAATTTAGCATGGTTCAGTATGATTGGTCTGATCCTACAAGGAGATGTTATGGGCCAGAAATTGAAACAAGGTAGTAAGTGGAATTGAGGCGACAATGTTTAAATCTAGTTTAGAATTGATTTAATCCTACAACAAATAATGGTTTCCAAGTGATTGGTATGTACTCAGTATGCAGTATATAAGCAAGAAGCTCTCAGGACTAGACACAGAAGCCCACTCTCGGAGGCAGAGACAGAGTCATTCCATATTCCACCTTTGTGCTAGCAGGAATCATTAGGAGGGAGCTAGGGGCTGAATCTCAAGACTTTGAAGGACACAATAAAGGACTGGATTTTAACTTCTGGCTGTATTTGAAGTGATTATTACATTGAATTGAAACTAAGGCTGCCTCCAGAAAACCTCCTCAAGAAACCTTCTCTCAGATAAAAGAAGAGAACACTACACTCTATCTTTCCACTTTCACCCGTGTTTCCTTGTGTGTATTCTGAAAGAAATCACTTACTAGTCTCTATGCTGTCACTCTGTTTGTTTCTATCCTTGGATGCTACATTTCTTTACATCTGTTTGGCTGATGAGTTTGAGAAACAAATAATCTCTTCCAATATTATATTTTTATTTTAAAAACATATTTTTAATTTTTATTTTCAGTTAGAAATGTCTTTCTTCCATTTACTTCTTCTAAACCCATTAAGAAGAAATCAATACAATCTTGCATTTAATGCAATATTACATGCAAATGTGTTTTATTTTTCCAATTATATATAAAGATTGTTTTCAACTTCCATTTAAAAAAAACATTTTGAGTTTCCTTTCCTTACATCCAACCTCCATAAGAGGGCAAGCAATTTAATATAGGTTATACATCTGCAATTATGCAAACATATTTCCACATAAGTAATATGAAAGAAGAAACCGAACAAAAGACTAAAGCCACAAAAAAGTAAAATTGGTAAACTTCAATCTGTATTCAGATTCCATATTCTTTCTCTGGATGTGGATAACATTTTCCTCGTGGAGTATTTTGTTGTTGTTGTTGTTGTTTTTTTTTTTTTGGGGGGGGGTGGATTGTCTTGAATCGTATTACTGAGAAGAGTTGAGTCTATCATAGTTGAGCATCTTACAATGTTGCTGTTATTGTGGGCAATGATTTCTGGATTCTGCTCACTTCACTCAGCACCAGTATATTTCTTTCTAGTTTTTTTTTTTTCTCTGAAATCTGCCTGTCCACCATTTCTTATTTCACAGTCATATTCTATAACATTTATATACCACAGCTCACTCAGCCATTCCCCAATTGATGGACATCCCCTCAATTTTCATTTCCTTGCCACCACAAAAAGGCTGCTATAAATATTTTTATACATGTTGTTCCTTTATTATTTTTTATGATCTCTTTGTGATACATACCTAGTAATTGTATCATTGAATCAAAGTATGCATTCTTTTATAACCAACCCTTTGGGCATAGTTTCTACTTGCTCTCCAGAATGGTTGAGTCACTTCACAACTCCATCAACAGTAGATTAGTGTCCCAATTTCTCCTATATCATCTCCAAAATTTGTGACTTTTCTCATTTGTCATATTAGCCAACATGATAGGTACGAGGTGATATGTCAGAGTTCTTTTAATTTTCATTTCTCTAATCAAAAGTGATTTAGAGCACTTCTTCATATATTTATACATAACTTGATTTCTTCATCTGGAAGGTACCTGTTCATATCATTTGATCATTTATCAAGTGGGGAATAAATTTTATTCTTCTGCATTAGATTCTTGTGTACTGCTTGAGGGGGTGGAGTGAGAAAGGACTGGTGCTGCTAGAGGCTGTAGAAGTCTGATAGCTTCTGTGGTACTGAGATGCATTCCTAATGGTAGTGTCTGTCATGTGCCGAGGCCAAGTCAGTTGTTTCTGTATTTCTCCCAGAAATATTCCGATGTACATGGATGTCTGGATTTTGGAGACTGCCCGATTGCTGTACTGAGGCATGTGACACAGAAGCAAAGAGCTGGCATTTGCTGGTTCCTCTGGTGAGTTATGCTAGTGTTTACTTTCACCTGCTCCCACCTGGGGACTCAGGATCTTTTACTGAATTCTAAGATAGGCTAGCTGCTCATTTACTGGGGACTTTCTTGTCTTATACTGTGTCTCCCTCCTTCTTTTACCCAAATAAGAGAGAACTCTCCTAAAGATCCTCCAAGCTAAAAAAATTTTCTATTTTGTGGAATTGTGATGGAGAGAATTTGGAACTATACTCAAAGGGTTATCAAACTGTGCATATCCTTTGATCCATCAGTGTTTCTACTCAAATAATACTCAAAGAGATCTTAAAGGAAGGGAAAGTCAATGGTCATCATTTGGAGAATGGCTGTAAATAAGTTATGGTATATGAATGTTATGGAATGTTATTGTTCTCTAAGGAACAATCAGCAGGATGATTTCAGAAAGGCCTGGAGAGACTTACATGAACTGATGTTAAGTGAAATGTGCAGGACCAGGAGATCATTATACACGGCAACAACAAGATTTTATGATGATCAGTTCTGATGGACGTGGCTCTCTTCAACTGTGAGATGATTTACACCAGTTCCAATGGCTTTGTGATAAAGCAAGCCATCTATACCTAGAAAATAGGACTGTGGGAACTGAGTGTGGATCACAGCATAGCATTTAACTTCTTTTGTTATTTGCTTGAATTTTGTTTTCTTTCTTATTTCTTTTTCCTTTTTGATCTGATTTTTCTTGTGAAGGAAGATAACTATATAAATATGTATGCTAATATATTGGATTCACATTATATTTTACCATTTTTAACATATATTTCATTAATTGCCATCTAGAGGAGGGGGTGGGAGAAGAAAAGAAAAGCTGGAATACAAGGTTTTATAAGGGTCAATGTTGAAAAATTATCCTTGCATATGTTCTGAAAATAAAAAGCTTCAAATGAAAAAAAATTGTTCTATCTGTGTCCTTGTTGGTTCCATTGCTCCAAGAGATGTCTTGAAGCATTATTTTTTGGTTGCCTGGAGGTAAACATGGGAGGATTACAGTGTTTCAGTGCTTATACCACCATTTTTAAAAGAATATTCCAAACACCTCTTTGTTGTCTAATGCCTGTCTGTGTGTTTTTTTTTTCTTCTTGTTGTTTGTTTGTTTAAGGTTAAGCTCAGATTGTAGAGAAGTCACCATAAGCTATATCCTGAGCTGCATTACTCTTTGGAACATATTTCATTTCTATGTTTTTGGTGGCTGTAGAATATTGTGTAATTTGAATTTCCTTTAAACTTAAAGTCTTTGTCCTAACCCTATTTTGTTTCTCTCTAACCCTAACCCTAATTTGTTTCTCTTGAATTGAATTAATACATTTAACAACTCTGTGCTTTAGCATTTAAAGTCTTAGATTGTATCTGTGGGTAGGGGTGTGAGTGTGTGGGAGTATGATTGTTTTGTGTTTTGTTTGTTTGTTTTTCTGGAAACAATCTATTTATTCTTTCAAATTATATTTTCTTTTTTGTGTCCAGAAATTCTCTGAAGTTTTCTTGTGTTATTTCTTTCATTATGTTTTTTTTTTTGGATTCTTGTCATAATTATTTGAAAGGCCTATAAAATGAAGCTCATTTCTACTCATTCTGTCTTCAGGATCAATATATGTTACTTAAATTGAAAGTATACTTTCTTTTAATGATCTTACTTTTGTTCTTTATTCTTTTGTCTTGTCCCTCACTTTTGTGTATTTCCATTTCCAAAACTTTTTCCTCTCCTTTGGTTCTTTAGTGAGATTTACCATCACAGAATCATTTCATTGTGGGTTTTTTTTAAATATTATATCAATTATTTCAGCTATTTAGGCCACAAAGCTTGCTTTCTTAATTCTCTTTTGAAGCATATAAATAATGCATTTATTCTTCATACTAAATATATAGTATGTTTTATTTTTCTAACATTTTTAACTGATTTATCTGCTTATGTTCAAGGTGTTTGAGTTTTCTTCTTGATGAAATAGTTGATAATTTTATCCTTTTTAGTTCTCTTATTTTTTTTTCACTGCTCCTTTTTTGGCCTACCAATATAGAGTGATACACTATTAATGTTAAGGTACTAAGGGTTAATATCTAAGGTATAGAGTTTGTATCTACAAGGCTCTTGGGTGGGGATAGTGTTGAGCTCTACTTCAAGTCTCAACTTGAATCCTGTTCCTTTCTCTCTGTTCCTCCACTTTGGTTATGTTGTCTCTTCTCACACAAAGTACTGAGTCAGCATTGGTTAACAAAGCCCCAGGAAACTTTCACAGATTGGAATCCATATATCTAAGACCTTGGAAAGAGGAAGCAAAAACTGGGTTTTTCTTTGTTTTTTGATGCAACCTTTAAGTTTGATGGGCTAGTGTAGCACTGCCAGTAGTGTGATGGGAAGCAGTAAGAGGAATGCTGAATGAGATTAAGGTAGAAAATAGTTCATTCCATTTAATTTTGTTTTGTGTTCCTAGTATCTCAAATCCTGGAGATAGCTGAAGTTGATTTATTTTAGATGCATTATTTGTATTTTGGAGAGTTTGAGAGGTTTTGTACATCAAAGAATATATCTAGCCTTCATTTTGTAAGACATGTGGCTCACTCAAGATGTCTCGGGGGCTTTTAAAAAACAAACTTTTATTTAAAATCTTTAAAAATCTAATTATAGACTACCTTTTAATTGAGACAAAGCAGTAGGCATTTATTAAGCATTTTATTACATGCAAGCACTGTGCTAATTGTCATTCAAGGAAATTGCATTTTAATGGATAATATAACAAAAAGAAAGCTGAAAAAAAAGGGGGAAATGGCAGAAAGACACCCAGGAAAAGACATCATGAAGTCCAGAAAGAGAATAGTTGGGGGCAGTGAGAATGAAGCCTAGACAGATTTGACTCTCCCAGAAACTGATTTCCCCTAAAGTATTCACTAATGAGAGAAATGCAATATAATTGTAGAAATATATTTCAGGGCGAGAAGGCCACAGGAACAGATAGATGGATTCTTTATCATAAAGAGACACAAGATTCTGAGGGACTTTTTAGGGTGAGACTTTAGCTGAGATATTCCATTTTAAATACTCATCATATGACAGTCATTGTGCTAGGTGCTGAGAATATCAAGACAAAAAATAAAATAGCCCCTGACCAATCACATTGCTAACTACATAACAAGTACAAAGAAATTTTTTTGACATACTAAATAAATTTGAACCATATTTTCCCTTCTCTTTTCCTATCACCTTCCCAGTTTCTTTATCTGAAATACAAAATGGGAAGATTAAAAATAATCAAATTATCTGCAAGGATCCCTCCAGCTCTAATATCCAATTAATTTATTAATTCCTATTTATGGTGGTGGAAAAGTTAGTAATTGAGACCAAACTGTAATCTATTATTGACATTATTTCTTTGATCTAGTAGTAAAAGTACTAAGAAGTCATAAGAGGTTTAGGTTCAAATTTAGCCTTTTACACTTTCTTATTATGTGACATGAGTAAGTCATTTAAATCTCTTTATGTCTAAGCAATCTTATCTGAAAGTTGATAATAATAATAAATTACATGATTATAATGAGGATTAAAATGACACATGTATTGTAATTTGCAAATCTTAACTTTCTGTAATTGAGCCATTATAATAGTTAATATTATTCCATTTCTTCATATTTGAAAAAGAGGTTAATTCTTTTTTAAAAAATTACATAACAATAATGGAATATAAAGTTAGCTTTCAGAAATTCAGTGAAAAGAAACTTTTGGAGAATTCTAATAGAAGCAGCTATAGCAGTGATAGAATAAACCTCATCCTATTTTCACATAGCTTGAGTTTCTGCTAAATCTATTTTAAAATTTTTTATTTCATATATTTTGGAAATTATGAATATTTGGCATGGCATGATCTATTTTAAAAGCTGTCCTTATATTTTTATGGTTTGATGTTATCTTCAGGCAAGTAGTAAGCATGGGTAGACATCATCAAATTAGTATAAAAGAGGAATTTATAAAAAAAAAAGTCTTCAAACAACTATATTATTGAAAAAGGAGCTAGTTATATGACAAGAGCAAATCATAGCCTAATGAAAATCCTCCATGTTTCATTGATGCTCACTTATACATACATACACATATTTATCATATGTGATACATATCACAAAAGATAAAGTGCTTTGCTTGAATCAGGAAGGCCTGAATTCAGGTTTAGCCTCAAACACTTGTAGCTTGGTAACACTGCAGGAATTACTAATATCTCTGTGAATATCTATGTGATATAAAAAACAATAAAAAACAATTTTAAGCAATACCTATTGCTTTTGAGGACTCCTAGGGTCTCCTCTTGACAGTTTCTCTAATTGGCTAAATCTTTGCAAATACCTTATTTACTTGGTATAGACCTGTAGACCAAGATGAAAAAAAAGTTTTGTGTATGGGGAAAATGCATATTTCTATTTTTCTCTTTTTTTGCAAGTGAGGAATAATCTGACAATATAAAAGAAATATAGTCATGCTTGTTTTTTGAGAAACAATCACTTGATATCTTCAGGAAGTAGTATGGTGAAGAAAGGAAAGAACATAAGATTGTAAGCAGAAGGTCTAGGCTGAAATCTTGATTCTATCCCTAATGTGTTATTTAATTTTGCAAAAGTTATTAAAGTTCACAGGAACTCAATTTATTATCAAAAGATAATTGACCTAAATAACTGGTAAGTTATCTAAGTTTTAAATTTTAAAGGTTTTAAATTTATAGTTAAGGGAAATATCCCATAGACAAATTTTTAAACATTTTTACAAAGTAATAAGAATGACTCTAATACCTCATAAAGTTAAATGGACCCTCTCCACTGTTAAGCAATCCTAGTCATACTTCCTCTATCAACTGAATGTCGCATTATCCATAGCATTCCCAAACATTTTCATTCTTCATTAAACTTTTCATATCATTTCTTTCCCCCATGCTTTCAAATGAAAATTTGCTTAATATTTAGCAGAAAATAAAATCGAGGCCATTTTTTCTTCCATTCTTTATCACCTCAAATCACCAAAAGGCCTTCTACAACTATTTCCTCTTTCACCCTGGTTCATATATAAAGAAGTGTCCTTACTCCTTATCAAGGACCCACTCATTCATCTGGAAAATTAATCCATTTGTACTCAATTGTACCCAATTGTCACCCTCATTCTCTTCCTTATATAACTCCAATTCTAAGTCCATTGGCAAGAAACTCTCTTTATATTGGTGGAGATTGATGCTTCATACCTGCATGAGAAGCAGAATGGAGTAGACAAGTGTAAAAGTGAGCTCCAGAGTCTTCAGTATGCTCTAGGTCCTATTTGAATTATTGAGTCTCATCAAACTTTTGGGACTTTAAGTAGTTCTGGTTTTCAAGTTCCAGAGAGAAGATGACAATCCCATTACAGCTTGCTGACAGGAAAAAAAAAAACTGTAGTTAAGAAGTCAACAGAAGAGATTGGAAGTCTGCAAAATAGCCATATTCCCAGGTTGCTCTATTAGATTTCAGGAAGTTTTCTCTTGAACAATATTTGGGACATCTTTCCTTTGTCAAGTTGTATTAACCTCACTTACAAAGGGAGAGCTCTTTCACTATCCAACATATATTCCTGCTTTCTTGTATGTGTATTTTCTCTGGTTCCTGTTTTGCTATAGTTGGGGTAGATGATTTTTTGACTAGTTACTATGTATATTCATTGTGTAGTCTCATTTGGGATAAAAGGGTTCATGGCTTGGAAATAAAACATGAGTTTCTGTTTGCCCCAATAATTAAACAGCAATCAGAAGTCAATGCAAATCCCATACTTGAAAAATATTTAAAGGAACATGTTGGATGCTCAGATTTCTACCTGGCTTCTATTTGACTGAAATGTAATCTAGCTAGACTACATTGCAACATCCAAAAACACACCATAGCCCTATGTTTTAAGATAACTATCATTTTATTTTTGAGTGATGGCAATAGATTTAGAATGAAACCTCACAGATCAGTTTCTTTCTTTCTAATACACAGTGAAGTATTAACTGAATTTGCTGTTAGAACTAGTTACCTCAGTGAAAAATGAGCAGTGGTAGGGAGAAGGAAGCTGATGTCAATAGAAATAATGAAAAATTTTAAACAGCATGGGATGGAGTGGTAATGATGACTCTGAGGCTTTTCAAAAATTATAAAGTTCTCTGTGACTTAAGTTGACTAGTCTTTAGCATTTAAAAATTAAAATTTTTAGCATAAAACTATCTTTAGCATTAAAAAGACATGAGAAAGAAAAAAATAAAAATGTGAAAATTGTAGGCTTTGGTCTGATTTGAAACTGCATTAGTTCTTTCTCGGATGTGTATAGCATTTTCTTTTGGAATAGTTTTGGAATATTATATTGTTGAGAAAAACTAAGTAAGTTACATCTGATCATCATAAATTACTATTACTAAGAACAATATTCTCCTGGTTCTATGAGCTTCATTCAGCATTGATTCATGTGACTCTTTCCAGTTTATTGTTTTCTGAAATCCACCTGCTCATCATTTTTTATACACAATAGTTTTTTCATTACATCCATATATCACAACTTGTTCAGCTATATCCCAATTGGACATTGCCTAAATTTCTAATATTTGCCAGAAATAAAGGAATTGATATATACATGTATATAATATATTTGTATATGTTATACACACACAGACACACACGCACACACACACACACACACATATATATATAAACTTGAAGATCCTTTTTCCTTTTTTATAATCTCTTTCAGATACAGATCCAACTGATATTGTTGGATCAAAACCAGATCTACATATGGTTTTATAGTCTTTTTGAAATACTTCCAAATTGCTCTTTAAAAAGTTTGGATGAGTTGACTATGCCATCAATAACAATAAATGTCCCAATTTTCTTTTTTTCTTCTTTTTTTTAATAATTATAAATTTTTATTGACAGAACCCATGCCTGGGTAATTTTTACAACATTATCCCTTGCACTCACTTCTGTTCCAACTTTTCCCCTCCCTCCTTCCACCCCTTCTCCCAGATGGCAAAAATGTCACAGTATATCCTAGATACAATATATATGTGTAGAACCGAACAGTTCTCTTATTGAACAGGAAAAATTGGATTCAGAAGGTAAAAATAACCCAGGAAGAAAAACAAAAATGCAACCAGTTTACATTCATTTCCCAATAGGCGTAGCTGCTTCTGTCCATCATTGATCAGTTGAAACTGAGTTAGATCTTCTCTTTGTTGAAGAAACCCACTTCCATCAGAATACACCATCATACAGTTTCGTTGTTGAAGTATGTAATGATTTCCTGGTTCTGCTCATTTCACTTAACATCAGTTCATGTAAATCTCTCCAAGCCTCTCTGTATTCATCCTGCTAGTCATATTTTAGAGAACATAAATGTCCCAATTTTCAACATGTTCTGTAATATTTATCATTTTATTTTTCTATTATATTAACCAATCTGGTAGGTATGTGGAGACACCTCAGAGACATTTTAATCTGCAAATCTCCTATCAATAGTGTTTCAGAGCATTAAAAAAAAACTAACTATATGTTTAATTTATTGATCTGAAAACTCAATGTTTACATAATTTCAGGATTTATTATTTGAAGAATGAATCATATTCTTTTAAATTTGACTCAAATCTCTATTTATTTGAAAAGTCAGTCCTATACCAAAAATACTTGCAGAAAAACAATTTTGCACATTTTTGCTTTGCTTGTAATTTGACTTGCATTGGCTTTGTTTGTGAAAAATCCTTTTAATATAATGTATTCAAAGTGATTCATTTTTATAGTTTTCATCCTTGGGCATGAATTCATTCTTTTCCTATAGAATTGATAGATAAAACACTCTTTCCTCTCCCAATCTGTTTATGGTATTGTACTTTATGTCTAAGTCATGTACCCATTTCCAACCTATTTTAATACAGGGTGTGACATGTTGGTCAATATCTGGTTCCTGCCATACTATTCTTCAAGTTCCCAGCTGTGTTTTTTTTTCAAAATAATGAGTTCTTATCTCAGTAGCTGACATTTTGGGGTTCATCAAACATTAAATTACTATAGCCATTTACTAATGTGTCTTCTGTACCTAATCTATTCAAATGATTTACCAATTTATGTCTTACCAGTACTAAATGGTTTTGATAATTGTCATTTTATATTATAGTTTTGCATGCATTATGGTTAGGCTACCTTCCATTGGATTCTTTTCATTAATACCCTTCATATTCCTGATCTTTTGTTCTTTAAGATAAATTCAGTTATTTTTTCTAGTTCTATAAAATAATATTTTGGATGTTTGATTGGTAGGGCATTGAATAAGTAAACTAATTTTGGTAGAATTGTAATTTTTATTATAATTTCTCAAGCTACAAAAGGATAATTGCTATTTTTCCAATTATTTAGACCTAAATTTATTTGTGTGAAAAATGTTTCATAATTATGCTTATATTGTTCATGAGTTTTTCTTGCCAAGTAGACTCACAAATATTTCATGTTGACTACAATCATTTTAAATTGAATCAAATAAGCTAAATAATTTGATTTATTTTATTTCATTTCAATGGAATTGCTGCAGAGCTTTGTTACTCTGAAATAAAAATACTGATGCTTTACGTGCTTATTTTATGTCCTGGGACTTTGCTTAAATTGTTAATTAATTTGAAAAGTTTCTTTTAAGTTAAATTTAACTCTTTAGTATTATTTAAGTATCATATAATTTATCATATAATTATAATAATCATATAATATAACCATCATATAATTTGCAAAGAATGATAATTTTATCTCCTTATTGCCTATTCTAATTCAGTCCATTTATTTTTCTTCTCATTTCTAAAGCTTATTTTTTCATAAAATATTGAATAATAATGGTGACAATGGGCATCGAGTTTCAAGCCTGATCATATTGGGATGACTTCTAGTTTCCCATTACAGATAATGCTTGCTGATAGTTTTATACACTACTTATCATTTAAAGAAAAATTCTGTTTTTTTAGTATTTTTAAAAGAAATGGGTGCTGTATATTTTCAAAAGATTTTTCTGCATCTATTTACATAATTAGGACTTTGTTCATTTTGTTATTAATATGAACTATTGTGCTGATGTTTTTTTTTTTTTTTAATAATGAACCACATCTGCATTACAGGTAAAAATTCTACCTGATCATAGTGTATTTTTTTAGTGCTAAATTGTTCTAAATCTCTCTGTTAATATTTCATGGAAAAAGTTTTGCATTAAAATTCATTAGCAAAATTGTTTTATAATTCCCTTTGTTTTGACTCTTCCTAATTTAGTATCATTACCATAATTGTATCATTAAAAGAATTTGGTAGGACTTCTTTGCCTATTTTTTCCAAAGACTTTATATAATATTGGAATTAATTGCTCTTTAAATTTTTGGTAAAATTCACTTTTAAATCCATCTATTCTTAGACATTTTTTTCATATTCATCCATTTCACTTAGGTAGTCAGCTTAATGGGCAAAATAGCTCCTAATTATTGCTTTATTTTTCCCTTCCTTGGTGGTGAATAAACTTTTTAAATTTTTGATACTGGTAATTTGTATTTCTTTATTCTTTTGTAAATCACATTAGCCAAAGTTTATTTTTTTCATTAAAAAAATTGCAGCTTTATTTATGACTTCCAAAGTTTTCTTACTTTCAGTTTTATTACTATCTCCTTGGATTTTCAGAATTTTAAAATTGATGTCTAATTTAAGATTTTTAATTTGATTTTTCTATCTCTTTTAATTACATGTTAAATTCATAAGTTCTTTTTCTGTTTTATTCATGTAAGCATTTAGAGTTATAAAATTTACCCTAAAAATTAGTTTGACTGAATCCTATAGATTTGGTAGGTTGTCTTGTTGTCTTGTTATTGTTATTTCCTTTGATGGATTTACTGATTGTGTCTATGATTTGTTTATTGACCCACTCATTCTTTACCATTCAATTGTTTATTTTCTAATTGATTTAAGTCTATTATCATGTCCCTTTATTGCACATAATTTTTATTGCATTGTGATCTGAACATGATGGATGTAATATTTCTGCTTTTCTGCACTTGGTTGTGAAGTTTTAATGCCCTAATATATTGTTAGATATTGTGTGGGTGCCATGTATTGTTGAAGAAAAAGTGCAATCTTTTCTATCACCATTCAATTTTCTTCCAATGTCTATCATATTCAAATTTTCTAAAATTAAATTCACCTACTTAAATTATTTCTTATGTATTTTGTAGTTATATTTAATCACTTCTGAGATGGGGATGTTAAGATCCCTTTCTAATGTAATGTTGTTGTATTTTTCATGTAGTAACATCATTTTTCCTCTATAAATTTGGATGCTATACTTTTTGGTTCATAGATATTTATTATTGGTATTAATTTATTTTCTATGGTATTAAAAATTCTAAGAAACAAATAAAAGACATCAAAATTGGTTAATTATTCAGAACATATAGAATAGACTAGTAGTATCAATATTTAAAGATTTTCAAAATTAAAGTTTTAGTGAGATCAAAAGTTTTCATACCATGAATAAATATTTTAGATTTTTTTAAAATTTTACCTTTATCTCCTTTCAAGTGTCTATTTTTGCATGTTTCAATATGTAACACATTACCACAGTAGTGCATGAATATAATTTATAAATAATCATGATATTTTAATAATTGTGCAAAATAATTGTATAAATATGTATGAATATGTTGTGTTTAATACATATTTCTTTCATCTTTAAAATATATTGGTCTATTTACCATTTAGGGGCGTGGATGGAAAAAGGGAGAGGAAATTGGAAAACAATCTTTTGCAAGAGTTAATGTTGAAGAATTATCCATGCATATGATTTGAAAAATAAAAAAAAAAATTAATAAAACAAAAGAAAAAATTACCCACTATTTCTAGTCTGCCCCAAACCTCCAAAGTAATACACAATGAAGATCTATATTTGTAAATCTATTATGTTCAAGGTATCAAAGATGCTAAATGAGATGTCTAATCTAATTGGAACAATGGAGAAATGTTGGACTTGCAATCACAAAAATCTAAGCTTTAATTTTGCTGTAGGCACTTGATGCCCATGAAACTCTGGGGAAAGTATTTTAATCTTCTCTTCTTCATTTTCCTCAACTGTAAAGTGAGGGAAAATAATACCACCCACAGTTGTTATAAAAATTAAATGTGCTAACATGTAAAGCACATTGTGAAGTGCTTTACAAAATAATATGTAAATTTTGGAACATAACATTGAAAAGACATTCTTGTATTTATCTTCCTTATCTCGTTATTGAATAGAAGATTGCTGATTCCTTTGACAATTTAATTTTTCTTAAAGGAAATTTTTTTTTTGAATTCAAAGTAAGATCTTATCTATAAAATCCGAAGACCAGAGGTAGCTTCACAATCTTCACAGCCCAAGGACAGCAAGGTGGACTAATTAATGGCCATAAATATCATGCCAAGTAAGATGGAAGATGATGTGATTTGGGGGGTTGGTTCTGCACCAACCTGGACTCTGCCTATATTCTAATAACCTTGTGTACAGGGTAACACTAATGGAGGCTTCGGGCTCAAAGTTTAATTCTCTCCTGCCTGAGGGTTCTGAATCAGTGAGAAGGTTCTGGGACAGCATGAAGATTTCCTTTTTTCCCCTTTCACCCTTCACTGACCAGGGAGGTTGAGAAATTAAGCTTCATTAGCCAAGCCCTAGTGAGAACCATTGCCATGAATCTGTTTTTTTCATTCCACTTTAATAGTTTTAAATTTTCTAGTTAAATGTAAACTTAGTTCTAAGCATGATAATTAGAAACTTTATTGCCAAATTCGTATTTCACTACAATTTCTTCCAACTTAGCATGAGCTTTGAATCTCATAATGCAGGACAATAGACTGGCTAAAATCACATGTATTTAGAAGTTCCTATAGCTGATATAATATATACTCTACAAACGAAATAAAATAAAATTCACTTAGTTCTGTAGGGGATTCACAATTATTTTATCTTGTTTTGCATATTTCATTTTTGTCTTAATTTGTCTGTTACTATGATGAAGATCCTCTAAAACACAGGTCCCCCAAGGCATAGGACAGTCTTGTTATCTTTGAAATTAAGAATAGTACAATAGGAGCATTGTTACATTGGTAGGAGAAATAAGTGATTTTTTTTTCCTTGGATTCCAGTCCTTGAATATCTCTGATTGCATATGTGTCACATTTCCAAGATGTGAAATCTTCCCCAATGATTTTATGAAAAAAATATTACCTACTGTTCACATATATCTGACTCACTAATACCAATTCATTAAATTTGTAATTTTAAAAAATAATTAGTATATGGCATACTTAATTTCATGTCCCTCAAGTCACTGGAGAAATTCTGATTTCCTAGCATAATATCAGTAAACAAAATATGAGGAAATACAAATGCATCCAGGTTCCTGGATCTGGTAGAAAAAAATGTTTCTATACATTCTTTCCCTGAACTGAAAAAAAAAATGATTTTCTAAGGATATTATAAAGTCTTCTCAAACTATCTAATACATATGTGTCTTCTATTAACATATTTAAAAGGTCCAGAAAATTAACATGTAAAATAGATAGTTAGTTAATTATGTGAGGAACACTAATTATCAATCCAAGGACTGGAAAAAAAAGGCTTCCTGCAGGACATAAAACTTGACCTGAGATTTGAAGGGAACTAAGAATCCTAAGAAATAGAAGTGAGAAGGTAGAACAGTCAAGATAATGGGGATAGTCAGTGCAGAGACATGAAGATGGGAGGTAGTGTCACATATGAGGAGGGACCAAAAGAACAGTATTAAGTTGTAAATAGAAAAGTAAACATTAACACAGGGCTTTACATTATTAGAAAATATCGAGGTCCATGGGCATTTTTCATTTGATTTGCGTCTGGAGAAGCTCCTAATTCTCCTAAAAGGATATTCTCTTTTATTAGGATGTGCGCTCTTTGAGAGCAGAAGCTTTATTATTTCTCAATATCTATCTTCAGTGGATAGCATCGCAATCTGTGCACAGAAAATGGTTAATACATTTTTTTAATTAAAGAAGGCAGCTCGAAAAAGACTGGTATAAAGGTATTTATATATCAACCAAAGTCATTATCTAAACAAAGTTACTACTGTGCTTATATCCCAAAGAGATTTTAAAGAAGGAAAAGGGACCTGTATGTGCAAAAATGTTTGTGGCAGCCCTCTTTGTACTGGCCAGAAACTGGAAACTAAATGGATGCACATCAATTAGAGAATGGCTGAATAAATTGTGGTATATGAATATTATGGAATATTATTGTTCTGTAAGAAATGACCAGCAGGATGATTTCAGAAAGACCTGGAGAGATTTACATGAACTCATACTCAGTGAAATGGAGGAGGAGAAGATCATTATATATTTCAACAACATTATCCCTCTAAATTTCATTTTCATTATGAAAAATCATTCTGGTTTTTCTATTGGAAAAATTCAGGTTTTTTTTTTGTTAAAGATTTTCTTAGAGTGAAGCATATCTGTGTAGGTTAGTGAATGATTAAAACAAAAAAGCAAGAGCAACAACAAAATAATGTTTAAAGAGATGGTGTGTTTCTGTAAGACAGATAAACTAAAGAACCAAGAACCAAGACTATATTATTCTTGTTTGCAATACAGAAACAATGTCTACATTTTACTTTTAAGATTTCTTTGTTGTAAATTTTTCTTTGCATTTTATCATTTAAATCATTGCATGAATAGAACAATCCATTATGTTGTATTACTTCATTCCTTTTGTGATGAGGAATGTCCCAGGCATAGTGTTATCTGCTATAATCTGACTAAACTGATCATAATTTATCAGAATTTGACTCTTGACAGGACTAAGGTAGACACAAATGGTCTTGATTTTACTAGCAAAGCTATGAAGAGTTTGGGCAGCAGTGACTGCAGATATTCCTCAAAGACAGACTGCATTTGTTCACAGTGTTAGAAACAATTGATACCATGTAGGTCTTTTTTGCTCAGAAATAGAGAGATCACAATAACCAATAGCACAGGCTTTTTTGGTGGGAAAAAGAGCAAGAGACAAAGAGAAGAAGAAATAAAAAAGAATATGTGCTCTGTATATCCTCCTGGTCCTCAAAACCAATGTCAGACACTACTAGATATTTTGCTTGGAAAAACAACCACAAAAAAAATCTGTAAATTAAGATACAATGAAGATCCTTTTCCCCCTGATAAGATAACTACTTCTTTGAAATGATAGACTTAACAATTCTTTAGTTCACCTCATTTTATGGAATAGATGTTTTCCAAGGTAAGAAGTATTTTCATTTTTTTCTGAATTAAATAAAATCTTCACTAATATAATTTTGAATTAATTTGCAAACTAATTGTAAAGAATACTTAAACATATTAATTAGAGAAATGTACATTAAGACAACTCTTATGACTACACACCTGTCAGATTGGCTAGAATAACAGGGAAAAATAATGCGGAATGTTGGAGGGGATGTGGGAAAAATAGGACACTACATTGTTGGTGGAACTGTGAATACATTCAGCCATTCTGTAGAGCAATTTGGAACTTTGCTCAAAAAGTTATCAAACTGTGCATACCCTTTGATCCAGCAGTGTTACTACTGTGCTTATATCCCAAAGAGATTTTAAAGAAGGAAAAGGGACCTGTATGTGCAAAAATGTTTGTGGCAGCCCTCTTTGTACTGGCCAGAAACTGGAAACTAAATTGGATGCCCATCAATTAGAGAATGGCTGAATAAATTGTGGTATATGAATATTATGGAATATTATTGTTCTGTAAGAAATGACCAGCAGGATGATTTCAGAAAGACCTGGAGAGATTTACATGAACTCATACTCAGTGAAATGGAGGAGGAGAAGATCATTATATATTTCAACAACAATACTATATGATGATCAATTCTGATGGCCATGGCCATCTCCAGCAATGAGATGAACCAAATCAGTTCCAATAGAGCAGTAATGAACTGAATCAGCTACACCCAACAAAAGAACTCTGGGAGATGACTATGAACCACTACATAGAAATCCCAATCCCTCTATTTTTGTCTGCCTGCATTTTTTATTTCCTTCACAGGCTAATTGTACACTATTTCAAAGTTCGATTCTTTTTGTACAGCAAAATAACTAAACATGCATACAAATATTGTATTTAACTTATACTTTAACATCAACATGTTAATATTTAACATGTATTGGTCAGCCTGTCATCTGGGGAAAGGGGAAGAGGGAAGGAGGGGAAAAGTTGGAACAAAAGATTTTGCAATTGTCAATACTGAAAAATTACTCATGTATATATCTTGTAAATAAAAAAGCTATAATAAAAAAAAGAAAAGAAGAAAAAAGAATACTTAAAAATTATAAAGAATATTTTTAAGATATGATGTGTTTGGCTTTTGTACTATTCAAGACCTTATAGGAGGCAATAGAAAAAAATACTGATTCTGTAATCAACAAACCTGATTTAAATTTCATCTCTATTGTTTGCTTTTGCTGTTGCCTTGGACAGTCAATTAATCAAAAATATTTTTATTCAGTTTTCCATAAGTGCCAGTCACTGTTATGTAATGGGATATGAATTCAAAGAACTCAACAAGCACTGTCCTCAAGAAGCCTACCTTTTAATAATGGAAGAAACAGATTGAGGTATTTGCAGCATAAATATGGGGCAGCTTAGATGCACAATGGATAAGAGGACTGGACCTGGGATCAAAAAGATTCATTTTTGTGAATTCAAATCTAGCTTCAGACATTTCCTAGCTATATGATCCTGGGCAAGTCAGTTAATCAAGTTTGCCTCAGTTTTCTCAATAAAATAAAAAAAAAATGTTATAAACAGTAGGGAAGCAAGATAACAGAAAAACAACCAGATAGCATAACTATAAAGTAAATTATTGCAAATTATTCAAAATAGTTAAATATATGGCAGTTTGGCAGAGAGAATGCTGAAACAAGATGTTTGAGTGTCACCTTTAAAAAAAGGAGGAAATCTAGGAAATAGAAGTATGGAGATAATACATTTCTGGCCTTCCTTGTCTTGAGTTTCCTCATTTGTAAAATGACGAGTTTGTTCTAGATGGTCTCAATGATCAGATACAGTCTTAGAATTAAAAAAAAATTGCATGAGACAACTGATATTTCCTTTTAGCTCAATAATCAATGTGAAAGTGCAATGTCAAAATTATTTCTCTGATCAATACTGATTTAGAGCATATTTTCACATGACCAGTAGTTTCAATTTCTTCTTTTGAAAATTGTCTCTTCTTAACCTTTAACCATTTATCAATTGGAGAATGGCTTGAATTCTTATAAATTTGAGTCAGTTCTCTATATATTTTAGAAATGAGGTCTTTAGCAAAACCATTGACTGTGAAAAAAATTTATTTCTTCCTTTTAATTTTGTTTTCATTGGTTTTGTGTGTACAAAACTTTTTAGCTTAATATAATCAAAATCATTTATTATGTCTTCAATAATGTACTCCAGTTCTCCTTTGGCCACAAATTCCTTCCTTCTCCACTGATATAAAAGGTAAACTATCCTATGTTCTTCTAATTTGCTTATAATATCATTATGTCTAGATCATGAGCCCATATTGACATTATCTTGATATACAATGTTAGATGCGGGAAAATTACTAGTATCTACCATATTAATTTCCAATTTTCCCAGCAGTTTTTTTTCAAATAGTGAATTCTTATCCTAAATGCTGGGGATTTGGGGTTTATCAAACACTTGAAAACTTTAGTCATTAATTATTTTGTACTGTGAACTATTCCACTGATCAACTACTCTATTTCTTAGCCAGTAACAAATGGTTTAGATGACTGCTGATTTATAATGTAGTTTTATGTCTGGCACATCTAGCCTATCTTCATTTGCATTTTTTATTTTGAATTTCTTGAAATGTTTAACTTTTTATTCTTCCATATGAACTTTATTATTATTTTTTTCTAAGTTTGTGAAGTAATTTCTTGAGAGTTTGATTGGTATGGCACTGAATAAGCAGATTAATTTGGAAAGTATTGTCATTTTATTATGGTTTTATTTTATTATTTATTATAGCTCAATGTACTCATGAGCCCTTGAATAATTTTCCAATTTATTAGAACTTACTTTAATTGTGTGGATAGTGTTTTGTGGTTGTATTCAAGTAGTTCCTGACTTGCCTTCAAGGATTTGCCTTCACAGATTTGCGTCTCTTTTGGTGACAGGTGATTCTTTCAATGGCCATTTTGCCCTTTTGTTCTAAGCATTTTCCTTGATGATTTCCAGAAAGATGATGTCTAGACTCTTTTTTTCATCATGGATTTCAGGAAATATAATAATTCTTAGATTGTCTCTTACATCTGTTTTCCAGATCAGTTGTTTTTCCAATGAGTTATTTTACATTTTCTTCTATTTTTTTCCATTTTGGGTTTTTTTTTTTTTTTGATTGATTCTTGAAGTCTTATTGAGTCATTCACTTCCATTTGTTCAGTTCAAATTTTTAACGAATTATTTACTTCAATTAGTTTTTTTTTTTTATTTCCTTTTGTATTTGGTCAATTGTACTTTTAAATGAGGTGTTTTATTTATACATGTTTTTTCCTTTCACAAATTTTGGTTTTTTCAATGAATTGGTTTCTTTTGCTTATCTATTTTTTAAGGAGTTTTTTGACTTTTCCATTTTGTCAAATCTATTTTGCAAGTAGTTACATGTTTTTTTTTTCATTTCATCAAATCTATTTTAAGGAGTTTTTTTGAGATTTTTTTTGTTTCTCTTTTTCCAAATCCTCTTGCCATGTTCTTAATTCCTTTTCCTAATTTTCTTCTAAGTCTCTTTTAAGGTCCTTTTTGAATTCATCCAACAGAGCCTTGTGAAATGGAGACCAAGTCATATCACCCTTTTGCACTTTATTTTTAGCATCCTTAGGGTTTGAAGTCAGTTCTTCTCTTTTTCAATAAAAGCTGTCTATGCTCATAGTTCATTTTTACATTCTTGCTCATTTTTTTAAAACTTGAGGTCTGCTCTTGAGATAAAAGGATGATAGTCATTTTAGTTTGTCCTGGGACCAATGCTGCTGAATGACTTCTGGTGCTGGGTAGACATGGTCTGGTCCCATATGTTTTTTTCTGGGGTTCAGAGGCTCACTATTTGCCTTTTGTATTTGCTAATTCTGTTCAGCTAATCTGCTAAACCACTGGATTGTAACCAGGACAGAGTAGCCTAGGAGCCTTGCAGAAGATTCCTAGGTTCATGATGCTGCAGTGCCCTGGCTATCTGTCCTGGCTTCCTGTGCTCAGCAGCCTCTCCACCTGCCTGATTGAAACAGACCTTTTCAGAAGTTCTTCCCAAGTATCTTCTAGACATTTGTTTTACTCCAAATATATTTGGGTTCTGTCATTCCAAAACCAGTTTAGAGGCTTGATCTTGTGTTAATCTGAGGGATATGAGGAGAAGCTCAGTTAAAGACATGTCTACTCTCTGACATCTTGGCGCTGCCACCTCTTCTAATGTATTTTTAAAAATAATATTATGCCTCACTTTCCCAAAGCATCAAAAAGAGTATACAAACAGTAAAAGTTTCTAAAAATCTAACATGGTGACAGTTGCTTTCTTTCTACAATACGTACTCAATGATACCCATTCTTAGATCAGTGTAGAATGCATCGCTTTACATCCTTGAGATCTCAGTTAGTGTGGTCTGCAGGATATCGGTTCTATCTCTTATTTCAGCTGAAAAGTAGACTGGGAAAAGTTTGTCCACAACATCATCAGTGTATTTGACAATTTATTGAAAGTATTGTTTCTACAAACCTCATCCCCCATTCAAATAATAGTTTCATAAGCACTTCAGAGCTGGAAACGATTCTTAGAAAACAACATCTTGATCAGTAAACTATAAACTGAGCAGATGCAGAGAAATTTGGCAGCCCCTGGTTCACAGAAGGTTAGTTAGAACATTTGGGGGGAGGGGGAGTATTCTAAATGAAAGCAGAAATAATCAGTTGTGCACATAATTGTGGAAGGAATGCAACAGTTCCAAGAGCTAAAAGTATCACTGCTAAAATACAAGCTGAGTGTCACAGCTGTGCCCAATGTACTGGGAGTAAAATAAATCAAACATGGTGGTCTTTTTAAAAGGCTTACAGTGTGTGAGGATAATAATTTTCATGTGATTTCACAGTAAAATGATAATAATAGTACGGTGATGGTAGAATTAGATATGGAATGAGGAGAGGAAGGGAAAATAATAAAGAATGACTGAGTTTAATACATAACTATAAAATATGGAAATTGACAGAATAGATGAGGTTTTAGGACACTGAATGAAATCTATTTTATACATGCTCAACTTGAGGTAATGAGAGTTCAAAACATCCAGGTAGAGCTGTCCAGTCAGCATCTTATTAAAATATAAATGTATCACTTGAAGAGAACCTAGAGCTATCTAGTGCAATCTGCTGTACTTTGCAGTTGAGAACACTGAAGTCCAGAAAAGACATGTGATATATACAAAACCTCATAGATAGCAAGTAGCAATATGCTATCTGAATACAAGTGTTTTGATGCCAAATCCAGGGTAAGGCTGGAGGTAGCAAGAAAGACAGAGAGTTTGAATTCTCTACCAGGGTATAGAAAAGAAAATGATGCTAGTGATATAAATAACTGAAGACTAATCTCAAGACCAATTTTAATAAATAGATAAAAAATAGATAAAATAAAAAAATAGATTAAAAAAAAGATAAAATTTCATTGGTGAATAGATCAATAGTTAGTCTAGGAGAAAATACAGCAAGATTTCTTTGAGCTGGAAGAAATGTATAATAGTAAGTTTCTTTAAAAAAAAAAAAAAAAAAAAAAAAGCCCTGAAATTTAAAATCAGGAATGGCAAAAATGTGTAGAAATATTTTAATGCTGTGGTTATCCTATGCTGTGCTTGATTCATATAGATGACTTCTGCTCATGGCCTTGCTACCTTTACAATTTCCTTAAATTCTCTTTTATGGGGGTATTAGGAAGAAAATTCATTGGGATTTATTGCTTAAAGGTATATATACCCACAAGAATTATAATTTTTTTTAAAAAAAGGTGGCAGGAAAGGATGGGACTATAAATGAAGATACGTAATGTACTGCAGCAGAACGTAGTATTTCATTATGAAATTTAAAGTACTACTAAGAAAAGTTGAACTACTGAGAGAGAACATACTGGCCTAGGATGGTACGGTATAAAGCAATCAATCAGAGACTATATCACAGGATTATACAGACAATTAATTTGAGAGGCAGATGAGTAAATAACCTACTTTTGTGTATGGAATTCCATACAGTAATAAAATCACAGTTATAAACTTCTATACCTCAAAATAAATACTTAAAAATTGATTCCAAATTCAAGGAAAATAATTTTGATCTTGGTTTTATTGCAAAGGGCACAAACTGATATCACATTCTAACATTCCCAGAAGCATATATCTTTAAAATCTAAAGACAAATGTTATTACTTCATGGATTTAGAACTATAAAGGATAGCAAAGAGCATTCTAATACAACCTGTTCATTTGCAAAATTATAATAAAATGAGGGGTTAGAAATATAAATAGGGGGCCTAACTATGATGGCAGAGAGAAGCCAGGAAGTTGCCAATTCATTGCCCAGTTTGCTTCAGAAACAATATTAAAAACAGCCTCTATATATGTCCTTGAGTAATAGAACTCACAAAAAGATGCACTGAAATAATTTTTCAAGTTTCAGATAAAATAGCAGGACTTCAGGAAAGGTCTGTCACAATAAAGACAATGCCCGGGCAAGTTATCAGGAAGCTCTTCACTACAGAATACATAAGGGACCAAGGTTGCTTGATTTCAAATCAACAGACCAGAGGCTGAGTAGGTAAGTTGTGAAGCCTCCAGCCCCATGGCAAGACAGAATTTGCAAGTTTTGGAATCCCAGCACAATAGGCATGACTAAACCAAATCACCCCAGTACAATGGGTAAGCCAAAAGTACTTGAAGCCTCAGGGGTAAGGTGAGGGAAAATCAGTGAGCAGGCTTCTGATCCCCAGCATAAGTTGCTTAAAAGATATCCCCAAGCTGCAAGAACAAATCTCAACTTTAAATGTCACAAAATGAGATAATGAAGGAGTAAGAAACAGAAGCCCTGTCACCCTTGAAAGATACTATGACAATAAAAAAGTTCAAAAAACAAATTCAGAAGAAGATAACAGTGACACAATGCTTACATACAAAGCCTCAAAGACAAATACGAATTGGTCTCAAGCCCAAAAAGTCCTCTTGGAAAAGCTCAAAAAGATATATTTTTTTTTAAAATTAAGAGGTAAAAGAAAAATTGGGGACATAAATGAGAGTTATGTAGGAGAATTACAAAAAAAAAAGTCAACCTGATATTGAAAATAAATGACTGAAAAATAATTAAAAGATAATTATCAATGGGAAAGGAAAAGCTAATCGAAAGAAATAATTCATTACAAAATTGAATTGGGGAAATAGAATCTAATGATTCTGTGAGACATCAATAATTAGTCAAATAAATCAAAAGAATGAAAAAATAGGGAAAAAAAATGTAAAATGCTTCATTGGAAAAAAAAAAAAAGACCTGAAAGTAGCTCCAAAAGAGACAATTTAAGAATTTTAAATTACCTGAAATCCATGAACAAAAAAGAACCCAGACAGTATCTTTCAAGAAATTATCAAGAAAAACCAACTTAATAGTCTAGAAACAAAGAGTAAAATACTCATTGAAAGAATCCACTCATCAATAGCTGAAAGATCCTAAAATAAAAGCATCATAGAATATTTTACTCAATTTCCAGAATTGTCATAAAAGGTAGAAAATATTTCAGACAAGCAGAAAGAAACAATATAAATATCAATAAGCTATGGTCAAAATTGCACAGAACCTGGTATTTTGAATATCAAAAAACTGGATGTGTTGGAATATGATTTTCTGGGAAGTAATGGAGTTTGGATTACAACCATAAATCAACTTCCCATTAAAAAAAAAATGAAAATTTTGATGGAGAAAGATGACATTCATTAAAATAGGGGACTGAAAACTTTGCTGATGAAAAGACCAGAAAAGAACAGAAAATTTATTTTTCAAATACAGGACTAAAGTAAAGTAAAAAAGAAAAAAAATTCTTTAGAAAAAATTAGAGGCAGAGCCAAGATGGCGGAGAAGACACACGCGACTTTCTAAGCTCTTCTCTTACCCTCTTTATCAATATTATATCGAGCCTCAAAAAGTCTGATGTTACAATTCCTAAAGATAAAAGTAGAACAACTCAGGCCAAAAGAAAATCTGCAGTCCTGCCAAAAAGGTCTTCCAGGCCAGGGGAGATGGGCGAAACAGGAGAGAAATTAGGTTCTGAGGAGAGTTCAAACCTGAGGTGAAGGACTGATCTCAGCACAAGCGCTCAGCCCAACCTCAGTACCAACCGCAGTCGGTTTTTCCTTGGGTAGTTGTGATCCTGCACGGCAGGAGGAACAGGTTAGCTAATCTGCACAGTGGGGGCTCAATGGGTCAGAGCTTCCAGGGCCGATTTATTGGGCAGAGAACACTGGGGCAGAGTTCAGGGGTCTGGTTCTGCAGTAAGCTGCTAATAACTCACAGTCCCACAAGAGGCTCCGGCCTGGGGCAGTGACACTTTCACCCATCTCACCATAGGGCAATCCTAACCACTCAGCCCTACTAAGCAGTTTTGATAGCTCGGCCAGTGCTGGAACACTTCCTGTTGGGAGAAGGAAAAACTCACCAGAGCACCCCATACCTGGAGCGAAATCGGTTTCATCTTTCCCTACTCTGCAGAGGAGCTGGTAACCCCTTGCCTAAGAGACCCACCCTAAAGGCTCTTGAAACACGAATGAAAAGATGAAAAGAACGATCGACAGCTTCTATGCAGAAAAAAGCAGGTCAGCAAACCTGAAGAGACTCAAACAGGCAAAAATGTCAGACTGTCCTAAGATGCTCTCATAGAAGAGACCATTAAAGTCTCAAAAGAGAAAGAAGATAAATGGGGGAAAGAAGGAAGCCTACAAGAGGAGCAACAACTCCGTAATAATTGAAAGTAAAAATTCCCAGGAAGTTGCAGGGAAACAAAATTGGTGAATTGGAAAAATAAAATCTCAGGAAAGTAAGAATTGTGAATTGAAAATAAAGAATTCACTAGAAGTGGATTTGTGAATTGGAAAGAAAAGAACTCGCAAGAAGGAGGATCCGTGAATTGAAGACAAAGAAACGCAAGAAAGTGGATTCAATTGAAAAGAAATAATTCACTAAAAAAAAAAAATTAGTGAACTGGAAAAATTCCACAGACCAAACAATACATCAAAACCAATTGGACATATAGAAAGAAGTAAAAAAGCTAATGAAGAAAATAATTTTTAAAAATTAGAATGAACAAATAGAAACAATGATTCATGAAGACAGAAAGAACGGAAGCAAAAACAAAAAAAAAAAATGAAAAAAAACCATGAATTATTTGAAAACGGCAGACTTGGAAAATAGATTCTAGAGAGATAATCTAGATTATTGGATTTCTGAAAACTATGATGAAAAAAAGAGCCTTGATAATACAAAGAAATCATCAAAGAGAACTGCTGAGATGTAATAGAATCAGAAGGAAAAATTAGAATGAAAATCAAGAACACCTTCTGAAAGAAACCTAAAATAAAAACCCAAGGAATATGGAAAATTTCAGAACTATCAGATTAAGGAAAAAATTTAAAGAGCCAAAAAACAATTTAAATACCAAGGTGCCAAATAAGGATCACCCAAGATCTGGCGCCTCTACATTAAAGGAGAGAAGCTGAATATGATATTCGAAAAGGCAAAGAACTTGGATGAAGAAAAACTCCAGTGCTGCTTTTTTCCAGGAAGAAGATGGACATTTAAAAACAATTAATTCCATTTGTTTCTGAAAGAAAACCAGAACTAAAAAAAAAATTTGATTCCCAGAACTCAAAGATGCAGAAAAGGTAAAAATAACCTTTGAGAAATTGTATTTCTGTTGGATATACAAAAGAATACATGTAAATTTGATTTACTGATATAACATAAAAAGGGAAGAATAGGAAGGGATGGCAGAATAAGGTGGGAAGGAGGGATAAAAAGAGGAAACACATCCCACAAAGAGGCTAAGAAATTTATCATATCTGAGGAATTTAGAGAGGGAGGAACATTGTGTGAATTTACTCATCAGAGTTGGTCAAAAGAAAAATAATTGATTTGTTTTAGAGAAAATTCTCTCTGCCTCATTAAAAAAGGGGGAAGGAAAGGGAAAAAGAAAAGAGTAATAAGGAAGGAAGGAAGACTCAAAGTGAGGGAGGATTTAAGAGGATAATATCATGATAAAGAGGGAAAATAAGTTTGGAAAAGGTTCGGGAAGCAAGAATAAGTAAAACAACTGGGTTATTAGAATGGCAGGCCATAGATTTAGTAAATTTCAACCGTTAATTGAATGGGAAACTCCCAAAAGAAAGAGGCAGATAGCAGACTGGATCAAAGTCAGAACCCTACAATATGTTGTTTAAAAAACATTAAAGCAGGGGATCATAAAAGGTAAAAGGCTGGAGCAAAATCTATTATGTTTCAGGTGAAGTCAAAAGAAGGGGTAGCCATCCTTATCTCAGATCAAGCAAAAGTAAAATTGATCTAATTAAAAGAGATAAGGAAGGATCCCGCTAAAGGGTATAAACAA